>NC_083426.1:9275563-10564849 GCF_020745735.1 Hemiscyllium ocellatum | reverse complement strand
CCGAAGGGCCTGTTTCCATACTGTAAGTAATCTAAAAAATAACATTCCAGCTGCTGTCCTAATTAATCACTGTGCCTCCATGCTGACTTCTCCTGATTCATATACTTGCTTTCTGATTCTCTCTGATACAAGTTGAAAATGCTGGTCTTGTGATCTTCTCTGCAGTGACAGGACTAAGCTTGACCCAATTGCAAGTGGGGGAATCCATGAGATTACAAACATATGAACAAGAGTAGACCACTCTGCCCTTTAAGCTTGTTCTGCTATTCAATAAGATCATGGCTGATCTGATTTTAACCTCAACATTCCTGCAAATCCCTATAATGTGGAAAGAGGCCATTCAGCCCATCAAGTCTGACCCCCAAAAGGACATCCTATCCAAACTGCTAAACTACCTAGCCTGCACATGTCTGGACACTACAGAACAATAAATGACCAATCCATCTAACCTGCACTAGAACACCAAGTGGAAATCTACACAGTCATGGGGAGAATGTGCAAACTCCACATAGACAGTCTCCTGAGCCAGAATCAAAGGCCAGGTCTCTAGCACCATGAGGCAGCAGTGCTAACCACTGAGCCATCCCATCAATACAACAATCTGATTAAATGGCTCAAGAGGAGTTGAATGACCTCCTGTGATCCCATTGAACTATTTAATTAAGCCATATTTGACTTTAACATTCTTTGTGCTAGAACCTCAAAAATTTGCATTTCAATTTTTAAAACCTAGAGAGTTTTTAAACTTAGAAAACTACAGTATGAGAAGGCATTGAATTAAATTAAAATTCCCCATTCAAACCAATTTCATCCAAACCTTTTTATGTTCATTTCCAGTGTCTAATCAAACATCTCTCGTGCAATGACTTCTTTCTTCTGTAGTTGTAATGTTGCTCATTTTTGTATTGCATGCTTCCCCTCAGCAAACATTAACTGAGTTAAATGGCTATCTATACCAACCTGGCACCTGGTACAATTGTGTCAGATGCCAGTCTAGTTAAACCAAGTCTGACTTAAGCCAGGAGATGGTTCTATCAGTAAAAACTGGCACTGCACTAACTAAACTAAGATATAGTCAGTAAGAGCCAACTCTACATTTGTTGCATTTTGTGATAGTCTGCAGTTTATCCACTAGGTGGTGGTCTATGCCAGCTCGTCTATACTATAGCCAATGATTTCAGGAGATAAATATACCGTACAAATGCGAGTAAAATTTGTTCTCATGTAGAAGCCGACCTTTTATTTTTGGCCAAAAAAATCTGGAATTTTCCGAATATATCATGTAAAAGTCAAACACAGATAACAGATCAACATTTGTGAGTCAAGGTATTATCCTGTAGATAAATGTTATGATGAGGAGGAGGTACAGAGGACAATTATCTGTGCTCCCTCTAACTACGGACAGCAAAACTGAAGAGGATCCATACAACAATATCATTTATCCTGATGATCATGAAGCTTGATTCAATGCTGAAGATGTTGAACATTGTGATTTCTGCAGGATTTTAATGAATTTTTGTATTTGACATATTTAATTTTAGATGTACCATGTCATTATGATTTAAAGCCGTATTATATTTCTACTTCAATTTTTTATGTATAAATAAAAGCTTACTAATTCATTTTTGTTTCTATTGTCTTTATCCAGTAATTACAATAACTCATTTTTTTCCCCTTTATTCAATGAGAGATTAATTGGGGTCCTGCTAATGATACAGTATTTTGGACTGTAGCATGAATTTCAGCCCCTCAGAAGTATTTGCCATATAATAGTTGTCCTCATAAATTTAACCTTAAAAAAAGCTAAAACATTGGACTTTTACGTGAGTATATGCAGTACTAGCCAGGTTTTGAAACCATTAGGCACAAAATTGGAGTCTTTAATTCTCCCCCCATTTCCATCATTTCTTCTTTGCCACTTTCTACCACAATGTGTGAATTTTTTTTAAAAAAAGACTAACTTCCCGAATGCCTTTCGTAATGTCAGGCTCTTCCTTTGTACCCTCGCCAATGAATCAGATTTGAAGTGTACTTGCTGTTGTAACATAAGGAAATGTACCAGTCAGTTTGCCCTCAGCAAGTTTCCACAAAACAGCTGTGTCACAGGAACCAGAAAATCCTGTCGCAGTGGCTTGTGGGATAAATGTCAGCTCAGACAGCAGGTGGAATTTTCCTGCTCTCCTTCCCAATCATGGGGTTTTTTTTAAGTCCATTCCAGGGTCGATGTGTCATCTTAGAAACATAACCTCTGACAGAGCAGTATGAGTGCTAGACTGAAGCAACATTTTTATTGTTCAGGTTTCCAGAGTGGGACATGAACTCACACCCCCGGCCAGAGTGGTGTTCTTCCTATTGGAAGGATGCTATGAAACTTGAAAGGGTTCAGAAAAGATTTACAAGTATGTTGTCGGAGTTGGAGGGTTTGAGCTACAGAGAGAGGCTGAACAGGCTGGGGCTGTTTTACCTGGAGCGTTAGAGGCTGAGGGGTGACCTTATAGAGGTTAATAAAATCATGAGGGGCATGGATAGGATAAACAGACAAGGTCTTTTCCCTGGGGTAGGTGAGTCCAAAACTGGAGGGTGTAGGTTTAAGGTGAGAGGGGAAAGATTTAAAAGAGTCCTCAGGGATTTTTTTTTAACACAGAGGGTGGGTGCATATATGAAATGAGCTGCCAGAGGAAGTGGTGGAGGCTGGTACAATTACAACATTTAAAAGACATTTGGATGGGTACATGAATAGGGAGGGTTTAGAGAGATGTGGAACAAGCACTGACAAATGGGACTAGATTAATTTAGGATATCTGATGGAGAAGTTAGATCAAAGGGTCTGTTTCCATGCTGTACCTCTCCATGACTCTGACTGTGTGTGTGTAAGGCAGGCGAAGCTCATTTCCAGAGAGCTGGTAAAATCATTTGGGCATATAAAATAAAATCATTAGGGTTTGGTTTAACCCCAAACCCTCCCCCCCCCCCCCCCCCCCCCCACCTTTGGCATTACTGTATTGCTCTCAGGGTTTTGCATGTAAATTAATCAAGCAGAAAACACGGTGATTTCGTCATGGAAGTTAACAGGTAGAAAAATCCCATAGGTGATTTGATAGTGAGAGAAAAGTTGTTGGTTGTGTGTGATAACTCTTCCTGTTATAAAGCAAAGAAAGGACAAAATAAAATTATGAGGGGGTAAGCTATCATGGTGACCCTGTCTCTGGACCAGGAGGCCTGGGTTCAGGTCCTACCTGCTCTAGAGGTTTGTATAAACATTGAAGAGTGTGGTGCTGTAAATGTACAGCCGATCAGGCAGCATCCAAGGAACAGGAGAGTCGATGTTTCAAGCAAAAGCCCTTCATCAGGAATGAGGCTCATTCTCCTGCTCCTCGGATGCTGCCCGCCCGGCTGTGCTTTTCCAGCACCACACTCTTTGACTCTCATCATCTCCAGCATCTGCAGCCCTCACTTTCTCCATGTGTATAAACATGCCTGATTACAAGGACCTAAAACCACAAGGGTTGGTGTTCACAGTCTCTCCAACACCATTAAAACAACTTTATTTATCATTTAGAAACATGGAAACCATAAAAAAGGAGCAAGAATAGGCCATTTGGCCCTTTGAGCCTGCACTGTCATTCAGTACAATCATGGCTGATTATCTAACTCTCTCCCCTGTTCCCACTTTCTCTCCATAATCTTTGATCCCTTTAGCCTTAAGAACTGTAGAAACATAGAAAAGAGGAAATTATAAATTAATCAGAAAAGCTCTCACTATAAAACATGTACACACCAATAGGAACATGGGACAGCATTAAACCATTCAGCCCTACAATCCTGTTCAGGCATTCGTGTCTGATCCTCTGCCTTGAATGAATTCAAATTCAAAGTTTAACACAAGCCTGGTTCGTGTACCCACTGGGTGCTGGGGGGATGAGGTGTGGGTGGGTACATTTCTGCCAGAGAAATTTACAAAGACAACTCGCCTGCAAACCTCAGACATTACTGGTTGGTGAAGGCGGAAGATAAAAGATTGCAGGTTGAGACATGCAGGGACGAAGGGAATGCTTCCAAACGATTCCTGTGGGACACAGAATGAGAAAAACAATGTGCATTTGCAGCTATCAAGCAATGAGCAGTTAACCCAGATTCTGGTGTTTACACGTCTGTCGATCTAACTTGATTAATGAGGTATTCACTTTGCCTCCACCTAACTGTTCTTTATAATAGAAAGAAAGACAGGAAAACCACTAAGCAGCAAAATTATTTTAGTGGAGATGTTGCTCACCTCGTCCAATAATTTATCCACGAAGCTTGACGTGGAAATATCACATTACAGAAAACTTGGACCTGGATATTAAGAGTCACATTGAAGTATGTTTAATGAAAAATGTTCTCATATCATTAAACCACCGAACTCCATGTATCTGTGTTGACAGATAGCCCTAATTCCCAAAACCTTGGCTGTAGCTTTGGAAGTGGGAGAAAGTGAGGACATGCTGATGTTGGAGATCAGAGTGGAAGAGTGTGTTGCTGGAAAAGCACAGCCGGTCAGGCAGCATCCGAGGAGCAGGGGAGTCGCCGTTTCAGGTAAAAGCCTTTCATCAGGAATGAGGCTTGTGGGCCGGGGGTGCTGAGAGATAACCTTTGCAAGTTTGGAAATAGCTTTGGAAGTTACTGCATTCAAGTCCATATGCAAGCACTTTCTAAATATTAGAGGGTTTCTGTCTCACTCTGTTTCAGGGACAAAGTTAGAATTCACTCAACACCAGGTCACAGTCCAACAACTTTATTTGAAATCACAAGCTTTCGGAGTGCTGTTCCTTTCAGGGTTTGAGTTCTGACTCCTGCTATCGTCTTGGAAAATCCTCATTTTTTTTCTCGGGTTTTCCGCAAACATGTCATCTCAATAGACAATAGACAATAGATAATAGGTGCAGGAGTAGGCCATTCAGCCCTTCGAGCCTGCACCGCCATTCAATATGATCATGGCTGATCATTCCTAATCAGTATCCTCTTCCTGCCTTATCTCCATAACCCTTGATTCCACTATCTTTGAGAGCTCTATCCAACTTTTTCTTAAATGAATCCAGAGACTGGGTCTCCACTGCCCTCTGGGGCAGAGCATTCCACACAGCCACCACTTCTGATCTCTGCTCAGAAATCCATGATTCCTGGTTACGGACACTCTGTTAAAGTAAAGATAAAGTTGCCATCGTTTGACCAGATCATAGAGCTGTTGTTGCAGTAGAGAGAGAGAGGTGGCAGGCAATGGCTTATCCTGAGGATCAGCACGCCTCAGGTGAGGGGAGACTCCCTCAGAAGGGGTTGTTTATTATGTTGTTAAAGATTCGCAGGGTGTTGCTTGATTAATGATCAGCATCATCCAGAAACAAACAGCCTGGCAGCCCGGGAGAGGGATGTTTCATGCCTCCAATGACTCATGGGTGTCACAGGGGCTGCAGTGCGAAATGACAGCACAAACCCAAATTTGTATTTGAAATTAAATGTTCCAAATGGGGCTTTGTCTTTTGTTGCAGTGCCCCTTTATTACAGCTTTTACTCTGGGTTAATTAATTCTTTGGTTTAAATTAATTTAATTTCATATGTTCAAAATAGTATAATGGGAGCCAGGAACTTCCACGACACCCCGGGTGGAGGGAGAGTTGGAGCACATTATCTCCTCCTAAATGACATTTTAATTTACAGAAAATAAAAAGTGCTGGAGATTACAGTGGGTCAGGCAGCATTCATGGAGAAAAAGCTCTGACATTTTAATTTAATTTGCTATATTTCCCATAAGGTTTTGCTTTTGTTGCTGCACTGCTTTATAGCATGGTCCATCATTGTTTTTTAAAGTACCCCCGTTGCAAGATGAATAACACACGTTCTCTCTCTCCCTTGAGCGTAGTGTTCAGGGCTGGGTAGGTTAAGTGCATTAGCCATGGGAAATACAGAGTTACAGGGACAGGGTGGGGGTGTGAGCCTGGGTAGGATACTCTTTGGAGGGTTGGTGTGGGCTTGTTCAGCCGTGTAGGGATTCTATGATCTGACTTTGATCCATTTTAAAGACTCTCTCACAAGACAGATTCCAATCCACTCTATCTTGAAATAATCTTCCCAAGTTAAGGATTTACTGCTGTGATTCAGTGGTGAGAATGTGATATTAATCTCCTGCCGTTTTCAGAGTTGCAAAATCGGCAGCAGGAACATGAGACAAAACAATGTCGACTTTTATCAACTTCAGGTGGAGATTCAACAGTAGAGCTCAGGGCAAGAGCTCAGAGATTGGATTGAGCAGCCCCAGATGGATCCAGGGACCAAGAAGTGGTGTGTGGTCTGTCCCTGAAAGCTACTCTTGCTGCTACACACAGAACGGTAGCTCACACATGTGGAATATAATTCCTCAAGGCAAGGCTGAAGCAGAGAAAAGAAACACAAATAGACTGATCTGTTTTTATAGTGTTTAAGGTTTCGTTTTAAAATCATCAGCAGTTATGGCCCTTATTCCTTTATTCCTTCTCCCAGTTCTCCTATTTTTCCCTCCTTATAATTTCTTACCACAGGATATTGAAAGATTTTTTAAAGCTTGCATTTATAGAGCACCTTTCACAATCACCTCAAATGTATTACAGTCAGTGAAGTACTTTTTTTTATTATTAAGCACCCATGCTGTGTGTGTGCAGGTGTGAGACACAGTGAGAGACACAAGGTGTACAAATCTTTATTCGATTTCCACCACCAGGAAGAATTGAAACACCCGGGTGGCCAGTGACAAGCAGTGCCCTTCACATCAAAGGGCAATGCTGTGTGATCAAACAGTGAAGGGGAGGGCAGGGATTAAATCAAAATAGAGTTGGAGGGGGAAATAATGCACTCCACTCCCTGCGGCACCCACTTCTCCCTGAACAACTCCAGGGTGTTGGTGGACACCGCGTGCTCCTTCTCCAAGGACACCTGAGCTCTAACGTAACCGCGGAAAAGGGGCGGGCAGTCGGCCCTAATGACCCCCTCCACGGCCCGCTGCCTGGACCTGTTTATGGCCAGTTTAGCCAGGCCCAGGAGCAGACCCACGAGGAGGTCTTCAGACCTGCCGTCCCTCCTCCGTACCGGGTGAGTGAAGTACTTCTATGAGGTGTAATCACAATAAAGGAAACAAGGTGGCATTTGTGTACAGCAAATTCCTATGGTAACTAGAATCCTTATAGTGCGGAAAAAGACCATTCAGCCCATCAAGTCCATACCAATCCTCCAAAGCACACCACACCCAGACTCTATTAACCTCCATTTACCATGGCTAATTTGCATATTCCTGGACACCATGGGAAATTTAGCATGGCCAATCCACCTAGCCTGTACATCTTGGACAGTGGGAGGAAACCCACACAGACACAGGGAAAACACACAAAATCCATTCAGTCACACAAGGCTGGAATCAAACCCGGGTCCCTGGCACTGTGAAGGCAGCAGTGCTAACCACTGAGCCACTGTGCTGCCCATAAACTTGGATAATCTGTTTCTCAGTATAACTTAAGGGTTAGGATTAGCACTGGCCTGAACTCTTCTTCTACTGAAAAATAGTGCAGTGGGACTTTCAAAATCTATTTGAGAGGGCAAAATGGTACCTCAATTTAATGCTTTATTTGAAAGATGCATAGTAGACATAGAAAGGAGACAGAGACTGTCCGGAATTAGATTAGACTAGATTCCCTACAGTGTGGAAACAGGCCCTTCGGCCCAACCAGTCCACACCGACCCTCCGAAGAGTAACCCACCCAGATCCATTTCCCTCTGACTAATGCACCTAACACTATGGGTAATTTAGCATGGCCAATTCACATGACCTGCACATCGAATGAGGAGGGAGAAAAATGGCAAAAGAGAGTAGACAAAGAAATGCAGGAATTAAGTGAAGAACGAATAAAACTGAAGAAATAAACACAAGAGAAAGATGTCTCAGAGGAAAAGGAACCAAGGAAAAGGGGAAGAGTGAATCGAGATGGAGGAAGCAAAATTGAAATAAGTCAAGTCAGCTGGGTATCTTTGGTCTATGGTGTAGTGGCCATTATGGAGACTTGGATATCACAGGAACAGGAATGGTTATTGGATGTTTAGATGATTCAAAAGCAATAGTGGGGGAAGGTGAAAGAGGTGGAGGAGTGGTATTGCTAATCAGGGATAGTTTCACTGGGAAGGTTGTCGAGGAGGGTTTGTCTACTGAGTCAGTATGGGTGGAAGTCAGAAACAGGGAAGGAGCAGTCATTTTATTGGGAGTTTTCTACAGACCCTTCAATAGCAACAGACACACGGGGGAGCAGATTGGGAGGCAGACTTTGGTTAGATGCGGAAGGACCAGGTTTGTTGTGATGGATGACTTTAACTCCCATAATATTGATTGGAACCACCTTAATTCAAATAGTTTGGATGGAACAGTTTTTGACAGGTGTGTCCAGGAAGGGTTCCTGACTCAATATATAGATAGGCTGACTAGACGGGAGGCCATATTGGATTTGGTGCTTGGTAACGAACCATGCCAGGTGTCAGATCTTTCGGTGGGACCGCATTTCAGTGATAGTGATCACAACTCCATGGCTTTTATTATACTCATGGAGAGGGATAGGAGGAGACAGTTGGGGAAAGTATTTAACTGGGGGATGGGATTGAGTGTAAGAGCCACGAGGTTATGCTGCAGCTCTACAGAGCCCTGGTTAGACCATACTTGGAATATTGTGTTCAGTTCTGGTTGCCTCATTACAGGAAGGATGTGGAATCGTTAGACAGGCTACACAGGGAATTTACCAGGATGCTGCCTGGACTGGAGGGTGTGTCTTATGAAGAAAAGTTGAGCGAGCAAGGGCTTTTCTCATTGGAGCAAAGGAGGATGAGAGGCGACTTGATAGAGATATACAAGATGATGAGAGGCACAGATAGAGTGGATAGTCAGAGACTTTTTCTCAAGATGGAAATCTCTATCATGAGGAGGCATCACTTTAAGGTAGCTGGAGGTCGGTACTTTACACAGAGAGTGGTGGGTGTGTGGAATGCGCTGCCAGCGGTGGTGGTAGAGTCAGAGACATTAGGGACGTTTAAGTGACTCTTGGATAGGCACATGGAAGTTAGTACAATGAAGGGTGTGTAGGTTAGTCTGATCTGAGTAGGAAAGAAGGCCAGCACAATATTGAAGGGCCTGCACTGAGCTGTACTGTTCTATGTTCAATGTTCTATGCCCTGTGTTCTATGTCTGCCTGAAAACTGTTGGTCTCCCAGAACAAGGAGTCGAACTCGACTGAGTGTTGCAGACTGGCACATTCCAGGACTACGTGCTGAGGAACACCAAAAAGCTTGGGGCAAAGGGGAACGAGCACCGTCTGAGGCCTTGCTGTTGAAGTTATACGGGAGGTCCATTCAGTTATTAGACCACCCTTGTGCCTCAAATGCTTGTAAATATAATCTGGCTCCAGGAAGAGATGACTTTGGTTTGTTTGGATGGAGTCAAACCCCCAGGTTTGTTTGTTTCCTTGACACGCTACTGACGGAACCAAACAGCGTTTGTGACTGTGTGTGAATAGAGACAGAGTGATAGATACATACATTCACTAATAACATGTATTTTTGAAATTAAAAAAAATCAGTAGAAGAGTGGAACAAATTAAAGTAAAATTCTGCTTTCTCCAAACCTCACCCACTGGAACACTGGGAAAACCTGCAGATATTAAGCTGGAATTTGCTGGATTAAGTTAAATTAAATGAGGAGAAAACGTACAAAGCCTGGTGATGACCTAATGATTAAAAATGTCACTCGTTTTAAAGTGTCTCTGTGTTTAGATTGAAGCATCTTAATCTAATAGTGATGGGCTGAAATGTCACAGTAATTCTAGAATAGATGGTAAAATAGACACAATGATAATGATAATGTGGACTATATAGCAGTTAAATTTGTGATTGCCATAGATTAGTGCTGTGTCATATAGTTGATGGATCTTATAAGTAGCAGGAGCAAGCTGAAGCTAAGATCAAAGTTTGTTAAAAGCCAGAGATAAGCTTCTTTCCATGGAGTTACATCAAGTCCAAATGAGTTCATTGGTTTCAACTGACCATGGGAGTAGATGTCACGTTTGTGATGCTTGCCAGTGGTGAAATGGACCATTTGCTGGAGACTTTATATACATAGCTTCTTTGAATGGAAAAACTATATTGAAAAAACTTGCCTAACAGCATAATTAGTTAGCTCAGGAAGGAGGGTGTCTGATCAGGAGCTGGAGATTTGGACATCATCTGTTCCAATCTGATTCTTGCACAGGTCCACTTAAACAGTAAAACTGTAGATGCTGAAGATCTGAAGCAAAAAAAAGACAGAAATTGCTGGAAAGATTCAGCAGGTCTGGCAGCATCTGTGGAGAGCAAACAAAGTTAACATTTCAAAACCAGTGATAAAGAATTAACTGATTTCTCTCCACAGATGCTGACAGATGGAGTGGGAGATGGCACAGAGCAGGGTGACACGAGGCACACGGACACACAAGGTGGCCGCTGAGCCATCAGTTGGCCACTTGATACATAAGATGGCCGCCAGACCACGATGCTGAGAGAGACAACAGAGTAAACACAGATACTGCCTGGGGTCACCTGGATGCCAGCACAATGCACTCACAACCTAGTTATTAGTTTAAGGCAGGTGGGGGAGAGAATACACGAGTAGCATATACTGCCTGCTGAAGTGTCTGGGTCCAGCCAACAGCTTTGATAGAAATGCCAATAGCTTGATACGGATTCAATACAAAATGCTGATAGCCAGGGCTGCAGTAATTGTCCTTCTCAGGAAGAGCGATTAGCGCCCATTACTACAGCAATGGACTTCCACGCGGACGCTGAAACTGACAATGTCTGGGCTGAAATGGACAATGGCTGCACTGAAAGTAACAAAGGCTGCGCTGGAACTGATAATGACTACATCAAAATTATCAACGATTCTGCAATGTGAAAAATAAACAAATCATGTTACAAAGACAATAACTTCATCACTGACCTATTGTATCACAAGATGTATAAAAGTATCTTGACATGTGCTCCAGGGGGAGAGAAGACTCTCAGCTGACCACTGTGCTGTTGGTGTCTCTCTCTCCCTGGAGCTCCGATATTTCCTTGTACAATAAACTCTGTCAGTGAATCCCGACTCTGACTCTGAGACTGGTGATTTCCCCACAACAATTGGTTCTGCGAGCAGGGTTCTTATTACCGGTGCCCTGGTCGAAGGCCATGATTGGGGAGCCGAGGTAAGAACCAATTTGTACCTGCAAACAGGAAGAGTCAGACTGGACCAAATACACAGTTTAACAGGTATGCTGATTGTAATGTCTAATTTGCTACGGTACTGAGTTAAAAATTTTTTAAAGTGCATGTCCGTGGAGAATATGTGTTTAACTGTATTAACTGTTGTGAGAACCTACTGCTTGTGTGGAAACAGCCAGAGGACAAGGTAGTGGCTGTCTCAAAGACCCTGCCCTAAACCAGTTGTTATGAGAGTTAAAAACAATGACTGCAGATGCTGGAAACCAGATTCTGGATTAGTGGTGCTGGAAGAGCACAGCAGTTCAGGCAGCATCCCAAGTGCAGCGAAATCGACATTTCGGGCAAAAGCCCTTCATCACGAATAAAGGCAGTGAGCCTGAAGCGTGGAGAGATAAGCGAGAGGAGGGTGGGGGTGGGGAGAAAGTAGCATAGAGTACAATAGGTGAGTGGGAGAGGGGATAAAGGTGATAGGTCAGGGAGGAGAGGGTGGAGTGGATGGGTGGAAAAGGAACTAGGCAGGTCAGACAAGTCCGGACAAGTCATGGGGACAGTGCTGAGCTGGAAGTTTGGAACTGGGGTGAGGTGGGGGAAGGGGTTGTTGACCTGGGAGTTGCAGTGGGAAAGGGAATAGCCCTCCCTCCCACGCAAAGGTTGAGATTTGAAGTGGGAGACACATAAAAGTTAAGATGGGACACCAGCCCAGACCTAGGGGACCCTGGGAGCACCTTCAGGTGGATTTTACAGGGCCACTACCACCTTCCCGTGGGAAAACACACTGCCTGGTCATCATAGACCAATTCACCCAGCCCAACCAAAAGCTGCACTGCGACTATTGTAGCCAGAATATTAGTGATGGAAGTAATCCTGAGGTGGGGGGGTACTCCTCCAGATTGACTCCAACCAAGGGACACATTTTACAGGCAAAGTCATGAAGACTGTCTGCCAATTACCCGGCATTTGACAAAAATTTCACATTCCCTATCACCCCCAGAGCTCAGGGATGGTGGTGAGAATGAATAGAACACAGAAATACTTTAGCTAAGGCTACACAAACCTCAGGCAGAATGTGGGCTGAAGTGCTGCCAGCCAGACTAATGAGATTAAGAGCCAACACAAATCAGGCAACCGGGCCAACACCATATGAATTAATGACCCCCGGGCGAGCAATGCAATTGCTCGAGACAATAATCACAGGTGGCACCGATGTGGGTCCACTAAAAGACAAAATTGAGCGATATGTGATAGAATTAAGCATCCAATTGAAAGCGATGTGGAAATCTGTAATTGATAAACAGGACAAAAAGGACAAGGCTGGGGAACTCGGAATCTTCCCGGAGGTCCCAGCAGCAGGAAGCCGTGTCCTGGTGCGAGCATTGCCCGACAAACCAGGCTTTGCCCCAAAATGGAATGGGCCATACGATGTGGGGACACCTGGGCCTGCACAGACATTAAAGAAGAAGGCACATGGAAGCACTGGACCCAACTCAAACCGTTTAAAGACTCCTGTGACCAAACTAATGTCATTGACCATTCCCCGGGTGCAGAGAGGAACAGCGGACAAGACGGTCATCCCAGGGCAGGGGGGAATGCCGAAAGCACAACAGAACAAGCCACACAGAAGCACAACTGCACCAACTGATGAAAACAAAGACTTTGACTGTTAACTTTATTTAACTGCAAAAATGTATATACCTGTATGTATTGCACTGTGTTTAAGTGTCACGACTGGTGGGACCATGTCAGGATTTGAGGATAACCTCTTCTATAAAACCTACCTAAGTTTCCATGGGAACCGAACTGTCTGAGACCCACTGGTGCCATCAATAGAATCCCTATCTGTGGCCACCCCAGTGTGGACCCCTCTTGATCCGTATACAGTGGACACCTTAGCAGCGCCATTTAAAGGGCAGATAGGGAAATACAAATGGGGAGCCCAGGGAAGATGTGTGCAGCTGGGCAGGACCACCAGCCCGTGGAGCTGGGTTCCCCAGCCTAGGGAAGGCAAGACCCATTTAAAACCCGATGCTTACCCACTCTGTTTCACAGGGCAGGGATGGGGAGGTGTTTATGCCCTGGTTACCAAAAATGACTCATGCGTCCAGACACAGTGCACTTACCAGCGCTGTACAGTCACCAGGGGCAGGCATGCTTGAATGTTACTAGGGGCAGATGGTTCATATGTGGTCACAATTACAGACAGCTGACTAAACTGGTTGCTAGTTAATCTTGGGACCTTATTTCGCACACCGGGATAGTTCTCCACATTGCACTTATGCTGGTATTCTGTGTGTGCCTCAGGTGTTTAAAGCTCTTTCAGTTCCAATGTCTGCATGGAACTCCATTGCTTATGTATTGCTGTGAGTTGTACTGTGCATGTCCAAGTAATCCCCACCTAAAAAACCAAGGTTCCTTTGCTCTCTTAAACTGGAACAAACTGCTGCTAAAACATGAGAAACATAACCATGCCTGTGATGTCTCCTTCATTTTCTGCTTAGGTCTCCCTTGAGAACCTTGTGTCTCCTTCGGGTTGGATCATTGTCCATGGGGAGGAGTTTGTTGTTGGGGACCTGGGCTCGCAGACATTAAAAGTGGCGGGAATTGAAGAGATGACATAAGGCAGGAGGTGAACTTGTGTTGACTTAAACTGACAATTTAGTTTGGAGAATTTGAAGAAGAGATGTGTACGCTAGGGGATCAATTAAAGCTGGAAGAGAAGGTGGCAGCAGCTGATGGCAGATACAGGCAATTTGGGAAATCATTCCCAGAGGAGTATTCCGTTTATCGAGCTTGACAGAGGGAGCACAATGGAACGAGGAAGCATTGCCTGTACCTAGCCTTTTGGGACTCCCGATCTCTGAAGATGAACTTACTGTTTGACACAACCATGAGGAAACTCATGATGGAGGTTTGACATTATCATCTTGAACTCATATTTGTACAGCACCTTTCGCTGCCAGCGAAATGCTTTTAACATGTGGACATTAGAGTCGTGTAGAAAAGCTGCTGCAGGCAGTGTAAGAAAGAACGAATCAATGGCTGAATTGTGATTGTACAATGCCTTCTCTCTGAAACACAAAAGTGCCACAATCAGTTAAACGTTCCTTTATAATTGTAGCATTAAATAAGGCAGCCTCAGTCCCAGCCAGATACAAGTGAGATATTCCAGAAAGCCAGCTGGTGAATGAAAGCATTGGGGTCAATCATTACTCAGTCAAACATTTATTTAGAGAGTGAAGCACTTCAAACATGTACCTCCTAACTCAAACATAACATATTTTCAGTATGTCACAGAGAGGTACAGCATGCTCTAACTCATTCGAGCCAACCAGATATCCTAAATTAATCCAGTCCCATTTGCCAGCACCTGGCCCATGTCCTTTCAAACCCTTCCTATTCATATAGCCTTCCAGATGCCTTTTAAATATTGTTATTGAACCAGCCTCCACCACTTCCTCTGGCAGTTCATTTCATACACGCAACACCCACTGCATGAAAATTTGCCTCTTTAGACCCTTTTAAATCTTTCCCCTCTCACCTTAAATCTAAGCCCTCTAGTTTTGGGTTCCCCCGTTTGGGGAAATGACCTTGTCTATATGCCCTATTCCATGCCCCCCATGATGTTACAAACCTCTAAGTTCACCCCCCCCCCCCCCCAGTCTATTCAACCTCTCCTCATAGCTCAAGTCCTCCAACTCTGGCAACATTCTTGTAAAACCTTTCTAAACCCTTTCAAGTTTAACAGCATCTTTCCTACAGCAGGGAGATCTAGGAAAGATGCATTGAAAACAGTATTCTAAAAGTTGCTTGACCAATGCCTCATTAAGACCAAGGTTAGATTGGCCCGTTGTTTAATGGGTTTAAAAGAATGATAGCTGGATTTCGGGGTTTTGGTTATGTGGAGAGATTGGGCCTGTTTTCCCTAGAATTCAGAAGGTTATGGGATGTTTGATTGAAGTTTTCAATATTTTTATAGAAAAGACAGTATTCCACTGTTTAGGGATTCTAGAACTTGGGGCCATAGTCTGAGTATTAGGGCCAAAGCATTTAGGAGAGATGTTCAGAAGCATTACTACACACAAAAGGTGGTCGATATTTGGAACTCTCTTCCACAAATGACAATTGATGCTAGATCAGTTGCTAATTTAAATCTGAGATCGATATTTTTTGTTGAGCAAAGGTACTATGGGCCAAAGGCAGGTACATGGAGTTAGGCTACAGATCAGGCAGGGTCTCAGTGAATGGTAGAACAGGCTTGTGGGGCTGAATGGCCTACTCCTGTTCCTATGTGTCTTTTCTAGTGCCACTCCTCCAATGGTCACAACAAATTGTAAATGTAACCCAGGTTGGTGATCGGAGCAATTATGTAGATCTCAAACTGTACCAGGTTCAATATCAAGTAGTAGTCCTGGAGATTTCATTAACCAACAACAGATAACTGATTTACTACCGTAAACAAACTTATTCAACATGCAAAGATTATTTACAGTTTGGAGGACTCAAATACCTACATGTCGAAAAGTGTGGTGCTGGAAAAGCACAGCAGGTCAGGCAGTATCCGAGGCACAGGAGAATCGACGTTCATCAGGAATGAAGACCTTATGCCCAAAACGCCAATTCTCCTGCACCTCAGACGCTACCTGACCAGCTGTACTTTTCCAGCACCACACCTTTTGACTCATTTCTCCAGCATCTGCAGTCCTCCCTTTCTCTCAAATACATACGTTTCTACTTTAAAAAAAACACACACACATACACTGGGAGAAGACAACAAGAAAATACTCTAAGTAATAGAAACTTTAAAGTACTTTGGACAAGTAATGGCCAATCTAATGAACATGGAATCAAGCACATATTGCCCCAAATGGCATTCAGTTTCCAAAGTCTCAAACACAAGCTGCTGGCCCCGGATTGTCCACCTGGAACAGCTGTAGTTGTCTGAACTCCCTTTGCTTCAAACATTGGGGTATACTCGAAAGAATGTTTTCCTGGAATTTTTCACAAATGGTGAGGATAGTGCAGGTGAGAGAGAGAGAGAGAAAGAGAGAGAGAGAAAGAGAGAGAAAATCTGCACAGTTACTGCCTTTGCTGTTTGAATTCATGTATTGCTGGACATCGCAGTGCATCTGGGAAACTTAAACAGTGAAATTCACAACTAATTTTGGAGGAACTGTTGAACGAAGTTCACAGCACAGAATCAGAGAAGGTAATTGTTGTTTTAAGTCTGTCCAAGTGAAAGGCTGCAGTAGTGGGTACAGTGGATTCTTTCTTGATTATATGTTTTTGGAGATAAGTCTCTTGATTAAACTTAAAATATAAGCCATAACTATTAATTTAACCTGGGGCAGTGTCTGTAGAGGAATAAGACGGTGTTATTTTCTGGGTCTGTAGATTGTGAAGGAGCAAAAATGGCCTTTGCAGTGATATGTACTTCTTGTCAGATGTGGGAGTTTAAAGAGAGTTTAAGGGTTACTGCGGATTATATCTGCCATAAATGCTGTTGGATGCGAATCTTATCAGATCGAGTGGATCGGTTGGAGAGACAGATAGGAGCGATGAGGAATTTGCAACATCAACAGTATGTGATGGATGGCAGTTATAGAAAGGGGGAAAGTCTCAGATACAATCACATAGATGGGTTAACTCCAGGAGGGGTAAGAGAGGTAGGCAACTAGAGCAGGAGTCTTTTGTGGATATACCCATTTCAAACAGGTATGCTGTTTTGGAAAATGTAGGGGGTGATGGATTCTCAGGGGAACGTAGCACAAACAGCCAAGTTTCTGGTATTGGGACTGGCTCTAATGCAACGAGGGGTATGTCAGCTTCCAAGAGATCAATTGTGTTAGGGGATTCTGTAGTCAGAGGTACAGATAGACGTTTCTGTGGCCAGCAGAGAAAAAGCAGAATGGTGTGTTGTTTCCATGGGGGCAGGATCAAGGATGTCTCAGAGAGGGTGCAGAATGTTCTCGCAGGGGAGAGGGGCCAGCAGGAGGTCACTGTCCACATTGGAAGGGAAAAGGTTGAGACTCTGAAGGGAGATTACAGAGAGTTAGGTAGAAATTTAAAAAGGAGGTCCTCAAGGGTAGTAATATCTGGATTACTCCCAGTGCTGAGTTAGTGAGGGCTGGAATAGGAGGATAGAGCAGATGAATGCATGGCTGAGGAGCTGGTGTATGGGAAAAGGATTCACATTTTTGGATCATTGGAATCTCTTTTGGGGTAGAAGTGACCTGTACAAGAAGGACGGATTGCACCTGAATTGGAAGGGGACTAATATACTGGCAGGGAAATTTGCTAGAACTGCTTGGGAGGATTTAAACTAGTGAGGTGGAGGTGGGGGTGGGGGGGATGGGAGGGGAGGGGAGACCCACGGAGATAGTGAGGAAAGAGATCGATCTGAGACGGGTACAGCTGAGAACAGAAGTGAGTCAAACAGTCAGGGCAGGCAGGGACAAGGTAGGACTAATAAATTAAACTGCATTTATTTCAATGCATGGGGCCTAACAGGGAAGGCAGATGAACTCAGGGCATGTTTAGGAACATGGGATTGGGATATCATAGCAATTACGGAAACATGGCTCAGGGATGGGCAGGACTGGCAGCTTAATGTTCCAGGATACAAATGTTACAGGAAGGATAGAAAGGGAGGCAAGAGAGGAGGGGGTGTCATTTTTGATAAGGGATAGCATTACAGCTGTACTTAGGGAGGATATTCCCATAATACATCCAGGGAAGTTATTTGGGTAGAACAGAGAAATAAGAAAGGGATGATCACCTTATTGACCCCCCCAACAGTCAGAGGGAAATTGAGAAACAAACTTGTAAGGAAATCTCAGCTATCTGTAAGAATAATATGGTGGTTATGGTAGGGGATTTTAACTTTCCAAACATCGACTGGGACTGCCATAGTGTTAAAGGTTTAGATGGAGAGGAATTTCTTAAACGTGTACAAGACAATTTTCTGATTCAGTATGTGGATGTACCTACTAGAGAAGGTGCAAAACTTGACCTACTCTTGGGAAATAAGGCAGGGCAGGTGACTGAGGTGTCAGTGGGGGAGCACTTTGGGGCCAGCGACCATAATTCTATTTGTTTTAAAATAGTGATGGAAAAGGATAGACCAGATCTAAAAGTTGAAGTTCTAAATTGGAGAAAGGCCAATTTTGACGGTATTAGGCAAGAACTTTCAAAAGCTGATTGGAGGCAGATGTTTGCAGGTAAAGGGATGGCTAGAAAATGGGAAGCCTTCAGAAATGAGATAACAAGAATCCAGAGAAAGTATATTCCTGTCAGGGTGAAAGGGATGGCTGTTAGGTATAGGGAATGCTGGATGACTAAAGAAATTGAGGATTTGGTTAAGAAAAAGAAGGAAGCATGTGTCAGGTATAGACAGGACAGATTGAGTTAATACTTAGAAGAGTATAAAGGCAGAAGGATTATACTTAAGAGAGAAACCAGGAGGGCAAAAAGGGGACATGAGATAGCTTTGGCAAATAGAATTAGGGAGAATCCAAAGGATTTTTACAAATATATTAAGGACAAAAGGGTAACTAGGGAGACAATAGGGCCCCTCAAAGATCAGCAAGGTGGCCTTTGTGTGGAACTACAGAAAATGGGGGAGATACTAAATGAATATTTTGCATCAGCATTTACTGTGGAAAAGGATATGGAAGATATAGACTGTAGGGAAATAGATGGTGACATCTTGCAAAATGTCCAGATTACAGAGGAAGTGCTGAATATCTTCAAACTGTTAAAGGTGGATAAATCCCCAGGACCTGATCAGGTGTACCCGAGAAATCTGTGGGAAGCTAGAGAAGTGATTGCTGGGCCTCTTGCTGAGATATTTGTACCATCGATAGTCACAGGTGAAGTGCTGGAAGACTGGAGGTTGGCAAACGTGGTGCCACTGTTTAAGAAGGGTGGTAAGGACAAGCCAAGGAACTATAGACCAGTGAGCTTGATCTCAGTGGTGAACAAGTTGTTGGAGGGAATCCTGAGGGACAGGATGTACATGTATTTGGAAAGGCAAGGACTGATTCGGGATAGTCAACATGGCTTTGTGCATGGGAAATCATGTCTCACAAATTTGATTGAGTTTTTTGATGAAGTAACAAAGAAGATTGATGAGGGCAGAGCAGTAGATGTGATCTATATGGACTTCAGTAAGGCGTTCGACAAGGTTCCCCATGGGAGACTGATTAGCAAGGTTATATCTCATGGAATACAGGGAGAACTAGCCATTTGGATACAGAACTGGCTCAAAGGTAAAAGACAGAGGGTGGTGGTGGAGGGTTGTTTTTCAGACTGGAGGCCTGTGACCAGTGGAGTGCCACAAGGATCGGTGCTGGGCCCTCTACTTTTTGTCATTTACATAAATGATTTAGATGCGAGCATAAGAAGTACAGTTAATAAGTTTGCAGATGACACCAAAATTGGAGGTGTAGTGGACAGCGAAGAAGGTTACCTCAGATTACAACAGGATCTTGACCAGATGGGCCAATGGGCTGAGAAGTGGCAGATGGAGTTTAATTCAGCTAAATGCGAGGTGCTGCATTTTGGGAAAGCAAACCTTAGCAGGACTTATACACTTAATGGTAAGGTCCTAGGGAGTGTTGCTGAACAAAGGGACCTTGGAGTGCAGGTTCATACCTCCTTGAGAGTGGAGTCGCAGGTAGATAGGATAGTGAAGGCGGCATTTGCTATGCTTTCCTTTATTGATAAGAGTATTGAATACAGGAGTTGGGAGGTCATGTTGTGGCTGTGCAGGTCATTGGTTAGGCCACTGTTGGAATATTGCGTGCAATTCTGGTCTCCTTCCTATCGGAAAGGTGTTGTGAAACTTGAAAGGGTTCAGAAAAGATTTACAAGGGTGTGCCAGGGTTGGAGGATCTGAGCTACAGGGAGAGGCCGAACAGGCTGGGGCTGTTTTCCCTGGAACATTGGAGACTGAGGGGTGACAAAATTATAAGGGGCATGGATAGGTTAAATAGGCAAAATCTTTTCCCTGGGGTCAGGGAGTCTAGAACTAGAGGGCATAGGTTTAGGGTGAGAGGGGAAAGATATAAAAGAGACCTAAGGGGCAACTTTTTCATGCAGAGGGTGGTACGTGTATGGAACGAGCTGCCAGAGGATGCGGTGGAAGCTGGTACAATTGCAACATTTAAGAGGCATTTGGATGGGTATATGAATAGGAAGGGTTTGGAGGGATATGGGCCGGGTGCTGGCAGGTGGGACTAGATTGGGTTGGGATATCTGGTCGGCATGGACGGGTTGCTGTACATCTCTATGACTGTATGACTGCTGATGGATTTTTAACTCTGCACGAAAACAATGGGCTTTCAAAGAAAGAGAAAGACAGCAATAGGCCACTGCTGTTCAGGCAGGACAAAGATGCTCTGACTGAACTGTGCAATTGCAGGTACAAACTAGGCCCATGCGACCTCCCTGATAGTTCTCCACACTGTGACTTTATCCAAGCTCCCTGCTCCT
Source organism: Hemiscyllium ocellatum (assembly GCF_020745735.1). Taxonomy (NCBI): domain Eukaryota; kingdom Metazoa; phylum Chordata; class Chondrichthyes; order Orectolobiformes; family Hemiscylliidae; genus Hemiscyllium; species Hemiscyllium ocellatum. The sequence goes on along the minus strand of NC_083426.1, from coordinate 10,544,086 downwards.
TGTAGGTGCTACTTTGTTGTTGTTGTACCAGAAGTAGAAGGTATGTTTAAATAGGTCCACATATTTTTAAAAAGCAATGTTTGGATCACATCCCCTCATAATACTTTGTACCTGCTCAAGTGAAACTCCAATTAGAATCCTCCACTGCATATTGCTGAAACTTTGAAATCTAGAAGATCCTGAGGGTGAGTGACAGAGTGGATGCTGAAAGGATCTACTCCATTGTGGGAGAAGCAAGTGGTGAGCTACATTTGTGAACAGTAGCCCATGGTGTGTAAGGACACTTGCAATGATGTTGAGGAGTTGCAGAATTTCAACCTAGTATCAGTAAAGAAGCAGTGATAGACATCCAAGTCAGGATAGCGTTTGTCTTACTGGGGAACTTGGAGATAATGATGCCCTCATGTCTCTGTTGTCCTTATCCTTTTATGAGGCGGAGGTGACGGAATTGAAAAGTGCAACCTTTGTGATCAATACAACTGCCATTTGTGGTTCAGGTGTGAGTTGGTGCTTAGATACCTCCTGGAGGACAACATCAGCCCTCAGCCTTGCTCAACACTTTCTGTTTCTAGCTTTTGAAAAATATTTTTAATCAACCTGTTCAGAGATGTGAGGACACACCTCTGAAGCAGATGGAACTTGGAAGTCAGATCTCCTCGCCCAGAGATAGGAATACTACCACAAGATCCTTAATATGTGGATCCATTGCCTTGCTGTCTTCTGGTTCAGAGAGTCAACATAGAATTAAAGCAAATTACAATGAGCCTCCTGAATAAGTTTACTGTTCAATTCAAGAAACTTTTCATTAGGTGTTGAGGTGAGATATATTCTAACAACTTCCTCACTGAAAAATAATTTAATTGCAACATTTTACAAATAAGAACACACGATCAATTTGATTATTGAAACATATTTATTCATATAATTATTGTGACTGCAATGAGACTCAACAAGCAAGATGGTAATGCATCTACGCCTCAGATGACCCAGGATGCTGTCCTCCTGGACGATAACCTGATGTTGCGTGATTTTTAAGAATGCTGTTGTACACTAAGACATTATAAATGTTGCAAATGTACTGAAAAGATGCTGAAAATATTAATATCATTTACAGTTTTGATTGATTGCTGAGGCAGGTCAATTGAAACTCTCTAGACTGAGATTGATAGATTTTGTTAGCTAGGATATCCAGGGATATGGAGCAAAGACAGATAAATGGAACCGGCCTGAAGATCAGCCATGAATGGTGGGATAGACTTGAGGAGATGGTTGGCCAATTGCTGTTCCTAGTTAATGGCTACTTCAGGGCATCTTGCGCATCCATCTCTTTGATCTCACAGAACGATCTCAAAACCCACACAAAAGTTGGCTCAGCATGAAGTGGTTGGTTATTTTTGACTGGTACAAACACAATGGGCTGAAGGGCCTTTTTCTGTGCTGTAGACCTTGACGACACTAAGCGAAGAAAATTTCCCCTGCTAACCCTGCTTGCCCTCAAGCAAATACCCGACCCTTGTGTCCGATTACATGTGCCAGTGAAATTTGACATTTGAAGGCATGGTGATGTCTATCGAAACACATTGTGATATTAAGAAATTAAGAGGGAGATAATTTTCTAATTAAGGGGCAATAATTTACAACTTTACTGAATAAATTTTAGTATTATGTACTTTGCAATTGACTCAAAATTGGAAATGAGACTTAACACAATCAAAATGTAGTGCAGGCATCCTCAACAATTCCAGAAACGAATCTGCTAAACCAGTTACAAAGAAACAAAGAGTTAAATATTGAGAAATATCCCAGATGTAGGACCAGGTTACAAAGTGCCTACACATTACTTGCTTTTAAATAAAAGGCACTTCCAAAATTGGTTTTACTCGCAATTCCAATGGGAATGAAAATGTTGCTCCCAGTTCTATGACAATATTAGAACTCTTAAAATGAGTTGCTAACTCAGAGACAGGAACTGTGTTAGCCATATTCCCAAAATGGAAAGGCCTCAAACTTTACCACAGACACAGTTTAATATTGTTATTGGTGCCCTGTCATAGTCATAGAGCACAGAAACAGACCCTTCGGTCCAACCAGTCTATGCTGACCATAAACCCAAACTAAAAACCAAAAGAACTGCGGGTGCTATAAATCAGAAGCAAAAACAGAAACTGGTGGACAAAGCTCCACAGGTCTGGCAGCATCTGTGGAGAGAAATCAGCATTAATATTTTGGGTCTGAGGAACGGTCACTCGATCAGAAACATTAACTCTGATTTCTCTCCAGAGATACTGCTACACCTACTAAGCTTTTCAAGCAATTTCTATTTTAACTACAAACTAAACAAGGTCCATCTGTCTGCTCCTGGCCCATATCCCTTCAAACCTTTCCTATTCATGTGTCAATCCAAATGTCTTTTAAATGTTGTGATTGTACCCTCCCACATCCACCACTTCCACCAAACCACCTTGTTTAAAAAAGTTGCCTCTCATGTCATTTTTAAATCTTTCTCCTCTCACCATAAAAATATGACCCCAGTCTTGAAATTCCCCATCATTGGGAAAAGTCAACCACCATTAACTCATCTATGCCTCTCACTTTATGAACTCTCTACATCCTCTGATCCAGTGAAAAATGTCCCAGCCTATCCAGCCTTTCTTCATAACTCAAACCTTCCACACCCGGCATCATCCTGGTAAATCTCTTCTGAACCCTCTCCAGCTTGATAATATCCTTCCTCAGTATTCCTGAAGAGGCCTCACTAATGTCCTGTGCAACCTCCTTAAAATATAGGAGCAATCAAATACTCCACACAACATCAAGCTGACCCAAGCTGTCAGGAAAAAATGAGCAAGGTGCTATATAACTGCAAGATATAAGATTGGGGGATTTTCTGGAGGTTTACTTGATTAAGAGAAACTGTCTTCATATGGTTCAATGGATTACATAATATCTCCTAGCTTCTGGAAATTGATTTCTAAACTTCTCTACACATCTTTAAGCTGCTGCTTGGAGCTGAACACTTTGAATAAGGTTTTGGTTACCTGCCCTTATATCTTTTTATAAAGTTCAGTGCTGAACTTTGCTTGATACTGCATGTGTGGAACACCTTGGGATACTTGATTATGTTACAGACATTATATAAATACAAGTCATTGTGGTTAATGATCTACTAAAAGATTAGGAATTGACTTTCTGTAGATGTACTTAGTGTACCACAAGGACAAAGTCACTGGTTGATTTAATGTTTTAACATTGTCATAATGCCATATGAATTTGATAGATTATTTCTAATTTATACGACAGTGCAGGAGTGGAGACATGACTTTAATCTATGTAAATATAAAACCAATGCTTCCCAAAATGAGGACTTGCATCCTAAGTGGGGTGACCAACTGAGATGTTGGCATTGTGAGTTCTCAGGTATCAGTGACCTCAGGAGGTCCAGACAGCAGTAGCCTATCTGCAAACTCAGATATATCTTCAATTAACATCCACTGCCAGAGTACAATTAAATCCTCAACTAAAATACAGTTAACAGACTGGCTTAAGCTGGATAACAAGTTACTGTCCTCTCTTATATCCTCACTACTCCCACACCTTCCACCCCCACCTACCTTTGATGTTTTGCATTGCCCACAATGGGCCTTGTGTGTACTCAGTTGGCTACATGGGTGTTGTTACTGGCGGTGGTTAGCAGTTTACAAAAACAAAGTCACGGTGATTTTGGTGGTGGGAAGGTCGTTACGTTATGCGTGATAACACTTCTGGGGTAGAAGAAACCCCCCTGCATAATAAGTGATTAATTGTGTCCCAAGATCTTGTGTGTGATGAATGGTGTCAGCACTTGGGCTTTCTCTGACCTGAATGGGTCAGCTCTATGCACGTTGGGGTTTAGAAGAACAAGGAGCAATCCTACTGAACTGTGGAAGCTGAGGTGGTCGCCTGTTAGCAGTGTCACTAGGTTGGCAATCCAGAATCTGGATTAATGGGGATCTTGGTTCAAATGCCTCTGTGGCAGATGGTGAAAATTTGAATTCAATAAAATCTGGAGTAGAGAGCTGGCCTAATTGCAAACACCCATGTGGCTCAGCAACTCCCTGAAGAGAAGGAAATCTGTTATCCTAATGAACAAATAAAAAAGAAATCTTGAGGGGACTAATAGGACAGATACTCAGAGGATGTCCTCCCTATTGTGGGGGAGACTAAACCAAGGGGCATAGTTTCACTTTTAGCATGGAGGAAGGAAGCATTTCTGTTGCCAGAATTGTTCAACACGTGGAATTCTCCTCGCCATAAGGTAGTGGAAGCTGGATATTTGGACACATTCAAGCCTGAATTAAATAGATTTCTGATAAAGAGATGAATCAAGGATTATGGGGTGCAGATAAGGAAATGGAGCTGGTGTGGAAGCCCAGCCCGAGCTTGCTGGCTTCTTGCAAACGCCTGTCCGAGAACAGAGAACCACCACTTGATTAATAGCGTCAGCAGTACTGTCTTTATTCAAGTTTACAAGTATACATGTATACAAACAAGCTTGGGAGCAGATCCACGCTAGCCCACGCCGGATGCTAGTCCGTAGTTGCTCAGTTTTTGATTAGAAACATTGTCATTATATACAGAAATTCTTACGCCAGACAGTTTCCTGTGTCACGGGGTTATCACAAAGTACGTTAATCAAGTTATACTTAAATGTAATCAAGTTATATTTAAATGTAAAAGTACACATCAGGGATGCTCAGACATACAGATGCTAGCATTACCTCAAGTTAAGACATTAGCATTTTTCTGAAGATATGCTATTAGCACCTACTTTAGTTAAGACATCAGCATTGTTTGAAAGTTAGACATTTAGGCACCAGCATCCTTCTGGTAGCGGCCCCTTGACCTGGTGCTATGTACTACACTATTCTTGGACATGTGGGAACGGACTTGTCTATTCAGCTTATTTCAGGGAACCTTACAAGTTGCTGTGTTAGCAGTTTGCAGTTTGTGTGTCGCTCAGCATGTCGGTTAGTACAGCCAATCCCCCACAAACATTGACCATTTTAACCGACACACCGAGCGCCATTTTCTATATGGTTACTGGGTCTATCTTCACCTTATCACTGGGACCACAGACTGATCAGCCGTGATCTCATTGAACGATGGTGCCGGATTGAGGGATCAAATGACCCACCCTGCTTCTATGTCATCTACCAACATCAATTTCTTCTTTAATTGTTTTCTAAAGCTGGAAGACAACTTCCTTAAAAAAAAACTAAAGAACTGCAGAGGCTGAAAATCAGAAACAAAAACAGAAATTGTTGGAAAAAAACAGTAAGTCTGGCAGCATCTGTGGAGTGAAATCAGAAATAACATTTTAGGTTCAGTGAAAGGTTGGTATATATGTAGAAGAGAGGATGGAGGGCAGGGTAGGGGGGGGGGGGGGGAGAGTAAACGATAGGTGGCAATGGATCCCAGAGAGAAAGAGATCACCACAGGAAATGACATCAATCCAAAGAAACCAAAACAAATAAATAGCAGGCCACTAATACTAGTGCTTCACTGGAGGCTCACTGATGATGTTACCTAGTATGGTGACGAAACATCTGAAAGCGAATCTTCCAGCTCAGCGAGCAAACTTACACCCAGAGAGAACAGCAATTGGGCAGAGAAAGGAATGGGATAAAGGTGAGCCCAGGGGAATCAATAACTGCTAATGGGGACCATGAGTAGATGACAATGGGATGGCTGTGATAGCGGTTCATGTGATGACAAGGCCTGGTGAGTGGGGTCTGGGGTAAGGATATTTGAAGGTGCTCTGGCTCTAAAATTTGAACTCAATATTGAGTCCTGAAGGCTGTAGATTCCCCAAGTGGAAAATGAGGTGCTATTTTTCCAGCTTGTGCTGAGCTTTGCTGGAGCACTGCAACAAGTCTGAGACAGAGATATTGGTCATGGAACAGGGTGGGGTGTTGAAGTGACAGGCAACTGGAAGCTCAGCGTTATTTTGTGGACAGAATGTAGGTGTTCTGCAAAGTGACCTCCCAGTCTAAGTTTCATCTCCACAGAGTAGAGGTGACCTTTCAGAAGATGATCTTTTACGTTGACGAGAGAGGGGGTGCAGTGAGGAGGGGACAGGGTTTGATGAAGGTAAGAAAGAGGAAAAGGTAGGTTCCTGTGGACTATTCCACCTGGCAATGACTGTGTTGGACTGATGTTAGGCAGGAGAATCAAATGTTGTAGGAGCAGGTGAGGAATTCATAACACAGACAGATCAGACACTACCTTATTGAATGGTACAGCAGGTTCAACAGGCCGAATGGTCTAATTTTGTATGTTCACATCACAACACCTTTCTGCCGAGTGAAGGAGCTGTCATACCTAAATAAAAAGGGGTGCAAGGCAGTATGGGGGGTTGACTGATGAGGGAACATTGAAGGACAAATTTAAAATAAAATGGCAATATCAGACGCAGCAACTTCATTTTACTTCAGGCTGAATGGTGAGTGAGCCACAGTGGGTCACCAAAGCCACTCACTGCAGGAACACATCAATGAAATGCACACGTTGTATGAGCAGGCATGCAGAACTGTGAATGGTGCTCACTAACACAGGCATGACCTCCAGATAACCCAGCAGCTGGGACTGTCCAGATCTATTGAATCAGCCTTTCAATTTTGTTCAGCATAATTTCATGTCGGCCCCATTCAGTACCTGGAATCCAGAAGGAACACAAACAGCAATGGGAATAGGCCATTTTGCCCTTTGAGTTTTCTCCTGTCACTCAATACGACCACAGTTGGTCCTCTTTCGTAATGCCATATTTCTCATTCCACCGTACTTAAAGAAGCCTTCAAAATCAAAAACATTGAATATATTCACAAAAGATAGACAGTGACTGAGTCTCCACAACTTTCTATGGTGAGAACCCCAAATGTTCACTACCTTTTGAGTGAAGAAATTTTTCCTTATCTCAGTCCTAAATGGTCTGTCCTGTATCCTGAGATTGCGCCTTGTTTCTAAACTCTCTCTGCATTTAGTCTATCCAGCCCTGTTGTTATTAGAACACCTCTTTATTGTCAGACCATAGGAGCAGACATTAGGCCATACTGCCCATCGAGTCTGCTCCGGCATTCAATCATGGCTGATAAGTTTCTTAACCTCATTCTCCTGCTTTCTCCCTATAACCTTGATCTCCTTGACAATCAAGAAGCCATCTATCTCTGTCTTAAATATACTCAATATTCTTCTACATTCCAATGAATACTGTCATAACCAATCCAAGTTTTCTTCACACGTCAGTCCTGCTATCTCAAGAACCAGTCTGGTAAACCTCCATTGCACTCCCTGCTTCAGATAAAGAGGTTACAACTACAAGGAATACCCCAGGTCTGGTCTTACCAAGGCCCCATATAACTGTGGTAAGATGTCCCAACTTCTGACCTCAGATCTTTCAATGAATGCCAAGACACAATTTGCTTTCCTCATTGCTTGTTGACTACTTTCACTGACTGGTGTACAAGATCATCCAGATCCCTCTGTACATCCACATTTCCCAATATATCAGCAGCTAAGTAATACTCTTCCTTACCATTTTTCACACCAAACTGCATAACTACATTTAGCCATGTTGCACTGCATCTGCCATGTGTTTGCCTACTTACCCAACTTGTCTAAATCTCCTTGAAACTTTCTTGTCCTCACAATTCACAATCCCACCCTGTTTTGTGTCAATTCTGAAATGTTGCACTCGGTTTCTTTATCAGGTCATTTATATATTGTGAACACATGGCCCCACGCTGGTACAATTACATTTAAAAGGCAGCTGAATGGGTACGTGAATAGGAAAGGTTTAGAAGGATCTGGACCAAATGCTGGCAAATGGGACAAGATTAATTTAGGATATCTGGTTGGCATGGACGAGTTGGACTGAAGGGCGTTTCCATGCTGTACATGGCATGTTTGTTGTCAACAATTACAGTAGCGTGATTTAAACAAAGTGAAAATACTCAAAAGCCCTCTGGAGGATTCCAGCAGCTGATGGACAGAATAATTCCTCTCATTTCAAGTTGGCCATCTTCTGAAAAGCACCTTTGAGGCACTCTCAGTGAAGTCCCAACAGAAGAAATATCCATTCGCAGGTAACATCAGTTTTCATCTGCTCCAGTGGGTCAGCCAGAAACTGAAGAGAAAGTGTATGAGAGGATCAATGTTGGAACAAAATCACTTCAGATGGATTAACATTTCCATTTGATTATAACTCCCCTTCTCCCACTCCACCTCCTCCCCAAATTCAATTAAAAATATTCGTATTTATGCAGCATCAGACACAACTTTGCACTTTACAGCCAATGAAGCCAGTATTAAGCGTAGCTGCTTTTGCCACGTATGAAATCCAGCAACCAATTTGTGCACAGCAAGTTCTTACAAACAGCAATGCTATAACAGCAGATAACCTGCTTTCATAATGTCGGTTGAGGATAAAATCTTGGCCACTGAGAAACCAGATGGAACTGCTTTGCACATCTTGGACCGAGTGCCCTTGGATCATTCACTACCTGGAAGGGAAGACAGGGCTTCAGTTTAAAGTTTCATCTAAACAATAGTTTTTCCAACAGTGCAGTGCTACCTCAGTGCAGTACCGGGTTCCAGAATCAATTTCGGCCCAAATCTCCTGATATGGGGACAGTCCTCTGACTCAATGTATGTTGCTGATATGCCTCAGCAGTCTGAGGAAGTCCCAGAGTAGGTGAACCCACAATATTGATGCAAAATTTTAAACTTTGGATTGCACATTTACCTTGCTCATGCTGCTCAGTAACTTGCCCTATACTAGTCCAACTTGCCCTCTACCTACCCTCCCTTTTTGCACAAACTAACCATGAACATTCACAGCTAAGCTAAAACCTGCTCGTAAGCATAAGTCAATGCCAGCTTGGTTCAACCTCTCTCCCCGTGCCTTTTATGTTCACACCCACCCCCAACCAGACGGCAATGCTCACCCTCTGCCCACTCCAACCTCCCCAAATGCCCAACCCACAGGCAGTGCCTTTATTATAGAACCATACATTCCCTATGATTTGGAGATGCCAGTGTTGGGTGTACAAAGTTAAAAATCACACAACACAGGTTATAGTCCAACACGTTTAATTGGAAGCACAGTAGCTTTCGGAGCGACGCTCCTTCATCAGACAATCACCTGATGAAGGAGCGTCGCTCCAAAAGCTAGTGTGCTTCCAATTAAACCTGTTGGACTATAACCTGGTGTTGTGTGATTCCCTCCTGTGTGAAAACAGGCCCTTCAGCCCAACAAGTCCACACTGACCCTCCGAACAGTAACCCACCCAGACCCGTTCCCCTATCCTATTATCACCCCTTATTAATGCACCTAGCCTCCACATCCCTGAACAGTATGGGCAAATTAGTACGGCCAATTCACCTAACCTGCACATCTTTGGACTGTGGGAGGAAGCCGGAGCACTCAAAGGAAACCCACACAGATACACAGAAACACAGAAAGAACATGCAAACTTCACACAGACAGTCACCTAAGGCTGGAATCAAACCCGGCTCCCTGGTGCTGTGAGGCAGCAGTGCTGACCACTGAGCCACCGTGTCATGAGCTAATCAAGAGTCGCAACCATTATTTTGGAAAATATTTTCTATTGTTAAACCGAGCTGGAAGTAGCATTAATTAATATAATTGAACTCTTTACAGAATTCAGCACCTACTGATCTTCTTCCCCTAACTATCCTGCACCGTGAGGGAACACTTGGATTCCAGGTATTCCCTGCATTTGTGAAGAAGCTGGTATGGGAAGATCAGGCCAGAAATACAGAGCTTCGCCCTTGTGCAAAAAGCAGAGGAGCAGGAAGTGGCAATCTGACGGTGCTGGACATTTTCTCCAAAACCTCTCACCTTTCTTCTTAAACTTCCGGAGTGGGATCTGAAATCACAACCTCAGAGAGGTGCTACCCACTGAACCACAACTAACATCCACGACAGGAGCTCTCCGAAACAAAACAAAAAGTGAAAATGCAAGAAAGTGGCTCACATGGCCTCCACAAAATAAGCTTCATTGCCCTTACATTTCTTTTTAATTAACTCTCTGTCCATCGTTTCGGCGTTGTGCCTGAAAGAGTACCATACTTCCTTCCCACATATGCTGCTGATTGCTGTTTTCTTTTCCACGGGTTTTGAATTTTCACCCTGCTCTTTTAAAAAGAAAACTGTGCTTCTTTCAATAAATGATGAAGTGGAGTGGGAAATGAACAGCAAATAAGAACATTAAACATTGAAGAGATTTGTGTTACTACTGATAAGGGATATTACAATGGTAAGTCAACGTGGCAGGCACTTCGAAATATAGCCAGCTGTTACTATTCCAGAGACTTGGTTTGACTCCAAACATCAATATTACTGCAATGCTTTTTTTTATTATTCCTTCATAGGATGGGGGCATTGCTGGCTAGGTCAGAATTTATTGCCCATCCCCAATTATCCACACTGCAGTTAAGAGTCAAGCACATTGCTGTGGTCTGGAGTCACATGTTAGCCAAACCAGGTAAGGATGGCAGTTTCCTTCCCTAAAGGACATTAACAAACCAGATGGGTTTTACCTCATCAGCAGTGGATTCATGACCATCATTAGACACTCCATCCCAGATTTTAAAAACGGAATTATAATTCCACCATCTGCCATAGCTGATAGTCAAATCCAGACCCCCAGAATGTTACTCGAGTCTCTAAATTAACAGCCCAGCAATCGTACCACTAGACCATGACCTCCTCTTGAGTGGAATGACATTCAAAACCTGGGAGGACACTTAACACGTGGTGCCTGTGCCGGCTCATTAAAGGAGCTGTTCAATCAGTCACAATTCCCTTTCATTCTGTAGACCTGTACAGCTTCCTTTTTTGATTATATCTGCAAATAGTTTTTTTAATGGTTACTTTTCAACACATGACCACCACCATTCCTGCATAATTTACATTTCTGAAAAATAGATACTTTGACAGAACATATTGCCTTGCACCCAATAAATACAACAAAATGGTTTATTTCTCGGGACAATACTCTGAATATCAGTCAAGATATCCAGTTTAAAATGAAAACAAAGCCCAGCAGTTAAATAAAAAGTGAAAGAACTCTGGATGTTGCAGATCAAACAAAAACAGAACCCTTCCTCACTGGACCAGAAACATTAACTTTGATTTCTCTGCACAGATGCTTCCTGAGCTGTTGAGCTTTTCCAGCAACTTCAGCTTTTGTTTCTGGCAGTTAACTGTCAATCAGTATTAATTGTTGCCCTCTCCATGGCAATTTTCACAATGAATATTCTGCAATATGACTCTCCACTCATATTGCAGAAGTGCTGCATTCCCCCAGACATTTGTGCCCACATAGGTATTGCTGTAAAATGAATAAACATATATTTCACAAGCACTTCTGTGCTGCTGCTATTTTAGGGGTTTTCTCTGTATAGCTTAGAGTGGAAGTAGCTTTTTTTTGTCCTCATCTACTGTGACAGAACCCCTCAGGATTTTGGACAACAAAGTAGGTCTCCTACATTACTCTTCACTGATAGAAGAATAATTATAATTCTTCACAAAACTGGAGTCCTTGGATCATTTGAGTAAATCTCCTTTACGTTCTCTCAAAACCTGGATTCATAAGTGCAAGGGAAGTTTTGAGTTCCCCTACTACCTGGATTCCTTTTCATTGCTCAGGCAGTGAGTACTGCTGGATCTGCTGGAAAGTGAAATTAAATCACCACTGGGCCCCAGGAAGGCGAGATCCTGCAGACAGCAAAATGATTCACACTTTTTTGCTAATTGACAATCAAGGAGAACTAACTGACCTCCAGAATCCCCTCCACATAGCCACCAGCCACATGCAGATTTTGATAAAAATCACAGAACCCCTACACTGTGGAAGTGTAGGGATTTGAACCATTGAGTACACACCAACCCGCTGAAGAACATCCCATCCAGTCCCACTCCATTACATTGTAAGCCTACATTCCCCAAGGATAACCCATGACACAACAGTAGAGTCCCTAACCTGGGTCTCCTGGCTCAGAGTTAAAGTCCCAACTGCTCCAGAGCTTTATAAAAACATCTCTGAAGAGGCAGATTAGAAAATATCTAGAAAAAGAGATTCTGATGGGAAAGGAGAGGCTCTTGTAATGCAGTGCTTGTGCCCCTTTCTTTGGGCCAGGAGGCCTGAGCTCAAGTCCCATTTATTCCAGAAATTTGTAATAACATCTCTCAACAGGTTGGTTAGAAAATATCTCAACAGATAAACAAGGTGCTCTGGTGGAGCAGTGATAATGACCATACATCTGAGCCTGGCAGTCTGGGTTCAAGTCCAAGCTGTTCCAGAGGTGTGTAACATCTCTGTACAGGTTGAATAGAAAATATCCAAAATATGAATAAGGCAGATGAGCTGTTAAAGACGGCGTATCAAACATTTAATCTTTTGTTCACCGTGGGCGGCACGGTGGCTAGCACTGCTGCCTCACAGGGCCAGAGACCCGGGTTCAATTCCCGACTCAGGCGACTGTGTGGAGTTTGCACGTTCTCCCCGTGTCTGCGTGGGTTTCCTCCCACAGTCCAAAGATGTGCGGGTCAGGTGAATTGGCTATGCTAAATTGCCCGTAGTGTTAGGTAAGGGGTAAATGTAGGGGTATAAGTGGGTTGTGCTTTGGCGGGTCGGTGTGGACATGTTGGACCAAAGGGCCTGTTTCCACACTAAGTAATCTAATCTAATCATTTGAAAAGAAATACCAAAAGGGGAAACAACAGAATGAGAGGTCATTGAAATTCTGATTGGTAGATTCTGAATGCACCAGTTAGATGGACTGGCAAGCCAAACTTTGCTTAAATTTTAAAAGATGACAGTGAATCTGATTGGTCAGGGTAGAAAATATCTTGACAACCAGTTTATTGAGTTGAAACAGGTACAGTGCATGTAAATGTTATGTTTGGAAGAAGTGAGAACTGTAGATGCTGGTGATCAGTGTCAAGAGTATGGTGCTGGAAAGACACAGTAGGTCAGGCAGCATTCTCCTGCTCCTCAGATGCTTCCTGAGCTGCTGTGTCTTTCCAGCACCACACACTCGATACATGCTCCGTTTGTGAACAGGACCCTGTATATTAATATGTAGCTTCACAAACAAATTTTACACTCAATAAGGGGTTAATAAAACAGCACTAGACTTTTGACCTCAGCTGCTGCAGAACACAACAGGTCTGTGTCTACATTGTACAACGTGACTGAGAACAGAAGGTTTGATGACTCGCAAAAGCCCCCTATCTGCCATGTGACTGAGCCTTTGTGCAACATAGAAGCTTCAGAATAGTGCCTATGGGGCTATTGTATCTTTTGTAGGACTATTTTCCCAACAAAAGCTGGAACAGTTTGAAAACAGGAGAAACTGCGAGTGTACACAACTTGAAATTTATTCCCGGTCTGATTAGTAAATATGTAGACTGTGGATGAGTTGGTAGCCCCCCCTTTGAGCCTGGATGGGGGTTCAAGCCACATCTTAGAAACCCAAGTACAAAAACATAGTAACAAAAACAGAAGTTGCTGGAAAAGCTCAACAGGTCTGGCAACATCTGAAATCAGAGTTAATGGTCCAGGTTTGTGATTTCTCTTACTCAGCTTTTCCAGAATCTTCTGTTTTTACATAAATCTAGGCTTACCTTTCAATGCAATACTGGTGGAACACCACACAGTTAAAGGGGTGATGCCTTTCAAATGAGAAGTTCTTTCAGCCCCTTCAGATAAACATTACACATCCAAAAGCACTCTTCTGTAGAATTATTTCTTCCAGTCTCTTCGCCAATGTTGATTTCTCATCAACTATTACAATTTGTAGGAGTTTTTCTAAATGCAATTTTGTCTGTCATGCTTTCTACTCGACGAAAACCATTACAGTTTAATAAACTTTGAAGTTGCAAAGGACTTTGGAATATGAAAGGGGTTAAAGAAATGCAGATCCTTCAGATTCCTACAGCCGCCTGCCCCGACAACTACACAAATCATACAGGTTAACATTAAAAAGTTGCAAAACTTCCATTAAAAGGCCTCACCTAAAGCTGTGTCTAAACTGACCACAGGTGCTGCCAAAACCTAGCTAGTGGCAGTTTTGACCTCAATGTACATACAAATGCCTCTTATGGTGCAATGATGGCATCCCTACCTTTAGGCCAGGAGGCCCACATTCAAGTCCCACCTGCTCCAGATGTGTGCTATATCGCTCATCAAGGCGTCATAAAATATTTGGTATCCCGAGTTAGAGAATAGGAGGCAGTCATTTAACTAGTCACATCTATGCCAGTGCTCTAGAAGATATTTCATTTAAAACATCCAAAGGTACTCTTTCTCAGACAGGATTATAGGACAGCTGACACCTAAGAGTGACACCAATAGAAATCTTAGTTAAGAACCTCACAAGATATTGAGCTGTATTACTTTGCGAAGGGCTTTGGAATATGAATAAGAAACCCAGATCTTGGGGTTGAGGAGTGTATCAGCCATGACTTAGCAGAATGGAGGACAACACCTAAAGATCTGGACAGCCCTCTCTCTTCAATCATTTTTTAAAATTAGCCAATCTGCTCTTCACTCTAATATACCACCTCCAGGGGTAGCCTGACAGCACTGTACCTTAAACACCTTTTGGAAATCAAGATAACATAAGCAACTGGCTCCCTATCATCTACTCCTCTTGTTTTCACCTCAGAATTTAGACAAATTTGTCAGGCATAATTCTCCTTTCAGGAAGCCAGGCTTACCGTGGAGAGAGTATTACGTATATCTAAATTTGAATATTTCACATGACAGAGACCACTCCAAGGCACACAGCCATGCTGAGAGTGCATGCACTTCAAATGGCATACCGAACCCTCTCCCAACAGTAACCTCCGGTTTTGGAATTTGCTGCCTCACAGACCTGACAGACCACACGAAGTAGACAAAATTACATGGGTGTACTTTTAGTGGAGTCACTCTTCCTGATAAGGAATCATTGTGGTGTCAGTACTCTATTTATGGAATACCTTTATTTTGAAAGCTGGCAGAGACCCATTCAGGAACTTGTAGTCTCAGCCCACTACTGTCAAGACATTCATTGGGGTAGCACAGTGGTTAGCACTGCTGCCTCACACTTCCAGGGTCTCCGGTTCAATTCCCACCTCGGGTGAATTTCTGTATGTAGTTTGCACATCCTCCCTGTGACTGCGTGGGTTTCTTCCGGGTGCTCTGGTTTCCTCCCACAATCCAAAGATGTGCAGGTCAGGTGAATTGACCATGCTAAGTTGTCCAAAATGTTAGATGCATTAGTCAGGGGTAAATATAGGGGAGGGGAACGGGTCTGGGTGGGTTACTCTTCGGAGGGTCAGTGTGAACCTGTTGAGCCGAAGGGCCTGTTTCCATACTCTAGGGAATTTAATCTCATCTCTACAGTGAAATTATAGAATCTACAATAATACAGCCCACCACAGTCACAAAATGAAATACTGAATCGAGATGCTGCACACTAATATTTTATTTGAGAGATCAGCACTATTGGGTTATTCAGTGCTTCAGGCACATGTTTCGATTTACAATGACTTGCATAACAAACATTTCATGGGGGATTACAAATTACAAACTTTAAAACATTGATCCTAATTAGTAAATCTGATGTAAATTAATATAATTTTCTTTACACTGTTTACAAACCTGCAAAATTATACAAAAATACAATTAGTTCCTTGATAAATAAAAACATCTATAGAAGGAAAATGGTCCAAAATTAATTCCCAACAGTTGGACAACTAGCCTCAAGGTCATATAATCAATTACTGCACACAAAGTGGAAACTCAAGATTGAATTGAAGTGTGTGTGGGGAAAAAAAAAGACTAAAATGAATTTCAAACCAAATAATGTTTGCAATAATCTGACTTGTAATTCCCACTTCTGTTATGATTTACTATAGGCATTTACTTCCACCCTTTTCTTCCCGTGACCCAAAGGGGGAAGGCACCAAACAACTCCAGTGATAAATCAACACTGTACACATTACATACAAAGATCAGGGTCAGCTTCTGTCAATCTCCCAACTCTATGGTTGATTTGGAGCACTTACACGATAGCTGCTACCCAAGCATGTTTTCTCGTAAGAGGTGCACTGTTATAGGGTAGCATAGGACTGGCAAGACCATCGGCATTTGAGACAAAACTAGGCATTGTTCTTCCAAAATTCTTTTAAAGTTTAATTAGCTAAATTCAACCTGCAAGTGTCACCTAGTTCATCAGATATAACTAGATTAAAATTCAGCGTTATTAATAGGTAATCCAATATCATATTTAGGAGAACCTAGTGCTCCCTTTGTACAAATTTGCCCATGACACTTAGACAGGAGCTCAAAGATGAACCTCAGAAATTTCAAACAATTAACTGCTGAAAAAGGTAGCTCACAAAGAAATATTAAACACTATATTCAGCAACCTGGAATCAAGGACTGTTGATCAGCAACTGATTTACCTTCCAATTTGGGGATTGCATCAAGTTGCCCAAAGCCCAATGCAGAGGCTAAAGTGCAGTAAGATTTCAAACGAGATTAGTATCAAATGCTTTTGAAATAAGATAATTCTTAAAGCTTTGTACCTAAGCAAGAATACTAATCTCAAGTCAAACCACTGAAGTCTGATGCCTGAGCAATCTCTAAAGACCAAAACAGCCAAATGGAAAGAGAAATCCTATCGATAACCCTACCACAACCTTCTGCCAATTATATATTCAACCCTATTTCCAAGAAAATGGAACAACTTTGAGTGACATAGCTATGCACCACCTCAAAAACACAAATTCAGCTGAACTTTTCTCAGATAATCAGGAACTTAATTAAAGATCAAACTAAAATACAACAGAAAAACTGACAATATAAATCCAATCTCATAGGTTTAGAAATGATTCTTGATGGATTCTTGCTGTGACTTGCACCAAACTTTCAAAACAAATTTACTGCAAAAGATGTCAATTCCAAGAAGGTAAAATGTTATGATCTACATGTACAATAAAGTGTGCAGAATGGCAATCAAACACAATATTAATTTCATGGCATCTTCCAATATGATCACCAGGCCAACTAGATTAGGAAGACAAACTGTGGAAAGTCAATCTTTCTTTTTAATGATTGTTATAAATTTTGAACCAAGTTTAACATTATTGTTTGCCCATCTCATGCTGAGAAATAGTTCAGCTGATGAGCAGTTTCTGGCGGTCAAGTGAAAGGTCCGACTCAGTCCACAAACCATATATCCCCTGAACCCAGTGCTGGTTTGGCTAGAACTAACATTGCCTTTATACACCATTAAGGACAGGCTTCACTAAAACATCAAATCTATGTTTAAAAATTGGTCACTCTCATTTTTAATCTCAAAAGTCCTATTTGGAATGAACTGCCTGGCAGGCTGAAGCAGATTTGAGGGGAATTTGTCAACAGGGAAAAGCTTTCAAAGAGCAGAGAAGTGGGACTAATTGAATCGTTCTTACAAAGAGCTAATACAGGCATAACAGGCCAAATGGCCATCACCTGTTCTGTTTACATTTAACTTTGGAAAGTGGAAATTTCTGTTATCAAGTATGCAAAAATCCTACTGTAATGGATTAAAAATGTATTGAACAGGAACAGACTCCTGTGTTAAGAAAATCTAACCAAGGAACTGAGCTTCAAAGCAACAACTTCAAAGCACAAATATCCTCTTCACCAAAGAAGCTAAAGCTCCCCATTCTCCCAACATTTATAAATGCTAAACTTAAGATCAAAGAGCTAACCAATAGCCCCCATATAGAACATATGGTTTTAAAAAGTAACCCATTAGTGCAAGCAATGATTTCCTTCACACGGACAATTCTGAAATTAAGCTGCACCAACTCAAAATTAGTTAATTAAATACAGGAGTTTTGTTATCATCTGACTTGACAAAATATGGCATTTTACTGTATTTCAGGTTTGATTGTAAGAAAAACGTGCTGGAAACAGGGAGCGAAACTCAGCAGGAACCTAAATGTAAACTCCAGGTAATGAGCTACTCTGGGATAAACCCACTTACTGCATTCATAATACATGAACTTTATTTGGGAATACGTTTCATTTGCTAGCAGTTAGGTGTTGCATTACCCAAACGTCACTCAAGTGGGGTAAAACAGATATACCTTGGTAAAACACAAGTCCATCTCTAAGTAATTCACAGAATTTGGATTGAATAGTGCCTTGTGATAGAGAAACCACTGGTGTACATCATCAATGTCACAACAAAAGCAAAATTTTGTGATCGTCAGATCAAATGACACTTGCAGATATGTCAACCCAGCGAGCAGGTTTTTGCACTATTTTAATTCCCTGGATGTGTCATTGTAACAACAAATAGTGATTATTTTTTCACATGTTCCTTCATGTTGCAAACTGGCTGCGCAGTAGCTGCATTACAAATTTCCCACCATTTAACAGTAGGCAATAATGTGAGTGTGCACAAACGTTCAACAAAAATTAGGGTTAATTTGCAAATAAACTATTAAAAAGATGAATATTTTCAAAGCCTTTTGCTCTGAGTGATCATTAGCTGCTCAGCTGCAAATTTTTCAGCACAGTCCGCCGGTGTTTAAGGGTGAAACAATAGCCAATACACTCTTCTATTTCTTGAATTCGCTTCTGGAATCTGCAGCGATCCCGGGCAAACTCTTCCCAGGGTCCTTTACGGATTTCTTCACTACTGACATAATGGACAGTGACGTGCTCATCAAAGGCAACCTAAATTCAAGGAAAGAAAAGGGTGATTTTAACAATCATAAAACGTTGAATATCAAAATACTGGCTCTAGAAGAAACATTAGGAACTATCTTCAACATAACCATCTTCTGTAGTACATCAACTCACATCAAGAACAGTACCCATCGAAACAAATCAATTCATTAAAACAGAATGCAACTTGAACACCGATTAAGAATGCACCTCTCTCTATCAGAGTACCTGAAAAGTGGCGACCTAGAGGACTTCAAAGCATCAAGTAACCAAACAAAAAAAGGATTTAAACTGGTTAAACTTCAATAAATTTTTTGCATTGAGGAAGAGATGGTTAAAATAAAACAAGTTTTGGAAACTTGTTTCCAATTGTCAAGGATGAAGAGTCTTGAATAATCTCTAATTTAAAAAGTGAAAGCAAGAATAAAGGCAGTCCTGTATTGGGATCTGTCAACTTGTTAGGAATGTTTAATTGCAATCTCTCACTCGTGAGGTGGCCAACATTGAACAGTGTTGTCAGTGCCCTGCTGCTTATGAAATTCTTATCTTTGCACAACATCTTATTTGCTATGAAATTTCCTCCCTTTACACGAGTCAGTTCAAGAAAAAGCTCCATGATATTATAAACAGCCAGTAAAATAGTGCTTTCAGTATTGATTATAACAAATGAAATTACTTACTTCGGTATTACAGTTAGTTGATAAAACATTATTAATTGGATTTAATTCTACTTTGCTTTATCAGGCTTTAACATAACAGTATAATACACAAGGGGAACACAAAAATGTGGCTTGTATCTCAGATGAAATCTTAGTAACAGTTGCACATTTAACTTATATCAGTACTGATTGTAGACAGCAGATACCTCACAAATCAATAGATTTCTAAACATTAAGAGGAGGTAAAAGTATAAAGCTTTGTGGTTGCATACACCTGACTATTAATCCTTTCATTCTTGCTCAAATACAGAAATCACGCCAACACCTATCACAGGTAACTCAGTGCACGTTTTGTGATGGTCTGTGAAAATAACACCACAATGCTGAGTGCCTGTCATGTTCGGATGTGCAGATATATGGTACATGCAACAATGTCACCAAACTAAACAAAACTAATGGAATGAAATGCAAATCAACAGTCATACAAATATGAAAATAAGGAAGGGTAGTTCAATCCAACAGGTTAGATAAAACTTACATTAAGCAGGTGATCAATGACGGATGACGTTTTACATGCAAAATGCAAAAACCTAGATATGGAAAATGGTAAACATTCCACACATAGCAACCAAATCTGAAGAGATCTTTTGAATTTTAAGCAATTTCATTGAATTTGCTAATTTTATTTAGAAGTACAGTCAATGAAAGCATAGACCCCAAGCAAAAATCTGAAAACACTTGGAAAGACCCGCAAGACAATGAAACTCAATGCAGAGATGCAAAGTACTTCACAGTGGAAAAAAAACAAGCCAAGAAAAATAAGATTGTGAAAACTAAGGCTCAAACATGAATGAGAACCGTAACTGACACCAAATGAAGCTGTCACAACAATGCAGTGGCAGTGAGTGAAGCAAAACAGGTGTCTAAAACTTGAGCCAAAAGAGGAATTGCTACCTTTGGTGTGCTTAAATGTGGTATACTCCAGACAGTAGCATGGAGGCATTGGCTTAGTGGTATTACTGATAGACTATTAATCCAGAGATCCAGGTAATGTTCTGGGGACCTGGGTTTGAATCCCACCATGAGAAATGGTGAAGTTTGAATTCAAAACAAAAACAAAATGCTGGAAGTAAATGGTCGTGCTCCTATGCCCTAGACCAGGAGGCCTGGTTTCAAGACCCACGTGTTCCAGAGGTGTGTAATAATATCTCTAAACAGGTCATTTAGGAAACTAAGTGAATAAAAAAGACAGCTTCCACAAAGTCCTTGGTCTACGCACAGCCAGTTGATGTCAGTTTACTGGAGCAGCATGATACTATTATTTCTTACTAACTGGGGTAGGGAGGAAATTGTTTTCTGATTACTATTAAACCACTCTTCCCCAAGCTAAGAGAAGGCTTCACCGAGACAGACAATTGCATACAGTCTTAGAAAATTGCTCAGATAAACTAGTGAATAGGTTGCTCCCATCCACTGAACTAGATTCCAGTATGTGCTGTCAATGTCTAAACTGTCATACAAAGTGGGGGAACAACTCAAAACATTTTGCTGGCTGCCAACAGAAGCTAGGGAGCAAACAAAAGTAAAGATGGATGAACGGTTCCTTACACTGTCCCAAATTACTCACTGCATAGTAATCAAATGCATTACTGCAAATTCTATATACTCACATTCTCCTAAATAAGTCACACTATTTTAACAAATGACATCTTGCTATGGTCACATATCAAATATAATAATGCCAGTTTTGTATACAATTAGAAGAATACTTCAATGAAATAGAGTCGTGTCTTTTCACCCTCTATTAACTGTCTGGCCATGAAGACTTGGTCCTTTACAGCAAGTACTTGAACTCTCCAGCATCTCAGCACATAGCAAAACTAAATAAAGAATACGATTGTTTAAGTGTAGGTACAGTTATAATATACTCTTAAAACCGGGAAGTAGTTGAAAAGAAAAATCATTATTCTGGTGTAGCCAGAAGTCAACATCGTCCTTCAAACATGCAGTCAGCGGTGCCTTCAATCTCTAATCAATCTAGACTGTCCAGTTTTAGACACTTAAATTGTTACATTTGGGAGGTTCGCAGCTTTAAGAACAGTGTTAACCAAGCTAACGAGTAACATAGTACACAGAAAGGTACAGCACAGAACAGAACAGACCAGATCATTTGGCCCACAATGTTGTGCTGAGATTTAATCCTAATGTAAAACATAATAACCTACGCACCCCTTAACACACTGCTATCTTTGTGCATGTCCAGCAGTCACTTAAATGTCCCCAATGACTCTGCTTCCACCACCACAGCTGGCAACGCATTCCATGCATTCACTATTCTCTGCGTAAAGAACCTACCTCTGACGTATCCTTTATACCTTTCTTCTAATATCTTCAAACTATGACTTCTCGTACCAATCCATCCTGCCCTGGAGAAAAGTCTCTGGCTATTGACTATCTATTCCTTTCATTATTTTGTACACCTCGATCAAGTCTCCTCTCTTCCCTCTTCTCGCCAGAGAGAAAAGTCCGAGCTTATTCAACCTTTCTTCATAAGGCAAGCCCTCCAGTCCAGACAGCATCCTGGTAAACCTTCTTTGCACCCTCTCCAAAGCTTCTGCATCTTTCCTATAGCAGGGCGACCAGAACCGTGCACAATATTCCGATTGTGGTCTCACCAGGGACTTGTAGAGCTACAAATGTGTTGCTGGTCAAAGCACAGCAGGTTAGGCAGCATCTCAGGAATAGAGAATTCGACGTTTCGAGCATAAGCCCTTCATCAGGAATATTCCTGAGATACTGCCTAACCTGCTGTGCTTTGACCAGCAACACATTTGCAGCTGTGATCTCCAGCATCTGCAGACCTCATTTTTTACTTGTAGAGCTACAGCAAAACCTCACTGTTCTGAAACTCGATCCCCCTGTTAATGAAAGCCAAAACACCATATGCTCTCTTAATAACCTGATCCACTTAGGTGGCAACTTTGAGGGATCTACGTACTTGCACATCCAGATCCCTCTGTTCCTCCACGCTGCAACATGCTGCAATATCCAATGTAAGCCACAATCAACTGAATAGTATCATGGAAAACATAAGCCATCAATGTGCTCACCCAGGGCTATCAGTATTATGGGAAGTCATGCAAGAGAAAATAAATCCAAACTTGTAGATAAACATAAGTTTTGATGCTGTGTAAGCATTTTTTGGAAGGGTGTTATTTTGTAAAATGAACAAACCAATCATTAGAACTCGTTATTTTTGTCCAAATGAATACAAATGTAACAAACTGAGCCACAGGGTTTGGGGTCTGGGCAAACTGTTCTTTCAATTTCATTTAAGGGAATCAAAGTCCAGTCAGGACCAATAGAAAACAAAATCTCGCCATCTAATTAAGTCAGGATACACAATTTGGGTTTTAAAAATTGCATGGTTAGTGCCAAAACATGCATTTGAGGAGATCTTATTTTCAAGTTAGACTGAAATCTCCTGGTTAGTCATACTTCATTGCATTCCTATGAGTAACCATCTTGCTGCTAGGAATACTTAGAAAATGAAGGCACCCCACCCTTGAGAATACAAGAGCCAGGCACTTTTCAATGCAGTTGGTCTACTTTTGTCCTGCATTCTGTAATCATGACAAAATTAAATCAAGAATCTTTGAAATACACTGCCTATAATCTTAACATTCTTAGAATATGGCGTGCAGGAAGAATCACAACCAATTATGCTGAGTTTCCAAATTAGCAAGAGAATCATTAAAAAACAAGCTAACCAAGAAGCGAGACCCTTTCCCAGAATCATTGCTGTTCTTTCAGTTTCATTATGTAGTCACTATTCAACTGATTGCCAGATGTAGTTTCACAAGTCACTATATGAGAGGAAATTACTTAGGTGATACTGAGTTCTCTCATGATCATAGAATAAGTCAAGAAATTTCACAAATACATTATATTTGAAAACAATGTGAATCAAATTCTCAAATGAGATCAATTGCTCCCATTTTCTCGATTTGTTTGGGGTGGGAGCTAGAGGAACTAAAGACAAAATCCAACTTTATTTTTGCAATAACTGTGAAACTTGAGTCCATGTCATTTCCTTCTTAAAAATATTGTTATCGCAAGGAGATGCAGACACTTATGCCTTGAGACAACAGCCTGTTCAAAACCTCCAAATAAAAAAACTGCACCAACACCTTACAATGACTGATGTCTACAATACCTTCCAGCAACATTTTCCAACATTAGACAAAGCAGTGGTAACTAAACTTACACCCTAAATACTGAAAAATGAGCAAAGAGATATTTCAGAATCTGAACAAAATAAACCTATTAAGCTAAAAACGTGGTATGAAGTGGGTGCATTGAAATAAATCTTATGTACAGAAATAGTGACAGCCACGTTAAAGCCAACTTAATTCTGCCTATGCAAGTGACATGAACCAGAAAAATCAAACCCAGATTGGTCAAGAAGTTCAAGCACTGAAACCTGGAGGTCAAAGGCAACGCTTATACATGTATCTACTTAATGATTCAGTAAACCTATCTAAAGTTGAGGGCAATGATCGAATTTGAAGTGTCAAGCATTTTGCTGGGCAAGTGACTGAATTTACTACTTTATAACCTAGATATGCTTATTCTTGTCAACATTTTTTGAAATTTACAAAATAACGAATGAGTCTTTTGCTCATGACTAATTCCAACCAGAAAACACCAAACTGGATAAAAGCCTCAAACAGACTACTTCCAACAGCAAAGTTCACTTCTCAACATCAATGTACAAATAACCTAATAAGAATGCTTCCTTCTGTAATCACACCAAGATTCCACCACAGTTCAATCAGCATTTACTCACTCCATGTACATGCTTAACATCTGATTCATGGTATTGATGAAATAGTTCTGCAAGTGACTCCTGAACATGAGTCAAATTGCATAAGGTAACACATGCACATAAGAGTCACAGAGATGTACTCCATGGAAACGGACCCTTCTGTCCAACCTGCCCATGCCGACCTGATGTCCCAACCAGATTCAGGTGCAATACAACCAGAATAATGAAATGCCAACATTCTGAGAGCAAGTCAAAAAAAAGGGTGACTGACTAAACTCAAGGCAATTACCAGGATTTAGAGAAAAGTACTTGGTAATCCAGCATAGCAGGCAAAGTGCTTATCTACTTTATTATTTTGTAGTTGTTCAAGTACTATCTAGCTGTCTCTCATCTAATGAAGGGCAAAAAAAGCAAATTTTACTTTCTCTCACTCTCCAGAGATACCATAAAAGACAAGTTCAATCTGTGCAACTACCAGCCCAAAGACTGAATGTCTGTGATATTTGATGGCATTCCCATCACAGAATCTCCCACACCACAAGTATTTGAGCACCCCCTAATATGGATATTCTGTTGTACATAGCTCACTTCAACTCTCCGGAACAAGTCCACTTCTCTTGGAGAGTGGCTATAATGGTACCCAAGTAGCGAGACATAATCCAGGACAAAAAGCCAGCTTGATCAGTATCCTGAAGCTACCCTGAGCACCAGCAGTGGTGATAGAATTTGCTATCTACAGGATGTTGCTAAGCAAACAATGGTGAATTCTTCGAGTAAAAAATGAGGTCTGCAGATGCTGGAGATCACAGCTGCAAATGTGTTGCTGGTCAAAGCACAGCAGGTTAGGCAGCATCTCAGGAATAGAGAATTCGACGTTTCGAGCATAAGCCCTTCATCTCTTATTCCTGATGAAGGGCTTATGCTCGAAACGTCGAATTCTCTATTCCTGAGATGCTGCCTAACCTGCTGTGCTTTGACCAGCAACACATTTGCAGCAATGGTGAATTCTACACAGCTCCCGCTCTAAACCAGTGATCCCGAAGTTGGGAAATCCAGAATGACACACCAGATAAGGCAGCCATTTAGCCCATCAGGTCCACACTAGCTTTCAAAGAACAATTCAGTTAGTTCCAGGTCCCTGGCACTGTGGCAGCAGTGCTAACAACTGAGCCACTATGCTGTCTAATACTGGACACAAATTACTTTTAAAAGACCAAACGACTACTAAGAAGGGTATGCAAAAAAGGAAAAGGCAGTCTCAAGATATGTCGCACAATCACTTTTTTCAATGTTTTAAGAGGATTACTATCTCTGCAGAAGACAGTTTAGGTCCACCTAGCACTCTCAGATAAGTGCGCCAAACGAGCAGATAGCATGGTATCGTGGAACTGTACAAAAGCAGACTAACATTATCTACAAAACCAAGGTTATAACCCAACTGCTTCTATGTTTACCAGCAATAACCCTGGTAAATGTTTTGCTCTCACCAGTGATGGAGTTGCCAACTGTCATCTTTCACCAAACATCTGAAAGGGTTCAGAAAACATTTACAAGGATGCTGCCAGGATTGGAGGATTTGAGCTACGGGGAGAGGCTTGGGCTATTTTCCAGAGGGGTGACCTTAGAGAGATTTGACAACACGGTGGCACACTGGTTAGCACTGATGCCTCATGGCGCCAGGGACCCGGGTTCAATTCCCACCTCGGGCGACTGTCTGTGTGGAGTTTGCACATTCTTCCTGTGTCTTGCATGGGTTTCCACTAGGTACTCTGGTTTCCTCCCACAATCCAAAGATGTGCACTTCAAGTGAACTAGCCATGCTAAATTGCCCAGTGTTAAGGGATGTGTAGGTTAGGTGCATTAGTCAGGGATAAATGTAAAGTAATAAGGTAGGGGAATGGATCTAGGCTGGTTACTCTTTGGAGAGTCAGTGTGGACTTGTTGGGCCTAATGGCCTGTTTCCACACTATAGGGATTCCATTTATAAATGGGCACGGATAGGCTAAGTAGACAAGGCCCTTTTCCCTGGGGTGGGGGAGTGCAGAACCAGAGGGCATAGGTTTACAGCGAGAAGGGAAAGATTTAAAAGGAATCTAATGGGCAACCTTTTCATGCAAAGGGTGGTACGTGTATGGAATGAGCTACCAGAGAAAATGGTGGAGAACGGTACAGTTACATGATTTAAAAGGCACCTGGGTGTGTAGTTGAATAGGAAGGGTTTAGCAGGATAAGGCCCAAGTGCTGGCATTTGGGACTAGATTAATAAGGATATGTGGTCAACATGGATGAGTTGGAGTAAAGGGTCTGTTTCCGTGCTGCACATCTGACTCCAAACCCAATGTCAAGCTTGTGACTCAACTAATTGATACGTGTTTAGCTTGCTCATCAAACGCTGGGTATAGATTGGAGTGTCTTCCTTTCATATTTTAATTAAGATGCACATTACCACATGCAGCAATTCTGTGCAAAATATTTTCACAAGGCATTTCTGAAGAATATACTAACAACTTGAAGCATATTACTCTGAATTTTCCATAAATGATAACCAAGTCAACCTTGTACATTAAGGATTTTGGCATCCGTTATCTTGAAGCCAGTTTATCTGCTACTTTCAGACTAATGTGTTACAGATTCAGTGTAGTCAATACAAAAATTCCAGAAAACAAATACAGAACTGGATGCTATTACCCAAAATCTGTTAGTCCCCATAATATTCTCAATTCTCAAATTACATCATTGTCTGACACATATATATCAAAATTTAGTTACCTTTTTGGAGCACTTTTTTTCACAAGCCATCTGGGTAAATGTTTTCTGTACTTCACTCTGTATTTCATCAGTAAACCCACTGTCCACTCTGCCTGAATCATCTTCCAGCTCAATGGTACACATTTCAGATTGCTGAGTGCAACTAGATTGGAATACAGTTCTGGTGTCCACTTTGTGCCGTGTTTTAATGCAGGCTTGAAAATTCATAAGGTTGTAAGGATCAGAGGTACCAGCTAAAAAGTTCAACAGCTCTTCATCTGTATCTGAGAGTTCAGAGCTGCTACCATCGCTGTCAAATCCATCGTCATCTGAGTCGCTGTCCTCATCTTCCTCGCTGTCATCACTATCACTAATGGAGTCGCTTCCTAAAATATAAGCTATTGTTTTATTGGAACACTGAGGTCTGGATAAGGGATAGCAGTCATCCTCTTCCTCAGCATCATCGTCCAGTTCTTCACTGCTACTCTCATCGCTATCCCACTCATCGTCTCTCATGGACACGTTCCTATTCTCAATATCCAAATACTGAAGGTTGGGCACGGTTGAGTCAACTGAAAGTGGCAGCGGAACTGTCTTTCCATTATCCATGCAAGCTACCCTGTTAGCCTTCAGGTCACTACCTTTGGAGCAGCTGTCTACACTGGGGGCAGGTTCAGGAGGCACCCCCTTGCCTGAATACCTCAGGTCTTGGCACTGGGAGCCGGCGTGCTCTTCTTCCAAGCTGGAATAGCCGTAGTCCTGGTCGGATGGGGTGGCGATGCCCACCCCGCTGTGGCAGGGGAACAATTCCAGGGGTTTCTCCATCTGCTGGGTGCTGTGGAAGCCGGGCTCTGCTGGGGCCAGTACCTGCTGCATAGAAGCTGCGGGATAGCCAGAGCTCCACTGGGGCAGCCCCAAATTGGCGAGTTCCAGGGGCTGAGGCAGGCCTGGGCGGAGGGGGTGGCTGATGCTGGAGGTCTCCGGGGGGGAGATACGCCCCATCACTTTGGAGAAGAGGCCGGGGCAGCCCGGGGCTGGGGGCTCGGGGATCTTCAGCGGTGGCGGCGCCTCCACGATGACCTCCAGCCGCTCCTCCAGCGGCGGAGCAGGAGGGAGGGGCTCGGTGGCCCCGACCCAGTGCCAGGCGGCGGCCCAGAGACCCCCCAGCGGGGACACCGACTCCCTCTCCCCGCCGCCACCGAATCCCCGCATTTTGTCCAGGACCGGCCTCAGGAGGCCCGAGCCCCAGCTCAGGGGGGAATCCGCTTCCGGGCGGTGGAAGCGGGCAAAGCTGGGCCTGTAAAACACGGAGATCAGCTTCATCAACGGGCTCTGGTAGAGGCCAGGCCCGCCAGGGTGTCCCCCAAGGCCGCCGTCACTGCAGGAGGCGGCCGCGGGGGCTGGACCCGGCGGCTCCCAATTCATTTTTTTTTTCGTTTTTATGAGAAACAGGAAAAGATTCACGACGACAGCAACAAGAAAATCGAGTCTGGAAAGGCGAAGGAGAAAGAAATTCACGACCGACCGACCGAGTTTTCGCCGCCCGACCGTTTCCCCCCCTAACGGCTCAGGGCGCAGCCGCCATTTTGTGAGCCAACGAACTTCGGCGCCAAAACCTTGAAATTAGAAGCGGCCCAGCCGCAACAGCCCGTCCGGTGAGGCGCTGCGACCAGCAGGAGATGGTGGAGGTGAAGGTGGTGCCGTTGCTGCCGGCTCTCGCCCTCCATCCCGCAACACGCAACCGACCGTCCACACTCCGCCATCTCCTGAGGCGGACTGAAGGGCGCTGGGCCGGGTGCCCGCGATTTCATCAGAAACCGGGCAGCGTGGCGCCTTCCTCCCCCTCTGCTGCCACCTAGGCAGGAGGCCGGCCGCCGTGGGAACTGCAAAAGGCAAACACCTTGCCCAGTGTTGGAAATCACGCAACATCAGGTTATTGTCCAACAGGTTTATTAGGTACAAGCTATGGGAGCGCTGCTCCTACATTAGGCAGCTATTGGGGCAGGACCATAATATACAGAATTTATACTAAAAGATCAAGGTGTCATACAGCTGATGCAATGTATTGAACAAACCTAGATTGCTGTTAAGTCTTAATCACTTGGAACGGGCTACAGGTTCATTAATATGTAAATCCCAGAACTTCTTTCAAGTCACATTCCTCAGATAACTTAAGGTTTTATGAAATGCATTAAAGGTGTGAGGTTAGGGGCTGTCTTAATTCCAACTTGAGTCAGGTTGGTTCTATTTCCAAAGTAGGAATTTATAAAATGTCCCATGGACTGACTGTCTACAGATTGTGCATTTTGAACAAAATACAATGTATCTGCAAATGCAGATTCACACCATAGACTTATGGGTGTGTGTATGTGCATGTGCATGTGAGGGGTGATAGTGTGTGTTTGGGGGGGAAAAGAGGTGAAAAGTGAGAGAGTTTGAGAATGTGCATGTTACATCGTTGGAGTCATAGAGATGTTAAGGATGGAAACAGACCCTTCAGTCCAACTCATCCATGCTGGCCAGATATCCTAACCTAATCTAGTCCCATTTGCCAGCAATTGGTCCATGTCCCTCTAAACCAGACCTGTGCATTTTACAGCCCACGGGCCATATCTGGCCCTTTGGTCGTTCCTGCCCGGCCGCATGAGGTCAATCTTAAATTAGAACATAAATGAAAAAGTATTTACGCCATGCACACAATACAACTGTGCTGCTTTTCTTTTGAAATGGATGCTTTTTTAACTTGCGTATGGATGCACATGCGTGTGTATGTGCGTGAACAGCTAAAAGTGATGCTTGCTGACTAGCCCTCAAAATGTCAGCTCACGTCAATGTCATATCCCACAAAAGCACCAGAAACAGTAGACCGTTTTCTGATGGAGAGTTTATTAAGGGATGCTTGTTGGACTCTGCAGAACTAATATGCCCTGAGAAAAAGGAGGCATTTGAGAATGTGCCCCTCTCCCAATGCACTGTAACAAGGAGGATTAGGGACATTGCGAGAAATCTGGAACTTCAGGCTGCAGCACAGAGCGGTCAAATTTGACTTTTTTCCCTTGGCTTTGGATGAGAGCTGCGATGTACGTGGCACAGCCCAGCCACTCATCTTCGTACATGGGATAACTACAGACTTTAAATTCACGAAGAGTTGGCAGCCATGCAGTCAATGAAAGGAACAACAACTGGTAATGATTTGTTCACGGAGGTAAATGCATGTTTGGACACGTTGGCACTAAAATGGGACAAGCTGGCGGGTGTGACAACAGATGGTTGTCCAAGTCTAACGGGAAAAAATGTTGGATTCTTAAAGAGAATGCAGGATAAAGTAACAGAAATTGACCCTGAACAGAAATTGGTATTTTTGCATTGTATTATACATCAGGAAGTGTTGTGTAAGTCAGTGTTAAAAAATGTTTGATGTCGTAACTAAAATAGTTAACTTTATCAGGGCAAGAGCTTTGAATCACAGGCAGTTTGTTGCACTTTTGGAGGAAAATGAGACTGAACATCGTGACATAGGCTGTCAGGTGGCTCAGCCTGGGCAAAGTGCTGAAAAGTGTGTGGGACCTGAGAGAAGAGATTCAAGATTTCTGTGTGAAGATAGGGAATGGCATTCCACAGCTTTCAGATGCAGACTGGATTGCAGACCTTGGTTTAACTGTTGATGTGACTGCACTTATGAATGAACTAAATGAGAAACTGCAGTGTAAGGGCCTTTTTTTGCATGAAATGTACAACTTGGTGAAGGCTTTTATGAGAAATCAAGCCAAATGGAGGACAACATTCTCACCCACTTGCCAACACTGAAGGAAACCACACCTTCAGCTGATCACCTCCACAGGTACTCATCTATGTTAGAAGCACTGCAGGGTGAATTTTCAAGGTTATTTCAAGACTTTAAAACCTATGCCCTCTAGTTCTGGGCTCTCCCAATCCAGGGAAAAGACTTTGTCGATTTACCCTATCCATGCCCCTCGTGATTTTATAAACCTCTATAAGGTCACCCTTCAGCCTCCGATGCTTCAGGGAAAACAGCCCCAGCCTGTTCAGTCTCTCCCCCTATAGCTCAAATCCTCCAACACTGGTAACATTCTTGTACATCTTCTCTGAATCCTTTCAAGTTTCACAACATCTTTCTGATAGGAAGGAGACCAGAATTGCACGCAATATTCCAACAGTGGCCTAACCAACATCCTGTACAGCTGCAACATGACCTCCTAATTCCTATACTCAATACTCTGATCAATAAATGAAAGCATATCAAACACCTTCTCTCACTATCCCATCTACCTGCAATTCTACTTTGAAGGAACTGTGAACCTGCACGCCGAGTTCTCTTTGTTCAGCAACACTCCCTAGGACTTTACCATTAAGTGTATAGGTCTTGCTCTGATTTGCTTTTCCAAAATGCAGCAACTCGCATTTATGTAATTAAACTCCATCTACCACTCCTCAACCCATTGGCCCATTTGATCAAGATCACGTTGTAATCGGAGGTAACCCTCTTTGCTGTCCACTACAGCTCCAATTTTGGTATCAACTGCAAAATTACTAACTATACCTCTTATGTATATAAATGATTTGGATGTGAGCATAACAATAAGTAGTGGACCTCGCACCAATCCTTGTGGCACTCCACTGCTCACAGGCCTCCAATCTGAAAAACAACCCTCCACCACCACCCTCTGTCTTCTACCTTTGAGCCAGTTCTTAATCCAAATGGTTAGTTCTCCCTGTATTCCATGAGATCTAACCTTGCTAACCAGTCTCCCATGGGGAACCCGTTACTGAAGTCCATGTAGATCACATCTACCACTCTGCCCTCATCAATCCTCTTTGTTACTTCTTGATAGTGTGCCCAGTCTTCAGTGTATGTGTAGTCAAGGAAGGGGAATGTTAAATAGTCAAATCAATTTAGATTTGATCTTATTGTCACATACATCGTGGAGTGCTTTGTTGCAGCCATGAAACGACATTTAAGTTACAAAATAAAAGTTAAAAGAAATAACAGAATTCATCTTCTATGCAAGGCCTATTCCAAAATTCTGCAAATCTGAAATTAAAACAAATTGCTGGAGAAACTCAGCAGGGACTAAGTTGCAGCACGTTCTATCTTCATTCATGCAAAATAGTTCTTTGTATCGAACTTGAGAAATGCTGTAAAAAGACCCATTTTGTCAAAACTTTCTATTTTGCATTCATCAGATTGATTCACAAGAATATCAATTTAAGGGGGAAACCAACATGAATACTGTTCAAGAGAATGCTGATTGGTAGAAGTATTGACATGGGGATTGCAACAGCTAATGGTGGTTGACAGTTAACTGTCAGGGTTTGATTTTAATGTCGAGGTGCTGGGTCGGACAAAGTCAGAAGTCACACAACACTAGGTTATGGTCCAACAGGCTTAACAGAAATCACAAGCCACTTCACCTGAAGAAGAAGCAGTGCATCAAAAGCTGGTGATTTTGAATAAACCTGTTGGATTACAACCTGGTGTCGTGTGACATCGGGATTTGATTAAATTTTTTTGACTAAATTTTAAATCAGACAAATTTAAAATCTGATTGGCCAAGGCATTACCTTCAGAACCAAATCTGCAAATTGCTGCCACGTACTTTGCTGAGTTGTGGACTGGCTATGCTAAATTGCAGTAGAGGGTTTTTTCCACACGAATACCTAATGGCTCAATTACTTAGGAGGAAAGGTTTGATAGGCTAGATTTGTGGCTGCTGGAGTTTAGAAAAACAGGAGGTGACTTAATTGAAACACTTAAGATGCTGAGGGTCCTCCTAAGGATGTGGAAAAAGTCTTTTGTCTTATCGGAAATTCTAGAATTGGAGAGGTCATTGTTTAAACTTAAAGAGAATTCTTTTTCCCACAATTGATTATGAATCTTTGGAAGTCTTCCTCAAAAGTCAGTGGAAGTAGAGACTTGGAATATTTTCAAGATAGAGATAGATAGATAGATTCTTGATAATATGCTGGAATACGGAGCAATCAGATCAGTAATGATTATATTGAGTGGTGGAGCAGGCTCAAGGTGCCAAGTGACCTACTCCTCCTCTGAAATTATTCATATTTCATGCCATTTTGCAGTGGTTTCATGCTTGTGATTAACAAATACATGGAAGAATGGAGGAGGGATCAAAATGAGGACAGAGGGTGGGTGTCATGGGCTCAGTCAGTCAATTTAAGGCATTGAGTGACCTACAGGGTGGGATAATTACTGTCCACAAGTGCTCATCTCATGTTCCTGGCTTTTATAGTCTTTACAGGGATTGGAGCGGACTTGTAACAATATGATTACTGTTGATTGAGTAATCTTGGAGAATCTCCCTTACAATGCAAAGAACCGAGTCTGCTAAAAACTGTAAGTTCAGTTATGTCCCACAAAGCAGCAAGTACAGCATCAGACATGAACATTCTATAAAGAATGAAGAAACAAACATACCATAGAAGAAACAATGGTTGAAGAAATGGCCCTACAACTCCCTCTTAATCATCAACACTTGCCAAGCATATGGTGTGTCAGTATACCTAGCTCTCTTCAGAAGCTAGTCTCAACAGATCATGATGATGCATACATGAATAAAGCAAAACCAATGAAATGTGAAATGCTTACAAATGAAATTTGCATCTGAAGAGCTACTTTGTCACTTCTGTGAGAGCGAGGGTGGAGCTGGGCAGGAATGTTATAGCCTCTTTTTTTCCCACTCACAGAATAAGGGTGAGACTGACTTGATTAGCATTTGCTGCCCATGTTATGACATGGGGGAAGCAGTCCTGCTTCATTTAAAACAGCAACACAGAAAAGATTTATCCCGTGCTGTAATCTGTAAAATCAGAGGCCAAGCACACTTTAAAGTAAAAAACTTAACAACATTATTTCTTATAATATAACAGAGAATAATTAACTAATAGCTATTTATAACTCTTCTTGTGGTTAGCACTGCTGCCTCACAGCGCCAGAGACCTGGGTTCAATTCCTGCCTCAGGCGACAGACTGTGTGGAGTTTGCACATTCTCCCTGTGTCTGCGTGGGTTTCCTCCGGGTGCTCCAGTTTCCTCCCAGTCCAAAAATGTGCAGGTTAGGTGAATTGGCCATGCTAAATTGCTCGTAGTGTTAGGTGCAGGGATAAATGTAGGGGAATGGGTCTGGGCGGGTCGGTGTGGACTTGTTTCCAAAGGGCCTGTTTCCACGCTGTAAGTAATCTAATTCTCTAACCTATCTTTTACCTTCTCTTCTATAATTTTTGATTTATAAAACAAAACTTCTTATCTCAAAACCAGGCAGCTTTCAGTTCTCTCTGTATTCCGGTCGTCTTTTCTTCTTGAGGATTCTGCTTCTCAGCTTCCTGATCAATAAAGGTACCTTGTAAGAGAGCTATTTTTCAGACAGTCTTTACATGTGGTAGCTTGGCAGTTTTCCTCCCAACTGTTCACTTTTCCCCGATCTTATACCTCCCAAACCATCAGATTGTGTCATTGCATTTAGTATATTGACAATCTCAAAAGCCAAACTGGATTGGAGTTTGGGGTTTTTGGCATATAATTTAAACTGATTGGCCTAATTCAAATCTGTTTTGTCATTTCCAGTAGCTGGAGCATGTAACAGTATATCCTTTTTTTCAGAACACTTGGTGCTGTCAGGTAGTTTTTACGAGCATCTAACTCTCTTAAAAGGTATGGTACACCCACATCTTCATAACACCTCCATCCTTAAGAAAAAAATGAACCATCATAATGAAAAAAGTCTTTTTTTGGTCTTTTTAAAAAGACATTACCCTAACATTCAGATAACTTAAAATAAGTTCACCTTAACCATACACATAGTTATGGGAAGAAGTTGTGTATAACAGTTAAATCAGCAATAATGCATCTGCAATTATATTCTTACAACCTACAACATGTATGAATTTTAAATTCAAAGTCTGTAACATAAGACTCCAACAAAATAGTCTCACATTCTTGTCTTTACAATCCACTTACAATTTTAGAATGCTTTAATCTGTGTACAAAACTGTCTCTGACATGTTTTAATGTGTCTGTAGTTCCTTTTTGAATGTGGAGTATTTCCTCTGGTGGATGTTGATCTTGTTTGAAAAGTAACCAACTTGCAGTTCTGTCCCATCCTCATCTTCCTGTAGGAGTACAGCTCCAACTCCAATGTCACAAGCATTGATGGCAACTTTAAAAGGCTTTTAAAAGTTTGGTGTAGCTAAAACTGATTTGGTGGTTAATATTGATTTCAAATATCAAATGTCTCCAGGCATTGTTTTGACCGCCAAAACTTTGTTTTCCTCTTCAGCAAATCAGTTAACAGTGCCACTACACGGCTGAAGTTTGGAACATACTTCCAATAGAATCTGCTGAGTCCTAAGAATTGAAGCATCTCTTTCCTCGAGATTGATTGTGGAAATTCCTCAATGGCCTTCATTTTTGCGTTCCGTGGGGTCAACCTTTTATGACTGATGTTATGTCCCAAGAATGTCACCTCTGCTTTCGGGAATTCTGTTTTATTAAAGTTTATCATCCGTTTTGCTTCTCATAATTGTTCAAAGAGCCCTGTACCATGTGATCTTTCCAGGTCTTACTAAAGACCACTACACCATCCAAAAAGACTGCATAGTTTGTGAACCCAGCCACAACTCTGTTCCTGGGTCTTTGGAATGTGGCGGATGCGTTCTTCATTCCAAAGGGCATCACTTCAAACTGATATAGCCATTTGGGTTTACAAATACAGAAATGTCTTTCACCCTCTCTGATAAAGGTATATACCACACATTAAGTCCAACTTAGTGATGTAACTGGCCTGTCCAACTCTCTCAATACAGTCCTCCAATCTAGAAATTGGTATGTGTCTAATTTTGTAATGGCGTTGACCTTCTGATAATCCATGCAGAATTGTTGAGTCCCATCCAGTTTGGGAACTAAGACGATCAGTGAACTCCACTCTCTCTGGCTTGGTTTGATGATGTCTTTGTCCAGATGGAGGTGGAGGCCATGCTCAACCTGCCTAGCTTTAAAAAGATTGAGTCGATAGGGTTGTTGTTTTATCGGAGCAGTATTCCTACGTCTACTTCACATACAATGGCGTTAGTCCTCCACATCTGATTTTTAAATTTGTCCTTACACTGCAGTAACAAAACTTTTAACTGCATTCTATGCACCTGAGACAGACAGCTTACTAACCTATCCCACTCCTCAAGGACTTCTTCGTTGTTTAATCTATTTTGAGGCACATCAAAATCCATATTATCTGGATATGATTCCTCACTCTGCAGGGCAGTAGCTAACACCTGTATCTCTAGTTCTTTCTCTCTAGTGTGATTTCTCTCTAGTTTCAACATGTTCACATGACATACTTGATACCTTTCTTTTCCTATCTAGCAGCTTTACTAAGTAGCTCACCTGACTCAACTTTTTTTCAATTTGATAGGGACCACTAAACCTGGCTTTGAAGGGAACTCCAATCACTGGTCATCCCCTCGGGAAAACGTCCAAATCTCAGAGCTCTCATCTGCCAACTGCTTTACTCTACACTATGCCCTCTTTAGATGCTGTTTAGCTAACTCAACTATTCAATTTAATCTCTCCCTCACCTCCAATACATAATCTAAGTGTGAGATCTCAGACTTTGGTCCTGTCATTTTTTTCTTTAATTAATTTCAAAGGACCTTTCACTTCATGACCGAATATTAACTCTAAGGGAGTTAACTGTGTAGATTCATTTGGGGCATCTCTAATGGCAAACAATATGAATGGGATACCTTTGTACCAATCATTCAGGTAATCCTGACTGAATGCTCTCAACAAAGTCGGATGCCACCTTTCTAAAGCTCACTGGGATTCAGGATGATACGTACTGGATTTAAAGTGCAGTATACCCAAGTTATCCATAACCTTCTTAAACAGCCTAGCAGTCCCTTGGTCCAACTGAATCTCTCTGGGTAGCCCATACCGTGTCAAGAAAGCTACTAACTCCTCTATTATCCTTTTTGCCTGATACTTCGTAATGGAATTGCCTCTGGGAATCTGGTGTAGACATCAGTTATGGTCAACAAATACTGGTTCCTACTTTTAGTTCTCAGGAAGGGACCTACACAATCAATTATAACCCGTGTGAAAGGTTCTTCGAATGCGGGAATTAGCAACAAAGGTGCTGGTTTATTACAGCCTGCGGCTTACCTACCATTTGGCATTTATGACATGTACGGCAAAAGTTAACCACATCCATGTGTATTCCAGGCCAATAAAAACATTTTTGGACCTTAGCCTGAGTCTTTTATCCCCCTAGGTGACATCCTATAGGTAGTACATGGGCTACTCATAACCCCTCCTGTCTGTATGCTACTGGCAACACAATCTGGTGCACTTCAGCCCATTTCTCCTCTGCACTAACCTGCTGTGGTCTCCATTTGCATCTTAGGATTCTATCTTTCAGATAATAACTGTCCAGAATATTCACTGCTTCCTTTTCAGAGTACGCATCCACATATATACCTTTTATTGTCTCGTCTTGCAAGTCTCTTCGTCTTTCATGAGTAAACGCTTTTTTTTTTAAGATTAGATTCCCTACAGTGTGGAAACAGGCCTTTTGGCCCAACCAGTCCACACCAACCCTCCGAAGAGTAACCCACCCAGACCCATTTCCCTCTGACTAATGCACCTAAAACTATGGGCAATTTAGCATGACCAATTCACCTGACCTGCACATCTTTGGACTGGGGGAGGAAACGAGCACCCGGAGGAAACCCACACAGACATGTGAAGAGTATGCAAACTTCACACAGTGACCCAAGGCTGGAATTGAACCTAGGACCCTGGTGCTGTGAGGCAGCAGTGCTAACCACTGAGCCACCGTGCCACCCAGTCTGTCTAGCCCTCTGCCTGTTCAGGTTTTTCCTGCACCATTACGTCAAACATGGCATCCGCTAGCTGAACCGCAACTCCTTTACCGCTCTCTTTACTTTTCACTTCGTTATGTGACTTATAATAGTGGGATCTAGTTACGACAGAGTCTGGGAAAATACCAGAATATTTCTGTTTAAACTCCTCAGTTTTTTGTCTTCCTTGGGCATCTCCACAAGGGGTGTCACTCCCACTTGGATCCTGCCAAATCATTCCCAAGAACAAATCGAATTCCTGGAACTAACACACTGTCAATCAATCCCAGTGTAACTTCCCCAGTCGAGTTGGCACTCCAACCTGATCTTACATAAGGAAACGATAAATTTCTGTCCATCTATCCCACAAAATACCATACTCTCGGGTAACATCTCAAAGTGTGTACATTCGCTTATCCTTTACAATCAGTGACCAGTTAGATTCTATCTCTCTCAAAATTATAACTTCTTGTCCTTCTCCCCCGTTCTGAGTAAACTTTACCCATAGAGGCAAATTCTTTGTAGATATCAAGTACTAAGTCCATACTCCAGGAGACTAGGCAGCAGCGCACAGTGCATAAGCCACCCAACACCACCACCCCCCCACAACCCTGTCTAACCTTACCCCCCCCATCCACACCCCTACTCCCGACTGCCCCAAACCCTGTGCAACCCCGCCCCCTGTCCAACCTCACCCACATTCCACTCCCCAGACCGTATCCACCTGGGTCAGCAGACTGGGCACCAACAGCAAGACTTCTGCTGCCTTTAGTGGTGGTGGTGGTGGAGGGGGGGGGGGGGGGGGTGGGGGGGTGGTGGTGAGTCTCCAAATAGCACTTGCACGCACACACGACAGTTTACTGCGACTTTTAGAAAAGTTCCACCATTACCCTGTACAGGACAATGCTGGCAAGATTATCTGGGGAAGGGGGGTTTAGGGTACACCACTGTGTACAACTCCAGGGAAAGTGCGGGGAAAGAGAGAGGGCGGGCATTAAGTCATTTGGAGATGGTGACTGGAATCCAGTAAGCAGAGTTCATTTTTAATCATTGTAAACAAAAGACATGATCAGTGTTGGAAACACTTCTTTAATGTAAAGTTTCTATCGGGACCTCGAGATCTCCTTTGGATAATTTACATTCAGATAATCAAGGTTCCTCTGTATTTATATATACCGCTACCTTCACCACCTTTTAACTTGCCTTTGCTGACTAAGTCGCAACTTCTCAAGTTCAAATTCTCTTTTTCTCTCCCTTTCTTCTCTCTCTTTTTCTTCTCTGTCTCCCTTTGTTTATCTTCTAACTCCATTTTCCTCAATTGTAATTGAAGTTTTTCTACCTCTACTGCACTTGTCGGTTTTTCTGATACACCTAAGTTTTGAGTAATTCCTTTACAATTTCAGGTTTACTTTGGTCTTTGGTTAAAACCAAATCTAATTTATTTGCCAATTCCAAAAGTATGGCCTATTTCTTTACTTCTAAAATTCTCTCAGCAAATTTGAGAATCATCTTTAGCAATTTTAAGAGCCATTTCTCTCACTTTTAATTTACTCAACCACAAGTCACTAAAAGTAAACAAATTGCCTAGTTTTATTTAAAGATCTAGGACACTAATCTACCATTGTTTAAATCTGTTGGGAATTTTTTGTAACCCGTCTGTCTAAAACAGTTCAAATTCCAGACGAGCCCCCAAACTGTTAGTACACAGGGTAAACACTCCTGCTTAAGTTAAAACAGCAACACAGAAAAGATTTATCCCATGCAGTAATCTGTGAAAATTCGAGAGGCCAAGAACTATTTAAAGTAAAAAATTAACAACTTTATTTCTTTAACTACAACAGAGAATAATTAACTCACAACTATTTACAACACCTCTTTAACCTGTCTTTTACTTTCCTTTCTATAACACTGGTCCAGTAAAACTCCCGATTTTGATTTACAAAACAAAACGCATCTCAAAACCAGGCAGCTTTCAGTTTTCTCTGTATTCATGTCATCTTTTCATTTTCTTGGAGATTCTGCTTCTCTGGTTACTGATTGATAGATACCTTTTAAGAGAGCTATTTTTCAGACTGTCTTTACATGCTGGTAGCTTGACAGTTCTCCCAATTATTCAACTTTCCCCAGTCTCATAGCCCCAAAGCATCGGATTGTGTCATTGGCTTTTAAGATTGTCAATATACTAAATACAAACTGGAAATGCAAATTGGAGTTTGGTATTTTTCAGGGTATAATTTAAACTGATTGGCCTAATCCGAATCTATTTTGTCGTTTCCAGGCCACCTTAGCTACCCTAGTAGCTGGAGCACATGTTACATTGTACCTTTTTTCAGAACATTTGATGCTGTCAGGTAGTTTTTGCTAGCTTTTAACTCTCTTAAAGGTACAGTATACCCACATCTTCATAACACCCATGACAGTCAAGTCACCCACATTGCTGTGCATTTGGATCACATGTAGGCCAGACCAGGTAAGAATGGCAGTTTCCTTCCCTGAAGAACATGAGTGAACCAGATAGGTTTTTCTGACAATCGGTAATGGTTTCCTGGCCATTAGAGTCCCAATTCCAGATTTTTATTGTATTCAAATTCATGGTAGGAGTTGAACCTGATTCCTAGAACATTACCCGACTCTCTGGAGTTCAGTGACGAATTCAGTGATAATACTACAAGGTCATCACCTTCCCTGCTGAATTACCTTGATGAAAATCAGGGAGGATGGTCTAGAAGGATCTTTTGAAGCCCATCTATAATTGCTGCCTTGTCAGTGAACAGCTTCCCCCACGATGTGATCACACTTTAAATTTTAATGGTAAGTTAATAGTTCCTTGTACCCACTTCCACTGAAGATATGCAGTGCTGTGAGGGCAGAGAGGTGCTGGGGCAGCACTGGAGAACATGGTTGAGAGGGGATTCAAAAGCGAGGAATAGGAATGTGGCCAATAATCCTTGGGATAACTCACTCGGAGGATGGCTGTTACCCTGTCCTCCTTTCGCTCTTGTCAAAGTGCTCCAGAAAGTCTCCCAATGCTCTTTAGAAGAGTGGTTGATGGATCAGGCTGTTTTCCCTGCAGCATTGGAGGCAGAAGGGTGACCTTAGAGAAATTTGGCAGCACGGTGGCTCAGTGGTTAGCACTGTTACCTCACAGCGCCAGGGACCCAGGTTTGATTCCAGCCTCAGGCAACTGTCTGTGTGGAGTTTGCACATTCTCCCAGCGTCTGTGTGGGTTTCCTCTGGTTTCCTCCCTCAGTCCAAATATGTGCAGGTCAGGTGATTTGGCCATTCTAAATTGCCCGTAGTGTTAGGTGCAACAGTCAGAGGGAAATGAGTTTGGGTGGGTTAATCTTTGGAGGGTTGGTTTGGACTTGTTGGGCCAAAGGGCCTGTTTCCATACTGTAGGGAATCTAATCAACATGAAATGGTGTGAATCATTTTAAAAGTACTTAAAATCTACATCAGTACTGTGTTGACACCCAGTCAATTGGTTGTAGTTAGGAGAGTCAAGTAACAAAGCAGGCTCTTTATTAAGCACCATTGACAAGATGATTTATACCTGAAACGTCAACTTCTCCACCTCCTGATGCTGCCTAGCTTGCTGTGGTCTTCCAGCCTCTTGCTCGTCTACCTTGGCTTCCAGCATCTGCAGTTTTTTTTTGTTTCTTTAATAAGCACCAGCATGAATTTGAAGTGATGGTCTGTTCCTTAGTGAACTTCTAGCAGTTTCTAATGCAGGCTGCAACTCCTGGAACTAGGTGAAGTCTAACAGTAAAACATGGACTAACCATTTTTTGTAACTGAACATGCTGCAAAAAATGAGTGTACCCCCCCAATATGCTCACTGTCTTGCTTAGATCCTGAACTAGGCATAAACTCTTTGCTCTGTCCTCATACTGTCACCAATTCCTTCAATATCTCCTGTTTCTCAGTGACAAGTGACAGTCGCACACCATGGAAACAGTGCCTTCGGCCCAACTCGTCTGATCCTAAACTGATCAAATCCTATTGCCTCATTTGGCTCATATCCCTCTAAACTTTTCCTATCCATATATCTGTCCAAATATGAAATGTCACACAACACCAGGTTATAGTCCAACAGGTTGATTTAGAAGTACTAGCTTTCAGAGTGCCGCTCCTTCATCGGGTAGTTGTGGAGTATAAGATCGTAAGACACATAATTTATAGCAATTTGCACAACCACCTGATGAAGGCATAGCACTCCAAAAGCTAGTGCTTCCAAATAAACCTGTTGGACTATAACCTGGTGTTGTGTGATTTTTAACTTTGTGCACCCTAGTACAACACCAGCTCCTCCACATCATGTCCAAATGTTGTAAATGTTCCCTAAAGTGAACTTGACTGGAACACTGTATGGTGTTTCAAACTCATCTCTGACTTATAATCTACTGTTGGCTGTCATGTAGAATTAAATTCCTGTTTGTGGTCTTCTACACAACTGCAAAACCTCATTCATATTTAAAGAAACAGTATCTTATGCGGCACATTGCAACTCCGACTTTAACATTGATATTAATAACTTGACACCTTAAATATATCTTCCAGGACTGCAGAATCTCTGGGGATGGGAGTTAGAAGGATCAGGGCAGAGGGGAATCCATCAAAGAACATTGTATTGGTATCTTCCTGACTGGCATAAAGTTATCCATCTCTTTGCCCGAGTTTCTGAATCACCTTTTTGCATTTGAGACATCTGGAAAGCATGAAATGCTAAGTTCAGGAGGAAGAATAGAAGACTAGTATATTATATAACTAAAGACAGACTGCCATAAATTGCAGCACAAGGGGATTTGCATGAATTGCAAAAAACTAGCACACACATTCAGCAGGTAATAGGGAAGACAAACAGACTTTTGGCCTTTATTTCAAAGGGAATATAATGTGAAAATAGAAATGTCTCAGTACAAGTCAGACCACACCTGAAAATACTGTAAATGGTTTTGGTCCCTTTTTAAGGAAAGATGTTAATGGCATTGGAAGCAATCCCAAGATGGTCACGAGACTGATCCTGGATACAGAGGGATTTTGTAATGAGGTTGGGCTGGTAGGCATTGGAGTTGAGAAAAATGAG
Organism: Hemiscyllium ocellatum; assembly: GCF_020745735.1. Classification (NCBI taxonomy): domain Eukaryota; kingdom Metazoa; phylum Chordata; class Chondrichthyes; order Orectolobiformes; family Hemiscylliidae; genus Hemiscyllium; species Hemiscyllium ocellatum. The sequence goes on along the minus strand of NC_083426.1, from coordinate 10,501,097 downwards.
AGACCTTATTGAAACACATTGATTCTTAGGGGCTTGATGGATTTGATGTGAAGAGGTTGTTCTCCTTGTGCAAGAAACTAGAGTAGAAGACATAATCTTAAAGTAAGGAGTCACCCTTTATGACAGGGAAGTGCTAGCATTTTCTTCTCTCAGTGGTGATGAATCTGTTGAATTCTTTTTCACAGAGGGCTGTCGAGGCTGATTTGTTAAGTACACTCAAGGCTGCAACAGACAGACTTTTAACCAATAAGGGAACCAAGGGTTATGGAGAAAAGACAGGAAACTGGAGGTGAGGATTATCAAAGCAACTATGATCTTGATGAACAGCAGAGCAGACTTAATGGGTTGAATAGTCTACTTCTGATTGTACGTCTTATGATCTTATAATATCTTCTTTTTGATCACCTTTTCGCTGTTTTTAGACCTGAAGTGTGCAGTGTAGAGCAGGTCTGATCTTCATACATTTCATTGTATCATCAGGCTATCTTTTGGGAGAGATAAAATGCCCTCTTTGGATCTGGCCAGAGACAACTTTGATGTAGGCAAGATGCCTTCTGGATGTCCGAAGTAGGCATAAATCTACATTAAAAAGTGCACAAGCTTATTCATACTAAGCACAATCAAACAGTCAACAGACCTGATAAGATCAACAGTCAAAGTTTCAAATTCCTGTCACAGGGACCAAAGTGCCAAGGGGACCTGTCAAAAACACCTGTCAAGGCCTTCAAATGCTTCTGCTTTACATCTTGAGAAAAAAAAAGTGCTTCAAAATTGCTTGCTATTTCAGTATTTACTTAAGTCTCAGAATTTCCATTACTGGTTTCGTGCTGTATGATGGATTTCATAAGCACCCATTAACACAGCAGGGTGCTTTCCATTTCACAGGTTCATTGACAGCCAATGGTTATAGATTCTCTGCTACGGACTATAAACTTAATTCAAATGCACAATTCCTTGTAGAAACAGGCATTAAGTCTTTGTTGCTATAAGGCCTATTTAGTTAAATGAAATATAAATGGGATTTCATGGCATTTTTACAGGTTTTTTTATTGGCACGAGATGTGGGATCACTGGCTAGGCCAGCAAAGACCGTGATTTTTTACATTTAGAAATTTACTTTATAGAACTTTATTTTATCTCAGATCTGGGACCTGTGAACTGCTCATTGTGGATACGAGGTAATTTGGCACGGTAGATTTAAACTTGGAGTAAGTGAGGATTGCAGATGCAGGAGGGCATTCCTGATGATGGGTTTATGCCCAAAACATCGATTCTCCTGCCCCTCAGATGCTGCCTGACCTGCTGTGCTTTTCCAGTACCACACTTTCGATGGTAGATTTAAACACAAGCAATGCGTCAGGGGCAAGGATTGGCACTGACAACATAGGAGTTATAAAAGACCTTAGGCTGGGGAGCAGGGAATAGCAGGGGACCGTGGAGATTGTTTGGAAGACAGAAGAATTTCTGATGTGGGGAGGAATTAGGGGCTTTTGAGGGATGTACAGATGTTGCTTGGGTTTTAAAAGGGTAGTTTAGGAAGACGAGTGGCATCAATGGGATTTGGGGAGTGTATATATGGGGGCTAAAAGGATGTTCCATGCTTTAATGTATATTTTTAAACTTCTCCATAAAACTGGATATCTTTAGTGGGTCTTTCACTCAGCCTACCTTCATAACTGGCAGCCTCCTTTTGTTCTTCAAGGATCCCTAACCCTGACTTCTATCCAACCAGCTTATCCACCAGGACTAAAGATCTAATATCTAGGTATCAGTTGTTTAAATGAACAAAAGAGCCTTGGAAAAAGTTGATGGGCAGAGAGATCTGGGAGTGTAGGTCCATTGTAGCCTGAAGGTTGCCGCACAGGTGGATAGAGTGGTCAAGAAGGCATATGGTATGCTTGCCTTCATTGGACAGGGTATTAAATATAAGAGATGACAGGTCATGTTAAAATTATACAAGACATTGGTTTGTCTGCATTTAGAATACTGTGTACAGTTCTGGTCGCCACATTACTAAAAGGATGTGGACGCTTTGGAGATGGTGCAGACAAGGTTTACAAGGATGTTGCCTGGTATGGAAGGTGCTAACTATGAAGACAGCTGGAGTAGGTTATGTTTGTTTTCATTAGAAAAAAGGAGATTGAGGGGGGACCTGACTGAGGTTTACAAAATCACGAAGGGTATAGACAAGGTGGATAGAGACAAGCTTTTTCCCAGGGTGAAGGATTCAATAATGAGAGGTCACACTTTCAAGGTGAGAGGAGAACAGTTTAAGGGGGATACATGTGGCAAGTACTTCACACAGAGGGTGGTTGGTGTCTGTTGCCAGCAGAGGCAGGCACGGTAGATTCATTTAAGATGTGTCTGAACAGATGCATGAGTAGGTGGAGAGCAGAGGGATACAGATGCTTAGGAATTGGGCGATGGATTTAGACAGTAGATTTGGATCAGCTTAGGCTTGAGGGCCGAAGGGCCTGTTCCTGGGCTGTAAATTTTCTTTGTTCTTTGTAAACATCAGGTTCACAAAAAAAAGTATTCTCCTGTCTCTGCACATCCGTCCCTTGAGTGAAATCCTGACATCAGTCCTTGGTGTAGTTGGATCTCAAGTTACATTAACCTTGATCAAATTTGTACCTAGTGTTGGTCCTGAAATGTCTCAACTTTAAAATTGTCCTCCTTGTTTAAAGTTTTATCTCAATCTTTTCCCTTCTTCAGTATTGCACCCACTGGGAACTCTGTGTTTCTCCAACACTGGATCGCTCCATGAACATCTCCTATTCCATCAAAGGTGGAAGTCATTTGGACTATAAGCTCTGGAACTACCTTCTCAAATCTATCCCCACTTTGTCTCAGCCTGCAAAATATTCCTTAACATCTCTTTTGGACAGGTGATTAACCATCTTGTCTTAATATCTGCTCCTTCAGATCAGCATCAAATTTTATTTGACAATTGAACATTTTATGTTATAAAAGTGGTCTGTAAATACAACTTTGTCGCCATATAAATGCGAGCTTTTGTTGTTAAATATTTTCTTTTGCAAACTTGGTGGGTCCTGAGGGACATTGTTGTCTTTTAAGTACAGAATATTCCAGTGTGTAACTTTAGTGAAATGAAGATAAACATTTCTTAGGATAGTTGGGGGAGGAGAAAACAAGATTAGACATTCAAATGTTTCAACTTTTTAAAAATATTCAATAACAGTATTGTGTATCAATAAAAAAAAGTAAATTACTTACAGGCAAAGATTTGCAAACAAATCTTACAATATACCTTCCACCAGAATTAATTAAAAAGAACATTTCAGTTGGACACTGTGGTGCTTTTCCTTTATGTATAAAGGTAAACTGAAACAATGCATGGCAATTTCACAAAGCTTCTTTTGAAGCTGTGAAACAGAAAAAGCAGTGGGAGGTGAAGTGGAAGTGAGGAGAGCAGCTGTTTAACAGAAACAAAGCCAAACTCAACATCTCGGACCATCCTGTGTGCAATGAAAGGGTACATGAATAGTCTCAGTTGTGTTCAATTGGGAATTAAATCCTTTATGAAGAATCAGACCAAACAAGTGTTACTTTGTCTGTATATCAAAGATTCATGTATTGTGTCTAACAGTAGATCTAGCTCACTCAGTATATTCTACAATATAGGAAGGGGCCACGCCTACTCTAGTTATGGCACTGTCACAAATATAGCATTGTTCTAATCAAGGAAACAATTTACCTACCCTTTACCATCCAATGGGAGATGGTGTCAGAGACTGTTAGCTGCTCTGAAAGAGAAAGTTCATACGTTGATGGCACTTGTCCGATATACTTCTCCGTATTACGAAAGGTGAAGAAAAATTGTTAAGATGACCAGAGAAATGATAACATCATCTTAAATAAAACTAAACATAACAACTGCTGTCAAAACGTGAAAACCAGACCAGTTTGCCCTATACACAATATAGCATCGAGCTCAGCAGTTACTTTTGCACTGTTACATATTCGATATTAGGTACATTAAGGGTAATGAAAACAGTGCTATTGAGGCTGGCCATAGAAAGGAAGTTTCAAACAGAGCTAGATTTTTGTTTGATTAAAGCATGAAGGTTTACGGAACCAACAGAGGTACTGGATACAGATCAACCGTGAGACAAATGGCAAGATGGAACAGGCACAAAGGGCGAAATGTTTCCTTCCACACCTACTTTTCCAACCATTTCTCAGTTTATTTCACATGTACCACAACTTGTGTGTGCCTCCAATGAGGTGAAAACATCCCTTTAAGGTAGTGGCCCCTATACAGCACAGAGCTAGCGAAGGGAAGCTCAAGGCACGTGGAACAGTATCACTCCTGACAACATACTTTAGGAAGGAAGGCATTCCAGATCATTTTAAAACAGAGTGTCCTCGTGATACAGAATTCAATGCTCGGGTGGTGTAAATCACGATTACATGCTGCAATTGCGACTACACTCAGTCTCCCAGGATCTAATGAAGTGTGGTAGTCTAGATGTCAAAGCAATAATGTCAACATAAGTGTGTACTCATTCCACTGTGATAACAATAAAATCCATTTTAATTTTTCAATCGTGACAGTGACCTGATATAATCCAAAAAAAAATCTATTAGTGATCAGAGAGAAAGAGTGCATGGTTGCTCAGTTTTCAGTGCTTCACCTCTGCGAATTATACAAATCTGGACAATGAATGTGGGCACTCATATACAAGTAGTGAGCATTGGCAGGGTTTTGATCATGGGTGTAGCAGTAAAAACCAACCTTACTTTCTCCAGTGTTCACATGACTTTCCTTTGCCGAAAGATCATTGACTCAAGATCAGTTAGACTTTAAACCATGTTGAACGCCCATCCCTCCCCATGTCGAGCCCAGGGCTGCCCAAGTCATTATGCAGCCTCAGTTGTTGCCCCAGCTGAAACCAACAAACTCAACATTGAGCATAGATTGAACTTGGGACCTTTTCGATCTTTCTGGTGCCTCAGCTGTTTGACGATCTGACAAATCAGGTGACACAGCATCAACATTTTAATGCAAGAAACATACTGACTTCCTGAGCTGGATTATTTGCAGCACAAACTGTACAAGCTCTTGCAAATAATCTGATGGTTGTTAAGATAATGACAGTTTCAGCATTAACAAGATTAGTGCTGGACCCAACATGACCGTGCCCTGATGGAAGGTTGCTTCTTCCACTTCCAACCCTTACCCCAGTACAAAGATCAGAGAAACTGTGGTAAAAATGCATTTTGCATGACATCACCCAGGTTGCTCATTATACAGCCCACCTGATGGTCCATTCCATTGCCTTAAATGGAGCTTAATATCAGACAGTAGTCTACAAAACTATTTAACACTCAGCATCAAAGACCAATTGTTACCCTAATAAGCTGCGTGTGGCTGGAAATCATTTAGGTGGAACAAGATTTGAGAGGCTAAACGGTCTACTCTGCTCATATGTTCCTAAACAATTTGAGAAGTTTTGCTACACATCACTTCTCTAGCATCACATGGCTTCATTCACACCCAAAAGCCACCAAGGTATGAATGACATACTTCCCAGATGGGAACATGAGGCACACGTGGGGTACTGAGAATACTTGAATGAGAGCTCATTGTGGTCTGGATGCTGACACTCCTCACCGTTGTGCTACAGTCCTACTTGTGGACTTTGATAAATTCCTGGAGCATTCCTCGTTCCTCTTGTTGCTTGCGTTTAGTGCAAAAAAAAACTTGGGAGTCAGTCCTTCATTACGACATGGTCGCCCACACCACAGTTTAAAAAGCATATAAACAGTTCAAATATTTACCTTCATTTTCATCGTGTAATAATACACAACTTAGGAGCAAATTGTTTGCAGCTCATGACACATGCAACATCATGCCCAGTAATCCTCGAGTTTGAGGGTAATGTCTTTTCAACACATTCCAGAATGAAGAGGCTCAAAAACAATGTTTGAATAGCTTAACCTCCTCATCAAGTCAGTTCTCAAATAAACACAAAACAAAGGAAACACAATTGGTTATTCCTTGTTATTTGTTCTTGCCCTAACCCTCCCACACCCAAACCCGCACCTCACTTGAGGTCCAACAGAGCGCCTTTAGTGACATCACTAAATACTTAGAACAAAGTGCCTTGCGGAGTTGTTGATCCCAGGTGATACCAGCCAACTATTTTCTGGTTCAGGTTGAAGTCCTTGAGGTTAATGTACACCTCGCCGAGCATAATGTTTTCCCGGAACGCTTCCTCACTCAGCACACGCAAGTGAATAACACGCTGCTGAACATCTCCTTTGGGAATACCATCATACACCAACTGGAAGACAAATAGGAATTTTTTCAATGTTCAAACTGTAATTTACAAACTCAGCAACATTATCTTTCAGCAAGATATCTTCTTGTCACATCTCTCTGAGACACATGGATACAATGCCCTATATCCAATTCCCCAATCCCAAACCTCACTCCCACAATGGCAATCCTTGCTCTACTATGTTCCCACTGAACTTCCTCAGTTACAGTTTCTGTGAGGAAATGCTCTACTTTTAGAAACTTAACTAGACTCACTACATAAATGCAGTTGCTTCAAGAGTATGTCAGAAGCTAGGAATACTGTGGCAAGTAAATCATCTCCTAACTTCTCAAAGCTTGTCCACCATCTACACGGCAAAAGTGATGGAATACTCTCCACTTGCCTGTACTTCCAGCCTATATGAATGCCTATCATTAGAATGAGTGTAAGAGGGGGAGGCATGGTGGCTAGCACTGCTGCCTCACAGCGCCAGGCACCCAGGTTTGATTCCAGCCTTGGGTGACTGTCTATGTGGAGTTTGCACATTCGCCTAGTGTCTGCATAGGTTTCCTCCCATAACCCAAAGATGTGCATGTTAGGCGAACTGGCCATGCTAATTGGCCCCTGGTGTTCAGGGATGTCTAGGTTAGGCGCATTAATCAGGGGTAAATATAGGATAATAGGCTAGAGGAACACAGCTGGGTGGGTGACTTTTCGGAGGGTCAGTGTGGCCTTGTTGGGCCGAAGGGCCTGTTTCCACACTGTAGGGACTCTATGAGATAAAGTTTGAGTTGTCTAGTGACATTTATTTTTCATCTTTAAACTTTGGTTGTCAAGGGAGAATAAAATTACTTTTATGAAGCAACTGGGTTGCCAGTTTGGTCAATAGAGTGCAGTTATATGCAGTTAATCTGGATACATCTGGGAAAAGATGGTAACAAACCAAACGGTGGGAGACACAGATGCAACCTTGTGGTGTTCCATGTTACAGACATGCAATAACACATGTACTATCGGTATCTTGGTAAAAGTATTCACACCTTTTAGAAATAAAGGATTAATTACATTCCTTCAGTTCTAATTTCAATTCAATTGTTGGTCACAAAATTAATGCATAGATAAATCAACAAAACTGACATTTCACTCAGTTGATTGTACCATGGAATTTAAAACCTGGAAACTTGTCTCAACTTGGTGACAGCATTTTAATTGCATGAGTGTAAAGATCTGCAACAAACTAGCTGTTTAACATCTGCTTTTAGCTTCCTCACAGAAACACTAACTGATCGCCTCCACCCCATGTGCACTTGGAATGTCCAGCACACCTACCATTTCATTGTATGTTGGGTTACAAGTCTTTCGAGCGACTTTAGTCTTTCGCTTGCTTGTTTTCTGAGGATCAGGCAGTAAATAAATTTTGACATAAGGATCTGGATCAGTCCCATCCTGCAAAACCTGAGAGATTAAAGAAGATTCAGTTAGTTTCATTAAAGTCAGGTAAAACTTATTTAATTGAGATGCAGACATTGGGAAACACTAATCTGGACCAGTATGAGATCCATGTTAAATCCACAAAGATCCTTCAATTATAAGTAGTGAAGAGGCATTTGATTCCCAAAGAGCATCAACATGTTGCTCTAAGCAACAATGTGAAAAGCCTTAGAGAGAAGGATTAGCCTTGGGAAGAATTTTACAATGCTGATATGAGAGCCAGTTTGTTCCTGTTCACCTGGGGAGGCTGGAGTACACAAACACAAGTTCATTCACTTGGTGGTAAATCAGATCCAAGTCAGAATATGTCAGATCTTCAGCAACTTGGAATGACTGTAAATACTGATCAGTTCAGTACATTTTGGTAAAATGCCAAACTTCACAGTAATCAAAGAATTTTCATTCTACTTTTTTTTTACATTTTTAACTGTCCGTGTTTTTAATTCAGACAATGCCCTAGATTGTCCCTTTTCCTGACCAATAATTTATAGTCACTGAGTTGCTTACCAAGCCTCGAATGTGCATCACCATGATAAAAAGCTTATCATTCTTGTAAGAGATGGACAGCTTCACTTCACCACCAACCTTCCCCATTGGTGGTGTTGGAGGGACATCTTTGGAGAAAGAAAAATTAAGAATAGAAGGATGAGAGTATGCGTATGGAATGAATTGTGCCCAAACAGCTAGTTCTATGAACACTGCAATGACTGTCCAATCCCCAATGAACAAGGAGCAACTTAAATCTGATCAGAATCTATCTTTCCATGCATTTCTAACCTAAATATTATTTAGCAGGAACTCAGCAGGTCTGGCAGCATCTGTGGAGAGAAAGCAGAGTTAATGTTTCGAGTCCACTGATTCTGCTTCAGAACTTGGTTAGAGACAAAAAAAAAACCGCTGATGCTGGAATCCAAAGTAGACAGGCAGGAGGCTGGAAAAACAGCAAGCCAGGCAGCAGCAGGTGGTGGAGAGGTCGACTTTAACACTGCCTCTGCAATGACTTGTTAATGCACTACCCATGGTTATTACTCAATGCTATTCTTCTACTTTGTTCAATCTCACCAAATCAAAAACTGAAACTTTAGCCAGGTGTTCCTGTAATATCACATAAGAAAAAGACTGTTGCTTATTTCTCCAGTCCCGAAGAAGGGTTACACTCGAAATGTCAACTTCTCCACCTCCTGACGCTGCCTGGCTTGCTGTGCATCCCCATGCCTGTCTACATCATCTTCAGAACTGCCAGACTTGGTAAGTATCTCAGTAGCCATAAGCTCTGACGAAGGACCACTGGATTCAAAATGTTAATTTTGCTTTCTGGTCATAGATGCTGCCAGACTTGCTGAGTTTCTCCAGCAATTTCTGTTTCAGATTTCCACCATCCACAGTTCTTTGTTTTATATTATTTAGCAGGCTCAGGGACATCAGAACAAGACTGGCACTGAAGTGACCAAGGGGTTATTTATTAACTATAGGCATCAGTGCGCCAGAAATAGCATGAACTGAGGTCAGCAACTGTAAGGGACTACACCTCAAAATTAGCATATACAGAATTGCCAATGAATGAAAAAGCAAGCTCATGCCTTATGGCCTACTTTTGGCTCCTCTTTCTTTTAATTGTTATTGGGATTTTATATTGGGATCATTAGCAGAGGCACTGGACTGCAACCTGTGTTTGCAGATGAAAACAAAACCATTTCCTTGAAATCTTTAAGCACTTACCAACTGATCAATATTTCGTAAATAAGCAACTGTCTTTTTTAGTGAGGCAGTGCATTAGGAAATAACAGTGATTTAATGTGGCTAAGAATGGCTCTGTGCCTCTCATACCTCCTGCATAGCTCTGAGGATTTATCCATGGGTGGGGAACAACCTTTCCAGCTTTAACATCTCCTCATTCAATCTTCCTCCATTTCTTACTTCCCTATCTCTCCATCCTCCTATAGCCCACAATCCTGACAGATGTCTACATCTCTAATTCTAATCTCTCTCGCACTGGTGGTTGTTCCATCATCCTCCTATGTCCTAATCTATGTCATGTTCCAATTTCCACTGAAGAAATTTAGAAACAGGATACCAGCCAGGTCAAGATTCTACTTCATCCACCAGAAGACATTGTCAGTGTATTGACCCAATACACTCATAGTCCATGAGTAGGAAGCCTTCTGGGAAAAGCTGGAATTGCTGAGAATGTCACATTAAAGATAACAGGAATTCCTAGCCTTTGCTGTGATTGATGTTGCTAAAGAATCAAATGAATAGATCTGCACGAAGACTTAATATCATAATTGCACCATTTAAGAAGATGGCACTCTGATCCACACTTGAGTGCAACTGTAACGACCTTGCTATTCTCAGGATTGATACTTTAGCAGGCTAGAAATGGCATACACAGGTGTGACGGCGTTGCTCCTTTGACAAGGTATTCTGTCCTTGATTTTTTTTGTTTCTTGATGGGTTGTAAATGCAGAGGTTTCGCTGTGTCTGGTTTGTTTGGGTTTTAGGACCAATTTGATTATGGCTAACAGATACTGCCTCAGGAAAAAGGCTTTCATGCTTTTTTTTTTTAAGAAAAAGCTCTTGTACAATGCAAGGGGAGTGGTCAGTTCTACCAGCTCAACTTTTCTCTGGTTTGTTTTGGTTTTAGCAGTCTGACTGCTTTGCAGCTGCTGGTCAGTTTAAGGTGTACCCAAAGAACAGCTCCATTCTGATCCTCTCTCTCATGTAAGAATCGGTGTTTGAATTTACCTTTTTGCCAAGGGTTGTTTCTGGGATGTTGCAGACATTTGGAACATTGTTAAGTTACGTTTTCGTGTTGGTTGAGTTTTCAAATAGATATGTTACTCTAAATTCTGTTCTCTTTTGCTCCTGTATAAATAAATTCTGTTTTCTTTAAAACTGAGCAGTTGGGCCAGCTGCATCACTCCTGGAATATCCACTCTATACCTGCTTAAAACAACTAGAAACGTTATGATCCAGAAATGTTTTGACGAGGGCCTGGCCTGGTCCATAACAACAGGGATAAACTGCATAGTGCTGCTTTAGAATGCCAGCTTGCTATGTCACAACGCAACGGATATCCTGTGGCTTAGTTTCACTATTCACTAGAAAGGAAGATTAAAGCCTCCAAAAGTCATGTAATGAGTTTGTGGGGTATGGAAATGGTAACACACCTGTTGGTTTTGGAGCTGTATTTCCAGCCAAGGACTTGTCATCCTTCGGAAGTGGATGGAAGAAAGTGTAGACCAGGTCACACTGGGGAGAAAGAAAAAACTAATTATTTCCATTCAAATGATGTGTAACCAGTTGGTTCAAGAGTAGTTTGACCTACTGAAATAATGTGAGAAAAGTTGGGAATGCAGGGGGAGTTGATAACTAGCTTCAGAATCTGCCTCTCCTCTTCTATCACCATCTCTCTATCTTGATTTTTAAAATACTCTCATGTTCTACTGTTGGCTACTACTCCTTATATCTAACTGTATCTGCTCTGACAATCCCAGTGTTCTGGGGAGGTGATTTCCTCTACTTTTGTTTAAATGTTTTCCTGAATGGCCAGGTTTTAACGTTAAGATGATATCTTCCCTGCAACGTCCGGTGATGGGAACATGTGACAGTGCTGCACTCTAGTTAACTGATAACCCAGAAGTAATAGATGACATTATTTCACACTGCGATGGACAATGGAATGGATTGGAAGATTACTAAGATATCTGAACAATCATTTATTGCCATACAAACTGTACTTGGAATAAGAGACTAAGAATGGAATAACTTGACTGAAGCCATTGGCAAAAACGCAGATGCAATGTGACAAGTCTTCATTTCCCCAAATAACTAGTCGTGTAAAGCTTCAGATAAATTAGATTAGATTCCCTACACTGTGGAAGCAGGCCCATTGGCCCGACAAGTCCACACCAACCCTCCGAAGAGTAACCTACCCAGACCCAATTCTTTTCAGAAATATCTCTGCTACCCATCTCTGGTTTTGAGTATGATCTTCACAAATGAAAAATCTGACATGGTAATCTCTTTGCTGAAGCAAAAAAAATCACATAATCCTGCAGATTTAGTTCTAACAATAAAACAGAAGCTTATTCTGCAAGAACAAAAAAAAGGATCAAACCAAGCTATTGGCACATAACAATCTAAATGTATTCAAACATCTGACAAAACAATTCACAAGGGTTAATCAAAATCCAGAGAAATTTTCCTTACCAATCTGAAGTAATGATTTGGACGTTTTTTTTAAACCACTCCCCTCAACTCTGCGGGTGGCACGGGGGCTCAATGGTTAACGTTGTTACCTCATAGCACCAGGGACCTGGGTTTGATTCCCACCTTGGGCAACTGTGTGGAGTTTGCACATTCTTCCCAGGTCTGCATGGGCTTCCTCTGGGTGTTCCAGTTTCCTCCCACAATCCAAAGATGTGTGGGTCAGGTGAATTGGCCATGCTAAATAGCCCATAGTGTCAGGTATATTAGGCAGAGGTAAAGGTAGGGGAATGGGTCTGGGTGGATTACTCTTTGGAGGGTTGGTGTGGACTTGTTGGGCTGAAGAGCCTGTTTCCATATTGTAGGTAATCTAATCTAATCACTTTAAGTTCCTGTTCTATGAATTGTAAAGCCTTTTCCTTGGACTCACACAATTGAGTTCCTTAGGAGGTAACTTATTCACTCAACTGCTCTGTACAAATGCATTTTTCGAAGAGTTACTAAACAATCATTTTGTGTCAGTGTTTACTGTGGCAAAGGCCTTGGAAGTTGGGAAAATAAATAGTGATGTCTTGAAAAGAGTTCATATTACTGAAGAGGTGGTGCTGGAGATCTTAAATCACATAAAAAGTTGATACATCTCAAGGACCAGATCAGGTATGCCCAGAACGTTGTGGAAAACTAGGGAACAGATTGCTGGGCCCCTTGCTAAGATATTTGTATCATCGATAGCCACGGGTAATTTGCTGGAAGACTGGAGCTTGGCTGATGTGGTGCCATTATTTAAGAAAGAATGTAAGGAAAAGCCAGGGAACTATAGACATGTGAGCCTGATGTCAGTGTTGGTAGGTAGTTGGAAAGAATTCTGATGGGTAGGCTTTACATGCACTTGGAAAGACAAGGGCTGATTATAGATTGTCAACGTGGCTGTGAGAGTGGGAAATCGTGTCTTACTAACTTGATTGAGATGTTTGAAGAGGTGATAAAGAAAATTGAAGATGACAGTGTGGTAGACATTGTGTATTTGAACTTCAGCAAAGCATTTAACAATGCTCCGCATGGCAGACTGGTTAGTCAGGTTAGATCACATGGGATCCAGGGGGAGCTAGCAAATTGGTTGCAAAATTGGCTTTAGGAGACAGAGGATAGTGGGAGAGGGTTGTTGTTCAGACCGAAGGCCTGTGACCAGTGTGCCATGAGTATCAGTGTTGGGACCACTTTTCGTCAATTATATAAATGATTTGGATGTGAATACACGAGATATGGTTAGTGAGTTTGCAGATGATACCAAAGTTGTTGGTATAGTGGACAATGAAGAGGGTTATTACATAATAACCCCTGGAGCATCAGAGGATGAGGGGTGATCTCATAGAGGTTTATAAAGTCATGAAGGGTATGGATCATGTGAATAGAAAAGGTCTTTTTTCTAGGGTGGAGGAGTCCAAAACTAAAGGCTATAGGTTTAAGGTGAGAGGGGAAGGAGTTAAAAAAAAGGGACCCAAGAGATAACTTTTTCACACAGAGGGTGGTATATGTATGGAATGATCTGCCAGAGGAATTGGTGGAGGTGGGTACAATTACAAAATTTAAAAGATACTTGGAAGGGTATAGGAATATAAAGGGTTTAGAGGGATATGGGCCAAATGCTGCTAAATGGTACTAGCTCAAATTGGGCTGTTTGATGGGAGGGGGTGAGTTGGACTGAAGGATCTGTTTCTGAGCTGTAATGACTGTATGACTTCAGTCAGGTCTTTTTCTAAACAAAAGCCAGAAGCCTTTAACACATATTTTTTTTTAAAAAACTTGCTTACTCTGATTCCACTAATCTAATTGATATTTCTTTTTCTTCTCTTGTAAAACCCATGATATAAATACACTTGCATTAACTCTCCAGGAGACCTTCAACCACCTGACTCTGACAAATACTGGTTTAAAATCATGGCTTTGAAAACACTGACCTGTTTTCAGTGATTATTAAACTTTTTTTCTCAACATAGAATAGATCAATACCCATATGCCACTAGTCTGTAATTTCAAGTCACAAAAATTATATGAATAAATATAAATTACACACTTTTTAATCACAAAAGCAGGTTTCAAAATTATATCAGGAATAGACAATAGTGGGTAGGGAGAATCTACTCCCATGAGTGAAAGGATTAGCAAGGTGAGGACAAAGCTATAGTAATTGGTGAAATCATTCGGATTAGGGGAGGCGGGGTCAGATGAAGAAAATTGGTTTTATGCAGCAAGTCGGAAAGCACTGCCCAAAACAGTGGCTGAATATTCAATTATAGTTTTCAACACAAAACATTCACTACATACTTTCACTTTAATTCGTGTATGTGTTGGGGCATGGGACTAACTGGATAACTGATACAGAGTCAATAGAGGCTGAGCATCCTTCTCCCATGCCATATCATTTTATAATTCTATTATGAGAAAAGGTGGTCAGGGAGGTGGTTATGATGAGTGGTTATAGGATCCGATGGGAATATGTGGTTAGCCAGGAGTTATGTTAGGTTTTAATCTAACATTTCAGAGGTACATATTCTGCTAAACTTATTGAATTCATCCCATGTCTCCAAATCTAACTCACAGCCAGAGAAGTTGATGGAAAGTAGTGGGGAACAGAGGATTTGTCCTTTTGAAGCTGAAGTTTTCTGGGCAATACCCTGGTGTTCTGCATCTCGGGACTTCCACAGTATTTCAAGACTAGAAAGTTTGGTCCAATGTCTCTATGGTAGTGTTGTCACTACGTTGAGTTAGTGTACTTACTGGATATCTAGAGGTATTATTTGCATAAGTATAAATTGAAGGTGTTAAGAGGGAGCTGTCCTTTTAAAGCCATTGTTTGCGTACGATGTGTATAATAGCCCGAATAAGCCACATCCTTCAAATTAATCTTGGAGAAAAATGCTGCAGACAGCTTAGGTCATTAAACTAATTTTAACATCAAAAAATGCCTTTGTTTTGAACACATCTGACACCCTGACTGATGCCTCAACTTTGACTGAAGCATACCAGACATATTTGAGTAGACTCCCAATGGCATTACTTACAATAAACCTGTACTTCCAAGCAAACCTGTTGGACTATAACCTGGCGTTGTAAGATTTTTAACTTTGTCCGCTCCAGTCCAACACCAGCACCTCCACGTCACACAATAAACTGAACACTGTACAGTTCTGTAAGGTCAGCACTGCTAAAGCAGAGAGTGAACATCTAATTCTGCTCAAGTGGAATTGCTCCACTTAGGTGCCATTAATTAAACAGAAGCTTGGGTCAGCCAGAATACTAGTGTTTCCAGAGTTAAGGGAACTGTGTTCTGAAAAATAATAGTTAGTTTTAGCCTATAATTGAGCAATACTCAACATTTTTAGAATGTTTTAATTTATGTTATTATAATTTGGTCATGGGAGAGAACCGTTTGCTAGGTCAGAACTTATTGCCCATCCTAAACTGCACTGCAGAAGATGCTGGTGAGCTGCTTGTTGAACTGTTGCAGTCTAAATGGTGTGGGGTCATCAAGGGTGCTGTTAGGGAGGAAGCTCGAGGATTTTGACCCAGCAAAAATAAAGAAACAGTGACATAGTTCCAAATCAGTATGGTGAGTGTCTTGAATGGGATCTTGCAGATGCTGGTGTTCCCATGGATCTGCTGACTTTGTTTTTCTGGGCGGGAGAGGTTATGGCTTGGAAAGTGAACTTGGAGGAGCTTCTGAGAGTTACTGCCATGTATTGTGTAGCTAGTATGCACTGCTACCACTTATGATGCTTGGGATGTGGCATACCATTTCTAATATCATACTGAATAACAAAAGTAGAAATAAACCTATAATTATGTATATTTTACAGACTGGTCTTGCCTCTAGATGGCATACTGACAGTATTTCCCGTTAAGGTGAGCAGCTACTCACGTTCAGGTGCAGTTTGCCACAAGATGGAGTTATCAAAAGGTTCCAGTTGCACCGAATGAAGCAAACACAACCTCCAGGGCCTTTGCAATGCCTGGTAACAACAAACACTAGCGCATCACACCTCCCCATCGTTTTAACCACACCCCTCTCTGGGCCTTCACAGCATAACAAAGAACAATACAGCACAGGAACAGGTCTTTTTTTTTAAGATTAGATTACATACAGTGTGGAAACAGGCCCTTCGGCCCAACAAGTCCACACCGACCCGCCGAAGCGCAACCCACCCATACCCCAACATATACCCCTTACCCTCCAAGCTTGCGCCAACTCATTTTGCCCTTCCATACTAAAACTATCTTCACTGTCAGGATCTGTATGCCTCTATTCTCTGAGTAAAAAGTGAGGTCTGCAGATGCTGGAGATCAGAGCTGAAAATGTGTTGCTGGTTAAAGCACAGCAGGTCAGGCAGCATCCAAGGAACAGGAAATTCGATGTTTCGGGCAAAAGCCTCCTGATGAAGGGCTTTTGCCCAAAACGTCGAATTTCCTGTTCCTTGGATGCTGCCTGACCTGCTGTGCTTTAACCAGCAACACATTTTCAGCTCTGCCTCTATTCTCTTCCTATTTATGTATTTGTCCAGGTGTTTCTTGAATGCTGCAATTGTGTCTGCTTCCACAACGTCCTCTGGTAATGAGTTTCAGACACTCACCGCCCTGTGTGTGAAAGATTTGCCTCGCACATGACTAGGTGGCTTTCAGTTTTCATTATTATATTTCTTTGTACTTTCTTCAGTTATTCTTCCTTTCCATGATAAAATTCTTGCATTTCTTTTTCTGTCCATGCACTTTAAAAATTAATTGACACTAATGTCATCCAGATTGAGTACAGTCCTGTAAATGATTATCACTTCTTGCAAGTGATTTTAAACATAGGCCCAGTCTGCCCCTAACTAGGGTGCTAAGGATACTATGACACTATTCTAAAGGAGGGGGAGTGGAGTTCTCATTCATATCTTGGCCAATAGGTGATGACACCGCCATAGGCGGTTGAATCTCATGTGGTGACGAAACACCCTACGGACAGGAGGTGATGAGAACAACCTGACTTTCAATGCCAGCAAATCCAAGAAACTCATTATTGACTTTGGCGGAATGTTGCTCATGTCCCCCGGCATGTTAACAGCACAGAGGTGGAACGAATGGAGAGTGTCAAGCTCCTGGGAGTGGTCATCCACAACAAGCTTTCTTGGACCCTTCATGTGGACGCACTGGTTACAAAGGCCCAGCAACATCTCTTCTTCCTCAGGCTGCTGAGGAAATTTAACATGACAGCGAATACCCTTGCCAACCTTTTAGGTGCACCATCAAGAGCATTCTGTCTGGATGTATCACTACCCGGTATGGCAACTGTACCATTCAAGATCGGAGACAGTTATAGAGAGTGGTGAACTCGGCCTGGACAATCACAAATGCCAATCTCCCACCTATAGAATCCATCTACCAGGTCCACTGTCAAGGAAAGGCCACCATCCCACCCTGGCAATGCTTTTCTACAACCTCTACCATTGGGGAGAAGGTACGGAAGCCTGAACACACGCACCAGCCGGTTTCGAAACAGTTTCTTCCTTACTGTTGTTAGAATACTGAATGGACTCTCAAACTCTTAACATTCACCTATATCTGTGCTTTTGCTTTTGCTGCTGTTTACCTATTATTTACTGATCTATGCTACTTAATGATGTGATCTGCCTATATTGCTCGCAAGCCAAAGCTTTTCACTGTGCCTCGGGGCAGGTGACAATAAATTCAATTCAATGCAGTTCAATAATTATCCTGCAACCAATGTTATTAAAATAGATTATCTTGCTATTTGCACACTCCTGTTTTTGGGAGCTTGCCGTACACAAAATAACTGTTGCAATTCCTGCGATTACATTTTAACCATACTTCGGCTGCAACTGGCTTTGGAATGTGCTGAGGTTACAAAAGGCTCAAGATAAACAAGTCTTTCTTTGGTCATCTTATCTCTCAGAATCCAATATCAGGTATCTGTACATTAGGTATTACATGGAGTATTGAAAACAGACACATTTTGTCAATGCTTTTCATCTTGCAATCAAAATACCAACGTAGATCAGCACTTTCTTCTCATACATCATAAAGTGTTGTTTGCCTTCATACTGAAATTCTTGCAAGATGAAAATTTCTGCCAAAATGTATTTCTTATACAGCAATAATCAAGTTCTGTACTATCCAATGAGTATCTACCACATTGAATCATTTTTCAGTTTCTTTCTTCTAAGGGAGACGTTTTCTAATGTTTTCCCCCATCCCACCAGTCCTGTTATTGTGGGGAGAAATGGAGTGTAATCTGAAGCAAAAGGTCAAGGGAACCTCAAATTTATCATTTAGAAATGCAAACATTGAAACATGCTGACATAAGAGATAAATAAGCTAAGTCAGAAGATTTCTGAGAAGTGAACTGATGAATGTTATCTGATGCTGCTTTGGAGATGACACTGCAGAAACTACATCGCTAAATTTTTTTAGAGCAAACGTGACAAGTGAATAATAAGTATTCACAAGGCCTGAAAGCAATATAAAAGCTGAAACAACTAATGCCTCTCCTTGACTTAGAGTCATAGAGACGTACAGCATGGAAACAGATCCTTTGGTCCAAGTTCCACCTGCCAGCACCCTTCCATAACCCTTCCTATTTATATACGCATCCAAATGCCTTTTAAATGTTGCAATTGTAGTAGCCTCCAGCACTTCCTCTGGCAGCTCATTCCATACACGTACCACCCTCTGCGTGAAAGAGTTGCCCCTTATGTCTCTTTTATATCTTTCCCCTCTCATCCCAAATCTATGCCCTCTTGTTCTGGACTCCCCGACCCCAGGGAAAAGTCTATTCCTATTTAGCCTATCCATGTCCCTCATGATTTTGTAAACCTCTATAAAGTCACCCCTCAGCCTTCAACTCTCCAGGGAAAAACAGCTCCAGCCTATTCAGCCTCTCCCTATAGCTCAAATCCTCCAACTCTGGCAACATCCTTGTAAATCTTTGCTGCACACTTTCACATTTCACAACATCTTTCCGATAGGAAGGAGACCAGAATTGCACACAATATTCTAACAGTGGCCTAATCAAATGTCCTGTACATTGCAACATGACCTCCCAACTCATGTACTCAATACTCTGACCAATAAAGGAAAGCATACCAAAAGCCTTTTTCACTATCCTATCTACCTGCAACTCCGGACTTCTTTTATTTAAAGTTTTGATGAAAGGGCATAAATTTTACTATCTAGCAAATCTTTCCTTGATTATACCTAAATAACTTTACTAGCTCATTACTCTGTTGACTCAAGCTCCTATTGTTTATTAAATCCATAAACTATCTTTACTTAAAATGAACCATTATCAAATTATGCAGTGTGATTATTTTTATGATCGCCTTCCTAACCCCTGCATATACTTCCTCTTTCCTCCTTGCTTTCCACTGTTATATCACTCACATCCGTGTATTTAACAGTGTAACCCATTTCTTTGATTTTTCAGCCTTGCCCTAATGATCTCCTAAAACTTGAATCCTCTCTCCCACACACAGAATCATAGAATCCTCAGAGTGCGCAAAGAGGCCATTCAGTCTATCGGGTGCACACTGTCCCTCTGAAGAGCATCCCACCCAGATTCTCCCCCTATCCCACCCTGTAACCCTGCATTTTCCATGGCTAATCCATATAGTCCGCACATTCCTGGACACTATGGGCAACTCAGCATGGCCAACCCACCTAATGTGCAGATCTTTGCACTGTGGGAGGAAACCAGAGAATCTGGAGGAAATCCATGGGGGAATTTGCAAACTCCACACAGACAGTTGCCGAGACTGGAATCAAACCTGGGTCCCTGCCACTATGAAGCAGCAGTGCTCACCACAAAAGCTCCCTCAAATTATTTCCAATCTCTTAGATTAGATTAGATTACTTAGTGTGGAAACAGGCCCTTCGGCCCAACAAGTCCACACCGACCCACCGAAGCGTAACCCACCCAGACCCATTCCCCTACCATTTACCCCTTCACCTAACACTACGGGCAATTTAGCATGGCCAATTCACCTAACCTGCACCTTTTTGGATTGTGGGAGGAAACCGGAGCACCTGGAGGAAACCCTCTTACCAAAGTTCAACTTCCCAACCCCGCATCCAGTAATCTCCTAACCCTCTTGAACCTGCTCATTATCCATCCATCTGTTCCTTCTTTACCTTCCTCCTTGTCCTCTCCCCATCCAGGTTGATGCCCTATCTTCCCTACGTAGCCTGCTTGAACATCCTGTAGCTCAGTTCTCCTTTGGTTTTGTAACAATAACTGCTTCCCTCAATCCATCATCCACCACCTTCACTCTCCAACATATCAGATACCACTATGTACACATAAATATTTACAGTCGCAAACATAAGTTAATAGCCACGTTTGTTCCTGCCATTTGCTGATTGGAAGACACAATCTCACCTCAGCCACCTCAGGAGGGGAATGGATTAAGTGCCAGATATAGCTATCTAGCTCCTCTTTGCGCCTCTCAGCCATCGCCTCTCCTCGGCCAAGCACAAATCTGCTTGGGAAGCTACAGGCAGAAACAAATTTGGTGAGTCAATGTCCTGGTTTCACAAGGGTAAAGAGAAAAAATAACACTTATCCTTTCATAAGAAGCATACTAATTCCAAAATTGCATTTGTTAAAAAACAAAAAATTTGTTTTTTTTTGTAGGTGTTATATATTCCTCGTACTTCCTATCCATTAAACATTATTCTGTTCTGGATCTCAGGAGATAACAATTACTGCACTTCAAAACAAAACCTGCTTTTTCACAAACGTTTTCAGACCTTATTAAAGTGTGATACAACTGAAGATGTTGTGAGATTTTTAATTCCCGTGCATGCAAACAACAACATTTTTATCCAAACTAATGTAAGCTCTAATATTTAATTCTACCTTTTTCACTTCTCCGAGAAGGACTTTGAACAGCGAAATGTCCAGAAGTGAATGGCAGACATTTTTCACAACACCCCTAAGGATCCTTCGAATGTCCTACCTTGGCAATTTGGATGAGGGGAAAAGTAGCCGGAGCTTATTGTGCAGCTCATTAAATTCTTCAAAGGTCCTCAGTATGAACGCAGCATCATGCTGTCCCTCCCGTTCAACTTTCACAACATAAGCCTGTGGATTATGGAATATGGACAAAGTTATCAGCTTTTCCTCCAACACTTTGAAACCGTTGAGACATAAAAGCAGCATTCTAAAGGAGACTCAGCTCTCGTTATAAAGAAGGGTCAGTAGACCTGAAACATCAACTCTGATTTCTCTCTACAGATGCTGAGAGATTTGCTGAGATTTTCCAGGAATTTCTGTTTTTGTTGTCACAGCCTTATGCCTATGCTGAATTGATAGGGCAAACAATTAGTTTTTAGTCATAGCAAAATGCATTAAGAGAACATGTGGATGTGGAAGCTTTAGAACGAGTGCAGAGGAGGTTTACCAGGATGTTGCCTGGAATGGTAGGAAAATCTTATGAGGAAAGGCTGAGGCACTTGGGGCTGTTCTCATTGGAGAAGAGAAGGTTTAGGGGAGATCTGATAGAAGTGTATAAGATGATTAGGGGTTTAGATAGGGTAGATACTAAGAACCTTTTACCGCTAATGGAGTCAGGGGTTACTAGGGGACATAGCTTTAAATTAAGGGGTGGTAGGTATAGGACAGATGTTAGGGGTAGATTCTTCACACAGCGGGTTGTGAGTTCATGGAATGCCCTGCCCGTATCAGTGGTGAACTCTCCTTCTTTATGGTCATTTAAGCGGGCATTGGATAGGCATTTGGAAGTTATTGGGCTAGTATAGGTTAGGTAGGATTCGGTCGGCGCAACATCGAGGGCCGAAGGGCCTGTACTGCGCTGTATCCTTCTATGTTCTATGTTCTATGTGAAATATTCGCAACTTCTCCTGTCAGCACAATGTCAAATTTTTTTGCAAGTGAAGAAAAATGCTCAGGAGCAACGAAGAACAGATGGTATAAATACTTGCCAAACAAAAACATGTAAATCAATCCACATGGGAACTAAGAAATATCCTTACAGTCTGAAAATCAAAACTTTGGAAAGAAGAGTCATTCGTATACTTTCCGATGGAAAATTGCGATGAATGAGAATTAATTCCTAGATAGATGCCAAGTCCAAATTCCAAGTCTAGAGGTTAAAATATAGTTGAAAACTGAACAAGTGGTAGTAGCAACAAAAGAATAATTGTGTTAACAGAAGCCTTTTCTGTTGCAGTTATTAATTTTGATATTTTAAGTAGATTTTAAGGTATTCAGAATGGATTCAGTCATATCATTTCCCATGTTCAACGAGTTTGCAAAAATCAGCCCTTCAACAATTTATGTAGCCTTCATAACAAGAATGCTGACAATCTCACCAAGGCAAACTGATGCCAGTGATTCAGACTGTAGACAGAAAAAGGTTGTTTGCGAGTTCTGCTCACACATCTTATATAAGTGTAAAAGGATTCTCATTGACTGGACATAAGGCAGTGAGGTGGGATAGTACAATCTACTACAAGTGGTAGGTTTTCATTTGTGGTGTTCCCAGGGAAAAATACTTAGACATTTCATATTATTTCAAAATTAAGCAGAAGGAGGGAATGGAGTATAAACATAAGGAAATCTTTTTATATTTTTCAGTATATTGGTGAAACCTTGTTTTAGATTAGATTTACAGCGTGGAAACAGGCCCTTCGGCCCAACAAGTCCACACCGACCCACCGAAGCGAAACCCACCCGTACCCCTACATTTACCCCTTACCTAACACTATGGGCAATTTAGCATGGCCAATTCACCTGACCCGCACATCTTTGGACTGTGGGAGGAAACCGGAGCACCCGGAGGAAACCCACGCTGACACGGGGAGAACGTGCAAACTCCACACAGCCAGTCGCCTGAGTCGGGAATTGAACCCAGGTCTCAGGCGCTGTGAGGCAGCAGTGCTAACCACTGTGCCACCGTGCCGCCCACGTCTCAAGTACTGAGTGGAGTTTTGGTTATAGTGTAGTTTTGGTCACCTTACTAAAGAAGGTTGAAGTTCACAGAAGGTTCACTAAGTTGATAAATGAGATAAAGGGCTTACTCTATGAGGAAAATATGAATAGTTTGGACCTTTATCCACTAGAGTTTAGAAAAATAAGATGTGATCTTATCAAGAATTATGAGATTCTCAGGGGATTTGACAAGGTAGATGCAGAGGATGCAACCCACCAGATTAGGAAATCTGGAACAGGGGTCACAGTTTCAAGGGGTGTCCTACTTAACTTTCTCTTAGAAGGTTGTTAGTGTTTCAAATTCTGTCCCTTAGCAAGGGGAGGAGGCTGGGTTGTTGAATATATTGACAGATCGACAAGTGGGGGTCAAGGGTTCTGTTCATGGTATTGTGAGTTTCATCCAAACCAGGTCAGACACAAATTTGTTTGGTGAAGCATGTGTGAAGGATTGAATGGCCAACAGAAACTTCGTTCCATACATTTAGTTGTTAAGAAGCAGTCAAATACTAAACCTGTTGCTAACTGCAAGTTCGGTGCTAAATAACTAGTGTAAATGGGAGCAAAAGTTTCAAAAGGAATATGAGTGAACACATCATGGCAGATGGAGTTCAAAGAGAAGTCATTTACCATGGACTGAAGGAAGATAGTTCTGAGTATTTTCCAAACGGTGAGAAGGTGGAAAGCGTGGGTTTACAAAGATTTAGGGAACCAAGCATAGAAATCTCTGAAGAGCAAGGAACATTTAAAAGCAAGTATAACAGAATGTTGCTGTTGATCTCAAAAGGTTCCAAAGTACTAAATAAGGTCACGGTTAGAAAAAAGCTTGATAAGACATCATTTAGAGTACTACAGTCACTTCTGGGTTCTGCACATCAGTAACAATATTTTATATAGCACAGATTTACCAAAATGATACCAGGGCATAAAAGCATTAAAAACACAAACACAGGGTGTATACAGTGTTAAACCTTGTATTCCCTTGAATACTAAGTCTAAAGAATGATCTCAGAGTTATAGCGATGTACAGCATGGAAACAGACCCTTCGGTCCAACCCGTCCATGCCAACCAGATGTCCAAATCCAATCTAGTCTCACCTGCCAGCACCTGGCCCATATCCCTCCAAACCCTTCCTATTCATATACCCATCCAAATGCCTCTTAAATGTTGCAATTGTACCAACTGTACTAACCTCCACCACTTCCTTTAGCAGCTCATTCCATACACGTACCACCCTCTGTTTGAAAAAGTTGCCCCTCAAGGTCTCTTTTATATCTTTCTTCGCTCACCCTAAACCTATGGCCTCTAGTTCTGGATGTCCCCATTCTAGGGAAGAGACTTTGTTTATTTATCGTATCCATGCCACTCATAATTTTGCAAACCTCTATAAAGGTCACCCCTCAGCCTCTGATGCTCCAGGGAAAACAGCCCCAGCCTTTTCAACCTCTCCTAGCTCAAATCCTCCAACCCTGGCAAGATCCTAGTAAATCTTTTTTGAACCCTTTCAAGTTTCACAACATCCTTCCGATAGGAAGGAGACCAGAATTGCAAGCAATATTCCAACAGTGGCCTAACCAATGTCCTCTACAGCCGCTACATGACCTCCCAACTCCTGTACTCAATACACTGGCCAATACAGGAAAACATACCAAACGCCTTCTTCACTATCCTATCTACCTGCGACTCCAGTTTCAAGGAGCTATGAACCTGCACTCCAAGGTCTCTTTGTTCAGCAACAATCCCTAGGACCTACCATTAAGTGTACAAGTCCTGCTAAGATTTGCTTTCCCAAAATGCAGCACCTCGCATTTAGCGAAATTAAACTCCAACTGCCACCCCTCAGCCCATTGGCCCACCTGATCAAGATCCTGTTGCAATCGGAGGTAATCTTCTTCGCTGTCCACTACACGTCTAATTTTGGTGCCATCTACAAACTTACTAACTGTACCTCTTTTCTCACATCCAAATCATTTATATAAATGATGAAAAGTAGTGGACCCAGCACCGATCATTTTGGCACTCCACTGGTCACAGGCCTCCAGTCTGAAAAGACAACTCTCCACCACCCACCTTTGTCTTCTACCTTTCAGCCAGTTCTAGTTCTTCCTGTATTCTTTGAGATCTAACCTTGCTAACCAGTCTCCCATGGGGAACCTTTCCAAATGCCTTGCTGAAATCCATATAGATCACATCTACCACTCTGCCCTCATCAATCCTCTTTGTTACTTCTTCAAAAAACTCAAGTTTGAGAGACATGATTTCGCATGTACAAAGTCACGTTGGCTATCCTGAATCAGTCCTTACCTTTCCAAACACACGTACACCCTGTCCCTTAGGATTCGCTCCAACAACTTGCCTATCACCGACATCAGGCTCACTTTCACTGGTCTATAGTTCCCTGGCTTGTCCTTACCACCCTTCTTAAACAGTGGCACCATGTTAGCCAACTTCCAGTCTTCCTGCACTTCACCTGTGACTATCAATGATATAAATATCTCAGCAAGGGGCCCAGCAATCACTTCCCTAGCTTCCCACAGAGTTCTAGGGTACACCTGATCAGGTCTGGTCAAAGCACAGCAGGCCAGGCAGCATCTCAGGAATAGAGAATTCGACGTTTCGAGCATAAGCCCTTCATCAGGAATGAGAGAGAGTAGCCAAGCAGGCTAAGATAAAAGGTAGGGAGGAGGGACTTGGGGGAGGGGCGATGGAGGTGGGATAGGTGGAAGGAGGTCAAGGTGAGGGTGATAGGCCGGAGTGGGGTGGGAGCGGAGAGGTCAGGAAGAAGGTTGCGGGTTAGGAGGGCGGTGCTGAGTTGAGGGAACCGACTGAGACAAGGTGGGGGGAGGGGAAATGAGGAAACTGGAGAAATCTGAATTCATACCTTGTGGTTGGAGGGTTCCCAGGCGGAAGATGAGGCGCTCCTTCTCCAGCCGTCGTGTTGTTGTGTTCTGCCGGTGGAGGAGTCCAAGGACCTGCATGTCCTCGGTGGAGTGGGAGGGAGAGTTAAAGTGTTGAGCCACGGGGTGGTCCACCGAGGACATGCAGGTCCTTGGACTCCTCCACCGGCAGAACATAACAACACGACGGCTGGAGGAGGAGCGCCTCATCTTCCGCCTGGGAACCCTCCAACCACAAGGTTGGAATTCAGATTTCTCCAGTTTCCTCATTTCCCCTCCCCCCACCTTGTCTCAGTCGGTTCCCTCAACTCAGCACCGCCCTCCTAACCTGCAATCTTCTTCCTGACCTCTCCGCCCCCACCCCACTCCGGCCTATCACCCTCACCTTGACCTCCTTCCACCTATCCCACCTCCATCGCCCCTCCCCCAAGTCCCTCCTCCCTACCTTTTATCTTAGCCTGCTTGGCTACTCTCTCTCATTCCTGATGAAGGGCTTATGCTCGAAACGTCGAATTCTCTATTCCTGAGATGCTGCCTGGCCTGCTGTGCTTTGACCAGCAACACATTTTCAGCTGTGATCTCCAGCATCTGCAGACCTCATTTTTTACACCTGATCAGGTCCTGGGGATTTATCCACTTTTATGTGTTTAAAGACATCCAGCACTTCCTTCTCTGTAATATGAACATTTCTCTATTGTGCTGGTCAAGATGATTAAAGGATTTGATATGGTAGATGGCAAGGACTACTTTTTCTGCTGGGAGAACCCATAGCAAAACACAGGAACTTAAACATCAATGATGGCGGTGCTGGCATGGTTGATAGTCTTCAGGCTACTGAGCCTGCTCACTCCAAGGCAGCTACATCCTTTACACTCTCTCTCCTTGTTACTTCTCTTCATTTTCCTGACATTGCAGTACCTGCAACAGGACTCCTGGCTGCAGTAGGCCTGGAGCCTGCACACGTGACAGCGAGTGTCAGCTGCAGTGGTAGCAGTGCCTGGAGCAGGGACCCTTGGCTTCAGTAGGCCTGGAGTAGGGAATTTTGGAGGCATCGATTGCAGTGGTGACGATGTGGGGACATCTGACTTTGGTAGGCCTCGAGTGGGGACTCTCGGCAATGTCAGAGAGACAGCAGCAACATGAGGAGCCAGGATCTCCTGCAGTATTGGCGATGTCGTTGCTGTACCTGAAGCGGAGGCTCCTTGAGGCCAACCTTGTACAGACATTTCAGAAACTCAGAAACATTGTTTGGGACACTATGTGTGATGAACATGAACTCTTATTTCATTTTATTCTTTTGGCAACAAAACTCTGTTCATCGTATCTCCCTAGATATATGCGACAATAAAGTCATTCATTCAATTAGAACTGGAAATTCTAGAGTGATGTCACTCTTCACACCAAGAGTGCGGGAAATCTGCAGATCTCTCCCTCAATAAAGCTGTTGAATTTGGGGTGGGAAGTCAACAAAAAGTGGCAAAATTTAGATTAATATCCTTGCCTAACAAAAGGCTGTCAAAGAGTTAAGCTACAATTGGTCACAATCTACTTGAATGGTGGGACTGGCTTGAGGAACAGAGTAAATTACTCACGTTCTTACCACTTAACACATGTTGTAATGTTTAATTGAAGCAACAGTTTGGCCTTTCTCAATATGAGGTCTCCACATATTGTTCATAATATTTGCAATCACTGAGTGGCAGATCAAAGCTAATTCCATGTACATAATGTTGCATAAAAGAGTGGGTAAAACAGAAACAGGTACAGAAAATTCACTTACATATCCTTTATTAGGGTTGAATATTTTCTGATGACGACACACAAACACTTCCTTGATTTTCCCATCAGTCTTTATTGTGTATGTTTTAGGAGCATACGAGAGTGTTGGATGGTCATCGATACCAGAAAACTTCATTTGGGCCAAATTGTGAAGGAAGAAGTTGAGTTTGGTTGCCACACTGCCCAGACTGGATTCAATTAGCCTGTAAATGAGGCAAAATTTCAATTGAGTTGCATAAAATTCACAGCACGGAATCAAACCATTTGGTCTAACTTGTCGATGTTGGTGTCCATACTCCACATAAGCCTCATCTAATCAATACAACTTCATACTTTTTCCCACTCATGCGTTTATTTAGCTCTCCTCGAACACATCAGTTTTTGCCAAAAGCATCATGGACACTAGACAGCAATTTTAGCAATGGCCACATATGTGGTCTCTGCATCCATTATTGGTTCCATGTATCAATAACACTCTTAAAATAAATTGTCTTAATCCTTCCCCTTATCATTCTGGTAATCACGTTTACACCATATCTTTTATTTACTAAGTCATAATGACTGCAACAGTTTTATTCCTTCTATTTAGGTCATTTCTCAATTTTCTTTGCTCCAATGAAGAGTCATCCATTGTCTTTTCACACATGAAGCAACTCATCCTTGGTATTAGCTTAGAACCTCTGTTATCCATGGCTTTTATATATTCCCTAAAGTCAGTTGCTCAACATCGTTCAGGCCACATCCTACCAATACCAACAGCAGAGAAGTTGGCAGTGATGACAGAATATACTCCTCAGTAACATCATGACCACTACACCAAGAGTCTAAAATACCTTCCCTGTTATATGCAATGGCATTACCATCGTCAATCTCCCCACAGCCAATATCAATTTGGGGAGGGGGAGCACCATTGACTTTAAAACTTAACTGGGCCAGCCACATGAAAATTAACTACAAGAGCAGGATACAGGCTACATATTCTGTAATGAGTGATTCACCTATTGACTCCCCTAAGCTTTTCCATGATCTACAAGGACTAAGTAAGGGTATGATAGAATATTCCACAGTTGCCTGAATGAGTGCAACTCCTAGAAAACACAGGTGATGCCATGCAGACAAGAAAGCTTGCTTGAGTAGCTTCCCACCACGAGCAACACCTCTTCAGAACTGAAGCGATATGGTTGCTCTGTGCTTCAATAACAAAATGCAATGCCACAACTTGTCAACACAACTTCCCAAAATCTACAACCACTACCAACCATGCAAGATAGAGGCAGGCAGATGGGGAAGATCACCTCAAAGTTCTACTCCAAGTCTCACTATCCTGATTTGCAAATATACTGTCACTCTTTGCGGCGGCACGGTGGCACAGTGGTTAGCACTGCTGCCTCACAGCGCCAGAGACCCGGGTTCAATTCCAGACTCAGGCGACTGACTGTGTGGAGTTTGCACGTTCTCCCCGTGTCTGCGTGGGTTTCTTCCGGGTGCTCCGGTTTCCTCCCACAGTCCAAAGATGTGCGGGTCAGGTGAATTGGCCATGCTAAATTGCCCGTAGTATTAGGTAAATGTATGGGTGGGTTGCGCTTCGGCAGGTCGGTGTGGACTTGTTGGGCCGAAGGGCCTGTTTCCACACTGTAAGTAATCTAATCTAATCTTTCACTGTTGCTGGGTCAAAACCTGTGTTACCTTCAGCAAATGGAATGCTAGCAGTTCAAGACTGTGGTTCCCCACCACCATCTCAAGAGTAATTTGGAACAATAATGTTGGCCTTCCCAGAGATGTCCACACCTTCTTAAAACAAATACATTTTCAAAAACCACAACTGCCCGTCACAGTTTTGTTGTTTTAGAAATCAGACCTTGTGAAGTAAGTGGTAGCGTGGGTATCTGTCTCCTGAGGTCGAAGAGCATCATAAACATATCTCAAGTCTTGGACATCAGACAGCTCTGGAATTCCACAGGATAGCATCTGCAGGAAGAAGAGGGATCCAATGATTAGGCCAAAGGGGGCTAAGAGATATTAAAGCTATTGAGTTGACTTGAAGTTGAATGCAGTAGTTTCCCAAATAAAGTCAATGCATTAGTGATGCACATTAGCTTACCAGTCCCAGAAGATTGAGGAAAAGATCTGTGTGCTTGCGAATGAGATTGTAAGCTTGACAGCACAGGTCGACGAAGTCATGGAACCTGCTGGAGGGTTTGTCACCTCCGTTAATAACATATGCCATGTCAGAAGTAAAGACAAATGGAGCTCGATCTCTGCAGAAGTAAAAGACGAAAACATTAAAATGCAATTCCCAATTTCCTATCAAGCATTAAATGATGCATTCAGTCTTAAAGTTTGCACTGGAAATCTAAACTGTTAATGTCCATGACTATGGTTTGTATCAATGCAGGAAATTATTCATGTGCTCACCTCTTAAAATTGCCTAGCATTTGAGCATGACCAAGGAATTTTCCAAAATCAATATGGAACATATGGCCACTGGTCTTCAGCATAATATTGTCATTATGTCTGTCACATATGCCCAGGACATAGGTAGCAACACAGCAGCCTGCACAAGAATAAATGAAATTTTCCACAGCCTAGAATACAGAAGGAAAATGTAAGTGAGCTATCATTGAAAAATCTCTCAGGTAGAACTTTAAGTCTTTTTTGTTCCAATCCTTGCAGCTTACAATCTGTGACATGTCTAGAGCAAATGATGGTCCTGTACTTGCAACCAAAAGTCACATAGTGGGTCCTCCCACCCTCCTCTCCGACCTATCACCTTCACCTCCATCTACCAATTGCATTCCCAGCTATTGTCTCCGCAGGCCCACCCCTCTCCCATTTATCTCTCAGCCCCCTTCGATCACCCTTTCATTCCTGATGAGAAGCTTAGGCTCGAAACATTGACTGTCCTGCTCCTCAGATGCTGCCTGACTGGCTGTGCTTTTCCAGCACCACACTCTACAATTCTGATCTCCGGCAACTGCAGTCCTCACTTTCACCTATCACACCGAGTGGATGCCAATAATCGAACATCCTTTCAGCAGACTGATCAATTGTTTCCTCTATGAGAGCATCTGATGATCTCTTCAAGTTTCTCAATAGTTTTCTTTTAAATTTATTTGGGGCAGCTGTATTTGGGAGGTGGGCGGGGGAAGAGAACAGCCTGGAGAAAAATGAAGCTGTAGCAGTTTCACTATCAACAGGATGAAAGGACGAGAAGAAATACATCACCCAAGAAAATAAGAATGGACATGGGAGAACACTGACAAGCCAGCTCCAGAGTATGCCAGTTAACACTAACACAAATTCCACAATACCTTTTCCAGTACCTTTAACTTGGCATTGTCTAAAGCCAGAGACAGTTAACTGATATTGCTACAATGCATGCTATCATACAAGCTAGAAAGAGGACATTTGACTTATTATGCTGGTCGTAACTAACTGTATTATGGACAATATTAAGAGTTAAAAATGTACAGTCTGGTTCTCAGTTTAAGGTGAACGGAAAACAGTTTATTAAAAAACAGAAATTGCTGGAAAAGTTCAGCAGGTCTGACAGACCTGTGGAGAGAAATCAGAGTTAATGCTTTGGGTTGAGTGACCCTTCATCAGAAGGAATTTGTTTTTGTTGATTTACTGTATCCACAGTTCTTTCAGTTTTTATGTTGGAAAAAAAAATTGACTTGTTTATTATGCCTTTGTGTGCTTTCAAACTAAGCTTGGCCCATCCTTGAGACTTATAGAAGCAAGAAATCCCGGAGGTTGCTATGGAGAAAATTTGAGGTGGGCCTATGCTGTAAACAGTACTAGTGGTTTTTGATTTGAAAATCATAACTAGTTGATAAATGAAAGGAAAGCTGTCCTGGAAGCTGCCATCAGCTTGCTGTGTTTAATGAAACCCCTATATTTTTTGAGAAAGATAAAGGGCTTGCCAACAAGGACTACACTTTGACAAGCAAGTTGTTTTCCTAAGGGTTGCACACAATATTCCCTCTAATGTATTCTCCCCCACTGTGCGGACCTCCAAGGTCCATGTATGGCATCCACTTCTGCAGGCAGAAGTCAATGCATCAGCTCATCTATCGGTTGATTAGTTATACCGTAGACGAAAGCTGTGACCTATCTGGTCAATCTGGAATACAGAGGAACTACCTTGATTTTATGAGATGTGCGCATCTCTGGGTAGGCTAGCATTCACTGCCCATCTCTAATTTCCCAGAGGGCAGTTACAAGTCAACCACATTGTTGTGGGTATGAAGTCACATGTAGGTCAGACCAGATGAGGGTGGCAGATTTCCTTCAAGGGTCATAAATAAACTAGATGGCTTTTACAACAATCAACAGTGGTTACATGGCCACCAGTGGTTTAGCTTTTAATTCCAGTTTTTAATAAATTAATTCATTCACAGGATGAGGGGGGGTCACTGGCTTGGCCAACATTTATTACCCATTCCTAATTGCCCCCCAGAGGGCAGTTGAGAGTCAACCACATTGCTGTGCGTCTGGGAGTCACATGTAGGCCAGATGAGGTAAGGATGGCAGTTTGCTTCCTTAAAGGACATTAGTGAACCAGATGGGGTTTTCCAACAATCAACAATGGATTCATCAATTCCAGATTTCTTTAAAAATTGAATTCAAATTCCATCATTTGCCATTGCAGGATTCAAACCCAGATTCACAGAATATTATCTTGACGTCTGGATTAATAGCCCAGTGATAATAACATTAGGGCATTGCCTATCCCATTGCCATGGCAGGATTTGAACCCATGCCTCCAGAACATTAGCCTGAGGTTTTTCTCCTTTTGTTTTAAACCCTTGTTTTTATTTCCAAGCAATACAATCTTTAAATGACAATAGTCTATGAAACCAGCTCCTAATAAATTTCTGGCTTGTCTAGTATTCTCATAACTAGGACTGTGATGCTATACTAAAACAGAACCAAGACAGGACATCATATAATCTGGTTGCAGATGCATTGCTTCCACACCAAAAAAGCACCTAGTTTGCATAGTCCCACAGTTATGGGATGTCTGGATCTGTCCAGTTTAGGAACAACAGAGGTGGCCAATGGTATATTTGACATTGCCAGATTGGAAATGGAATTCTAGGGATACCGGCAATTCTTTATCTACTCTTAATGTAGCAGTGCGTAAAATGCTTTTCCACAGGAATGGAGTGAAAATTGGAGAGAGAGTTATAAGCTCTTTTCTTATGATCAATATGCAGCATTAAGGAGAATAGGACTTTGTTCATTTCACAACAGTGTCTTAATGATCAAGTACTGCAAAGCTAGTTATAGAATAGTTGGCTAGTTGCAGAGTAGAATTTCCTTTATGCTTCAATAATGTAGATGTATCCCAGAAGAGTTTCATCAATGTGGATTTTTCATTTCATTTCTGTGACAGAGTAGCAATGCTAAATAAGGACTGTTTTATGTTGAGGAACTGAGTTGAGAATCACTTGTTTCAAGTACTCTAGAGGCAGTAGAAAAAGGAGATTTCTATTCTATTTAAATTGGGTTGAATTTAGCTACTTAGAGCTCAAAGGTCTGTGTCTAACCCTTTGTATTACACAGTTCTCCCCCTTACAGTTGCTTATGAGGTCACACACAGCAGTTCACTTCTTCACCATATTCCAAAAGGGAATGGGGTAGGATCCAAAGGAAGAACATGAAACTGTCTGCTTTTCTTCACCTTTTCATATTCGTCCTCATTTGGGTTATGCTTCTGTAACCATTCTGCGAGTGGATGGTCTTTGAAAGACCCTGTTACCCCGTGCTCCACTTGGATTTTCCTCAAGGTCTCTGCATTCGGAATCATCTCTACCATTCCTGTAAAGTATCAAGCAGTGGTTGAGTGGATGAGGTACCACACACAAGTTACCATAAACCATTGAAACAACAGCTGAGACAATTAATCATTAACTAGCTAAAAACCAAAAATAATGGATTTAAGTCAGTATATTGCAACACTTTCATGGATCATGCTTCAGTTATATTTTTATTCCACGACAGCCTTCCTGCTTGGCCTGCGTCCATGTCTATATCCAGCTATTCCTCATCCCAAAAAAATATGGAGGATGGACCCATGCCCAATGAGTTATACAGACCAACTGTTTCCAGGTTTAATTATAGTTCTGTGCTGACTTAGATGCCCATTTGGAGGAACAGCAGAGTTAGAAAAACTGAAAGAAGAAAATAGATTTGCATTTAAATGGTTCCTTCCGCAAAAGCATGATGTATATATTGCTTTTCAGCACATGGAGAACTTTTAGTATAATCATTGCTGCAATGTGTCAAACTAAATCATATGCACAAGGACCCAGAAACAGCAAAGAGATAATAACGAGTGTATGTACATTATTTGTATTGATGTTGGTTGATGCATATTTCCCAGGTCACTAGGGAGATTGCACCTGCTTTTCCCCAAAGATCATAGATCATGGGATCATTTGTTTTGCTTCCAACTTAACCATCCTAAATTATTTGAAAGATGGCACCTCCAAAACTCCCTCAACACTCTGCTGAAGTGACAGTGCAAACTATGTGCTCAAAGCCCTGGAGTGGGGTTTGAACCAATACATTTCTGACTCACAGCAATATCAATTGATCCAAGCAACCTTAAACCAGAGGTGAGGGCTGCCCATGCGATTGAGGATCTGACTCTATATCACTATTCGATGGACACTCCAGGAATGGTATAGCGACAGAGGGAGAAATGACTGTGGTTGCCTCTGGTGTTGCCCACCTTCGGATCAAAATCAAACAATTGCTGACAAACCCTGTCCATGCGGAGCCTTATGTATGGTCACTTTGGCGCATGGGTGTGTGTGCATGGGCACATGAGTGAATGCAAGAGAGCGAGTGGGGAGGAGGGGGTGGAGAGAAGACTATTGCTTGCACCCCAAGCCTTGTTACAAACATCAGTAACAAAAAAACTGATTTTAATAAAATAAGCTGCAATAATAATACACTGCTATCAACATAAATGAGCAAACAGTGCAACCTATGCCACTCAATGGGAAGAATCAGAGTGCCCAGCAACTCCAGAAGTCTCAGCAACATCACAGCTGTAGCACTGCTGGGACTGCAAGGAGTCCCCTCGGTGAAGAGGATGTAGCAACAGGACTGAGGCTACATCACGGGCTTTAGATGGGAAGGGACCGGTAAAACGGGTTTTGAAGACCAGGTGGGAGATATAAAAACTTAATGGGAGGGGATGTTTGGTGGGGATGAGGAGGGTAATATTTAGTGTGAAGATGTTACCTATGTGCACAAAATATTTTAATTAAAGGAGAAAGAATCAGCCTTTTCCACTCCTACCTGCCTATCT
The DNA here is from genome assembly GCF_020745735.1 of Hemiscyllium ocellatum. Classification (NCBI taxonomy): domain Eukaryota; kingdom Metazoa; phylum Chordata; class Chondrichthyes; order Orectolobiformes; family Hemiscylliidae; genus Hemiscyllium; species Hemiscyllium ocellatum. The sequence continues at coordinate 10,466,104 of NC_083426.1, read as the reverse complement.
ACACCAACCACATGACAGTGTGTGCAGCTTTATAAAGGGGCAAGTAGTCTCTTGTGGTGTAGTGCTAGTGTCTCTACCTCTGAGCCTGGAGGCCTGGGATCAAGTACCAGCTGTTCCAGAGATATGGCATAACATCTCTGAACAAACTGATTTGGAAATATTTATAAATGGGTTAATTAACTTGTTAATAAACTCAGTTAATGAGTTTTGTCCTTAGTGAGCTGGTAATTTGGCAATTAGAAGAGCAGAAACGAGATGGGTTCACCACCATCTGCTGTGCTCCCCGCTGAAAAGAGTCTGGCTGGTGGTGACAAAATCTAGCTCTTTATTGAGGTAGTGGACTGCCGATGGTCCAACTTTAACGTGATTTCCTTCACCTGGGAAACATACTTCCAGGAGGAGCTTAACATGACACATGACTGAAATGGGGATCAGGACAACAAGTTCAGCCTAAGCTGCTGTGCTGGTGAAATACTGATTTTACACCCACACAATATTAACTTTCTCTGACTCACAGGTGGTCAAAATCAGAGTGGATGCAAAACCAGCATTGCACCGAAGTCCATCAGTTTCCACACAGGTCAGATTAAAATTCTCTCCAAAGAACTAATATTTTTCTATACTTTCTATTCAGTAAATTATGTATTTCAGTTTCGGTTCAGTTTCTTTTTAACGGTGCTAGTATCTATAAGAAGCAATAAACATCAAAATCCATTTGATGGAGGAAAGTCACAAGAAGTCCGGTAAACTTCCTCAACATTCACGATTATTTCAGAACACGAGTATATTCTCATACATATTGCTATTCAAGGAGTGACTCTAAATTTTACAGGTACCTCGCCCCCATCCTGTTGAGGTGCACTTGAAGAATATCATACGCATGTCCAGACCTTCCTGAATCCAAATCTTGTTCATGATGCGTATCATTTGAAGAGTTAACATGTCTTGACGCAAGTCATCGCCAGTCTAGTCAATAGCAATACACAAAGATTAATTCAGACTACTCAACACAACTTTCTCCCTCCTTTCCTGAAGGCACAGATTCATGTTGTAATACAATTTGATTCATGATATCAGGTTTATTTGCAATCTAGTTAAAAGATCATTTGTTGCTACCGAGTCCCAACAGGGGGTGTAGGAAATCTCACGGTGTAACGGGTGATGTCTCTGCCATTCTCTGGGTTTGAATCATAACCTAGGACTGCATGATGATAGAAAGTGTGGTCATCACATGGACTGCAGCAATTCAAAAAGGCAGCTCACCAATACCTTCTAAACTGCACCCAGTTGGCAGTAAATGTTGGCCCATCCAGATATGCCCATGTTTGATGACTAAATAAAAAGGCAAATAGGTTGATTAGCCATTCTGACATATTTATAACAGGAGGGAAGATTAGGCAAGTATCCTGATTAGCCAGAACCATGTGCCAGCTGCAGCACATCAGCCTCCCTACATTAAAAGACTTCATGCACTGGTTGGTGCTTAAGGTTGCAAGGTGCAGGGTTGGGGTGTGCGCTGGAATCAGGGTGTAACCACATGATGCTCAACACAAAGCCCAATCCACACACACCTTTATATTTTTCCTGATACTGGGAGAAGTCTACACAAGTTTTTGAAGTCAATATTAATTCATTATTTTAACAGATTTCTACCTCTAGAGGAAGAACGTTGGCCAAGCTGTCCATCTGCAGAGCCCTGAAAACTAAAAGCAATCCTATCTTCAGCATAGTATTGTGCACTGTAAAGCAATATCATAAAACCTTTGATTTTATTTCTGTCCAAGAAAGCAGGGCCATTTTCAACATTTCCAACAGAGAGCAGACATCCTACTTTGGGATCGTTTAGTATCATCTGAAACTACACTCAGTTCTGCTCCAACATGGCAGTTCTGTTCTCGGTCAACCACGTGTTATAAGAAAATCGTGTAATAGCAGCACCACTTAAAGTAATGGGGCCGGAATCACATTATAACTAATACATGTTTTAAAACTTTGCACTTGAGAAACAATGTCCCCAGTTCGTTAATCGTGTTGTAGCCAAATTGCATTAAAACAAAAACATGCGTTATAGCGGACGACCTGTGTATATCAAGAGAACTCTTCTACAGTCACAAGTAAAGAGAGACACATTTCTTACATGAACCATTATTATATAAGGTATATTAGTCAGGTGCCGACAGTCCTGATTACATTTGGGACCTTGCCAATTCTCTGTAAAAGACCATTACTGTATGGAGTACGGGACAATGGACAAATGAAAGCGGACCCACTGAAATTCCAATGCAGCAGTGATCAAATGTGAAGCAATCCAATCCCATTTATGCCCTATCCCTGCCTAAGTTACGGATTACACTCAGGTGGAGTAAGGTGGATCGTTCTGGGCATTACACTAAGGAAGATGACAAATACATTGGGAGGCTTACAAGAATGGTTGCAGAGATGACAAACTTCAAAGAGATTAGGAAGTTTCAAACTGTTCTCCTTGGACAGAAGGCTAAGAGGAGATTGATGTTTTCAAAATCATGACTGGGCTGGAGTGAGTAGATAGCAAACTCTTCATCCAAGGCACAACCAGGTTCGACAGACATCCCTGTGAGAAATTGACAGTACAAACTCATGCCATGTAACTACCTGTAAATGAAGGTATTCAGTGCCAAAGATATGATTGCCTCTAGAACAACGAACTGCTTTAAGTACAACTGGTGCACATTCTGTCTCAATATATTCTAAAGCAGACCAACATACTTTAACAATCACGTTGATGTTTTCCCCCAAGGGGTCTGCGTTGATGAAGGAGATCTTCAAAGGAACAGCATTGGAATTGAAGAAAGAGCAAGCCTGTGGGTCCAGATCAAAAGAAAATTAACATTTGCTTTATTTTTGCACCCACTTTTCTCCCCACTCTCAAAATTTTGCCAAACATCTCTGTGCTATTCTCCTGGGTTGGGAAGACAGATTTTCAAAGTCAAGGCTGTTTCAACTGATAAGGTTGAAAATCACACAACACCATGTTATAGTCCAACAGGTTTAACTGGAAGCACACTAGCTTTCGGAGCATCGCTCCTTCATCAGGTGACATCAGGTGTTGGACTATAACCTGGTGTTGTTTGATTTTCAACTTTGTACACCCCAGTCCAACACCGGCATCTCCAAATCAATTGACAAGGTCAATGAAATTTAATAATCAGTACCCTCTCAAAGTTAAGGCAAAGCATTGTACGTCCGGAATGCATAAAGGAAGACCCTTTCAATCAACTTCCTTTCCAATTCACATAACATCCTTTCCTGGGTACACATGGTATTCCTTCATTATCACTAAGCTAAAATTCTGAATCTCCCTTTCTTACAGCACTGTGGGTAGGCCTGCAGCCATTCATAAAGGTGGCTTTCCAGCACCTTAAAGGTATTTCAAGATGGGCAATGAATACTGGCCTTTCCATACAACCAAATAAAATAAAAAAATCTGCTTCCAAGCGAGCTTACGAAACAAGTAGAAGAAATAAAATTAAAGAGATCTTAAAATATGATGCAAACTTAAAATAAATTTACATAATGTAACATACTCTTGGATTGACTCCATTGGCTAAAAGACTTGGGTTCAAAGGCAAGCGACAGTGATCCTGAACACTGAAGAATTGTTGCACTTCCTCCATGTTTTCCCGAAGTACAGTCTGTAACAGAAGGGAAGATCAACCAATGGTCTTCAGAATTTGTGTGTGTCAAGTCTCAGTTAATGCACAGTACTTTACACCAGTCAGAACATAAACTAAATCATTATCCCCAAGGGGCTCCCGGCCTCTTGATTACTGATCATGTCAATGGAAACATTTCACAATATTCCAACAAACCAGCAGAAGCATGTTGCTCCACTGAGCCAAGGGAACTGTGAATGACACGAGTCTTAAATGGAGAACCTGAATACAATTCCCAGTGATTTGCGGTGTTGGCCCCCACATTTCTAGATAATTAAAACTTGTGTCAGCTGAGATTAAGCTCACTGAAGCACCACAGAAATGAGCACATTTGAGGACCTAATTCATACACTGCTAATAGCAACATCTCAGGATAATAACGAGGCAATACTGCAACATTGGCAAAATTTCACTAGAGGAAATCAGCACCTGATGATCTGGTGTGAAGACAGTACTACATAAATCCATCATGTATTCACCTGATAGGAAGTTGGCGTTAGACAAATCCTTTGCTTACTGACCTGTCGTGAAGATGGAGCAATGTCTCTGACTTTTTGTGCTATTTTAGCCAGGATATGAGTTAGCTTGGTCTGTTTGTCAAACTCCTCCCTCATGCCCTTTCCAACACAGCACAGCAAAGCCCCAAGAAGGTGCTGGTATCGGGCACTGAAGTGAGAGTCATTTAACGCATCCTTCAATAACCTGAGAATCAAGAAGAAATAAAGCTTAAAACTACTCAAGCAGACAGCCGGCAACACTGCAGTTTTTTGCTATTACTTGAAGACTGAGGACAACCCAAGAGAGAGGTTTCTTTAGGACGATGAAGGACATAACAGAGTAGAAGAGCAGATATTTCCACTTGCAGCAAAGAACAGCAACATAAAGAGCAAAAATAGAAGACAGTCACTATTGAATCCAGTTGCAAATTCAGAGGAACCTCTTTTACCAGAGAAATGGTAGAATGCGCAACTCCTCACCACTGATATTGATATATTAAGGGGAAGCTAGGGAGAAAGGAATGAGAGGGTTGATGAGTTAAAGTATAGTCAGGTATGAGGTGGCTCTGTGGAGTACAAACGTTTGCAAGAACCTGTCGAGCAGAGAGTACAGTAAATACTTTGTACCCGAGTAACAATTCTGAATTAATAAATATTCCTTCCAGGGTGTCATCAAGGAGATTTCTTAATTACATTGTATCCAATTCCCTCCTTGTTCCTACCCATTCTGATTCCAACCCACAAAGTTATCAGGCATTCACGCCTTGCTCCAGTAGTTGTGGATCTGACTGGACCTCAAAAGGGGGAAAATGTAAACAAATTTTACACCACCAACTTATTTCTTCCAGCCTCCACTGAGAAAGGAACAATTTACAGCAGCTATTCTGTCCCCAGTTTAACTGCTCCATTTATAGTCTTTATTTAAATAAGAAAGTAAACTGCTAAGTGGAGGGAATATGGCCATCTTCACTGGATACCCTATCTGGATGAGAGGCCAATACCTCACTGTTAGGAAATGGAGGTACATGAAGTCGTTCCATCTAATACTGGCACACCACCTAATTTTTCTTTTATTTTCCTGTACATTGCATGTCCTGTCTTGTTTGGAGTTTGTGCTGTGATTTACCAAGCATTAGTCACTATTGAGAATTGCAACTTGTGGGATGACAGAGGGTTGGGAAAGAGAAAACAAGTGTAATTTATGGCTTGACAGCTCTTGATCCTGATAGTAACTTACAGCATCTCCAACTTTTTAGTGTCATTAGTTCTTCAGACCACTCTACACCAACGTGACCTCTCTGTTTACTCTGAGGGTGTATACTCCATAATGTCACCACAGAGATTAACAGAAGGGTGGGAACTGCCTGATAATGCATTCAATAGACATGACGGCAAGCCTAGACTGTTAGTCACACGCTATTTGCAACAGTCAGCACTGGAAGTTCAGTTTTCCCAGGGTGGCTGTTGTATTTAAGCAAGCTACTGTTACTTTGCAACATCATCAATTTTACATCAGCAATCTACACTGACAGACCTAAGTATAGATTTACTAAAACATCCAAATGTGCTTCATAGTCGTGTTGGCAAACAAATTTGACACCAAAATACACAAGGAAAGATGACAGAAAGCTTGGTCAAAGAGGTAGCTTTTAAGAGCATCTTAAAGCTGGAAAGAGAAGTGAAGAGATTCTGGCACACCTAGAGCTGAGAGTCTCAGCAGCTGAAGGTACGGTGACCATTGGTGGAGCAATTAACATCAGGGCTAGAGATGGAGAAGTGCAGGTAATGAGCAGCGCTGAGGTTACAAAGATATGGAGCGGCAATGTCATAGAAGGATTTGAAAATATGCACACAGATCCTAAAGACTTAACTTGAAGCCAGTGTAGGACAGTGATGGGAAACCAGAACTTATTTAGGACACAGGCTGCAGATTTTGGATGATCTCAACTTTACCGGCAGACCACGGTGGCACAGTGGTTAGCACTGCTGCCTCACAGCGCCAGAGACCCGGGTTCAATTCCCGACTCAGGCGACTGACTGTGTGGAGTTTGCACGTTCTCCCCGTGTCTGCGTGGGTTTCCTCCGGGTGCTCCGGTTTCCTCCCACAGTCCAAAGATGTGCGGGTCAGGTGAATTGGCCATGCTAAATTGCCCGTAGTGTTAGGTAAGGGGTAAATGTAGGGGTATGGGTGGGTTTCGCTTCGGCGGGTCGGTGTGGACTTGTTGGGCCGAAGGGCCTGTTTCCACACTGTAAGTCTAATCTAATCTAAGAACCACTAAGGTTAGTTATGCTCTCTGTTAGGTAGCTTGTAGAAGTAACTCTAATTTATAAGCAATGGGCCACTGAAAGAGCATTTCCTTTCAAGACCTTTTCTGAATGTTCTGAATGTTCCAATGCTACGACTAACAACAGCAGAGAATTCTCTTCGGCAAATAGGAGTAAGAAATAAAGTAACTAGTTATCCGGCAGAATGGCTGCCTGTTTACATTCAAAGGGAGACATGGCACATCACACAGTAAATAATACATTTTGACATACCTCATTTATACTTCATTTATACAAGAACATAACAACCAGGAATAAGAGGCGGCAATTCAGCCTCTCGAGCCTGCTCCACTATTTGATACAATAATGGCTGTTCTCACCTCAACCTCAGCTGCACTTTGCTGTCTGGTCTCCATAATCTTCCAACCAATTATTAATTAGAAATCAGTCTACCTCCTTATTAAACAATGTCCCAACACCTCCTGAGACTGGTCGTAGATTCACAACCCTTTGAGATAAGTAATTTCTCATCTCTGCTTTGATTCTGCTACTCCTCATCCAGAAACTACAAACTCTCATTCTAGACCACACCATGAGAGAAAATATCCTTTCCACATTTGCTTTGTCAATCCCTTTCAACATCTTATTTTCGTCATTTTCATCACCTCACCTCTGTTTAGTGAGCCTCCTCTGAACTGCCTCCAATACAACTGTATCGTCCTCAAGTATGGGGACCAGAATAGTATGCAATGCTCCAGAGGCGATTTCACCATACATTGTGCCCTTAATGACCTCAGAAAAATCCTAAAACACTTAAAATCCAATGAAGTGTTTTAAAATTGTAGCTACTGTTTGAAGATAGAAATGTAACAACTAATTTCAACATAACAAGCTCCCAGAAGCAATGAGATAATGAGCAACCTACCTCACTCATGCCGTTTGAGGGACTAATATTGACTAGATTATTAAACAGAAAGCTTCTAGTCTCTTTCAAGCAGTGCTGCGGTATTGTATACATCCACTTAGTCATGGAGCATAGAGTCGCAGAGATGTGCAGCACAGAAACAGACCCTTCGGTTCAACTCGTCCATGCCAACCAGATATCCTAAAATTATCTAGTCCCATTTGCCAACACTTGGCCCAAATGCCTCTAAGCCATTCCTGTTCATATACCCATCCAGGTGCCTTTTAAATGTTGTAGTTGCACTAAACTGCACCACTTCCTCTGGTGGCTCATTCCATACATATTCCACCCTTTGCGTGAAAAAATGAGGATAGTTGGAGTGTTGGTTTCAGATGTGACACCATATAAATCTAATAGTTATTTTAAACTTCACAAGGACTCAGTATACCACATAAACATGAGGCAATCTGTCACTACAATCTGCATGCAGTGGAATAACATGAATAGCACTTTGCACTGAACTCTGCACACAGTAATACATTAGATTACACTGGAATTTGATTTTATTTAGGGTTCCTTCCGAGGTTCAAGACCTGCTTTAAATGCAGGAACTCAGCAATCTAATCATGATACTTAAAATAATAAAGAATCCCAACTGGCTTCATTTCTATGACTGTCAACGGACACATTGTCAATATTCCCAGTCTATCAATCTGGATGCAAAAGAAAACCCAGCAAAGGATGTTTAAACTCTGGAACACTGACAAAGCCCATTAATTCAGTGCTCTTAAAAATCTGTCATAAAAAAGCAATTGATCAACTCCTCTTGTTCTAACTTATGAAAAATAGATTATTTCTACTTTTGGTTTCCATTATTTGTAGAATATTCTTCATGCACGAGTTGAGTGTGTAGTGCTGGAAAAGCAGTGGGGGTCAGGCAGCATCTGAGGAGCAAGAGAATTGACGTTTCGGGCATAAGCCCTTCATCAGGATTCTCCAGCTCCTTGGATGCTGCCTGACCTGCTGTGTTTTTCCAGCACCACACTCCCGATTCTGTCCAGCATCTGCAGTTCTGACGCTTGAGTCAGGATGAAACCTGGTGAAACAAATATGTCAACCTGTAGTCTCTTAACAAGCTCTGAAATGAAGACTCAACACAAATCAAATGAGGGGGTCGTGCCTTTAAGGGAATGATGTTCAAGTATTTGTCTTTAGTGGCCACATAAACTAAAGGTTGGAAGCCTCAACAGCACTGCTCAAGTTTGAATCTTGATATTTTAAACAGTTGCTGCTAACAAATCTTGTATTTATCCTTTCAACGAAGCAACGGCATTAAGATTATTAGCCTTAATAAATTTGTGTTTTTTAAAGGAGTAAAGTAGCACATTAATTAAAGTACTGGAAAAATAGGTCAAAAGATGGATTAATGATCCAGAGACAGGAACTCAAATCCCATCTGGCCAGCTGGGGGAATTTAATTTAAGTTATTTAAATAAATCTTTAGTCTTTGTAATCATGAAATGGTTCGATGGCTGTGACAATCCATCTGGCTCAGAGACATGCCTGGCTGACATATGACTCCAGCCATATCGTTGACTCTTAACTGAAGTGGCCTAGCAAGCCACTCAGTTGCTGGGGTCAGCCAACAAACATGAGCATTTCCAGCAAATTCCTAATTTCCCATAAATGGGAGAAAAAACAAAATCACCAAGACCACAAAATTCCAATGGAACAAAACACCAAATAGATTAGATTAGATTCCCTACGGTATGGAAACAAGCCCTTCGGCCCAACAAGTTCACACTGACCCTCCGAAGAGCAATCCACCCAGACCCATTCCCCTGCATTCAACCCTGACTAATGCACCTAACACTATGGGCAATTTCCCATGGCCAATTCACCCAACCTGCACATCTTTGGACTGAGAGAGGAAAGCGGAGCACATGGAGGAAACCCACGCAGACACGGGGAGAATATGCAAACTCCACACAGACAGTCACCAAGGCTGGATTCGAGCCTGGGTCCCTGGCACCGTGAAGCAGCAGAGCTAACCACTGAACCACTTTGCCGCCCAAATAATATGAACACAGTTAGAATAGAGTTTGCTAAGTTTTCACATGCTAGGTTTTCAAGGTTTGGTGGTCAGGTGCAATCTACACATATCCTTCAGACATATCATCTTTAAAAAGCCTGATCCTGGAATATACTTATAACATTCAACACTTAACCACGTCTTAACTTTCCAAATTATGATTCAGATTGTGGCCAAAAGTGGTTTCATTCTTCCTAGAAAGCTCTTGGTATTCCAGTGTACTTCATTTCAGTGTTTCAGAAATGCTTCAATTATCTGCATTTCTTATTGTCAGACACGTGTTGTGTTGATGTTCTCTAAAGTACATAATTAATACACAGTTCCACTTTATGTGCAGTGTCTTGAACAAAAACTGAAAATACATAGCAAGAACAGGTAGCTCTAACAACCTTTTGCCTTACTGTGATACATTAAGACATTTCTTGCAAGAAGGGAACTGGACACAATACTCCAGCAAAACTGACGTGGCCTGGGTTTGGTCTTAATGTTTCCATCTCATTGTCCAAGCTTCCTGCTGACTTACGAGAGTCCAAACCATTCTGAATATTTACAAGCTGCTGATTTTCTTCTTGCTGACAGCTTGGCAATCGACAGCTCACAGCCGTGGGGTAATCATGGTCATTAACACCTGGCACACAGATGGTAGTGCCAGCTGCTCAAGGAATCCAAAGAGGAAGTACATAGCAAAGGGGGCAAAACGTTCCGGCTGCACCCCAGCCAAACAAATAACATAATGCCAATCAGGGACAAAAATAATGTGACATTCCATTTGGTTCATTCGGAGTGTGGTTACATGGTGATCACTGGAAATTCAAGGATAGGTTGCCTCATTAAACCTACAGCTACAATATTAACATTTAGCACATCAAAGGAATCCTACTTTGAACACAGCCAAACTCCAGACTGGCTCAGAATGCATTCACGTGTTCAATCCAATCTGACACACTGAGCAGAGCTGTAAGAGTTGTAATTTTTCAGTCTCACATGCTGAGCAACGTCTTCCTTGTCCTCTGGTGCAGATTTAAAGGAGTACTGGGAGGAATTTCTGGGGTTTATACCTCAGAAAACTGCCCTGATGTGTTTCCACCTCCAGCCAACCTGCTTAACTGAGTGCCTATTTTTAGGCTGATTGGGCTTGGCACTACCCGCTGAGATGAGGGGCCTGGAAGAGACTTGCTGGTACTGTTCTGAGGGGAACCTGCAAAGCCCTCCAACATTAACCGCACATGAGCTGCACTGCAGTGGGCCAAAGATGTTGGCCATACTGTAGAAACATTTCCCCTCCATAACGGTGATGCCACAGCTTTGGTCATTGTTCATCTTCTTAAAATTAGCATATCTTCAAAGGGCTTAAGCCTTCCTTTATTCCTCGTTCAGTGGGGCTGTCCATCTTCTAAGGCGTAGGATCACTGATTTTGCGTGCAATCTCAGGGAGCCAATCATCATCCATTAAGTGGACCCAGTGCACTTTCTTAATCAATCGACTCCAGAATGACCTTGTGAGTAGCCTCCACTGACAGGCAGACCAAGGTCAAGGCCAAGAAATAATTCAGACTTGCAATCATAAACATAATGCAGAAGGTTCCACCTACAGGGACCAAGACATGTGAAGCATATATTGTGGGCAGGCGGTGGCCCAATGGTATTATCGCTTTACTGTTAATACAGAGACCCCGATAACATTCTGGGTACTAGGTTCAAACCCTGCCACTGCAGATGGTGGAATTTGAATTCAACGAGTATCTGGAATTAAGAATCTAATATTCACCATAAATCCACTGTCAGGAAAAACCCATTTGGGTCAGTAACGTCCTTTAAGGAAGGAAACTGCATCCTTTTCTAGTCTGGGCATCATGCAACTCCAGACCCACGGAACTGTGGTTGACTCTTAACTGCCCTCTAAGCAGTTAGGGATGGGCAATAAATGCTGCCTAGCCAGTGGTGCCCTCATCCCATGAATAAATGAAGAAAGAAATGTAGCTCACATGGCAAATCAGTTATCACTATAATCAAGGAAGACCAGTTTCTGAAGCCACAGCTGCCTCACATCAATCATCCCGGGCATTTATGCTGGGCTTTGGCAAGATACCACATTCGATTCACAGTTGCTTGTGAGCACAGAGCAATGCTTTCAAGATTTACTGCATGTGAACAGAGACTGGTGCATTAATTCCAAAATCACCCCTTTCTCCATCTATCACATTACAAATGCTATATAAAGAAAATACGCCTTTTAATGTTTTAGTTTAAAATAGAACATGGAATAAAAGCATTCAATTTAATATTTTTACAATTTAATCACTGACTGGGACAATATCGTCCTCAAAATGGTATATTTGTAATTAGTGAATGAAGCAGCAAAAGAACTGGGCAGCGCGGTGGCACAGTGGTTAGCACTGCAGCCTTACAGCTCCAGAGACCCGGGTTCAATTCCCGCCTCATTCTCCCCATGTTTCCTCCGGGTGCTCTGGTTTCCTCCCACTGTCCAAAGATGTGCAGGTTAGGTGAATTGGCCATGCTAAATTGCCCATTGTGTTAGGTGAAGGGGTAAATGTACGGAAATGAGTCTGGGTGGGTTGTTCTTTGGAGGGTCGGTGTGGACTTGTTGGGACAAAGGGTCTGCTGCAGATGCTGTAAATCGGAGACAAAAGCAGAAATTGCTGGAAAGCTCACCAAGTCTGTGGAAAGAAATCAGAGTAAAGTTTTTGGATCGAGTTGTCACTCAACCCTAAAGGTTAACTCTGATCTCTCACCACAGATGCCGCCAGACCTGCTGCATCTTTAAATATTGAAGCAGTTCAAGTTAATATATACAGCAAGCTCCAGATAATATCCAGTATTGTGTTGAGAAGTAGTCAGTAACAGCCACACCATACAAATGCTAGGCAATGACAATCTTCAACAAGAGAGATCTGAACATCTCTTTGTGATATACAATAACATTAGTATCAATAAATCCTACATCAATAACATTCTGGCAATTAGCATCAATCAGATATTACTGAACCATCCATTTAAATACTGCGGCTTCAAGAGCAGATCAGCTGCCAGGAATTCTGAAGCAATTAACTCCCCAACGCATTCCCAGCATCCACAAAGCAGTGTCACTTTCCTGAACCAAGGAGCTCAAAATGTTCAGAATGAAACAGTCTCATCTAATCAGCATCCCGTCTACTAACTTAAACATTCAGTCCCTCCATCATCAATGCACAGTGGTAGCACGGTCTATCATCTGCAAGATGTAGTAAATCCAGTCACAAATGCTCCTTTGATACCGCCTTCTAAACCTACGATCTCTAGCACTTAGACTGACAAGGGCAGCAGATGCCTGGGAACATCAACACCTCAAGTTCCCTTCCCAAAAATAAAAAGACCCTGGCTTGGAGCTCTATGACTATTTTTTCATTGCCATTGGATCAAATTCCTCAAACTCTCTTATTAATAAAACTGGGTCTTCCACACAATGCAATGATTCAAGAAAGCAGGTCAAGGGCAATTATAGATGGACAACAAATGTTGGCCACGCTAATGATGTTCGGGAAGAGATTAGCAATATGCACCAGCTGTTTTCAGCAGACAGCATCAGGTTCTTTGCATCTTTTAGCTTTACAGACATTAGTGCCCCCTACAATGCCTCAAAACAGATTATCAACTCTTCAATTGCCAGCCCATGAGAATTAACTTTGCAATCTTCATCTGATGTCTATTCATTAAGACCTTTCTGCTGATTATATTGGAGAGGAGGTGGAACAATGTGAATAAGGCTCTTATTAATGGGATCAGTCCTTTTCACACCCTTTTACCTGTTGAGTTTCCTTCCCATGGTCAGGGCAACGCCAGTTGACTACAGTTGAAAACAGAATAATTACAATGCAGGCAGATAGCCTCCTTAAAAGGTTTCAATGCAAAATTTATCTCCTGCGAGTGGAATGGTTGACTGATTCCATTAAAACCAGAACTGGGCAGTTTAGTTCCTGTCTCAAATGTTTCGTCTTTAACCTCTAAACAAATCAAATCCAATCACTTTTGCAGGTTAAAATTACTACGGGGCTCGATATTTTCATTAATGCTCCAAAGTGGCATAGCTTGACAGAACAGTTTGCTTTATGTACCAGTAAAAATAATGGGCGATTTTCACATCGCAGATTGCTCTCCGCATCAGAAACCTCACCAGGGGGCTGTCCAAGTAACATTCAAACTTCAAGGCCTGCAAGATAAAAACAAAAGCATAGGTCACATCAATGTAAATCACTCAATCTAGGGCACTGCCTCTCTGAAGCTAGATCATCCTGACTGCAATGAAGGCCCATCTAGAGTCAGAGATGTACAGCACGGAAACAGACCCTTCGGCCCAACCCTTCCATGCCGACCAGATATCCTACATTAATCTAGTCCCATTTGCCAGCATTTATCCCATTTCCCTCTAAATACTTCCTAATCATATACCCATCCAGATGCTTTTTAAATGTTATAATTGTACCAGCCACCATCACTTCCTCTGGCAGCTCATTCTATACATGCACCACCTTCTACTTGAAAAGGTTGCCCCTTAGGTCCCTTTTTAATCTTTCCCCTCTCACTTTAAAGCTGTGCCTTCTAGTTCTGAACTCCCCCACACTGGGGAAAATACCTCATCTATTTAAACTACCCATGCTGCTCATGATTTTATAACCCTCTATAAGGTCACCCTTCAGCCTCTGACATTCTAGGGAAAATAGCCTCAGCCTGTTCAGCCTCTCCCTATGGCTCAAACCCTCCAACCCTGGCAACATTCTTATAAATCTTTTCTGAACACTTCCTCATTGTCTTAAATGTAGACTGAAGAAACATTCAGCTCTTATGTGGCCAGTTGTGGTTGGGCAGACAAGCCAAAGTCTGCTTACCATATGAAATTTATCTGTGTTCCTTTTTTTCAAAGAATGACTGATTTTCTTTGTTTGCTATAATTCTTGCAGTCAGGTCTGATTTTGGTGTCTCAATGTGACAAGGAAGTGTTTAAACTAAAGGTACAAACCTAACTGCAGCAAGCTATTATCCAGCTGGAAATTTCCATAATAGCATCTTTCAGGTAAACAGGAACATTAGGTGATGAAGATGAAGAATCACAAAATGAATTTGATTAGTGATTAATTAATATTAAAATGGTGCACTTTGGTAAGAGAGTGTAACTACAATGTGCCAGTTTACAAAGGCACCCCCATTTCCAATGTGAATACAGGAATTTATAATGGAAGTAAAATGAAAGATCAGAAGATGGCATTTTCTGCAAACACTGGGCCAACAGTGCTGCTTCACCTGAAGATTCCACTTGGTCTTAATTCATCATTTGCTATTCAAGCCCCTCAATCCTGCAGTGCCACAGAACATTGATCAAATAGACAAAAAGTTAATTTCAGGTTGTGAGGTCATACAATACTCACTTGTACTAATTGAGGTAGGAAGTCCACCAGTTCTGATGTGGACATTGTTTCCATCCAATGCACTGCAGTGCGGCGCAGCTCCTGATCAGGAAATCTGAATAAAAACAAAGAGCTAGTATTATGAGTAGGAAAAATCATCATCATGTACATATGACATTGGCTTAGCCATCAGTACTTGTTATACAAATGTGGCCTGAATCCTTTTGACATACATGATTAAAAGGGTGATCTCACTAGAGTGTTTCAAATGATTTAAAGTTTTCAAAGACAAACCGGGGGTGATAGCAAGAAATATACTTTCTCACACAAAGAGTTGTGTAAATCTGGAAGCCTACACCCCCCCCAACACCAGGAGAAGTGGAAAGGTTAATTGAAAGTAGGTAAGTAGAGATTCATAGATTTGTCTTTTGCCAATGGTAATAAGGAAATTGGAATCAAAACAGCGAGATAAATTTAAATTATAGATCAGCCATGACCTACTTAAAAAGCAGAACAGGCTCAGGGAGTAGAATGGCTTCACCCTATTTCTAACTCTTATTTCAAAGACTGCCAGTACCTGAACACCACCTGCTAATATTAAAAATCTCTCTCTCTCTTTATTACTACTGCTGAATGTGCAGAAGGATTGCTGCTTTATCCTTATGTTTATCTGCTCACCTATTATCTCCCGTATGTTTTTCATGGCATCCTTCATTGGGAGCTGAAAATGTGTTGCTGGAAAAGCGCAGCAGGTCAGGCAACATCCAAGGAACAGGAGATTCGACGTTTCGGGCATAAGCCCTTCTTCAGGAACGTCGAATGCCCGAAACGTCGAATCTCCTGTTCCTTGAATGCTGCCTGACCTGCTGTGCCTTTCCAGCAACACATTTTCAGCTCTGATCTCCAGCATCTGCAGACCTCACTTTATCCTTCATTGGGACAATTCCATAGGAATTTTCTTGTTCCTTGAACAAGGCCCTTTATTCTGTGTGGGAGTTGGCAAGCCTTTGACAATTGTACAGTTCTCAGTCTTGCTTGATGTGGTCATTATCCAAAAATCATACAAAAGTTCATTTTCACCGGAAGTGACTGGACACTGGAATCCCAGGTTCATTTTTCTCTTCCTTGTTATTGCCTCTTGTTTTGACAACCAGCTAACAGCACAAATGGAGTGTCAAATCTGACACTTTATGCAGTTGCACATTTCTGTCAGACAAAAATTGACAATGAACCACAGCAGGAGATGTTAGAGACCCAGATAGACACCTGGTGACTATGGCAAGGACTGAATGGCATCACAGGTTCTAAAAAGAGGCAAGATAGCAGATGGTGAGACATCCCTCCCAATGCCTTCTCTACTCATTTCGAGCAGAATTTTAGCGGAGAGGTAACACCAATTCAGAGAAGTCCTTACGAACCTATCCCACAGTCACTGCATTGGACTCATATGAATCCAAGAAAAGCGATAGGACTAGACAGAGTGCCAGGCCATGCACGCAGAGATGCGCAAATCAACTGGCAGAGGTTTTCTTGGACATCTTCAACCTCTCCCTGGAGTAGGCCACTGCCCCTGCCTGTTTTAAGAGGGCCAGCATCATCCTGTGCCTAAGGTGGCTATGCAGCATGTCTCAATGACGACTGCCCAGTGGCCCTAACTTCAGTGGTCATGAAGTGCTTTGGAAGGCTGGTCATAGAATTGATCAACTCCAGCATACCCACTACTCTCGACCCACCCTAATTTGCCTATCGGACCAACAGATCCACGTCAGATGCCTTATCGCTTGCCCTTCACTCCTCCCTAAAACATCTTGACACCAAGAACAGCTACGTAAGAATCCTACTCATTGACTACAGTTCAGCCTTCAACACTATTATCCCCACGAGACTGATTACTAAACTTAGTGACTTCGCACTAAGTCCCACTCTCTGCAACTGGATCCTCAGTTTCCTGATCCACAGGCCACTATCAGTGAAGATTGTGGACAATATTTTATCCTCACTAACACTCAACGCTGGACCCCCCCAGGGGTGCGTTCTCAGCCCTCTATTGTACTCACTGCGTCATCAAATACCAGGCTAATGCCATTTACAAGTTTACTGATGACACCACCATAGTCGGTCGAATCTCAGATGGCGATGAAACAGACTAAAGATGGGAGGTGGAAGACCTGGAAAAATGGTGCTCTGAAAAGAACCTAGCTCTCAATGCCAGCAAAACCAAGGACTTATTATTGACTTTCGGTGAGACGTTACTCATGTCCCCCTACACATTAATAGCACAGAGGTGGAACGAGTGGAGAGTGTCAAGTTCCTGGGAG
Source organism: Hemiscyllium ocellatum (assembly GCF_020745735.1). Classification (NCBI taxonomy): domain Eukaryota; kingdom Metazoa; phylum Chordata; class Chondrichthyes; order Orectolobiformes; family Hemiscylliidae; genus Hemiscyllium; species Hemiscyllium ocellatum. The sequence continues at coordinate 10,448,937 of NC_083426.1, read as the reverse complement.
TGGTCATCCACAACAAGCTTTCTTGGACTCTTCATGTGGACGCACTGGTTACAAAGGCCCAACAACGTCTCTTCTTCCTCAGGCAGCTGAGGAAATTTGGCATAACGGTGAATTTGGCCAACTTCTATAGGTGCGCCATCGAGAACATTCTGTCTGGATGTATCAGTCCCTGGTATGGCAACTGTACCATTCAAGATTGGAGACTGTTACAGAGAGTGGTGAATTCAGCCCGGACAATCACAAAGGCCAACCTCACATCTCTATGATTCATCTACCAGGCCCGCTGTCAAGGAAAGGCCTCCAGCATTCTCAAAGATCCATCCCACCCTGGCAATGTTTTTCTACAGCCTCTATCATTGGGAACAAGGTACAGAAGTCTGAACACGCACCAGCCGGTTTTGCAACAGTTTCTACCCTACTGCTGTTAGAATACTAAATGGACTCACCAACTCTTAACATTCACCTGTACCTGTTTTTTTGTTTTTGCCGCTGTTTATCTATGCTACTTAACTCTGATCTGCTTGTATTGCTCACAAGACAAAGTTTTTCACTATGCCTCAGTACACGTGACAATATATTAAATTCAACTCAATTCAGAACAGGTGACTTAAAGGCTTGCTCAAGGACATAGGTTTTAAGAATCATGAAGAGGTGGGGAGATTCAGGGAAGGAATTCCAGAGCTCAGGAACCTCTGTAGACACCATACTTTGAAGGAAATAGGACACAAACAAGGCCACAACTGGACAGGGGTTCTGAGGAAGGAGGTAAAAAACAATGACTGCAGATGCTGGAAACCAGATTCTGGATTAGTGGCATTGGAAGAGCACAGCAGTTCAGGCAGCATCCAAAGGGCAGCAAAATCAATGTTTTGGGCAAAAGCCCTTCATCAGGAATGAAGGGTTTTTGCCCGAAACGTCGATTTTGCTGCACTTTGGATGCTGCCTGAACTGCTGTGCTCTTCCAGCACCACTAATCCAGGGGTTCTGAGGAAGTCACTGAACCCAAATATCAACTCTGATTTCTCTCCACCTATCTGCCAGACCCACTGAGGCTTTCCAGCAATTTTGGTTTTTGGTTCAGAATTGGAGAAATGGAATGTACTCAAAGGATTTGAATACCAAAGGAGATTCCACAGATAGAAGGGCCGAAATTATGCGTCCCCCACTCATTAGACAACATGATAGTAGGTGTTCCTCTTCAAAAGATTAAAAATTGCTTATGTCCATTTATTGCTGGTTAGTTATTTCATTAGCATTCGTTGTTGTGGAGTTTATCAATGTACTCTGTTATTCACAACATCTGTGGTGAATGTTAAATGTGAAGTACACAAGCATGTACACATAAATGGTTGTTGAAATAAACCATTAAATGGGTCAGTTTAATGTATTACGTGTGGCTTAAATATCAGTAGACTTGCCTTTGAATTGCAAGATACTGAGTTCAAGATCCACTCCTGCATTTGAGCACCATCAATAATGAAACTAAGTGCAAAACTGAGGGAGGGCTGCACTGCCAAAGAGGCAGGCTTTCAGATGTGACATTAAATAGAGGCCCTAAATCCCCTCACAGGTGGATGCAACAACATTTAGAACTGTAGTGGTGTTATTTCAAGTGCTGTGGCCATAATTCATTCCTCAATCACATGGACAGATTATCTGGTTGTTATCACATGGCTGCATGTGGGAGCATGCTGCGCACAACCACCAGCCACAAGTGTTACATCACAAAAAGAATGACTCATCAGAAATGCTTCACTGGATATGAAGTAGCAGAAAGTGAGGACTGCAGATGCTGGAGATCAGAGTCAAAAAATGTCATTCTGGAAAAGCACAGCTGGTCAGGGAGCATCCGCAGAGCAGGAGAGTTGACGTTTCAAGTATAAGCTCTTCATCAGGATTCCTGATGCTTATGCTCAAAACGTCGACTCTCCTGCTCTGTGGATGCTGCCTGATCGGCTGTGTTTATCCAGCACCATACTTTTTGACTTGGATATGAAGTAGTCTGGGATATCTGACGATTCTGACTTTGCTTTACAAATGAAAGTCTTTTTCCTTCCCTCCACCTCCCCAGTTTCGGAATAACAGAGGTAGATGGTCCAAATGGTCACTGCCAGATTACTTTTTAAATACAGTTAACTGGCCATGAAGCTGTGGGGCACAAACTGTCATCTGTTCAAATTTATGCTGCTGTAACACTTACGTAGCATGAAGAAGACCCAAAGCATCCAGATGGCTGAGACAATTCCATTGCTTGAGGAGGGTGTAGATATCAGGCAGGCAGGCCCACTCCCAGCTGGGGGCGCTGGCAAGCACCAGAGGCAGGCAGCTGCATTCTGTGTGACAGTAATATCGCTTCTCCCACAGCAACTTTTTGTCTACTTCTGTCAGCCTGCAATGGGTGGAGGAGGATGGGGCCAAGAGAAATGGAGGGTGGTAATCTGTCAGCAGCAGACACCAAAGACATAACAATATCACTGCACATAACCATCTGGCTGCAGATGTCCTTAGAGTAACCAGAGAATGGAAGCAACACCGGAGACCTTTCAGCTGTATATCCTTAATGAAGGTCAGACTTGTTGCTGGAAAGTTCAAAAACAGGAAACTGTAGGGCACTAATCTGAATCCATGTGGAAGGTTACACCAAAGGACAGATTACCAGCAATCAAAGCAAGGGCTTACACCAGCACTGGGAATATTAATGGACCCAAATCTAATTATAGCAAATGGTTTCCTAGAAGTCAGCATGAAGTCCATTTGAATTGAACAAGTTCCATTCTATATAAAGGAAATGAACTCATCTTTCCTTCGTTATAAAGTTAAATGAATTTATTCTTGCAACCCACCTCTCTATTAATGTTAACTCCTCACCCGGAGATACAATACGCCAGGGGCCTACTTGTACCATACAACTGCAGTAACTCTTCCTGCCTCAGGTCTGCGTAGTAAGGCAGCACTATGACCAAAGCAATCTGCAAAGGACAGAGAGTCAAGGTATACAGCACAGAAACAGACCCTTCGGTCCAACATGTCCATGACGCCCAGATATTCTAACCTAATCTATTGCCATTTGCCAGCACCTAGCCCATATCCCTTCGAATCCTTCCTATTCATGTACCCAGCCAGATGCCTTTTAAATGCTGCAGTGGTACCAGCCTCCACCACTATCTCTGGCAGCTCATTCCATACACGCACCACCCTCTGCATGAAAACATTGACACTTAGGTCCCTTTTACATCTTTTCCCCTCACCCTAAACCTATTCCTCCTCATTCTGGAGGCCCCCCACCCCAGGAAAAGACCTTGTCTGTTTATCCTATCCCTGCCCTTCATGATTTTATAAATCTCTATAAGGTCACCCCTCAGCCTCCGATGTTCCAGGGAAAACAGCTCCAGCCTATTCAATCTCTCCCTATAGCTCAAATCCTCCAAACTTCTTGTTCAAGAGAATTGAAGAAACAGGTCTTTAACTCAGAATGTTACACCATGGTACATTACCCTTGGTATGATAAAATATATTTTTAATGGAAAAGACTTAAGTTGGCTCTACAAATCTTCACATAAATTTGGACCATGGTAATTTTGACAAAAGTAATTTTCAGTTGTCTATTGCAAGCCAGCTGTTCCATGTCTCTGGTTTCACTAGCCCTTCCAATTGCAACTGCAACTTTCAAGCTGTGCTAAATACTTTCCTTTCATAATCATCATAACTGTGGCATCATTGCAGCTTCTCATCATTGCTAGACAAGAGGCGCTGAACTACAGGAACTATTTGAGCATTGTCAACCCAATTGACAATTGGGCGGCACGGTGGCACAGTGGTTAGCACTGCTGCCTCACAGCGCCTGTAGACCCGGGTTCAATTCCCGACTCAGGCGACTGTGTGGAGTTTGCACGTTCTCCCCGTGTCTGCGTGGGTTTCCTCCGGGTGCTCCGGTTTCCTCCCACAGTCCAAAGATGTGCGGGTCAGGTGAATTGGCCAAGCTAAATTGCCCGTAGTGTTAGGTAAGGGGTAAATGTAGGGGTATGGGTGGGTTGCGCTTCGGCGGGTCGGTGTGGACTTGTTGGGCCGGAGGGCCTGTTTCCACACTGCAAGTCTAATCTAATCAAAAAAAGTGATCAATTACCACTACATTAATCCCAGTGTTGCAAAGGAATATGGAAAACAAAAGCACAATTTCTCCAGTCTTGGACATGCCCCTTCCTTTACCTCATGGCATTACCTTTCACCATATGCTGTCCACCAGCAGTTGATCATTGCCATTTGCAGAATTATGCCTGGGGAGGGGAACTTAGGGTGACTGCAATCAGAAGTCAGATTGGGGGAATCCAAACAACTTTCAACTGGTGTCAGAGACAATGATCAAAAGCACCTACCCTGACTGATTTAATCAAAATCTCCTCATCTTCACTCTGATCTGGGGGTGGATGCTGGGAGCAGTATTAAGGTCCTTGCTTTCACTCTGTCTGAGATAACCCAATTCTGAGGATCAAACCCCAAGGCGTCCCCATTATTTATAGATCAGCATGAGCATTTTTAAATTGGATTTATTAAGGCTCCTTAGTTGTTGCTTAAACTACAACATGTTCTTCTGTAATGTACTTTGGGAGTGCAAAATGCTTCATAATAGTATAGAAAAAACAGAAACAACAAGCAGCGAAAGGACACATTAAGGCAGGTGACCAAAAACCTGGTCAACGAAGTGGGTTTAAGGAGAATCTTAAAAACAGGAGAGGTAGAAAGACAGCGAGGTTTATGGGTGGAGTTCCAGAGTTTAGGGCCTTAGCAGATGAAAGCACAGGAAGGAACACTGGAAACAACAAAAATCAAAAATGCGGAGCAGATCTGAATGAGGAGCACATAGAGACGTATGGCTGTGCATGTTAAAAGTGATATAACAAGAACAAAGAGCAATTCGGCCCTTTGAGGCCCACTCCACCATTAAATATGATCATGGCCTCAACTCCACTTACCTGCCTGTTCTCTATAACCCTTCAACCATGAAAAATCTGCCTCCCCACTACTTAAATTTACTTAATGAGCGAGCATTCACTGTACTTTTGAATAACGAGAGGAGCACAGGGGAATAGCTTCAAATGATGGAAAACCAATAATTTACAGAAGACAGTATTCTTTCACCTCATGGCTTTTCCGTGGTTGAATTTCTCTGTCATTCTCGCTTTGATAATTCACATTCGTTTCCTTGAATTTAGCAATCACAAATCATACTATTTTGCTGAGTTTCCCTAAAGGCTTTTTCCACTAACCCTTAGGAGGATGTTTCAGTTAATACAGGATTAGCATTACATGAAACATGAACTTATATAGCTTACAGCACCTTGCAGCAGCTAACACATCAGAAGCACCACAACAAGAAACACCGTGCCCAGTGCCCACACTCTCAACCCGACTAGAAGAGAGAATTGAGGGACTGAAGTGGGGAATAGCCACCTGTGAAATCTAAGGAGGGAATTTTATTTTTGTTAAATTTTAAGGTAGTATTGTGTTTACAGATACTAAGTACCCAAAGGTTGAAAGTTCAAATCTCAGAATAGCAAGTTGCAAATTTGAATGAAATGAATTCTAGAGAGTAGAAAACAAAACAAAATTGCTATATTGCCATTAAAATCTACACCTCAAAAGGAAGAGTACTTGACAGTCCAGCTCTCTGATATGCCCATAGCTCCAATTGTAATTATTCGCATCTTAATGCCCTCAGATGTGGTCAGGACAACTTGAAATGGTTAACAAAATGCAGCTTAGCTAAAATCACGCACATCCCAAGGACACATTTAAACAAAAATTATTTTTATTTTCAACTTCAAAAAGATGAAATAAATCAAGTTGTTTGTGATGCTCTCAGGAGACGGAAGGACTTTTCTGTCCTTCAGGATGAAAGGAAAGAGAAATGTGGCCACTAGAGTTAAAGCAAAATTCACAGGCACTTGTCAATTAAGCTGTCTCTCCCCGAGTCCAGTTAAATGGCTGTATTGATGCTGGCCTGAGTGATTGCGAGGAGGTACGGGAGGGTGGGGGGGTGATGGGGTTGCAGCTGGCCTACCAGTGAAGCTGCATAAACAGGAGGGGTCAGGGATGATAGAGAAAGCAAAAAATATACAGGATTTTAATTAACCAATTACGTGCACATGCATCATAAACTAACGGCACAGATATAAACTAAAATGCCACATGTAGATGGTTATGACACTACGTCTCTTGCTCTAATCACTATCATCGTTGCGGTCAACTCTGCTTTTTTCCTTTTTAAAATCTCACATTCTTCTTTGTTGAAAGGAAGCTTCTCTGTCAGGTCCCTGCAATGCTGCAGCTGAGACCAAAATCACCCACACTAGGTGGCAGCCTATTCCACAAATAAGTCAACAACTCTTCAGTATCAAGACAATATATCTTCATTTACCCTGCATTTACGTCAGGTACAGTCCTCTGCTTTGTTACAGTTGTGTATTTTGAAATCCTGGTCTTCCTAATATCAGTTGCAAAGATACCTACAGTAAAATTGTTTGAAAGCACTGCAAAAAAGATTATTTCCAGCAATCCCCACCCCTTCTACTTTCTTCATACCAAGCATATGCATTGGCTAGAATGGAGCTCCAGTAAATACTGCTATTTTACGCAAAGTCACCATAAGGTATGTATTACCTGCCTGGGGCATTGTGAGAAAATTATACCAATTGGCACCTATGAACATTTGATATGACTCTAACGTTGCTAAGTGACCTATGCTTTTCCCCATTTTCCCGCATTACAACAGGGAATACCCTTCAAACGTACAGCTGTAAAGTGCTATATAATGTTATCGACGATGCTATCAAAATGCAAGTTTTTCAATCCTTCACAGGTTCACTTTACAATTTGGCGTTTAATGTATGAAGAGAACCAGGTGGGGACCATGGAGAGGAACCCAGCTGGTGAGCAGTGAGCTGGACAACTCAAAGGCTCACGTGTCTGTTTCTTCATTGTGAGCCCTTGGCCCTGTTTGTCAGCAGTTATTGGATTACACTCTTTTCCTGGCATATTATAGGCTGATCTAATTACAGCCCACAGGGTGAGTGCACAGACATCTGATCCCATCTCCTGTTTTAGTGACTTCCCTTAGCCATTTGATCTCTACAAAATGATGAAGGATTTAGTGCATAATTGCAGACTGTTGCCAACTAAGATTTTTACAGCTACCTAATGGTTAACAATTGCAGAAACCTATTCCACCAATTCACACACTAAAGCCATTTACCCCAGGTTTCGTGATTCTTAGGAAATCTGGACAACGCCAAAAGTAATTTACATCAGTAACCTAGTGTGTGCCGTCATCAGCCCCTCATTCATGCAGAATATTTAATAAGTAGAGATGCCAATGACTCTCCTATGACTGCTCAGTAATGTAATTCCCACACAAAAACAGAAGGGAGAAGGACATGAATTAGCTAACCATGCTATTAACAGAAATGTACGGAGGTTACAACATGGAAATAGGCCATCTGACCCAACTATCCCATATCAGCCTTTAAATTCTGTCTGTAAGTTAGCTCACTGAGCTGGAAGGTTTGTTTTCAGACATTTCATTTCCATGACTGGGAAATATCATCAGTGAGAGTCTCTGGTGAAGTGCTGGTAGTATGTCCCACCTCTCTATTTATAGGTCTTGGTTTCTTAAGGTAGGTGATGTCATTACCAGTTTTTTTTTTAAGAAAAAGGGACGATAGATAGGATCCAAGTCGATGGGTTTATTGATGGAGTTCTGGTTAGAATGCCATGACCCTAAGAATTCTCATGCATGTCTCTGTTTTGCCTGTCCTAGATGTGTGTGATGTCCCAATCAAAGTGGTGTCCTTCTTTGTACATATGGAAACTAGAGAGAGTGGGTCGTATCTTTTGGTGACCTGTTGGTGTTTATGTATCGTGGTGGAAAATTTCCTGCTAGTTTGTCCGATGTAGTTTTTTTTTTAAAAACAGTTCTTGCATGGTATCTTGTAAATGATGTTAGTTTTGCTGGTGGTATAATGGATCCTTTAGGTTCATTAGTCACTGTTTAAGTGTGTTGGTAGGTTTGTGGGCTACCATGATACAAAGTGGTCTGAGTTGTCTGGAAGTCATTTCTGATATGTCTTTGATGTAAGGTAATGTGGCTACAGTTTTTGGTTGTGTTTGGGTTTGTTTCTGAGGAATCGGGGGATTATGTCTATTGGGTACCCGTTTTTCTTGAAAATGTTGTATAGGTTTTTTTTCTGCTTTTTGTAGTTCTTGGGTGCTGCAGTGTGATGTAGCTCATTGAAATGCAGCTCTGTTTGTGTGTGTTGGGGTGATTGCAAAATAAATTCATGAACAATCAGTGTTCCCAAGGTTCCTCAGCAAGTATGGGTGCAGTCAGTAACTATAAAGATAAGGAATCTTTATTCCTTTGAATGAGAAGTTGAAAAAATTCAGAATCCAACTTAGTTGGGATAAGGCATGAAGGGATATCTAATGAAGCACTGAAATCAAGAATGGAATCTTCAGAACAATTTCAGATATTAGCTGACCTGTGCATTTATAAAATTTTCTATGTCCATCCAAAGTTTGGATGATATGAATAGATCACAAACGAACAAGGCAAGGGGAGGAACTGAAAACATCTGTACTACAGAGAGGAATTGGACACCAATATGAAGGAAGGGGAGAAGAGGGGATAACAATTTTCAGGAAAGGGAATATGTATTAAACATAAGGGTGGCACAGTGGCTCAGTGGTTAGCACTGCAGCCTCACAACACCAGGGTCCCAGGTTCAATTCTAGCCTCAGGTGATTGTGCAAACTCCACACAGACATTCGCCCAGTGTCTGCTTGGGTTTCCACCGGGTGCTCCGGTTTCCTCCCACAGTCCAAAGATGTGCAGACTAGGTGAATTAGCTAAGCTAAATTACCCCACGGTGTTAGGTGCATTAGTCAGAGGGAAATGGGTCTGGGTGGGTTACTCTTCAGAGGGCCGATGTGGACTGGTTGGGCCGAAGGGCCCGTTTCCATGCTGTAGGGAATCTAATATCCATAACGATTTTTCTGAACAGTCAGGAAGTGAAACAAAGAAGAAAAATAAAAAAGACCAAATTTCAGTGTCAGCAAAGAGTTAAAACTTGACCTCAACTGTTTAAACCTGACAATTCCTGCTTTTCTGGAAGGCATACATTAGGCTCTGTGCAGAAGTCCTTTCATGTCATTTTTAATAGATTCATTCATCCATAGAATGACTGAGTGGGTCTGTTCTCATTCAGATGAAGCAAATTTGAAAACAATTTTTTGTATGGTTCTTCAGGCTGGGTCATGCCATGTCTGCAAGAGAGAAGTGACCAGCTTTTGACTAGGGCAGAGAATTTCTTCTAGACTTTGATCTTAGGATGTGAACACTTCACATATGGATAGCATTTATTGCCTATCCCAAATTGTCCTCAAGAAGGTGGTGGTGAGCTATCTTGTTGAACCATTGCAGTCCATGGGGTGTGTAGTTACATGCATAATGACTCCTATTGCTGTTTATACAACTGAGTAGATTGCTGTGTTATTTCAGACAGCAATCGAGTTCAATATTATTGTGGGTCTGGAGTCACACATAGATGAGGATGGCTAATTTCGCCCGTCACATTAGGGAACCAGATTTTTTTTTTGCAGAAATCTGGTAATGTCATTCAATTATTATAGAGATTAGAAATTTATTCCAGATTAATTAATTAAACGTATATGTCCCCATCTGTGATGGTAGGATTTGAACTCATGCCTTCAGAGATTAATGCAGGCTGTGGGACCAGAAATGTTACCTCAATGCTACAGTTGTTTATTGCTGTAAAGAAGGCAAGTGTCTTTATGGACATGCCTTTGTCCATGTGATCTCACAGACAGGTTTTGACCTTCTGAGACAAGGGGAGCTGTGAGCAATTTGTTTTGTGCCCCTAGATCTTATATTGCTGTAGGAAGGTTGAGTGTCAGAAAGTGTTTAATGATCAATAGCTAGATTGACTAACTAGCTTTTCCTTGCCTAATAGCTGCCTACTTCAGCCTTTACAGTTCCTCAGAGAAGTCACCAAACTGATGCAACACAAGGAAGAGCCATGTGGCTCACTGTATTCATGCTGGCTCTAGGAACTACTCAGTTAGCCCTACACCCTTTTATCCATAGCCAGTTGATATTGTCCCTTTTTTCAGGGCAGAGGCATTATTACTTTTTTTTCAGGTTTGTATTGGAATCCTTCAGGAAGTTGCTGCAGAATCTTGTCTCTGCTACCTTTCAAACAGTGTGCTCCAGAACATCGCAACTTGCTGAACAAAATCGTATTCTTCTGTTGACAATCTTAAATCTGTGCCCTCTGTTTTTGACTTTCTTGCTAATGAAATTGATTCCCTTTATTTACCCCATTAAAAATCCCTCAGTTCCTGTTTTGCACTAATTTACCCATAGCGCAATGCATCTATTCACTGTAAATCGTACCACACTTACCAATAACAACAATCTGCATGTGTAAGACTCGTTTAAAGTAGCAAAATGTCCTAAAGCACTTTACAGCAACATTAGCAAACAAAACCTAAAATTTAAAGACACTGGTGATCAAAAGCTTGGTCTAAAAGTTGATTTTGAAGGAACATCTTAAAGGATGAGTATGAGAATGAGGATGGGAGGGTGGGGTGGGGGAGTTGGGAAGAATAGGACAGCTAAGGCGCACCCAGGGGTAGTACAGTGACAGGCTGCACTATGCTCAACACACTGCATCCACTGCAAGAGGATTCGCAGTAGGGTTAAAATCAACAAGGTAAAAATAATGACTGCAGATGCTGGAGACCAGATTCTGGATTAGTGGTGCTGGAAGAGCACAGCAGTTCAGGCAGCATCCAAATTGTACCGAAATCGACGTTTCAGGCAAAAGGCTTTTGCCTGAAACGTTGATTTCGCTGCACTTTGGATGCTGCCTGAACTGCTGTGCTCTTCCAGCACCACTAATCCAGACACTGCATCTACTAACTATTGCAATTCATCAGATCAATACCTGTGCAAATTAGGTTGCAATACACCAAATGACTAATTGAGAGAGAATGTCATTGAGGAATTAATGTCATTTAGGATTGCTTTCTTTAAAGAAAGAAAAACTGACTAAATATTTGCATGATAAGCCTGGTTTATTTAGGACATGTATACTTAACAACTAATACAGCTCTGTGCAAAAAGGAATTTAAACGTACAACTGTAGATCAAACAAGAAATACCACAGGTGGCACTTTGGGTATGGTGGACAATGCTTCTATGGGTTATGGAGCCTGTAACTATGGTATCATGGTTAACGAAGCCTGTGATTATGGAGACTCCAATAAATGAAGCTGCCCACAATTTAAGTCAAGTTGGATGATGTGGACAATGTACCTTTAATTAATTAGAAATTACACCCAGATGTTTAGAATTGAAGTGCGGAATGTATTGTGTTGGAAACTAATCATATTGCAAAAATCTGATTAATTATGCATGGTAAAGGTATTTTCCAATGCATGCCCCATTTGTGGATGGGGTTTGAATTTGGTTGATATGGAGCAGAGGCAGTGAGTTAAAGGAGGCAGGGCGGTGGAAAAGGAAGGTGGCTGGAGCATGAAATTGACTTGGTCTATACTCGAGTACTTCAGTCAGCTATAGTTATAGTCATTGTTACGATATTCCACTAACAAGAGCTTGGGTATAAATACAACATTGTACATCACTGAAACATCAGACCATATAAAACTTAGGAGGACGGTCAGATCGTTCAACGCTTCGAAAGTGCTCCATCATTTAATAGGATTACTGACGATTTTGTTGTGGTCTCAACCCCACTTTCATAATTGCCCCCATTATCCTTGACTTTTATCAATCAAAGATGCAGTTAACTCTGTCTTGTATAAATTCAATGACATGACCTTCATTACATAGAACATAGAAAAGTACAGCACAGAACAGGTCCTTTGGCCTATGATGCTGTGCCAAGAGGTACTCCTAATGTAAAACAAAATAACAACCTACGCACCCCTCAACACACTGCTATCCATGTGTACGTCCAGCAGTCTCTTAAATGTCCCTAATGACTCTGCTTCCACCACCACCATTGGCAACACACTCCATGCATTCACAACTCTCTGCGTAAAGAACCTTCCTCTGACGTCCCCTCTATACCTTTGTCCTAATATCTTAAAACTATGACCCCTCGTACCAGTCAATCCTGTCCTGGGGAAAAGTCTCTGGCTATTGATTCTATCCATTCCTCTCATTATCTTGTTTACCTCGATCAGGTCACCTCTCTTCCTCCTTCTCTCCAGAGAGAAAAGTCCAAGCTTAGTCAACCTTTCTTCATAAGACAAGCTCTCCAGTCCAGGCAGCATCCTGGTAAACCTTCTTTGCACCCTCTCCAAAGCCTCTGTATCTTTCCTATAGTAGGGTGACCAGAACTGGATACAATATTCCAAGTGTGGTCTCACCAGGGACAGGTAGGCTCTGAAACTCGATCCCCGTTAATGAAAGCCGAAACAACATATTTTTTTCTAAATAACCCTATCCACTTGGGTGGCAACTTTGAGGGATCAATGTACTTGCACACCAAGATCCCTCTGTTCCTCCACACTGCCAAGAATCCTGTCTTTAATCCTATATTCAGCATTTGAGTTCATTGAGGAAGATAATTACTTTGAGGAAGTTAATTTCACAGATGAACAGCCCTCAGACAAGAAAAAACATTTCCATCTTAAACTGCATCTCATACTTCTGATCTCCCCCACAAGAAAAGTCATCCTCCAATATCCATCCTGTCAAGTCTCCTCAGAATTTTGTATGTGTTTCAGTAACAAATAGCAGTAGGTCCAGGTTCAGCCTATCCAACGTCTCCTTATTGAATAATCACTTCACCCCATGGATGAATGGAGTCATCTACTAGCTGTTTGCAATGAACCAATCCAATCCAGGACCAGAAAATGATACAGACATTGAAATGGTTATGAGCAAGGAAATGAAACTGAACTCATAAGCTAAACTAATGCTCTGGAAACACCAACTCAAATCCCACAATGGCAGCTGGCAGAATTTTTCTTTTCTTAAAAAAAAAAGGAGCTGTAAAGGTGCAGTGGTACTGTTCCTACCTCTGACCAAGGGGTCTGGGTTCAAGTCTCACCTGTCCTGGAGGCGTAGTATAACATGTCCAAAGAGGTTGATTAAAAATAATTAAAAGCGTTTTAAGGACAGTTTACACAGGCATATTTAATTTCTCCCAAAATATAGAGGTTTAATACTGATCTAATAGAGAATGTTAGGGTGACTAAAAGGATTGATAGAAGAACAGATGGACACGATGTTAAAATGAGAGTTGGGCCATTCAGCAGTAATACCAGGAAGCACTTCTTCAAAGAAAGGGTTTTGGAAGTTTAGAACCGGCTCTCCCAAAACTTGTTGACGTTGGGGTTTATGTGCAACCACCAAAACTGAGCATGAAAGATCGTTTTTGAGGAAGGGTCACTCAATCCGAAATGTTAACTCTAATTTCTCTCCATAGATGTTGCCAGACCTGCTGAGCTTTTCCAGCAATCTCTTTTTGTTTCTGATTTACAGCGTTCACAGTTCTTTCGATTTTTATGAAAGAGTGTTATTAGGCAAGAGTTTGAGGGTTACTGATACACTCATCAGCCACAATCTTACTGAAATAGCAGAAGAGGTTCAAGGGGCTGACTGGATCAAATCACCTTCCTTTTTCCGCAGTAGAAACCATCAAGAATAAAAGGACTGAGCGGGAGAAGGAACAAAGCAAATCAGCCAGGATTCTGACTCCTAATCAGTAACCAGTATTCTCTAATGTAGGAGACACTTATTAAAATACACTGGAGAGCTTGGCTGATGAAGTGACCGAAAATGATTTGATGTTGGACACTGCACACACAAGATGGTTAAAGGTGGGCTTTCCGCGTGCCCATGACATATGCACAGACAAAACAAGAACTGCACGACCTCTTTACGGGATGCCTTCCGTTGTGAGCATGTGACGGAATGAGCAAAATAAGATATCCCGAGGAAAAAGGTCATTTTCCTGTCATTTCCTTTGCTGCTCACAGCTGTGATTGTTTTCTATTCAAAAACCTTTTTAGTGAGTGGGGAGGGATAGATGGTGTAGCTGTGGCTGGCGTATCAGATAAAAGTAGTGTGGTGGACTTTAAATATCTCATGGGGCTATTTGATGAAAAACAGTGTTTTTCCACTGTTTCATCAATACTCAACTCTCAAACCAAAACAACCATTACAGATTATTTAGTCATTTATCTCACTTGCTGCTCACAAACTGGTTGTTCTGTGCCTACGAAATAATAGTGACTACATTTAAAAAGGTATTTATTGACAGTGAAACAGTTTGGGATCCTCTCAGTACTTGAAAGATGTTGTCATATAATAGCAAGATGGCTGTCTTTCAAATTGTTAGTTCCGAGTTTTAATACTTCCAATGTCCTTCTTTTGAGCTATATTGATGAGAGTAGTAGCTATGATCCGCTTAACTATGCTAGTTTCAGACTCAGTGGAGTTTAACATGAGTTGTTCTACTTATCAATTTTCTCCTCTTGTCCCTTCTCGTGAAAATGGTGACCCCATTTTGGGGCATGTATCCTGTTCTTGTGCCTCATCTACGTAGCTATAATTCATATTCAAGCTGTCTGCTGTTCAATATTGCTGCCTTGCACATTCACATTCTCACCCAAAGCAATGCAGAAACTGACGAACACACAAACAAGATTTTGCTGTTTAATCCTATAACCTTGAGCTTTCAGTTGTTTGTGGTGTTAATTCTTATCCCACTCCCAAGACAACCTGTTCTTAGTCTTCTACACTGTGCTAAAGCAGCCTATGACAAACTGTGAGAATAGTATAGATTGGGCCCTTTATATCCTCCAGCTTCAACATGGAGTTCTAGTTTATATTGTTAGCACTGCTTCCACGTTCTCAGATTGATAATGTGATAATGGTTCTACTGTAAACACTTAAACCATTGCTAACCCTCATCTTTTGTTTCATTATTTTCCCCCTCTGCCTTGCACAACAATCCTTTTCGCTTTTTTTAATGTAGGTGTCCTCCACATTATCCCAGAATTCTCCCTTTAATCTTTCTACTAGTCCTTTTCAAACCCAACCTCTGTCCCCAGCTCTGAAATTGTTCAAAAATCCATATTAAATCTCTCATGTTTTCCAACTCTGATGAATGATTATCTGCCTGAAATTTTGTTTTATTTGCTCCACAGCTGTTGCCTGACCTGTTGAATGATTCCAAAAGTTTGAGCTAAAATGAGGGAGTCATGGTGAAATAAAACACTTATGCGCATTAGCCGGTTTCAGATCACCCCAAAAAATAAAAGGATGAATCTGATTTGAACAAAACTAAATTGCTAGATTGCTCTCTCACAACAGCATGATAATGACTGAAAGCAAGTGGAAGTATTAGAAGAGGATTATAGTTATTAACTGGAAACATTTTGAGACCAAGGGATGTATAATTGGGAATGTCCTAACATTTGAAATGTGTTGGATCTTATACTCTTGGAAGTTCCAAGTATGACTTTGGCGTGGGCCAACCACCGACATCTGCTCTTCCATTTCCTCACACTATACCAATAGTCAGCAGTATTATCATAACAAAGCTCTTACCAGAAGAGAGACTTCTTCTGCATCACTTCCTTCAGTCGCTTCCGTGATGTATCATCCAGGCTACTGAAGTCGTACTTGGGACTGAATTCCGCTGGGGGAGGAGTTATAAACTTGACATCAAATGCAGAAGAAGGAAAGTCAATCTGAAGATAAAGAGAGGAAACGTCATACCCGGTTTAGAAGATTACAAAACATTTCTTTTCCTTATATTAAACAAGTGGTGAAGCAATGAATCTACCTCATTAGTTCAGTTCGACTCAGAGTCAAATTCCTGTGAAATACAGAAATTTATGAGCTGGAAACAACCAAATAAATACCTCCATTCTTATACAGCACTCATGATAGGAATGGAGCCTTAATATAAAAGCATCTGTTCAGAGGCCTTATGTGAGGTGGATAATGGTCCAACATGATTTGACATACAGCTGGCGGCAAAACAAGGCTTCAATTATCACTCTCCTCACCATACTGACTGCTGTATTTGCCTGCACAACAACAATGACTGCACTTTAAAAGTCACTCATTAGCTGCGAGGTGTGTTGGGATGCCTCGAGAAAAAATAACAAAATGCTCCTTAAATACAAGCTTGTAAAAATATTACTCAGTATCCATTATTCCAAGATTTTGAACAGAAAATACAAAAAAAATTTATGAAACACCTTACTAAATTTTTTGTAAATATCTAGAATTCAAAATGATCAAGGATTTTGATCACACTTCTCCCATCCATTCTTTCAACATTAGCAGGTGGGGCGGTAACTAGAGGGCATGGATTTGAGATAATTAGTTATAGAACCAGATGGGATATGAGGAAATAATTCATTATGTAGCAAGCAGTTAAGACCTAAAATGCACAGCCTGAAAGAGTAGCAAAGTGCATTTAATAGTAACTTTGTAAAGGGAACTAAACGTGTATTTGAAAAGAAAAAAAAATTGAAGAAAGGGTGCAGGGGTATGGCACTCAATAAAAGGCTCCTTAACAGATACAATGAGCCAAATGTCCAGCATACACTCCACAACCTTTTTACATGCAAGGTGCTACACTTAATCACATTACTTTATGTGGATAATTATTGTGAAATTGGAAAGGGTCATCAAATCTGATGCTCACTGGACCATAATTACAGGGAATAAATCAGTGTCAGTGTGCAATAGCCAAAAGTGTTCTCAAACTCTTGTCCATCAATACTGGCATTTCCTCCCAGGCTAATCAATTTGATGATTTCCAGGCTTGCACATCTGGGCTTGAATATTTCCAATATTTTTTCATTCAATGTCCATTTTGGCCAAAATTACATTGTCCCATATTTCCTTAAAGGACTTAATATAAAACACAACACTGGCCTCGGATTTGTTAGTTGGGATAATGCATGGAATACTCGTTTTCCTTCAGCAGATGCCAATCATTACATAATTTAGGCTGGAATTTTTTTTTGTTTTCACTTCAAATCTGAAAATGGGAAAATTTTGCGGAGACGAACCTGCTGCCTACCTTTTCAGAAAACCCAGCAGATTGTACGTTGATTCAACATCCGACTGACTGCGAGCAGGTTCTCTGCCAGAATTATGAAACGAGAGCAGGAATTCCCGATTGACACCAGAGACTAAGATCTCTAGAACTTAGCAGCACTAGATCAGAGGCCATACCTGCAGCCGGGACACTACCCATTGACCACATGAATGAGGATCAGAAATTAAAAAAGAACGTAGGAATGGCTTGTAGGAATAAGACAAGCTTGTAGGGAAGGCCTCTGGAGGTCTGGAGTCATGGGGAGGGAGGGAGCGGGGGAAAGAGGTCAGAAGTTAGGGTAAGTAGTGACTCTTGGAGGCAACTCCACTTAGGTCGAGTCCTTCACTTTTGCACAAGTTAATGTGTACTATATGGGATACCTAGGCACACATATCCTAAAGGCAATCCTACTGTATATCTTTGCGATGGCATTTCAAGAGTGTGCAAATCACCACGCACGTAAGATTAATTTTAATAATAAGTTGCATTTATACAGCACCTTTAACATAAAAAGAAACAAGGTGTTTCCATTAGAGTTTTAAAAAGCAAAATTTAATACCAAACCATAAGGAGCAGATGTCTAAAATCTTGGTTGAAGTAGTAGGTTTTAAGGAAGAAAATATATTGGATGGGTGGCGAAGTTTTAAAGTTTAAGGAGGAAACATAAAGCTAAGGATCTAGGCAGCTGAAGATAAATCATGAACATTCCCAATTCATGTTTGTAAGAGTAAACACAGCTATCGTAAAGGAGGTTAATTGCTAGATGCAAGAAAACTATTACTGATCTCCAGTGCTAGGAACTCTACTGGTTTAAATTGTTCTCTGCTCAGTTTGCCAGAATGCCACATAACAGGTCTCTGTAATTTGCCCAAGATTGTGTATCAGGTTCCTGATTGTAATCTAACGAATAAAGCATGTGTGTCTGTAGACTGAGGTTGAAAACAGGGTTTGGCTCAGCCCTGGTTATCTCCCAAAGCCTGCCAATGCATATGCACATTTAGGTGGAATGGCTTCCAGAGTGAATCCTGAAAATACAGTATCACATCTCCCATGGGGCTACATACTGTACAATCTCACTTGTTAATTTGAGAGAGAGAGAGAGAGAGAGAGAGAGAGAGAGAGAGAGAGAGAGAGAGAGAGAGAGAGAGAGAGAAGAGAAAAAAAAGAGAGAGAAGGGCAGAAATTGAACAATAAAACGATGAACCCGCTGAGCTATATATCCTAACAATTAGTAATCACTAACTAAATATATCACAGCATACTGGACAAATTATTTAGATAATTTCACTATCGATTAGATTCCCTACAGTGTGGAAATAGGCCATTCGGTCCACCAAATCCACACCAACCCTCCGAAGTGTAATTCACCCAGACTCATTTCCCTGTATTTACCCTGACTAATGCACCTAACATTATAGGCAATTTAGCCTGGCCAATTCATCTGACCTACACATCTTTTGCAATGTGGGAGGAAGCCCATGCAGACACGGGGAGAATGTGCAAACTCCACACAGACAAAGGCTGGAGTTGAACAAGGGTCCCAGGTGCAGTGAGGCAGCAGTGCTAACCACTGAGCCACCGTGCCACCCTAATTTTAATGGCTTGGGCATGCCCAAACAAAACTGTATTTTTCATTATTTCTTCAACATGCATGAAATGCACACACTAAACAGAAATATGTGGAAAGTGGGATTAGCTTTGCATGCCGGTCTTTGTCACATTCCAGGCCATCTGCAGGAAATGTACTGCATAGAACAGGCAAAGCTCCATCACTGCACACACTGAACTTCACTTGCAGGAATTTCAATCATTGTCTCTTTATAGATTCCAGACTGAGTCTTCTTGGGTGTTGGGCAGCTGCACTGCTCTCTTCAAGCCAATCTTGCTAGACTACTACTGCTCAGGTTCCCTTTTGTCATTATCTTATCCTTAACGCAGAGTAATTGCCCCTCACTCCCAGTAATATCGTAAACTCTTTATTTACACTGCATTATATTGAATACAGCTCTCTGGGACAGCTTCTTCAGTCCGTGCCTCTTCAACTGCTCACCACATGTTTCATTCCGCTCTGCTAATATCAGAGGACCAGCATTTATATCATTATCATTAACATATTCATATCCCACAGGGTGGATCTCTTTCTGCATTTTGCTCACAGTGAGAACTCTTTCAATACAGCTGCTTCAGGTTATTACACTACAGGTTCTTGAGTTGCCAACCAAGTTCCTTTTGTTCCAGCCCTTAATTTGATCAAGTTTAGCACGAGGCATTCAATCTCATAATTAAACATACATAAAAATAACATGGACAGAGGAGATGCAGCACTGCTTGCAAGAATTCTTTTAAAAAAATCAGATCATTTAATCACACCATTTGCAGCAGCTCAGCCTGACAGATTAAAGAGAGTAAATAAGTGAAAGGACTTCAGTTCCAATGCAATCAGAGTCAGAATGCAGAGTGTCACAAGAACTGACGGGAATTGCCAAAGAAATAAAGGCCTTTCTTCAAATAAAGTTATCACCCTTCTATTTGACCCTTCCTCATGTTAGCTCTGTCCACTCCCTTCACACTGCATTGAATTGCCAGGCTGGATTATATGTATGTGCTTTATATGCTGCAGTGGGATGTAAACCCATAATTTTCTGACTGAGAGACAGCATTGCAAAACCTGAGCCGTCACTATACTATTGCAAAGATAATAAGGAAGAAGCCAACCCGCGACACTCTTTCACAAGCAAAGCCCAACCAACCACTTGGCTGGGAAATTCTGGCAAAGTAAAAAATGTAAAACTTGCGCCCACACCTCCACACTCACTTCCCTCCAAGGCCCCAAGGGATCCTTCCATATCCGCCACAAGTTCACCTGTACCTCCACACACATCATCTATTGCATCCGCTGCACCCGATGTGGCCTCCTCTATATTGGTGAGACAGGCCGCTTACTTGCGGAACGCTTCAGAGAACACCTCTGGGCCGCCCGAACCAACCAACCCAATCACCCCGTGGCTCAACACTTTAACTCCCCCTCCCACTCCACCGAGGACATGCAGGTCCTTGGACTCCTCCACCGGCAGAACACAACTACACGACGGCTGGAGGAGGAGCGCCTCATCTTCCGCCTGGGAACCCTCCAACCACAAGGTATGAATTCAGATTTCTCCAGCTTCCTCATTTCCCCTCCCCCCACCTTGTCTCAGTCGGTTCCCTCAACTCAGCACCGCCCTCCTAACTTGCAATCCTCTTCCTGACCTCTCCGCCCCCACCCCACTCCGGCCTATCACCCTCACCTTGACCTCCTTCCACCTATCCCACCTCCATCGCCCCTCCCCCTAGTCCCTCCTCCCTACCTTTTATCTCAGCCGGCTTGGCTCTCTCTCTCTTATTCCTGATGAAGGGCTTATGCTCGAAACGTCGAATTCTCTATTCCTGAGATGCTGCCTAACCTGCTGTGCTTTGACCAGCAACACATTTGCAGCTGGGAAATTCTGGCACTGCAGAGTGTGCCATTGCTGTTTTTAAAAAGGTGGAAAGTGTGCATTTTCAAAAAAATTAAATGTTCACATCAGTATATTTAAGGCTGCAAGAAACTGTAGATTGATTTGGAATTATCTTACTGCTTTTAAACAAAAAAGTAAATGAAGAGTTAAAAGGAAAGGTCCCCTGAAGGGAGGAATTGTTGCTGACCCTACTCACTGACTGACTGCCACATCAGCACACAAGGCAGGGAAAGCCAGCAGAAGCAACACAGAACTCTTACTGCAAGCAGACTACTTTATCAGACCCATATGGAAATGTTACACAGTACTTTCAGATTTCAAATATTTTCTCAACAAATCCAACCAAAACTTGCATTATTCTTTGAAGCTTAGCGAGAGCTCGAAAAGATTCAGCTGGCACCCTCACACCTCACTGCTGCTTTCTACTTTTATTCCCCTTCACAGGTTGGCACACATTATACCTTGGAGTAAAGTGTATGCGTGGGGTCTGGCCAGAACCTAGTTAAATGTTGGTTTAAAATCGACAGATGGAAACTGAGTGCTTATAAGAGCTGCTCACCCTCTGATTTCACTTATCTCTATCATATCTGAACCCGCGTGCTCAATTACGAGAAGGAAATTAAAGGACTGACTTCAAGATGTCACAAAGCATTTTACGAGCAATGAGGCACTTTTGGAATATAGTCACTGTGGTTATGCTGGAAACACAGTCGCCAATTTACCCAGCAAGCTCCGACGAACAGTAATGGGATAATGACCAGATCATCTGTTACAGTGATGTTGACTTACAAGTGAAATAGCATTATTCCAAAAACTGCTCTGTGCTGGACTTTTTTTTTAAACATCTGCAAAAGTTGTGGATTCAAATGCCACTTCAGGATTCGAGCAAGATTATCAAAGCCTGAGACTGCAGCTTACCACTGAGTCGACAAGATGTTAATCCAAAGAACACCTTCGCTCTCCTGAACGTACTTTAAGACGAAAACCTGTCTACTATCCTGGTCAATATTTCTATCTCAAAAGAAAAGTTTAAAACATCACAAGCTTGACCATTATGAAATTAAAATACAGTGACTATAATTCTAAAAGTGACTACATTTCCAATTCATCACCTGTACAGCACTTTGGCACAAGCAAGTGGTCACGAAAGGCACTATATAAATGCACAGCTGTCTCAATATTTGATAACAATGGAGAATAAACAACAAGAATGGATGAAAAGCTGCATAAACCATTAACACCTGCATTAAAACAGCACAGGCAGTGCTTTATTCTGATTGTGATCTAATGGTAATTAACAGTTCAAAGTTTGTGAGAAGATTTGTAGCTCAGGTGCTCGTTGTTGTGGTTCTGTTTGCCGAGCTGGGAATTTGTGTTGCAGACGTTTCGTCCCCTGTCTAGGTGACATCCTCAATGCTTGGGAGCCTCCTGTGAAGCGCTTCTGTGATCTTTCCTCCGGCATTTATAGTGGTTTGAATCGCTGCTTCCGGTTGTCAGTTCCAGCTGTCCGCTGCAGTGGCCGGTATATTGGGTCCAGGTCGATGTGCTTATTGATTGAATCTGCAGATGAGTGTCATGCCTCTAGGAATTCCCTAGAGAACAGACAGGGAATTCCTAGAGGCTTGGCACTCATCCACAGATTCAATCAATAAGCATATTGACCTGGATCCAATATACCGGCCACTGCAGCGGACAGCTGGAACTGGCAACCGGAAGCGGCAGAGACAAACCACTATAAATGCCGGAAGAAACATCACAGAAGCGCTTCACAGGAGGCTCCCAAGCACTGAGGATGTCACCTAGACAGGGAACGAAACGTCTGCAACACAAATTCCCAGCTCGGTGAACTGAACCATGGTAATTAATACTGCTTGCCTCAGAGTCAAAAGAGAGAGAATTCAAGTTCCACTCCAGATTCATGAGCACACAATCCTGGCTGATACTTGCACCTTCAACAGCACAGTGCAGCACCTTTTGGGTGAGATACTAAATCAAAGTCATTTCCGTCCTCTCAGGTAAAAATAAGAGTTAGGCGAAAGTGAGGACTACAGATACTGGAGATTAGAGTCGAGAGGGTGGTGCTGAAAAAGCACAGCCAGTCAGGCAGCATCCGAGGAGCAGGAGAATCAATGTTTCGGGCAAAAGCCCTTCATCAGGAATGAGGCTGTGAGCCGAGGGGGTGGTGAGATAAATGGGAGGGGGTGAGGCTGGGGGGGGAATGTAGCTGACAGTGCGGTAAGTAGATGGAGGAAGGGGTAATGGTGATAGGTCGGAGAGGAGGGTGGAGCGGATAGGTGGGATGGAAGATGGGTAGGTAGGACAAGTTGCCATGAGGGTGGTGTATAGTTGGAAAGTTGGAACTGGGATAAAGTGGAGGGAGGGGAAATGAGAAAACTGGTGAAATCCACATTGGTGACGGCATTTATCTTGATCCTCTTGCTCCTCGGATGCTGCCTGACCTGCTGTGCTTTTCCAGTGCCATACTCTCGACTGAAAATAAGAGTTCCATGGCATTTATCCAAGATGATTCTGGTAAATCTCCATTTAACAATGCTGCTGAATCATTATCTCACTACACTTTATATATTGACAAATGCATTTTGCTTCATCCCAAAACCTGCAAAATATATTGCACTGTCCCAACATCGTGAAAAGTTTCTCCTTATTAATGCAGGAGTTAAATGCAAACAGACAAACTTCAGTCAGACCAATAAAACCGGTCTTAATATTAAATTAATATTTAAATCAATTTCTATAATTTTAGTAAATAGCTACATTACTTCACAACACAATTTCAAATATTCAGGAACAGTAATCTGATCATTGTGTGCAGTCTAAGATCAAAAAGGCACAGAGATAAGGTAACAATATGCAGCTGAATGAAGAACACAGCAAAGAAAGTCTATGGGCAGGGGTGATGGAGAGAAGACTCTCCCCTTGTGAAACCTAGATTTTGAGACCTTCAATGATCAAAATTTCAAGCAAGCTGGATTATTCTGGAGGAGACAGCAAAGAAATATAGGTTATCTGATCGTAACACAGCACTCAAGAATATCAGGACACACCATACAGTGGAGATACGATGAAGGTATTCAAAATCATGAGTTGTCTGGACATAGCAGAGAGGAGGAATCTGTTCCCATTGCTGGAAGGTTCAAGAACCAGAGGGCACAGTTTTAAGGTAATTGGCAAAAGAAGCAACAGCAGCACAAGGAAAAATGTGTTCGTGCAGCAAGAATCTGCAATGATCACGATGGAGGCAAATTCAGTTGGAGGTATTCAAAAGGATATTGGGTCATTATCCAACAGGAAAAAGTTTGGGGCTACAGGGTAAAGGTGGGAAAATGGCATTAGGTGGATCGCTTTCGCAGACAGCAAACGTAAATAAGACTGGCTGAACAGCTTCCCCCTGCTGTAACTATTCTATATTTCGTTGTTATGGTTCTGTTCGCCGAGCTGGAAGTTTTTGCTGCAAATGTTTCGTTCCCTGGCTAGGGAACATCACCAGTGCTGTTGGAGCCTCGTGTGAAGCGCTGCTTTGATGTTTCTTCCGGTATTTATATTGGTTTGTTCTTGCCGCTTCCGGGTGTCAGTTTCAGCTGTAGTGGTTTGAATATGGTGTCCAGGTCAATGTGTCTGTTAATGGAGTTTGTGGATGAATGCCATGCTTCTAGGAATTCTCTGGCTGTTCTCTGTCTGGCTTGTCCTATGATAGTGGTGTTTTCCCAGTCAAATTCATGTTGCTGGTTGTCTGAGTGTATGGCTACTAGAGATAGCTGGTCGTGTCGTTTTGTGGCTAGCTGATGTTCATGGATGCGGATTGTTAGCTGTCTTCCTGTTTGTCCTGTATAGTGTTTTGTAAACTACAAAATACCATGCAAGGACTGCACAAAACACTATATAGGACAAACAGGAAGACAGCTAACAATCCGCATCCATGAACATCAGCTAGCCACAAAACGACACGACCAGCTATCTCTAGTAGCCATACACTCAGACAACCAGCAACATGAATTTGACTGGGAAAACACCACTATCATAGGACAAGCCAGACAGAGAACAGCCAGAGAATTCCTAGAAGCATGGCATTCATCCCCAAACTCCATCAACAGACACATTGACCTGGACCCCACATACAAATCACTGCAGCTGAAACTGACACCCGGAAGCGGCAAGAACAAACCAATATAAATACCGGAAGAAACATCAAAGCAGCGCTTCACACGAGGCTCCAACAGCACTGGTGATGTTCCCTAGCCAGGGAACGAAACGTTTGCAGCAAAAACTTCCAGCTCGGCGAACAGAACCACAACAACGGATACCCGAGCTACAAATCTTCAATCAGATTTTATTCTATATTTCCAAATCTAGTTTTTAGGTAACAGTTCCAAAGTTGCAACTCATTTCAAGATGTTAAAAAAAAATCTTGCTGTTAAATGGCATCAACCTGCAATTGTTTTATGACACAGAGATTTTAGTTTGGGGCATTTAGATTACAGGAGAAAGTGAGGACTGGAGATCAGAGCTGAAAAATGTGTTGCTGGAAAAGCGCAGCAGGTCAGGTGCCTGAAACGCCGATTCTCCTGCTCTTTGGATGCTGCCTGACCTGCTGCGCTTTTCCAGCAACACATTTTTCAGCATTTAGATTACACTATAGTAACCAAAAGGTTCCTATACTAATCTGAGCCACCTAGACTGCGAGAGAAGCAGACATCAAAACTTCCCTGTCGAGAAATTAAAAAAAAGGAGGGAAGTTCATTCAGGTTTTTTCTGGAGGATACATCTGCAGTCAGGTCTAAACTATTTTCAGGAAATATCTAAGTGGATCAGTTACCTACTTTCTTGCTCCAGCAATGCAACATGTGCTGGGACAAACAATCCATTTTTGGATATATTAAAATAATGCTTCTGTGTAAATTTCTGGTCTACTCAGCCATACCTTCTGCTACCATGTCTAACGTCATACTTTGATATGAACATTTTTCATGATAAAATTTCTCTGTCAACATTTCGAATGAGCAGTGCCTATGCAAACCCATCACACTGTAATTACATCTCCTACCAGTAGTGGCATATTATTGCCTTTTCTGTATCTACCAGCTCTAAACCTGTATTGCAAGGTTTGACTAGGTTTACTCCTTTGCTTCACTTCATCAAATTTGAACTACCTCAAAGAAACAAGGCTGGAAGGCAAGGCGGGGGTGGGGGTGGGGATTGAATTCCAACTGCATACTCGGTCTTTGGATTTTACTTTATCAGGAGACTACGTTTTATTTTAAATCTCAGGGTGCAAGGCATCAGGAAATCAAATCAATCCTTTATTAAAATAAGAACAAGTTTGGATAAGTAGTATGCGGTTAACACTTCTGCCCCTTACAAAAAATCTGACATTGTTCGAAACAGAAAACAGTTGTTTGGTAAAAAGCCAACAAAGATTTCAGTATCTTCAAGCACAGGCCAGAAAATTTCTAAGGCCTTGCTCCCACTAGAAATTCTCAGCGTTTTTATGACAAATCATTATATCATACACTTCATTTTACTTCACAATTGAAATCTTTTCAACTAAATGTTTTCATTATTTTTTTGGAGGGGGAGGGAGGGAAAGAGAATGTTGGAAGAATGCACTGATCATTGGCCTGCGCACTGACTGGATGTATGAAACAAAGCCTTTGTGTGGCATGCATCCTCTAGCTGTGCAACACCCTGTTAATTTTCCAAAGAATTACACCCATAAATAAAAAGTACTTTTTTTGGGTGCCAGAATTTTGCTGTAAAAAGGTTTTATGAGCACAGTGGAAGAACGCTAGCTTGGGACAGCAATGTAACTCTAAACATGATATTAATGGAAGCAATAATGCTCTCCCAGTAGAAATAAAATTATATGCAGCCAGGTGAAGTTTTTCTGCACAGCTATCGGTTGCAGTATAACACAATCCCATAGAGCACGACTTCCATTCCATCAGTTTAACTATCCTACTTCCAACAGCACAAAGTTCTGTTTAATGGGTGGTAGGTAATTTTTTTTCAAGAGAATAAAATGTCATAAATAGCAGAAAAGTTGCTGATTCAGAAGACTGCGTCTTCAAGTTCCATTCCACTTAACCACACAACAAACACTATCAATTATCTTTCCTTTAATGCCTCGCCATTTCCTTGCTGACCTTTCGACCTCAGACCATCTTCATTATAAAAATCACCTCTAACATTTCCATGGCTTAGCACACTATATTATCAAATGATTCTTCAAACACCGCACCCTGTTCTCTACCCTCATTTGTAATAAAAATGCTCATCTTGATATCCATAAACTTCATAATTCTGTCAGAATGTACTATCATACTCCAAATCATGATACTCCATTATCCTCATGTTTAGATACCTCCATGCCCTTGTCTCTCCTTATCTTTGAAGTGCACCCCAGTTCTACAACATCTCTGCTCTATTCTGCTGACCTCTGCCTCGTCAGCATTAACCATTTGTTCCACAACTGGTGGCCAGGCCTTCATTGACTTAAGATCCCACTCTTTGGAATTTTCTTCCTAAAATAGATTACATTGTGTATACAGCACAGAAACATGCCTCACAGTCCAACTATTCCATGATAGTGTTGGTATACTAAAATATTTGAATTGTTTGAAGTAAAGGTGAAGTCACCAAAATCCATTGGTTTGCTCTTGCAAAGAGCACAAGCGTGAGAGAGACCATGCGAGAGAGGGATATGACCAGTGATGGTTTAATCTGAGCGCCATCATACTTCAGACGTGGGCCATCAGGTTAACTTCAGCTGGAGTGGGCATGTATTCCTGCACTAAAATGAAATCATTGTCACGCATGAACAATAAATGCATATATTTGTAAAAACATAAAATGTTGAACAAGGAGGAATGTTAAGACACTTAGCAAGCATGGTCACTCAGTTCTTGACTGAGTTTGATGTGGTTTGCCCTACCTGTAAGATGACACTGTCTGGCTGGATGAAATTGCAGGCAGTCAGTGTGGTGAGGATAGTTCGTTGGCAGGATGGCCATAGACCAAGCAGCTTTCTACCACATGACAACACACTGGGGAACAAAGCAAGAAAGCATAATTACTATTGTGAAAACCATGCAGTCTTCTGTTTAGCAATAAAAGTTTGCTTTTATATCAGGTCTCGCACAACCCCTCTGGGGCAGCATGGTAGCTCAATGGCTAGCACTGCTGCCTCATAGCACCAGGCACCTGGGTTCCATTCCACACTTGAGCGACTGTCTGTGTGGAGCTTGCACATTCTCCCAGTGTCTAGCAGGTTTCCTCCAGGTACTCTGGTTTCCTCCCACAGTCCAAAGATGTGCAGGTTAAGTGGATTGGTCATGCTAAATTACCCGTGGTGTACAGGGATGTGCAGGCTAGGTGGATTAGCCACGGGAATTACAGGTTGCAGAGACTGGGTGGGAAGCTTTTCAGAGGGTTGTTGTGGACCTGATGGGCTGAATGCTCTGCTTCCACACACTGTAAGGATTCTATGAAAGCCAATTAAATGCTCTTCTAAAAACAAAATGTGGTCTCTGTTATAATGAGGCACCAGTCAAGGCTTAGTGGCTTTCACTCTTTGTCCTGTCATATTTAAAGCACATTTCAGGTACTAGAGCACAAAATCTAGATTGATACGGTTACTGCAACATCCAGGGAACGATCAACTTTAATGGGAGGCTCATGTGCTCTCAAAGGCAAACGTAAAAGGTCAAGGAATCATTTGACAAGGACAGGTGAGTTCTTAGATTAGGTTAGATTCCCTGAAGTGTGGAAACAGGCCCTTCGGCCCAACTAGTCTACACCGACTTTCCAAAGAGTTACCCACCCCCCTCTAATGCTCCTAACAACTATGGAAAATTTAGCATGGCCAATTCACCTGACCAGCACATCTTTGGAGTACCTGGAAGAAAACCACACAGACACGGGGAGAATGGGCAAACTCCACACAAACAGTCGCCCAAGGCTGGAATCGAACCTGGTGTCTTGGTGTTGAGGTCAATCATTCACCCCTGGCCTACTAAAACAAATTATCTCATCATTCTCATCTTGTTGGTTGTGGTATCTTGCGATGTGCAAACTGGCTACTGAATTTTCAACAGTACAGGCTTCATAAGAAGTCACTGGCTGAAAATCAGCTTGTTCTAAGGTTGTGTAGGTGCTCTATAAATGCAAGCTTGTATTTCTAGCAAAAGCTAGATTTTTCTTTCCTCTATCCTATCATGGTCCTACCTCCATTCCCATCATAATCTCTTCAAAATCCCCATGCTCTAACAAGAGGGGGATGATAAGCTTTCTCTGGAGTACGCACACCCTGCTCTTCAACTGCCTCAACTCAGGAGTTAGGGGAGGAGGAAACTGAAAGAAGGCAACACCTTCAAATTATTCTTTGTGAACAGAATGAAATTTTGCAATTCAGGTGCCCAACATTCTTTTTTGAATATTAAAAATCTTTATTTCTGAACAATGCTTTTATATTCCATACCTTATCTATACTGCATTAAAAAATCAATTCTCTCTATTGAGGTGCTCAAGGGTGTAAAGAACTGTGTGGATACTTAACAGACCAGAACACTGATGGCACATCAATAAAATGTGGAGAATTAATTAAAAACGAACCAGAACCAAAACAAAGTCAGGAGTTAATTTGAAGGAACTTAAACAACTGAGCCCCTGATTAAATGATGTAGGTTCAGCACAGCAAGCAGCAGCATCAGTGTAGTCATTATAAACTGAGCTGCAAAAATAAAGGTGGTGCACTGAAAACAAACAGCCAGTCAGTCCACGTTTAAAAGAACGATTGGTCCCATCTTTCAAATCAAAGTCTGTCCTTTAAAATCAAAGTCAGTGAAGGTTGCCAATGGAAATATTGTCCTTTTTGTTCTTTCATACGTAGGGTAGTATCCTGCAAGAATCTGATTGTGTTTCATATTTTTAGCATTTCTTCTCAACTCTCAGTGCTGCCCAATAGCCAGACCACATCATTATGCAGTAAAGGAACGAGCAAAGGACAGGCTGCTGTAACATGCCCTCAATCAAACCTATTTGTGGTCAGTTTCTCTGTCGAGTCAGACTGTCAAGTTGCAATCACAGGTGTGTTGATTTCCAGAAAACTACTGCGTGGGTTGTTCAGGTGTTACTGGCTTGGAAACGACCTGAGAACCCAGCTGTGTTCCTCCAACTACCCACCCAACACAGGTCAAAAAGCTTAAAAATCAAGAACGTAGCTCACTCCATAACGATCAAATGAACAGAGTCTCAAGAGTACTGGCTTCATTCCAACAGAAGAGGGCACCTTTACACAAATCAAGTGCGAGAACAGAGACAGAGTGTGGAGTAAACATTTTGAAGGTACGATTCAGTCCTAACAGGTCGGATTAAATTCCCCTTTTGCCCACTCTTGTATTCTATTACCAACAGCTGTTAGTTCAATGCACGAAAAAGGAAACAGCCCAAAGTTTCAAGCAAAAGAAGCATGTGTTTCAAAGAACAGATTGAGATACAGTGATGGGACAAAGCAGCGACCTTTGCTCTATATTTAATCTTTGTTATCAATAAGTGTTCCGGTTGGGTGCAAAGCTGGAAAACATTTCACCTGCAGTTCCACCTCAACATTAATGCTGGCATGCAAATAAATATTTTTCTCAAAACATTGCATTGATTGCAATTCCAGACATCTCCCAGAGACAATAAGAATTCCTTTCATCTCTCTCAGAGTCACACAGCATGGCAACAGACCCTTTGGTCTAACTCGTCCATATCAACCATATTCCCAAACTAAACTAGCTCTACTTTCCTGCATTTGGCCCATATCCCTCCAAACCTTTGCTATTTATGTACTTATCCAAATGTCTTTTAAATGTTGGAACTGGACCTGCATCCACCACTTTCTCTGGAAGTTCATTCTACACACTAATCACTGTGTAAAAAGATCGCCCCGGAGGACTTTTTAAAAATCTTTCTTCCCTCACCTTAAATATATGCCAGCTAGTTTGGAACTTCCCCACCTTGGGGAGAAGACCTTTACTATTAATCTTATCTCATAATTTAAAAACCTCTAAGGTTACCCCTCAACCTCCTCTGCTCCAGTGAAAGAAATCTCAGCCTATCTTTATACCTCAAACTCTCCATTCCCAGCAACATCCTAGTAAATTCATTCTGAACCCTCTCCAATTTAATAATATCCTTCCTAAAACAGGGCAACCAGAATAGTGTACAGTACTCCAGAAGTAGCCTTACCAACATCCTGTACAACCTCAATATGACAACCCAACTCCTATACACAAAAGGTCTGAGCAATGAAGGCAAGTGTGCTAAACACCTTCTTAATCACCCTGTCTGAATGTGATGTAAATTTCAAAGAATTATGTACCCAAACCCCTAGGTCTCTTGGTTTTCCGACAAAACCCAGGGCCGTAGCATTAACTGTACAAGCCCTGCCCTTGTTTGTTTTACCAAAATGCAACACCTCAATTTATCCAAATTAAACTCCACGTACCACTCAGCCCACTGACCCAGTTAATCAGGATTCTTTGTCATCTTTGATACCCACCTTCACTGTCCACTATAGCATCAATTTTGGCGTCATCAGCAAACCTACTGACCATGTTTCCTTTATTCTCATTCAAATCATTTATACAAAATGACAAACAAAAGTGGATTCAGTACTGATCCCTGTGGAACACCACTGGTGACACTTATAGTTCTATAGTTCCCAGACTTCTCTTAAATAAAGTCACAACATTAGCCCATCCTCTGGCACCTGACCAGTGGTTAACGATGAAACAATATTTCTCCTAGGACCCAGCAATCTCCTTGCTAACTTCTCAGAATGACCTGGGATATATTTGATCAGGTCCCAGAGATTTATCCATCTTTATGTTTTCGAAGGCATCCAGAACTTCCTCTTCTGTATTGTGAACGGTTTTCAAAGCACCAATATTTATTTCCCTGAGGTCTGTATCTTCTATTTCTTTCTCCACAGTAAAAACCAACATGAAGTATTCATTTAAAATCGAGTTTCAACACAAAGACAACCTTGCTGATCTTTAAGGGACCATTTTCTCTCTGATTGCTCTGAATGTACCTGTTGAATCTCTTTGGATTATCTTTAGCTTTATCTATCAAGGCTACTCCATATTCCCTCTTTACCTTCCTAATTTCCCTCTTAAGAATACCCCTACACTCTTTATACTCGAGAGATTAATTTGATCTCACTTGTCTATCTCTAATAGATTATTCTTTTTTATTCTTGACAAGAACCTCAATATCTTTATTCATCTTTTGTTCTCTATTCTTACCAGTTTTACCTTTAACTCTCATGTTTACTAAGGCTTTGTCCAATATTTGTGTAACCCTCCAGCAACCACTCAACTCACATTTCTTTCTCAGCAGCTTAATGTAACAGCTGCTTTATTGGTCTCGGACTATGAACTGAGGTGTGGCTTGTCTGTGTAGTAAACAGTTATAGAGTCACAGAGATGTACAGCACAGAAACAGACCCTTCGATCCAACCTGTCTACTGGCAGGGAGATTTGCTAGACTGTTCGGGAGGATTTAAAATAGTGAGTTTGGGGGGGGGGGGGAGGTGGCAGTAGGATCCAGGGAGATAGTGAGGAAAGAGATCAATCTGAGACTGATACAGTTGAGAACAGAAGCGAGTCAAACAGTCAGGGCAGACAGGACTAATAAATTAAACTGCATTTATTTCAATGCAAGGGGCCTAACAGGGAAAGCAGATGAACTCAGGGCATGGTTGGGAACATGGGATTGGGACATGATAGCAAGTAGGGGAAACATGGCCCAGGGATGGGCAGGACTGGCAGCTTAATGTTCCAAGATACAGATGCTACAGGAAGGATAGAAAGGAATGCAAGAGAGGAGGGGGAGCAGCGTTTTTTGATAAGGGATAGCATTACAGCTGTGCTGAGGGAGGATATTCCCAGAAATACATCTAGGGAAGTTATCTGGGTGGAACTGAGAAATAAGAAAGGGATGATCACCTTATAGGGATTGTATTATAGACTCCCTAATAGTCAGAGGGAAATTGAGAAACAAACTTGTATGGAGAGCTCAGCTATCTGTAATAATAATATGGTGGTTATGGTAGGGGATTTTAACTTTCAAATATAGACTAGGAGTGCCATAGTTTTAAGGGTTTAGATGGAGAGGAATTTGTTAAGTGCATACAAGACAATTTTCTGATTCAGTATGTGGATGTACCTACTAGAGAAGATGCAAAACTTGACTACTCTTGGGAAATAAGGCAGGGCAGGTGACTGAGGTGTCAGTGAGCGAGCACTTTGGGGCCAGCGACTATAATTCTATTAGTTTTGGAACGGTGATAGAAAAGAATAGACCAAATCTAAAAGTTGGAGTTCTAAACTGGAGAAAGGCCAATTTTGACGGTATTAGGCAAGAACTTTCAAAGGCTGATTGGAGGGGCAGATTTTTGCAGGTAAAGGGATGGCTGGAAAATGGGAAGCCTTCAGTAATGAGATAACGAGAATCCGGAGAAAGTATATTCCTGTCAGGGTGAAAGGAAAGGCTGGTAGATATAGGGAATGCTGGAGAAATTGAAGGTTTGGTTAAGAAAAAGAAGGAAACATATGTAAGGTATAGACAGGATAGATCAACTGAATCCTTAGAAGAGTACAAAGGCAGTAGGAGTATACTTAAGTTGGAAATCAGGAGGGCAAAAAGGGGACATGAGATAGCTTTGGTAAATAGAATTAAGGAGAATTGAAAGGGTTTTTACAAATAGATTAAGGACAAAAGGAGAGAATAGGGCCCCTCAAAGATCAACAAGGCGGCCTTTGTGTGGAGCTGCAGAAAATGGGGGAGATACTAAACGAGAATATTGCATCAGTATTTACTGTGGAAAAGGACATAAAAGATATAGAATGTAGGGAAATAGATGGCGACATCTTGAAAAATGTCCGTATTACAGAGGAGGAAGTGCTGGATGCCTCGAAACGCATAAGGCAGATAAATCCCCTGGACCTGATCAGGTGTACCCGAGAACTCTGTGGGAAGCTAGGGAAGTGATTGCTGGGCCTCTTGCTGAGATACTTGTATCATCGATAGTCACAAGTGAGGTGCCGGAAGACTGGAGGTTGGCTAACGTGGTGCCACTGTTTAGGAAGGGTGGTAAGGACAAACCAGGGAACTATAGACCAATGAGCCTGACGCCGGTGGGCAAGTTGTTGGAGGGAATCCTGAAGGACAGGATATACAAAGACAAGGACTGATTCAGGATAGTCAACATGGCTTTGTGCGTGGGAAGTCATGTCTCACAAACTTGATTGAGTTTTTTGAAGAAGTAACAAAGAGGATTGATGAGGGCAGAGCGGTAGATGTGATCTATATGGATTTCAGCAAGGCGTTTGACAAGGATCCCCATGGGAGACTGGTAGGCAAGGTTAGACCTCACAGAATACAGGAAGAACTAGCCATTTGGATACAGAACTGGCTCAGAGGTAGAAGACAGAGGATGGTGGTGGAGGGTTGTTTTTCAGAGTGGAGGCCTGTGACCAGTGGAGTGCCACAAGGGTTCAGTACTTTTTGTCATTTATATAAATGATTTGGATGTGAGCATAAGTATAGTTAGTAAGTTTTGCAGATGACACCAAAATTGGAGGCGTAGTGGATAGCAAAGAAGGTTACCTCAGATTACAACGTGATCTTGATCAGATGGGCCAATGGGCTGAGAAGTGGCAGATGGAGTTTAATTAAGATAAATGTGAGGTGCTGTATTTTGGGAAAACAAATCTTAGCAGGACTTATACACTTAATGGTAAGGTCCTAGGGAGCATTGCTGAACAAATAGACCTTGGAGTGGAGGTTCATAGCTCTTTGAAAGTGGAGTCACAGGTAGATAGGATAGTGAAGAAAGCATTTGGTATGCTTTCCTTTATTGGTCAGAGTATTGATTACAGGAGTTGGGAGCTCATGTTGCGGGTGTACAGGGCATTAGTTCGGCCACGGTTGGAATATTGCGTGCAATTCTGATCTCCTTCCTATCAGAAAGATGTTGCGAAACTTGAAAGGGTTCAGAAAGTATTTACAAGGATGTTGCCAGAGTTGGAGGATTTGAGCTATGGGGTGAGGTTGAATAGGCTGGGGCTGTTTTCCCTGGAACATTGGAGGCTGAGGGATCACCTTATAGTGGTTTATAAAATTATGAGGGGCATGGATAGGATAAATAGACAAAGTATTTTTGCTGGGGTGGGGGAGTCCAAAACTACAGGACAGAGGTTTAGGGTGAGAGGGGAAAGATAAAAAAGGGATCTAAAAGGGCATTTTTTTCATGCAGAGGGTGGGGGTAGGTGTATGGAATGAGGTGCCAGAGGAAGTGGTGGAGGCTGGTACAATTGCAACATTTAAAAGGCATTCGGATGGGTATACGAATAGGAAGGGTTTGGAGGGATATGGGTCAGGAGATGGCAGGTGGGACTAGATTGGGATGGGATATTTGGTTAGCACAAGAAATACTCCTGGAATGAGTGACTGAGTGTCTGTGTGTAGGATTTAATATGCCCTGTTCTACAGCATCCAAGATACCAGTCTAAGGTCAATCCAACCAGAGACTGAAACATCTGGTTTCAGTGACTTGGTTACCAGAAATACTTCCAAATTACAAGTTCAGCCATATCAGCTTCTATTGAAAAATGTTAAATTGGAATATTTCCAATAAAAGATGGAGATATGAACTCAAGTATAGATTACATTTAGTCTTACTGTCCTCCTGAAGTAAACAATCAACTCATTTCCTGCTCCTGATTACAAATCAGATTCTTACTGCAAAATTATTTGTTCAGGCAGCAGTGAATATTGTCTGGGGTTCACTAGTTCAAACTTGAAACTCTATTAATTACACTTTCCAGGATTTAAAAAGCTCTTGTTTCCTGACTGTACATGCAGAAAATTCTTCAAACACCATTCTTCAAGTTCCTGGGATCTTTCAATGTGTGAAGAGCAATAAATCAAAGCATAGGATCTGCCTCAGCCATGGTGTCCTCTACAGCTAAACAGTTGGACACTCATCCACTCATGACTGCTCATAGATAAAACTACTTGGAGAGCTGTCAGTTCCTACAGCAGGAGAGAATTGGGAAAACTAGCAGGGGTAGAAACTGATGATCGTTACCTTAGCATCACCATAATGGCCCAGTGTATTTTTTAAATTCATTCATGGGATGTGAGCATCACTGGCTAGGCCAGCATTTATTGCCTATCCCTCATTGC
The DNA here is from genome assembly GCF_020745735.1 of Hemiscyllium ocellatum. NCBI lineage: Eukaryota > Metazoa > Chordata > Chondrichthyes > Orectolobiformes > Hemiscylliidae > Hemiscyllium > Hemiscyllium ocellatum. The sequence continues at coordinate 10,413,011 of NC_083426.1, read as the reverse complement.
CCAGTGGACAGTTAAGGCTCAGCCACATTGCTGTGGGTCTAGAGACACACATCGTCCAAACCAGGCATGAATGGCACTTTCCTTCCCTATAGGGCATTGTGAACCAGATGACTTATTATGACAATTAGCATTGGTTAATGTGGTTAGCCTTTCCTTGCAGATTTTTAAAATGGAGTTCAAATTTCACCATCTGCCACAATAGGATTCAAACCCATATCCTGAGTATGTTAGCCTGGGTTTTTGATTACTAATCCAGTGACAGGACCACTACACACTGCCTAATTTGTGAGATGCAGAGCAGTGATACATTACCAAAACATAAATGCCAAAAGTTAGAAAATCCCCTTTAATGAAAAATCTTATGCTATCATGTCCGTTCAATTACCAAGACTATTTTTGTTGCTGTCATCTTATATAATGTTTTAAATCTACAGCTACAATGGACACAGAAAGAAGCTACAAACTGTGGCTTCTGGTGGCATTTATTGTCCCAGTTCTGTATTTACCAGCTCTTCAAGCCCATTAAAAGCCTCTTTACAGTGCTCTGGCACTATTATCTCTTATCTTCTAAATTTGTTTCACCAATGGCTCCAACTGACCTGGACACCCATATACAATGCCACAATAAATCAAACAATGAACTACTCATCATTTTGCTTTTTGCCAAGAGTCACTTCCAAACCTGTGCATGTAAAAACAGCTGGAGCATACCCTCAAAACAATATCTTCAATAAAGGAAGTGGTTCTTTTTCAAAAAAAGTGTATTTCCTTTGTTGTATCTGATCATACACTACTGTGTAAAATAGCAGCATTAAATGCAGTCCTTGAGGATTATAAATCCAACACCATTGGACACGATATAAGTCATCTTATATTGAAGCAGTCAGTGTTTCAGTGCAACCTCTGCCCAGCACAAGATACATCTGGACAATCTGTCATTTGTCAATAGTCTGCACTCTCTTGGAGGTAAACCAATCACAGGGCGACTCGTCAATGCACTGCTAAGGTTGAGAAGTTGCTCAATTTAATGAGTATAATCTCAAGTCTCCTGACACATCGTGAGAGATAACAGATCTCTTATGCTAAGCCGCATGTAGTGCAGCCAACGACACACCTGTTGCCACACAGGTTACAAACAATATAAAAGACCTGTGATCCTTCCACAATAACCAATATGCTCCACCACTGGCAAGTTCTGCAGGACTGGTCATAGGCCAGAACTTCTGCAAGGTCTGTTGCACAAGCACAAGACAGCAGAGTGTCATAATCAGTCCAGCAATATTGCAGCCTTGGTAAATCAGTCAACAATGCCACATACCAGCACTTTAGCAGGTTATTTGCTGGATTTTTTTCATAAATGCGCAAGGGAAGTGGTTGAATGCTGTCAGTGAAAATATAAATTATGGCCACAATTATGGCCTCAAAATAAAAATTCATCTCAAGCCCTGAATCCCAACATCAAATTGCCACTTATTTATCCATGCTAACTGGACTGTGCTGAAGCCTTTAGGTAGAGCATTGTCTGTTATTTGACACCGAAAACTTACTGTCTGAAGTTAAAAAGTGGCATAGTGACCCATCCCATTGTTTCTGCTGTCCGTCGCTGTTTGTTGCCTTCAGATGAGGTCCCAGGAGGGGGAACGGGAAATGCATACAGCGTCAGTGTCAAGAGGGTCTCTTGTGGCAGCTGATTAATATTAATTGGAAAACAGATGCTGAAAGAGGCAAAGGAATACAGGATTAAAACACAGCTCAACTCATCATTTTGAAATCTTTTGGATTGTTTGGCTGGAGAACAGAGAGTTGTGTAGAGTAACAATGCTGAGGGAACAGCTAAGAGCAGAGTAACCTTTTGAAGTTGAGGGAGGCGGGGAAAATAGGATGAACAGTGACTACATACTAATTATGAACGGTTTTTATTTGGTTTAAATGCCACTGGATTCTTGCTACACAGCTGTCAGTAGTTCCAAAGTGAGCACTGCCAGATTTACTAAAGGGTCACACATGAAAGGACATTCACTTTGGAATGAGGTGCTTTTCATGTTGCTGGGCCACAACATGCATCAGGAAAGGATGACATAATAAAACTAAAGCTAGAAATCTGAATTGGCCAAAATAAGCGAACGACACAAGAATGTACAACACAGAAACATGCCATTTAGCCCAACTGCTTCTGGGAGGTGTTTACTCTCGGCAGAAAGCATATTAGGAAAAAAAACTTACTTCTATATGTGCAGAACAAAGTCTCTTTTACTCACTTTTGGTCCCATATAAGAAGATGGAACAGGTACTTGTAGACATGAGCTTTCTTGGTCTGCAGCTGACCACACAACTCTTTCCCACCATGACTGAGGCCACATGACAAATAAAAATCTTCATAACTAATGAGGCCGGGAAGGAAACAAGAATAAAGTTAATGTTAAACCCACTGTTAATGTCACTCTTGATCGCTATTCAGTTCCAAACTTCTTGCGTACTCAATTTTGATCGAACACACTGGTTATCTTCTGTCTCAGTGGCCTGCATCCCAATCTACTCAAAAACTAGAAGATGGTTTCAAGATGCACTTGGCTGTGAGAAATTCTCATTATTCAGTAACCTTTGCTTTGCACCTCTTTTAGTTTTGGAATACAATAAAAAAAATTAAAGAGAAGGTTTACAATAATGTTGCCAGTGCTTGAAAATTGCATGATGAAAAATTGGATAGGCAAAGGTGGTTTTCCTTGGAAGAGACAAGGCTGAAAGATAACTTAATTGAAATGTCCAAAATAACAAGAAGGTTGGATAGAGTGGACGGAAAAGAGCTGCTTCCCCAAGTAGAAAGGCAAATTAACAAGGGCACAGAATTAAAGTGATTGGTAGAAGAATTAAAGGGAAATGAGAAGTATCTTTTTCATTCAGAAAATGGTGGGCGTCTGGAATTCGATGCTTAGTTTGATGTTGATATTGAAACTTTCAACTCATTTAAAAGGAACCTGGATTTGCACCTGAGGTTCTGTAAATTGCAAGGTGCTGAAAAATGGGATTTATTCAGGGGAGGTGGTAGCAATAGTGGAGTTATATAATTGGACCAGAACTAACAAAACTCAGGCCCCTGTTTTGGGACATGGGCTCAAATCCCATTACAGCTGACAGTGAATTTTTATTTTTATTAATGCATGCAATAGGAGTGTCACTGGTTGGACGACCATTTATTGCCCATTTCTAGTTGCTCTTGAAAAGGTGGTGGTGAGCTGCCTTCTTGAACTGTAGTCCATGTGCTGTAGGTAGACCCACAATGCTGTTAGGCAGCAAATTCTAGGATTTTGACCAAGCAACACTGAAAAAACAGCATTATATTTCCAAGTCAAAATGGCGTGTGACTTGGAGGGGAACTTACAGGTGGCAGTGTTATCATGTATCTGCTGTCTTTTTCCTTCAAGATGGTAATAGTTATGAGTTTTGAAGGTGCTTTTTCAGGAGGCTTGGTGAATTTCTGCAGTGCATCTGGTCGATAGCGCATGCTACTCTATTGAGCATCAATGGTGGAGGGAGTGGAGGTTTGTAGATGTGGTGCAACCAAACAGGTTATTTTGTCCTGGATGCTGTCAAGCTTCTTGTGTGTTGTTAGGGCTGCACTCATTCAGGCAAATGGGGATTGTTCCATCACACTCCCGAATTATGCCTTGCAGAAAGTGGACAGGCTTTGAATTCAATGAAAAGCTAGCCTAGTAGTGATCATATAACCATTGAGTCTTAGAAATATATAGCACAGAAACAAACCCTTCGTTCCAACTCATCCATGATATCTTAATTAACCTAGTCCCATTTGCCAGCACCTCGCCCATATCCCTCTAAACCATTCCTATTCACGTACCCATCCAGATGCCTTTTAAATGTTGTAATTGTACCAGCCTCTACCACTTCCTCTGGCAGCTCACTCCTTACACACACTACCCTTTGCATGAAAAACGTTGCCCTTACGTCTCTAGTTTTGGACTTCACCATTCTGGGGAAAAGACCTTATCTATTTACCCTATCCATGCTGCTCATGATCTTATAAACCTCTAAAAAGATCATCCCGTGGCTTTTGATGCTCCAGGGAAAATAGCTCTTAGCCTATTCAATCTCTCCCTATAGCTCAAGCCCTACAACCCTGGCAAAATCCTTTTAAAACTTTTCTGAACCCTTTCAAGTTTCACAACATTCTTCTTTTAGCAGGGAAATTGAAATTGCATGCATTATTCCAAAAGTGGCCGAAACAATTTCCTGCATGGTTACATGATATCCCAACTCCTGTTCTCAATCATTGACCAATAAAGGCAAGCATACCGAATGTTTTCTTCACTACTCTAGCTACATGCGACTCTACTTTCGAGGAACTATGAACCTGCACTCCAAGGTTTCTTTGTTCAGCAACACTCCTGAGGACCTTACCATTAAGTGTCTAAGTCCTTCAATAGGTTAACTTGCTACTGAAAGTTTTAATTCACAAAAATTTCTAGTGTTAATTTGAATTCATGTTTCTTCCACAGGGGTGAAAGCGTAAATTATTTAATTATACATAGTTGCTGGATATACAGGAAAGTTTTGCTCACTGTGTTTACTTACTCTGCAAACACTACAGTTATTTATTCAGCAAAGAACAGGCTACTTATTGCATAAGTGTAAGGTTATGCATGTAAGTGTCATACAGCATGGACATAGACCCTTCGGACCAACTCATCCATATTGTGCCTAAACTCTACTTCTGTGAAAACACTCAGGAAAAATTTGTGCCATCTAGCAGCAATGTTAACCAAAAAGTACAACAGTTTTAATTATGTACCATCCAATTTGAACCAAGCAATGTGGTAGAGCGGATGAAAATATATTTTATATTGGTCTTCATAGTAGAAGACGCTAATATCTTTCCAAACCAAAACAAAATAATCAAGGGAAAAAAGAAATAAACACAATAACTATCACTATAGAAAAAGTTACTAGAGAAACTAATGGGGCTAAAAGCTGATAAGTCTCCTGGACTTGATGGGTTTCATCCAAAGATATGAAAGAAAGTAACAATGATAGATGCCTTGGTAGTAATCTTCCAAGAATTCTTGGATACAGGAAGAGTCTCACATGACTTCAAAACTGTCGAAGTATGACCTTTACCAAAGAGGGAAGGAAACAAACAAAAAAAATTATCGGTTAGTTCGCTTAACACCTACCATTCGGAAAAGACAAGAATCTATTAAAAAGGGTGTAATAGCAACGAATTTAGGAATGCATAATATAATAAAACAGAGTCAGCGTGGCTTCACAAAGGGAAAGTCACACCTGACAAATTTATTAAAATTCTTTGAGGACAAGCATGAGATATAAAGGGGAATGAATAGATGTAATATATTTGGATTTCCGAAAGGCTTTTGATAAAATGCTGCACATTAAACAATTTAGTAAGAGCCCATGGTATTGTGAGTAGCACTGATAGATGATTGGCTAATAGATGACAGAGTTGGGACAAGAGGGCTATTTTCAGGGCGACAGCCTATAACTACTGGTGTCACATGGATCAGTGCTGTGGCCAAATTTATTTGCAAAGTATATTAATGTCTTGGATGGCGTGAAGTGAATGTTCCATCGATACTTTAGTGAATGACACAAAAACCAGTGGAAAGGAACGTCGTGAGAATGAGAAAAAAGGGAGAGAGACAGAGACAGACAGAGACAGACAGACAGACAGAGAGACAGACAGACAGAGAGACAGACAGACAGAGAGACAGACAGACAGAGAGACAGACAGACAGAGAGACAGACAGACAGAGAGACAGACAGACAGAGAGACAGACAGACAGAGAGACAGAGACATTAACTGAGTGGGCAAAAACCGAGATGGAAGGTAAAATATTAGGTTATGCACTGTGGCTGAAAGTGTAGAAAAGCTGAATATATTTAAGGAAAAGCTGCAGCACAGCAGCGTCTGGGAGTCCTTGGGCATGAATCACAAAAGTGCTTGCACCCAAGTTCAGCAAATAGTTGGGAAAACAAATGTAATGTTGGCCTTTGTTACAAAGGGAATGGAATATAAAAGTAGGGAGATCTCGTTAAAACTATGTAAGGCACTAGTGAGATCACACCTTACTGAAGGAAAGCTATACTGGCATTGGAGGAAGTTCAGAGAAGTTTCAGTAGGCTGACACTGGTTGTGGTAGGGTTTCCTTATGAGGAGAGATACATTAGATTAGGCCTGCACTCATTAAAGTTTAAAAGAATGAGAGATGGCCTTACTGAAATTGGCAAGATTCCTAGGGGCTTGACCTGGTAGGTGTGGAGAGGAATATTTCCCCTTATGGGAGTGTCTAGGACGAGAAAATATAATCTCAGAATAAGCATTTACACATTTAAAGCCAAGATGAGGAGGAATTTCTTCTCTTAAAAGGTCTTGGAATCTTTGAATTGTTTAATACAGTGAGCTGTTGAGAGTGGGTCATCAAGAATATTCAAGACAGAATTAATCAGATTTTTAATCAATAAACAAATCAAGGATTATGGGGGAAAAAGGAGGAAAGTGAAATGAAGATTATCGATCAGCCATGTTCCTATTAAAAGGAGACTCAAAGGGCTGAATGGCCTAATCCTCCTCCAAATCAGATGGTCTTATAATTTTGAATCAGGGAAGAGACTGTAGGGGGGGAGAGGGAGAGAGAGCAGGAATTCATGTTGCAGAATTGCTTACAGTGTAACTCTACATTGCAGCTAATTATTTTGCATATATGGATTAATCTTAAATGAAGAAGAATTCCTGTCTTTGTCATGTCAAGGTTATTCACTGGGTAAATGAATGAAAACCGACCAATTCAGACAGAGGTGGAGGATGAACAAAGATAATTGGCAATCATTTTCTGGTGCAGAACAGAAAAGTTCCTCGATTAGTTTAATGTTTGGGTTGGAAAAGGGGCTTTCATTCCAAGTCAGTACATTCTTTCCTACAAGGACTTCATTTAAACAGTGCCATTAGCCCAGTAAAACATCACAAGGTGCTTCACAGGAGCGTTACCAAACAATCAAAATTTGACAGCTCGAAAGCAGTTTCCAAAACATTTAACGTGCAGCAAGTGTGAGTTGCAAAGATTCTTGAAACAGTTTCAGTTTAAAACTTGGAATGCTAATCCAAGAGGGAGTTGGTAAAACGCCTTAAATAAAGATATGTAATTTTGCTTTGGAAGCAATCAAACTGTGATCATACCTCTGCTCTCAGTGAGTTAAAACACTTCAGAGTGACAAAGAACAGTCTCTGCCCTTCCCCCTCCCTTGAATCTATACCTTGAGGTTAGTGTGGGAGCCAGCGAGGGGCAGAAGGACATCTGTCCATTGAAGATGCCTGCACAGAAAATGCTTCTCAGCACAGACCAAGCATGTGACAGGTGCCTGGCGACAAGTAGGGGGCGGATTACATCTGGGGACAAAGGCCAAAGGGCAAACAGAGTTTCCCAGGGTACATCATTTATCAGAGCCAATCGTCAATCAGCATACATTAGAGGAACACAATAGCAGAGGTCCCAAGGGGCACCACAGTTTCTATCAGCCTTTTCTATGACACGGGGCCTTGGGAAGAGAGAGAGAAAAAAAGACACTGTGGGAAGTTTCCCAAGATTCGAATAAACCCCCTCGGCTACTCCAAAGCAAAAAGCAGGTCAACAGGCATTGGCTGATACCTTTACCCTTCATACTGAGGCATGCTGTCTGCTGTTTGTTAAGAGGCAAGAAAGAAACAGCAGAAAGGCTATTGTCCCTGTCACAGCTCCAGCCACAGGCCAGTGCAAAGGATTAACCCTTTCACTGGCCAATTGTGATTACACAGATGCTCTAGGGATCACACAGACTTCTATTTCGGACACTTAATTCACCTTGTGTCTATGATCCAAACTCTTTTCTTTTTTTAAAAAAAGCACATCTATTTGATGGTGTCGCTAAGCACCTACTGGGCACCATCTGTTCTCTCAGCATTTCATTCCCAGGATATTGTGTGGATAGCACTAACTGCATTTATGTCATTATAAACTTCTTCCTTCCTCACCATAAGATGCTGAATTTGCAATAGCCTGGAGTCAACTAACATCACGTCCATGTTACAATGTGCAAGTCCCATCGGCGTTAACTTGATGAAGAATAAAAGCTGCCACAAACAACTTTGCAGAAGCACTTGCGAGAAACTTTGTTGAATAAGGCAGCAAAGACCTGGCTAATTCCCCCACTCTACTCCAAGGTTGCAATGACCAACTTAAGCACGCAAACCACCACTTTGTTGCAAATTTCAAGCCAGTGTCTTTAGCTTCCCGCTATGTGCTGTTTACTGTACAGAAGATAGTACATTCAATTCTCACACTGATCACTAGTTCCAAGTTAGAGATTTAAGCACAGAACCCAGGGCATTCCTTTCTTTTCAAATAGTTTTGTATACTGGCAAGTCCCGTCTTTCTGATGCTTTAAAATCTAGGTACTACCAGATACCTCAGAGCAAGGTGATGTATTTCACTCACCTATCTTGAAGTAGTAGATGTGGCATCCACTCGATGTTTATCCCTCAACTAATGCTTAAAATAAATTAGCTAATTCTGTGTCACATTGTAAGCAAATTGGGTGCTGCAATTTCTACATTACTACATGCACTATACTTCAAAGGTATTTCATGGCTGTAATATGCTTTGGTACATTCCGACTTGAAAAGCACTACTGAAATGCAAGACCACTCTTCCCTTAGTTTGGTCATAATCATCCTCACCTTTCCAAAGTATCAGGCTCAAGGGCTCAAGCTTTACTGCAGATGTTTGAATATAAATCTAAGCTGACTCCTAGTGTGATCCAGAGGGGATTCTACACAGTTGAAAATGTCATTTCGAACAGCAGAGAAGAAAACATTACTCCCCTCAGCCTAGTCTGAACAGAAATCCAGCTCTGAGGTGAACGGACAACAATGTATTCAGATTGCATCAGTCAACTGGAACACAATCTCTGCACGGAACTTCACCTCTTTGCCCCTAACTAGCAATTAATGCTTTCATATTTAAACAGGAAAAATATCCATTGTTTATGCATAATTCTTTGTCAGGAAAACTACATTCATTGATGTAGGCTTTTTCTGATAACAAAACCACAGAATGTTAATTTATGGCTAATTACTGAACATTGAGAAATAGTAAGGAGATTTTAAAAATAAATTTACATTTCTTGAATATTCAGTGTGATTATGCGACAGTATTTCACTGCTGTACTTTTTATCTCATCTCCCAGTCTCCTTTCACTTCTAACAAATGAAAAAGCAATTGGAAGACTCAGGTTCTGCTGATAGAGTCCCAGATTTGTACAGCATTGAAGATGTCTCTTCAGTCTATCGTGCCTATGCTGGGCATCCAAACCAGCTATCCACCTGACTCATTGTTTTGCTCTATCTCAATGGCCTTTTCAATATTGCTTTTTCAAAATGTAACTTTCAAAACCTTACACAGATTCTGGTAGGCACATCAACAATCAGTCATGTGTTAAGATTCTTCCCATGAAACAAACTTGGTCCAAATATCTTGAAAGAACCTTTTATTTATATCCTTTGCTCCCCAACTGATCTGTCATGATTAGACTAGACTAGACTAGACTTACAGTGTGGAAACAGGCCCTTCGGCCCAACAAGTCCACACCGACCCGCCGAAGCGAAACCCACCCATACCCCTACATTACCCCTTACCTAACACTACGGGCAATTTAGCATGGCCAATTCACCTGACCCGCACATCTTTGGACTGTGGGAGGAAACTGGAGCACCCGGAGGAAACCCACGCAGACACGGGGAGAACGTGCAAACTCCACACAGTCAGTCGCCTGAGTCGGGAATTGAACCCGGGTCTCTGGCGCTGTGAGGCAGCAGTGCTAACCACTGTGCCACCGTGCCGCCCACCGTGCCGTCAGTGGAATTTCTTTTTCCTGTATATTTCCAATAAATCTCCTCTCAAACTTCTTTTATCTAATGAGTAGAATCCCAGTTTCTCTAACTACAGCTGCAGCCAAGATCCATCTATTCTGCACCAACTCAGACAATTTCTTCTGTTCCTCTCCATGCTCTTGACATTCTCTTTAATTGGTCACAAACATCTTGATTACCTAAATCAATGGTCTGCAGGAGTTCAGCATTATTTATTCAGTACTGTATTCAGTCCTCCGACTAATGAAGAAATCTATGCCAGAATAGCACTTTGGTGAGCTTCTGGATAAGGCACTGTACTAAATGTAAGTACTGTTCTTTGCTTCTTCACTTTCATTTAATTTCATTGAGGACTAGCCCAAACTTCCATGTTTTAAAAAAAACTTTTTTTTAAAAAATAAAATCGGCCCTTATCAACTGCTACTCTTAATAAACCTGGCAAAAAATTATACACCTCAAATATCATGATCTACCACAATGTCAGAGCATTTATGCTGTAAATAAAGCATAACAGTGATGTGTATACCGCATGTATTACATTTCTATTAATTACTGCGAGTTTCTACATTGATTTTAGGAAGTGTGTTGATGTGTTTACATAGACATTTTTGAGGGATGTTGATTTCTCAAAGCTTTACTTGGTCAGAGTTTACTGTGATTTTGAGGACCTCTTGGTTAGCCAGAATAGTTAATCAACTGGCACACCCCTTGTCCCATAAGTGTTGGCTAATAAAAGGTTTGCTGTATTAGAGTCATAGAGATGTACAGCACGGAAACAGACCCTTCAATCCAACTTGTCTGTGCCGACCAGATATCCCAACCCAATCTTGTCCTACTTGCCAGCACCCACTCCATATCCCTCCAAACCCTTCCGATTCACATACCCATCCAGATGCCTTTTAAATGTTGCAGTTATACTAGCCTCCACCATTCCTCTAGCAGCTCTTTCCATACATGTGCGGCCCTCTGTGTGAAAACGTTGCCCCTTAGGTCTCATTTATATCTTTCTCCTCTCACTCTAAACTTATGCCCTCTAGTCCTGGACAACTCCACCCCAGGGGAAAGACTTTGTAGATTTACCCTATCCATGCCCCTCATGATTTTATAAACTTCTATAAGGTGACCCCTCAGCCTCCGACACTGCAGGGAAAACAGCCCCAGCCTATTCAAACTCTTCCTATAGCTCAAATCCTCCAACCCTGGCAACATCCTTATAAATCTTTTCTGAACTCTTTCAAGTTTTACAATATCTTTCCGATAAGAAGGAGACCAGAATTGCAAGCAATATTCCAACAGTGGCCTAACCAATGTCCTCTACAGCCGCTACATGACCTCCCAACTCCTGTACTCAATACACTGGCCAATATAGGAAAACATACCAAACGCCTTCTTCACTATCCTATCTACCTGCGGCTCCACTTTCAAGGAGCTATGAACCTGCACTCCAAGGTCTCTTTGTTCAGCAACAATCCCTAGGACCTTACCATAAGTGTATAAGTCATGCTAAGATTTGCTTTTCCAAAATGCAGCACCTCACATTTACCTAAATTAAACTCCATCTGCCATTTCTCAGCCCAATGGCCCATCTGATCAAGATCACATGGTAATCTGAGGTAACCTTCTTTGCTGTCTACTACACCTCCAATTTTGGTGTCATCTGTAAACTTACTAACTATACTTCCTATGCTCACATCCAAATCATTTATAGAAGTGATGAAAAGTAGTGAACCCAGCACCGATCCTTGTGGCACTCCACTGGTTACAGACTCCAATCTGAAAAACAACCCTCCACCACCACCCTCTGTCTTCGACCTTTAAGTAAAATATTCCACTTATCATCTTGCAAAAGCTAAAGCACCAGTTTCCACCACAAACTGAGAGACCGACCCTTTCCAGGCTCCTTCAGACTTGTACAAATATTCAAACAAAAGTGTGATCCAGAGGGGATTTTACACAATTTGGAAATGTCGATTTCAACAAGAGATTTTTATTTGACAGGCTAAACATAATTCCCTTACCTTGTTGCCCATGAGATGGGAATCCGGTGAGCTGCATAGATGGTAAAACAGAGGGGACTATCAACAAGGGAGGCACTTTGTGTTTGAGCATCCCTCCGGCATGGAACCACCGTGTGGAAATCTGCATTGAAACTGTTGCAGTAGAGTTCCACCAGATCCAGGATGGCAGCTGTTAAAGCTTCCCCTATTTTGGCTGTCATACAAAGATAATAAAAAATAATAAATAATCCAGCCCCCTTTTCAATGCATTGCTTTCTCTTTTGGCATTGAGCATCAAGATCATCTAGTGATGAGACTAAGGAACTTCTGTTAATGTCTCAGCTGATGGAGGTACCTGAACCAAAGAGGTTTTAGCTTGGACCCCGGTCTGTGGTTTGAGTTGTTCTCAGTCAGTAACAACTTCCTGCTATGGAAGGGGAAAAGTCAGTCAAGAGTTAATTTTACTGATTAGTCATCAATGATTCTTGCCAGAAACATTTATATAACACTGCCAGATATGGAAAATATAGCTTGCAGCCACTCAGCATCTAGTCTCAAGCACACATAGAATTGTAATTTGATGAAGTACTTCATGGCAGTCATAGAAATTCAAATAATAGCATTTACAGTTTTTAGGAAAAGCAAGTAAAGGATCTGATAAAACCTCAAAATGAGTTCATTTCATTGGAAAACAAAAAGGATCTCAAGGTTGTGTACTGTAGAAAGTGACCATCTACACTCCATCTTTTCTCTACGCTTAAAGGATTTTTTCCCTGAAGGCTATTTTTTAAAGACTCTGGTGAAATAGCTGAAGAAATCATCCCATGCGTTTTCCATTATGGAAAATTTCTAGGAACAAAATGCAATCAAATTTTGAACTGCAAATAGAAAACTCCTCATGAAGGCAGAGAAAAGGTTATCTTTCATAGGATATGTTAATCAGAGGATGGCAGAAAACAACATGAATGCAAGTCAAACCTAAAAAGCACTCTGTTTGATATAAAATGGAATGCTCACCACAGACTAAGGTTTTTACAAGGGGAGTTGTTCTCAAATCAAAATAATTACAATAATGCATATGGATTAAACAATCTACACTTTTCAGCTACCTGCTCCCTGCAATCATCTCCCACTGCTTTCAAAATAATAAAAAGAAGAACTGTGGATGCTGGAGATCTGAAACAAACAAAAACAAATTACTGGAGAAACTTAGCAGATCTGGCAGCATCTTTCTCTCCACAGAGTATTTCCAGCAATTTCTGTTTTTGTGTTCTCCAGTGGCATCAATAGAAGCCTGGTTCCACAGATGAGGAATTGAGTTACAAAGACAGATTGGAGAAGCTAAGACAGAGTTCCTTGGAGAAAAGAAGGCTGAGAGGAGATTTTCTGGAATGTAACACACTTTCTGAGTGTGTAGTGTAGGCAGCTTTAATCAAAGCATGCAAGAAAGATCTAGGCTCTTATCTGAAAAGTAAGAATGTGCACAGCCAAAGGGAGAGAGCCATCAGAATGACACTAAGTGACATGCTCATATGGAAAGCTGGTTCATATTGAATGGGCTGAATGGTCTCCTTCAGTACAATACCAATTTTGTGAATCTGAACAGACATCTGGTGCCTCATAATAGCACCCATTCTTAATCTGAAGGCAGCATCCAGGAGGGTCACTGCAACAAAGGTTGGTCTGTTCATCGCCTGTCATTTACTGTGAGCCAGGGTGGGAAAAGATAACATTCAGTGACAATTCAGCGTCAGTAACTCTGGTTGATGCTCCTCACATAAAATCACTAAGATACCACAACTGAAATCAGGTAGCCCAGCAAGGGTCAACAACTGAATGTGATACCTTGGTGTACGTTCATCAGTATTTTCACTGACTGCTGCCTTTAACTCAGGAAGAAATGTTGTATTTTTAAAAATCCAACATTGTAGTCAGTAAAACGAATGAATAGGAAAGCAGCATCGCAACATCCAGTGGTGGATGACCATATTTTTGTACACTGTGTAGAACAGGCACTTATCCAAATGACAAAGAGCTGATCTAGAAAATGCATAGGACAACTTTCAGGGCAAACAAGTAAGTATTTGAAAGAGAAGGGAAGGGAAGGGGAGAGTTATACTGATTGGAGTTAGACAAGAAAGGATGGATGAAGGATCAAGTGGAGCATAAATATGACTTGAGCTAGTTTCAAAGCTCCATCATTGGTAGCCCTGCTTTCAGTTACCTGGATCCAAGATAAGAAATTTATTCTCTAACTCTCTCGACCTCTCTTTTCTTCAAGGTGCTCCTTAAACCTACCTCTTTGACCAAGCGCTTGGCCATCTACCTTCTGTAATTCCGTGACTAGTTTTCTGGTAATAATACGCCTATGAAGTACCCTGTGTGTCATAATACACTAAAGGCACTATACAAGTTATTGTGGTCGTTGGATCAACATCATGTTGCCTAACTTTTCTGGTATGAATTTCAAAAAATAAAGCAGTTAATTATTTAATCCTTTCCTGATTTCAATCATTTCCTTCCAGCAATTATAACAGGAAGCTTTGTACACAAAAGGCATTTACTCAGCTCAGTTTCTATTGTTAAACATATAGGGATCTTTAATACACTGGCCTTGTTAATGGCATTCACCTATCACACAAACCAGATCATCCCATCTTTAATTCTCACTCTATGTTGGTCATGTCATTGATGTGGAAACTACAATAGAGTTCAGCATCCCTAGGTAACAGCAAGGGCTGGAGGAAGAATGCAATCACATTACCACCGATTGCTATCGAGTGATTTCCTGATGTACTTTCATCTATGTGCCCACTTCACATGGAGACCAAAACTGGACCCCACCTCCATCTCCTTCCCCAATCCCCACTTTATCCCTCCCCATTGTTTTCATTCAGTCATATAGAGATAAACAGCATAAAACAGGCCCTTCGACCCAACTCATTCATGCTGACAAGGTTTCCTAAACTGAACTAGTCCCACTTCCTAGCGTTTGGTCCATATCCCTCTAAACCTTTCCAATCCATCTACCTGTCCAAATGTCTTTTAAAAACTGTTATTGCATCTGCCATCACCACTTTCTCTAGTGACTCGTTCCATATATTCATCACTCTGTAAAAACGTTAGCACTCAGAACTCCCTCAAATCTTCAAGTGGCACAATATTTGTTGGATGGAATACTTGGATGCTCTATGTTGTAACACACAAAGTAATTTTTGCATTTCAGATCACTTAAGTGTTCCTTTGGGAAATAGCGGAGGCCATTATAGAGTTAGGTGCTGTATGACCTATTCAGTGACTCTGTTGCTCCTTTTACCCAAAGGGCGACATTCAGACTCAATTAGTAACAAAGAAATATGGAAAAATATCAATTCCATACCTCGATTCTCTCTCACTGTCAGCAAGCAGGGATCCTGGAAAGATATATAAGAGGACAAATTAGCCAGCCTGTTATTCACTGGGAAGATTACAGTTTGTGCTTAAAACGCTCTTTGTCCAATCTATTCTCTCAACTTCAACATCAATGTTGTTACTTTGATGCAAAACACAGCTGGTATTTAATCATTAAATGTAAATAACTAATATATTATGTGCGTGTATCCTGCTCTGATTTGCTTTCCCAAAATGCAGCACCTTGCAAGATAGAAGCAGTCAAAGTTTCAGGCCAAGGACTTTTCTCCAAAACATCATTGATCTAAAACATTGAAGTTTGTTTCACTCTTCACAGATGCTGCCAAATCTGTTGAGAATTTTGCAGCATCCACAGTCACAGTACTTACTTTCCTACAATTGTCTTCTACATGAATAGATTTGTTTCACCAGCTTACGGAAGCCAGGAATACCATGCTTCTTAGGAGCAGAGGTTCAAACAGAAGTCACAAGGCTGACGTAAGGTGTCAGATTCTGAATTCTAAAGGAGGCAGCAG
This sequence comes from Hemiscyllium ocellatum, assembly GCF_020745735.1. NCBI lineage: Eukaryota > Metazoa > Chordata > Chondrichthyes > Orectolobiformes > Hemiscylliidae > Hemiscyllium > Hemiscyllium ocellatum. The sequence goes on along the minus strand of NC_083426.1, from coordinate 10,397,154 downwards.
AACAAAGTAGACAAATGGGCCGAGGAGTGGCAGATGGAGTTTAATTTAGATAAAGGTGAGATGCTGCATTTTGGAAAAGCAGATCTTAGCAGGACTTATACACTTAATGGTAACACCTAGGGAGTGTTGCTGAACAAAGAGACCTTGGAGTACAGGTTCAAAGCTCTTTGAAAGTAGAGTCACAGGTAGTTAGGATAGTGAGGATGACGTTTGGCATGCTTTCCTTTATTGGTCAGAGAATTGAGTACAGGAATTTGGAGGTCACATTGCAGCTGTACAGGATATTGGTTTGGCCACTTTTAGAATATGTCACGCAATTCTGGTCTCCTTCCTATCTGAAGGATGTTGTGAAATTTGAAAGGGTTCAGAAAAGATTTATAAGGATGTTGCCAGGGTTGAAGGATGTGAGCTATAGGGAGAGGCTGAATAAGCTAGAGCTGTTTTCCCTAGCGCATCGGAGGCTGAGGGGTGACCTTATAGAGATTTATAAAATCATGATGGGCATAGATAGGGTAAATAGACAAAATCCTTTTGCTGGGGTGGGGGAGTCTAGAACTAGAGGGCATAGGTTTAGGGTGAGAGGGGAAAGATATGAGAGAGACCTAAGGGGCGACCTTTCACACAAGGGTTGTGCTTGCATGGAATGGGCTGCCAGAGGAAGTGGTGGAGGCTGGTATAATTACAACATTTATAAGGCATCTAGATGGATATATGGATAGAAAGGGTTTAGAGGATGTGTGTCAAATGCTGGTAATTGGGTCTAGATTAGGTTGGGATACCTAGTCGACATAGACGAGTTGGATCGAAGGATCTGTTTCCATGCTGTACATCTCAATGACTCTAGAAATGAAAACCCTGGGCAGGCAAGGTTGGAGTGAATGTTTTGTTTTGAATTAATATACTAATTATGAGTCAGATAAATTCTTCATTGGTATTTTTCACACAATTACATGACCTTTTTTGAAAATGAGAGCATATAGCAAAAGTTCCAAGGTGCGTACAGACCACAGAGACAGGCAAGGGCCACAGATGAAGGGGAATTGGGCTATGAAAGGCCTCTACGCCATAGTGCAAGTACCACTGTTGGACAAAACACTATTTTTAAACAGGAGATTCTTGATGGGGCAGGGGCAGACAACAGCTATTTCTATAAATGTCAAAAAGCATACTCATCATCAACTGTACAGCAGGTAGGCCTTTGACAGGAGCCCAACTTCTTTTTAAGTCTTGTAAGTCTTGAAAATGCAATGGATGAGTGGAAATGGATTTCACACCAATTCCTTCCCTCCACTAATAGCACTGACCATGAACTTGGTAATTATTTGAAATATGAACAGACTTCAAAATACAGCAGCTAAAAGCAACAGCTTCTTTCAGTCTGAATCTTGCAATGTAAAGAGAGAAGAGTTCTTAAGTTATTCACAAACACCTGCCTTAATGTTGCTTATTCTGAGTGCAAAACATCCACTCTGTTTTTAAAATTAGCAGTTGGGTGGCACAGCGAGTTAAGCAGCTTCACTTTTCACCACAGAGTTCAACTTTGACTCAAAGGATGAAAGTCCAAGCTGCTCGCTAGCTGTAAAGATCCTAGGTAAAATGTGTGTTATGTTGTTGTTCAGAGAGATTACAGAGGCTCACACTTCTCAACTTCTGAGGGATAGTCACTAATAAGATACGAGAATGATTTGTGAACTCTTATCCAAATATAAGCCTTCATCTTTGAAGATTACAAAATTATTAGAATACCAATTAAATGACTGGACAAATCTAACCCACTGCAGCACAGGCCAGTGTGTGGCTCATGAGCAATGTGTTTGCCATTGTATCAAAAGTCACGGATTCAAGGTCCACAGCAGACATGAGAACTTAATGAATCCAGGCGGACCCTTCAACGCAGGACAGAGGGAGTACAGCAACATCAGAGATGACACATTCAGATGAGACACTAAGTCTTCATAGTACCATTCCAAAATAAAACAAAAGGAAGCTCTCCTTGTTTTTCTTTTGGCTAATATTTAACCATCACTATAATAAATTGTAATATCTGGCGCTTTCTCCTATTGCCAGAGTAAAATGACAATTGTGTTTTCTATAGTTCAACACTGACTACACTTCACAAAGTACTTCACTAACTCTGGAGCATTTTGGATGTGCTGAGGTTTTGTAAGATGCTATGTCAATGCAATTTTATTCTTTATTTCTTGCACTATGTAGAAAACGTTTCAAATGTTTTCCTACCAACAGCCAGGAAGGACATGACAGAGACTACGATGTGAGCCAGTGACAGGGCAAAAATAAAAGTCATCCTAAGGTAGCATATTGACACAGAACTTAACACTAAGAAACAGCATCATGTACAAAAATAGCCAACAGGAAAATAAAAAGTTTACAATCAGAAACATTTGGATTTCGTTAAATAATGCTATGCAAAACACAATGAGAACATTTGATAAAAGCATCAGCTGCACTCAGGAGATGAAAAGTAGCTAGAAGTGGGTTTCTGCACCTTCTGTATCCTGGGATGTAGCCGTGAGGGACAGGGTGGCAACTGATTCAAGGCATTGGTTATCTCCTGTGTCTCGACCAAGGCAAGTGCATTGCAAATGGCCATCACAGACTGAACCACCCTCTCGGCCTTTTGTGAATGATCGACCTGCAAGCAACAAAATGTATCTAATAAACAAGAAAGAAACATGAGCGCACCACAAGACCTCCCTTGCTCAGTAAATGTATACAGTGAACACAATGGTTTCTTCACTTGATGAATTGAATTTGCTATGGGGAGACCTAATATCCTAGTGATAATAATCGTTGCACTCTTTAATGCCAAATGGCAAGGTCAGAGATTATGAGCGCATTAACCCCAAAACAGGAACTGAACAAATATTTGTGGTAGAGTGCTACATTGTTAGGAGTACTTTTTTTCATACAAGATTTCAAACAGAGGTCACAGTCATTCACTACATACATAAGGAAACTATGCTTCTTCTGATTCTTTTAACAGAATCAAATGCATGGTGATTTACAGAAGTAGTATCAATACAACTTGAATTTAAATAAAAGTAAGAAAACTTTTTACAGTCATGTATTTTGAAATGTTTAAGCTAGTCTAAAAGACATTCAGGTAAGTACATGAACAAGAACTGTCTGGATGGATAGGAGATGAGCACAGGCAAGTGGGACTAGTTTAGTTTGGGATTATGGTTGGCATGTACTGGTTGGACCAAAGGGTCTGTTTTTGTGCTGTATGACTCATTTAGTTGGGTTCAATTTAGTTGGGTTCACCTGAAGCACAAAACTGACCACCCCAATATCATGTTGCTCTCACTCCTCTGGATGGAATTGCAAGAATCCTCCAGAATGCACTTATTTGGGAAGGATTTTCAAATTGCACTTTTCCAGATGCAAAGGCATTAGTCAGTACATTTTAAAAGATCTTTCATGTCAAAAATTATTTGCATTAATAAGAATCTGACTGGTGTCCTTCAGTAAGACTAAATAACACTCCATCTTTTCATAAAAAACCTTCAGCGATTTTAGGCCAGATTACTGTCAGATTATGGAGAGGTATTTATCAAAAAGGTGCAGTTCTGGTGATAAACTCATTTAGTCCATTACGAGATTCATAAAACTGCACAGGTTAATATTCTTGAGTACAGCAAGAAATATTTTTCAATGAAAAGAAAAGAAAGGTTCTATTTTACTTCCTGATTTAAAACAGTTCATTGAAGAATTCATATTTTAATTGTGGAAATTAAATTTTATTGGAAATCTGAACTGTAACCTAAGATTCACAATTGGCAACTACCTGATGCAGGAGCAGCACTCCGAAAGCTAGTGCTTCCAATTCAACCTGTTGGACTATCACCTGGTGTTGTGAGATTTTTAAACTTTGTACACCCCCAGTCCAAACACCAACATCTGCAAATCTTCACAATTTTGGCTACTGCTCTACTGCATCCAAAATGAAAAAGTCTGCTCTCAGAAAACTGGGTATAGCTTAGCGAGCCCAATGATCGCTGTAAAAGATGCTGGTTACATAGGTCTTGGGCACGAGGAAGAGCAAGTTAAGACTTACAATCGCTGATCCCTGTTCCTTACAACACTCACTGTCAAAGCCAAAAACATACAAAAGGGGTATTGAAGCTTTGAATACCTAGAAAAGAAGTCAGCTGCCTCAGGAGAAAATAAGTAAAATAAAGGAAAATTTCAGGGAACAAAGATAATTCTGTTAGCTGAGATGAAAGTGAACCATTTTACTGACTTAATAGAGATGCTCAAGTTGTTCTGCATGTAATGCTGAATAAACATAGGTTTGCCCAGGTTACTGAACAAAAGATTCTCAACACATTGTCTTGTTGCTATGCAACCTACCTCAGCCAACAGAAAGTTATCCACTTCATTTTGATAGGTGTCAAAGAGGAGGGTCAGAGCTTGCCTGCAATGAAATTACAAACACAGCTATCAGTAAAATAATTTCTTGCTGCTAAACCGAGGCAGGCAGAACAGATGTCATTTGTTACATCCGTTATACAGCCCCTGTCACGTACACATACCATAGGCAGAGATAAGATATTCTGGAAATGACAACATCCAATTTTAAATAACCCAACGGAAGGTAAATCATACTTAGGATGAGACACATACACACTAAGACTTGTACAGGAGTTATACATAAATGTAAGTGAAGTTTCAAGCCTTATCGCTGTTAGCAACAGAATATGAAATGCACACAGACTGACCACTGTTGACTGCACAACTCTCTCACCTCGTTATGGTCTGTTTTAAGGGTCTTTCTTGCAGATGTATGAAATGGTTAAGAGTTGATTGACTCTGATCATCACTGACCTGTGAAAACAGTGTCAATTGCAATAAATGAGTCAGTCTATCCATTCCTATCATTTAGCAGTCAGGAGTTAAAAAGAGAGAAGTGTAGCTGCACCAAAACAAATGGACAAGATGCAATTCACAAAAATGAAACCATATCATAAACAATGAGAGTAGTTAACTCCTTTATGATGATCATGATGCACCTCATTCACAGATTAGGAGTCATCAGCACCTTGCCCCTATCCTTAGGTATAAGCCAGTCACATCCCAGCCAAATGTAGTACCATAGCAAGAAAATCAGCTTGCCTCCAGAGTATTTGCTGTCCTGATTAAATTTCACCTCACATGGCAGGCCCCTTGCTTTCACAATTACATGAATTTGATGATGCAAATAAATTATGCACTCCTGGAGTTCAGTTCCCTCCTCCTCTCAAAAGCACTTCTTACACAATGTGACACTGGACCCAAATTGTTAACTCTGCTTTGTATCTGCAGATGCTATCTAACCTGCTGAGATTTCCCAGCAAATTCTATTTCTGCTTCTAGTTTCCAGCATCTGCAGTCCTTTGGTTACTTGTATAAACCCACTTTCGGGCAGCCAATTTCTAAATTCCATAGGCAGGCATACCATGTTCAATTGACTAACACTTTTCCAATTGAGACAGTTTGAACTGTTCACCTTTAACAAAAGGTAAATTTGAAAGCTTTCACTTGCTTTGCAAATATTTAACTTGAGATCATTATTGGGAGATGGGTGGTTCAGTTAAACTTCTGTCTCCTCAATCTAACCAATAACTTGGTGCTAAAGGTAAACAAAATTGAATTCTCCAACACTTTAAACTTAGATCTTAATAAAACTTCCAGACTGAATCAGTATTCGGAACTTTAGAATTGCTTACCGTACGCATCAAGTCCTTGCGAACTGCCTTGAGTTCCATCAAGTAGAGTTTAATATCCACATCAAACTTACGGCAAAACTGAACATATTTGTGACTCCCAATTGTGTGTTTACTGGAAAAGAATGGATTCAGTCACAATCATAAGTAAATTGATTTCCTTTCACCACAGAAATTTCTAAAGCTAGTTCAGTAAAGAGCCACAAAATTGTCATTCATAACTATTTCAACCATTCATAACTGTTGACTGGTAAAAGAAAACAGTCAAAAGAAAGGCAGTTTTGGTAAATTGCATGCTTTCCCTTCAACATATAAAGTCTCGCCAATTGATAAATGTCTCATTAGCAGCATGCTTAGAAAGCATAGTTTCTCAGTAGTATTATACAGTGAAAAAAAAGAACATTTGGCCAACCATGCCGGTGCTAACACTATAAAGATATACCAATTAGTCCCACTCTTCTGTTCTTTCCCAGAGGCCCGGTGTCATTTCATTTCTCAATATACATCCAATTCCCTTTAGGAAGCTAATACTGAATGTGCTTTTGGGCAATGCAGTAAAAGTAACTTGTACCTATATCAGAAGATCTGTATATATTTGATGGAATAAAATATTCCAAAGTATTTCAGGGGACATGTGTGAAACAATATATTTTTCAATCACATAAGTAGATATGGTTAGCACTGTTGCCTCACAGCACCAGGGACCCAGGTTTAAGTCCAACCTCAGGCAACTGTCTGTGTAAGTTTGCACATTCTCCCAGTGTCTCTGTGGGCTTCCTCCGGGTGCTCCAGTTTCCTCCCACAGTCCAAAGATATGCACATTAGGTGAATTGGCCATGGCTAAATTGCCCATAGTGTTCAGGAATATGTAGGTTAAATGCATTAGTCAGGGATAAATATACAATGGGAGTGGTTCTGGGTGAATTGCTCCTCAGAGGGTCAGTGTGGACTTGTTGGGCCAAAGGGCCTGTTTCCATACTGTAGGGTTTCTATAATTCTATATTAGGTTAGTTGATCAAAAACTTGATCATAGAGGTAGGTTTTAAGAAGCATCTTAAAGAAGCCGAGAGAGCTGGTGAGGTGTAAAAGCAGAGGAGAGATGGTGAAATTCCAGAGCTCAGAGTCCAGGCAGCTGAAGGCATGGCTGCCAATTGTCGAGAGATTAGGCCAGATTTATAGGAGGAATAATATTTTAGAATTGTAAGGATGGAAGAGATTAGAGAGATAGGGAAGAACACAGTCATGTCAGGTTCATAACAATTTCATGGAGTAAATGGAGACAGACTGCTCTTGGACAATTAGTACCCAAACAACTTTGTGGGTCTACCAAAGCACTGTAGTGGCTCAAGAAGCCAGCTCAACACTACCTTCTCAAGGGCAACTAGAGATGGACAATAAATGTTGACATAGCAAATGCTGTTCAAAACTCATGAATGAATTTTGAAAAACTTGGCATTACGCAAGGTTTTTAATTGTGATTATGAAAGTGGTTATAACACTTTTTGCATATAAAGCCATCAATGTCCAGTGCCATAACTGGAGTGGAAATTATTTTGCAGAGGGTCAGCTGCATTTTGGATAGCCCAATGATGCAAAAGGGGGGCTAAAACAGGTGTTACGTGCTTGCATATCATAAAGCATGACATCTAGCACAAACTTAAACCCTGGTTGTCTCTACTGTGACTGTAGATGGCACACATCTGGCATTATTTTACACTTGGATCATTCTAGTTGAAATTTAGAGCTGAAAATGCTCATCAACTGTTTGGATATACAGAAGGTTGAGGTAATAGATTTTTTTGGGGTTCTAAAGACATGAAGGGATATGGGTACTGGGGTTGGAAACTGAAGTTTAGGTCAAAGATCGTAAGATCTCGTTCAATGGTAAGGTAGGTTTGGTGGAGCTTATGACCTACTCCAGCTCTGTTTCTTATGCTGTCACATCCTTTACTGTGTAAAACTGACAGTACCATCAGATTTCTTGGTTACTGTTTCTCCCAATCCACACGAGCTGGTTATTTTTGTCATTTTATTTTGACAGAATAAAACATCCCTTAAACAAAGGGGCAATTTGTAAGTTAGTTATCCTATAAAAATCACCTTATCACCCACTTCTAAGTCCACTCTCACCATCCTGTACACTGAAAGACAACATCAACAATAATTCTTCGAAATTTGCATCACATGTAGACAGGGTGGTTAAGGCGGCATTTAGAATGCTTGCCTTCTTTGCTCAGACCTTTTGAGTACAGGAGTTGGAACATTATGAAGTAGTTTTTAGGACATGGTGAAGCTTCTTCTGGACTACTGTGCACAGTCCTGGTCATCCTGTTATAGAAAGGATACTATTAAACTGGAGAGGGTTCAGAAAAGATTACAATGACATTGCCGAGATTAGAAAATTTGAGCTATTGGGAGAGGCTGAATTGACTGGAGCTATTTCCCCTGGAGCATCAGAGGTTGAGGGGTGACCTTACAGGGGTTTATAAAATCGTGAGGGGCAGGAATAGGGTAAACAGCCAAGGTCTTTTTCCCAGAGTGGGGGAGTCCAAAACTAGAGGGCATAGGTTTAAGGTGAGAGGAGAAAGATTTAAAAGGTAGCTTAGGGGCAACATTTTCACAGAGAGGGTGGTGCTCGAACAGAATGAGCTGCCAGAGGAAGTGGAGGAGGCTGGTACAATTATAATATTTAAAAGGTATCTGGGTGGGTGTGCGAATGAGAAGCATTGAGAGAGATGCTGGAAATGCTGGAAAATGGAACTAGACTTATTTAGGATATCTGGTGGGCATGGTTGAGTTGGACTGAAGAGTCTATTTCCATGTTCTACGTCTCTATGACTCTATAACTCTATAACAACCACAACCACCTCTTAATAACTTGCTTAATGATATAGATGGTGGGCAGCTACTTTCAAGGTTGTCAGCTAGCCAGGAGCCCGAGTGGAGCCACACGCTGTGTAGCAACATCTAGAGATTTATTGACTAAAGCATCATCCTATCAACTAGTTAACTCTTCAAAAAAAAAATAAATGAAAGGAACTAACACGCTCACACCACAACCAAATTTCCTCTTACAATTAAATGTAATGGGAAGATCTACAGCTATGAGTCATAAGCATATTAAAACAGTACAGCAAGATGGAGGGACTGGGTAAGTGTCACAAAGCAGGTGCACTCTTCCAATTATCAGATATTTTAATGGCTTCACGTCAGTGTGCCAGCTGAGCCTGGGCAAGGCAAATCTGAGAAGCCCTTGAATACAGGGTCAAAGGCTGAGCCAAAACGGTAGTTATCAAACTCAGAACAATGGCTTACTGCCTGAGTACTGCGTAGGCTGAGATATTGCGTCACAATACCTACTTTACAGGAAATTGAAAGCAAAAGAACATCATCAGCCCCACCCATAGCTGAATAGATTTACTTTTAACAAGTACACACTCTTTCACGCAACAGTTTTTTTAAAAAAAGTAAGTTGGAAATCCAGAATTTTAATTAGAATTAACTTAAAGCCAAAGGAACAAAATAATAATCCCTGTGAATTTTGAAATATGCAGACTACAGATATCCTAATAAACAACTCTTTCACTCGTAGCTCCTCAATCAACTTACACAATTTCCTGAACATTAGACAAATGGGGAGGCATGTTAAAAAGCTTACACCTGAGTTCACATATAAATTGAAGTCTGTTCAATTAAGAAACACAGTAGTCTCTGGTTCTAATGCATCTATAAAAAGTACAATATGTCAAGAATCAAGTGTTATTTAACAAGAGCAAGATCAGTATTGTGAAATTTGTTTCTGACATAAAACAATCTCTCAATTACAATAATTTGTATTTACAAGGTGCCCATGATGTGGAAATGGCAAGCAAGTGGATTGAGAAGACAGAAGTGGAAAGGTGTTTCAGATATTCAGACTACAATTCTTGGTACCACATTGAAGTATATTACTTCAATTACATATTCTTGCACCAGTTTTGATGCATTCTGAATCTGTATAGATTATTGTGTCAATTCCAAGCAGAATAATAAGTGTGATCCAAGATATTTTATAGAATATGGCACTAAATTTCAAAATTATATCTGGAAATGGAGGCAGATTACAGAGCTTTAGTGAATTTTACTGCAATTTAGCACTTGTTCACTATTCAGGAAGTGTTCAGAACAGAAGAGGGAAGAGATGTGAATGCATCAACTAGTAATTTTCCAAAAGGTCTTTTGCAGATTGGCAGATACAGCAAGCTTTTAGAAATGGACAAGGGATAATAGTGCTGAGTCTTACTCTGATTGCCAGTCACCCTCAGATCATTAGGGATGATATTAGTCACCTTTAGAAACAGAAGATAGTCAAGAACAGAGGAGACTGACATGTATAAAATGATGAGGGGCATAGGTTGGGGAGACAGAGAGAGACTTTTCTCCTTGGTGAAGTGATCAATGACCAATGGGCATAGATTTAAGGTCAGGGGCAGATGGCTTATAGGAGATGTGAGGTAAAAAACCTTTCCCCCAAGACAATAGTGGGAATCTGGAACTCTCAGTTCTGCACTCGTGATGACACATCCCACAAAATTAAGGCGAAGTGTTACAAAGTGGGATTAGAGTAGTTAAGTAGTTGTTTTTGACCAGCATGAATGTAATTGTAGGGGGGCCGCGATGGGCCATTTTCTGTAATGTAGATCTCTACAACTCCATAGCAACTAGCATGGATGCTTTAACGGTACATCATGCTTTTAATTGAATTTTACAAGGAAATTACAGGGTGCATTATCAAATTGTGGCAGATATTATAAATATGGATTGTTAGATAGTGGTTTGATAAGATGCCACATGAAAGGCTTGTGGCAAAAATGAAACCATACAGTACTATAGGGAACAAAGCTTTCTTGAGGATGCTAAGGGATGCAAATGGTGAGAAATGCAATTTTTGTTAGGTTGGCAGCTCCAGCAATATGCGCAGAGATCTCCTTTCTTACAAATCATATATGGCACATGGGTGCCACTGGCTTTGCCTGCGTGTATTGCCCTTCCCTAGTTTTCCTCAAGATGATTGTGGTGAGCTGCCATCTTGAATAGCTGCAGCTCTGTAGTTTGTAAAGGTGCACATTCAGGTAGAAAGCAATACAAAAATCATTAAATATGATTCTGTCTCTATACACAGAATACAAAAGCACAGTGGAAATCTTGAAGATGTTACATTCACAGGATAATCCTGGAGTTCAGCCAGACTATTAGGGCCACAAAATGGGAGCCATGACTACTCTTTACAAAAATAAAAGGTCTGATAGACGAAAAAGAACTTAAAAAGTTCAGTCTTTCCTGCTTGAACAGAGAATATAATAAGATCTGAGATAATTAATAGCTTTGACCAGATAGCTTCCATTAGCTAATAAAGCAGTAATAATTAGCTCAGGACCTTTTCTTCATACAGGAGTTTATTGGAACTTGGACTGCTTCACCACAAATAATTATCGAGGCATAATTAACACAAAGGGACAAGAGTTTGAAAAGGAAAAATGATACCATGGAAAGGCAGAAAAAAGCAATTGGAGTACTTAACTCTGGTTGACTAATTAGCATCAACACCAGGGGATACTCTCCCTTCATAGTGTAAATCGTATAACAATGCTGTTGGATCCGAATACAACACGTTACTTAGAGAAACAGAGACACATCTGAATTACAGTATTGTGCTATGTGCCAATCAAAGAACAGAAAGCAATTGATTGGCGCATGAAGTAAGAGGTGGCAGCATTCCAACACGGAGGTTGAATCAGGCTGATGAACACACCCACTGTACTTCTGAGCTCTCTTACTCTGAGGTGCAAGGGCTTTATCCATGAGCTACAGGTGACAAAATCCTTTAAAAAGATGAAGAATCCGGTTGTCAATCTATTTGTGATTCCTGGAGTGGTCAGACCACATTATTTTCATTACAAAGTTTGCCCAGGGCACAACAAGGGTGTTCTTGGCAATGTGAGCAATGCAGAAAAATACTTCCTTTTGTAATGCTGAGCATTTGCAACAAACCAGCCACCAACTGAAAAGGGAACCAGTGGCATTGTTACCATCAGTTTCCAGCTTCTCCCCAAAATACCATGCAAAATCAGATCACAATGCTGTGCTCCTCCTCCCATCTTACAAACAGAAATTGAACTTGAGGACTCAGTACAGAAAGTAGTGCAGTGTTGGTCTGTGACAATGGAAGATATTCTATGGAACTACTTAGAATCGATGGAATAGTCCACATTCAGAACTTAGCTGCCAACCTAAACAAGTATGCCACTAACATCACAGAATTCAATAGCAACTGATTAGAAGACTAGGTGCTGGAGAAATTAATCTGAATGCTCCCCAAACAGAAACTATTGATGAAGCAGGAGATCCACTCCCTAATGAAGTCTAGGTCTGAGGCATATAAGTCAGGCAATCCAGACCTATACAAGAAATCCAGACCTGACCTTCGCAAGGTTATCAGGGATGTCAGAAGACAACACCAAACTCAACTCAAGAGCGAGATTAACCACACGGACACCTGTCATTTGTGACGAGGCTTACACTACATTATGGGTTTCAAAGAGAAGTCGAACAGAATTGCAGGCAACAATTGGGGCAGCACGGTGGCTCAGTGGTTAGCACTGCTGCCTCACAGCACCAGGGACCCAGGATCGATTCCAGCCTCGGGTGACTATCTGTGTGGAGTTTGCACATTCTCCCCGTGTCTGCGTGGGTTTCCTCCGGGTGCTCCAGTTTCCTCCCACAATCCAAAGATGTGCAGGTTAGGTGAATTGGCCATGCTAAATTGCCCATAGTGATAGGTGCATTAGTCAGGGATTAATGTAGGGGAATGGGTTACTCTTCGAAGTGTCAGTATGGACTTGTTAGGCCAAAGGGCCTTTTTCCATACTGTAGGGAATGTAATCTAGTCTATTTAAATACAGCCCTACCCGATGAGCTCCATGCATTCTATGCTCACATTGAACAGAAGGTCAGTGAAATGATACCTACTTGTCCACATAGCCTCTGATCCACCTGTACCCTGGTCACTGCCACAGATGTTAAATTAGCCTTCTTGAGTGTGAACCCACAGAAAGCAAATGGCCTGAGTGGAATGCCCGACTGTGCACTCCGATCCTGTGCAGACCAAATGATGGAAGTTTTCGCTGACATCTTTAAGCTCTCCTTATTTCGATCTGAAGTCCCTAACTGCTTCAAGACGACCACCATCATCTCAGTGCCAAAGAAAAATCATGCAGTGTGCCTCCATGACTGTCGCCTGGTGGCTCTAACCTCTAGAATTATGAAGCACTTCAAGGAGGTTAGTCATGGCTCACATCAACTCAAACCTACCAGATTGCCTTGATCCTTTGCAATTTGCCTACTGATGCCTCGGGTTCAAGGCAGATGCCATCTCTCTGGCCCTACATTCATTCTGGAACATCTGGATAACCAGGATACCCACAACAGGCTCCTACTTAGTGACTACAGTTCCACCTTCAAACACCACAATTCCAAAGGAAAGCTCATCTCCAATCTCTGAGATCTATATCCCCGCTTCCCCCATCTGTAACTGGATCCTTGACTTCCTAACCCACAGACTGCAGACAGTAAGAATATGTGACAACACTTCCTCCGTGATAATCCCAACACAGTGCCTCACAAGGCTATGTACTCAGCCCTCTATCATACATCTTACACACTCAACTGCATGGCCAAACTTTGCCCCAAATCCATTTACAAGTATGCTGATGACACCACCGCTGTAGGTCAGATTTCAACAACGACAAGGCAGAGCACAGGTAAGAGACTGAGTCCTTAGCAGAGTGGTGTAAAGACAACAGTCACTCCATCAATGTCAGCAAAACAAAGGAACTGGTCACGGACTTCAGGAAGTGGAGTGAAGGGCATGACCCTGTCTGCAACAACAGTGCTGAAGTGGAGATGGTTAAGAACATCAGGGAGTGATGATCACCAACAATCTGTCCTGGTCCACCCACGTGAACATGATGGTCAAGAATGCACAGCAACACCTCCAATTCCTCAGAGGGCCAGTGAAATTTGGCATGGCCACAAAGACTCTTACCAATTTGTTATAAATGCACCGTAGAATCATCCTATTTGGGTGCACCACAGTGTGGTACAGTAAGTGCTCTTTCCAAGACTGCAAGAAACTGTCAACACAGGCCAGCTCATCACACAATCTAGCCTTCCATCCACTCACATGATCTATACTTGCCACTGCCTCAGGAAAGCAACCAACATAATCACGATGCATCTCACCCCCCCCCCCCCCCCCCCCGCACCCTACACACACACCAGTTATATTCTTTTTCACCATCTTCCATCGGATAGAAGATATAAAATACTGAATACACATTCGAACAAATTCAAGAACAACTTCTTCTCTGCTCTTATCAGACTTTTGAATGACCTCTCAAGTATTAACAGGCAAAAGTGAGGACTGCAGATGCTGGAAATCAGAGTCAAGATTAGAGTGGTGCTGGATAAGCACAGCAGGTCAGGCAGCATCCAAGGAGCAGGAAAATCGATGTTTCAGGCATGAATGGCTTTTATCCAAAACGTCGATTTTCCTGTTCCTCAGATGCTCCTGACCTGCTGTGCTTATCCAGCACCACTCCAATCTAGACTCTCAAATGTTAATGTTGATCTCTTTTTCTGCAATTGTACTCTGTATTCTGTTTTGCTACTTGATCCACTTTGTAAGGTACAATTTGCCTGTACAGCATGCAAAACACCACTTTTCGCAATCTCAATACGTGTGACAACAATAAATCAAATCAAACAGAATAGAATCAGTTATTACCCTCATTGAAACTAACTCTAAAGGCCTATGTGTTAATTAAAAGATTATAGATTTCAATGATTTAAGGCATGGATTAGCTGGTATTCATTAAACTTTCTGAAATCAACCACAATCACTGCCTAATCTGCAACTTCCTAGCCAAGTGCAATGTTATTCAGAAAGTGTTTCCCATAATCATTCCAAGTGCCCTACAACCCTTTCCATCCTCTTTTCTCCCATCGGTATGCTAAAGTAAGAGTAGACAGTAACTGCAAAATCAATGTTGGATTCAGCTTGATAACACACACACACACACACACAATTGAAGGATAATGAACAACTAACCCTTATATTCAAGACAAACATTCATTCATGGATTACTCAAAAGCTACAAACCATGGCAATCTTAGCAGCAGATATTTTCTGAGATTGGTTTCCTTCTCTTTTGTTTGATTCTCTTTCCCTATGACCAGTTTCTCCCTCCTTCAACATCTTCACTTCTGAATGATGATGCCAAGTATATTCGTGGGAGGATGGAAAGGAGGACAGAAGGGAGGACGAGAGAAAGGGAAAAAGTGAGAACAAGACAAAACTGATAGAAAAAGAGGAAAGAATGAGTGAAAATGCAGGACAGAGATGGGAGGAGAGAGAAGAGACAGAAAAGTAGTTAAGAGAGTGAGAAAAGAGAAGGGATAAGAAGGAGGAAAAAAGAGAAGGGAGAAGTGAAAGGGTAAAGAAAATGGAAGAGAGAGGAGAGATGAAGAGAGTGAGAAAATGCAGAGAAGGGAGATGAGTACTGCTGAAGAAGGGGCAAATGTCAGACATCTGCACTCCTCTCAGAGCCAGTGCTTCTCTGTTTGCTTGTTTGTTTTATTCTCCAATGGTTCATCAGCAGTTTCCGCTTCAGGGGTTTTCCAGAAGTAACTTTGATACATGAATAACTTTAATTAGTGATTGTAACTTGAAGCAGTAAAGGTGCCAGATTGAATCTGGGTGGACTTGTGGCTTTTACATCCCCATCCGTCCAGGTAACCTTACACAAAAGTGACCAATTCTGGTTCTTAGGCTGAAGGCTTGGCGCACAAAATGGTGGCAGGTGTAGGTAACCTTCAGGGCAGGTGCTTCAGTACTTCAGTGTGACCTTCTCAGAAAATGTTTGTTTGAATCTGTGCTTCTTTGTTAGAAAAAAAAGGGAAAAAACACAAAATCACGGTTTGAAATTGGAAATTTGAAGTTTGAAATCATCTATTTTTGCAGCTGCTACACAGTCAGAATTCAGGCTTAATTAGTCACAGGATTTTGAGGAAGGATCACTGAACCCGAAACGTTAACTTCGATTCTGTTTACAGATGCTGCCGGATCTGCTGAGCTTTTTCAAAACTTCTGTTATTGCTTTTAAATTAGTCACAGAATGGCCTCCTGAATATCTGCTACTTAACACATCATTTACCACCCTACAGTTTACCTACCATCATGTGACTACAGAATCAATAATGGCCAATTTTGATACAGCTTGGAAATTTAAGGAAGTAGCTTTATATCCAATAGGAAAAGCAGAGTGCCAGGACAAGGAAAGGAACGTAAGAAATCTAGTGAAAATAGTTATTGGCCTGAATTTGTAGGAAGTGGTGTCTTTGTAAATAGCAAGCATGTCTGTTAATGGACATAGGAGAAAGTGAGGTCTGCAGATGCTGGAGTATCAGAGCTGAAAATGTGTTGCTGGAAAAGCGCAGCAGGTCAGGCAGCATCCAAGGAACAGGAAATTCGACGTTTCGGGCATAAGCTCTTCATCCTGATGAAGGGCTTATGCCCGAAACGTCGAATTTCCTGTTCCTTGGATGTTGCCTGACCTGCTGCGCTTTTCCAGCAACACATTTTCAGCTCTGTTAATGGACATAGTAAATTATTATCTCAATTTGCGAGTAGGCAGTTGCCTTTGAAAGCAGTGGCACTGCTTCTCATCTGTATGCAATCTCTCATCCTGTGAAAGCACGCATTAATTTTCATATGTTGACAATTCTCAACTCGACCTGAACACCACCTCTCTCAATGCCCCAACTGTTGATTAATTATTTGACATCCAACACTGGACGAGAAGTTTCCTCTAAGTATTGGGAAGACTGAAGTCACCATAAACCGATTCCTAGCTACCAATTCCATCTTTAAGAATGGATGAAAACACTTCGGTAGCAGTTTGGAGAAGATTTACTTGTCGAATACCTGGTATGGGTGCCATGTGTTATGAGGAAAAGTCAGATAGGCTCAGCCGAAGTGTAGATAAGCAAGAGACAACTTGATTGAAACATATAGGCTCTTAAGTGTTTTGACAATGGGCATGTGGAAAGGATAGTTCTTCATGTGGGAGAATCCAGAACTAAGTGTGACTCTCAAAATAGGAGGCTGCCCATTTAAGACTGAGATGAGAATTTTCTTTTTCCCCTCATAGTACGTACAAAGTTTTTTGAACTCTCTTCCTCATAAGGCATTGGAAGCAGAATATTTTTAAGGTAAAGACTGATAGGTTCTTGACAAGCAAGGGGTTGAAAAGTTATCAGGATAGGCCAGATGTGGTGTAATCAGTCAGCCATATTACTGAATGGCATAGCAAGCTCAAAGGGCTGAGTAGCCAATTCTTTCTCCTAATTTGCATGTTCGTATCCCTCCCTGGCAGACATTGGAGACAAAAATCAGAGCGCCGGCAACCTTGGTTGAGGAGTTCAATCACTAAGACACTTATTCCACCTCCATTACCCAACATTAGTCCTGCACCATTCGTCTGCTGCCGAAATCCTCATTGATGTCTGTCCTACCTGCTGTGCTTTTCCAGTGCTACACTTCTCAACTCTGACTCTGCGGATCTGCAGTCCTCACTTTCTCCTACTTCTATACTTGCCTATGCCAATATGTACCTGGTTGCAACTTCCCACAATATTCTAAACTCTGAAAACCTGGAATCATCCAAAATACTGCTACCTGTGTTGTCACTAAAACCAAGTCTCATTCATCTGTCAGCTCTGTGCTCACTGATCAATATTGGTTATGTCAAGCACCAACTCAAACTTAACATTTTCATCCTGATTTTCAATGGTGCCTCCATCCTTCATCTCCTCCTACCTTACCTGCACCCTGCGCGCACGCACACACACACACACACACACACACACACACACACACAGACCCTGCACACCTCTCCCTTCCCACTGAGATGTTTGCACTTATCTAATTCTAGCCCTTTGTGCCTCTCCAATTTCATCTGCTCCACCATTTTTGGCTGTGCCTTCAGCAGTCTGAGCTCCAAGCACTGAAATCCATCTCCAAACCTTCATTACTGATGCAAGTGACTCTGTGACAGAGAAATTGCTCTTGAAGTTGGCCACAAGTTGATCTTAAAAAAATATTTATTGAAGGGAGGTCTGAAGGGTTGAGATCTACCACCTTTCCCTGCGGGAATGCTGACTAAACACAGGATGTTGCAGCCCCTGTCCTTGTATGATTTACAGTCCAATTCACACTTATCTTTCAGTTGCACATATCCTGTCCTGAGGTGGCAGCTTACTCTCACTGCTGGAACTGACTGCACACTTTGCTCAAAGTGCCAGTATTTTGGGTCACGTGTCACCTGATCTCTCGACACAGCAGCATAAGGCCTCAGTTACACATTTCACGCTCCTCCAGTGGGTGTCCAGAATACCACCAGTTGAATCAAACAGGGTGGGAATAACAATGTACAGCTAGAGAATGCCAGAAAATCTTCATGCACTTCACAGAGGCATCAGCCTAGATTACGATTATATTGACAAACATTTTTCGTGCAAATGGCTAAATGTGTAGAATGTATATAAAGTATCAAGATACAAGCTCAATTAATAATTTTGAGATTTATGGGTGGAATCCTAGAAGTCTGAGCAATTTTGGCTTTGGCTGAGTATATGTCAGAATCAAGCAACAGGTGTGGCAAGGCCCAACTCAATATTGGGAGTAATTCACCGTAACTTTTCACAAGCATTCAAACGTCAATGACAAGGATTAGTACTTATTAAGGGGCTTGTTAATGGCATAACATGCCACATTAACGTAATACCTCCCATTTTACCAAACTCGCCAAACACATTCAACAACATGGTGGATACAGCTCATGACTTGTTCCAAACTACCTCCATGTTGGACACCAAACTCAAACATCCTAGGATACACTGCATGTGTACAGCCACATTCGTGGACATTGGCATCTGACATGTCCCACTCCTAAGAACCCACTTGCTGAATGCTTCTGCACTTCAAATATGGACCTAAGGTTCTATCAGTAATATTACTGCAAGGACACACATCCAACTCTCAGAATGAAACAAACTACATCTTTGGACTCTCTGCTAACTATCACTGTATTTATTCAATTTGACCATACCTGGGCGCTCACAGCATCCATGCCTTGCATTGTTTTGTTTTCAGTTATCCACCTCAGCCAAACATAGCAGGCTCAAAACACTGCTGTGTCACTGTATCATTTAGGACAGACACAAAGCCTGAAAACTTGCCATTTAAAGCTTGCCAATCATTTCCAGCAGGCCTCAGTTAAGAAAAGGGGACAGCTTTCACTCAAATTTTTGGCACAGTAACTCAAGGGAAGTCTGCAATACCCCGTCTGGCTCTGTTTGGGCAGCTGGAGACACTACTCTCTCCTCAAAAGGGCTGAGGAACTGAATGATGGGCAATATGCCACTCAGCTTGAGTCTTTCTGTCTGAGTGTGGGCAGTTTTCCTCATGGAATCAGAAAGGGAGGTATTAAAGAAGGGAAAGGTCAGTACAGCAGCAGAGAACAAGCACGAATGTGAGGCAGTGGAGAGAGGATGATGGAACTTGCAATAGCAGAGGGAAAAATGACATTAACCTTGCTTCTCCAAATGGCTGAGACCACTATAACCTGGGTGACAATGTTAATGCACTGCGCCGGAGAGAAATATCAGAAATGGTGCAGGGCAGCTCTGGACTGGAGGTGCTTATGGGGTGTGCAATGGATGTTAGTGAATTCCAGAAAACCTGGTGAGTTCTTCCAGGAACAGCAAGAGGGAAGGTGGGATGGAAACCAGACGTATAATATACCATAGGGGTGGGTTAGATAACTAATGAGATCAGTTTGGAAAGATAGAGCAAGAAAACCTGCTAGAGCTCACAGTGAGAAACCCTCCAAAAAGCTACACAGTTTTGATACAGACATTAAAAAAAGGTAAGCTTCAGATTGTTCCAAGACAATGATACATAACGATGTTGAGCCAAGGCAGATAGACGGAGTCCAAGAGTAGGTCTCGCTGAATATGCCCAAGTTGAAATACTTACTTCAATTTACAGAATCATAGAAACCTGAAACATAGGAGGTGGTCTTTCTACCTCGACCTCTCTCTTAATTCTTAGAAAGAGGAGTTCTCTGCTTAATCCCTTGCATTTACTGTTCCTCTATAAAAATTCCTCATTAGCAAACATCTGTCCAACTGCCTTTTAAAACTATGATTATCTTCCATCTGGGTTGTGAAGTGAGGGAATTGAACTGACAATCGTAACCCATTTAATAATTTTTTAAAAACATGACAATTAACCAGCATCTCCCGAGCTAGACACTTTGATGCATGAATCATTCATGCTAGGAGCTGGCTGAAAAAATGCAAACAAGGCCAATTCAGGGACCTTTGCTGGAGTCAGAGTTGGATCAGCTGAGTGGGTGGAAATCTCCTTCTGGTCTCATGTATGACAGCAGCTCCTGCATAAGATCGATCATCACATCCATGTATGAACAAACTTTGAGGGAGGGCCACACCGTGATTATGAAAAAAGCTGAGTTCTTTTGTGTTCTCTTCCTTTAGTCTTAGAACAGGGAGAGCAGAGGCTGTTTGAATCATATTACCTTGACAATACTTTGGGGAGAGGTTGAAGAGAATGGCCTGGTATTTTCTGGAGTTTAGATGAGTGAAAGGAGATCTCAGAACCAAAAATTCATAAAAGGGATCAACAGAATAGACACAAACTCATTAAAAAGAGCAAGCCATTTAAGACTGAGATGAGAAAGAAATTCTTCAGTTCAGTGGGCAGTGAACCTTTTGAATTCTGAAACCGAGAGGATTGAGGAAGCTCAGTCATTGAGTAAATTCAAGACAATGATGGACACATTTCTAGACACTAATGACATCAAGGGATGTGGAAGTAGTGTGCAAAAATGGCACTGAAGCAGATGATGATCAGCCACGATCTAGAATGGAGGAGCAGACTTGTGGGACTGAACGGTCTACTACAGCTTGTACTTTTCTATAACACAAATAGCTGAATTGGCCCAAGGTCGCTATGCAGGTGTATACGCCCTAATTGAGCTTCATATCATCCTATTTCATCTCATTCCACCCTTTACTTCACTTCTCCTCCAAATATTTATCTAATTTCCTCATACAGGTCTACGCTAGTCACCTCAACAAGTAACTATACTAGCCATCTGGAGATTAGCTCACTCAGCAAAAGCTACTGCTTATGCCTGGAATATAAGCTGGCTCGTTTAGCTCAGTGCTTCTCTGGATTCCAGCAAATAACAGGAAAGAGAGACACAAAACTCACGCTTCCATTGAATGTTGTACTTTCAGAGATCTGCTTGATTGGGTAAGAGGCTAGTGTTTGTAGGAAAGTTTCTGCAGAGTTTTCCAATGCCCAGGACACACAAGTAGATTTAAATAAAACTTCCTGCTCTCCTTCTGCGGTGCGTGACACACATGCATAGACACATATAGGATCTTCCTATTTCATACTCTACAAGTAGGAGAACACACCATCTACTAAGGTAAGAAAAACTACTGAATCTTCCAGGGATCAAACAACATTCCAATTAATTAAGTTCACTTCCAATCAGTAGGCCCGGAAAATTGTGGCCCACAGGTGCAAACACATACAGTCACAAAAGCCAACTGCACGAATATTTATACACACACACCCACACCAGCAAAGAGCACATACACCCACACACACAGTGGTGTGGATACAATTGTACATACAGGTGCAACACAGACAAGCAGCCTGTTTAAAAATACAAGATTGCAGCTGCATTTGAGAGACAGTCACACTGAATAAACTGGGGAAAATTAAAAACTGAAAATAGAATCTAACATTTAAATATTTTACATGTTTAAAAAAGTAAAAAAGAGAAGTTGTTAACCAAGCTTCATTCAATGATCCTGTTTACACTGAACACACTCAGACTGAAAGTAACACACGCGATGTATAAGTCTGCAAATCTCTGCAAGCCTTCTGCATATTGCGGTTGGTACCTGTGCCCTTTGGAACAAAAGTTTTTTTTTCCCCTCACTAAGGAGCCTAGATGTTCTTAAAGTGAAGACCAAATAGATAGTTTCTAATATAATGATCAATTTGGAGGAAAACTGAAATTGCTAGAGAAACATAGCAGGTTTGGCAGCAACACCTGGTAGCAGATTTGGACAGAAAGTAAAGTTAACATTTTAAGTCTAGTGACCCTTTTTCAGAACTCAGAGTTTAGAGTGTTTACTTTAAAGTAATTCTACCACTACAAGCCCCACACTATTCCCAACTTAATTCTGCGACAAATTGAACATGAATGACTTTCAGTCATCTGTGAGGAAAACGTTGGAAATCATTTCACATCTATAGCCTTCTGAACTGTGTTCCGCTGAAACATGTTGAGATGTTTTATTTTGATAAAGCTGCTGGGTAACTATAAGTTCTTGTTGTACTAGATCAATTCCCAATGGACTGAAATTGAATTGGGGAATTTAAAAAAAGGTAGCCACATGTGCAATAGGCTGGACAAGTCATTGTGTCATCTAATCTGCAAATCATATCCATGTAGTAGAAGAACTGGTGTTCTGAAACTCCACTGTGTACCTTTATCAAGATCTTTAAAAGGTGCTTTCATCATAGGAAGCTTGACATTCTTGTTACCAATGAAGTCAGCCTCCAAGGATCCTGCAACAGCCAACCTTATTGAGTTTTATCTGGCAAAAATCAGGAGTGAAAAATTTTATCAGTCTATGGTCGACATTGCACCTGTCACTTGATGCTACCGATATCACCAGGGTCTTCTCCCTCTACACTTGCCTGGGCAGGTGTAGCTGCAAGAATAGCCAAAAAACTTGAGGCTATCCAAGACAAATCTATTTTCTTAATCGGTGTTTTTGTGGCTGAACTCAACCTATCTTCCCGATGCCACTGTCACAAACTGACTGCAGAAATGTACCAAACACACTTCAACCGTGCATGTGAATCACATGGCTTCTACTTCCAACATTGTAGAAGCATTCCAACAGCTGCAAAAATCTGTTAGAGTCATAGAGCATCCTGAGTAATGTTTTTCCAAGGCTGCTGAGGTACCATCATCATAAGAATAAAGGAAGTTCAAAGAAAAACCCCAATAATACCTTCCAGAGGGAGGACAGGGAGAGATAGGTAATGAATGTGACCTTGTCATCCACAGCCAAATAACACATTTGAAAAAAAAATTCTCCTCCTCAAAATAGGCCCAGTTATTATTTGTCATCTAAATAACTACAGCCACTGTCCACAAGGCAAAAATCAAATGTGTGATGGAAACTTTGCAAATGCCTGGACGAGTGCAGCTCCTAACACACAAGAACCTTGGCACCCGAAAAAAAAAGCAGTCCACCCGACTGACACCACATCCACAAACATTCATTCCCTCCACTACGGATGCTCAGTGGCAGTGTACTATTGACAAGATAAACTTTAGAAATTCACCAAAACTCCTGAGACAGCTCCTTCCAAAGCCATGACCACTTTCATCTAGAAGGAAATGGCAATACCACCATTTGCAAGTTAGCCACCAAGCCACTCACCATCTTGGTGACTTGGAAATATATTGCCATTCCTTCAATATCATGGAGTCAAAATCCTCGAATTCCCTCCCAATCTGAAAAACATGGACTGCAGCGATTCAAGGCAGCAACTCATCATGACGTTCTCAAAGGGCAAATAGGGACAAGTCACAAATGCTGGCCCTGTCAGCAATGCCTACACCCCAGTGAATTCTTAAAAAGCCACAGTTCAAATGGTGTCCAAAAAACATTGTCAAAAGGAAAGAAATGACAGGCATGATTCTTTGAGACTGTTCTCTGGGTCAGGGCATAAGGGTAAATAGAGAACAGGCAAACAGTGTGCAATACTCCATTAAAAGTCTCAGGCTTCCTTTTGCTCATCAGTCCCTCTTACTACTTGAACAAACATGATGGCTCCCAACATAATCTTCACCTGACAGATCACTTTATTCCCACTTTAATGCATCATAAAGGTGATCAAGTTTTCCCTTTATTCAAGAGACTGTGATCTCTGTGAACCTCTAGTTGGCTAGTTTCCCAGCAACAGCAGTATGAAAAATGGGTAGGGAGTGATACAGTGGTAATGTCACTGGACTAGTAACCCAGAACTTCAGGTGAACATTTTGCAGTGATGGGTTCAAATCCCACCATGGCAGATGGTGAAATTTGAACTCAATTTAAAATAAATCTGGAAAATCCATGCAACCAGTATCAATGGGCATCCTTTGGGGAAGGCAATCTGTCATCTTTGTCTGGCCTACGTGTCAAATTTTTAACTCCCCTCTCGGCAAATGCTGGCACATTCTACATATCATGAATGAATCAATAACAAAATACACCAAGTCAACTACCAGGACCTGACAACTTTTGAAGTTAGAGTCACCCATTCATACACTGAAATGGGTAGATGGTTAAACAGTGGCCAGTTTGAACATTTAGCCACGTTCATAACTTTGTGATAACAATGTGGTACTGACAGAGTTAACCAAGTGTCGGAGTTACTGTACCAGTGTATGACTTCAAAAGGCAGCTGATCAAAACCCAAGATTCTGTCCACTACCATAGAACAGGAAAGTCTGCAGTTGGAACTGCGGTGTGTGGTAAGTGACAGATCTCAGCAACTGCAGCTTTCATGGGACTGGAACGTTCTGTAAGCAGGGAGGTACAATGTGCCATGTTCCATCTCCTGATTTCAATCTGGTTACTAGCATGAGCGTGAAATGATGCATTTTGGAAGTGTAAATAAAATGGCACAATTTTGATAATGTATAATTGTGCAAGAAACAGAAATCTCACAGTGGTTACATATATAAACCATCGAAGGTCACAAGAAAAAGTTATAAAGCTGATAAAAAGCATGGCTTTATAACAGAAGCACAATGCAGAACTGCAAGAAAGTAATGTTAAACCTTCATCTATCATTGTTTAAACCTGCCCTGGAAAACACTGATCAATGCTGGGCATCAGAGTTTGGGAAGGGGGGGAAGGAATTGGGTGCTGTCAAGACCTTGTAGAGAATCAGATTTAGTAGAATGGTACCTTAGGGAGAAAAGGTTCAAAATGCACAATATTAGCCAGTCACTTTAATCATTTTCCAGTATGTTCTCTTTTTAAGTACTACCGTACATTTACTATTTTTTAAAAATGCTTTTGTTAAATGCCGATTTCCACAGCAAGCTATTTGTACATGCATTAAAATTTCAGCAAGTAACTTACTTCTGTAGAAATTCTTCCAGACCACATATCTTCAAGACAAAGTTGTCAACGTTTATGCCACGGAGGTTGTCATAGATGTAACAGAGAGTCTGATAAATAACTAGATCTACTGTGGAGCCCCCTGGAAAACAATGCAATGCCACAACCAGTGAACAATTTGGATTCATATTTAACCATTAACTCAGTTTAAGATGTCTCAAATTAATATTTTCAAATAAAACTTGACATTGAGCCAAAAAGAATATGATAGGACAAGTTTTAAAAAAAGCTTCTTCATGGAAATAGATTTTATTGAGGACTTTAAAATGTGAGGAAATGGAGAAATAAAGAATTTTAGGGAGTAAAATCCTGAACTTAGAATTTGATCAGTTGAAATAGCAAAGTTGAAGGCACGACTGCCCATGGAAGAACAATAAAAATAGAGCCAGGGCACAAGGTCAGATTTGGAGGAGCACAGAATTCTAAGATGATTGTAGGTCAAGATGAGGTTACAAAATTAAGAAGGGGCAAAGCCACAGAGGAATATGAAAGTGAAAGACAGAATTTCAAATACAAGGATGACATGTGATGTGACAGCAGACTTTTGTGAAGTTTTACAGATGGTACAACATAGAAGCTCACCAGCAGAGTTTAGACATAAATAAAGGTCAGAGTTGTAGCAGCAACAGATGATAGGAGGCCAGGGCAGAGACAGGTGATGCTACAGAAACAGAGCTAGGAGGCTTTTGAACACCAGCAGCTTTACAAATGCTACAACAGTAAACTGAGGAAAATCTTGAGATAAGGGCCCTGGAACCTACATCACGTGTGCCATTGCTCGGGCAGACACACCCATCTGCCCTAAGATCTCTAAAGAGCAGGTTTGTTTTTAATCTAAGATGCAATGAAAAAAATAATTAGTCCCTTCAGCATTCGATATTATCTTTCATTCATTTATCAGCTCTGAGTGCATAGTTTGCTCCACATGATATGAGCAGAAACTGGGATTAAAGACATAAATAGCAGTATACCAGATATCAGTGATTTGCGAGGCTTTAAGTAACATGTACTCTCCATTTGTTAATGCACATTAGAATGCACAGGCAGGGAAAACCCACAATTTGGTCACACTGATAGATTAGCCGGGCAGCATATTATGTCACTGCTGATGAATCAATTTAGGTAAGTGGAGATAATAAAATTCTAAAAATGCATACAAATCTCCCCTCTAATAGGGCAATTCTCCTGAATATCATTAAGCAGACAATAGATACATGTAGAATAAAATGACTGGTCTACTGAAGTATTGCAGTTTTTTTGTTTATTTTTTGGTGTTAATTTATTTCAGTTACACTAAACTGCTTCAGTAACCACCTGATGAAGGAGTGGCGCTCCAAAGGCTAGTGTGCTTCCAATTAAACCTGTTGGACTATAACCTGGTGTTGTGTGATTTTTTAACTTTGTACACCCCAGTCCAACACCGGCATCTCCAAGTCCCTTTTTCATGCCAATTGCCTGAGGCGGTCATCACCTTTTCCTATTTGAAACAAATGAAAATGCTAATTTCTTGTAACAGATTGATTGAAAGGGAACATTTATTGTATAAGAAATTCCCTCTCCAGTATTCGAGTCATGGAGTCATACAGTACAGAAAGACTCTTCAGTCCAACCAGTCCATGTTGAACATAATTCCAAACTAAACTAGTCTCATCTGCCTGCCTTGGCCGTACACTTTCAAACCTTTTCTATTCAAGAGTAGCTTTATTTCTCAATTCTACCATATACAACTGATACAGTAAAAACGAGACGGCATTCTTCCAGGACCAAGGTGCTACACGGACAACATGAATTACACGAAGAGTACAGTCATACAAGGGCAGCATAAAGTGCATAAGAAAAGTGCAAAACATGCACAGCACACTAATTCCTGACAAGACAAGACAATAGGCATATTGGTGAACAAGTTACAGTGTAATAATGAATGATCATTAATAAAGCATTATTTTAGCAACAATTCAAAAAGTCATGCAAAGAATTGCAGATGGAATGGAGTGTGATCATCCGTGTTAAGGAGCCTGATGGTTTAGGGGAAGAAACCATTGCACAGTCTGGCACGAGAGACCGAATGCTCTGGTATCTTCTGCCAGATGGCAGTAGGGAGAAGAATTTGAATGAAGGATATGTGGGGTTACCCACAATGCTGCTAGCCTTGCGGATGCAGTATGTGGTGTAAATGTCTGTAATGAAGGCAAGAGAGACCCCGACGATCTTCTCAGCTGTCCTCACTATCCATGGTAGGGTCTAATGATCTGAGATGATGCAATTCCTGAATAGGCAGTGATGCATCTGCTCAGCGTACTCTCCATGAACCCTCTGTAGAATGTGGTGAGGATGGGGGGGGGGGGGGGGGGTGGGAGGTGGGCTTTCCCCAGCCTGTGCAGAAAGTAGAAACACTGCTGAGCTTTCTTGGCTATGGAGCTGGTGTTGAGGAACCAGATGGACGCCAAGATATCTGGTGCTCTTCACGATCTCCACGGGGGAGCAGTTTACATCTAGTGGAGAGTGGTCGCTCTGTGCCCTCCTGAAGTCAACAACCATCTCTTTTGTTTTGTCCACATTCAGAGGCAGGTTATTGGCTCTGCACCAGTCCATTCGCCGCTGCACCTCCTCTCTGCATGCTGACTCATTGTTCCTTTCAAAGGGATGCAAAACAGTTGTGTTATCAGTAAACTTAATAATATGATTCAAGCTGTGCATCACTGCATGGACATAAGTCAGCAGGTGAATAGCAGTGGACTGAGCATACATGCTCAGTGTGATGGTGTTGGAGATGCTGTTCCCAATCCAGATTGACTGAGGTCTCCCAGCCAGGAAGTCCAGGATCCAGTTACAGAGGGAGGTATTCAGGCCCAGCAGACTCAACTTTCCAACCAGGTGCTGAGGAATGATGGTGTTGAATGCAGAACTGAAGTCTATGAACAGTAATCTGACATAGGTATTCTTCCTGTCCAGGTGGGTGAGAGCCAGATGGAGGGTGGTGGAAATGGCATTACCTGTTGAGAGGTTGGGATGATATGCAAACTGCAGGGTGCCCAGTGAGGGGGGGCAGCAGGGTCTTAATATGCCTCATCACAAGCCTCTCAAAACACTTTAATGATAAAGAGTATTAGTGCAACGGGGTGGTGGTAATTGAGGCAGGATACTGAAGACCTCTTTGGCTTGGGGACGATGGTAGCGGTCTTGCAGTGCGTTGGAACTATGGCGCAGCTCAGGGAAATGTTAAAGATGTCCATGAGAACATCTGCCATTACATCAGAACATCCTCTGTGTACTCTGGTAGGGACGTTACCTGGTCCAGCAGCCCTACATGGGTTGACTCTGCATAGGGCTTTCATGTACTTTACATACCTATCCAAATGTTTTTTCAATGTTGTACCCACATCCTCAGGATTTTCATTCCACATGCAAACCACCCCTGTGTAAAATATTTGCCTCCATGTCTTTTTTAAATCTCTCACCTCTCATCTTAAAATTGCACCCCCTAGTCTTGAAATCCTCCATACTTAGGAAAAGACAACTACTATTCATTCTATACATACCCCTCATTATTTAATAAACTTCTTTAAGGTCACCTCTCAACCTCCTACCTCCAGTATAAAATTCCCAGCCTTTCCAGTCTTTCATTATAACTCAATATATATATGAGTGTCAGGGTATCAGGAACAGGTAACATTCTGTCCCAATCTGATAGACATCCTTAGTCACTTCTGATCAGTAATCAAGACAGGAAACCCTTGCAGATGAGCCCAGATATAAGATTTGTCTGTCTATTAGCCACGTCCCTGGCTCAGATTCAAACCTCGGAACTTTTCAATAATATAACACTGTCATTGAATGGGTTTATTTACTGTGGCACTGAAATCAGCGCCTGGAAGAGGATTGGGCCATTCTTTAAGGTCGCCGCTGTGGCTAGATTATGGGGTAATGTTTGTAAAGATGCAATAATAGAGAAATCATGTTGTAATTGGCAGTTAGTCCATGCCAGCAGTGGTTTGGGATCATTGCCAATCTAAACAGATAAACAGCAAAATGCTGTTTTGTTCTGGCCTTGGAGCTGTCTGCATCAAATTCATCTGGGGTACGATTTTAACTGCTCAGCGGGAAATGTTAAGCAAAAACCAGACACCTCCAAAAGTGCGAATGATAGATTTATGTGCATCATTGGCTTATACCCAATTATAGATACTGATGCCTGGGTCATGAACAGAAATGACAGTAATCCAAAAGTCAAGTCAGTAAGAGAGGTCAGATGAAAATCCCAGTAATATTTGAATGCTGGGACTCAAAAAAACTTCATATATATGCACATACAAACTAGCAGAATAGGTCATTCAGACCCTGCTCTGCCAATCAATCAGATCACAGCTGATCGGTTTGTTTTTCAAATTCCACATTCCCATCTATCCTGATAACCTTTCATTCCTTTGCTAAACAAGAATCTATCCATTTGTTGCCTTAAAAATATTCAATAATTCCTATTCCATCATCTTCTGCAGCAGAGTTCCAAAATTGCCTCACCCTCAAAAGGAAAAATAAAGCCTCCTTATCTCTGGCCTAAAAGGGATAATAAATGAGCAACGTAATTAAATAAATAACATATTTCACAGAAGGAAAAAAGAAAGTCAAACTCATAACTATAAGTTGGAGACAAATTAATTTCAGGAAACCTGTTGATGCCATTGATTTACAGTCTTATGTGAATCACAGGCTAAATACAAGCATTATGAGTCCAAATACAGTTGTAACTACAGAAAACACAATGTTGAAATAATCCAAGGTGCTTCCTGTTAATAAGCTCAGTGATTCAAAGAACAAATAGATTTTCAAGATGTACATATTTAACTGGACAAAAATCATTCAACATTGAGCTCCTTTAATTTGGTTTCTCATTACTATAACAGAGAAAGCTTCTGTTAAAAACATACACACACACAAACCACCACACTCTGTTGAAATAAATAACCCTTGTTATCCTGGCTACAATTAGATGTTTCGATTGAACAACAGGAATAGCTCTGGATCAAATTCAAAACTCACCATCACACGTGAATGTAAGCGGCTCGGACAGACTGCTGGCAGACACAGTAACTTTCACACTGATGCCATCTCCATGTTGGTCATTTCGGATGACCACTGGACTCCAGATTAATCCCATGTTTTCTGCACCATCACAGGTGTAGCGGCTTCGAAGCCTAAAGATAGAAAGAATAATTATCACAGGTGATTTGGTGGTGGGAAAAGCCATTCAGTTGTATATGATAACATTTCTGTATATAGAAAGAGCAAAATTGTTGTGCAGATTGTCCTTCTTTCTCTGAGCTAGGAGGCCTGGATTCAAGTCCCGCCTGTTCTCGTGACATGTCAGAATATACCTGCACAGGTTGATTATAAAATACCTAGAAAGAACAATTAGAGATTTTGAATCTTTCTCCATTACCTTTCACAACAGGACTTCACTTAGAATTCCTGACAGAACTCCTAACTATAATCTACATGGACTCAGTCAGGGGTACAATCGACATGGAACACTTTCCACTTGCTTGAATGCGTGCAGCTCCAACACCACCAAAAGCTTGACACCATTCAGGACAAAGCAGTGCCTTTGACTGGCACCACAACAAACACCTTCAACATTCACTCCCTCTATCACCAATGCACAGTGACATTGACAAGACACAATGCAAAACTCACGAGGTTCTTTAGGCAGCACCTTCCAAACCTCTAGATTCTACCATCTAGAAGGTCAAAGGTAGCAGAATTAAAAATCACAGAACACCACGATATAGTCCGACAGGTTTATTTGGAAACACTAGCTTTCAGACCGTTGTTCCTTCATCAGGTGGTTGTGGAATATAAGATTGTAAGACAGAATTTATAGCAAAGGTTTACAGTGCGATGCAACTGACATCATACCAACTGTAAACTTTTGTTATAAATTCTGTGTCTTACAATCTTCTATTCCACAACCACCTGATGAAGGAGCAGCACTCTGAAAGCTAGTACTTCCAAATATGCCTGTCAGATTATAACCTGGTGATGTGTGATTTTTAATTTTGTATACCCCAGTCCAACACTGGCACCTCCAAATCAAAGATAGCAGGGACATGGGAACACTACCAACTGCAAGTTCCCCTCGAAGTCTCACACCATTCTGACTTGGAATTATATCACCACTTCTTAATGTTGGGTCAAAATCCTGGAACTCCCCTGCCAACAGCTTCATGTATGTACCTACACCTCAAGGAGGGGCATTCCACCACCTTCTCAGGGGCAGTTAGGATGGACAATAAATGCTAGCCTAACAAGTATTATCTACATCTCATAAACAGATTTTAAAATACTGGATTAGTTAAATCGTGAATGTCACAGAATGTACAGATTATGTTATAAAACAATTTTAGTCTTTTAGACTCCGTTTTTAAATTAAGGCATGAGCAATGTGGTTCTCTCAGATTGAGGAATTCCTTGGCACTGTTTTCAGGGTACTCAGTTCCTCTTCAATACTTTACAGTAAAGATCATTCTTCATGTGTGGCCCAAGACAATTGAGTGTCACCTGGCATGATGCATCACAACTAAGTATGATTATGGCCCTTATTACATATCCTTACAGAAGAGTCAGGAAACAGTGACTGTGACACAGATTCTCTCATATTCTCCACCCAGAGTAATAAGGAACTGAGGTTAAATGCCATATCCTCATTCTTAACCAGCTGAGATCAGATAATTCAATACAGACCAGAAATCAAACCTGAAACCCAGAGTATGACGCTAGTTTGACGTTGCTTTAGCAAGCTCATTTAATAAGGAAACTTTCCTTAAATTCTTGACAGAAATAAAATGGGACCACCAGCATGGGCCAGATAATAATAGAAACTATCCAATATTTGCTCATCTGTTGTTGATTTAATAAAATTAATTTATAAAAAGTAATATAGTTAAATCAAATCTACTTTGCTATCAAATTTCCAAATATATCTGATAAGATTAAATAAAACAGTGTTGAAGAAACCTTCTATGGAGTATAAACACCAACATAAACTGGATTGAATAGTCCATCTATATGAAACTCAACATAGAGATTGCAAATTTGACTTTGTTGAGAACAGTTATTCCAGTTTCCATTTGAACTCCCTTCCAGCTCCAAAAATATGATTTCTCTTCAGCTAAACAATGAAGGCATGCAATGTAAACAGATGTTTTCTAGAGTTGGATAATGGTAAAAATGCATGTACTATTGATATACAACATCTGTAGTTGTGGTTCTGTTCGCCGAGCTGGAAGTTTTTGCTGCAAACGTTTCGTTCCCTGGCTAGGGAACATCATCAGTGCTATTGGAGCCTCCTGTGAAGCGCTGCTTTGATGTTTCTTCCGGTATTTATAGTGGTTTGTTCTTGCCGCTTCCGGGTGTCAGTTTCAGCTGTAGTAGTTTGTATGTGGGGTCCAGGTCGATGTGTCTGTTGATGGATGTTCTTGCCGCTTCCGGGTGTCAGTTTCAGCTGTAGTGGTTTGTATATGGGGTCCAGGTCCATGTGTCTGTTAATGGAGTTTGTGGATGAATGCCATGCCTCTAGGAATTCCCTGGCTGTTCTCTGTCTGGCTTGTCCTATGATGGTAATGTTTTCCCAGTCAAATTCATGTTCCTGGTTGTCTGAGTGTATGGCTACTAGAGATAGCTGGTCGTGTCGTTTTGTGGCTAGCTGATGTTCATGGATGCAGATTGTTAGCTGTCTTCCTGTTTGTCCTATATAGTGTTTTGTGCAGTCCTTGCATGGTATTTTGTAAACTACGTTAGTTTGGCTCGTGCTCACCACAAGGGTACACAGGAAACCAACACACACAGACCAAGTCCTAAACTATGAAAGTAACCACCCCAACACACACAAACGAAGCTGCATCAGGACACTATTCAAAAGAGCCACAACACACTGCAGTACACCAGAACTGCGAAAAGAGGAAGAGGAACACCTATACAAGGTATTCGCCAAAAACGGATACCCACGCAACTTTATCACCAGATGCCTAAGAGATAGACCACGGAACGAGGACATGCCACAACCAAAAGGACTAGCCACACTACCATACGTCAGGAGCGTCTCAGAACTGACAGCCAGACTACTGCGACCCTTAGGACTCATAACAGCACACAAGCCAACTTCCACACTCAGACAACAACTCACTAGAACAAAGGACCCAATAGCCAGCACGAGCCAAACTAACGTAGTTTACAAAATACCATGCAAGGACTGCACAAAACACTATATAGGACAAACAGGAAGACAGGTAACAGTCCGCATCCATGAACATCAGCTAGCCACAAAAGGACACGACCAGCTATCCCTAGTAGCCATACACTCAGACAACCAGGAACATGAATTTGACTGGGAAAACACTACCATCATAGGACAAGCCAGACAGAGAACAGCCAGGGAATTCCTAGAGGCATGGCATTCATCCACAAACTCCATTAACAGACACATCGACCTGGACCCCACATACAAACTACTACAGCTGAAGCTGACACCCGGAAGTGGCAAGAACAAACCACTATAAATACCGGAAGAAACATCAAAGCAGCGCTTCACAGGAGGCTCCAATAGCACTGATGATGTTCCCTAGCCAGGGAACGAAATGTTTGCAGCAAAAGCTTCCAGCTCGGCGAACAGAACCACAACAACGGACACCCGAGCTACAAATCTTCAACCAGACTTTAAACAACATCCGTAACCTAAGTTTAATACTCAAGATCTTCAAGGGAAAAAAGTGTGACTTTTTAAAAGAGAATAAATACTAAATTAAAATGGCTGCTGTGATCACCTGACTACAGATTCAGGCAAGTCATAGAGTCATAAAGAAGTACAGCATGGAAACAGACCCTTCGGTCCAACTCGTCCATGCCGATCAGATATCCCAACTCAATCTAGTCCCACCTGCCAGCACCCAGCCCATATTCTTCCAAACCGTTCTTATTCATATACCCATCCAGATGCTTTTTAAATGTTGCAATTGTACTGGCCTCCACCACTTCCACACATGCACCATCCTCTGCATGAAAAAGGTAGTGGGCGTTTGGAACGTGTTGCCAGCAGAGGTGGTACAGGCAGGCACGGTAGAATCATTTAAGAGGAGTCTGGATAAATGCATGAGTAGGTGGGGAGTAGAGGGATACAGATGCTTAGGAATTGACCGACAGGTTTAGACAGTACATTTGGATCGGCTCAGGCTTGGAGGGCCGAAGGGCCTATTCCTGGGCTGTAAATTTTCTTTGTTCTTTTATACATTTCCTTTCTCACCCTAAAACTATGCCCTCTAGTTCTGGACTCTCCCACCCCAGGGAAAAGACCTTGTCTATTTACCCTATCCATGCTCATGATTTAATAAACCTCTATAAAGTCACCCCTCAGCCTCTGACGGTCCAGGGAAAACAGCCCGAGCCTATTCAACCTCTTCCTATAGCTCAAATCCTCCAATAATATACTAAAGTGGCTGCACTAAAATTGTTATCTCTGTGTATTTTCCACAAGGAATCGCTGGTCAGGAAAGAATCAGTACTCATGACGGTCGGTGAAGGGACTGGGGAATCTTCTATTCTCAGCACTGCTGCCTAATGGCTTGAGCTCAACCATTGAAAATAAATCAGGGAACAACATGGAGGGGGAATGTGGAACAAACACATGTAAGCAGAGCTGGAATTCCACTGAGCTTGTTTTCTTCCCATGTACAACCAGGGCGATTGATCTCCCCTCTTCAAAACACCTTGGGTTGGTTGCGGTGAATATTTTTATTTCTTTTCTTAGCAAGCATTGAAACCAGATAACTAAGTTAATATCAAGAAATTTACTTCTCTTGTTTAGTTCCCACGTGGAAAATGATTTCAAATATTTGGAGATGAAAAGCTCACCTGCGAGTCAGCCAGTGGAAAAACTCCAGAGTGAGACTCCGGAATACACAATGAACTATATTTCAACAGCTGCTTTTGAGAAGCAAAGCAGAAAACAGGAAAAATGCATTAGTAACAATGGAGTTTGGAATGTTTTCTCTTTTTCGCCTGATGCTTCATCGTCTTTCAAAAGAAGTGTCGAGTGAAAACACAACTTTGAAAACAACCATTCACCGAGCTCACCAGTATTCTACAAATTTCAATATCGCTGAGGTAACAGGTAAAATCCCATCGACTCAGGTTTCACAACAACAGCTCCTGGAATTTAAAGCTGTATCTGCTTTTATTGCCTCTTTATAGTGGACACCTCTCCTGTAGTTTTAAGCATATTAACTGTTTAAGCCTATGTTTGATGTGGTTTACTTTCAGCGTTAGTGAGTAATAAAATTCCTTATCACTTTAAAAAAACCTTGAAATTGGCTGTTTCATTTCGATCTAGTTGACGAGGTTTTATAACTGCTTGCTAAGAAGAGAAATAAAAATATTCATCACAACCAACCCAAGGGGTTTTGAAGAGGGGAGATCATGTAACAGAGTTTACATGGGAAGAAAACAAGCTCAGTGGAATTCCAGCTCTGCTTATATGTGTTTGTTCCACATTCCCCCTCCACGTTGCTCCCCGATTTATTTTCAACAACATCTTGAGCTCAAACCCTTAGGCAGCAGTGCTGAGAATAGAAGATTCCCCTGTCCCTTCACCGACCGTCATGAGCACTGATACTTTCCTGACCAGTGATCCTTATGGAAAATACACAGATAACAAATTGCTCTGATGGTGGATAAATTTCTCTGGGTCAGGACAACTTAGCTGCTAGGAATTTCTCACATTTCATAAAATATTATCTTAACTGCCAGAAAAAAAAAGACTCCAACCCAAGAAATCAAGGCTAGATTCCAATTTGGACCTTATTGAAAAAGCTTACTGTGCTTACCCATGAGCTCCAGCAGCTCATAGCTAAATGTCTTATCATAGAATATCAACAACAGCTGCATCAACGGATTTGGAATAAGGTAATTCCACACAAACTTTCAGAATCAAACAAGGCACACTATTAGATTAGATTACTTACAGTGTGGAAACAGGCCCTTCGGCCCAACAAGTCCACACCGACCTGCCGAAGCGCAACCCACCCATACCCCTACATTTACCCCTTACCTAACACTATGGGCAATTTAGCATGGCCAATTCACCTGATCCGCACATCTTTGGACTGTGGGAGGAAACCGGAGCACCCGGAGGAAACCCACGCAGACACGGGGAGAACGTGCAAACTCCACACAGTCAGTCGCCTGAGTCGGGAATTGAACCCGGGTCTCAGGCGCTGTGAGGTAGCAGTGCTAACCATTGTGCCACCGTGCCACCCACAAATTCTCATGCATAACACCATTACATTGAAATCCAAATCCAATTTATTGGCCTCTGGTATTTCGGAATTATGAAACTTGATACCTTTCTCAATTTTTTTCTTTCTTTATCCAGCAAGCTACATGCTTCTGAAAGCAAATTATGATTTCATTTCACAATTAGTTATGTTGCCCTTCTTTACTTGGCTTCCCAATAAATGAGAACAAATCCTCACATGGAGTTAAATTCAGTCTTCTCTAATCATTGTTTATGCTTGATTTCCCAATTTGGTGTCTCATTTCTCAGCATGATCTGAATTGTGCACCAATTCAACTTTTTGTTTTAAAAAGTGCAAGCGAGTTATTACAATATTGGTACACCAGTAAGACAATTTTACTTAAAAAAGGACAAATATACACACGAGGACAAATACTGCCCTGCTATCTAAGGTCAATAAAGCAAGAGTCTCATAAAAGATAATTACACATCCAGCATGTGACAGAACGCTGCAACTTCTTCATTCCTCTCTTCGGAAACCTCCAGTAGCTCATAGTTCCAGGACTCATAATTCTGCTGCAAGGTGCTCTGTTGGTAGGAAAGAAAACAACAGAACTGCAACTGACAGAGATATGAAACCAATTGTAATGAGCATTAACTTTGAACTTAATTTATAAATTCAATTGCAAAGTATAACTAGATTAATGTTAATGAACTCAATTAAAAAAAAAGCTGCCTTTAATTGTACGTGGGCCAAACTGCAGCTAGCTGCCCCAGTGAGGGGTCTAATATAAATGAAAAAACTTCATGTGCACCACTATCAATTAAAGCAAATTTCAGAAAGAATCAAATGGCTAAAGAAAGGCTTAACAATAAAATTACAATGTTGCCCTGTTTCCACTTTTGTATCATAATAAAAGCCATTTTGCTCAGGCCAATGTCCAAGAAATGTTATTTCTTTTCTTATTTTGCACAAAGATGCCATTTTGTATTAAGCCACAAGACACTTTGGTAGTAGTCTACCATTAAGTATACTCAACTATTCCTTCAGCAAGCTATACCACAGTTAGAACTTGAATTTTTGAGAGCTGTTTGATCAATTAAAGGCTAAAAGCTAGATGTAAGCCTTGGCACATTGTTTTAACATGTTTAATATAATTGACGTCTCCTTGTTTTAGAGCAGTTTCAGAAGCGTTTTATCCCATACTTCTTAATTGTACCACACAGGATGGTAAAGAGCAAGGTCCATAGAATTATGGTGAAAGAAATGGTTATAGGAGATGGGAAAACAAACGCATGATACATTAAGTACATTCAAGACATGCCACATCAAAATGTGTTCACACGCAGATCAGAAGCAATGGGGTGCACAAAACATTATAGTCACAGTCGATAAAATGCTCCATTGAATCAGCGATCTAATGTGTTTTGTCACACTAGCCAAATACGATTCATTGGAATCTACGAGCATCGAGGCTTCACACAGTTTTCCATTAAATAGTGAAGTGGAGTTAATACTCCCATTATATACCAGATGATTAGATTCCCTACAGTGTGGAAACAGGCCCTTCGGCCCAACAAGTCCACACCAACCGTCCAAAGAGCAACCCATCCAGAGCCATTTTCCAATAGGCTTATTTGAAGTAGCTTTCAAAGCACTGCTTCTTCATCAGGTGGTTGATGAAGAAGTGGCACTTCGGAAGCTAGTACCTCCAAATAAACCTGCTGGATTGTAACCTGGTGTTATGTGATTTTTAAACTTAGAATTAAAATGTGTAACTAAAGAAAAAGCTAGATTATAAGTCATATGGAGATGTATTTATTTTCAAGTGATATAATCAGCAGCCATCCTATTTCTCCATTGAATTGAGGAAGTTGATAGGCTGTTCAACAGTAGAGACATCACAACCAAGCAAGAGTTTGTTATCCAGTGACTTCAACAAAAGGGTGAATTGGTGGCTGAATTGCCTTCTCCCCACCCAAACATCATTAAATTGCATTTCCTAATAGATTTGCAACTTGTGTCTGACTAATCAAATCTGGGACAATGAAGGTCTATATTTATTGTTAATAAATAAGTATTTTTTAACACTTTGCTGAACAGATCTTTCTGCTTAAGGTTAAAACTCAAACAAGTTGATAGAGTGCATCATAATTTTAAATTTTCTGCAATTGCCTAAATGTAAGTAGCAATTCTGAATTTAGGGGATTACCATAACATTGCTTCTACAAATATGCGAATAGAGAGAAATGAATTTCATGTGTATACATTTAAACCCGGAGGGTCGGTGTGGACTAGTTGGGTCGAAAGGCCCGTTTCCACACTGTAGGGAATCTAATCATCTGGTATATAATGGAAGTATTAACGCCACTTCACTATTTCATGGAAAACTGTGAGAGGTATTTTAATAAGAGATAAGGCTGAGTGCAAATGTCAAGCATATGATAAAGATAAGGTAGACATAAAGAATAGATCATCACTTCTGTACGGAGAAATCTAGGGGCCAAAACAGTCACTATGAAAATTCAGGATAAGCTTCTTCAGCTAAAAAATGATTACAATGTGAAGGTCACCAATGGGTAGGGTGGTTATGCTGAAATTGTAAGTACTGTGTACAGTTCTAGGCACAGCCCTCTAGATGTGAGCAAGTTTGAGAGTGAAGACATTTACAAAAATTGTTTCAGGGGTTAAAAACCTTCAATGGAGGATGGGACTGCTTACCTTGGACAAAGGGCAGAGGAGAAATTTGATAGAAGTTTCAAAATGATAAGGAGTCTGAACAGGGTAGGGAGAAACTGTTCCTGCTCATAAAAGAATCAAGAACCAGAGGGCAGTTTTAAAGTGCTTTACAAAATAAACTCTTTCACATAGTGAGTGGTTCTGGGCACATTCAACTGAGGCATTCGAGAAGACATTGGAATGATCATTTAAAAATAGAAATAATGTTCAGGGCTGTGTGGTGGGGATAAAAAAGCAGAAGCATAGCACCAAGCTAAAATGTTCAGAGCTGGTGCAAACCGTGATGGATATAACAACCTCCTTCTACACCATATCAATTCTGTTGTTACGGCAAGTAGCAGTTGAGATAACAAATGATACGTAGGTGCATTAAGGGGAATCTGAATACATACAAAGGAAGAATATTATTAAATTGGAAACGGTAGAGAAAAGACTTTAAAAAGGATATTACAGGAACCAGAGGGTTTCAGTTATAAGGAGCTGTTGGATAGACAGGGACTTTTTTTCCCTGAAGCATAAGAGTTACGGTGTGACCTTATAGAGGTTAATAAAGTTACGAAGCATTGAGGTGGTAAATAGCAAAGGTATTTTCCCTAGGTTAGGGGAGTTCTAAACTAGAGAGCATACAGTCAGAGTCATATAGGACAGAATCAGACCTTTTGGTCCAACCGTAATGCCAAACATAATCCCAAACTAAACTAATCCCACTTACCTGCGCTTGGCCCATATTCCTCCGAACATTTATTAGGTACTTACCTAAATGTCTTTCAAAATGTTGTAACTGTACCCACACCCACCACTTCCTCTGGAAGTTCATTCCACATACGAACCAGTGTAAAAACAAAATTGCTCACGTCTTTTTTAAAATCTTTCTCTTCTCACCTTAAAAATATATTCCCAAATCTTGAAATCCCCACCCGATGGAAGAGGCACCTGTTCACGTTGCCTATCCCCGTGATTTTATAAACCTCTACGGTCACTCTCAACCTCCTACACTCCAGTGAAAAGATTTACAGTCTATCTAGCCTTTCCTTATAACTCAAACCCTCTATTTCTGGTAATATCCTGGGTCAATCTCTTCTGAACCCTCTCCAGTTTAATAATATTCCTCCTATAACAGGGCAACCAGAACTGGATATGTTGAGGGGGGAAAAGATTTAAAAGGAACCTAACAGGCAACTTTTTCACACAGATGGTGGTTTTTAGAATGAACTACCAGAGGAACTGGTGGGGGCAGGTAGTTACATTTAAAAGACTTTTGGAATGGTACAGTAAAAGGAAAGTCTTAGAAGAATATATGGGCCAAACATAGGCAAATGGGACTATTTAGTTTGGAAAACTAGTGTCGACGTGAACAAGCTGAACTGAATGTTCTTTTTCCGTGTTGTATGAATCTATAAAAGGAGATGGTACATAAAGTAAAATGAGACTGGTGCGGAATAAAAACACCAGCATGGACCAGATGAATGAAATGACATT
Organism: Hemiscyllium ocellatum; assembly: GCF_020745735.1. NCBI lineage: Eukaryota > Metazoa > Chordata > Chondrichthyes > Orectolobiformes > Hemiscylliidae > Hemiscyllium > Hemiscyllium ocellatum. The sequence continues at coordinate 10,356,533 of NC_083426.1, read as the reverse complement.
GAAATTTTGTGCATTGACATATAAAATCTTGTATGACATTTGCATTGAAATCAAATTACCAATTAAGGTAACACCATTACAGTAAAACACTACATTTTTTTTCTGTAGTTATCATCTCGTAATTAGCAAATCTGCATTAAGATGAGCTGCAAACAGCTTAAAGTTGTTTGCAAATGCAAAGGGAAACCTATTTCAGACATCAATGATTAAATTTCTGTTAATTACAAGTGCAGAGATGAACTAATCTGAGTGCCTGGCTGGCTCAGGCGGAGCAAGTTTCTTCAGGACAGTTTGTATTATTGATTTGGTTTTAGTCCCAGGCCCCTCCCCCCGGGGGGAAAGGAAGGGGGGAGGGGGGGAAAGGAAGGGGGGGAAGGAAGGGGGAGGGGGGAAAAGGAAGGGGGGGAGGGGAAAGGAAGGGGGGAGGGGGAGGGGAAGGAAGAGGGAGGGAGGGGAAAGGAAGGGGGGAGGAGGGGAAAGGAAGGGGGGGGGAGGGGGGGGAAAGGGGGGGGGGAGGGGGGGGAAAGGGGGGGGGGGGGGGGGGAAAGGGGGGGGGAAGGAAGGGGGGGAAGGAAGGGGGGAGGGGGGGAAGGAAGGGGGGAGGGGGGGGGAAGGAAGGGGGGAGGGGGGGGAAAGGAAGGGGGGAGGGGGGGAAAGGAAGGGGGGAGGGGGGGAAAGGAAGGGGGGAGGGGGGGGAAAGGAAGGGGGGGAGGGGGGAAAGGAAGGGGGGAGGGGGGGGAAAGGAAGGGGGGAGGGGGGGGAAAAGGAAGGGGGGGAAAGGAAGGGGGGGAAAGGAAGGGGGGAGGGGGGAAAGGAAGGGGGGAAGGGGGGAGGGGGGGAAAGGAAGGGGGGGAAGGGAGGGGGGAAAGGAAGGGGGGAGGGGGGGGAAAGGAAGGGGGGAGGGGGGGGAAAGGAAGGGGGGGAAAGGAAGGGGGGGAAGGGAGGGGGAAAGGAAGGGGGGGAAGGGAGGGGGGAAAGGAAGGGGGGAGGGGGGGAAGGAAGGGGGGAGGGGGGGAAGGAAGGGGGGAGGGGGGGAAAGGAAGGGGGAGGGGGGGAAAGGAAGGGGGGAGGGGGGGAAGGAAGGGGGGAGGGGGAGAGAAGTAAGGGGGGAGGGGGAGAGAAGGAAGGGGGGAGGGGGGAAGGAAGGGGAGAGGGGGGAAGGAAGGGGGGAGGGGGGGAGGGGGGGGAAAGGAAGGGGGGAGGGGGGGAAGGGAGGGGGGAAGGAAGGGGGGGAAAGGAAGGGGGGGGAAGGAAGGGGGGAGGGGGGGAGGAAGGGGGGGAGGGGGGGGGGGGGGGAAGGAAGGGGGGAGGGGGGGAAGGAAGGGGGGAGGGGGGAAAAGGAAGGGGGGAGGGGGGGAAGGAAGGGGGAGGGGGGAAGGAAGGGGGAGGGGGGAAGGAAGGGGGAGGGGGGAAGGAAGGGGGGAGGGGGGGAGGGGGGGGAAGGAGGGGGGGAGGGGGGGGAAGGAAGGGGGGAGGGGGAAAGGGAGGGGGGGGAAAGGGAGGGGGGGGAAGGGAGGGGGGGGAAGGGAGGGGGGGAAGGGAGGGGGGGGAAGGGAGGGGGGGAAGGAAGGGGGGGAAAGGAAGGGGGGAAAGGAAGGGGGGGAAAGGAAGGGGGGGGAAGGAAGGGGGGGAAGGAAGGGGGGGGAAAGGAAGGGGGGGAGGGGGGGGGGGGGGAGGGGAGGGGGGGGAAGGAAGGGGGGGGAGGGGAGGGGGGGGAAGGAAGGGGGGGGAGGGGAGGGGGGGAAGGAAGGGGGGAGGGGAGGGGGGGAAGGAAGGGGGGAGGGGGGGGAAGGAAGGGGGGAGGGGGGGGAAAGGAAGGGGGAGGGGGGGAAGGAAGGGGGGGAAAGGAAGGGGGGAGGGGGGGAAAGGAAGGGGGGGAAGGAAGGGGGAGGGGGGAAAAGGAAGGGGGGGAGGGGAAAGGAAGGGGGGAGGGGGAGGGGAAGGAAGAGGGAGGGAGGGGAAAGGAAGGGGGGAGGAGGGGAAAGGAAGGGGGAGGGAGGGGAAAGGAAGGGGGAGGGAGGGGAAAGGAAGGGGGAGGGGGGGAAGGGAAGGGGGAGGGGGGAAGGGCAGGGGGGAGGGGGGGAAAGGAAGGGGGGAGGGGGGAAAGGAAGGGGGGGAGGGGGGGGAAAGGAAGGGGGGGAAGGAAGGGGAAAGGAAGGGGGGGAAGGAAGGGGGGGAGGGGGAAGGAAGGGGGGGAGGGGGGAAAGGAAGGGGGGGAGGGGGAAGGAAGGGGGGGAGGGGGGAAAGGAAGGGGGGGAGGGGGGAAAGGAAGGGGGGAGGGGGGGAAAGGAAGGGGGGAGGGGGAAGGAAGGGGGGGGAGGGGAAAGGAAGGGGGGAGGGGGAAGGAAGGGGGGAGGGGGAAGGAAGGGGGAGGGGGAAAGGGAGGGGGGAAGAGAGAGGGAGGGGGGAAGAGAGAGGGAGGGGGGGAAGAGAGAGGGAGGGGGGGGGAAGAGAGTAGGTGGGGAGAGGATGGGGGAAGAGGGGAGGGGGGAAAGGAAGGGGGGAGGGGGAAAGGAGGGGGGAGGGGGAAAGGAGGGGGGAGGGGGAAAGGGAGGGGGGAGGGGGAAAGGGAGGGGGGGAAGAGAGAGGGAGGGGGGGAAGAGAGAGGGGAGGGGGGGAAGAGAGAGGGAGGGGGGGAAGAGAGTAGGTGGGGAGAGGATGGGGGGAAGAGGGGAGGGGGGAAAGGAAGGGGGGGGGGGGGAGGGGGAAAGGGAGGGGGGGAAGAGAGAGGGAGGGGGGGAAGAGAGTGGGAGGGGGGGAAGAGAGTGGGAGGGGGGGAAGAGAGTGGGAGGGGGGGGAAGAGAGAGGGAGGGGGGAAGAGAGTAGGTGGGGAGAGGATGGGGGGGAAGAGGGGAGGGGAGGATGGGAAGGGGGAGGGGGAGAGCGAGGGAGGGAGGTGGGGGAGAGGGAGGGGGAGAGAGGGAGAGGATGGGGGGAGGGAGAGGAGGGGGGAAGGGGGGAGGGGGGAGAGGAGGGGGGAAGAGGGGAAAGGGGAGGGGAAGGGGGAGAGAGAGGGAGGGGGGAAGGAGGGAAAGGAAGGGGAGGAAAGGAAGGGGGTGGAGGGGGGAAGGGATGGGGTGGAGGGGGGAAGGGGGGTGGAGGGGGGAAGGGGTAGAGGGAAAGGAAGGGGGGAGGGGGAAAGGAAGGGGGTAGAGGGAAAGGGGAAGGGGGAGGGGGGAGGGAAGGGGGAGAGGGAAAGGAAGGGGGGAGGGAAGGGGGTGGAGGGGGGAAAGGAAAGGGGTGGAGGGGGGAAGGAAGGGGGTGGAGGGGGGAAAGGAAGGGGGTGGAGGGGGGAAGGAAGGGTGTAGAGGGAAAGGAAGGGGGAGGGAAGGGGAGAGGGAAAGGAAGGGGGAGGGAAGGGGAGAGGGAAAGGAAGGGGGAGGGAAGGGGGTGGAGGGGGGAAAGGAAGGGGGTGGAGGGGGGAAAGGAAGGGGGGAGAGAGGAAGGGGGGAGAGAGGAAGGGGGGAGAGGGAGGGAGGCGGGGAGGAAGGGAGGGGGAGAGGAGGAGAGGAAGAGTGGGGGGAATGGGGGAGGAGGAGGGAGGAAGAGTGGGGGAGGGAGGGAGGAAGAGTGGAGGGGGAGGGAGGGAGGAAGAGTGGGGGGAGAGGGAGGGAGGAAGAGTGGGGGGAGGTAGGGGGCGATAGTAGAAGGGGATGGAGTAGGCAGGGATGGGATAGAGTCAGGGGCAGAGGCTGGTTGGTGGTGAGGGGGCAGGTACGGGTTGGGGTGAGAGGCCAGGTTGGGGCCTGGGGACAGGAACAGGGACGTGTTGGGGCAAGGGGCAGGGACAGGATGGAGAGAAATCGGATAGAGTGGGGGCGGTTGGGTTGGGGGGAGGGGAGATGACAGGGATATTGGGAGGTGGACATGGGTGATTTGGAGGAGGGAGTAGATGTGGAGGAAGTTAGGTGGGAAGTGAGGTGGTGGAAAGCAAGGGAACGGGTGTTGGGGTGGTGATAAGGTATGGGGAAGTTGGAGTGGAAAGCGAGGGGTTGGGAGTGAGGTGGAAATGAGTGGGTGGATGGGAGGGGGGTCGAAGGAATGGGGGGGAAAGAGGAGTGGGGGAGAGGGATGGGCGGGAGAGAGGAAGGTGTGGAGTGAAGGGGAGTGGAGAGGAGAGGAGTGGAGAGTGGAGCGGGAGGGATTGGTATAGGGAAGTAGGGAGTTAAGGAAGGGAGATGGGTGGTGTATGAGATGGGAAGTGTGTATAGTGAGCAACAGGACTGGGGAGATGCTTAATGAGATTGTGGGGATAACAGAAGGCAGGTGAATGAATTGGGGGAGAATGAAAGTGAGGAGGATAGATTGAGAATACAGCTGCAAATGTGTTGCTGGTCAAAGCACAGCAGGTTAGGCAGCATCTCAGGAATAGAGAATTCGACGTTTCGAGCATAAGCCCTTCATCAGGAATAAGAGAGAGAGCCAAGCAGGCTGAGATAAAAGGTAGGGAGGAGGGACTAGGGGGAGGGGCGATGGAGGTGGGATAGGTGGAAGGAGGTCAAGGTGAGGGTGATAGGCCGGAGTGGGGTGGGGGCGGAGAGGTCAGGAAGAGGATTGCAGGTTAGGAGGGCGGTGCTGAGTTGAGGGAACCGACTGAGACAAGGTGGGGGGAGGGGAAATGAGGAAGCTGGAGAAATCTGAATTCATACCTTGTGGTTGGAGGGTTCCCAATACAGCAATGATAGTCAGTGATGGGTAATCAAAGTGGTGAAGAGGAGCAAGGAAGGGAGAGGGAATAGGGCAAAAAAAGGAATACAATAGGAGAGGAGGGGCAAGAAAGGGAGTTGTAATGGTAGGGAGGAGATGAAAAGATTAAAGGGAGTGCGGAACAGGTGACTTGGGGGAAGAGAGTTAGGTAAGGGGGGTTAATGAAGTGGGGGTAACTAGTGGTTACAGATAAAAGGGTGGGTTGTGGGGGGATGAGGATGTGGAAGGGAGGGAATTTAAGGAATCAATGAATTGCAGGTGTATTCTAATCATGAGTAGAGTTGTGGCAAATGGGAGCTGGCAAAAGTTATGTGCAAGTAGTGGGATAGTATAATGTGGTATGCTTGGGTTGGTGAGAAGCAATTAATTATGAGTAGTGATACGGCCCAGCCCTGCAATTTCGTGAAGGTGGGAAGCAATCACGGACCTGATCAAATATGAAAGTTTGAGCAATAGTAGTATATAACAATAAACAGGATTAATAATTGTGGAATGAGACATAGCACACTGGTACAACTCTGGGCATTTGGCATGGTGTAACACTCAAAATGTGCATCTCTGATGTACTGAACAAAGTGCTTCACACAGGAACATAAACACAAGCAGGTTGAAAGCACAGCTGACTGAGCCCACAGTTGTGCATTACAGTCACGGTCTATAAAATGCTACACTGGACTACAGATCTAATACGGTTTGTCACGCTGGCCAAATATGATTCATTGGAGTCAACAAGCATACAGAGGCTTCCCATGGTTTTCCATTAAACAGCAAAGAGGCACTAACACTCCTGCTGCAGCCCAAGAATGCACTGGATGAAGTGACCTGTTCAATTATCAAAATCTAAGTGAGAAGCAAGATCTATCAACAAAAGGGATACAAATTTTAAAAATGAGATGCACAATTTAAATAGCTGCCCATCATTATTCCTGGCAGAATTTGGTGGAGGCAGTCCTGTTGTGACAATTCAAAATCAAATTGTGTTTCTTTTGTGCATTGCAACAGAATTAATTTTTGTCTCCAAGGGATTAATTGCACTGTTATTACCAGTCTAAAATTTGGGGATTTTTACTATTCCCTCAATCTCCATTGCTGTGAATGTGTGATATTGGCACTGTACATCAGACAGACTAAACTAAACTAAATCTTTAAACAGAAAGGACTCGTTCTTGGCAAGTCTGGCTGGGTATTCATTTTTTGCCAGTGGAAGGAATTCAGTAGCACAAAGCTCTTTATAAGCTTGATGAATAGGCCGTTCTCCCCTCACAAAGTTGGAGATCACAATGCCATACATACTGATGATTGTGATGATGATTGTGGTTTCCTGGTCTGGGTGACTTTTTCCTGCACACAAATGGCATGAACATAAGAACAACATTTAAAGAATAGTCTGCAATATGTGCAGGAAAGCATCCAATTCAAGATTGTAATTTTTACAACTACAATCATTTCCAGAACTTGGACTATTTTTTTGATGATTTAGTTTCTCCTCCTCCTGTAATCTGCTATCTCGAACTCCAAACCTTTTATTATGCAGTGTGTGGGTAAGACAGAACCAAGACTATAAGAAGCAACTAAGGATGGATAAGAATGGGCAACTAGGGATGGGCAATAAATGTTGGCACAGACACTGATGTGCAGATCCCGAGAGAGAACTTTTTAAAAATCATGCTCTTAGTCCTTTCGACAAAAATCTCTCTTTCCACAGATGCTGTCTGACCCATTGAGTATTTTCTGCTTTTATTTCAAAGTTGTACTATTTACCATATTTTTTTGCTCCACAATGTTCAACTTATGCTGCTTGTGTCAAGCTGAATTGTGATATTTCAATAGCTGCAAAGGCCTCCATGTAGATTTGGAGGAGACTTTGACTACAAATTCACAGACTTGTTATGCCACAGGAGGCGGCCCATCAGTTCTACTACCAAGTGTCGATCATTTTGCTTTCTCTCCCCTATTCCTGCACACTATTTTTATTCAATACCTTCTTGAATGAAAATTGTAATTACCAGAGAAATTCAGCAGGTTTAGCAACATCTGTGGAGAGAAAGCAAAGTTAATGTTGAGTCCAGTGACACTTCTTCAATATTCTTGAATGTTGAACCTGCCCCAATCACGTTTCCAGGTGGTGCATTCCATAACCTAATTGCTGTGTGTAAAAGTTTTTTCTCTCCTTGCTTCATTTACACATCACTTTAAATCTATGCCCTCACGTTTCTTTTTATCTTACAAGCATGAGCAGCTACTCCTTGTCTACTGTGTCCAGCTAATATAATAACTCAAACTATAAACTATTTCAGAACCTCTCTCTCTGTTGAGAGCCGAGAGGTGCTGAAGATGTTGTTATGAGTGCATTTAACTTGTGCATTCCCTACTTTACAAATGCCCATGTGTCAGCTGTGACTCGGTTGCCCTGGAGTCAGAAGGTAGCAGGACTCCATAGACTGATCTAAGCTGACACGCTGGTGCATTATTGAAACAGTGCTGCTTTTTGGAGGAGATACTGAAACCAACATCTTATCTGCTTGCTCAAGCAAGTGATCTCAAGGCACTTTAGTTCTTTGCAGTGTCCTGGTTAATAGCTACACCTCAATCCATGTGACTGAAACCGTTTTCCTGTTTATTATGTCTTGGTGAGAGTTTTCCGTACGATAAATTAGTTACTACATTTCCTTTAATTCCTTCGTAAGGGGTGGGCATCACTGGCTGGTCCAGCATTTATTGGACACCTTAGTTGCACTTGAATGGAGTGGCTTGCTAGGTGATTTCAGAGAGCTGTTAAAGTGAAAAACACATTACTGTGGTTCCAGGGTCACATGTAGACCAGACTGGGTAAAAACAGTAGCTATCCTGAATTAGTGAGCCAGATATCATTTGGAAAAAAACTAATCAACAGTTGTTTAACAATCATTTGACGTTTAGCAAATGCACATTCCACTGTACGCTGTGGAGGAATTCAAACCAGTCTCTCTGGGACATTTCCTGGATTTCTGGATTACAGATACATCAACAATACCACCATGTCCTTCCTATATTTAAACAGTATCTAAACTTGCAACAAAGGGCTATGAGGGTTATAAACGTCAGTCTGGGAACACAGGAATAGGAGGAGGCCATTCAGTCAATCAAGCCTGATTCACCATATAACAAAATCATGGTAATGTGTGACCCAATTTCTTCCCATGCCTCAGGCAACTATCTGTGTGGACTTTGCATGTTCTCTCATTGTCTGCGTGGGTTTCCTCCTGGTGCTCCGGTTTCCTCCCACAGTCCAAAAAAATTGTGTAGGTTAGGTGAATTGACCATGCTAAAATGTGCATAGTTTAAGTGAAGGGGTAAATGTAGGGGAATGGGTCTGGGTGGGTTGCTCTTCGGAGGGTCGGTGCGGACCTGTTGGGCTGAAGGGCCTGTTTCCACACTAAGTAATCTAATCTAAAAAGAAACATTTATCTATAAAATATACTAATGTCATTAGGAGGCATTGATAAACCATTATATAACATTGTTTTGACTTCAACTGCACAGTAGTGTGTCCGAATCCTGAGTGCCACAGTTTAGGAAGAATGAGAAGGTACAGAAAAGATCTGCAAGAATGGGGTAAGGAATAAAGGACTTTGGTTAGGTAGATAGATCAGAGATGCTGAGATTGTTTCACTCAGAGAAGGTTGAGAGGAGATTTGACAAAGGTGCTCAAAATCTGAGGGATCCAGATAAACAAATGTCCCCATAGGTGGAAGGCTCCTGAACAAGGGGTCAAGATCTTTTATCTCATGCATAGAAGAATACTGCCTAATGGGGTAGTGGACGAAGATGCAATTAGGTCATCCAAAAGGGAATTGGTTAAGCACCTAAAAGAAAAAAATCCTGAGGGCTGCGCAGCGAGGGCAGGGCATTGGGACTTCGCAATTGCACTTGCAATAGCTGACACATATACAACATGGTAAATGGCCTACTCATTCTACGATTAGTTCAAGAATATGTTGGCCAATACACCAATTTCATTAAATCAATAAGTTATCACTACAACTATTTACAGTGCATCATATATGTTGGCTGCACATAAAACAATGCCCATTTTGTACTGATTCACAGTTGGTTAAGAGTATTTTCCGTTCCGTCAAACAATGCACTTCCAAGGCAGTGTGGTCAGACAGAATGGGAAGAAATTTGTGTAGCTTGGCCCAACTCCAAAAGAGTTGAGCAGGCACAGGAGAACAATCATCCTGGGTCTGTTCAACAATATACTAAAGCACTAACAAAACCCTGGCTTGGTCAAATCTAATTAGAAGCTAGCCTCACGTCAGATAATCCCTGGTCCCTTCCACTAGCACAGTGATGTGTTAGCATCTGTTGCACTGAATAAATTCTGCATCACATGCAATAACACATTAGCATCACGTCAAAGAAAATAATATCTATGAGAGAGGGAGTATGCGAGCTAGTACAGTGCTGTCTTTTCTGTCTTTATGAAATGGGTTGCCGAGGCAATAGCAGCAAGCAGAAGGGGCATGGAGACTTGTAGCTTGGCTCTGTTCCAAAATGGCAAGTCTAGCACAGGAACAGCCAGCAATCTTGGACCATTCAAAAGTTTACTTTAGAAAAAATATGTTTCGAGGCAACCCCCATTCTCTCTCTCTCTCTCTCTCCACCCCCCCCCCCCCCCCCACCCCCTGCTACCTACCCACCTCCTCCCCCCCACCACTTCCAATGCCTCAGATGTAAACATACTGGCGAGTGAGGAAATAAAATTGTGTAGACCATATAAGATTCTACTTTTGGCTTCCAGTCTGCATTGTAAATTGTGCTGCCCAATAGCTTTCTTTACATGCTATACAGAATACCTGGATCCCAGGACCTAAAAGAATCAGTGGGATGTTGTGGCAGGATAAGTGGGACAGAGGAATATTGATGTTAAGTAATAATTAATTGGTACAGGCGATAGGGTAGAAAGTGAAAGAAGAATCAGAATGAATTCGCAGGAAGGCAAAGCAGCTAAGAGTATGAACTACAGTAGTAAAGAAGTGAGAATGTCACTTTAGGGTGAAGGGGGAGGAAGAAAAGATGATCTCCAATTGAAAAAAAAATGTCACTATCACTTTGGCAACAGCATATTTGAAAAAAAATTAAATTGTACTACTGCACACTTACTTACCATCTGTAATCACTCTTATAGAAACGAATGAATCATTCTGAAAACCCTCCTCTAGATAGGTCATGACATTCTGGGTGTACCCACAGCCTCAGTTCTGATGGCTTGCTGCCCTTTCAGTATTAACTCCACATTGTAGGCTTCTTTAAATCAAGGAGATAGAATTTGCAGCATAGAAACAGGCTATTCAGCCTGATCTCTGGTGGTGTTAAACCTCTTCACACCCAAACTTCATTTATTCCTCAGTTTATCCTTCTATTTTGTTCACCCACAATTTAGCTTCCATTTAAAAAAGGTGTCTTAACATTATTTGTCACAATTATTTCTTGTGGTAGTGATTTGCATATTCTAACTACTCACTTGTTAAATAAACTAAAAAAATCATCATAATCCTCAGAAGGTTTTTCTTTTCTGAAGCTTTTGCAAAAAAGCCCTGTATTGGACCATTAAATGTATCAATGTTTACAAGAAATCCAAAATACTCTCTCCAGGCAACCCACTTTTGAGAGGACAGACTCAGAATTACTGAGTGTCAAACTCAACTAGAGACAGGACATAGAAAAGTTTCACTTGCTTTTTACTGACAGAATGTGAAGGGAGAAAAGTCTCCTCTGGGACACACTTAAAACTGAGAAACAAAACAAATTTATTCTCTCAGAGGGTAGTGAATGTTTGGAATTCTTTAATCCAGAGAGTTTGAGAGGTTAAATCACTGAAAGAGGTGGTGGTGGTTAGATTTTTGAAATATCGAGGGGTTAAGGGTTATGTTGAGTGGGCATGAAAGAGGATTTAAGGCTTGGGGTAAATTAGTCATGATCTTATAGAGTGGCAGGTAGACTCGACAGATTGAATGCCCTACTCCTGCTCCTATTTCTTATGATGTTCCAATTACTGTGATTCTAAATCCCATTTCATTCTTGATACAAACTTTTGATTAAAGCTTATCTCAAGGGATTTTAACAAGGATGTACTGGGGCTTATTAGGCATGTTTCCCTGCTTTACAATCACAGAGGATTCTGAGAACCAATATTAGGAAGGGATAGGGAAAAAAGAAATATAGTTTGGTCTGATAATGATCATCCCAAATTTACAGAATTATACAATATAGGAGGACCCCATTCTGACCATCTTGCTGGCTGTGTGACAGAGCTATCTAATTATTACAGCATTTTCCCTGAATGCCCATCAAAGTTTCCCTGCAAAATATTTTGTTGGTCAGCTGCTGTTGACTCAGCTTCCATTGCCCTTTCAATCAATGCATGTGACAGTACACCAAATCAAAACACATATACAGGTGTCGCAAAGCATTTTCCCTAATCACAACTACTGTGACAATTTTCTGGATCTCACCGGATCAATGGAGACCATTTGATTCTTGTCCTGATAGACAGCATTGTTCTGGTTTCCATATTTAGACATATAGGTCCGTGGAGGCACCTGAGGTGGAAGAGTCTTACTTCGACTGACGGGTTTCCCAGAGGTTTCTTCCTTTTTATCTTTTCTTTTACAGATGGAGTTGGGGCCAATGCTGCCAACTCTTATCAGCTTTGTATTTTCTCCATAGGTTGACATTAAATTCAGCTTTGTTATGGCATCATTCAAATCATCATAGTCAATCAACTCAAACTCTTCATCAGAGATCCTTTGGTTGGAGTAAAAACTTGGTGGTTCTACTATTTTACCATTCGAGTCATCACTGTTGGGAGAGAATATATTGATGTCATTGGGTATGGTCAATTTCTCAATGCTCTCACCAGGCTGCCCCTTGGACCAATGATCTGTTAACGTGGCATTTCGACTGGGACCTAGAGGAACTCGTGGTGGAATTGGTGGAGCATAGTCAATGATGGAATAATCTCCACGTTGGCAAGATGTCCCCTCAGTGGTGAAGAGTCCTGTACGGATTGGTTGCTGTATGCAGCCACTGATGGTCGAATTGGTGGTGGTGGCAGTTGTGGCTGTGGTAACATCCTTCCATAATGAATGGTATTCTGAGTCTTCTTGGCACTGGGGGTTTGGTGGCCTGGGAACTGAGGTAGTTGAGGAACACGCGATGCCTCGATTTGACAAAGAAGGGCCTTTGCTATAACTGAGACCGGGGTCTGACCCTGACAGACCATGGGTTCCTTTAAAGGTATTGCAGTCATTCCTCAATTGGCTGTACTCCAACAAAGGGTCCTCAAATGAAATCAGTTGCAGGCTGTTAATATGTTTGGACTTGCTGTCGTCTCTTGTTGTACTACTCTGCCGAAGCCTCGATAGGGCATCATACTCCATCTGAAGAGCTTCTGCCAGTGCCAGTTCCTGACGGCTGATCCCAGAGAACTCCCAGGGTTTCCAGTGTTCCTTGCTGCCTGTGGGTTGAGACATCCTAATGGCTGGTACGGGTGAATCTTACTTCTTCTGGAATAGGTGACTGAGGGACAAAGTCATAATGGATTGCAGCTAAATAGAAAACACAAAACAAAAAAGGTTTAAATTCAATTTGTTCCTCAGCTAAGAGATTGATTTTTATTTTAGGCAGATCTGCTGACAGACTGGGGAGGAGGGGAAGGAGAGAAGATGGTTGCATTGAAAATAAATTTCAAAAATAAAATCTTTGCAATAGGGCTAAAGAAATCTTATTGGAGTAGTTACATTTACCCATATATTTTCATTAAGTATTCAGTTAAGTATTATGAAGACTGGACCCATTGTTTATGGATACCACTGTAAATTCAATTCCTAGTTACTGACTCCATCCTTCCTCCAAGAGAAGGTCTGAGATTAAGCCATTCATTTGCAAAGTTGGTGTCGCATTTGACCTAGAGTTGAACTTCCGACTTACCATATTATCAAGACCACCGATTACTAGCACTGTAACATCTCCCAACTTCATCCTGTCTCAGCTTATCTGCTGCTGGGAGGTTCATTCATGCTATTGCTACTTTAGAATTAGATATCCTAATGCATTCCTGGTCTCTATCTAAATTTGAAATTATCCAAAACTCTGTTTCCCAAAACTGAACCCTTCTGCTTGTATTTGCTCTCCCAAAGAGCTACTGCCTTGATTATTAAACTCAATGTTTTTTAAAATCCTTCCATCATCCCCCATCTCATGTTCTCTCACACTGGGATTTGTAAAGGGACAAAGTCATGTAGCGATTTACAGCATGGGTTCTGTTTATTTGAAGATCTTTTACAGGATTGCTGAACAGGTAGAAAAGCATAGCTACATTGCTACATGCTGTTAGTCAGATGGAGAATGGTTGCGAGACACATGATGGAAGTGGGTACTGCAGATGCTGGAGATTAGAGTGGTGCTGGAAAAGCACAGGTCAGGCAGCATCCAAGGAGCAGGAAAATTGATGTTTCAGGCAAAAGCCCTTCATCAGGAATGTTAGTCACATGTTCTACATCACGAATTAACTTGCTCATTAGCCTGTTCCCTCTCAAAGTGATATAACAATAATCTCTAATCGCATAAACTTTACTTCTTTAATTCTGGCCTTGAGAACCACTAAAGGCTCCCCCATTGTCTAGGTACAAACTCTGAATATGCTCTCTAGATCTCTTCTCCTGATTTTCCCCCTTTAAGATACTCCTTGAAACCTAATTCTTTGACCAATATTTTCAGATCTAATAGTTAATTTAGTTTAGTGGTCTAGTTTGTTTTGTAATGCTCCTGTGAAGCACCTTTAACATAATAAAAGCTTGTCAGCATTCCAATAGTAAAGGAGTTGGCTTGCAGCAAAAAATTAACTAAATGCCAACCTGGTGAACGCGGTCCAGCCCTGTGTGAAATAGGTATACAGACACAAGTGATAGGACACAAAACCCAGTACAGCAATTACAAAGTGCAGTCATCTGTCAATGTCAAAAGGGTTCTATTTAAGAAGGGGTGATAACAGTGAATCAGACAGTAATTGGGGTTCAAATGCCATCAAGACCTGAGGAAACTACCTGCCAGCTCAGATGTCCTACGGCCATCTCAATCAAATTCAGTTCCTGGTAGGGATGGGTGCACAGCACCAAACCGATCATATTTCTAACAGACCTCCGAAAGCTCCTTCCTTTACCTAGCCACATTTCCAGCAGTCTGCGTTCTTAGCTATTCTCAGCAATTTGTTATCACCTGCAAACAACAATTTCATTTGAAAAAAGGAGCAGGAGTAGGCCATTGGGCTCCTCTGCCACTCAAAAGGATTGTGCCTGATTTGATTGTAACCCAACTCCACATTCCTACTTATCCCTGATAACCCTAGGACCCCTTCAACAATCTGTCCACTTCCCTCTTAAAGATATTTGATGGCTTAGTTATCACCACCTTCTCAGGAAGAGAGTTTCAAAGGCTCATTATGCTCAAGGAAAGAAAAATGCTTCACCTGTTTTAAACGGACAACCCCTCAATAAAGTGACCCCTCATTCTTGTTTTTCCAAAACAGGAACCATCCTCTCCACATCTATCCTGTCATGACCTCTCACAATCTTCTAATGTTTCTATCAAACCCACCTGGTTCACTAATGCCCTTTTGGGAAGGAAATATGCCATCCTTACCAGATCTGGCCTACACATGACACCAGTTCAACAGCAAAGTTGCTGACTCTCAGCTGCCTTTTTGTGCAATTAGTGATGGGCAATAAATGATGGCCTAGAATTCTGTGAACGAATCAAAAAAGTTATATCACCTCTCCCCATTCTAAACTCTAATATCTGCAACTACCACGTTCTAATCATTTGCATCGCAATGGGGTCCCCAGATCATCATTGCTCATTATCTGCCAAGCTAAGAAACCTGCCATAGCTCATAACCCACGTTTTCTATTTTATAAGCTATATATTCTGTTACTTGACAGGAGTCCACACGTACGATCTTTATCATGATCCACTGATTAAAGTCATTCTGAAAGAACAAAGTCTAAATGAAAACTATTACTTTCATCAACACAGTCGTCAAGCCAGTGTTTTGCTTCCATTTAGACTCACCTAGTACCGTCCTCAAAAAGTTAGATTTCTTCTTCCCTTGCTCAACTCACATACACTCAAGTGTCAATTTTCCTTCCATCTAACTCATTCTAGCGTCCTTCGTCCATGCAACCTCATCTCTAGAATTGAGGGAACTTAGGATATGATAGGGGTGTTTAAGGGACTTTTAGATAAGCACATGAAAATTTAAGAAATGGAGGGATATGGACCAAGGGCAGTCAGAAGGAATTAGTTTAGTTTGGCGTCATGTTCAACACAACATCATTCTATATTCTACGTGCTATAGTTAGAAGTCACATGACACCAGGTTGTGGACCAACTGGTTTATTTTAAATCACAAACTATCAGAGCACTCCTGATGAAGGAGCAATGCTCCGAAAGCTTGTGCTTTTAAATAAAGCAGTAGGATTATAACCTGGTGTCATGTGACTTCTGACTTTGTCCACCCCATCCCAACACCGGCACCTCCACATATTGTATAGGAGTTAGAAACATGGAACTTGGGAGTAAGAGTAGGCCACTCATCCCTTTGAGAATTGCTTTGCCATTCAATACGATCATGGCTGTTCACAACTCCACATTTCTGCCTCCATTCTCTCTCATTTTTCTTCATCAACTTCAAAGTTCCTTGTGTGGCAACGGCAACAGGAAGTAAGGATCATACAGCGACATGATAATATTCCCAGGACTTCCCAGCAGCTCTGCAGCTTTGAGGGAGTGTTGATTCTTACCTACCCTTGATAACCTTTCAACTATAGAATTTCTGTACATAGGAGAAGCAAAAGGCCATTTGGCCTGTCATGCCTGTGCTTCATATCCATTCTTTCCCCTATCCCAATCATCTTTCTCTTTCTCACTCCCCACATGACACCTCAGTGCAGTTCATCATCTTTTCCAGCACAATTTCTGTTTAATCAACTCAGTCTTACCGGAAACATTGACCTCCCAGTACTGCACAGCTGAGGGACTGATTGTCACCGAATGCTGTGGGTAAGCATTCCTAATCTCAAGATTTCCTGCCCACAATGCAGCAATGTTTAATTACTTACAGGAGCAGGGTATCTCAAGAAGCAGAAATACTGCTAAAGGGAGGAATCCACAGTGCTGTTATCTTTCATCAACAACACATGCACACTTTTGGAAACATTGACGAAATGAAAGTGAGCTAAAATATTTGCCAATGCTCGCCTTGCTTGCATTTAACAAATTATGCTTTACGTGGTTTTCCTTCAGAAAGGAAAACACTAACAGGTTTGACACCCAAGAAGAAAATCCATAAAAATAGCACATACACAAATTTGATGCATTTGACAGATTCACACAAGGAAGTACAGCACTAAATCCTAATCTCAGGGTAAACCAAGCAACAGAAATCTGGCAGGAGAAAAGATTGAGAGATGCCGGTGTTGGACTGGGGTGTACAAAAGTTAAAAATCACACAACACCAGGTTACCTGATGAAGGAGCAGTGCTCTGAAAGCTAGTGCTTCCAAATAAACCTGTTGGGACCACAACCTGGTGTGTGATCTTTAACTTTGACACTAGAAAAGTTGGGATTTAGAGTTTGTACCTGGAAGAAGTCCACAGAGGACATGGGGAGAGAGAAGCAAAATTGAAATCAGACAGATCCTGAAAATTTGAAACAAAAACAGAAAATGCTGTAAACATAAATCAGGTCTGGCAGCCTCTGCGGGGAGAAAAATGGTGCTAATGTTTCAAGGTTGGGATCTTTCATTAGGCTGCGTAACACTGAGCATTTCCAGCATTCTCCACTGTTTGTTTCTGAATTACATAGGAAGTGATTAGTCTCAATCTCAACAGAGATCTAAAGATGTAGAACCGGTTAAGCACAACATGAGGCTCCACCCTCCTTAGGACGAGCTTGAGCAACCATCCAGGAAGGGAAAGGTGATTGAGGGCTAGGGTGTGGAGTTGCTGGCTGGCAGGTAAACAGAACAGCCTTAGGAGGGAAAGTTCAAGACTAGCTAAACCAATACTTGTATTTGTAAACAAAATAAAATCCCAAGAGGTTTCACAGAAGTACTATCGAACAAGACTTTACTCTGAGTCACAGGAGGTGGTACTGGAAAACAACAAATCCTGGAGATCACAGTGGGTCAGACAATATCCATGAACAGAGAGAGCGAGCAAGCTAACATTGAGTCTAAATTTTTCTCTTTCTCCCTCCCACGCGACACCTCAGTGCAGTTCGTCTTCTTTTCCAGCACAGTTCCTGAGCTGACGTCAGGCATCGAGGGGGCAGTATTTATGCTATAGTTGAGGGGATGGGGGAAGAGGTTTGGTGGTGGTAGGGTGTAGAGTACTGGTGGAGAAAGAATGTTGTTAGTTCAGATTAAGTGATTGGAATGTGAAAATGGTAGAACAATAGTGTATCTAACTGCCAAACTGAGGTGGGGGGGGGGGGGGGGAAAGGAAAGAGGGAGAAGAGATGACATGGTTACAGAGAATATAGTAAGGAAAGCTGAAAGAAAGAGAAGAATTAGGAGTTGGTTCACAATTTGAGGTGTTGAGCTCAACATTAGGTCCAGAAGCCTGTAAAGTGCCTAGTCTGAAGATGAGATGTTCTTCCAGTGTGCACTGTGATTCACTAGAACACTGTAAAATGCAGAGGACAGACAAGTGGGTATGTGAGTAGCACGCGGTGTTAAAATGACCAGTTATGGGAAGGTTGGGGTTATGTTTGCATACAGACCAGAGGGGTTGCACAAAGTGGTCACCCAGCCTGCATTTGATTTCTCCAATGTAGACTAGGCCATGTTGGGTGCAGCAAATACAATACACATGGTTGGAGGATGTACAGATGAAATGTTGCTTCACCTGGAAAGTCTGTTTAGGCCCTTGGATGGTGAGCAAGGTGGTGGTGAAGGAGCAAGTGTTGCATCTTCTGTAGTAACATGGGAAGGTGCCGAGGGAAGGGTGGGTGGTGCTGGTGATTGAGGAATGGATTAGGATGTCCCAGAGGGAACAATCCCTGTAAAAAGGGAGGTATTAGAACAGAGTGGAGGCAATGGGTTATTATCGCTAGATTATTAATCAGAAACTCAACTAGTGTTTTGGGGACCAGAGTTTGACTCCCACTATGGCAGATGGTGGAATCTCAATTCAATAACAATAAAACAAATCTTGAAATAAGAATCTAATGACAACCATGAAAACACTGTAGGTTGCCAGAAAAACCCATCTGGTTCACTAATGTCCTTCACGGAAGAAGGACATCTGCCTTCCTTTCCTGAGTCTGGCCAACATATGACTCCAGAGCCACAGTGACGTAGTTGACTCTCACAGGTCCAACACATCAGTGCAAAACAAAAGGCTAAAGCATTCGTAGCAATCTTCAGTCAGGAGTGCCATATGGAAGATCCATTTCAGCCTTCTTCAGTGGTCCCTTGCATTATAGAGGCCAGTCTTCAGCCAACTCTATTCATCAGATAAGATATCAAGAAATGGCTGATACTGCAAAGGTTACAGGCCCTTTCAACATTCCAGCAATAATACAGAAGACAGATCTTGCTGCAGCCCTACTGTTACAATACAGCTGCAACACTGGCATTTACCCAATAACGTGGAAAAACCCCAGGTATGCCCTGTACACAAAAAGCAGGGCAAATCCAAACAGGCCAATTACCGCCCCAATCATCAGTAAACTGATTGTAGGAGTCATCAACAGTACAGTATCTGCTTAGCAATAACCTGCACACCGACACTTAGTTTGGGTTCCACTCGGGTCATCAGCTTCTAACCTTATTACAGCTTTGGTTCAAACATAGACAACAGAGCTGAATTCCAAAAGTGAGGGGAGAGCGACAGCCCTTGAAGTCAAGGCCATGTTTGACCAAGTGTGGCATCAAGGAGCCCTAGCAAAACTGGAATCAATAGAAATCAAGAGGCAAACTCTCCAGTGGTTGGAGACATACCTGGCCCACAAGATGATTGTGGTTAGTGGAGGTCAGTCATCTTGGCTCCAGGATATCTCTGTAGGAGTTCCTCAGGGTAGTGTCCTGTACCCAGTCATCTTCAGTTGTTCCAATGACTCTCCCTCCATCCTAAGTGGTGATGTTTGCACATTATACAACGCTATTCATCACTCCTAAATTAAAAAATCACACAACACCAGGTTATAGTCCAACAGGTTTAATTGGAAGCACATTAGCTTTCGGAGCGACGCTCCTTCATCAGGTGATTGTGGAGGACTTGATCGTAACACAGAATTTATAGCAAAAATTTGCAGTGTGATGTAACTGAAATTATACATTGAAAAATTGATTGTCCAGTAAGCCTTTCATCTGTGAGAATAGAGTGATAGTTTCACTTCTTTCATGTGTAAATCACAAAACCGGGCGGCACGGTGGCACAGTGGTTAGCACTGCTGCCTCACAGCGCTTGAGACCCGGGTTCAATTCCCGACTCAGGCGACTGACTGTGTGTGGAGTTTGCACGTTCTCCCCGTGTCTGCGTGGGTTTCCTCCGGGTGCTCCGGTTTCCTCCCACAGTCCAAAGATGTGCGGGTTAGGTGAATTGGCCATGCTAAATTGCCCGTAGTGTTAGGTGAGGGGTAGATGTAAGGGTTTGGGTGGGTTGCGCTTCGGCGGGTCGGTGTGGACTTGTTGGGCCGAAGGGCCTGTTTCCACACTGTAAGTAATCTAATCTAATCTCTAAAACCCTTTTTTTAAAAGTTGCATTCTCAGGTTAGCGGTTAACAATGGTGATAGTTAGACAATATGTTGAAGGTGTTAGCCCCCTGTATTCTCTGTCTGTGACAGAATGTTTAGATTGATTCTAATCTAAAAAGTGAGATAACAGTTTTATATAAATTCATGCAGTTTTTGAGCTCAGAGTTCTACATGAATGTATGCAGTTTTTAAGCAAAGTGCAATGTAACTCTGCAAGTACAAATTCACTACACAAAATAAAAGTGCGCATGCGGGTCTTTGTCTGTCTGTGTGTCTGTCTGGAGTGGGCATTGTGAATGTGAGAAAGAGTGTGTGTGCGAGTGTGTGGTGAGTCTATGAGGGGGTGCATATGTATGCCTATAAGGGTGTGTGTGGGTGTCTGTGTGTAGCTGTGTCCGTGTTTATGTGAGAGAGTGTGTGTGTGTGTGTGTGTGTGTGTGTGTGTGTGTGTGTGTGTGTGTGTGTGTGTGTGTGTGTGTGTAGTGCAATGGTGATCACCTGTAATGTGACATGAACCCAAGGTCCCGATTGAGGCCCTCCCTATGGGTACTGAACTTAGCTATCAGCCTCTGCTCAGCCACTTTCCTCTGCTGCCTGTCTCGAAGTCCACCTTGGAGGATGGTCACCCGAAGGTCTGAGGCTGAATGTCCTGGACCACTGAAGTGTTCCACAACTGGGAGGGAACCCTCCCGTCTGTTGATTGTTGTGCAGTATACAACCCTGTCACGGTGGACGCTGTAAGATGTATCTATGTCCACAATCTGACACCACTATTACGCGTGGGAACACCTCCCACCTTGTACATGGCAGGTACTCATGTGACTCAGCCAACATTGTCTATCTTATACGTTGCAGGGAAAGGATGCCTGGAGGCATGGTATATTGGGGAAACCGCGCAAAGGCTACGACAACGGATGAATGGGCACCGCACAACAATCAACAGACAGGAGGGTTCCCTCCCAGTTGGGGAACACTTCAGTGGTCCAGGACATTCAGCCTCAGACCTTCGGGTGACCATCCTCCAAGGCGGACTTCGGATCAGGCAGCAGAGGAAAGTGGCCGAGCAGAGGCTGATAGCTAAGTTCAGTACCCATAGGGAGGGCCTCAACGGGGACCTTGGGTTCATGTCACATTACAGGTGATCACCATTGCATTGCGCACACACACACAGACGCGCACACAGACCCTTATAGACACACACACTCCCACACTCTCACATGCACCCCCTCAGAGGCTTAAGATACTCTGCACTCACTACACACACACACACAGACAAAGACCCACATGCACACATATATTGTGTGGGTGAATTTGTACTTGCAGAGTTACATTGCACTTTGCTCAAAAACTGCATACATTCATGTAGAACTCTGAGCTCAAAAACTGCATGAATTTATGTAAAACTCTGATCTTACTTTTTAGATTAGAACATAGAACGTAGAACACTACAGCTCAGAACAGGCCCTTCAGCCCACGATGTTGTGCCGACCACTGATCCTCATGTATGCACACTCAAATTTCTGTGACCATGTGCATGTCCAGGAGTCTCTTAAATGTCCCCAATGACCTTGCTCCCACAACTGCTGCTGGCAACGCATTCCATGGTCTTACAACTCCGTGTAAAGAATCCGCCTTGGACATCCCCTCTATACTTTCCTCCAACCAGCTTAAACTATGACCCCTCGTGTTAGTCATTTCTGTCCTGGGAAATAGTCTCTGGGTATCGACTCCATCTATGCCTCTCATTATCTTGTATATCTCAATTAGGCCCCCTCTTCTCCTCCTTTTCTCCAATGGAAAAAGTCTGAGCTCAGTCAACTTCTCCTCATAAGATAAGCCCTCCAGTCCAGGCAGCATCCTGGTAAACCTCCTCTGAACCCAATCCAAAGCATCCTCATCTTTCTTAGAATAGGGCAACCAGAACTAGACGCAGTATTCCAAGTGTGGTCTAACCAAAGTTGTATAGAGCTGCAACAAGATCTCACGACTCTTAAACTCAATCCCCCTGTTAATGAAAGCCAAAACACCATATGCTTTCTTAACAACCCTGTCCACTTGGGTGGCCATTTTAAGGGATCTATGTACCTGCACCCCAAAATCCCTCTGTTCCTCCACACTGCCAAGAATCCTATCCTTAATCCTGTACTCAGCTTTCAAATTCGACCTTCCAAAATGCATCACCTCGCATTTATCCAGGTCGAACTCCATCTGCCACCTCTCAGCCCATCTCTGCATCCTGTCAATGTCCCGCTGCAGCCTACAACAGCTCTCTATACAGTCATAGACACCTCCAACCTTTGTGTCATCCGCAAACATGCTGACCCATCCTTCAATCCCCTCATCCAAGCCATTAATAAAAATTACAAACAATAGAGGCCCAAGGACAGAGCCCTGTGGAACACCACTCACCAGACTTCCAGGGTGAATGTTTTCCTTCTACTACCACTTGTCTTCTGTTGGCCAGCCAATTCTGTATCCAAACAGCTATGTTCCTCTGAATCCCATTCCTCCTGCCCTTCTGAATGAGCCTACCATGGGGAACCTTATCAAATGCCTTGCTGAAGTCCATATACATCACATCCACAGCTCGACCCTCATCAACGTTTCTAGTCACATCCTCAAAGAACTCGATAAGGTTTGTGAGGCATGACCTGCCTCTCACAAAGCCGTGTTGACTGCATTTAATCAAGCCATGCTCTTCCAGATGGTCATAAATCCTATCCCTCAGAATCCTTTCTAACACCTTGCAGATGACAGACGTGAGACTTACTGGTCTGTAATTGCCGGGGATTTACCTATTTCCTTTCTGGAAGAGAAGAATTACATTTGCCTCTCTCCAGTCCTCAGGTACGACTTCAGTGGAGAGCGAGGATGAAAAGATCTTCGCAAGTGGCAAAGCAATTGCATTTCTCGTTTCCCAAAGCAGCCAAGGACAAATCTGGTCCGGGCCTGGCGACTTATCAATCTTAATGTTTGACAAAATTTTCAGCACATCAGCTTCCTCTATCTCTATCCATTCCAGCATGCACACCTGCTCTTCAAAAGTTTTCATTCATTACAAAGTTCATTTCTTTCGTAAAGACAGAAGCAAAAAACTCATTTAGGGCTTACCCTACCTCCTCAGACTCCACACTCAAATTCCCTATGCTATCCCTAATCGGCCCTCTTCTTTCTTTGACTATTCTCTTATTCCTCACATAAGTGTTAAATGCCTTTGTGTTCTCCCTACTCCATTCTGCCAAGCCTTTCTCGTGCCCCCTCCTTGCTCTCCTCAGACCATTTTTAAGCTCCTTCCTCGCCTGCCTGTAATCCTGTAGAGCTGAGCTTGACCCTAGCTTCCTCCACCTTATGTAAGCTACTTTTTTTCTTTTGACGAGAAGCTCCACCGCTCTCGTCATGCAAAGTTCCTTTATCTTACCACTTCTTGCCTGTCTCAAAGGGACATATTTATTTATCACTTGCAACCTCCACATGTCTATAGTGCCTTTACCATGGAAAAATTGCTCCCAATCCATGCTTCCTAGCTCATGTCTAATCGCATCATAGTTTCCTCTTCCCCAATTAAATATCCTCCCATTTTGCCTAATCCTCTCCTTCTCCATAGCTATGTAGAATGTGAGGCAGTTGTGGTCACTATCACCAAAGTGCTCTCCCACCACAAGATCTGATACCTGCCCCGGCTTGTTAGATTAGAATCAATCTAAACATCAGGTCATAGAGAACACAGGGGGCTAACACCTTCAACATATTGTCTAGCTATCACCATTGTTAACAGTTAACCCGAGAATGCAGCTTTTAAAAAAAGGGTTTTGTGATTTACACATGAAAGAAGTGAAACTATCACTGTATTCTAACAGATGAAAGGCTTAACGGACAATCAATATTTCAATGTATAATTTCAGTTACATCACACTGCAAATTTTTGCTATAAATTCTGTGTTACGATCCAGCCCTCCACAATCACCTGATGAAGGAGCGTTGCTCCGAAAGCTAGTGTGCTTCCAATTAAATCTGTTGGACTATAACCTGGAGTTGTGTGATTTTTAACTTTGTACACCCCAGTCCAACACCGACATCTCCAAATCATCACTCCTAAGATACTGAAGCAGTCCACATAGAAAGGCAATAAGACCTGGACAATATTCAGGCTTGGGCTGACAAGAGGCAAGTAACATTCATGCCACAAAAAAGCCAGGCAACGATCTAACCACCACCCTTTGATATGCAATGGAGTTCCTAAAATAAATCCACAGAGGCTGGTATCCTACCAAGTCACCCTTTATTTACATGCAGAGAGTCCTTGACTCTGATCCAGCTCTCAGAGTGAACCAAACCCCTGACAATCCATGATGAGACTAGATTAACAGCCCCAATCAGGGAACTCTTTCTCCAAATCCCCCACTGACAATATTCTGGGCTTTACCATTGACCAGAAATTCAGCTGGACTTACCATATAAATACAATGGCTACAAGTGCAGGTCAGAGACTCGGAATACTGCAGCATGTGATTCACCTCTTGACTCCCCAAAGCCTGTCCATCAGCTATATAGAGATGTACAGCATGGAAACAGACCCTTCGGTCCAACTCGTTCTATGATTAAAATGGCACAAGTCAGATGTGTAATGGAATGCTCTCCACTTGTCTGAAAAGTGTAGTTCCAACAGCATTCAGGAAGCTTGACACAATCCAGAACAAAGCAGCCACCTGATCAGCACCACATTCACAAATATCCACTCTCTCCATCACCAATGCTTATTAGCAGCAGTCTGTACTGAAGAAATTTGCCAAACAGCCTTAGACATTATCTTCCAAACCCACAACCACTTCCACCTTGAAGAACAAGAGCAGCAGGTAATTTGGAACACTACCATCTGCAATAAACCATCCAAACCATACAACATCCTGAGTCTGAAATATATCACCATTCCTTCACTTGAATCCCCTAACAACATTATGGATCAGTGGTGCTGGAAGAGCACAGCAGTTCAGGCAGCATCCAATGAGCAGCGAAATCGACGTTTCAGGCAAAAGCCCTTCATCAGGAATAAAGGCAGAGAGCCTGAAGCATGGAGAGATAAGCTAGGGGAGAGTGGGGGTGGGAAGAGAGTAGCATAGAGTACAATGGGTGAGTGGGGGAGGAGATGAAGGTGATAGGTCAGGGAGGAGAGGGTGGAGTGGATAGGTGGAAAAGGAGCTAGACAGGTCAGACAAGTCCGGACAAGTCATGGGGACAGTGCTGAGCTGGAAGTTTGAAACTAGGATAAGGTGGGGGAAGGGGAAATGGGGAAGCTGTTGAAGTCCACATTGATGCCCTGGGGTTGAAGTGTTCCGAGGCGGAAGATGAGGCGTTCACCTCGTTGATTTTAACAGCATTATGGGTCTACAGCAATTCAAAGAGGCAGCTCACAACTACCTTCTGAAGGGCAACTAGGGACAGGGAATAAAAATGCTGACCAGCCAGCAACACCCACATCCCTGGAGTTAATAAAGTGGGTTTATAGGAACGACTGAAAAAAGAAGAAAAAAGTGAGTAGCAAATTCTGAGGGAAAGCATCTGGCTTTGAGAGTTGAAGGTATGGTGACAGTAGTGGAGTGGTGATATTGGGAGATGAGCAAAGACCTTAGAAGTGGGAGACCTCAACGGGTTTATAGGGTTAGAAAGAATTACAGAGATATAGAAGGATGAGGCTATGAAGGGATCTGAAAATGAAGATCAGAATTTTAAAACTAAGGTGTTGTCAGATCAGTAGCTAACATACGACAACAAGTATAGTGGCAATGGGCAGCACAGTAGCTCAATGGTTAGCACTGCTGCCTCACACACAAAGGACCTGGGTTCAATTCCAATCTTGGGTGAGTGTCTGTGTGGAGTTTGCATGTTCTCCCCATATCTCCGTGAGTTTCCTTCAGGTGCTCCGGTTTCCCCACACAGTTCAAAGATGTGCAGGCTAGGTGGATTGGCCATGGGAAATGCAGGGATTACAGGGATAGGATGTGATGCTCTTCAGAGGGTCAGTGCAGACTCGATCGGCTGAATGGCCCCTTTCCACACTGAAAGGATTCTAATGACATGACTTAAGATGGGATTGAACTGCAGAGGTATGGATGAATTCATGTTTATGGATGGTAGAAAATGGGAGGTGAGGGTCATCCAGTTTTGTGTGGGAACAATTAAAACCACATGTAACAAAGGCATTCAGGTTTCAGGAACAGATAAAGGTCAGTTGGGCTAAGGTGGTAGGACGTGACAGTCTGGGCAATGGCATAAATGTGTGCTTTGGAAGCACATCTTTGCGGGGGGGGGGGGGTGGCAAATCCAGGACAAAACCAACACACCAATTCAGCCTCACAGTTAATTATTTGTCACCATGAATACAGATATTAAAATATATTGTTACTTATACACGATCATTTTTTAAAAAGTACTCTTTGTTTGCTTCTCCCCGTCTGCCCAGATGAAGTAGTTCTTGCTAGGTTCCAGTTCTACCTCCTCTGGCTCCAACTAACTGGCCAAACTTGGACAGTGGACTATTGGTACCCTCTTCATTCAGAAAAGCAGAAAAAACTAAGCTCAACATGTTTTGAACCAATACACACAGCTTCCAGACAGTGATCAGGAGTGGAAATCTTGTTGTGTGATTTCATTCTTTCTTTGGCCAGAGGTTAAAGGGACTCCCACGTGCACATCTCAGCTGCCTCAACAGTGGACAGGACACAACTGAAGATTCAAACCCAGGATCTTCCTTGGCAAATCAGCTAATCACTGGGTTACCCAGCTAAACCATTATAGAATTACACTAACAATGAGGATCACCTTTTTTCAGGACTGAGTATTCCTGAGCATTACATGGACCATTTTTCCTTATCTTGCATTATCTACAAGATTACCTGCAGCACATATGCTCACTGTTAAGTGTGTAACATGTACAGATAAATAGTACAATTCCATTATTTCTGAGACATTTGCCAGAATGCTTTTGGGGCTAAAGAACTTTACTTATAAATAAAACATTAGACAGGTTCGGATTATCTCCTTTAGTGCATAGGAGGCTAATGGGTTCTTTGTTTTAATTCATTCACAGGGTAAGGACATCACTGGCTAAGCCAGCATTTATTACCCATCTCTAATTGCCCAGAGGGCAGTTAAGAGTCAACCTCATTGATTTGGGTCTGGAGTCACATGTAGGCCAGACCACATAAAGATAGATTTCCTTCCCTGAAGGACATTAATGAATCAGATGGGTCTTTCCAACAATGTTGTATGGTTACCATTAGATTCTTAATTCCAGATATTTATTGAATTCAAATTCCACCATCTTCCATGGCAGGTTTGGAACCCAGGTTTCCACAGCATTACCTGTGTGTCTGGATTAACAATCTAGTGATAATACCACTTGGCCATTGCCTCCTGATATATCTAATTTATGGAGAAGCATAGATATAACAGAGAGTAAGGACCTATTATGTTAAGTGGAGGGGTCAATAGCCAAGTGCAAATTAGTTGGCATAAAGAATAGAGGGGACTTGAAAGTTTTGCTTTACCTCTCGGGGGTCATAGGGGTTTGGAACTCTCTATCCGAAAGGGCAGTAGAGACAGCAATCCTCATCACATTCAGAAACAGCTTTGATATGCACTTAAGGTGCCAAGAATTGTTGCTTTTAAACCAAGCGCTAGAATGTGGGGATTAGGTAGAACTCTCTTAACAGCCAGTACAGACATGTTGGGCAGAAAGGCCTCCTTCAGTGCCATGAATTTTCCATGTTCCTAGGCAGCACAATACATTATGTCTTAGGGGGATATATTATCAAACTCGATCAGAATGTCCAACTTCACATCATTCACAAACAGGCTGTGACTCCACCACAAATTGAACAATGAACAACAATTCAGAAAACCGAATATAAACATGACCTCAACTGAGAATATGAATATTTTCTCTAGCCAGGATGTTCCACACAATTACATGACCTTTTGTACTGTATGAAACCATTAGCAGAAACTATTTTCTTTCTAAATATTGATTTATCAAGCTGAGCAACTGAAGAGAACAGAGAAGTTGGTTTGCTTTCTCAAATGCTGTCTGAAGACTGCTGATACTCATCTCAATCTACCCCTGAAGAATTAGCTTCAGAGAGTATGCAAAGGTTAATGAATATGGCTTTAAGGGGAGAGGTTTCAGTCATGTGAAAGGATTTTCTTCTATTCATTCATGGGATGTGGACATTGATGGCTGGGCCAGCATTTTTCACCCCTCCAAAGATGGTGATGAACTGCTTTCTTGAACCACTGCAGTCCATCTTTGGGCTTTAGATAGACTCACATGTATTGTTTGGGAGTGAGTTCCAGGATTTTGACCCAGTGACACTGAAGAAAAGCGGATGTGCCTTGAAAGGGAACTTGCAGGTGGTGGTGTTTACATGTATCTGCTGCCCTTGTCTTTCTAAATGAAAACTGGTTATGGTTTTGGAAGGTTTCCTACTATCTTGTTAATTCCTACAGGGCATCTTATAGATGGCACACGATGCTGTTATCGGATGTCAGTGGTGGCCAGAGTCAATATTTGTGGATGTGGTGCCAATTAAGCAGACTGCTTTGTCTTGGATAGTGTCAAACTTCTTCAGTGTTGTTGGAGCTGCGCTCATCCAGGCAAATGGGGAGTATTCCATCACACTTCTGACGTACCTTGTAGATGGTGAACAGGCTTTGGGGTCTCAGGAAGTGAGTTACTCACTGCAGAATACCTAGCTTATGACCTGCTCTTGTAGCCATTGCATTTATGTAGCTAGTCCAATTGAGTTTCTGGTCAATGGTAAATTCCAAGATGTTGATTGTGGGGGATTCAGTGATGTAATGTCATTGAATGTCAAGGGACAACGGTTAGATTCTGTCATGTTGGAGATGATCATTGTCTGGTATTTGTGTGTTACAAACGTTACTTTAACTGGAAAAACTAGGACTTTTCTCTTCGAGAAGGTAAAAGAAAGGTTTGAGGTGATCAAAACCAAGTGGGGTCTTCACAGAATAGAGAGAACTGTTTCCATTGGTTCTTGACCCGTTCACCAGGTTGCACAGATGTAACTTGATTAGAAGACTGAGACATGACCTGATTGAAACACACAAGATTCCAGGGGACTTGACAGGGCAAATGCCAAAACATCATTTCCCTTTTTGGGACCAGGAGGGCAAAAATCACAGAATAATGGGTTGCATATCTCAGACAGAGATGAGGAGCAATTCCTTCTCTCAGTGGATAGTGAATCTATAGAATTCTTTACCACAGAATCCTGCAAAAACTAATCAACACTGAGACATACATGTTTAATCTGGTAAGAAAATCCAAAAGGTTGTGGAGAAAGAAAAGAGAGTCGAGTCGAGAATCAGTTCAGCCATGATCTTATTGAATGGTGACACAGACTTGATGGGCTGAACAGTACACTTCTGCTCCTACGTAAACAAAGACACATGAAATTCCTACAGCAGGCCATTCGACCCATCGAGTCCACACTGACCCTCTGAAAAGCATCCCACCCTGACACCCGATCCCAGTAACCACACATTTCCCATGGCTAATCCACATAGCCCGCACATCCCTGGACACCATGGCCAATTCCGCATGGCCAATCCACCTAATCTGCACATTTTTGATCTCTGGGAGGAAACCAGAGCACCCGGAGGGAACCTACATAGACACAGGGAGAATGTGCAAACCCCACATCAACAGTTACCCAAGGGTGGAATTAAACCTAGGTCTCTGGCACTATGAGGCAGCAGTGCTAACCACTGAGCCACCGTGCCATCCTAATGGCCTTGTGTTTTATGGACTGGCAAAACAACTGAAGTTGGCATGTGGGAAAGTGTTGTGATGTAATGAGCAGTCAAGGCACCTGAAGAGAAAATATTAATGAGGACATGGGTAAAGCGTGGAAGAGTGGAAGTACCTAAATTGCGCTGATGTGAACTCAATGGGCCAGAATGTCTCCCCTTCTATAACCATTCCATTCCATGTGGTGATGGAGCATTACCAACAGAAAGACATTGATGCATTTGCCGACCAGAAACTTTTCTGCAAATGGTCTCTATGTATAAACTATGGCTCTGTGCAAAACAGGCGTTAACAAATCAGCAGCACCTCTCCTATTCCTCCCAATATTCTTTCTTGCTTGAAGCTCAATTACAATAACATTTGCAAGTCATAGTTCACTTGCACCAACTACATACCATCGCAGGAAATCACATCAGCTTCACAGCATCAGGTATTTTGAAATAGTTTGATTCTGTGATAATGAGGTTAATCAAAAATAATATACACTTCTTTGTCAAACTGCACATCCTGGTAAGTATGGTTACAGATATGGCCTGTCATATTAAAGTCGAGACATTCCTATCTAATTCATTGTCCCTCAGGATCTCAAAACTGTGCAGCTCCTTAACCTACTGGGGTCTTCTTCACATCTTTTTCTCCACAAATCTGCTTCTCGTCATCACCAGACTTTGGTTTCTACCATTAAATCACTCATTACAACCTTTTCCTGGACAAACTTCCTTGGGAGAGGGTGACTTGCTCCCACTCTGGTTCAAAAGGTTCTGAGCTGACAGATAAATACAATTTATATGGAAGGTGGTGCTTGAAGTGGTTGTGTAGGGTGGGAGGCTGCTTGCAGGTTGTACGGTCCCTCTGGTATCTCAACGTAGCCTCCATGTGTTGACAAAGTGTTTCCTGCTTTTCTGAATGAGTCTGATGTCAGGCTTAGCTGTTTTTGAACAGCAGAGTCAACTAAATTGCTATGGGTCTGGAGTCCCATGTAGGCCAGACCAAGGGCAGCAGATTTCACTCCCTGAAGAACATTAGGGAACCAGGTGAGTTTCATAACAATTGATAGTTTCAGAGATGATCAGTAAACTCATTCAATTTCAGATTTATTTATTCAATTTAAATGCCACCAATTACCTAAATGACATTTGAATCCATGTCCCCAGATTATTATTCTGAGCCTGTGGATTACTAGTTGGAGTTGGTTAGCTTAATTAGCTAAATGGCTGATCCGCAAAGCGGAGCAGAGAGCAAAGCATGGGTTTCCCCTCAGTCCAAAAATGTGCAGGTTAGGTGAATTGGCCACGCTAAATTGCCCATAGTGTTAGGCGAAGGGGTAAGTGTAGGGAAATGGGTCTGGGTGGATTGTTCTTTGGAGGGTCGGTGTAGACTTGTTGGGCCGAAGGGCCTGTTTCCACACTAAGTAATCGAATCTAATCTAATCTAATCTAAATCTATCTAAACAAAAACACTTGGTTCCATTCCCATCTCAACCTCACCGGAGGTGCAGTGACCCACATGTTAAAAGGTTATCCAGTTATCTCTCTCTAGTGAGAGAATGGACTATAGCAACGGTACCTTTTCCTGTGGTGACATTACCACTGCACCACCAGATTTTTGAAGACTTTGCAAAGCTGGTCCTCGGAGGCGGTTGCTTGAATCTTCAAAGCAGTGGGAGCTGCTGCGGAAATGACCCTATTTCTGGACTAGGAGACCTGGATTCATGTCCCACCCATTCCAGAGGTGTGTAATAACATCTCTAAACAGGTTAATTTGGAAACTATATACAGGAGCACAGGTACCCCTGCAATCCAATAAACCTTGACCTTAGTCTCCAGTGCAGTTCATCAGTACTTTGACCGAGCAACTTATTAACTCACTTCTGCCTTCCCCATTTTTCCACAGCCCTGCAACACCCCCTCGTAACCAGACCCTTCCGACTGTGAAATTGACGATCAAATCTGTTTCCACTACTACAAGCGTACAATCCAGGTCACAGCTCACTGCTTAAAACCTCTCATGTTCCCTACCCTTTGCCAATAATCTAAAATTACTTTTTTTCCCCCTCTTTTATTTCAAAAAGAGATGTTGCCATACTCCATGAATAAACAGTCCCTTCCTGCCCACTTCAGTTAAACACAGCGTCCAGTCCCTGAAATTGTCATTGAAACTGACGATTGATAGGGACAGGCTCTCGGTTTTAAGAAAGCAACCCTTTCATGTTCTGTCTCACACGCATATCTCCATCAAAATAAGACTGCAACCTAAATCAGTACACCTTGGGCAAAAAAAGCCTCACCTAATTCAATTACAACCCACCACCCCCACACACAAATACTAAATGCAGTCCCCCCCCCCCCCCGAAAACCGACAATGAGCTAAACTCGCCAACCGAGAGACAGAAAAATCTGCATTATCTCCCTGCCCCCTCGCACTACACAATTAAACAAATGTGTATCAAATCCAGGCAAGCGCCAGTCCACCTGCAGCTCACTGAGATTCCCAGAATGGAAAAGGGAATTCCTCGCAGCTTTCCCCAGTCTTCACCACCCCCACCTTCTCATTCCCACACCTACCCAAGACAGCTCACAAGCCCCGGCAATAACTGCAGGAAAACCGCCCAGAATAATGCAGGAATAATTCACCTCGTTTGCTCTGTCTCGACAGAACGCAGGGACACTGCACACAGTCCCTTCCCGTGCTCCCTGTTCAGGTCCCGATGGGATGAAACAGCCTAAGCATCTCTGGGGTCGTTTGCCCTCTCCATTCCTGCTCCACAATTAACATACAGAGAGAGAAAGAAGCCCTTTTCCGGTCTGAAGAGGGGAGAGATGAATGTCAAATGCGAAGATGGTTGAGGAAAAGCTGTCCCCTGCTGGACATTATCAAGAGCTGCACTAATGACAATGTGTCCCTGTGTGAGATGGTTTCTCTTTAGCTCGTCTGGGAGTGAGAGGCTCCCTCTTAATTGCACAGCCACTGCCTTCAGGACAGCAGACCAGGCCATTAAATGTGCTCCTTCTCGTTAGAGCAGAAAAAGAAGAAAATATTTCCACTTGCGATGGCGCCTGCCAAAGCGATTGACAAAAATATTGTGAAGTTAACTTTTTGCAGTCACATTTGCGGTGTAGGATAGGCTGAAGCCCATTGGCACAGGAAGCTCCCATAAACAACATGAGCGGTGGCTCAGTGGTTAGTACTGCTGCCTCACAGCACTAAGGTCCCAGGTTTGTTTCCAGTCTTGGGTGACTGTCTGTGTGGAGTTTGCACATTCTCCCTGTGTTTGCGCAGGTTTCCTCCGGGTGCTCCAGTTTCCTCCCACAGTCCAAAGATGTGCAGGTCAGGTGAATTGGCCAGGCTAAATTGCCCATAGTGCTAGGTGTGTTAGTCAGAGAGAAATGGGTCTGGGTGGGTTACTCTTTGGATGGTCGGTGTGAACTGGTTGGGCCGAAGGGCCTGTTTCCACACTGTAGGGAATCTAATCTATTGGGACCAAGGGATGGGGGAAGCTCAACTCCACCCATCACAAAGCAGCCCACTCAATTTTCACCATTTTAAAACATTCACTATTGTTCATGCACAGGGACAACAGTATTTGCATTCCCCTCTCACACAAAAGGTGTCACAGATCACCTCCCCCTGCCCCCCCCCCAAAGACATGCAACCACTATCACTTTGTTGAATAAAGGAAGCAGAGACATGACCAGGCCACCACCTGATTTGATTTAATTTGACCTGTGATTGTAACATGTACCTAGGTACATTGAAAAGTTTTAGATTAGGTTTATATTAGATTAGATGAGATTTCCTACAGTGTGGAAGCAGGCCCTTCGGCCCAACAAGTCCACACCGACCCTCCAAAGAGTAACCCATGTCGTAACATGTACCTAGTTACAGTGAAAAGTTTTATCTGTGTTTTATTTACAAGCAGATGGTACCACACAAAGTGCATTAGGGTGATGGAACAAAGCAAAGAATACAAAGTTACAGCTGCAGAGAAAGTGCGCAAAGAGTGAGCTCAACATTTAAAATTCGAGAGATCCATTCATAGGTCTAATAACAGTTGGGAAGAAGCAATTCTTGAATCTTTACGTAAAAGTATTCAAACTGAAGAGTACAATCATGGTGGCAAGGGGTCTTTGATTATGTTGGTTGCTTCCCTGAAGGAGCAGGAAGTATGGCTGGAGTCAATGGATGGAAGGCTGGTTTGTCTGATGGACTGGGCTGTGTTCACAACTGTCTGTAGTTTCATACGCTCTTTGGTAGGAAGATCTGCAAATTTTCCTTCAAGCCACAAGCTGTCAGGACTTGGAAGAGACCCAGAGAATGCTGGAGAAACTTAGCAGGTCTGGCAGCATCTGTGGACAGAGGAGTAGCATTAACATTCTCAGTTTGGTATCACTCTTTTTCAGAAAAGTCCTGAAGAAGGGTTACATCAAATGCGAAACATTAACTCTGTTTCTCTCTTCAAAGATGATGCCAGACCTGCTGGGCTTCTCCAGTGTTACTTGTGTTTGCTCTAGATTTCCAGCATCTGCTGTATTTTGCCTTTATCTGACTTGGTACAGTGTGACCATGCCTTCGCTGTTGCTTGTTAGAATCCTGGAACATCCTTCTCAGTCACAGCACATGGACTGCAGCAACTCAAGAAGACAGCACACCAACACCTTCTTGTAAGCAGTTAGGATTGAGCAGTATATACTGGTGATGCCCACATCCCAAAAACAATTGGCAATAGAAAAATCTAATCAGATTTTTGTGGTAAATATTAGCCAGGACACCATGGGGTGGGCAGTGAGTGTAGGGAGTTCTCCTCAGGGCCTTCGGGGCCTGGAGGGCAGTTGGGTGGTTAGTGGGACAAAATCGAGGTTGGTTTCGTGGGCATGAGTGTGGAGAGAGAGAGAGAGTGAAAGAGGGAGAGAGGGGAGATAGGAGAGAAACTGGGCAATTTCTGAGTCCTGGCCTCAAGGGAGCGGGAAATGTTACAGAAGGGCAACAGGAGAGAAACAGCACCTACAGCTAAACGGATGGTCTCAAACTCAGAGTAGATGCTCCGGTGACATGTTGGCGGTGAAGGAAGTCTATGATTAAAGGTGGAGCAGGAGTAGGCCACTCAGTCTCTCAAGCCTGTCCTGCTATTTTTTCTGATCTGATTCGGTTGTTGATTTAACTTTACTACCATGCCTGCCTGCCCCATAATGCATAAGTCCCTTGGTGATCAAAAATATTTTCCTTCTGAAGAAAGAGGATTTTCTCAGAGCAGGTGGCCTGACCTGCTGAATAGCTTCAGTGATTTCTATTTCTGTTTCAAATTTCCAGCAGTATTTTCTCTTCTCCTCTCCGTGAAACCTCAGTTTAACCACCATTCCTGATTCACCATCTCACTTAGGATTCACAGAATGGTTCCAGCATAGAAGGAGGCCATTCAACCCATCCTGTCTGTGATGGTTCTCTGAAGGACAGGTTTACAGAATATCACTTGCTGCCTTCTCCTTGTAACTTTGCACATTCTCCTTTTCCTTGCACAGAGTCATAGAGATGTACAGCACAGAACAGACCTTTCGGTCCAACCTGTCCATGCTGACCAGGTATCCCATGCCAACCCAATCTAGTCCTACCTGCCATCA
This sequence comes from Hemiscyllium ocellatum, assembly GCF_020745735.1. Lineage (NCBI taxonomy): Eukaryota > Metazoa > Chordata > Chondrichthyes > Orectolobiformes > Hemiscylliidae > Hemiscyllium > Hemiscyllium ocellatum. The sequence continues at coordinate 10,321,582 of NC_083426.1, read as the reverse complement.
CCTTGCCCATATCCCTCCAAATCCTTCTGTTCATATAGCCATCCAGATGCCTTTTTAAATGTTGCAGTTGTACCGGCCTCCACCACTTCCTCTGGCAGTTCATTCCAAACACGTACCACTCTCTGTGTGAAAAAAATGCCCCTTAGATCTCTTTTATATCTTTCCCCTCTCGCCCTAAACCTATTCCCTCTGGATTTCCCCACCCCAGGAAAGAGACTTTATCTATTTATCCTATCCATGCCCCTCATGATTTTATAAACCTCGAAAGGACACCCTGAACCTTTGATGCTCCAGAGAAAACAGCCCCAGCCTATTTAACCTCTCCGTATAACTCAAATCCTCCAACCTTGGCAACGTCCTTGGAAATCTTTTCTGAACCTTTCAAGTTTCTCTATATCCTTCTGATAGGAAGGAGATCAGAATTGCATGCAATATTCCAACAGTGGCCTAACCAATTTCCTGTACAGCCGCAACATAACCTTCCAACTCCTGTACTCAATGCTCTGACCAGTAAGGGAAAGCATACCAAACGTCTTCTTCACTATCCTATCTACCTGTGACTCCACTTTCAAGGAACTATGAACCTGCACTCCAAGGTCTCTTTGTTCAGCTCGCTTCCAGGACCTTACCATTAAGTGTTTAAGTTCTGCTAAGATTTGCTTTCCCAAATTGCAGCACCTTGCATTTATCTAACTTAAACTCCATCTGTCATTTCCCAGCCCATTGGCCCATCTAATCGATCCCATTGTAATCTGAGATAATCTTCTTTGCTGTCCACTACATCTCCAATTTTGGTGTTATCTGCAAACTTACTATCTAAATCTCTTATGCACACATCCAAATCATTTATATAAAAGGTAGTGGACTCAGCACCGATCCTTGTGGCACTGCACTGGTCGCAGGCCTCCAGTCTGAAAAACAACCCTCCACCGCCACCCTCTGTCTTCTACCTTTGAGTCAGTTCTGTATCCAAATGGCTAGTTCTCCTTGTATTCCAAGAGATCTAACCTTGCTAACCAGTCTCCCATGGGGAACCTTGGCGAATGCCTTATTGAAATCCATATAGTTCACATCCACCAGTCTGACCTCATCAATCCTCTTTGTTACTTGTTCAAAAAACTTAATCAAATTTGTGAGACATGATCTCCCACGCACAAAGCCATGCTGACTATCCCTAATCAGTCCTTGCCTTTCCAAATACATAGGAGAAAGTGAGGACTGCAGATGCTGGAGGTCAGAGCTGAAAATGTGTTGCTGGAAAAGCGCAGCAGGTCAGGCAGCATCCAAGGAGCAGGAGAGTCGATGTTTCGGGCATGAGTTCTTCTTTGGATTCTCCTTAACTTTATTTGCCAAAGCTATCTCATGTCTCCTTTTTGCCCTCCTGATGTCCCTTTTAAATATATTTCTATGGCCTTTATACTCTTCTAAGGATTCATTCAGGCTATCTTATGTATACCTGACATATGCTTCCTTCTTTTTCTTAACCAAACCTTCAATTTCTTTCGTCATCCAGCATTCCCTATACCTACCAGCCTTTCCTTTCACCCTAACAGGAACATACTGTCTCTGGACTCTTATTATATTATTTCTGAAAACTTTCTATTTTCCAGCTGACCCTTCACCTGCAAACATCTGCCCCAATCAGCTTTTGGAAGTTTTTTTTAGATTAGACTTACAGTGTGGAAACAGGCCCTTCGGCCCAACAAGTCCACACCGACCCGCCGAAGCGCAACCCACCCATACCCCTACATTTACCCCTTACCTAACACTACGGGCAATTTAGCTTGGCCAATTCACCTGACCCGCACATCTTTGTGACTGTGGAAGGAAACCGGAGCACCCGGAGGAAACCCACGCAGACACGGGGAGAACGTGCAAACTCCACACAGTCAGTCGCCTGAGTCGGGAATTGAACCCGGGTCTACAGGCGCTGTGAGGCAGCAGTGCTAACCACTGTGCCACCGTGCCGCCCACTAAGTTCTTGCCTAAAACCATTAAAATTGGCATTCTTCCAATTTAAAACTTCAACTTTTAGATCTGGTCTATCCTTTTCCATCACTATTTTAAAGCTAATAGAATTATGGTCACTGTCCCGCCCCAAAGTGCTCCCCCACTGACACCTCAGTCACCTACCCTGCCTTATTTCCCTCGAGTAGGTCAAGTTTTGCACCTTCTCTAGTAGGTCCATCTACATACTGAATCAGAAAATTTTCTTGTACACACTTAACAAATTCCATCTAAACCCTTAATAAGCAAATGCGAGGTCTTGCTCTTTGGAAAAAAGAATAAAAGCATAGACTACTTTCTAAACGGTGAGAAAATTCGTAAAGCCAAAGTACAAAGGGATCTGGGAGTGCTAGTCGAGGATTCTCTAAAGGTAAACATGCAGGTTGAGTCCATGATTAAGAAAATGAATGCAATGTTGTCATTTATCTCAAGAGGGTTGGAATATAAAAGCACCGTTGTGCTACTGAGACTTTATAAAGCTCTGATTAGGCCTCATTTGGAGTACTGTGTCCAGTTTTGGTCCCCACACCTCAAGAAGGACATACTGGCACCGGAACGTGTCCAGCAGAGATTCACACGGATGATCCCTGGAATGGTTGGTCTAACATATGAGGAACGGCTGAGGATCCTGGGATTGTATTCATTGGAGTTTAGAAGATTAAGGGGAGACTTAATAGAAACTTAAGATAATACATGGCTTGGAAAGGGTGGATGCTAGGAAATTATTTCCATTAGGCGAGGAGACTAGGACCCGTGGACACAGCCTTAGAATTAGAGGGGGTCAATTCAGGACAGAAATGCGGAGACATTTCTTCAGCCAGAGAGTGGTGGGCCTGTGGAATTCATTGCAGCAGAGTGCAGTGGAGACCGGGACGCCAAATGTCTTCAAGGCAGAGATTGATAGATTCTTGATGTCACGAGGAATCAAGGGCTACGGGGAGAATGCTGGTAAGTGGAGTTGAAATGCCCATCAGCCATGATTGAATGGCGGAGTGGACTCGATGGGCTGAATGGCCTTACTTCCACTCCTATGTCTTATGGTCTTACAATGGCAGTCTCGGTCAATGTTTGGAAAGTTAAAATTCCCTACCATAGCCACCCTATTATTCTTGCAGATAACTGAGATTTCCTTACAAATTTGTTTCTCAATTTCCCTCTGTCTATTAAGGCGTCTATAATACAATCCCAATAAGGTGATCATTCCGTTCTTATTTCTCAGTTCAACCCAAAGAACTTCCCTGGACGTATTTCCAGGGATATCCTCCCTCAGTACAGCTGTAAAAAATGCCACTCCTCCACCTCTCTTGCCTCCCTTTCTGTCCTTCCTTTAGCATTTGTATCCAGGAATATTAAGCTGCCAGTCCTGTCCATCCCTGAGCCATGTTTCTGTAATTGCTATGATGTCCCAATCCCATGTTCCTAACCATGCCCTGAGTTCATCTGCTTTCCCTGTTAGGCCCCTTGCATTGAAATAAATGCAGTTTAATTTATTAGTCCTATCTTGTCCCTGCCTGCCCTGACTGTTTGACTTGCTTCTTTTCTTAACTGTACCAGCCTCAGATTGGTCTCTTTCCTCACTGTCTCCCTGGGTCACACCCTCCACCCCCCACCCCCATCTTAATAGTTTAAATCCTCCTGAGCAGCTCTAGCAAATCTCCCTGCCAGTATATTTGTCCCCTTCCAGTTCAGGTGCAATCCGTCCTTCTTGTACAAGTCACATCTCGGAGGGTCAGTTTGGACTTGTTGGGCTGAAGGGCCTGTTTCCACACTGTAGGTAATCTAATCTAATCTAATCTAATCTAATCTACCCCAGAAGAGATTTCAATGATCCAAAAATGTGAATCCTTCTCCCATACATTAGCTCCTCAGCCATGTATTCATCTGCTCTATCCTCCTATTCCTACCCTCACTAGCTCGTAGCACCAGGAGTAATCCAAATATTACTACTCTCGAGGACCTTTTTAAATTCCTGCCTCTCTATATTCTCATTTCAGAATCTCATCCTTTTCTTTTTCTATATCGTTCGTTCCAATGTATAGAATGACTTCCTGCTGATCTCTCTCACCCTTGAGAACATTCTGCGCCCTCTCTGAGACATCCATGATTCTGGCACCAGCGAGGCAACACACCATTCTGATTTTTCTCTGCTGGCCACAGAAATGTCTGTCTGTGCCATGGACTAGAGAGTCCCCTAACACAATTGATCTCTTGGAACCCAATATACCCCTCATTGCATTAGACCCAGTCTCGATACCAGAAATCTGGCTGTTCTTGCTACATTCCCCTGGGAATCGATCACAGCATACTTGTTTGAAATGGGGATAGCCACAGCAGACTCCTACACTACCTACCTACCTCACTTACCTTTCCTGGAGTTAACCCATCTATATGACTGTTTCTGTGATTTTCTCCCTATAACTGCCATCCATCACACCTCCTTACTCTTGTAAATTCCTCATTGCCTCTCACTGTCTCTTCAATCGATCCATTCGATCTGATAGGATTCGCAACCAATGGCATTTATTGCAGATATAATCCTCAGTCACACGTAAACTCTCCCTAAACTCCCACATTCGATAAAAAGAGCGTGTCACTCTACTAAAGGCCGTTTTTGCTTCTTCCAACCTAAAATTCCTTAAAAAAGGAGCAGCCTGTTACAGTCAGAAATTTTTCCTGTCGTCCATCTTGGATTACCCAGAATCCACTTATGCCATGATTGAACTGCCTTTGCCATGTCAGGCCATATATTCTAGATCCCAATCTGTCACTGCATAAGAGCTTTTCTTCCCATGTGGCCATTGTTTCTTTTACCTTACATTCATGCTCTCTTGACCTTGAGCCTCCATTACTGGGAGCAACTTTTCCTTGTCTCCTCCATTCAGATATACAGAATTTTGAATACTTCTGTCAAAACTCCCCATAACCTTCTTTTCTTCAAGGTAAAAAGTCTCCACATCTTTCAAGTAACTGATAGTTATTATCCCTAGAATAATTTTTCAGAGGGTCTTTCCATAGCCTCCCTGAATGTCTCCACATTTTTCATGAAGTGTGATGCCCAGAACTGGATGCAATAGTCCAGCTGAAGCCAAACTATTGTTTTGTACAAGTTTAACTTAATTTCCTTGTGTTTGAACTCTAAGCCCCTTCTAACGCAGCCTAAGATACTGTTTGGTTTATTAGTTATTCTCTCAACATGCCCTGTCATCTTCAATAATTTATGTACCTAGACACAGAAGTATTTTCCAATTTCAGTTCTTAAGCAGAGTTATAATTCTACTTCTCTTCACAGATGTAGTCAGACCAGCTGAGTTTCTCCAATATTTTCTGTATTCATTTCAGATTTCCAACATTCATGGTATTTTGCTTTTATTCACACAAATCTGCTGAATCAACCACTTGAATCTGTCCAGACCTCTCATAGTTTTGAATACCTCTATCAAATCTCGGCAAACAGATCCAACTTGTTCAATCAATTCATAAAACTCAAGTTTCTCATCACTGGAAGTATTGCGAATCTTGACTGCCATCTCTCAAATGACATTGTATCCTTCCTAAAATGTGGCGTAAAGACGTTTTGTGAGGCATTCGGTTTTTAAAAAGTGATTTTGTGAGCGCTTTTCATAAGGCACTTTATTCCTCCTGCTCATTTTGAATCTCCCCCAGTGTCTAACATGAAACTCCACATATGAGATTTGGGTGGACAGCAGTATGCAGCTCCCAATCTGGCCGCTGAGAATGCAGTATTCTAGATGAAGATTTGATAGTGTCAGACGTAATGAGCAGTCAATGGGCCCAATTTCTACTTTGAGATGTACCAAATTAAATGAGGCACTTTTCCACCTCTCTAAGACTTGAGGGACTGGAGTTGTGGACCCAATGCTGCATCAATGGTCAGTGCTGGATCTGCACACTCTGCCGCAAATGGGGCAATTGTGTTTGAAGAGGTGGGTGAATGGGATGCAGGTTTTCTTATGCTCCTTCTATTGGTGATACTTAAAATGGTTGAGCTCCTTTGCGGATGCTTCTTTTCCAGTATGGGTGACCTTGGGCTATACATTGTCATGAATTGCTGGAAGTGTTACATTTTTTTCAGAGAGGTTTAGGGAACATCCTTGAAACACTTCCCTTTGTCCTCCTGACAACTGCTGGCTGCGAAAAACCTAGTATTAGGTAGTGCTTGGTTTGGAAGACTTGTTTAGATTAGATTACTTACTTACAGTATGGAAACAGGCCCTTCGGCCCAACAAGTCCACACCGACCCGCCGAAGCGCAACCCACCCATACTTCCACATTTACCCCTTACCTAACACTACGGGCAATTTAGCATGGCCAATTCACCTGACCCGCACATCTTTGGACTGTGGGAGGAAATCGGAGCACCCGGAGGAAACCCACGCAGACACGGGGAGAACGTGCAAACTCAACACAGTCAGTCGCCTGAGTCGGGAATTGAACCCAGGTCTCAGGCGCTGTGAGGCAGCAGTGCTAACCACTGTGCCACCGTGCCGCCTCACTTGTGTTAAGCAAGTGAGGCAGTCTACCTAGCAACGCAGGGACATGATATGTTTCACCATCTGAGTTGTTAATTTTAATTGTTAGGATATATTCATGACAGCCAAACCAAACACAAAAGATTTCATTTGTAAAGAGCCTTGTCACTTCATTGAAATATCTTAAAATGCGTCACCCATGAATTTTTGAGAGAGTACATGGTCTGTCATTATTTGAGCAAAATGTAGCAATAATATTCCAATATGTTTTGATATGGAAGGGTAAATGGGATAAATGGCCTACTTTGGCTCCAATGTTCCAAGTCCTGAACTCAGAGAAAGATTTTCGGTTATAAAATATGAGTTTATATTGGGAAGACAAAGTTAAAATAACATTAAATCACAGGGATAAAATGCCTCGCTTCTTTCCATTCATTAGAAGCCTGGCATATATCTTGAGTTGGATGTTGGGACTGTTATTATCTTTCATTGTGTGAAATCACTCCAGCAGAGAATGGCTGCCTGCCATTATCCAGCTTGACTTGTTGGACTGATCCGAAGGGTTTCCATTAACAGCAGCACAACGCTTTTTGGAAGAGTTGAGATTTGTTAGCTTTGCCATATGTCACATTAAGGAATTCATTGCTGCAGCTTGATATTGCCAATGTATTTTATTCCTGCACTGTCTCTCCCTGTCTCTCAATAGTCGACAGAAAGTGGATAATACTTGGAGAGATTTGGAGGTAATCATGTCCCTAGGCATATATTATCCCTGTCCATCTATATTATTTTTGGATTTTACATGCAAAGCAAGTTCATACAGTGCAAGTTCTAAACTGTAAGTGTGGCTGCAACGTGCTCAATCTGCAGGATCTACTTCAGCAATTCACCAAGTCTTCTTTGCCAGGACCTCCCTCTATCCAGCCTCAACCACTTGTAAAGTCAAGAACAGCAACAGAATCAGCAGGAAATTAGCACTCCTAGAATTCCCTTCCAATTTACTAATTTGGACATATAGTACCATTCCTTCATGGTTCACTGGATCAGAATCCTGGAACTGCCCATCCAGCTGTATTTCAGAAGCACCTTTGGTACGTAAACTGTCGCACATTATGAAAGCAGTGTCAAGAGCAACTAAGTATGGACAGTAATTTCTGGCCTTACTCGAGGTGCCCATATTTCAAGAATAAGATTTTTGTAATGAATGAATGGTTTTATTGTCACGTCTATTTTACAGTGAAAATACAGTCCTACGTTAAAATCACTACAGAGTGGAAGCAAGCCATTTGGCCCATTGAGTCCACACTGACCCTTGGAGAGCAACCCATCCAAACGCAACGCCACATTTCCCAAAGCTAACCCAGCCATCTCTGGTCACAATTTCCCATAGTTAATCCACCTAACCTGCACCTCTTTGGACTGTGGAAGGAAACCCATGTAGACACGAGGAGAATGTGTGTACTCCATGCAGTCACCCCAGGGTGGAATCAAACCTGGGTTCCAGGTACTGTAAAGCAGTAGTGCTAACTACTGAACCGTTGTGCTACCTGTAGATTAGATTAGATTAGATTACTTACAGTGTGGAAACAGGCCCTTTCGCCCAACAAGTCCACACCAACCTGCCGAAGCGCACCCACCCAGACCCATTCCCCAAATTTACCCCTGCACCTAACACTACGGGCAATTTAGCATGGCCAATTCACCTAACCTGCACATCTTTGGACTGATATGAAGTTCATCAGGAATTCTCACTGAAGTAGACTCCAAAATCAAAATTTTGAATCGCAATTCAAAACAACTAATCACATTTTCAAATAAGCTGACTAATGAAACACCCAAACAGGAGTTGTGTTGACTCTGGAAGGGGAAGAGAATTCAGGATCTTTGGTTGCCCTCTGCTGGTATGTAAAAGGATAAATGACTGCATTTCAAGGTTTTAACTGCACTGAGCAACCAGGATATACCTACTGTCCATTACTTAGGAGGCCTCAGCGACATTAAAAAAATTTAATCAGTAAGATTCACAAGCCCAGTGATATTAACGCATGACATTCTCTTGTAATGCCTTTGCAAAAGGGGGCGCATGTGGCTCAGTTGCTGATGTCTAGTTTTAAGTCCCATTCCAGAGATAAAACTCAGGCCAACACTCCAGTGCAGGACCGACAGAATGCTACAGGGTTGGAAGGGCTGCCTTTTGGAATAGAAGCTTATTGTCTGCTCGCTCGGTGGTTGTGGAAGATTCCACTGCATAATTACAACAAAAAATAGCAGGGGAGTTCTCCCTTAGGGAGGAGAATCATTCTGGGCTCAAAATATTAATACTGTTTCTTTCTCCACAGATGTGTCCAGACCAGCTGAGTTTCTCCAACATTTGTTTGTGTTTGTTTCAGATTTCCAGCATCCACAGTATTTTACTCCTCTTTGAGTTCTCCCTCGGGACTGCACCAATATTTATCCCTCCAGCAACATCACTAAAGCAGGCCGTTTGGTTATTCTCACATTGTTGTTTGTGGGACCTTGCTTTGCACAAAATGGTCATCATACTTCCTACATTATAATAGCGACTAAACTACAAAAATTGTGAAACTTGGCTTTCTTGCTTTTGTCCTTATGAAGTCGAAATCATTCTGCCCTTATTCTGCAATATGCACGTTCTGAATGACCAAAATACTTTTAAAATTCTGAATCAGTGTCAAGTCAAAGGAACATATACTTAGAAAGGAAAGTATTGCAGCTCGATGAGGACGGACAATTGGGAAGTGGAGCTAACCTGATGGCATGGTGGCTCAGTGGTTGGCATGGCTGCCTCACAGTGCCAGGGACCTGGGTTCAATTCCACCCTTGGATGACTGAGTGGAGATGTACATTCTCCTTGTGTCTGTGAGGGTTTCCTTCTACAGTCCAAAGATGTTCAAGTTAGGTGGATTTGCCATGCCATAGTGCCCTTAGCTTCTGGATAGAGGCTAGGTGGATTAGCCGTGGGAAATATAGGGATGGGGGCGTTGGGTCTTGGAGGAGGGGTGGAGATTAGTGTGGATTTGATGAACCCCCTCACGGTAGGGATTCTAAATGAGCCACTTCTATAATGGAATGAATGGCCTCCAGCAGGTGGGGTCTTTACGTAAATGAGATTCATTTGGCTGTGGGAGGTGGGGATAGCCAGTCATTGCATGCTTCATTTTATGGGGGGTTAATTGGAATGAGGTGTGGGGCTTGTCCAAGAGTAACCCTGAACATCGTAGAAACCAGGGAGCAATCTTCACTTTCTTCTTCCCGAGTTCCAGTCTCTCACTAAACGCTCTACACTGACAGTCTCCCACTTGCCAGTCTGCTTCTACAACAGTGAAATCCCCAGAAAAAAAGCGTACAACACTGGGGACTTTAAACTCACCCTCTGCATTGTAAAATTCTGAATCACAGGGATACGTTCCCATGTGGGAATGTCTGGCTCCCTTTGCAATGAAGTGCTCAGATACATCACACCATGACCCCTCACACTTACCAAGCTACAGGTTCATTGGCAATAATTGACTTACATAAGTATGCGGTCTTTGTTCTGAAATATCCCCATAAATAAGAAAACACTCAGATTGGCTCCTGATGAGCAGTTCTCAGTTAATTATTTACCTGTGCTTCATGTCTGCCAGGCCGGGAGTGGCAGAGACTCCTGGAAAAGGGCAAGGCTATGTGAAAATACCTGTAAATCAGGTGTTGGAATATCATAGGTGGATCTTGGCTATCTGTAACATTGTGTGGGACTGCAGCAGATCTTCCCAAGGTTCCAGTCAGTGCAGGCGGTTTCTGAGAATCACAGCAGCGAGGGGAAGCTGGAAATTTGACTCTTGTTATTGAGTGAATGCCATAGATTTTAAAATCATACAACTCTGGACTGGACTGACCAGGTAAAAAGAGATATTTGTTTTCTTGATGAGTATCAAGCTAAACTCGATTTCTTTCATATTGTATCTTAAACACTTTTATGAGTTTACTCGATGGAAAATGGCACCGTGCCTAGTGTACTACTAAGGCAGTTGTTTTGGGAAATAATTGCCAGTATATATTGAGTTAATTGCTTTTTTATGCGTGACATGTCCTGTCAGGAATTAGCCCACTCTTAGTCATGATCCAGGGTCATTCTTTGCAGTATAGGGAGTCCCCCCGATTTACAAATGTCCGATGATTCCGATCTCACACAGTGGTGTCAATTTTTAAAATCTGGCATACTGGAGCATCGGAGGTTGTGGAGCGACCTTGTAGAAGTTTATAAAATAATGAGGGGTATAGATAGAGTTAATGGGAGTTGTCTTTTCCTTACGATGTCTTTTCCTTTCAAGACCAGGGGGTCTTTCTTAAGGTGAGAGGAGAGAGATTTAAAAGACATGAGGGGCAATTTTTTTTACACAGAGAACGGTTCGCATGTGAATTTTAGAATTAGAATTCCTACATTGTGGAAACAGGCCCTTTGGTCCCCACCGACCCTCTGAAGAGTATCCCACCCTGACCCATTACCCTACATTTTTCCCCTGACTAACGCACCTTACCCACACACCCCTGAACAACTTAGCATGACCTAGTCATCCTAATCTGCACATCTTTGGATTGTGGGAGGAAACCCACACAGACACAGGGAGAATGTGCAAACTCCACACAGACAGTCACCTGCGGCTGGAATAGAACCCCACCCTGGCACTGTGAGGCTGCAGTCCCACCCTACACATTTTTTTTTTGTAGCTGCTTATGAAACCCTGAGTGGAATGAAAATCCTGAGGAAGTAGTGGATGTGGATACAATCAAAATGTTTAAAAGACACTCAGATAAGTTCATAAACAGGAAAGATTTGGAAGGGTATGGGCCAGGAGCAGGCAGGTGGGACTACTTTAATTTGGGGTTATGTTTGGCATGGACTGGTTGGACCGAAGTTTCTGCTTCTGTGATATATGACTCTGATTCTATAAGGCTATTTTACATTGTTCTGTATTTTGCTCTGGCTTATGGATGAATTAATTCAAAAATGGAAGTTGTTCACTGCTTCTGGATGTGTATTTTATTTTTTCCAAATTAAGCATCTCTGCTGTAAGTGGGCCTGGGTCTCTAAGGCCAGTGGGAGGGGCACTGCTACTGCAGCACAAGAGCCCTTACATTGCACAAGTCCTTTCTTTAACGTATGTAGGAGCTGCAGTAGGCCACACAGTCCTTTGAGGCCATATAGTCCTTCAAGATCATTGCTGATTTTGCACCTCAGTCACAACACCTCACACTTTTCCCCTACCCCTTTGGTGGCCAAGAATTCAGAATTATTATGTTACAGAAGGAGGCCATTCAGCCCATCGTGTCTGCACCTGCTCTATCTATTATCTAGTGTTAATCCCCTGCCTTTCCCCCACATCATTAGCATCCATAAGAAAATCCAATGCCCACTTGCATGCCTCAATTGAACATGCTTCTACCACATTTCCAGGCAGTGCATTCCAGAAGCTAACTACTCGCTCACTGACCATAATCCTGATGTACTCAATGACTGATCATCCACACTAAAGTAGCGAATTCTAAAAATTCCCTCCAGTCAGACTGAAGAAATTTCTGTTCACCTCAGTCCTAAGTGGCTGTCCCTTATCCTGAAACATTGTCTGCAAGATCAGTGCTTAGAATTATAGAATCCCTACAGTGTAGAAACAGGCCATTTAGCCCATCAGGTAAGCACTGACCTTCTGAAAAGCATCGCACATTGACCGACACTCCCACCCCCATCCTCATAACCCCACATTTACCATGGCTAACCCACCTAGTCTGCACATTCCTGAACACTATGAACAATGTAGCACGGCCAATCGACCTAACCTTCACATCCTTGGACTGTGGGAGGAAACCAGAGCACCTGGAAGAAACCCACATATTTCAAGACTTGAAAACTGTCATGGACACTCAGCGGGAGCTGGGAAAATTGGCCGAGAATGGGAGAATTGAGGTTGGAGAAATCTGAGATTGCTGGGTGGAGATCTGTGAGGGTTGGGAGAGTGGATTGCTGTGAGAGCAGGAGCAAATCAGTCATAACAAAACTGAAGACACATTGTGACCATTGCTGCCTTTGGAAAGCTGTGCCCCAGAGAAACACCCTCCCGGCATCTACACTGTCAAGCAGCTTTAAAAAAATGACCACATTGTGAATGACCTTTTGTAGCTGTATAGTGCTTCATGACAGAACGATAGAAACATGTTGCTGTGAAAGAAATTGTTCAGCCCAAGTGTGCATTTGCCAACATTTTGAAAAAAACTTCCCAATCATTCCATTCCTGGACTATAGGATCATGAAATTGTAAGATGTAGGACCTGAAGTAGGCCATCCAACCCATTGGGTTTGCTCAATGAGATCATGGTTGATCTGATAAACTTTCACTCTCTCTTCAAATGTCTGCAAATATATATGAAATCCAATTTTGAACATCGATATTGAATCTGCTTCCACCACCTTAACAGGCAGGACATGCTCATGGAGATTCTGTGGGAGATTGACAGGGTGGATGTTTCTGGGAGGGACTAGAACTACAGGACACAGTTTAAAAACGAGAGCTGGTCTCATTTAAGACAGAGATGAGGATAACTTGTTTTTTTCTCAGGGATCATTAATTTATGAAGCTCTCTTCCCTGAGGAATGGTAGAGGATAGGTCATTGAACATGTTTAAGGTTGCATTTGATCAATTCTTGATTGACAAGGGATTCAAAGGGAGGGGGGGGAGGGTGGTAGTTGGTAGACTGGAACATGAAGCTGAGGCCACAACCAGATTAACCCTTCAAATGCAGGGCAATCTCAACATGCAGACATGCATGATAATATTCAAGTTAGATAGGCAAGTGAGGGGCTGGAAGAACACAGCGAGCCAGGCAGCATCGGGAGGTGGAGAAGTCAATGTTTCGGGTGTAACCCTTCTTCAGAACTCCTTCTTCAAGAAAGGTTACACCTGAAGCATTGACTTCTCCACCTCCCAATGCTGCCTGGCTCACTGTCTTCTTCCTGCTTGCCTACCTTGAATTCCAGCATCTGCAGTACTTTTGGCTCTAACCAATATTCCAGTTACAAGCAGGAATAGGAGCAAATTATTACAGATACAGGAATCTATTCTGAAAGCAAAAAATGTTGGAGATCACAGCGGGTCAGGCAGCATCCAAGGAGAAAGAGCAAGCTAACATTCCAAATTTATCAGAAAATGTCCTCATGGATGCTGCCTGACCCTCTGTGATCTCCAGAATTTGTTGCTAGTAACAGGTATAAGGCTACTAAACCCCTTGAACCTGCTCAGCCAATCAATAAGATCATGGATGATCTGATCACTCTACATCCCATTTACCCTCAATAAGCTTTCATCCTCCTTTTTGTCAAGAATTTATCTACCTCTGCCTTAAGAATATTCAAAGACTCTGGCTCCACTGTTTTTTAAGAGGTGGGGAATTCCAAAGATTGATAATCTCTGTGAGCAATACATCCTCCGCACCTCTGTCTTAAATGGACAATGATGTGGAGTAGCCGGTGTTGGACTGGGGTGGACAAAGTTAAAAATCACACAACACAGAATTCTGTGTCTAATGGTCCTGCTCCACAGTGGCCTGATGAAGGAGCAGCGCTCTGAAAGCTAGTGCTTCCAAACAAACCTGTTGGACTATAACCTGGTGTTGTGCCTTGTTTTGAAAAGGAAAACCCTAGTTCTAGATTGACCCACAAGAGGAGACATCCTTTCCACATCCACCCGGTCAAGTCCCTGCAGGATCTTATATACAATCATAGAGTCATAAAGATGTGCAGCACGGAAACAGACTCTTCGTTCCAACTTATCCATGCCAACCAGATATGCCAACCCAATCTAGTCCCACCTGCCAGCACCAGACCCATATCCCTCCAAACCCTTCCTATTCATATACACATCCAGATGCCTTTTAAATGTTGCAATTGTACTGGCCTCCAACACTTCCTCGGGCAGCTCATAATGTTTCAATTCAATTGCCTATTACTCTTCCAAATGTCAGCTGGTACAAGCCTAGACTGTCCAACCTTTCTTCATGAGATCATCTGCCCTTTCCAGGTATTAGTCTGGTAATAAAAACAGCAAGTGTTGGAGAAACCCAGCAGGTCTGGCAGCTACTGTGGAGAAGAAAACAGAGTTAACATTTCTGGTATGGTATGACTCTTCTTCTGATTCTGAACGTCAAGCTAAATCAGCTGCATTCAGACTTTTGGCATCTACATACCTAGCTTTTATATTAGCTTGGTAAGCCTTCTACAGACTGCTCCCAAAGTATTTCCACCTTTCTTTAAGTAAAGAGACCAATTCTGTCAGGTTTACTTTCGTGATGGAAAGGGATAGGTGTACTCCACCGGGCAAGAGTTACAGCTGGGGGAAGGGAAATTACAATGCAATTACGAAAGATTTAGGAAGGGTAGAATGGGGAAGGAAACTGCAGGGGATGAGCACGTTAAAAATGTGGAGCTTATTCAAGGAAAAGCTCCTGTGTGTTCTAGATAAATATGTACCTGTCAGGCAGGGAGGAAGATATAAAATTCTTGAGCCGTGGTTTACTAAGAAAGTGGAATCCCTGGTCAAGAAGAAGAAGAAGGCTTATGTTAGGACAAAATGTGAAAACTCGGTTAGGGCGCTTGAGGGTTACAAGGATGTCAGGAAAGATCTAGAAAGAGAGCTCAGAAGAGCCGGGAGGAGACATGAGAAGTTGTTGGCGGATAGGATCAGGGTTAATCCTAAGACTTTCCATAGGTATGTCAGGAATAAAAGAATGATGAGAGTTAAATTAGGGCCAATCAAGGATAATAGTTGGAAGTTGTGTGTGGAGTCAAAGGAGATGGGGAAGCACTAAATAAATATTTTTCGATAGTGTTCACTATAGAAAGTGAAAATGTTGGCGAGGTAGATACAGAGATACTTGCATCCAGACTTAGAAGAGGCTCACAAGGAAGAGGTATTAGAAATACTGCAGAGTGTGAAAATAGACAAGTCCCCTGGGCCAGATGGGATCTATCCTAGGATCCTCTGGGAAGCAAGGGAAGAGATTGCCGAGCCTTTGGCATTGATCTTCAAATCATCATTATCTATAGGAATAGTGCCTGAGGACTGGAGGATAGCAAATGTGGTTCCCTTGTTCAAGACAACCCTGTTAATTACAGACCAGTGAGTCTCACTTCAGTTCTTGGGAAAGTATTGGAAAAGGTTATAAGAGATAGGATTTATAACCATCTGGAAAAGAATAATCTGATCAGGGACAGTTAGCACGGTTTTGTGAATGGTAGGTCGTGCCTAACGAGTCTTATTGACTTTTTTGACATAGTGACCAAACAGGTAGATGAGAGTAAACCAGTTGTTGTGTATATGGATTTCAGCAAGGCGTTCGATAAGGTTCCCCACAGTAGTCTATTATACAAAATGCAGAGGAATGGGATTGTGGGAGACATAGCAGTTTGGATCAGTAATTGGCTTGCTGAAAGAAAACAGAAAGTTGTAGTTGATGGAACATGTTCACCTTGGTGTCCAGTTACTAGCCGCGTACTGCAAGGGTCGGTGTTGGGTCCACTGCTGTTCGTCATTTTTATAAATGACCTGAATGAGGGCTTAGAAGGATGAGTTAGTAAATTTGCGGACGACACTAAGTTTGATGGAGTTATGGATAGTGATGAAGGATGTAGTAGGTTGCACAGAGACATAGATAGGATGCAGAGCTGAGCTGAGAGGTGGCAAATGGAGTTTAATGTGGACAAGTGTTTGGTGATGCACTTTGGACGATGTAATCGGAATGCAAAGTACTGGGCTAATGGTAAGATTCTTGGGTGTGCAGATGAGCAGAGAGATCTCGGTGTCCACGTACACAGATCCCTGAAAGTTGCCACCCAGGTTGACAGGGTTGTTAAGAAGGCATACAGTGTTTTGGCCTTTATTAATAGAGGGATTGAGTTCCGGAACCAGGAGGTTATGCTGCAGCTGTACAAAGCTCTGGTACGGCCACACTTAGAGTATTGTGTACAGTTCTGGTCACCGTATTATAAGAAAGATGTGGAAGCTTTGGAAAGGGTGCAGAGGTGATTTACTAGGATGTTGCCTGGTATGGAAGGAATGTCTTACGAGGAAAGGCTGAGGGCCTTGAGGGCCCTGTTCTCGTTAGAGAGAAGAAGGTTGAGAGGTAACTTATTAGAGACATACAAGATAATCAGAGGGTTATAGTGTAGGTGGGATGGGCTTCAGATTAGTATGACAGGGTGGCGCAACATCGAAGGCCAAAGGGCTGTAATGTTCTATGTTCTATGTTCTAATACTGTACACAGTACTTAGATGTAGTCTCAGGGGACTAAATAGTCAACTTCATATGTTTGCTCATAAGATGCTATATAAATGTAAGTTCTTTTCTTTCTATCTTTGTATGTTTCAACATTGACAACATTTCAGAGGTAAAAACAATGACTGCAGATGCTGGAAACCAGATTCTGGATTAGTGGTGCTGACACAGCAGTTCAGGCAGCATCCAAAGTGCAGTGAAATCGATGTTTCGGGCAAAAGCCCTTCATCAGAAATAAAGGCAGTGAGCCTGAAGCGTGGAGAGACACCCTCCTCTAGCTTATCTCTACACGCTTCAGACGCACTGCCTTTATTCCTGATGAAGGGCTTTTGCCCGAAACGTTGATTTCGCTGCACTTTGGATGCCGCCTGAACTGCTGTGCTCTTCCAGCACCACTAATCCAGAATGCATTTTAGAAGTACCTCATTGACTGCAGACCACATTGTGACATCTTGAAGTTGTGAATATATAAATGCAGGTGTTTCCCTTCTTTATGTCATCCACTCCTCTGCATTATTGGTAACCACAAAGTTCACATTCCCAGAAATAATGGTTCATACCTCCACCATGGCTCTGTTACTAAGCTGGATGTTGTCAGAAGAGAAACAGCCTCACTGATTGTGGCCTTTTCTGTATCAAAAACAAAGCAGAAGCCTCAGCAATTCTGTTTTGAAATGTTGCCACCTGTGCTGAAACACAGCAGCACTATAATTACAGTTGAACATAGAAAGAAAGTAATTCTAATTGAAGTGTTTTGGAGCTGGCCAATAATTAGACCCAAGTAATGCATTAAGTACATAGGTCACCTACCTGGCAGAAATGATAAGTGACGTACTCTGTCATGCGGAAAGGCTGAAGCTCTGTTAACTCTTAGTTGTTCACACACAGATTTTACAGTGTTTCTGACAGGCTTAGAGATTTCAACAGCAAAATGTTAACAGTCCCCTCACTCTCCCTCACTCAAGAGTCTGACTGAGAGCTACTTTGAATATATTAAAAATAGAAAAGAGGAAACTAGGCTGGATCTTGTGATTTCATGGAACGACCATTCAGCCCATCGAGCCTTCTCTGCCATTCAATGTGACCATGGTAGACAGGCAGGAGGCTGGAAGAACACAGCAAGCCAGGCAGCACCAGGAGGTGCAGATGTCAACGTTTTGGATGTAACCCTTTTCTAATTCAATGTGACCATGGCTGATGGAATTCATCAGTGCCCTTTCTTTGTCCCAACTGCATAATCTCAGTCATCAGAAATCTTTCAATCTCCTAAACATTTTCAAAGACTGACGTTGCACTGCCCGCTGTTGCAGACAATTCCAAAGGTTCACAACCCTTTGAATAAAATAGTTTCTCCTCATCTTGGACCTAAGTGGCATCCTCTTTTGTGTGTCCCCTGGTTTTAGGTTCCCCAACCAGGAGGAATATCTTACCTTCAGCTCTAAATAAGTTTATCAAGCCTTGTTTCCCCGTCTGTCCCACTCTCCCTGAAATTATACAGAAGGCCAATTTTAATTTATTAATTATTTTCATGCTGTCTTTTCTTGATGCCTTGATGCTTGCTGGAGTAAAGGTTGCACATAGAGTGACAGCTCTTCAGGATATCTCATCCAAGGACCCATTCCAATGTGTTGACAGTTAACATAATTTGATGCATTATTGTCATGTGTATCTAGGTACAGTGAAAGGCTTTGTTTTGCATCCATGGCAGACCATACCATACAAAGACCATAGGGAGATGGAACAGAGCATGGAACACAAAGTTACAGCTACAAAGAAGGTGCACAAACAGCAAGATCAACATTAGATTTAAACTTAAGAGGTCCATTCATAAGCCTAATAATAGCAGGGAAGAAATTGTTCTTGAACTTGTCAGCACATGTGTTTATGCTTCTGTATCTTCTGCCTGATAGAATAGATTGGAAGAGTTTATAACTGGGGTGCATTAGGTTTTTGTTTATATTAGTTGTCCTTCCAAAGCAGCGAGGATTATGGATTGAATCAATGGATGGAAGGTTGGCTTGCATGATGGACTGGGCTGTGTTCTCTGTAGTTTCTTATAGTCCTGGACAGAGCAGTTGCTGATTTGGAGATAGTGAGAACTACAGATGCTGGAGAGTCAGAGAGGATAAAGAGTGGAGCTGTAAAAAGTACAGCAGGTCAAGCAGCAAGCCATGATAGAATCCATCAAGATATGGATTTCTATGGTGCATTTATAAAAGTTGGAGACAGTCATTATGGACATTCTGAATTTTCTTGCCTCCTGAAGAAGAAGAGGTGTTATTGAGCCTTCTTGACTGTCTTATTAATGTGGTTGGTCCATGTTGTTGGTGATTATCACTCCCAGGAACTTGATGCTCTCGACCATCTCCACCTCAGCTCCAATGATATAGATAGGGGATTCAGATAGTTTGACTACAGGGTATTAGAAACCAGCTGTGGTTGGTAGTGCTACTGCCTTTGAGCTTGGAATCATGGAGACATATACCATTTCAAAGAGTTGAATATATGGTCTGACTAATTGACTATTTGGTATGATACCAAAGGAGTGCTGTAAAATCCATGGGCCTATCCACACTCCCAGATGGGTATCAAAGATTTCACAGAGCTATTCAAAGAGGAAGAGGAGGTCTTTATAGTGGTCTGACAATATTTATTCCACCGCTACAAAACGATTTGTATCAGGAACCTCTTAATCCGGCAGTTAAATGCCCCACCACTGAGTTATACCCCCTCCAGATGGATTTGGTTAAAATACATGATTGTCATGTGAAGGAACAATTGTGTGAGCAAGTAAAATGTAACAAAAGCAAACAACACCAAATGCTGGAAACCTGAAATGAAAACAGAAAGCGCTGGAGAAACCCAGCAGGTCTGGCAGCATGTGTAAAGAGAGAAACCGAGTTAACATTTCAATTTGAGTAAGGCTTCTTCGGAGCTAAAGTTTTATGCACTTGGTGCATGTGCACATTGGTGTAATCAGAAAAAAGACAGGTAGAACTTGCATTTATAGCACCTTTCTCTGTGACTCATTTCCTCACTATCCCCATCAATGCAAGGCCCAAACAGGGGATACCTCCAGAGTCTAGATTAGAGTGATTCTGGAAAAGCACAGCAGGTCAGGCAGCATCCGAGGATCAGGAAAATCGACGTTTCGGGCAAAAGCCCTTCATCAGGAATGAGATGCCCCTAGGCTCTATCAATGGTTCAGGGCAGAAAACACTGGAGATTGTAAGCTGAGCCATTAGACAGCACCTCCCAAACCCGTAATCACTATTGCCTAGGTCAGCAGATACTTAAGACCACCAGCTGCAGATTCTCCTCCCAGCCACTCACCATTCTGAGTTGAAAATGTGTCATCATTCCTTCCCTATCTCTAAGCCAAAATATTTGAAACTCCCTCCCTAACAATACAATGGGTCTAGCTACTCCACATGGTTCAAGAAGACAGCTGACCATCACCTTCTCCAGGGTAATTAGGGATGGGCAATGAATGCTGACTTATTCCAGTGGAATATTTATTCCACAAACGGATAAAAAAATATTAAATCCCTTGATTGGGTAAGCAGAAAAATATTGTATACCTTGAGCAAGACCTTTCATGTGGTAATAGTGGCGGAAATGAGTCTTCTTATCAGACTGAACATTATGTACTAGGTGTGCCCTGTGTTATCAGAGCAATATAAATCTAATCACATTGTGGGAGGCACAGTCTTGTTTACACCTGGAAAAGCATGCAACAGGAGCTACAGACTGCCCTGGTGATGCAGTGGTAGTGTCTCTTCATCTGGGTCAGAAGGTCAGTTTTCAAACCCTACCTGCTGTAGAGATGTGTAATAAACCAGGTTGATCAGAATAAATTTACGATAAAAGCTGTTGCAGCCCTGATGGTCATTGAATAGTCATAGATTGCCCATGGAATTCTGGGAAAAGAGGAAATTGTTCTTTAGAGTACGTAATTCAGGTTTGTATAGGCCCAACGTTGACAGTTTTTTCAGATCAGTTTGTATTAGGTCTTTAGAATTGTATACAGGCCTCTTGAAAGGTCAACTTTATAATATTTTTGTTGGCACCTTTTGCGGACTTGTTCATGCTTGTACATAGTATAACAATGTGTTGCTGGAAAAGTGCAGCAGGTCAGGCAGCATCAAAGGAGAAGGAAAATCGACATTTCGGGCATAAGCCCTTCTTCAGGAATGAGGAGGGTGTGCCAAGCAGGCTAAGATAAAAGGTAGGGAAGAGGGACTTGGGGGAGGGGTGTTGGGAATGCGATAGGTGGAAGGAGGTTAAGGTGAGGGTGATAGGCCGGAGAGGGGGTGGGGGCGGAGAGGTTGGGAAGAAGATTGCAGGTCAAGAAGGCGGTGCTGAGTCTGAGGGTTGAGACTGAGAAAAGGTGGGGGGAGGGGAAATGAGGAAGCTGGAGAAATCTACATTCATCCCTTGTGGTTGGAGGGTTCCTAGGCGGAAGATGAGTCAGTCTTCCTCCAGGCGTCATGTTGCCACGGTCTGATGATGGAGGAGGCCGAGGACCTGCATGTCCTTGGTGGAGTGGGAGGGGGAATTAAAGTGTTTAGCCATGGGGTGGTTGGGTTGGTTGGTGCGGGTGTCCCAGAGGTGTTCTCTGAAACGTTCCACACCCGTTTCAGAGAACACCTCTGGGACACCCGCACCAACCAACCCAACCGCCCCGTGGCTAAACACTTTAATTCCCCCTCCCGCTCCGCCAAGGACATGCAGGTCCTCGGCCTCCTCCATCGCCAGACCATGGCAACATGACGTCTGGAGGAAGAGCGACTCATCTTCTGTATAGGAACCCTCCAACTACAAGGGATGAATACAGATTTCTCCAGCTTCCTCATTTCCCCTCCCCCCACCTTTTCTCAGTCTCAACCCTCAGACTCAGCACCGCCTTCTTGACCTGCAATCTTCTTCCCGACCTCTCCGCCCCCACCCCCTCTCCGGCCTATCACCCTCACCTTAACCTCCTTCCACCTATCGCATTCCCAACGCCCCTCCCCCAAGTCCTTAATCCCTACCTTTTATCTTAGCCTGCTTGGCACACCCTCCTCATTCCTGAAGAAGGGCTTATGCCCGAAATGTCGATTCTCCTTCTCCTTTGATGCTGCCTGACCTGCTGCGCTTTTCCAGCAACACATTTTTAAGGTCTGATCCCCAGCATTTGCAGTCCTCACTTTCTCCTCCTTGTATATAGTATAGACGGCTTTAGCTGCCCCTACAACACTTTCTCTACATTACTGGACTCAATGGCTTACTCAGTAGGGAGTTTATTTCAATACAGAGTGTCTTCCAAGCTTCAGATAATCCAACGTAAACACAAAAGCCCTAGTTGGAGCTGTTTGACAACTGGATTGATATTTAACCTGAGGTGGCTGAATGTTAGCTTCGCTAAATTAAAATTAATCATTAACCTCATGGAGTTATGGAAACTGGGCAAGTTGCCTCAGTGTTGTGTCTAAACATACAGAGCTCAGCAGTGCATACTGCATATGACATTGCTTTAGAAATAGCTCTGATGAAGGCACTACTTTCTACTTGTGTCAACTACAATTTATTTATCTTGACTGACTTTAGGTTGGATTTAAAATTTGGCTTTAGAAATCTAACTCCATAAAAAAAAAATCTCAGACCGGAGCCTCTGCTTGATCTACATGGTTCCAAGATGGAACAAAGGATGGATCAAGTACACCAGCATTGCTTAAGTGATCCTGGTGCTAGAAGAGTGGCTGAGTTTAAGGTGTAAGTTGACAACAGGCAAATGTCCTGTGCATCGCTCATCCCACTTGCCCGCCCATTTGTCTGCCCACCAGCCATCATTCCTCTCACCTCTATTCTTCCAATATTCACAGTCCACTGAGAATCTTTGTCTCTTTTGTCTCCATGTTGGATGGCATGGTGGCTCAGTGGTTAGCACTGCTGCCTCACAGCGCCAGGGACTCAGGTTCAGTTCCATTCTCAGGCGACTGTCTGTGTGGAGTTTGCACATTCTCCCCGTGTCTGTGTGGGGTTCTGCCTGGGCCTCTGGATTCCAAAATTGTGCAGGTTAATTGGATTGGCCATGCTAAATTGCCCATAGAGTCCAGGAGGTGCAGGCTAAGTAGATTAGCCATGGGAAAGCAGAGTTAGGGTAAGGGAGTGGGTATGGGTGGGATGCTTTTCGGAGGGTCAGTGTGAACCCGATGGGCTGAATGGTCTGCTTCCACACTGCAGGGAATTCTATGATTCTGTTTTGGCGAATATGTGAAATTGCTGATCCATCCATGCTTCCAATGGCTCACCTTCTTAGTCCATACAGTTCCACCAGTCCCAACAATAAACTGCATCTTCAAAGTAGTAGTATGGCACTTCACAGGGGGATTGAACATGATTTGACACAGAACCACATGAAGGATTACTAGGCCTGGAGCCTATTGTCTAGTTTGAAGGAACAATTTAGAGAAGAGAGAATCAGATGGTTTAGGGGAGAGAACCCCAAAACTCAGTGACAAGGTATCTGATGGCTCAGCAGCCCTCGGTAGAGAAATTGAAATGGAGGATGTGCAACTGGTCAGAATTGGATGCACACAGTTAAGGCAGTGTCAGTAAATTAATCGAACTTGAAATTTCTTTTGGGATTTCTCTCTCATGCCATTGGAAGAAGGCAGAAAGCCAGTGTGAAAATGCTAGAAATTGTGTATAATTTCAGGCTACTATTTATAAACCTGACGCAGCAGGGGATATAGAGTCATTGAGTCATAGAGATGTACAGCATGGAACAGACCCTTCGGTCCAACTCGTCCATGCCAACCAGATATCCCATGCCAACCTAATTTAATCCCACCTGCCAGCACCTGGCCCATATCCCTCCTATTCATATACCCATCCAGATGCCTTTTAAATATTGCAATTGTACCAGCCTCCACCACTTCCTCTGGCAGCTCATTCGATACACGTACCACTCCCTGCATGAAAAAGTTGCCCCTTGGGTCTCTTTTGTATCTTTCCCCTCTCACCCCAAACCTATGCCCTCTAGTTCTAGCCTCCACTACTTCCTCTGGCAGCTCATTCTGAGTGATGCTAAAATCAACATTAATTTCTGGAAAATAAAAGTCTCCAGTCAATACATCAGGACTTAATCAGATGTTCAAATATAGTTCAGGATGCATATGAAATTCAACACTCAGGTAGATAACCATATCTCACACCACTTTCACTACGGAACATTAATGAAACTTGTTTTCATCCATTCATTTTTGACCTTTTCAGACTTTATATTATTTAACTCCTTACAGACTCTTTCTAATTTTATTAGTTTCCAAAGATTTGGGCATCATCTCTGTAATTGTCTGCGTTCTAAATATATCTAACTAGTGGTTCAGACCAACTAAATGATCTGGCAATGCATCACCTTTCAGAGTAGGCAGGAAAATGTGGTATGCTATTCATTGATTTTTAGGGATAATTGTTACGAACATAAGAGCAGGAGTAGGCCATTCAGTCCATTGAGTCTGCTTCACTGTTCAGTATAATCAAGGCTGATTATCCACTTCCATGTCTTATTCTCACAATATCATTATATCATTGGTACTTAGAAATCAGTTACTCATGGAATCATGGAATTCCTACAGCGTGGAAGCAGACCATTCAGCCCATCGAGTCCACACCAACCCTCCGAAGTGCATTTCATCTACATGGACCCCCCTTATCCTATTCCTGTAACACGGCCAATCCACCCAAACTGCACATCCTTACAAGCACAACTGATTGCCCTCTGGGGTAGAGAATTTCAAAGCCTCATAACTCTTTATGAAAAAGAAACTCCTCATCCTGCTCCTAAGTGGCCTCCTCCTTTCTGTGAAATTGTGTCCCTGATTTTAGACTCCCCAAGGAACCCCCAAGATGTCAGGTGGACAGAGTTCCCCATTTTTTCTCCTCTTCTTAAAAGAGTGAGACGACACTGGCTACCTTTTAATCTGCAGGAACCATTCTGAAAAGTATAGGATTTTGGAAGACGATGACCAATTTATTCACTATGTCCAAAGATATCTCTTTCAAAACTGGAGATGTAGAATATCAGGTTCTGGGGATTTTTAATCCCATTAATTTCTGCAACATAGACTTTTTCCTTCACTTTCTCATTCTCCCTTGTTTCTTGGTATTCTGTTTCTTGAAGTTGCATTGCACCTTCCTCAGTGAACACAGATACAATGTTCCCATTTAGCCTCTGTCATTTTATTTTTGTTCCTCATTGTACATTCTCGTGGCTTTATTTGTGGTGATCCTATTTTTGATTTGGCCAAACGTTTCATTTTCACTTAACTGTAGAAACACCTGCGTTCCATTTTTATCATAGATCAGAAGTGGGGAACCTTTCCATGTTGGAAGGCTGCATTATGTTCGTTGTAATCTAATAAGGCCGCATCCAAGAAACTTCAATTATATATTCTTCAAAATTCACATTTTCTTAACTGTGGCGGTCAGTCTGTGAGGATTATTTCGTCGAATTTTCTTTTACTCTCTGGTATTTTAAATATATTCATTTTAAGATTAAAATAAAAATAATAAAGAATGAAAAAACATATTAATAAAAAATAAAAAATTTGTTCTGCAAAATTTGGATTCATTCAAAAGGCCACACACAATGGCCGAGAAGGTCGCATGTGGCCTTAAGTCCGTAGGTTCCCCACCCCTGTAGATCATAGATTTCCTACAGTGTGGAAACAGGCCACTCAGCCCAACAGGTCCACACCGACCCTCCGAAGAGTAACCAACCCAGACCCCAGCCCTATTCTATAGATTTGCCCCTTACTAATGCACCTAACCTACACATCCCTGAACACTATGGAAAATTTAGCCATTGCCAATTCACCTTATCTGCACATCTTTGGTCTGTGAGAAGAAATCAGAGCACCTGAGGAACCCACGCAGACACAGGGAGAATGTGCAAACTCCACACAGATTGTCGCCCGAGGCAGGAATCAAACCTGGGGTCCCTGGCCCTGTGAGGCAGCAGTGCTAACCACTGAGTCACTATGCCATTTAATGTTCATTCACACTGTTACTCTCTCTTTCTTCATCATTGTCTTGGTCCTTCTTTGTCATATTCTAAAATCATCCCAATCCACATTTATTACTATTTCATACAATGTTCTTCGTCTTTTATTTTAACCTTGTACTATGCTTAACTCACTTAGTTAGCCAGGTTTAAATATTTTTTAGGAGGTTTTGCACTTTGAAAGAAAATATAGTTGCTGTAAACTATGTAATAACCCAGTGTCTATGTATCTCTGTTCTTCTTAATCCACTTCAACCAATTTGCTTTTATAATTTCCTTTGTTCAAATTTAATACCTTGGCTTCTGATTGAACTACCTAACTCCACACATAATGTAAAATCTTGGTTAAATTCATGGCATCTCTTTTAAGAATCATAGGATAGTAAAGCACAGAAGGAAGCCTTTTGGTCCATTGATTTCTGCTGGCTCTATTGCAGATCAATCCAGTTAATCCCACTCTCTCCCTCTATTCTTTCATTTTTTTTTATTTTTCAAGTATTTATACCATTCCCTTTTGAAGGCTAGTGTTGAATTCTTTTACACTAAGTTATTAAGCAGTGCATTCCAAATCCCCAAACAAATATTTCACGAAAAAGGTCTCTCTCATGTTCCGCCTGGATCCTTTACTGATCAGTTACAGAATGTATGAAGATGCGGGTGTCAGCTCATGAGGAACTTTCTTCTGAATCAAACTACTTTCTGCAGTTTAAAGATTTTGGAGAAAGTCTGTGTTGGAAAATGATTGACAGAAGTTAAAGTCGCAGTTGACCGTTTTCACCTGCAGTGTCTGGCTGGATGGCATTGTAGGTTTAAGAACATCCATACAGCATTGCCTAAGGCAGCAGGAGTAGGATGGGAGCATGACTTGTAGGTATGGGAAACATGATGGGGTCAGTGCACCAGGTGAATTCTGGAAAGGAGGCTCTTATTAATAGTGTTATATTTTCCCGTAATACCATGGAAAATAATTTATCTGTGCAATGGCGTCTTTCATCCATATCACAGTTCAATCCTGCCCTGCAAATGTGCGCAGAAAGCTGTCCGTGTGCTGCACAGCGTTTGTACACAGGACAAAGGCGAAAGTGAGAATGGCAGATGCTGGAGATTAGAGTCAAGATTAGAGTGGTGCTGGAAATGCACAGCAGGTCAGGCAGCATCCGAGGAGCAGGAGAATCGACGTTTCAGACAGGTGCCCTTCCTGAGTGGGGTGTGTGCATGTGCACTTCATGAGGACAGTGAAAGAAAAATGAAGAGCAACTAAGCTGTCAGTGTTGGGATTAAACACTCCTCTTTCCGATTTTAGCACAAGGTGATTTTTCTCACCTACCTTTTAGGGTGGCAGGAGGAGGGTGATCTTTTGTAACTAACTCGCCCCAAACAGATGAATAAATTCAGCCTCTCTCTTTATGCCATTGGACACAATAATTGTTTCTAATCATTTGTAGGATGTGGGTGTCACTGGTTTAGTCCAGGATTTCTTCACTATCCCTAACTGACCTTGGGAAGGTCAACGCACAGTGTTAGCACTGCTACCTCACAGCACGAGGGAACTGGATTCAATTTCACCCTTGGGTGATCATGCAGAGTTTGCACATTCTTCCTGTGTCTGCGTGGGTTTCCTCTGCATTATCCGGTTTCCTCCCACAGATCAAAG
Source organism: Hemiscyllium ocellatum (assembly GCF_020745735.1). Lineage (NCBI taxonomy): Eukaryota > Metazoa > Chordata > Chondrichthyes > Orectolobiformes > Hemiscylliidae > Hemiscyllium > Hemiscyllium ocellatum. The sequence goes on along the minus strand of NC_083426.1, from coordinate 10,294,055 downwards.
GTTTGCAGATTGGGTGGATTGGCCATGTTAAATTGCCCATAGTGTCCAGGAATGTACAGGCTAGATGGATTAGCCATGGGAAATGCAAGTTTACAGGCTCTTTGGAGGAGCAGCATAGACAAAATGGGCTGAATGGCCTGTTTCCACAATGTAAGAATTCTATGACAGCGATGGAAATTAGAGTGTTCCAAGATTACAGTTCTCTTTCTGTAACACACTTGAGAAATTTGCCAACGAATATCTTCTTTATTGATTGCAAAGAATGTTGGGTCACCCTGAGGTAATAAGATTTGTTGTCTTAAAAGCAAGTCCTTTCGGTGTTCTTATGGAGAGAATTTAGGCCAGGCAATACTGTCCCTAAGTTCACACCAATCACAACATCACTGAAATGGAGAAATGGAAGTCCGCTTAATGTACCACAAGAGCCAACATTTCCATAGTTAAATAAATTGATTAGATATCATATCACACTTTGCTCCCTGTAAAAAATGCATTCCACTCTCCCAGTTTCTCTGAGTCCATCAGATCTGTTCTGATGATACTACCATCTGCAGGGGGTGGGGGTTCCGAAATGTCTACTTTTTCTCCACAACTGAGGATTCCCTGCCTCTGTAGCTGACAGGGCTCTCAGCCATATCCCAACTCTTTTCTTTCTGCTCTCACTCTTTTTCTTCCCTCATATCACACTGATAGGGTCACCTTGGCCCTCCCATTCCACTTCCCCACTCCCCGCAGCATCCACAGCCAAAGGATCACTAGCCACCTTTTCTGCCAGCCTCAGTGAGATGTCATCACCAGATAAATATTCCCCTCCCCTCCCTTTTCAGTGTTGCACAGGCACTGTTCCCTCTGGACACTCTGGTCCACTTCTCCTCCACTCTCATCATCTCCCTACATCCTCATGGCACCTTCCCCTGCAATCGCAGAAGGTTTAACACCTCCCCGTTTATTCCTCCATCCTCAGAATCCAAGGTCCCAACCACACTGTCCGGGTGAAGCACCAGTTTACTTGCACTTCACACAATCTAGTCTACTGCATTCACTGCTCACAATGTGGCCTCCTCTCCACTGGGGTGACAAAACACATACTGGGTGACCCCTTCACAGAATATGTATGTTCTTTGTGCAAAAGTGACCCTGACTGCTGCTTTGACACATCACAGTGCTCCCTGGTCAACATTTGTGTCTTGGGCTTGCTGCATTGCTCTAGCAAAGCTCTGGAATAACAGCATCTCATTTTCTGCTTGGAATCCTGCAGCCTTCTGTTCAGGACTCAACATTGAGTTCAATAATTTTAGAGCCTGGAATATCTTCTTCCATTTCCATTACCCAATCCACACCCCAGGCTTTTTAGCCAAGTGGGCTGTTGTTACTACAGTCAACCCATTTTCATCTAATTATTGTACTTATTAACAGCTTTTCTCCTTATCATTATGCATCCTTATTAATGCCTAACTGGCTCCATCTCCACTTATCCTCTCACCCCTCTACACCACTCCAAACCAGTCCCTCTTACCCATTGTCTTCAGCTTATATACCATCTCTTCTTAGCTACTACTAGTTCTGAGGAAGGGTCACTGGATCTGAAATGTTGACTCTGCTTTCTCTCCACAGATCCTGCCAGGCCTGCTGAGTTTCTCCAGCAATTCCTGTTTAGTTTGAAATAAATACATTGTCTGATTTCCTACATTACAACAACAACAAAAGTACATAATTGGCTCTAAAATGTTTTGAGACTTCCTAAGGTCACGATTGGTGCTTTATAAAGGCAATTTCCTTCTTTCTTTTGCCTGAATGGGCAACAGACTCCCTTTTTAATATCTTGATGTGGTAGAAAGAGTAGAACTGAGCAGTACACAATGGCTCTACAATGGGGCCCTGTCAATTTTACAATGAGATACAAACCACAGAATATTATTAATCATTGCAGAATTGCTGTATGCATCACAATAAAAGCTTACTGGGTTTTATTTTTCTGTCGTGATTCCAGTGATTAAATATTTAACTTGCTCTTGGAGAATAGAGGCATTGGTTTAAGAGTGTGTATGTTGCTAACTATGCATGGGGAAGATTGCTGTTTGTCTCCAAATTCATTCAGTGATAACATCATAGAACATTATGGCACAGAGCCTTCTGGCTCATTATGATTGCATTAGTTCTCAAAGAACTCTCTTTTAAAAATAAAATTTTCGGGGGATGCGAGCATCCCTGGTGAGGTCACTATTTGTTGACCTTAAGAAGATCCAGTTATATCGATTGTTTGCCCTTTTCAAACTCTTTTTCAAATGTTTCCTTTTTTTTCAAATCATTATCCCTTTTCTTTTAAGGACCATGAATTCTTCTTCCATCCCTATTTCCTGTGAAGTATTCCAGGTCCTAACAATATAATTTAAAAATCTCCTTCCCTTGAAATACAAAACAATTGTTAAGAGATTTGCCAGTATTTTCTTTTATAATTAAAAATATTGGCTTGCCCAAAGTCTGTACAATAAATCACACGATTCTGCTACTCTCTAAGGTACCAGGAACCCACTGAAAAATGTCTTTCACCACCAATAGTGCAGTCAGTTCTGCATTGAAATATTAGTCTGGATCTAATACTCACTCCAGCCCCCACTATTGCATTTATGCTGCCCTCTCCGCACTTCATGTCAGCTGTGATGAAGAGTCATCTAGACTTAAAATGTTAGCTTGCTCTCTCTCCATGGAGCTGCCTGACACCCCCCCCCCCCTCTGCCCTCCCCCCCTCCAAAGATTTCCAACACTTACTGTTTTCAATACTGATTCCAGCATCTGCAGTATTTGGCTCTCACTTTTCTGGGTTCTGTACATTTTAGATTCAGGAGTCAGAGTTTAACCAAATAGATGACTGGGAATTCATAACGGAGTTTATGATAGTTTATTAAGTCCACGAAGAAACTTCTTACCATCCAGGGCAAAGCAACCCACTTACTTGGCACCACATCCACAAATATTAGTTTCCTCCGCCACCCACACTCAGTAGCAGCAGTATATACAATCTACAAGATACATTGTGGAAATTCACCGAGGCTCCTTAGATAGCACCTTCCAAACTCATAATCACATCCATCTGGAAAGATAAGGGCAACAAATACATGGGAACACCACCACCTGCAAGTTTCCCTCCAAGCTACGCACCAACCGGACTTGTAAATATATTGCCATTCTTTCAGTGACACTGAGTTAATATCATGGAATTAACCATAACCCTTTCTCCCTCCCTAAGACAATATGGGTCTGTCTATTGAACAGGGACTGCTATGTTCGACCTATTGAACATGGGGTGCTCACCACCACCTTTTCAGGGGCAACTAAAGAATTTTTTGTGGGAATTTTTTGCGTTTGCTGCCCATTTCTAGTTGCCCCTTGAGAAGATGTTGATGAGTTGTCATCTTTAAATGCTGCTGTCTGTGTGCTGTTACAGTGGGAGTTCCAGGATTTTGACTCAGCGACAGTGAAATATCGCCAATATATTTCCAGGTCAGGACGGTGAGTAGCTTGGCGGGGAGTGGTATTCTCTCCATGGACAATAAATGCAGGCTCATGGTCCATAAGGTACAAAGACCAGAAAAACATATGACCTGTGACACATGTGAAAGTGGGCGTTTATCCCTGAAGAACATATGGACGGTTGGCTTAGTGTTGATCTCTGTAGCTTGTAGTATCTCCTGTCTGCTCAGTGAGCAAAATGTTAGAAAACGCTTGGCCTGGTCTTCCTCCAGCTGAAGATCAAACAACTGCAGAAGTAGGATTGTCTCCTACTCTGAGCACACATTAGTGTATATTATTTCTGGATGCTTTTTTGCACATCCTATGTTGAACATTTGTTCAAATACCTCTGACCAATGATCCCAGGACAGACATCCAAAGTGACACCTTTTGTGTTCATCACTTTAAACATGAGGTTTCCTTTTCATTACCTCACGCTGGGAGGTATTGTGGGCCTTTACTTTAAAATATATTAGGAGAAAGTGAGGACTGCAGATGCTGGAGATCAGAGCTGAAAATGTGCTGCTGGAAAAGCGCAGCAGGTCAGGCAGCATCCAAGGAGCAGGAAGAAGAAGGGCTCAGGCCCGAAATGTCAACTCTCCTGCTCCTTGGATGCTGCCTGACCTGCTGCACTTTTCCAGCAACACATTTTCAGCTCTTTAAAATATATTGCCATTTTACTTTGTGTTACTGGGTAAGAATCCTGGGACTAAACCTGGGGTAAGAGAGCACAAACCTTGTCAACTGGGAATGTCATTATGGAAGTCCTCAGCTAGGAATCCTTAGAAGTTCTAGGCATTGTTTTCTTGTTTTTCCAGAGAGAAGAGAACCCACCTTTCTGCCAGGTGGCTTCATGTTGTGTTCCTGGTTCCATAAGGATTATCTTTTATCTGACAGGATCTGAATCCAAAACACCTAACGCAATTCTCGGAATTCTACCCACGGAGCCAAGTCTTCTCCTGAAGGAGGAGTCAGTTTCTTCGAAACTCTTCTCCACTCCTCTGAAGGTAATTAACATCAGGGGACATAATAACCTTGGTAGGCCAGCTTGCAAAGAATGTGTTCAAAGTGCAAGATAGCGTGCAGGGTGTGGTTAACTCCGACCGGTAACCAAAACAAACTTTCTCACCAAGGAGCTGTTTGAGGTCAGAGTCTAATGAAGATTCCATCCATTGGCGATCCCAGTTCAAGGAGCAATGTAATCCAAAAGCAGATTAATGTTCATTTTGCTGTTGTGCATACATCCCCACAGGTTATTGTATCGGTCCCTCAGACAGTAGGAACAAACAGAGCTCTGTAACACCAACTTACTACTGACAGCACCAGTGCCCTCCCACATACTGTTCCCCAAAAGAATGGTAAAAACAGTCCTGTTCCTGGAAGGAGCTAAGGGATCAATGATAGGGTTTGTGTTGGTGGGTGCGGACGATAGATGCATTTAGGTTAGGGGGTAAGTGGCAAGTTTCTTCGCAGGATCTGAACATCACTGGCCAGGACAATATTTGTTACACATCCTCAAAAGCCCAGAGCTATAAAGTCAACACCAAAATTGCTAACAGTAACTTCAAAAGTATCTGTTTTTATGTTGCCCTGAGTCCCAGTTGGATGGCCACTTGAAGGAAATAGTTATTTTCTAACCAATTTGTTTAATGATGCTAGCATACACCTCTGGGAACTTGAATCTAGAACACCTGACTCAGAGGTAGTGACACTACCACTGTGCCACAAGAACCCCACACGAAGGAAAGAAACTTGCACAGCTACAGGATGGAGTGGGGAAATCGGTCTCCACCCATTGCAAGGTAGAGTGCTACTTCAGAATCCTTTCTGGGGAGAACCCACCCAACATTGGCTCAATAATCTATCATTCACCTGTACCTTAAGGCTCCTGAGGTAATTTCGTAAAATAATCTACTACAGTAGCACCGTGGCAGCTGGTGGAATCTCACTCCGACTCAGACTTACTCAGGATGCAGAATGGCATAGAGCCAGAATTGACCTGAACGTCTAATCTGGAAATGGAATGGGAGGATGACTTTGTCCCCATAGAGAAAGACAAAGCAATGGGGATTTGTCAGGGATGGGAACAAAGTACATGCTTCAGAGAGAAGATAGGGTAGCACTTGGAAAGATAGGGAGTAACAGGCACCCTGCCATTTTCAGAATGTTTGATGAACAAGGGTCTCATCTGAGATGGTTGTGTCTGTACCTTTGGGCCAATAGGTTTAGATTAGATTAGATTAGATTACTTACAGTGTGGAAACAGGCCCTTCGGCCCAACAAGTCCACACCGACCCGCCGAAACGCAACCCACCCGTACCCCTATATTTACCCCTTACCTAACACTACGGGCAATTTAGCATGGCCAATTCACCTGACCCGCACATCTTTGGACTGTGGGAGGAAATCGGAGCACCCGGAGGAAACCCACGCAGACATGGGGAGAATGTGCAAACTCCACACAGTCAGTCGCCTGAGTCGGGAATTGAACCCGGGTCTCAGGCACTGTGAGGCAGCAATGCTAACCACTGTGCCACCCTGCTGCCCACTAAGCCACCGTGCCGTCTGTGTTCAAGTGAGACTTGCCATGGAGAATGGGCACTAACATGTCTTAAGCACTGATATTAAAAAGGTACAGGTAATTTAGTATAAGCTAAGTTGGGTATTTCTCTCTTGAGAGAATTTTTTTTTAAAGAAAAGAACAACCTTTTCAAATAGATCTCACCTATTACAGAGAACCACTATGTGCCTGATTGTCCCTGTGGCTTCCTCCTGTGACCTAATGACTTTATGACTCTTTAGAAATAGTTCTTTAGTAAGTACAATATAAAATTTATTAGCCAATGCATTTGCCTATCCTCCAAAACTTGGCAACATTTACTGCAATATCACATTTACCAACTATCACCCATGATTAGTCTGAATCTGATATAGAAACTAATTTGCTTTTGATCTTAACTCTTTCATCTTGCCCTACCAAATCTTCTGTTGCTTTTTTCAATTCTCTTCATGTATCCAGACACCTGTACCATTCCCATAATTCCTGTCAGCCAGGAAATGTCATTGTTTATTCTGATTAGTATTAATGCTTACTCATCTCCTTTACAGGATCCTGATCAGTGATAGCAATGTACAGAGATTATGGCAATCAACGTATTCCAGATTATGATGAAAACAATTCCCAGACCAAGTATGTCTCTGAACTTACATTTAATATGCATTGCTCATAATTATAGCTTCTCCCAGGTGCCGTGTTCCAGTGGTACTGCCATTTGTTATTTGAGGTTGATGCTGGGGATGTGAGTTCAAATCCCACTAGTACAGAAAATCTTGGTATGATATGAGTTAGCATATGTTGATTGCATTTTCATTTCAATTTGGGGTTAGAAAGCTTTTGTTTAACTTCATAAGTAACAATCTTTTCAATCATTTAAGATTCATTATTCATTTATTCTTATTGAAAAGAAAGTAGTCAGGTTAAGAAAAACTAATCTCAAACAAACCCACTCAGGATGCAGGGTGGCATAAAGCTAGAACTGACCCAGAAGCCTTATCTGGAAATGGACTGGCAGGATGACTCTGTACTACACAGAGAAAGACAAAGCAATGGGACTCGTCAGAGATGGGAACAAATACAGGCTTCACAGAGGAGATAGGGTGGCAGTTGAGAAGATAGGGAGTAGCAGGAACTCTGCCACTTTTGGAATGTGTGATAAACAAAGGTCTTGCTTAAAACAGACCGTTTCAAAATTTGAGTAATGTACTGTCCAATGTATAAATATCTGATCAATCCTTTCTGAGGTGTACTTGCCCAATGTTTGCTCTACAAACTATCACTGAGCTGTACCTTGAGGTGCCTGAGATTATTTCATAAAATAATCTACCACAACAATGCCACAATAGCTGGTGGAATTTAAAAGGATCTTGTCGCATGACGGTATGGTCCTTACCTCTGGGCCAACAGGTCTGTGATTAAGTATCACCCACCATGGAGAATGTGCTCTAACATGTCTTAAATGCTGATATTAAAAAGACGCAAGTGATTTGCTGTAAGGTGAGAAGGCATCTTTCCCAAAGAGACTTCTTTTTTTAAAGAAAAGGCTGTTCAATTGTGTGTTATGACACAGCTGTGAGAACTTAAACTCAGCCATTCTGGGTCAGAGGTCAGAGGACATTGCCATAGCAACACAAGTCCCTGCCACCAGAGAGACAATTAGTTACAGAGCTTGAGGGGCATTACATATGGCTCAATGAAGTCAGAGAGGCAATTATCCAGGTGGTATGTGCATCTGCTACGGTGTCACTAAAAGGATAGTTACTGATCCGCAATTAACATTTCTACAATTGAAGTATGGTAAGAAGACCAGAGTCCCATCGGGCTGCTGTCTCATTAGAGAGAGATGACTGGTGGTGCATTTAACCTGCCTCATGCGAGATGTGAGGTTGAATAAACAAGACCTTCATGGTAACGTTATAGTGTGATAATTGAACTCATTTTTTGAGTGTTTGTAGTATGTTCAATGCAGAGTGCAGGAGAGTATGCCAGGAGCAGCATCAGGAATACATGAAAATAAGGTGAAGCTACCAAACAGGACTTCTTGCATACCAAACAGTATAAGCAGCAAGTGACAGTCAGACCTAACCAATGTCACTACCAACGGATGAGATCTAATCTCCGCCGTCCAGCCATGAATGGTGGAGGATGATTAAGCAACTCATTGCAGGAGGAGCCTCCACAAATATCCCAAACTCAACAATGGAAGAGCCTAGCACATCAGTGCAAAAGGTAAAGCTGAAGCATTTGCAGCAATCTTCAGCTAGAAGTGCCAAGTGCATGATCCGTCTTGGCCTCCTCCAGTGGCAGGAGAAAGTGAGGACTGCAGGTGCTGGAGACCAGAGTTGAAAACTGTGGTGCTGGAAAAATGCAGCAGGCCAGGCAGCATCCGAGGAGCAGGAGAATCGATGTTTTGGGCATAAGCCCTTCTTCAGGAATGAGGCTGGTGTGCCAAGCGGGCTGAGATAAAGGGCAGGGGGGAGGGAATTTGGTGGAGGGCCACTGGGAATATGATAGGTGGAAGGAGGTGAGGGTGATAGGCCGGAGAGGGGGTGGGGGCGGAGAGGTCGGGAAGAAGATTGCAGGTCAAGAGGGCGGTGCTGAATCCGGGGGTTGGGACTGAGATAAGATGGGGGGAGGGGAAATGAGGAAGCTGGAGAAATCTACATTCATCCCGTGTGGTTGGAGGGTTCCTAGGAGGAAGATGAGGCACTCTTCCTCCAGTGACGTGTGGTCAGGGTCTGGCGATGGAGGAGGCCAAGGACCTGCATGTCCTTGGTGGAGTGGGAGAGGGAGTTAAACTGTTCAGCCATGGGGTGGTTGGGTTGGTTGGTGCGGGTGTCCCGGAGGTGTTCTCTGAAATGTTCCACAAGTAGAGGAGACCACATTGGATGCATCAGATACAGTAAATGATGTGTGTGGAGGTGCAGGTGAATTTGCGACATATATGGAAGGATCCACTGGGGCCTTGGAGGGAAGTGAGTGAGGAGGTGTGGGCGCAAATTTTGCACTTGTTGCGGTTGCAGGGGAAGGTGCTGGGAGTGGAGGTTGGGTTGGTGGGGGGGTGTGGACCTAATGAGGAAGTCGCAGAGAGAGTGGTCTCTCTGGAACACTGATAGGGAGGGGGAGGGGGAGGGGAATATATCCCTGGTGGTGGGGTCTGTTTGGAGGTGGCGGAAATGACAGTGGATGATATGATGTATCCGGAGGTTGGTGGGGTGGAAGGTAAGGATCAGTGGGATTCTGTCCTGGTGGCGATTGGAGGGGCGGGTTCAAGGGCGGAGGAACGGGAAGTGAAGAAGATGCGGTGGACAGCATCGTCGACCACGTCGGAGGGGAAGTTGCAGTCTTTGAAGAAGGAGGTTGTTCGGTAGTGGAATTGGTCCTCCTGGGAGCAGATGCGGCAGAGGCAAAGGAATTGGGAATACCGGATGGCGTTTTTACAGGGGGCAGGGTGGGAGGAGGTGTTACCTAGGTAGCTGTGGGAGTCAGTCGGTTTGTAGTAAATGTCTGTGTTGAGTCGGTCGCCCGAGATAGAAATGGAGAGGTCGAGGAAGTGGAAGGAGGAGTCTGAAATGGTCCAGGTAAATTTGAGGTCAGGGTGGAAGGTGTTAGTAAAGTGGATGAACTGTTCAACCTCCTCATGGGAGCATGAGGTAGGGCCAATACAATCATCGATGTAGCGGAGGAAAAGGTGGGGGTGGTGCCAGTGTAGCTGTGGAAGATGGACTGTTCCACATATCCGACGAAGAGGCAGGCATAACTGGGGCCCATGTGGGTGCCCATGGCAACTCCTTTGGTTTGGAGGAATTGGGAGGATTGGAAGGAGAAGTTGTTAAGCGTGAGGACCAGTTCAGTCAGTCGAAGGAGGGTGTCAGTGGAAGGGTACTGGTTGGGTCGGTGGGAGAGGAAGAAGCGGAGGGCTTGGAGGCCTTCGTGATGGGGAATGGAAGTGTATAGGGACTGGATGTCCATCGTGAAGATAAGGCGTTGGGGGCCGGTGAAGCAAAAATCATGCAGGAGGTGGAGGGCGTGGGTGGTGTCCCGAACGTAGGAGGGAGTTCTTGGACTAAGGGGACATGACAGTGTCGAGGTATGAAGAGATGAGTTCAGTGGGGCAGGAGCAGGCTAAGACAATGGGTCGGCCAGGGCAGTCAGGCTTGTGGATTTTGGCAGGAGATAGAAATGGGCGGTGCGGGGTTGTGGGATAATGAGGTTGGAGACGGTGGATGGGAGATGCCCTGAAGAGCCTCACCTTCCACCTAGGAACCCTCCAACCACACAGGATGAATGTAGATTTCTCCAGCTTCCTCATTTCCCCTCCCCCACCTTATCTCAGTCCCAACCCCTGGATTCAGCACCGCCCTCTTGACCTGCGATCTTCTTCCCGACCTCTCCACCCACCCCCTGTCCGGCCTATCACCCTCACCCTCACCTCCTTCCACCTATCGTATTCCCAGCACCCCTCCCCCAAATTCCCTCCCCACTACCCTTTATCTCAGCCTGCTTGGCTCACCAGCCTCATTCCTGAAGAAGGGCTTATGCCTGAAACGTCAATTCTCCTGCTCCTCGGATGCTGCCTGGCCTGCTGTGTTTTTCCAGCACCTTGTTGTATTTCAACTTGGTCCCCAGCATCACAGATACCACTTTTCAGCCAGTTCAATTCACTCCATATAATATCAAGAAACAGTTGGAAGCACTGAATACTGTAAAAAACTATGGGCCCTGACAACATTCTGGCAATAGTACTTAAGACCTTTGATCCCGAATTTGCTGATCCCCAGCCACATTTTTCCAGTCCAGTTACAACCCTGACATCTAAAATGTGGAAAGTTACTCAGATAGGTCCTGCACACAAAAAACAGTAAAAATCAAACCCAGTCAATTGCTGCTCCAACAGTCTACTGTCGAACATCAGGAACATGATGGAAGATGTTTTCAACAGTACTATCTAGCAGCACTTGCTCAGCAATAACCTGCTCAGTTGCACCGAGGTTGGGTTCCATTAGAGTCACTCAGCTCCTGACCTCAGTACAGCCTTTGTTCAAAAATGGATGAAAGAACTGAATTCCAGAGTTGAAATGAGAGTGACAGCCCTTGACATCAAGACTGCAATTTACTGAGTCTGCCATCAGGGAGCCCTAGCAAAACTGGAATCAATTAGTATCAGGGACCAAACTCTCCTCTGGACTCACATCTGGCACATAGGAAAATGGTTATTGGAAGCCAGTCATCCCAGCTCCTGGACATCTCTTCAGAAGTTCCTCAGGGTAGTGTCCTAGGCTGAACCACCTTCAGCTACTTCTTCAATGACCTTCCCTCCATCATAAGGTCAGAAGTGGCATGTTCGCTGTTGATTGCTCAATCTTGGGCACCATTCACAACCCCTCAGATACTGAAGCAGTCCAAGTTGAAATACAACAAGGTCTGGACAATTTCCGGGCTTGGGTTGACAAGTGGCAATTAACATTCGTACCTGATGCCAAGCAATGACCATCTTCAGTAAGAGATAATCTAACAAACACCCTTTGACATTCAGTGGCATTACTGTCTATGAATCCCCCACTATCAAAATATCGGGGATTTCCTTTGATCAGAGATTCAACTGGAATTGTCATACTATCTTTTTGTTCATGGAGAAAGTGAGGACTGCAGATGCTGGAGATCAGAGCTGAAAATGTGTTGCTGGAAAAGCACAGCAGGTTAGGCAGCATCCAAAGAGCAGGAGAATCGACATTTCGGGCATGAGCCCTTCTTCAGGAAGGGCTATCTTTTTGTTCATCCATAGGATATGGATGTTACTGGCCAGGCCAGCATACATTGCCTATCCCTAATAGCCTGGAGGGCAGTTGAGAGTCAACCACATCATCTAATGATCAATCACTCATCCGAAATTGATTAACTCTTGATTGAAAACTGTAAAATAGATCACAACTTTGGAAACAGACGTGACAACAATCCAACTGATTTCTGTGGGAACAGCTTACAGACTGACAGCAGACTAACTGCCAAGTAGAATCACAACATTGTGTACACAGAGGATAGGCAGTCCTTAAAGATGAAATTTATTAAAGGCAAGATGTACAAACAACATTGAATTCATAATTTAAAAACTGAAGAATGGATTGTTTATACAACTTTGAGGTGTTAAAAAATGGAGAGCCAGGTGGCAGGGTGGAGCTCCATTTTAGCACAATGAGGATATGTGGGGGGAAAACAGAGCCTGCACTTATATAGCACCACTCATGACCTTAGAACACCTTCGAGTGTTTCACAATCATTCTGAACATGGAGTACAATATATCAGGAGCTTACAGAGCAATTTGAGAAGAGTACAATTGCATCAATAAAATGCAGTGAGGTTAGAAAGATAGTAATGTTGTAAGAGAGTTTGGGAGCTAGAACTGAGTGAAGGGTCGCTAATTGTCAAGCTTGCTCATATCCTAGCATATTTGGGTAAGAATTCTTGTCATTTAAAAAAAATGAATTAAACATAACAAATAATTACAACAAAGAGAGGACAGACCCTCTCTTTAGTTCTAATAGTCTAATCCTCCTCTTTGCATTCACTCTCATTTGTTGTCATTCAGTTCTGAACCCTTCCTCTCCAATGAAGTTTATTCTTAACTTTCCACAGCAAACAATCTGAATGAAGAGAGCCATTGATTGTTTGTCTGAGTAAAGAGCATTCAAACCTTCTCATCCATTCTGATACCACATGATCACACTGAACCAAGTTATTCCCATTGATTAAAGTATCTATGAGGCCACAGTTCATTTCAGAATCAGATCAAGGTGAGATTTCTCAAGCCTCAACAGGAAAACCTGTGAGATCAAATAGAACACAATAACAACTATTGGCCATTCAGCCCTTTAAGCCTGTTCTCTATTTGATGTAACAGATTGAACATTTCATCGTCATCACCCTGTATACCCTGGCAGTCAGAAATCTATCAACCTCTACCTTAATAATACTCAAAGACTGAGTCTCCACAGCCCTTTGTGATAAAGAATTATATAGATGCCCACAACCCTCAAATTGAAAAAGTTTCTCCTCATTTCATTTCTAAGTGACATTCCTCTTTATTTGTAAATTGTTCCCACTGGTTCTAGACTCTCCAACCAGTGGAAACATCTTACCTGTATCTATCCTTTTAAGTGCTTTGCAAGTTTCAATGAGATTGCACCTCATTCTTTGAGTAGATTAAAGGCCCAGTTTGCTCAAATTCTTTTCATAGGACAGTCCTACCATTCCTACGAACAAGTCAGTGAGATGTACAGCACGGGAACAAACCCTTCGGTCCAACCTGTCCATGCCGACCAGATATCCCAATCCAATCTAGTCCCAAGGCATTTTATTAACTAGGATAATATTGGATGACCTTATTGGGAATATTCTGATATATGAAGTTCGGAATGTTCATGTGTTATTATGGCATATTCTGATGGCTTGGGTTACACCTCAAGCTGTGATAGAGAACCTGAGTACAGAATATAGGCTTACATTCAGGTGCGTTACTGAGGGAGCACTTTCTTAAAAATCAGATAGCGATGTTGATGGTCCACAACCATCTGATGAAGGAGCAGCACTCTAAAAGCTAGTACTTCCAAGTAAACCTGTTGGACTATAACCTGGTATTGCGTGATTTTCAAATCAGATGTGACACAGAGAGCCTGTCTGCCTCTACAGTTCAATGTTACAGATTCCCAGTGTGTCCTTCCCCAAGTTTTTACTGGTTTTGATCACTTAATTAAGGTCACCCAAAACAGATTAACACATCACATCCACAGTTCATGGAATCTTACTGTGTGTGGACTCATTGACTGATTTACCTACGAAACAACAAAGGCCATCTCAAGCTGTGAGCTGCATTGGGATATCCTGTGAATGGAAAAAGTCCTACACCAATGCAGGTCTTTATCTTAGTGTTGTTTTTCAGGCTGAATGATCTTGTACATACCAAAGCGAATTGTAACTAATTTGGTAGTAAAGTTGACATGTACAATATCAACCTTCATGTCTTCAGATAAAATTCCTCAGGTTGCTGGTCTAATAAGTGGCCTGTTAATTGCTAATAGCTGATGGCAATGTTACACATTTTAGTCCTGGTTTCTGTTGAGTTAGGTTAGTGCATTGAGGAAGGAGGTTATAAACTCCTGCTGACAGTTTAATAAACAACATTCCAGCTCTCAAATTCAATGCATGTGGCCTTGTTGAGTCCCATCTGTCGATAATGAAATGGTGTTTTAAAAAGGTAGGTCACGGGCTCATACGTTGATATATTGCTGCTGTCAGTTTTCTCAGCTTGACAAAGCTCATTTGTATACCCTAGACTAATGCAATGAAATAAACAATCATGAAATAGTGGGCAAGAAACATCAGCCTCTTATTTTGATAATCACGTTGTTTTTATTTTTCTTGCTAGTGGGTTTCATCCCGAAAAACCTCCATTCCAAAGGTCCCAAAGCATCTCCAAGAGACCAAGTGCCAAAACAATTTATCGTAAGTGTTAGATTTTTGATACTGTATGAGTGAATCAAGGAGATCTTAGCTACAGCCATGGCTACTTGTATAATGCAGGTCTTTAACATTACATCTGGCATCTTAAGCATTATTCTATCTAGTCTTCTCAGATATTCCTCAACGTTATGTGGAGTGAATGGAATTAGTTAAATACTGGTGTTGGCAAAGGTGGAGAGCTCAAGAGAAGGCCAAAAAGGAGCACACATACAAAACATCTGACTGAAAATGTTTGTAGTCGCTTCACCCCTGTCACATTCTGGCTTCTGTTATTGTTGATAATAATATAGATGTGTGGAACCTCCTCTGCTGGTTAGCTGCCTGATTGCACACTACCGTTCTCAATTGGGTGCGGCAGAGTTGAGGAGTTTTGTCCCCATTCATGGATCGCTGGATTGCAAAATTCCATCTATGGCATTTTGCTTTTGCTACTGAACGTGTTTTGGGCTTTCCATTTTGGTTTCCCAGGACCAGCACAGCTTTTCCAACCACAATAGGGTCTTCCCTATCCCTCAGTTAACAAGTGGCTCACTGATTAGAACTACTGCCTCATAGCATCAGGGGCCTGGGTACGATTCTACCCTCAGGTGTCTGTTTGTGGGGAGTCTGCACATTTTCCCAAAAATCTGTGTGGGTTTCCTCCTTTTGTCCAAAGTTGCGCAGGCCAGGTGTATTAGCCATGGGAAATATAAGGTAGTGGGAGTGAGTCTATGTAGGATGCACTTCACAGAGATTTGGTATGGTCGTGATGGGTTAAACAGCCTGTTTCCACACCATAGGGATGCTATGATTTTCTTTTGCCACCAGGCTTGGCAGTGATGGCAAAATGAGGGATTTTCTTGTTAATGAGGGTTATGTCTGCTTTTGATGGTGTCTCACAGAATCTAGAGCATGCGGAAGAGAAATAGGCCATACAGCCCATCGAAACTGCTCTGCCATTCAACAAGATCATGGCTTATCTTCCATCTCAGCTCCACTTGCTGCACCATCTCAATTTTTCTTAATTCTGCTGGTACCCAAAAATCCATTTAATTCAGCCTTGAATACTCCAAATGACTTAATACCTGCAACTCAGTGAGATCAAAAATCCCATCACTCACAACCGGTTGAGTCAAGAATTTGTTCCTCAGCTCAGTACTGATTGGTCGATGCCTTGTTCTGAGATTCTGATTTGTAATTCTAGATTCCTACCCAGAGAAAACAGTTTTCCAGCATTTACCGCAAAAGGTCATTTTGGAATTGTATGTATCGAAGTTAAATCATGGACAATACGATAAATAGATGGCCAACCTTTCAGCGGTTTGTTAATTAGAATTCCTTCCAACGTGGGCGTAGATATTATACACCAACAGGGAATTTGACACGGTGTTCACTCCCACTTCCAACACCTCAAATAATGAGGTACACCCATGCTTGCATGCAACAAGATTTCAATAATATTTCTGGGTTAGGCAGATAAGAATCATGGAATCTCTACAATGTAGAAGCAGGCCATTCGGCCCATCAAGTCCACAATGGTGCTCTAAAGAGCATCACACCCAGACCAACACCTCTACCCTACCCTTGAGACCCTACTTTTCCTATGGCTAATACAACTAGCCTGCACATCCCTGGACACTATGGGCAATTTAGCATGGTCAATCCATCTAACCTGCACATCTTTGGACTGTGAGGGGAAACTGGAGCATCCAGAGGAAACCCAAGCAGACATAGGGAGAATGTGCAAACTCCACACAGACAGTCGCCCGAGGGTGGAATCAAATCCACGTCCCTGGTGCTGTGAGGCAGCAGTGCTAATGACTGAGCCACCGTGCCTCCCCAGACCCACTGCTAAGTAGGAAGTAGCACACATCATACAAATCCCAGCTCAAACAAGAGAAATTCTAACCTTCACCTCTTGATGTTCAATCGTACAGCCATCATTGAAATCGCTCGTTTAACTTCTGAGGCTTGCCATTGATCAAAACCTGAACTAGACTAGTCATATAAATACTGTGGCCATAACAGCAGGTGAAAGACCTGGAATTCTGTGGTGAATTACTCATCTCCCAGCTCCCCAAAACCTGTCCAGCATCTTCAAGGCATGAGTCAAGAGTATGATGTAATACTTCCCACTGGCCTGGGTGAACGCGGCTTCAACAATACTCAACAGGCTCCACACTATCTAGAACAAAGCAATCCAGCTGAGTCGCACCTACCTCCACTACTTACAACATTCACAAATAAAATTTGAAATTGAGAGTCTAACGATGATTATGAAACCATTCGGGATTGGCAGAGCAATCCATTTTGTTCACTTTGTTTCAAATAAAGCAAAGAACTGTGGATTCTGGAGATCAGAAACAAAAGCGGAAATTGCTGATAAAACTCAGGAGGTCTGGTGGCACCTGTGAAATGAAAGCAGAGACGTTTTGAGTCCACTGACTGATGAAGATTCTTCAGACTCAACATGTTAACTCTATTTCTCTCCAGGTAGTTGCTGTCGGACTTGCTGAGTTTCACCAACAGTTTCTGTGTTTGTGACTGCCACCCTTTCCTTGACTGCCTTATATGTGGCTCTAGACCCAGAACAACGTAGTTGATTGTTAACTGTCCAAAGGCAATCGAGGATGGGCAATAAAAGTTGGCCAGGCCAGCAACATCCACATTGCATGAATGAATTAAAGAAAGGTTGACAGCCTGCCTTCAGACAGATGGGATTGGTTGCAGGTCTCTATCTGGTGACTTACTATCATTCCCCGTTCCTTGGTCCAAAGGATATCTGTTGGTGGATCTTGTTCAGGGAGGTAAATAACAGCAAGGCAATTTCACATAAGGAATGGCAGCATTGTAGAAGATAGGCCAAAGCTAAACTTGTGTACACATACTGTCCTTCATGTTACAACTTACTTGTGTCGTTATTGCAATCTTGACTCTCACTTAATCCCAATCATTTCTCTCTCTTACTATTAAACAGAACAAAGAAAGGTCTATGCACAGGCTCTGAACTCCAGGGAAAATAACATTCAGTACCGGGTTGAGGTCTGTACCACCAATTTTTTTTAAAATGTATAATATTTTGAGGGAATTGCGAGGGTATAATGGGTCGGGTCCAATGCCCAATATAGTTTGACAGAATCACTTTAATGTTAGATGAATAATCAACTGTGACTCAGTTGGTAGTCCTCTGATCTCTGGGTCTATCAGAAGTATGATGATAGTGGAAATCCTATAGTTGATGACAGCATTGCAGAGACAGTACAACATGGTTTAATTGATGCACTTTAAACGATGACTGTGACAGACTCACTTTAATGGCAGTCCATCTTCAACATGTGACAGGTATGACGCTATTATAAAGTTGAAAGCCTTGAACATTGTGTGAAGATACTATGCCTTTAAGAAGTGTACTTTGTCCTGTTTTTGTTTTGAAAAGAGGTTTTAAGGCAGAGTTGACGAGCAGTCTATACAGAGCTATAACAGTAAACAATGTGTGAGGCCTTACTTGTTTTGTTTTGTTGGAACAATAGAAGCATCCTGAATGGGTGTGGTCAAGCCCCCGCAGAACCAGGATTTTTAGTTTGTTTTTAGTTTCTCAGTAGCAGTTGTTGCTGGGGTCTCAGCTGGGTTTGGAAGCTGCAGCACATCTCTCCCTGATAGGCTCTCTCAGAGTTTTCTCTTGATGTTTCTACTTCTCGGAGCTGCTAGAACTACATGTGAAATAATCTCTTTCAATGACTTGGCTTTTGCCAAGAGTGTCTTTATGGGATGTTACTATATTGGAACTGTTACTGTTTAGTAGTAAAATAATCTGTTATTCTGTTAAGTTTTCAAATAGAGTTAAGTTGGTCCAATTTCCTCTATCTTTTGTTGCATTTTGACTATAGTTATGAATAAAGTGTGTACTGCTTTAAATGCAGTAGTTTGTCCGATTACACCTTACACTTGCCTTAAGACAAAGAGAAGTTACTCAGCTATGTTCTGAATACATTGTTACAGTGGAACAGATAGCAGGGGGCCCACACCAGCTGAATAAAAATATGGCCTGAGTCCTATTGTCCCAGCCTCTCACCAGAACTCTATACGCTCAAATTCCTCTTTGGGAGAAACCTTTCAATGGGTCAGAGCTTACAACAAGTTTGGGTGTTGTTGGGTGGGGGAGGAGGGGTGTCAGAATTGGGACTTCAATTGGAAAGGCTAATTGGGAGGGGCATATGACGGGCAACTATCCCAATATCATCAGTGAAACTAGAAAATCCCAGTGAGTGAAAGGAGCTCAGGAGAAAAACATAACAATTTTGTAGTGAGGGGACAGAAACTGTACCTCAGCTCACTTGAACTTATGCTATCTTTTAGCGTTCCAACATTCACTTCATTTTTACTGCAATTTTTGTCTGAATTCTGTGCGCAGCACCTGATTACCTGTGACCTCAACTCAAAGGACATGGTGACGGTGGATCATTGTATTAACAAGCTCAAGCTGCTTGATGCCAAGGGTAAAATCTGGGGACAAGACATGATCCTGCAGCTGAATCCCACTGCTTTCAAAATGGTCGACATTGAGACCAAGGTAAAGATTCCTGGAAGAGGTCAGCTATTGTCAGGACAGTGAGAGGGGCTATGGGGGATGCTGATCATCCAACTCAAATTCTATTCCTGCTTTCTCCCCATACCCTTCAATCCCTTCAGCTGTAAGAACTGTATCCATCTCCTTCTCGAAAGCATTCAATGTTATCGCCTCAACTGCTTTCTGTAGCAGAGAATTCCACAGGCTCACCACACTCTGGGTGAAGAAATTTCTCCTCATCTCAGTCCTAAATGGTTTATCCAATATCCAAAAACTATGACCCCTGTTTACCCCACTGACCCCGGTTCTGGAACCCCTCAATCATTGGGAACATCCTTCTTGCACTTACACTCCCGAGTCCTGTTAGAGTTTCATATGTTCCTATGAGGTTCCACATACCTCCAACACCCCCGTCAAACCTTCTCAGCACCAGTGAATGTAGTCCTATCCAATCTGGTCTCTGTTCCATAAGTCTTGTCATCCGGCAAACCTTCATTGCATTCTCTCCATAGCCAGAACATTCTTCCTCAGATACGGAAAAGAAATCTGCACACACTACCCCAGGTGTAGTCTCACCAAGACCTTGTGCAATTGTAGCAAGACATCCCTCCTGCAGGCAGGAATGTCAATTTGAAGCTGTGATCCCATCAGCCATGATCATATTGAATGGTGGAGCTGGATCAAGGAGGTGCATTGCCTTACCCCTGATCCTTAGTTACATGTTTGTCTGTTTGCAACTTGTTTTGTTTAGTTACAGGCAGATGACAACCTGTGAGACCATTGATCTAATTCAGATATTGTGTGAGCTGTTGAAAGAATCAGGGGCAAAATCTATTGTTTTTGATATCTGCAGCTAAGATGTGTGTGTCATTCACCTTTCCGCTACTTTAAAGGAAGTGTTCACCCATAAGAAATTAAATGCTTTCCTGTATTCAAACATCAGGCATGAATGTTTCCCTGCTGATATCGTGATTCCTCAGATACTAACGCAGTCTATGTCCAAATGATGTGGAGGTGCCAGTGTTGGACTAGGGTGTAACCTGGTGTTATGTGATTTTTAACTATGTCCAAATGCAGCAAGCCCTGGACAATGTCCAGGTTCAGGCAGGCAAGTGGCTAGTAATATTGATGTCAAATAAGTGTCAGGCAATGCCCATCTCGAACAAGAGAGAATCTAACCATTGCTCTTTGACGTTCAATTGTATTGCCATCATTGAATCAGAGTAACATTCCAAAGTCCGCCATATAGAAGATACAAGCCAGAAACACGATGTAATATTTTCCACTTGCTTGGAATAGTGAGCTTCAACAACACTTGAGAACTCAACATCATCCCAGACAAAGCAGCCCACTTGATTGGCACCACATCCACAGACACTCATTCCTTCTATCACTGACGCTCAATAACAGCAGTGCTTATCTGCAAGATACATTGCAGTAATTCACTTAGGCTCCTTCAGTAGCACCTTTCAAACCCACAACCACAGCCATCTAGACAGACAAGGGCGTCTCTCGGAAGACTTCGCGACGGCTGGTGGGTAAGTTTGGTCGTTTATTTAATAGTTAAAAATTTAAAGTTTTCCTTTAAAAAAGCGGTAGCAGACCCGGAAGGCGCGCTAGGTTACCTGGGTAAGGTTTTTTTTTTCTCTCCCCTTATTTAAACGCGTAGGCGAGTCACCCGAGGCACTACACGAGTAGTGCCTCCCACCCTTCCACCTCCTCTAACCTAATAATAAGATCAATTGTGACTAGCGGGTAAGTGCTGCATTTTCCTTGTTTGTTTCTTTAGATTTAGTTGGTTTTTGTTTTTTTTTAAGGAAAGCTTACTTTTAGAGGGATGGCAGTGCAGAGAGGGCAATGTTCCTCTTGCAACATGTATGAGGTGAGGGAAGCCATCAGCGTCCCTGCTGAGTACACTTGCAAGAAGTGCACCCATCTCCAGCTCCTCCAAACCCGTGTTAGGGAACTGGAGCTGGAGTTGGATGAACTGCGGATCATTCGGGAGGCAGAGGAGGTCATAGATCGGAGCTATAGGCAAGTAGTTACTCCGAAAGTTCAAGATAGATGGGTGACAGTGAGGGGGAGTGGGAGGAGGAAGCCAGTGCAGGGACCCCCTGCGGTCATTCCCCTCAAGAACAAGTATACCGTTTTGGATACTTGTGGGGGGGATGACTTACCAGGGGCAAGCAACGAGGTTCAGGCCTCTGGCACGGAGCCTGGCCCCGTTGCTCAGAAGGGTAGGGTGGAGAAAGGTAGAGCAATTGTTCTTGGGGACTCGATAGTGAGGGGTACAGACAGACGGTTTTGTGGGGGCGACAGGGACTCACGTTTGGTATGTTGCCTCCCAGGTGCAAGGGTACGTGATGTCGCTGATCGTGTTTTCCGGGTCCTTAAGGGGGAGGGGGAGCAGCCCCAGATCGTGGTCCACGTTGGCACCAACGATATAGGTAGGAAGAAGGGTGAGGATGTAAGGCAGGCTTTCAGGGAGCTAGGTTGGAAGCTCAGAGTTAGAACAAACAGAGTTGTAGTCTCTGGTTTGTTACCCGTGCCACGTGATAGAGAGTCGAGGAACAGGGAGAGAGAGCAGTTAAATGCGTGGCTACAGGGATGGTGCAGGAGGGAGGGATTCCGGTTTCTGGATAACTGGGGTCCTTTCTGGGGAAGGTGGGACCTCTATAAAAAGGATGGTCTACACTTGAACCTGAGGGGCACCAGTATCCTTGGGGGGAGGTTTGCTAGTGCTCTTTGGGAGGGTTTAAACTAACTCCGCGGGGGCATGGGAACCAGGACTGTAGCTTTAGGGTACAGGACCTTGAGTGTAGGGAGGTTAGGAATAATGCAGCGATCTCTAAGGAGGGTGCCTGTAACCAGAAAGGTGGATTGAAGTGTGTATACTTCAATGCCAGAAGTATAAGGAATAAGGTAGGTGAACTTGCAGCGTGGGTTGGTACCTGGGACTTCGATGTTGTGGCCATTACAGAGACGTGGGTAGAACAGGGACAAGAATGGCTGTTGCAGGTTCCAGGGTTTAAATGTTTTAGTAGGATCAGACATGGGGGTAAAAAAGGGGGAGGCGTGGCATTACTTGTCAAAGACAGTATCACAGCAGTGGAATGGACGATGGAAGAGGACTTGCCATCTGAGGGAGTTTGGGCTGAGGTTAGAAATAGGAAAGGTGAGGTCACCCTGTTAGGTGTTTTCTACAGGCCTCCTAATAGTCCTAGAGAAGTAGAGGATAATATTGCGAGGATGATTCAGGAAAAGAGTGAAGGTAGCAGGGTGGTCGTTATGGGGGACTTTAACTTCCCAGATATTGACTGGGAGAGCTATAGCTCGAGTTCATTAGATGGGTCGGTGTTTGTACAATGTGTGCAGGAGGGTTTCCTGACACAATATGTCGACAGGCCAACAAGAGGGGAGGCTATATTGGATTTGGTTCTAGGTAATGAACCAGGCCAGGTGTTAGACTTGGAGGTAGGTGAGCACTTCGGGGACAGTGACCACAACTCGGTGACTTTTACTTTAGTGATGGAGAGGGATAATCGTGTGCCGCAGGGCAAGAGCTATAGCTGGGGGCAGGGAAATTATGATGCAGTGAGGCAGGAAAAACAGGCTTCAAGAGA
Source organism: Hemiscyllium ocellatum (assembly GCF_020745735.1). Taxonomy (NCBI): domain Eukaryota; kingdom Metazoa; phylum Chordata; class Chondrichthyes; order Orectolobiformes; family Hemiscylliidae; genus Hemiscyllium; species Hemiscyllium ocellatum. The sequence continues at coordinate 10,271,301 of NC_083426.1, read as the reverse complement.
AGAACACTAATGAGATGTGGGGAGTGTTCAAGGAGCAGCTACTGCGTGTCCTCGATAGGTATGTACCAGTCAGGCATGGTGTAAAGGGCCTTGTGAGGCAGCCGTGGTTTAGTAAGGAATTGGAGTCCCTTGTGAAAGGGAAGAAGGCGGCATATGTAAAGATGAGGCGTGAAGGTTCAGTAGGGGCGATAGAGAGTTATAAGGTAGCCAGGAAGGAGCTAAAGAGGGAGCTAAGAGAAGCGAGAAGGGGACATGAAAAGTCTTTAGCTGGTAGGATTAGGGAAAACCCAAAGGCTTTCTATAGGTATGTCAAGAATAAAAGGATGACTAGGGTAGGTATCGGTCCAGTCAAGGATAGTAGTGGGAAGTTGTGTGTGGAGGCGGAGGAGATTGGAGAGACATTAAATCAGTACTTTTCATCAGTATTCACTCAGGAACAGGACACTGTTGCTGATGTGAATATGGAATCACAAATAATTAGAATGGATGCCCTGGAAATATGCAGGGAAGAGGTTTTGGGAATATTGGAAAGGATGAATATAGATAAGTCTCCTGGGCCTGATGGCATTTACCCCAGGATCCTACGGGAAGCTAGGGAGGAGATAGCAGAGCCATTGGCCTGGATTTTTATGTCGTCGTTGTCAACAGGAATAGTACCAGAGGACTGGAGGATAGCGAATGTGGTCCCATTGTTCAAGAAAGGGAGTAGGGATAGCCCTAGTAACTATAGGCCAGTGAGTCTGACTTCAGTGGTGGGCAAAGTCTTAGAGAGAATGGTAAGGGATAAGATTTATGAACATCTGGGTAGGAATAACGTGATCAGGGATAGCCAGCATGGTTTTGTGAAGGGCAGGTCGTGCCTCACAAACCTTATTGAGTTCTTTGAGAAGGTGACCAAGGAAGTGGATGAGGGTAAAGCAGTAGATGTTGTGTATATGGATTTTAGTAAGGCGTTCGATAAGGTTCCCCATGGTAGGCTAATGCTAAAACTTCGGAGGTATGGCATTGAGGATACATTAGAGGTTTGGATTAGGAATTGGCTGGCTGGAAGGAGACAGAGGGTAGTAGTTGATGGATTATGTTCATCTTGGAGCGCAGTTAATAGCGGTGTACCACAAGGATCTGTTTTGGGACCATTGCTTTTTGTTATCTTTATAAATGATCTAGAGGAAGGACTTGAAAGCTGGGTAAGCAAGTTTGCGGATGACACAAAAGTCGGTGGAGTTGTGGATAGTGAGGAAGGAAGTGGTAGGTTACAGCGGGATATAGATAAGTTGCAGAGCTGGGCGGAAATGTGGCAAATGGAATTCAATGTAGCTAAGTGCGAAGTCGTTCACTTTGGTAGGAATAACAAGATGATGGATTACTGGGCTAATGGTAGGCTACTTGGTAGTGTGGATGAGCAGAGGGATCTTGGTGTCCATGTACACAGATCTCTGAAAGTTGCCACCCAGGTAAATAGTGCTGTGAGGAAGGCATATGGTGTACTGGGCTTTATTGGCAGAGGAATTGAGTTCCGGAGTCCTGAGGTCATGTTGCAGTTGTATAAGACTCTGGTGCGGCCTCATCTGGAGTATTGTGTGCAGTTTTGGTCGCCATACTATAGGAAGGATGTGGAAGCTTTAGAACGAGTGCAGAGGAGGTTTACCAGGATGTTGCCTGGAATGGTAGGAAAATCTTATGAGGAAAGGCTGAGGCACTTGGGGCTGTTCTCATTGGAGAAGAGAAGGTTTAGGGGAGATCTGATAGAAGTGTATAAGATGATTAGGGGTTTAGATAGGGTAGATACTAAGAACCTTTTACCGCTAATGGAGTCAGGTGTTACTAGGGGACATAGCTTTAAATTAAGGGGTGGTAGGTATAGGACAGATGTTAGGGGTAGATTCTTCACACAGCGGGTTGTGAGTTCATGGAATGCCCTGCCCGTATCAGTGGTGAACTCTCCTTCTTTATGGTCATTTAAGCGGGCATTGGATAGGCATTTGGAAGTTATTGGGCTAGTATAGGTTAGGTAGGATTCGGTCGGCGCAACATCGAGGGCCGAAGGGCCTGTACTGCGCTGTATCCTTCTATGTTCTATATGTAGATACGTGGGAACACCATCAGCTGCAAGTTCTAAGCCATTCATCATCCTGACATAGAAACATATTGATGTTCCTTCAGTGACAATGGGTCAAAATTCTGTAACTACACACCCCCCCCACTATGGCATTGTGGGTCTACTTACAGCAAAATGACTGCAGCAATTTGAAAATACAGCTCATCACTACCTTCTCAAGGGACAACAAGAAATGGGCAATAAATGCTGGTTCAGCCAGTAATATCCACATCTCATGAATAAATTTAAAAAGATAGCCAGCAGTAGTTCTTTAATGAAGCATATAGTTTGAAATGTTTCACAGTACAGACAGAGGCATCACGCTGATATTATTTGAATACTGGGACACTTTCCTTTTCTTCAGTACACATCATGACTCAAATCCCAATATTCCATATTGTTCCATAATCACAGCCGACCAGTCAGGCAAGCTGCTTCACAGAGGATTTTATGAATGTTTCAATTCTGTGTTCTCACTCTCAAGTGAAGGATACTGTGGAGAGAAGAGCAACAGCACAGGGAAAAAGGAAAGACCTCTAAATTAGTTGCCGAATATGTTTGAAATGGAAGGTTGTGAATTATGTTGGAAAAGGCAGTTCACTGCTACAGGAAAGAATCCGACAGATTTTTGTCACAGGAATGTTAGTAGTAGGAGCTACCATCAGCCATTTGACCCTGTAATGTTTCAGTGCATTGTAACTGCAATTTGTAAATCATGCTCACTCAAGTTGCCAGATTGAATAACACTAATTGAAGGGAGCTAAGTTGAGAAATGGTTTGGATAAGAACAACCATTGTTGTGTCTCATCCAATCTTGCAAAATTTCTGGTGTGTTTCTATTTTGTTCTCAAGAGCCTCACCCTGGGCAGGTGTCTCACAGACTGCTTGGGTCTAGTACTTCCATTCAATGAGATCACAGCTGTATTCTACCTGAGCTCCACTTCCCCACTATCCACATATCCCTTGATTTTCAAGCTTCCAATAATATGTCAGTCCTCCATGAATGGTGAATGACTCAGCATCCACATCTCACTTTGGATTGCAAATTCCAAAGTTTTACAACCCTCTTAACTGAAGTAATTTCTCCTTACCTCAGTCTGAAATGCCTGACTCATAATTTTGGGGACAGAGTCAGGAGGGAATGCTTAATTGCTTGATAATTTTTTTCTTTATATTCAGTATTTTTATGGTCATTTAAGCGGGCATTGGATAGGCATTTGGAAGTTATTGGGCTAGTATAGGTTAGGTAGGATTCGGTCGGCGCAACATCGAGGGCCGAAGGGCCTGTACTGCGCTGTATCCTTCTATGTTCTATATGTTCTAAGCCAACGAGTTACAGAAGGAGGCCATTTCATCCATTGTGGCAGTACCAGTCCCTTGTAGAGCTCTCCAATGAATCCCCTCCTATGTTCATTCCCTAAGGACCTGTATTTTCTTTCTCTGTAAACTTTTAGTCCAATTCTGTTTTGACTGTCTCTACCACATCATCTTCCATGACACTCTCTGGTTGTGTATTCTAACATACAATAGCTTGGGTGGGTTAAAGAAACTGTTGCTTCATGCGACCTTTCAACCCTTTTAATGGGTGACTGGAGTGAATATTCTTTCAGATTAAAGATTACAAAGGGACAGGCCTTTAAAGTAAATGTATTGAAAGATTCTGTCCTTCCAGTTTTGTTTTTGAGGGACAGATACTTGCAAATCCCTGTTTGTATTTACCTCTTTGGTCAATTGTCTAGGATGATTTGGAACACTTCCCCATTGAAGATATTCAAGACTGTCAGGCAATATTAAACAGCTGTATCTACAACTCAGTGCTGGCCATCACTATTAAGCACAGGACGAAGAAGAATGCCAGTGTCTACTTGTTCCAGTGCGAGGAAGTCTCTGTGAGTCTGCATTATGAAGAAGTTAGGGGAAACAGGATAGATACTTTGTGAATTGCTAAGTATAGGAAACTATTGATACTCTGAGTACAGGTGGTGGCTAAGTGGTAATGTCATATTACCTCCCAAACCTTATAAAACAATAATAATGTGAGTTCAAAGCCCACCACACCAACTGGTGGCATTTGATTTTTTAATTTTAATCCACCTGGAATATAAAAGTTGTCTTCATGATGGTAACCATGATGACTGTTGTTGTAAAATGTTACTCATGTGTCTCTAGACCCACAAGAATGTGAATGACTGTGTCCGCGCTGTATGACTCTCTGACTCTGAAATAGCTGAGCAAGCTACTCAGCATAAGGATCATTAGGGATGCTGGCCTTATCAGTTCTGCTGACAACCCATGGAAGTATAAAGACACACTGCACACATTTAACAAATAGATATTCTGACTCTCCGTCGTCACAGTGGGTTTGGAAGAAGTACATGACAATAGGAACTGATGGGTTGCATTGCAGGGCATTAGAAAACATGGTGATAATTTTCTTTGTTCACATTTTTCCCTTTTGGAAGATTGTGTGGTGTTAGAAGACTGATTCATAACTGGAAAGGCCACATTGTAAACACTTCTTTCCACAATCATCTCCAAAACCTGTACCGAGACACACACACACACACACACACACACACAAAACATACATACACACACACAGAAAACTAATTTAAATTTCAACCAATAAAACTAAGCATTTAAGCTGAAATTTAAGCATCTCAGACTCAGTGAGAGAGAGATATGAGATACTTTACTCTAAATAACTTTAAATGTTACGACAGCTTTACTGAGAATGCTTATTGCTGTATCCCTTTTTATTTCAAAAGGCTGACCTGATACAGACTGATGTTGATAACATGGTCAGAGGGAAGAAAGAGGAACAAGGGAACCATGACATGCTCAGGTTTGTAGTTCATAAGAACATAAAGAACCAGCAGTAAGCCACGCATCTCCTTCGATTAGCCTTGGGCCGAATAACATAATGAAATAAGTCCACAGAGGACGATATGCCGTCACCAAGTCACCCTATTTTACACATGGAGAGTCCTTGAAACGGGTACAGCTTTCTCAGGGCCAGCTCTCAGAGTGAACAGAATCTCTGACATGCCTGTTTATGTCTGTCAGCCAGGGCTCTGTGATTGGACCTGATTAACAGCCTCAATCAGGGAACTCATACTCTATCATTTCCAGCTGGCTGGCCTCATTACAATCGCTACAATCATGGCTAACTTGCCTTCACTTTCATTAACCTCTTGGTTCCATCAGTCATCAAAACAATTAGCAAAAGGTTTGATTTAACAAAACAAATTCACTCCTGGGATGTGGGTGGCACTGGCTAGGCTAGCATTTGCCAAGAGGACATTTAAGACTCAATTACATTGTTGTAGATGTGAAGTCAAAGATAGGTCAGACAAGAGAAGGGTTGCAGATTTCCTCCCCAAAGCCATTAGTGAACCAGATGTGTTTTTTTTCCAAGAATTGATAGCAGCTACATGTTTGTCAATAGGCTAGCTTTTTCACTAACTTCAAATTTCACCACCCTACAGTGCGGAAACAGGCCATTCAGCCCATCAGGTCCACACTGACCTTCTGAAGAACATCCCACCCAGATCCACCAAACCCTGTAACCCTGCATTTCCCATGACCAATCAACCAAACCTGCACATCTTTAGACTGTGGGAGGAAACTGGAGCACCTAGAGGAAACCCGCACAGACATGGGGAGAATGTGCAAACTCCACACAGACAGTCGCCTGAGGACTTGAAACAATATTCCCAGAATGTTAGCATGGGCTTGTCCATTACAAGTCTAGTGACATTATTAGTGACAATGCTATTACCTGCTCCTTTAATTTTAACACCACAGGATTATAACTTTAATAAGTGGACATCCACAGAATTCCAACAATTTGTAACCACTGAGTGGGGAAATTTCTCCACATTTTAATCCTAATCAGCTAACCTCTTAATCTCAGACTACAATCTCTATTTCTAGACTCTCCAGACAAGGAGAAACAGTCTCTGTTCATCAAACCTGTCAACATCACTCAAATTTTACATCCTTCATTGATCTCTTCTGAAATCCACTGAATGTCTGTCCATTATACTCTTGAAAAGACAATTCTTTGGTTGCACCAATCAGTCCATTCCTGATGAAGGGATCTGGCCCAAAACGTCGAATTTCCTGTTCCTTGGATGCTGCCTGACCTGCTGTGCTTTAACCAGCAACACATTTTCAGCTCTGATCCCCAGCATCTGCAGACCTCACCTTTTACTTGCACCAGTCAGTCCACTGATTCTAGATGATGGCAGTTCAGTGGTAATTTCCCTTGTTTAAAAGTGAAGACACTCTGAGCTAATGCTTTCTGTATCATGGGTTAAAATCCCCTCTGGAACATTTAAATTCACTGAATAAACCTGGAAATTTAAATTTAGTGAGGGTGCCTGTGGTTGTCATCATATGATTTTTAAAAGAAAAAAATCTATTTCAGCAACTTGACCATTAGTTTTGCCATGCCTTTGGATTATTACTCCTGCATCACTGCTACCATTGCTTCCACACTGAAATCCTGAGGAAAGCACACCAGGTACAGTGGGAATCAGAAATAATAAAATAAATAATACCTATTAAAAACTGCTGTAGGGTCATACAGTCATACAGCGCAGAAACAGACCCGTGCCAAACAAGTTTCCCAAACTAAACCAGTTCCACATACCTGCATTTGACCCATATCCCTCTAAATATTTCCCATTCATGTACCTGTCCCTAGGCCTTGTGAGGTAATTTGGGATTAGTCACAAATGCTGACTTGCCAATAAATCCCACATTCCATGATTGAATTTTAAAAAGCCTTTGATCGACTACTCCCTGAATGAAAAAAGACTAAATCTCTGTATTCTCTTCCAGATCTGACCTAGAATCTATATTACTGCTGCAAAAGTCATTTATACTTCACAGAGTGATTTTATAGTTAATTTTTAAATTGGATTTTAAATACCTATTTTGATTTTATTTCTTCATGGGATGTGGTTGTCGCTGGAAAGGACGTCATTTATTGCCCACGTCTAGTTGAACTTGAGAAAGCATTGGTAAGCTACCTTCCAGAATACAACCGAGGCCATTCCAAAGTTCAGTTATGAGTCAACCACATTGATATGGGTTTGGAGTCTCATGTAAGTCAGATCAGCTGAAGATGGAAGATTTCTAACCCAAGGATATTAGTAAATCAAAAGAGTTTTAACGAAAACCCAAGAAATTCCTAGATATTTTCTGATCAACCCTATTATGACACACCTCTGGAGCAGATGGGACTTGAACCCAGACCTCCTGATCCAATGCTAGGGACGCTACCTGTGCTCCACAAGAGCCCATCCAATAGTTTCCTAATCATCATTGCATGTATTGACTTTCTTCCCCTTAATTGCAGACTCTATTTCATCAGCTGAATTTAAATTACTTGGAGTCATTTTGAGATTCGAGCTCATGATCCAGTTGTTTTAGTGCAAGCCTTTGGATTATTACTCCTGCATCACTGCTACCATTGCTTCCACACTGAAATCCTGAGGAAAGCACACCAGGCACAGTAAGAATCAGAAATAATAAAATGAATAATACCTATTAAAAACTGCTGTAGGGTCATACAGTCATACAGCGCAGGAACAGACCCGTGCCAAACAAGTTTCCCAAACTAAACCAGTCCCACATACCTGCATTTGACCCATATCCCTCTAAATCTTTCCCATTCATGTACCTGTCCCAATGCCTTTTAAATGTTGTAACTGTATCTTCACCTAGCACTTCCTCTGGCAGTTCATTCCACATATGAACCACCCCCTGTGTTAAAAAGATGCCCCTTATATCTCTTTTAAAACTTGCTCCTGTCATCTTAAAATACGCCTCCTAGTTTTGAACTCCCCAACTTTAGGGAAAAGACCTTCACTCTTAAACCTCTATAAGGTCACCATGCAACCTCCTATGCTCCAGTGAGATAAGTCTCAGCCTATCCAACCTTTCATGAGAACCCAAACCTTCCAAATAAATTTGGAATTTATAGTCTAATGGTGACCACGAATCCATTGTCAATTGTCAGAAAAACCTGTTTGGTTCATTAATGTCCTTCAGGGAAGGAAACTGCCATCTTTACCTGATCGAGACTACATGTGACTCCATACCCACAGCAATGTGGTTGGCTCTTAATTGCCCTCTGGATAATTAAGGATGGGCAATAAGTCTTGGCCTAGCCAGTGACGCTCTCCTTCCCTGAATGAGTAAAAAAAATTTTGAACCCTCTGCATTTTAAAAACATGCTTCCTATAGCATAGCGAACAGAACGGGCCTCACTACTTCCATTAAAGGTTATGCTGATCTGGTATGCAGTGCTTGAAAGACAGAAAATTTGATAAAAACTCTTATAAGGAGATAGAATAAAGGGGTGGCGGGAGGGAGTGTGGAATGTACAGGGCCATGGAGAAAAAGCAATAGCGGGAGACAAATTCAACAGCTTTTTGGCATAAATTAGTCAAATGACCATCTGCTATGCTGGTCCATTCTGAGGATATATAACTAATGACCACTGGACTGTGTGCAGAGTTTCAGAAGAAAATACTTTGGTTTTCCCACTTTACTGATTCCCCCAGTGTTTGCTATAATTTCCTCAGGATTTCAGTGTGGAAGCTCTGATTTGCCAGCATAGTTGCATGGTAGCATTGATGCAGGATTAATAATCCAAAGACCTACGCTAAAACAACTAGATCATGAGCTCAAATCTCAAAATGACTCCAAGTGATTTAAATTCACTGATGAAATAGAGTCTGTAATTAAGAGGGGAAAAGCCAATATGTGCAATGGTGATTAGGAAATTATAGGATGGGCTCTTGTGCAGTGATGGTAGTGTCCCTGGCATTGGGTCAGGAGGTCTGGGTTCAAGGCCCACCTGCTCCAGAGATGAGTTAACTATGGCTTTTGACAGAGTTGTCAGGTCTAGTGGCAATCAAACTATTGCCTGAACTGTTTCTGAGTAAGTTTACACTATTGCTATGAGTCCTGTTTTCTGTGTATCTATGTATCCATCTTACCAGATTGTCCTCATGTGTTGTTATTAGCTGTGATGATCACAACTTGATGCATTCTGTTGTTGCCCTGCTGTTAAACCCTAGTCCATCTCTCTCTCTCTCTCTGGAACCATTTCAGACACAATCTGGAGAGCATGCTGTCTCATCAACCTCGGCCACCCTATGGGAAACCTGTAATGCCCCTTCCTCATGAAAGATGGATGCCGCCTGACTACGATAAGCCTCCAAACCCTGAAGCATCAGACTATGGAAGCTGGATGGAGCAGCACTCCAGGGCACCTTCTGAAATCGGTACAGCTGCTATTCACTCAAACCCTGTTTTGTTCATTTTGCCTTGCCCTGAGATCTTTAATTTGAAATCTGCCTTGTTTTATCGCAAACTCTTTTCACTAGATTCAAAATCCGGTTTTGATGATGCAGAGAAGGCAATGCTACCATTCTTGACAGTTCAAAAAAATATGGTGAGTCAACACATATCAAAAGACAATTTGCTGGTAGTTTCCATCCAAGTATTTTATTGCTACAAGTGGTTTGATAACTATTCTTACAAGCTATTGGATGTCTTTATTTCTGTTCTGCATGTGCTTGCTTACCTACATTTGTCCTGGTCCACCTTCATTGTAATGTTAAAATGTCCAACCTTATGCTTAAATCCCTTCCCCTCCCTATCTTTGTAAGCCCTTCCTGTACAATCCTCTGAGATTTCTGATTACCTACTACTCTGGGCTCATATGCACTCCTCAATTCCTTCACCATGTAGCTATGCCACCAGCTGTTCCAGCCTTAAACTCTAGCATTTCCTTCCCAAACCTTTCGGCCTCCCTCTCATCCCTTCCAAAGAAACCTCTTAAAACCTTGTGTATTTTTGCTGCTGCCCCACATTTCTTCCTCCCCTCTCTTTTACGTCATATTGATATATGGTTCCACATGATGTTAACTAGAACCCTGATACCTTAAACTGTGATTATTGTTGTGGTGTGTCCTGTCAGTGAGTTTCAGCATCAAATCTCATCCTCTCCCAAGTCATTTTCTGTCTCAAGTTATTTTGCCTCATCCATTGACATGTTGGAAGGATTTGCAAGTTGATAGTCAACCCATTTGACAGCATTATGAGCACACTATTCTTGGATATCTTGCCCTGGGTTGATTCTGGCTCTGTGGCAGGGACACTACCCACCTCAAGAGCATGACTTCAAATGAGCAGGAGTTCTGGCCATTGATTTGCTCCTCCTCTCACCCAGGGATGCAGGTAGGAACTGACATTGGAGATTCAGCCATTCAAACCTTCTGCGCCATTCAATTTGATCATGATTTATAACACAAGGTTCATCACCCATCACAGCTCTATAATCCTTTTATATCTTTATCCAACAGAAATCTATTGACCTCATCCATGAAATCATTAACTCTTTCACAGGATCTATAGCCCATTGAGAGGAAGCATTTCAGATTGCTACTTTCCTTAATTAAGAGCAAAATAAAAACAGGGCATGCTGGAAATCGGAAATAAAAACAGCGTGAGCTGGAGAAATTCAGCAAGGTAGAAGGGTTGGGTAGGGGGAGGGGACTCATTCTGGTCAGCCTGGGAGTGAGGGGCAGCTGAGTTTGAGTTCTGAGGGAAGGAAGAGGGTGGGCAAGGTCAGGTCCAGATAGTGGAATGGCGGAGTTGTTGTTGAGTTGAGGTCTGGTGGGGATGGGAAGCTGGGGCCAGGTATGGGGTCTGCTCAGGGGTTTATGAGAGGTGGGGGTAGGTGGGTTGGGGGGAAGTTGTTTGCTCCCTGGGGGGAAGTTTTATGTCAGGCTCAGGGAGCAATAAGTGGCAGTCCATCTGAGGACATATGAGGTAAATATGGGGCCAGGTTAATAGTTATTCAGGAGTTAGACTAATATTTTAACCCTTACTTGGTTTACTCAGATTTAAATAAAAACTTTTGGAGCATTCCAGGTATCAAGAATTGCTGAGCAGAGTCTTCAATTTCCCAGGCAATTCCTTTAGTGTTCCAAAGGGAATTCCATAAGATGCATTTACTATGTCTGTCTATGATGCATAACTACTGCGCAGCTAGTGGAAATTCTGCCTCTTCCAGACCTATCCTGCGCAATTTTTAAATTTTCAAACACTTTTATCAAATTGTCCCTCCACGTTCCAATCTCCAGTGAATACAAGTCAAGTGGAGTCTTGTTCCTAATTGCGACCGAGTTGGAAGCAGTTATATCAGCACAGTTCAGACTTGACCCTGGGATCTTCCTGGATTCTATGCTTGTTCATTGCACTTGTAAGCAGTTATTGTTGATACAGCACATTTATGATGCTGGATCAAGGTTCTCATTCATAGTGAGTGAAACTTTAAACGTTGAACACTTAATCTGCTAGTTTCTATAGGAACAAATGGAATGATCTTTACATGAGCCATAACACTAAACTAGGTAGTCATTGTTGTGGTAACTTAAAGCAGATGACATAGCACAAGCCCAAGTCTGAGTTGTGACCTGCAGGGATGGTGTGGAGTTAATTATGAGAGTCATAGAGACATACAGTACAGAAACAAATCTTTCTATCCAACTTGTCCATGCTGACCAAATTTCTCAAACTAAACTAGACTCGCTTGCCAATGTTTGACCCATATCCTTTAAACCTTTCCTATTCATGTACCTATCCAAATATCTTAAATGTAACTGTACCTGTATCTGACACTTCCCTCTGGCAGTTCATTTCACATATGAACCACCCTCTATGTGAAAAAGATCCCCTCAGCTCCCTTTTAAGTCTTTCTCCACTTACCTTTAAAATATGCCACTAGTTTTGAACTCACTCATGCTATGAAAACCACTTTTGCTATTCACCTTATCAATACCCCTCATGATTATATCAACCTCTATAAAAGTAACCCCTCAACCTCCTAAGCTCCAGTGCAAATAATCCCAGCAAACCAGCCTATACTTATAACTCAAGCCCTCCAGTCCTGTCAACATCTTAGTAAATCTTTTCTGAACCCTTTGCAATTTAATAGTGTCCTTCTTATAGCAGGGCAACCAGAACTGTACATAGTACTCCAAAGGTGGCCTCATCAATGCTTTGAAAAAACCTCAATATGTTGTCTCAATTCCTATACTCAATGGTCTGAGCAATGAAGGCAAGCAAGCTAGGTGCCTTCTTAAATACCCTGCATATCTGTGATGCAACTTTCAAAGAACTATGTACCCTAACCCCTCGGTATCTCTGTTCAACATTCTGGATTAGAGTGGTGCTGGAAAAGCAAACAGTTCAGGCAGCATCCGAGGAGCAGGAAAATCAAGGTTTCAGGCAAAAGCCCTTCGGCAGGAATAGAGCTGATGAAGGGCTTTTGCCCGAAACGCCGATTTTCCTGCTCCTTGGATGCTACCTGAACTGCTGTGCTTTTCCAGCACCACTCTAATCCAGACTCTGGTTTCCAGCATCTGCAGTCATTGTTTTTACCTAGTTGATCTCTGTTCAACAACACTACCCAGGGCCCTACCATTAACTGTATAGGCTTGCCCTTGTTTGTTTTATCAAAATGCAATACCTTGCATTTATCCAAACTAAACTCCATTTGCCACTCCTTAGCCCATTGACCCAATTGATCAAGATCCCTTTGTAATCTGAGGTAACCTTTTCACTGTTGGCTATACCACCAATTTTGATATCATCCACAAACATACTAATCATGCTTCCTAAATTCTCACCCAAATTGTTCATATAAATGAGCAACAAACTGGACCTTTGGAACAATGCTGGTCACAGGCCTCCAGTCTGAAAAACAAACTTCCATCGCCTAACCTCTGATTCCTACTGTCAAGCCAGTTTTGTATCAAACTGGCAAGCTCTCCCTGAATTCCATGTGATCTAACTTTACTAATTAGCTTACCATGCTGAATCTTATCAAAGGGTTTACTAAAGTCCAATTAGACAATGTTTACCACTTAGCCCTCATCAATCTTTTTGCTTACGTCCTCCACAACACATTGTGTTTCTAAGAATTAATGACAAATATATATTCCAAACGCACCAGATATGTTGGATCAGGTAACAAATAGCATATCCATCCTTGAAATATCAATAAGGATATTTTGCATCTGAACCTCTGCTGTATGTGACTCCATTGGTAGTAGGATGAGGGAATCTATGTAAAGCAGTGGTACATTATTGTCTATGCAAGTCATTTAGGACAAAGTTGTGCTGTGTAAAATTACAATACAGGAATGCGCTGTTCTGGGAAATATCATTACAATCCCAATATTCAAAAATGTTATATAAAATATCTTTCATCTATTGGTTTGATTTATCTACATTGATACAAGAGTAATCAACTGCCCTTTCCCTTTCACTAACACCACCCCACCCCTCAGTAAGGGGCTAAGCAATTTTTTTTAGCACACAGATATCATATTTGAATTAAAATGTAATTCCCTAGAAAATAAGAGTGTAGTTTCAAGGTTTTCTTGAGTGAGAGAGAAATCTCAGAATGCACCAAATACAAAAAAAGAAATAAAAATATGATATCAAATCAAGCCTATGCACAAACATCAAGAATAAGCTTACAGGGAACAGTGTTTGATCCTGACAGGAAGAACAAATGTTACACGAGGGGTTAAATTTTCCCTAGAATTCTTGAAGTGTTAAATTTTTAACTTGAGACCACAGTTTCACAGTGACTTGTATCCTCAGCAGTTGTTTTCCCAATTGGCTTTCTTACCAAGATTTATATTCCAAGATGATGAGGGAACAGTCAGAGAGAGAGAGAGAGAGATAGAGAAGGGTTCTATTTGTCACAAATTCATTTTTCTTGTTTCTGTTCTGTTGCTCAAACTTAGCTGTTGAAATAAAATTCTTTGTGAACTTCAGAGTCTACTTCCATTGTCTCTCCAACTGGCACTGAGATATAAAATCCTCATATACATGTGAATTAAACAGGAGATGTGAATTTCATGAAACTGATTCAGTTGCCTGGATTTAGTCTCTTTAGCTAAAATGGTAATATTAGCAAAGATGGTGAACTGCAACTAATGGGGTGTCTCAGGGGTCAGTTCTTGGACTTCAATTATTTACAATCTACACAAAATGATTTGCAAGCAAGAACAGAGTGAAACATAGCAACATTCATGGATGATATCAAAATAGGTGGGAAAGCAGACTGTGATGAGGAGATTAAGGGTTTCCAGTTGGCGATTCTAGGCTAGGAGAATGGACCAGAACCTGGGTGATGGAGCTGAATGTGGATAAGTGTGAGGTTGTTTATTGTGGCTGGAAAAATAAAAGGGCAAATTATTACTTAAATGAAAAGCAGATTCAAAGTGCGTCAGTGCAGAGGGATCTGGGTGTCCTTTGTGCAGGAATTACAGAAAGTGGGTGTGCAGGTGTAGCATATAATAAGAAAGGTAAATGGAATCTTGGCACTTATTGCAAAAGGACGCTTTTTAAAAGTAAAGAAATGTCACAATTATATAAGGCATCGATGAGACTACACCTGGAGTAATGTGCCCAGCTTTGGTCTCCTTCCTTGAGGAGGGATGTGCTGACACTGGATGCAGTTCAGAGGAGGTTCACCAGGTTGCTCCCAGGGATGAACGGGCTGGTGTACAAGGAGTGGTGGGATGGCTAGGGCTTGTACTCACTGGAATTCAGAAGAATGAGGGGGGATCTGATTGAGGTGTACAAAATACTAAAGGGATTGATAATGTGGATGTTGAACAGATGCTCCCCCTTGTGGAACAGTCTAGAACAGATCATAGATATAGAGTGAGAGAAGACAGATTCAAAATTTAAATGAGGAGAAACAACTTCTCCAGAGGGTGGAAATCACTGCCTGGAGCGGTGGAGGCAGAATCAATCAACAGATTCAAGAAAGAAATAGTTATGTTTCTAATGAAAAGCGGGATAAAGGGTGACAGGGAGCAGGCGGGAGAGTGGAGCTGAGACCAGCGTGAGAATCAGCCAAAATCATGTTAAATGTCAGAGCAGGCTTGAAGGGCTGAATTGCCTACTCCTGCTCCTAATTTATATGTTCCAATTACTTAAGTGGGATAATTGATCATTATCACATTCCTGTTTGTGGGGTATTTGTGTGGGTAAATTTGGCTGTTGTTTCCCATCTTTTGTGCTGAGCTTGTGAACGACAATGTATAAATGTAAGCCTTTCATTGTCACAAAAGCAGTGAATGGAATTATATATGAATGTGGTAACCAGCCTGTTATTCAAAGTATCCAGTGCAAATATCAGTCAATTGAATGGCATGTTGGCAAGCTTTCCATATGAGATATACTGTCTTTCTTTCTTGACAGGAAATCCTTAACCATGTCTTAGAAGATATTGAGCTGTTTAACAGTAAGCTTATTCAAGCTGTTAGCTCCAAATCTCAGAAAGAGAAGAAGAAAAAAAAGAAATCAAAAAAGCAGAAAGGTAAGTCTATCACTCAGGATCCTTTGTATTCCTGCTTTAGCTACAATTGCTATGTCCCAGCAGATGTTACAGCTAAATAGGTCAGATTCCAGACTGAAATCTAGCTTAGTAGATAATTTAAAAAACATTAATTACATGGTCTTTCATGAAAATCAGGCAGTATTACAGATTTGGTTTTTACAAGAAAACAGAAGTTTATCATGCAAAAGAAGTTAAGAAAAAAATGGAATACACAGAAATATCTACATGTAACATAAATTGAAAACTTTTGAAATTCATAGTAAAAGATAATATTCCATCTACTTAACAATTCCCTTTTACAGTACTCACATATCAGAGAGAATTCCCTTCTTTATTATAACTTGACTTAACTGTTGCTGTCAATTCCTGGACTTGAGCATTTGATAGCTTCTTTCTTCAGTATTCACACAACTGAGCTTAGACTTTCTCAGCTTCTAATAACTCCTTCATTCTTCTAACCAAACTTTTCTGGTCAGGAACTAAACTCCTTACATTGAGGTAATCTATTTCCTCACAGTTCTAAACTATTTCCTTTCTACTGGAGAAACTGTTTTACATATCTAACATCTGCCAGTGAACTGTCAACTGAAACCAAGCTAGACATGTTTCCTCTAAGCAAGAAGAAAACAAATGGCATTAAAATGTATATATAAATCATACACCTTATATCACGTAATGAATTGGCTTCAAATATTCTAGCTGGATGAAGTTCTGAAAACAGCAGTGGTATTTTGACTGTTATTATCAACGCTGTTCTATTTGGCAAAATCCTCGCCCCAGTCACATCTATGGGATAGTATGGTTAAACTATCTGATTTAACACATTTCTATTTTGTCTCTGGTGATCTGGAATTTAAATGTTCCAACGCTATACATGGACGAGTAAGTGCATTCAGCAACCCTCCGTTAACTGTGTTTTCTGCACATGTTTTCTGCAGAAGCACTCCCCCCTGAGGAAGATTATGTGGACTGCCTGCAGAAAATAAAATACGCCTTAAATATGATTGTAAGTACGAGAGTGGAGGAAGACAACAGGATTTTGCCATCACCACGCTGACGGGGAAAATCAATCACTGCAACATCTGTGTGTAACACATTAACATCGAGACCTCGTCTGAAGGATTTCATTCCTTTATGTTGCCCATCTCTCTGCTGTTTCAGTATTTGTTATCTCTGCTTAATTGAACCAAACACTCAATAAACTTTTCCAGAGAAGCTTGATAGCAAAACAGCTGTCCTAGCAAGACTATCAGATGGCTCCATGATCTATCCCTGTTCCTTTCTCTGTGCATTTGAATGCTATGTTGAAATTGTTACACTATTGCCATGGGGATTTCAGAATGAAATTCCTCCTGTAACACAATAAGGGGATTGCCCACCTTTCTCTACAATTAATGGTCAGGTAGCCATTTCGCCTCCAGCCCACAATTTCAATCATTTACTCTCTCCAGTGATGCACACTGGCAGCAGTCTATATGGTGTACATGATGTGCTCCTTTGACAGCACCTTCCAAACCTCACACTCAACTACCAGAAAGACAAAGGCAGCCGGCTCATTGGGAAAAGCACCTCCTGTAAGTTCCGCTGCAAGCCAAGCACCATCCTGATTTTGGAACAATAACTCCATTCCTTCACTGTCGCTGGGTTAAAATCCTGGGACCCCCCTCCCTAAGAGCTTTGTGGGTGTTCTTACACCACACAGTTCTCAGTGGTTCAAGAAGATGACCCAGCACCAGCGCTTTGAGGGCAATTCTGGGATGCAACAAGATGCTGGCTGAGCTAGCAATGACCACATCTCATAGTGACTCAAAAAAAGTGAAATTAAGTTGTCTCTGAGACACACAATTTTTGATATTGCAATTTTCTTACAAATAGAAGCAAAATTTAACAGAGTAATTTGGTTGGAAAAGATGCACGATTGCATATAATAACAACTTGAAGCCTACCTCAAAAAATGTTCAATTATACACCAGCATAGATCTGTTGGACCAAATGGCCTGTTTCTGGGCTATAAATACTATGCATTTGTTCATTGGCTTTTGCTCTAAATTGCTGGCAGAACATGTGAATTGTTACTGTTAAAGTTAATTGCAAAGTATTTAAAAGTGATGATGAATTCTGTTCTTTCTGTAGAGCCACCTAGATGCCCATCTCCAGAATCCAAGTGCTAATGATCTGGTTCACGTTTTGTTCAAGATTCTTGATTTTGTAAGTTACTGGTCCCGAACTTTTCAGTTTCTCTTTAACTCTGTTGTTCCTTAGCTTCATGTGCAATGACAAATTCTCCTTTGATGTGAGAGTGTATATCAAAAGGTATGGGGAAACTGTAGAGAAACAAATGAGAATAGTGCATGGCAATAGAGAAGCCAGGAGCCAAATAAGGTCCTTCTTTACTGACCTTTCTCTGATTTGTAAGAATTATTCAGTTCTGCGGCATCAACACATCTGTTAATTCCAACAAATCCTGCATGAGCTGAGTCAATAACCCACTATTGTGAATCTGAAATTGCCATTCCCTTCCCCGGAGTGAGAATGTTCATCATCTGTCGCTTTTCTCTTTCTCTCAGTAGTCTTGCTTGGAGAGATTTTGTAGCTTCATAGCTATTTTACAACGATGTGACCCAGAAAGAAGAATGGAGGAAGTAGGAGCAAATATGGGGGGCATAGTCACAGAATAATGGGATACCCAATTAAACCTGAGATGCGAAGGAAATCCTTCTCTCAGAGCGTAGTCAATGTCTGGAAATCTCTTTTGAAGAGAGTTGTGGAGTCTAGATCACTGGAAGTGTTTAAAAGGGAGGTAGCTAGGCTTTTGAGATATCAAGATATTGAGAACTATGAAGGTCTGACATGAATGAGAATTTGAGGTCTGAGGCAGATCAGCCATGATCTTATAGAATGGTGGGGCAGGCTTGAGGGGCTGAAGGGCTTACCCTTGCTCCTATTTTTACATTCTTAATTTCTGGGCGGTACGGTGGCACAGTGGTTAGCACTGCTGCCTCACAGTGTCTGAGACCCGGGTTCAATTCCCGACTCAGGTGACCAACTGTGTGGAGTTTGCACGTTCTCCCCGTGTCTGCGTGGGTTTCCTCCGGGTGCTCCGGTTTCCTCCCACAGTCCAAAGATGTGCGGGTCAGGTGAATTGGCCATGCTAAATTGCCCGTAGTCTTAGGTAAGGGGTAAATGTAGGGGTATGGGTGGGTTTCGCTTCGGCGGGTCGGTGTGGACTTGTTGGGCCGAAGGGCCTGTTTCCACACTGTAAGTAATCTAATCTAATCTAATCTAATCTCCCAAAATTTCATTGACAAGAACAGGTGTTTACAGAGTAGATCAAATACTGAGTAGGAATGAGCTTTGTTAAAACTTCTGGCCACAGAAAGTGCTGGAGGTTTGAGTATTCCTCAGTGAGTAATTCAACTCTGATGCATCAAAGCCTGTGCCCCCCAGTTGACAAGACCCAAGGCAGGAGTATGGTGGAATTCTAGGACAAAGTAAGGACTCTAGATGCTGGAGATCAGAGTCAAGAGTGGGAGTGCTGGAAAAGCACAGCAGGTCAGGCAGCATCCGCGGAGTGGGAGAATCAAGAGCACTTCATCACGAATTCTATGTGATGGAATTCTCTCCTCCTGCCCAGATGAAGGTGGTTCCAGCAACATGTGGCATTGAGAGAAAAAGGAGCCTGCATGGTTGGCATTCCATCCACATATTCTTTTTCCCAATTAGATTCCCTTTGGCTCAACCAGTCCACACCAACCCTCTGAAGAGTAATACATCCAGACCATTTCCCTCTGACTAATGCACCTAACACTATGGGCAATTTAGTGTGGCCAATTCACCTAACCTGCACCTCTTTAAACATTCAGCCCTTTCCACTGCCAGTGCACCCTGACAGCAATGTATTCCAGCTACAAGATTCACTGAGGAGGATGAAGGCAGAAAATGCATTGGAACATCTCCACCTGCAAGTTCCTTCCCAGCCCCATAGTGCCTCGATTCGAATATCTTGCTGATCCTTTACTGATACCAAAATCCTCAAACTCCCCTCTTAAAAGACACCACACCACATGGACAACAATGGTTCAATAAGGCAGTTCATAATCACCTTCGTATCGCAGGTGGGTATGAAGGTTAAACTTGACAGTGATGCCCACATCCTTGAAGTGAATAAAAATAATTGTGAGCAATTCTAAAAATGACAAATTTCTTCAAAGCTTTTGATCTTGAACTCATCAGGACAATTCATGAGAAAATCAGTTCAATGGGAAAAACAACACTTACACTGGAGGAGAAGAGAGTGCTAATTGGTTGGCAAGTGGAAACTAATCAAGGCATTGCTATGGAGAATGCATCTATTAATGCTGATTGACAGGATTTGTTTAAATTTTAAACTAAGCAGAGTCTAATTGATTAGGGTATTGCCCTGAGAAATGAGCCAATAAATGGCTGATACTATCCTGTTGAGCTAAAACAAGAGTTACAGTGTGTGTACATGTTCTGACTGTCAAGTATAGGGTTCTGTGTATTAATATACGTAACTTTCAGCATACCGATATGTGGCACACTGTGAGCCTGGCTGACAATCCTAAATTGGTTACATAAACCGAAATTACCAGAACAGCTCGGCAAGTTTCGCAGCATCCGTGGAGAGAAATCAGAGTTGGCATTTCAGGTCCAGTGACCCCCCTCCTCAGAACAGAGGAAGCAATTTCTGTTTTTGTTTCTGGGTTCCAGCATTTGCAGTTCTTTCAGTTTTATTTTAAATCCTAAATTGGTTGTCACATAGTTGTTGTCACACTCAGGATTATCCAGCAAATGTTACCCAAATTCCATCATCACGTGTAATCTCGGGCCCTGTGTTATGAATGTTATGGGCACAAACTGGTTGGATACAATCAGTATCTTGCCTATATGACTGAAAGGGCATGCTGTTTGATATGATCCATCAGTCTCTGGAGCATGCAGTGTAAATACACCACACTGACATTCGTTTTCAACATTACTTATTGTGTGATAAGCTTGACACCAGCATCCTGTTGGTGACAAACACCACTCATGTTGCTATTGCAAAGTAGCTTCGTGAAGCAGCTAGTTTCACTTGCTGCTCAAACCCTTCCAAGGATAATCTGAGGTACATTAGAAATGCCCACATTTCAGATCACAACAGTCCAATGGACGAGAAAGTCAGTATCCTGATAGTATTGCATTCATTGACGATTTCAATCAAATTGCCCCAGATATAAGTTTCTCTCTTGGTATAATGGTTAACTGGACCAGGAAACTTAGTCAAAACATGTGGCGTTGGCAAAGCACAGCAAGTCAAGCAGCATCCGAGGAGCAGGGCATAAACCCTTCATCAGGAACGCGTGAAACGTTGACTCTCCTGCTCCTCGGATGCTGCCTGACCTGCTGTGCTTTTCCAGCACCACACTCTCGACTCTGATCTCCAGCATCTGCAGTCCTCACTTTCTCCTAGACCAGGAAGCTCCCAGTCATGATCACAGATTTGGATGCTGAGTTTTACTGATTACAGAGAGTTGTTCACTCCTCACTCTGGCCTCACAATAGGCAAATGTACCTTCGGCCATCGGTAAGTAAAACTCTTCTTTCTGAACCCCGTGTCCAGGTCACACTCAGTGAGTTGAACTCATTGAATTACAGAGTGTTATGGTGTAGAAGGAGGCCGTATGACCCATCGTGCCTGCACCAGCTCGTTAAATTATCATTACCTAGTTCCTGCTTTCTCCCCATACCCTCGCACATTATTTTTATTCAAATAATTACCTAACTCCCTCTTAAATGCCTCCGTCGAAGCTGCCTCCGCTACATTTGCAGGCAGTGCATTCCATACCATAACAACATGCTGAGTGAAAAAAAGATTTTCCTCACATCATGCCTGCATATTTTGCAGATTGCTTTAAATCTATACTCTCTTGTTCCTATTATGAGCGGGGAATAGTTTCTCCCTATCTACTCTATGTAGACCACACATATTTTTGAAAATCTCGATCAGATCCATAATCCATATTGCTCTGAGGGAGACTGGGACTGTTGTGGTACTCCTATTTGGAGTCTTAAAGCAAAGCTCTGTTATCGCTCTCAGAAGGATGGTATTTGTCCGATGAAGACTCCAGACTCTTCAATTTTGGAGATTATGAGATTGGTTTTCTTTTGGAAAACTATGACACTATTTCAAAGACCAGTAGTGAGGTGCTCAGTCTTCACTCATCTAGTCAATGTCATGGAAATGTGTTATCTGGTCACGGTCAAGGTTGGATTAGTAGCCTTAATGTAGATAGGAAAAGGATTGAAATCCTGAAAGTAAGCTATAGGCCAAAAGGTAGGAAATTAAAAATCAGACCCTCAAAATCATTCATCTCAAAATTATTCCCAGTGATAAGGTCTAGTGAGCATCAGAAGTAGAGAACTAAGACCATCTTAGGATGAGAGATTTTCTATGCTAAAAGTTTATTTGTTTGTCCTGTTGAAAAAATGCGCTTTTCTCCTCAGATCCTGAACAATCTCCCAAAGCCTGACCTAGCGCAAAATGTGGTTCTACCTTTCCTGATCCCAAGTGCCATATATCTCCTCAGCTCAACCACGAGTGTGGAAGAACAGGTCATCTGGAAGTCTTTAGGAGATGCATGGAGCACGCCCAGGTGGGTGTATGATACAACAATCAGGAGTGTACTGTCTACCTTTATTGATCATTCATGGGTCCCATGAGTGTGAGATGGAGAGAGCTTTGTATAGTAGAAGATAGCGAGGGATGTGACTACTCCACATTGACCTGTTATAAGTCATGAGCTTGTGGCAGCTATTATGTAACTTACAATGTTACAATTGTTCATTATAAACACGTAATGAAGCAACTTTACCCTGGCTGCCTTCTTACCCAAGCAGAGCTCCTGGTCCAGATTTACATATGCAAATTATTCCAAATCAGCTCTTCCCTTTGTAATGGGATACCAGATCAAGCTAATCATATGATAACAGGGTCACAATCAGGTCACAGCCAATGCTCTGTGTCGGCCTTTAAGAAAATCATTCGATGGCGATGAACGTTTATAGCACTGAAAGATTAACTCCATCTCTCTCTCCACAGATGCTGCTTGGCCCGACTGAGTGTTTGACTGCATTTCCTGTTGTTCTTATAATGATGTTGCTGTTTTTAAATGCAGGTCAGATTGGCCAGGCGGTGAGAAATTTCCAAGTTATGTCCCCAAATTCTCTAGTGGTTGGGAAATGCCAGCCCTGGAACCGTTAAGATCTCCAACACCCAATCAGAGAGAACAGGTACTGGCTGGACAGGAAGTCCAATAGAATTGTTTATTAGTTTTCCTTAGGGAGAAAAACATCTGACAACATCCAGATGGCCCAAGCCAGCAGGAATTTTGGAGTGATAGATGATTGACTGGCTCTGTCTATGTTTGTCAACTTGGAAGGATCTTCATGTAATCCAGAAGATGATGATTTCAAGATCCATTCCAAAGAAGGGGTTCTGCAGACTAATTGTAGTCGATTTTCATACCTGTGTGGTTGACCGGTTATAATTAGATTAGATTAGATTCCCTACAGTGTGGAAACAGGCCCTTTGACCCTCCAAAGAGTAACCCACCCAGACCCATTTCCCTCTGATTAATGCATCAAATACTATGGGCAGTTTAGCATGGCCAATTCACCTGCCCTGCACATCTTTGGACTGTGGGAGGAAACTGGAGCACCCAGAGGAAACCCACGCAGACACAGGGAGAATGTGCAAACTCCACACAGTCAGTCGCCTGAGGCGGGATTTGAACCGGGACCCTGGTGCTGTGTAGCAGCAGTGCTAACCACTGAGCTACCATAACCAGAGTATGTTGCTCAACTGGTGCTTAGATTTGAAGTGACTTCCTTCTCAGAGATGAGGTGTGTAAGTATCTACCTTTAGCAAGTACAGGGACCTCATGTCACTCAGTACCTTCACATAGCAGAGAGCTCAGTGCCCACAACGCTGATGCTGGAGCAATGGATCTCCAATAGCAATTTCTGCATTTCAATGTTTAATTATACACTCACCTGAAGTGGTTTTAGGGATTTACACACTGTCAACCTCAGCAATATTTTGCCAGGACGTTTGCCTGAGGGAGTTTGCCACAATCATAGCGTCATACAGCTGTATAACACGGAAACAGATCCCCCCCAGTCCAACTCGTTCATGCCACCCAGATATCCTACATTAATCTAGTCCCATTTTCCAGTATTTGGCCCATATCCCTCTAAACCCTTCCTATTCATGTAGCCATCCAGATGCCTTTTAAACATTGTAATTGTACCAGCCTCCACAACTTCCTCTAGCAGCTCATTCCATACATGCACCACCCTCTGTGTAAAAAGGTTGCCCCTTAGATCCCTGAGAATGTTTTCCCCTCCCACCTTAAACCTATACCCTCTAGTTTTGGAATCCCATACCCTGGGGAAAAGATATTGGCTATTCACCCAGTCCATACCCGTCATGATTTTATAAACCTCTATAAAGTCACTCCTCAGTCTCCAATACTCCAGGGAAAATAGTCACAGCCTATTCAGCCTCTACCTACAGCTCAAACACTCCAACCCTTTCAAGTTTCACAACATCTTTCCTTTAGAAGGGAGACCAGAATTGCATACAGTATTCCAAAAGTGGCCTAACCAATGTTCTCCCAATTTCTAAATGCAATACTCTGGCCAATAAAGGCAAGCATACCAAATGCCTTCTTCAATATCCTAGAGACTCCACTTTAAAGGAGCTATGAACCTGCACTCCAAGGTTCTTTGTTCAGCAACACTTACCATTAAGTGTATAAGTTCTGTCCTGATTTGTCTTTCCAAAATGCATCACCTCACATTTATCTAAATTAAACTCCACCTGCCACTCCCTGGCCCATTGGCCCATCTGATCACGGTCCCATTGTACACTGAGGTAACCTTGTTCACTGTTCACTACACCTCCAATTTTGGAGTCATATGCAAACTTACTAACCATACCTCCTATGTTCACATCCAAATCATATATAGAAAAGATGAAAAGCAGTAGACCCAGCACTGATCCTTGTGGCACACTGCTAGTCACAGGCCTCTAGTCTGAAAAGCAATCCTCCACCACCACCTTCTACCTTTGAGCTACTTCTGTATCCAAATGGCTAGATCATAGAGTCATAGAGATATATAACACAGTAGCAGACCCTTCGGTCCAACATGTCCATGCCAATCGGTTATCCTAACCTAATCTAGTCCCATTTGCCAGCACTTGGCCCATATCCCTCTAAACCCTTCCTATTCATGTACCCATCCAGATGTCTTTTAAATGCCGTAATCATACCATCCTCCACCACTTCCTCTGGCAGCTCATTCCATTTACACATCACCCTCTGTGTGAAAAAGTTGTACCTTAGGTCCGTTTTGTATCTTTGCTCACACACCCTGGACCTATCCCCTCTAGTTCTAGACTCCCCCACCCCAGGGAAAAGACCTTGTCTTGGTCTCCCTGAATTTCATGTGATCTAACCTTGCTAACCAGTCTCCCATGGGGGACCCTGTTGAACACTTACAGAAGTCCACATGAATCACATCCACCCTCTTCCCTCATCAATCCTCTTTGTTACTTCTTCAAAAAATTCAATCAAGTTGGTGAGACGCGGTTTCCCGCGGTCAACTCGGCCTCCGCATTTCTTAAAGCACAATTGCAACTCACTTCCAAAGGATTTCACTGTCTGTGAGTACACTGAGTTTGTGAATGATGCTACATAAAATGCACTTCCTTTCACACGTGCTTCACAGCCAATGAACTGTTTTTGAAGCGCAGTCATCATTGCCGTGTAGGGGGTGGGGTCACCAGTTAGGAGAAAGTGAGGACTGCAGATGCTTGGAGATCAGAGCTGAAAATGTGTTGCTGGGAAAGCGCAGCAGGTCAGGCAGCATCCAAGGAGCAGGAGATCGACATCTCGGGCATGAGCCCTTCATGCCCAGGGTCACCAATTAGTTTGCAGGAAGTTCCCACAAATAACACAGCAATGACCTGGTTTAGTGGTATTGGCCCATTAACAGAAACAGACAGGGCCCCATGCTCTACTGTTTAAGAATGTGGTCAACACCAAGACAATTACATACCTCTGACAGGTCCATGTGGCTTCTGGCATTGTGATCACACACTGTATCATTCCAAGCTCCCTAGTTTGAATACGTATCTGGTCAGATTTGAACCACACTCCAGCAGAAGCAACGGTCTTCAGGTGACCTCCTGAGTTTAAATAAAATGAATGAATCTATGGGTGCTATGCAGAATAAGGGCTATTGGTCCTGTTCATGCATTACATGTTCATAAACACAGATGTTTCCTGCTGTACATCAGTGCACTCTTACATATAGACTTGATGCAAGCTCAGAAATTAACTTTACAAGAAACCTTCCTTTGGAGGGAAGCTTTGCTTTTCATTTGACCTCTTAAAATGTTGAATTGGAACAGCATTGAGAAACATTTCCACACTCCATTGAGAGGCTGCCCTCTTGTGGCATGACTGATGAATGGTTCGATTTGATGCATAACAATAAAAGCCTGCATTTAAATAGCACCTTTTACTCCGGGTTAAAAGTCCCAATTCATCTGGCAAGGGTATTATCCATCAACGTTTGCCATGCAGGGAGAAACATAGGACATGTGATGGAAATCTTGGTGGTAGAGTTACTTTTGGGGGTTTCTTCAAGTAGAAGAAATGGAGTGATTTACAGAGAGGATTCCAGAAGGAATGATTGCCAAAGGTGGAGCAACACAAAAATCAGGGATGTGTGAGGTGCCTGGACTGGACCTGTGTGGAAATCCTGCAGGGCTGTACGTTATGGAAGAAGGGAATGTTGTTTTTTGATCTTCTGGACAGTTCAATAGATTCTGATGGCCAACCCCACACTTAATCTCAAAAAGTTTTAAAGGAATCATGGAATTGTTATGGTGCAAATGGAGGCCATTCAGTCCATTATGTCTTCACTGGCTGTCTGAATGAGCATCTTACTATTCTCCTGCCCTTCCTTCATAATCTAATCATCTTGAGCCTTCTTGAATGCTTTGATTGAACCTGCTTCTGCTACACTTCAAGGCAGTGCATTTCAGACTTCAAACACTTATCATGTGAAATATTTCACATCGCAATTACTTTTTTTATAAATCATTTGAAATGCTCTCTAAATCTTGTTCCATTTGTGCATGGGGCAGTCTCTCCCTATCTACACCGTCCAGACCTCTCATGATTTTGAAAATACCAAACAAATCATCTCCTAGCTTTCACCTCTCCAAAGAATAAAGCCTGAACCTCTCAAATTTGGTGGCTCAGTGGTTAGCACTGCTGCCTCACAGCGTCAGGAACCCGGGTTCAATCCCAACTGTGGGCGACTGTCTGTGTGGAGTTTACACATTCTTCCTGCGTCTGCGTGGGTTTCCTCCCACAATCCAAAAGATGTGCAGGTTAGTTGGATTAGCCATGGGAAATGCAGAGTTACAGAGATGGGGCGGGTCTGGGTGGGATGCATTTCAGAGGGTCATTGTGGACTCGATAGGCTGAATGGCCTTTTTCTACACTGTAGGGATTTTTTCCTATGACAATCCTTCATCATAAATGAAGTTTCCCATCCCTGTAACCACTCTTGTGAATCTCCTCTACATTTTTTCCGATGCATTCACATTGTTCCTATAATGTGACACTGTTCACAATACTTCAGCTGAGGTCTAGCCAGTGTTGTATATAGGTTCAACGTAACCTGCTTACTCTAGTACTCTAGTATCAATAAAACCTATGATACTGTACAATTTATTAACTGCATTCAAGACTTGTCATGGCACTTCAACGATTTTCACAGATAAACCCAAGTCTCTTAGAATTACTACAGTGTGTGGAAACAGGCCATTCGGCCCTCAAGTCCACACTGACTCTCTGAAGAGCATCCCACCCAGACCCATCCCCCTATCCTATATTTCCCATGGCTAACCCACATATCTCTGAACACTATGGTCAATTTAGCATGGCCAACCCACCTAACCTGCATATCTTTGGACTGTGAGAGGAAACCGGAGCATCCAGAGGAAACCCACATAGATACGGAGAGAATGTGCAAACTCCACACAGTCACCCGCGACTGGGATTGAACCTGGGTCCCTGGTGTTGTGAGACAGCAGAACAGAGATAAGGAGAAACCTCTTCAGCCAGACAGTGGTGAATCTATGGAATTCATTGCCACAGAAGGCTGTGGAGGCCAGGTCATGGAGTATATTTAAGACTGAGATAGATAGGTTCTTGAGTAGCAAGGAGATCAAGGATTATGGGGAGAAAGTGAGAGAGTGGGGTTTGAGAAACTTATCAGCCTTGATTGAATGGCAGAGCAGACCAGATGGGTTGAATGACCTAACTTCTGCCCCTATGTCTTATGGTCTTATGGTCAGTGCAAACCGTTGAGCCATCATGCTGCCCTTTGCTCCTGCAGTGCCTTTATTTTACACTGTAGCTGTATGTTCTTTCTGCCAAAATGTATCACTTCATACTTCCCCACATTGAATTCCCCCTTGTCCACTCCAACAATGTCCATGTGAGGTTCTACACTGTCCTCTTCACTGTTTACAATTTTGCCTAGGATGTGTATCATGCACAAACTTTGAAATTGTCCCCTACACTCCCAAGATCATTGATATGAATCAAGGTAAAGCAAGAGTGCCAGCAGGGGAACTCCCCTGCAAAACCTCCTACAACCTGAAAAATTCCTGTTAACATTAACCTCTATTCCCCATGACTTGACCAAGTTTGTATCCATGACATAATAAAAAGTTATTTCTCAGAAGTCTGTTTTATGGCATTCAATGAAAATACAATCAGGGGACAAGAGTTGGCCTCTTGGCCCTTTGCAACTGTTTCCCCACTCAATAAGATCATGGCTGATCCGATTTTAACCTCAACTCTGTATTCCTGCATACCCCTGATCGTCTTTCAACCCTTTAGTAATCAAGAATCTATCTAGTTCTGCCTTAAAAATATTAAAAGATTCAGCTTCCTTTCAGGGATGACAATTCTAAAGTCTCACAATTCTCTGAGAGAAAAAAGTTGTTTCCTCATCTCTGTCTCAGATGAACAACCTTTTATTAAGCTGTGACCCCTAGTTCCAGATTCTCCCCAAAGAGGAAACATCCTTTCCACGTCCATCTGGTAAAGTCTTATATGTTTCAATTAGGTTATCCTTGACTCTTCCAAACTCCAAGATACAGGGCCTAGCCTGTCTAATCTTCTCTCAAAACAATCTGCTCATTCTGGATTTTAGCAAACCTTCTCTGAACTACTTCCAACACATTAACATTCTTCTGTAAGTACAACGACTGGTGCTGTACACAGTATTCCAGATGAAGTCTGACCAATGCCCTATATAGCTGAAGCATAACCTTTGTATTCTTGCATTCAATTTTCCTTACAATAAAAGACAACACTCTAATACAGAGTTATACAGCATGGATACAGACCCTTTGGTCCAACCTGTACATGCCAGTTTTAATACCAAACTAAACTAGTCTGCACTTGGCCCATATGCCTCTAAACATTTCCTATTTATGTACTTATCCAAAAGCCTATTAAATGTTGTAACTCTATTTGCATCCACCACTTCCTCTTGATGTTTTTCCACACATGAACCACCCTCTGTGTACAAAAAAATTGCCCCTTATGTTTTTTTCAATCTTTCTCCTCTCAGCTTAAAAATATGTCCCCTAGTCT
Organism: Hemiscyllium ocellatum; assembly: GCF_020745735.1. Taxonomy (NCBI): domain Eukaryota; kingdom Metazoa; phylum Chordata; class Chondrichthyes; order Orectolobiformes; family Hemiscylliidae; genus Hemiscyllium; species Hemiscyllium ocellatum. The sequence continues at coordinate 10,241,996 of NC_083426.1, read as the reverse complement.
TGAAATCTCCCACCCTAGGGGAAAGAAAAACTGCTGTTCACCTTATCTATACGCTTCATGATTTTATAAGCCTCAATGAGGTCACTCTTCATCTCCGATGCTCCAGTGAAAAATCTCCCAGCCTATCCAGCCTCTCCTTATAACTTAAACGTCTATTCCCAGATCATCTGAACACTTTTTGGAAGCCCTCTACACATCAATAGCTTTGCCTTCATGAAACCTCACTCTTAACTCTTTAGAGAACTCCAGCAGGTTAGTTCAACATGACTTTTCCCTGAACTTCCATGCTGCCTCTCCCTATTCATCCATGTGGTTTTTAATACTGACCCAAATTATCGTATCTAGCCTTTTGCTCACTACTTTGTAAGTGTTGGGCTTATCCTTACAAGCTTTTTGGTACAAGGGTGTAATGTTTGCAACATTCCAGCCATCTGTCATCACCCCCATGTCCAGGGAAGACTGAAGGGTCATGGCCAGTAGATGGAATGTCCACCATGAACATATTCATTGGGAATCTTATTCGGTTGATCAGAGTAAACCTGTGAAATAGGTCAGGCAACTGGATGGACATGTACGTGCAGTGCAGGAACTTTGACATTAAACCAGTGGTCATTCACAACTTTTTGATGTTACCTGCTATATCATTGGTATGTACTAATTAGAAAAACTGAGTAACTGTAGTTGAAACTGGTTCATTTAGTCCTATTTTTACTGATTTTTAAAATATCATTCAGGGTGTGATTTTGTTTTCATCTCTTTGAATTGTGCCTTTTGTTTTTTGTTTAGATGGAAGATCCACATGGTGGACCCTTTGATAGGTAAGTAGGATCTCATAAAGTAAATGTAAATAAGGAAGGTTTTTTTGACTATCTCTCTAGCCTTCTCATCACAACATCCACTGTAGCTCTTAGTTTTTTTAAATCATTCATGGGATATGGATGTCTCTGGCTAGGCAGCATTTATCCCCATCCCTTATTACCCAGAGGACGGTTTAAGAGTCAACCACATTGCTGTGGGTCTGGAGTCACATATAGGCCAGACCAGATAAGGACAGCAGATTTCTTCTCTGAAGTATGTTAGTTGACACAGATGGGATTTTCTTGACAATCAGCAATGGATTCATGGTCACCATTATACTCTTCATTCAGATTTTTAGTCATTTTAATTCAAATTCCACAAACTGCCATGGTGAGATTCAAACTCAGGTCTCTAGCACATTATTTGGGTCTCTGGATTAACAATCCAGCGATAATACCACTAGGCCACTGCTTATGAGACAGGTCTTAATTTTTTGAGGCTGCAATCAGATGCTGAGGAAATTTACCAGATTAGTACCAAGATTGAGGAGCTTCAAAATGCAGAGAGACTAGAGAAGCTGGGTTTGATCACTCAGTAACGTTGCAACCATACTGTGGCTTTAAGAGGTGTATTTCGTCTTTTTTGTAAAGAAGAAAGGTTGAGATTGAGGTGTTAAGCGGCCTGCTTAAAGCTAATAAAGTAAACAGCTTGTGAGGCCTTAGGGTGTTTTCTATATGGAACAATAGAAGCAGCCTGAGTGGGTGTGGTCAAGCTCCCACAGGAATATTTAGTTTTACCTTTCTGCAGTTGCTGGGGTCTTGAAGTAGGATGTGGATGCTCTTATTCCTTGAAAAGCTGGGGTTCTCTCCTGCTGCTAGATTTGTATGTGAGACAATCTATTATATTGAATTTGTCTGTGCCAAGGGTGTGTTAATGGGATATTACTACATTGGGACAGTTAATAAGCAGTAGTTAATACTTATATTATTTTGTCAAGCACTTTAATAGAGTAACAGTTAAGCTAATTGCTTTATTTTCTTTATTTTGTCTCTATTTTAACTGTAGTATAAAAATAAAGGGTGTTTTGCTTAATATTGAGTAGCTTTGAATCGAATTGCATTTAGAATACAACATCTTACAATTACCTTTAAAATCAGAAAAAGTTAGGATCTAAGTTACCTTCTTAATATATTTTGGGGGGAGGGGGAAATATGGTCTGGTCCATAACACAGTGTAACAAGAATGGCTTTGATAAGTAAGGATTCCTAAGGTAGGAGACTTGAAACCAAAGGCACTGATTTAAGATAATTGGCTCAATATGGAACAAAGGAGAGGTGAGGACCTTTTTCGGTCAGTGTAAGTTGTTATGAACTGGAAAACCTCAGCTTGAAAAGTTTTAACAGTAACTGACAAGAAAGAATTCTAGACTTGAAGGGGAACAAGTTTTAAGACTCTGGGAAAGTGCATTTGGATTGGACTAATTAGACAACTGTTTCATGTTGGTCTGAATAGCCTCATCCTGCAATTTATCTGAAGAAAGCCATCGACTGTAGATCACCCCTTCCTTGAATACTCTACCCCACATCTTTTTGTTGTAGCATCCAAATGATTCTTCAGTGGGTCCAGAGTGTTGGTCTCAATCACATTTTATATCGAGAATGTGGCAGCATCCGAGGAGCAGGAGAATCAACATTTCAGGCATAAGCCCTTCATCAGGAATGAGGCTTGTGGGCCGGGGGCCTGAGAGATAAACTGGGGTGAGGGGGTGCGGGTGGGGGTGGGACGGCGGTGGTGGTGTGACTTGGGAAAGCAGCTGAGAATGCGACAGACAGATGAAAGTGAGAGAGAAGGTGATAGGTCGGAGAGGAGGGTGAAGCGGATAAATGGGAAAGGTGATATACAGGTCAGGAAGGTGGTGCCAAGTTGGAGGGGTACTGTGGGGTGAAGGGAAATGAGGAAACAAGTGAAATCCATACATGATCAATGTGGATTTCACCAGTTTCCTCATTTTCCCTCCCCCAACATTATCCCAGTCCTAAGCCTCCAACTTGGCACTGATGAGGGTTTATGCCTGAAATGTCAATTCTCCTGTCCCTCAGATGCTGCCTGACCTGCTGTGCTTTCCTAGAACCATACTCTCGACTCTGATCACCAGCAGCTGCAATCCTCACTTTCTCTCAGTCACATTTTATGCTGAGTTTCAGTGAATCTCAACCTGTTAGTCAAGACTTCATTGATGTTGAAAGATTATAACGTGCTTATTTGGACTTGAATTGAGCAGCAAGAGGCTGACTTGGACAGGAAGCACCCTGATCTCAGCAATATTAAACCTGGTCGTGTATAAAACTTGGGCAGGTGATTATCTAGTGGTATTATCATCAGACTATTAATTTAGAAACTCAGCTAATGTTGTGGGGATCCCAGTTTGAATCTCCACCATGACAGATGCTGGAATTTGAATTCAATAAAAAATATCTGGAATTAAGAATCTACCGATGACCGTGAATCCATTGTCAAGTGTCAGAAAAACCCATCTGGTTCACTCATGTTCTTCAGGAAAGTAAATCTGCCATCCTCACCTGGTCTGACCTACATATGTCTCCAGACTCATGGCGATGGTTCCCTCTCAACTTCCCTCTCAACAGTCATTGCAAAGCCTCGCATAGACTGCAGTGGTTCAAGAGACAACTCACTTCCATCTTCTCAAGGGCAATTCGGAATGGTGTAGTAATTGCTGGTCAGCCAATGACACCCACAAGTGAATAAAATAACCTATGGGTCGTACTTGCCAAGCTAACAGCCAATTCTCAGTCTCCTCCCAAACCCCTGCCATTCCATTGCCCACCTGCTCCTGAGAATCGACAATGTTAAGCAGCAGGAGAGGTGACCAGCAACTGGCATGCAGATGTGTGGCAGAGGAGATGTTTCTGGTTGGGGACACATGCACGTCTTGGACCCAGGAATGAAGTCAGGGAGAATGTCATTTATTTTTTCCACTTTGGACCTCTTCAAGTTCCTCTTCCTGCAAGGCTTGGCTTCTGAGGTAACTGCAAAGGCATCTCCTCTCAGGCCTTTGATTGGAGAGACGTGCCTGATGTCCTTGGCTGAGCATTCATCTGGGGAGCAGGGTTGAGGTTGTTCCACTGGTTAAACGGATTAAGGGAAAATGCCAAACTCAGATCACTAGTTGGTTTCTGTTCTCTCATGACAGGCCACAGAAGGATCAACAATTTGCAAAAGCAATGTACGATTTCATGAAAAGAAAAAACAGAGAACTCACAGTCATGAAAGGTGATGTTCTTGAGGTGAGGAAAGTGTAATGTGCTGGTTTTAAAATTCTAAAAGAGATACAACGATTATAGGGATAACAACAGACACACAAACACACATCAGGAAAGATTGGACATGCTGATGAGGGCTTCTCTAGGAAGGAGTATGCTAAGGGGTGATCTGCTAGAGGGTTTTAAAAGTATGAAAGGGTGGAAAGAGGAAAAAATGTCTCTATTTATGGAGAAGTTCAAAGTCGGTGTGGACTTGTTGGGCCGAAGGGCCTGTTTCCACACTTAAGTAATCTAATCTAATCTAATACTTTATAGCTTTGTATGCAGCCGTGCCCCCTCCTGCACCAATGGCAATGTATTTGTTTGCAATATTCATGGCTTGATTAAATGCAGTCAACACGGCTTTGTGAGGGGCAAGTCATGCCTCACAAACCTTATCGAGTTCTTTGATGATGTGACTAGAAAAGTTGATGAGGGTCGAGCTATGGATGTGGTGTATATGGACTTCAGCAAGGCATTTGATAAGGTTCCCCATGGTAGGCTCATTCAGAAGGTCAGGAGGAATGGGATACAGGGGAACTTAGCTGTTTGGATACCGAATTGGCTGGCCAACAGAAGACAGTGAGTGGTAGTACAAGGAAAATATTCTGCCTGGAAGTCAGTGGTGAGTGGTGTTCCAGAGGGATCTTGGTGTGCAGGTACATAGATCCCTTAAAATGGCCACCCAAGTAGACAGGGTTGTTAAGAAAGCATATGGTGTTTCGGCTTTCATTAACAGGGGGATTGAGTTTAAGAGCCGTGAGATCTTGTTGCAGTTCTATAAAACTTTGGTTGGACCGCACTTGGAATACTGAGTCCAGTTCTGGTCGCCCTATTATAGGAAAGATGTGGATGCTTTGGAGAGGGTTCAGAGGAGGTTTACCAGGATGCTGCCTGGACTGGAGGGCTTATCTTATGAAGAGAGGTTGACTGAGCTCGGACTGTTTTCATTGGAGAAAAGGAGGAGGAGAGGGGACCTAATTGAGGTATACAAGATAATGAGAGGCATAGATAGAGTAGATAGCCAGAGACTATTTCCCAGGGCAGAAATGGCTAACACGAGGGGTCATAGTTTTAAGCTGGTTGGAGGAAAGTATAGAGGCAGGTTCTTCACACAGAGAGTTGTGAGTTGTGGAATGCGTTGCCAGCAGCACTTGTGGAAGCAAGGTCATTGGGGACCTTTAAGAGACTGCTGGACATGCATATGGTCAAAGAAATTTGAGGGTGATACATGAAGATCAATGGTCGGCACAACATCGTGGGCAGAAGGGCCTGTTCTGTGCTGTGCTGTTCTATGTTCTATGTTCCATGATCTATGTTCTAATATTAGATGATGCCTGCTCCAAACCAAGCAGGCGAATGGTTGGAGATTCCCCCTATTTTACTGAGTGAAGACAATCAGTCTGCTACTTTGGTCTCAGGTTGTAACCCATCTGGTCCTCATCAAATGTAACCTTGTTTATCATCATGTTCTCATGGCTCAGTTAGATCTCAATGCTTTGACAAAGTATTCGGTTCTACTTCACGTTTCCTTAGCCATCGTGAGCTGTGACCCAGGTAAGCTTCACTGATACAGCTTGTACCTTTCAGGTATTGGAGGCCTCGAAGCAGTGGTGGAAAGTGAAGAATCTGAATGGTTCCATTGGTTACGTACCCTCCAACATCATGCAGTTAATGAATGAGGAGGACTCCCTTCCTTCGGTAAGAAAACCTTGCAGCCTATTTAAAAAACGAAGTATAGGTGATTATTTATGATAGGTGGATGGATGTGCATGTCAAAGCAGCATGATTGATCCAACCTGCAACTACTGTTGGAGGTATGAGTGCGCGATGCAGTAAGAACCTCTCCCCTAACAGGATGATGTTACTGTCCCTCTTGGGGTTGTGACTTGCTCCCCTTTCTCAGCTTGTCTACCATCTCTGGATCATGTATTGCTTCCCACTCCCAATCCTTATGAACGTACGGTTAGAGAACAAGCGTAGGTCATCCATAACTTTCACTGCCAGCTGCAGTTTCTTCCTCCATTTGACTGGTTGTCAGATAAGAAACTGTGCTAATAAGTGTTAATAGAGTCTTACAATTGATTTTGGGAAGATCTCTTCACTCTTTTAGGCACTCAGCTCATTTTCAGAACCCCAACCCTTTCCCCTTTTTGGGCCCTATGTATTTGTCTCACCCTCCATACAACCTCAATCCAAGTGTGAAGTGTAATGTAATTTAAATGTATAATTAAATCTTCACTGGTTTGTTTAATCCCCTGTGGTAATCTCTCTTGTGTCATCTGATTTTTTTTTATATAGCATGTTGGTAACAATCGTGCTTTTCAATATCGCTCCTATACTGATTCACCTGATTTGTTCGTCCACTCCACACCCAGTGAGGTGACATCTTGGCTCCAGAAGAAAGGCTTTTCAAGGATGTAAGTACAGGTCATACTGTTCTATGAACTCAATCACTTTCAAAACCACCGCAATATCATCATCAAACATGCTCTTTGTTCCTTTGTTTTTCACACTTTACTAATTGCGAAGTGGATTTTTCACAGTTTCTATCTCTATTCTTTGTGAAATTTGGTCCTGATCCATTTCAGTTTGCGATGCCATGTCAGGTACAACACCCACTCAGTTCCGAATTTTAAATATTGCTAAAAGGAGACATGGATCAAAACATGTCATTGTGTACTCATCAGGACTGAAATGCAAGAACACCAAGTTTAGAAAGGGAATGATACAGCAGTGGAAGAGGGTGCTGATTGGTTGAACAGTCGTTGAATTGGATCTGTTAACTTTTATCTTAGTTAAGTAAATTCAAACCAGGCAAATTCACTGCAATTAGTCAGCATATTGTATTGGGGATACAGCGGGGATGGGCTATCTCCATAGTGCTGTCTTATTGAAAAAGGTGCATTATACAGGCATATTCCACTTTCTGACAAAGAACAGGGCTTTGAATGTGATCTGTCCTCCTTGTGGGTTCTGTTCATCAAGTAGATCTTTTTCTCCTTCCGCAGTACTGTGAGGTCTCTGGGGGCTCTCAATGGTTCTCAGCTAATGAGTCTAACTAAAGAAGAGTTGAAGATGATTAATAACGTGGAAGGACCCATTATCTACAATGAAATTCATGGAGGGTAAGAAAATTTGAATATTTTACACTCCATCAACCATTCTCCTTCCCCAGCTAAGGTTCAATATTATATTGATTTAAACATGATACTGGATAAGATTATAAACCCAGATCTACCCAGCCCTCTCACATGGACATAAAAGATCCTGTGATATTGTAGGGAAATGCTCTATCTGTTGGCTGATACACATACCTCTTCTCCCCCAAAATACCACCTAAATAGATTACCTGGCCATTTATCTCATTACTGTTTGTGAGAGCCTGCTGTGTACAAATTGGCTGCTGCATGTCTCTCTGTTGTTACAATGAGCACATGTCAGAAATACTGTGGCTGGAAAGCACTTCAGCAAAGAGTCACAGTGGCTCAGTTACTAGCATTGCTGCCTCACGGCACCAGGGACCTGGGTTTAATTCAGCCTTGGCTGAATATCCGTGTGGGTTCCTCTGAGTGCTCCAGCTTCCTCCAACAGTCCAAAGATGTGCAGGTTAGGTGGATTGGCCATGCTACATTGCCCCTTAACATCCAGGGAAATGCAGGCTAGGTGGGTTAACTATGGTTAAAAACCCCTTGTGAGGTTATGGGGTGAAATGTTCTTTGGAGGGTCAGTGCAGACTTGATGGGCTGAACAGCCTCTTTCTGCACTATAAGAATTCTATAAATGATACTGTATCAGTTTTCATGATGTAATTTTTGCTCTGTAATAATAAGAAATGATTACATACAACATTTAAACTATGGAATGATTACCCCTCTGATTTAAGTAGTTCCTTGAATTTTCTATTATTCAATGCATTTGTTTATATTTGAGAAAACTCAGTGAAGTGTCAGCATTCACAGTTTAAGATGGAGAGGTCACAAAGGTAGAAAATGTGATCACGCAGAGCCAATGCTTCAGCACTTGAATTGTAAAAGCTTTTGAATTGTAGATGGGAAAGATTGAGGGGGGAAAAGGAGTTTTCCAGTTTGAGTTTCTGAAAGAGAACAAACTTTAGAAGGTTTACTTGCTTGGAATGACAGGAAAACACTGCATCTTCCCGCTCACTGGTCACTCCATCCACTCCCAGCCCCTTCTCGTCCCTCACACCCATCACCCTGGGAAAAATTCCCCCACTTCTCCCTCCCACGTACAACAATTATTGATGAACAAATAGGGCACCCCAACTCTCTAACAGTATATTGCCCAATAACCTTTGAGCTCAAGTACAATTGACTCTAAACGCCACATTATTTCAAGTCTGTGCAATGTTTAGGAACGATCCCAGAGCATGGCTCTGTGAACAACATTGCAAGCTGTTTTCAGCAAATGTGTGTATGATAAGACCATAAGACCATAAGACATAGGAGTGGAAGTAGGGCCATTCGGCCCATCGAGTCCAGTCCGCCATTCAATCATGGCTGATTGGCATTTCAACTCCACTTACCAACGTTCTCCCCGTAGCCTTTAATTCCTCAAGACAACAAGAATCTATCAATCTCGGCCTTGAAGACATTTAGCGTCCCGGCCTCCATGATATAAGGTGCATGGGCCTTTAAGCATGCCCTTAAACTTCCTTCAATAACTACCACTTTGAGATCCCTCTACAAGCAGCATCCGTATGGAAGATGCACTATCCATTGCCTTCAAACTGAAGTCTCCTTCTTTGTCACCCTAACTTCAAGCGTAGAATCCACCTTATTGTTTCACCGATCCTTGTGTTTAATTGGCTTGTTTAGTTTGAGAAATCTAAGATAAGAAGCGCTGGTCAGAAAAAAAGTTTCAACCATAGTGCAAATTATTGTAATAAATTTAAGAAACCAAAATGCCTCAAGATTGATCTCAATATACATGGTTTTGATGATTGTTCACATCAGATTAGATTCCCTACAGTGAGGAAACAGGCCCTTCAGCCCAACAAACCCACACCAATCCTCTGAAGAGTAACCCACCCATACCCATTTCCTTCTGACTAATACACCTAACACTATGGACAATTTAACCTGATCAACTCACCTGATCTGCACATCTTTGGACTGTGGGAGGGAGCCCATGCAGCTATGGGGAGAATGTGCAAACTCCACACAGACGATTGCCTGAGGCTGGGATCAAACACAGGTCCCTAGTGCTGTGAGGCAGCAGTGCCAACCACTGAGCCATCGTGCTGCCCAGGCCTTTGATGAAAAAAATCAGGAATTTTAACGAAAACCTTGACCAGAGAGGTAGTCTTTTTGGTAAGTCATGGAGTCGTAGAGTCATACAAAACAGAAACAAACCCCTTGGTCCAACCAGTTCATGCTGAAAATAATCCCAAACTAAACTGCTGCTCCTGGCTCATATCCCTCCAAACCTTTCCTATTCACATACTAATCCAAATGCCATTGTCTTACAAGAGAAATGTTTCGAGCTTTAGTGAGATAATTCCAGGGTTTAGGAGCATATCACACCAGCCAGTGGTGGAACGGTTAAAATCATGGCTTTGAAGCAGGGATATTCAAGACTTTTCGATCTGGAAGAGTTTACAGGCAGGGAAGGACAAGACTATGGAAGGATTTGTAAATAAAAATAAAGATTTTAAATTTGAGGCATTGTCAGTCTGGGAGCCAGTGAATTTCAGTGAGCATGGGGCTATCAGGGATGGCGATGGGACTTAGTGTGAATTAAGATATAAACCTCAGAATTTTGAATGAGCACAAATTTATGTAGGCTGGAAAGTGAGGGGTCTGCCAGGAGAAACTAGGAATAGTCCAGGGGTAATAAAGGCATGATTGAAGGGTTTTAACAATGCAGATCGGTAGTGAGTACAACATGTACCCATTTCGATTTTAATGAAGAAAAATAACATTTTGCCTCTTGCTTTACAGGCGGTAGGTGACCCAGACAGTCAATGTCCCATGTACATAGAAACTAAAGAAGGCCAATAGAGGACAGGCGATCTGCATCAAAGAAGCCCAAATTTAAACAGTGTTGTGGATCTAACTACAGGGACGCCTCTGTTTAGATCCATACATCAGTATTTAGCTGTAAACAAGGTTTAAAGAGAAAAGTGAAATCAGTTGATTAAACACAAGTTATTTACAATTGATAAGCACAAACACCTGTTTCTGCTTGAAGTTTCCATGTTCCCAAGATGTGAGGGCTCAAGCAAAAGCAAAATGTTTGACGCTGAAACTTAGTTCCTCATGTACTGTGGTTCACTGAAATAAATGGGTCCAAATACAGGCAAGCATTGATTTTCACAACCAGTGAGTGTATCTGAAAGAGAGAGCTGACGTTTTGATGAGAATTTGTTGATGATATTGTAGCAAACTGTACGTAGGAGTATAAGCTGTTAAGGTTAGAAGAAGGCATATGGAGGTGGTTGATGTTTTGCATAAACCCATTGGGCTGAATTGTCCAATGTTTCTGCACTGTACAATTCTGAATAGTGGGTGCATTGTTGCAGTACATAGAATTTTACAGTACAGAAGGAGGTCATTTGACCCGTGTCCACACTGGCTGCTGAAAGAGCTACCCAACCAGTCAATCCCAATCTCTGGTCCTATCGTCAATTCATTACAGTCTAGCTGGGCTGCATTCTCATCAGATAGATACCAGGTGATGGTTTAACCCAAGGGTCCCATGCCTCAGCTGAAGGGAGATGTTGAGGAGAAAAGTTCTTCATGGTAATCTCAGCCGGTGCAGGGATTGAACCCACACTTCCAGTGTTACTCTGTATTGCAAATCAGCCATCCAGCCAACTGAGCTAGCCATCCCCACTTTACACAGAGCAAACATTATCAAATCTACATTGCATGTGATTTGATTAATTGGAAATCTGGATGACCATTGGTAGAGACGAGATGAAAAGTACTACAGGTGACTTAGTGCAGGTAAAAAGCTGTTCAGTTGTGTGTGTGATAACACTTCTGGTTTGAATGGCACAATAGCACAGTGGTTAGCACTGCTGCCTCACAGCGCCAGGGAGCTGGGTTCGATTCCAGCCTCGGGTGACTGTCTGTGTGGTGTTTGTGCATTCTCCCTGTGTTCTTGTGGGTTTCGTCCCACAGTCCAAAGATGTATAGGTTAGGGTGGATTGGCCATGCTAAATTGCCCATAGTGTTTGGGGATGTGCAGGTTAGGTGGATTAACCATGGGAGATGCAGGGTTACTGGGATAGGTAGAGGGGCTGAGTCTGGATGTGATGCTCTTCAGAGGATTGGTGAGGACCTGATGGGTGAGTGGCCTGCTTTCACACTGTAGGGATTCTAACCATAATTTAGGGCTCTTGTGATGGAGTAGTAGTGGTAGGGAATTTGGGCTGGATAAGCTGGATATGACCAGCCTCTGCTTTGATGTTTTTCACTGCCTACAGTCCTACTGTTTTGGGAAACAAAAGTTATGCGGTGGTGCGAAAATTTTACCAACTGATTCAAAAGGGTTATGTCCTTAAATTAATGTAATGATAAATAACGGATGGCTGAAGTTGAACAACTCAACCTACATTGCAGACCAGAGCTGTTAAGCCCATTTTAGGTGATGGGCATAATCTAATATTCTGGCACCGATACTCATTATGTTTAACAAATGTTATTAAAATGGAAGTATATAAACTGTTATGCCTTACACGATCATTTAATTGGTTCACCCTCCACTTCACCTTGATGATTATTTCACTCTCTGCTGGCAACTGAATTCCAAATGTGAGTCTGGGACCACTCCTAACACACAAATCCATTGAAGTTCTATGGGCTGGGTGTAGCTGTTCTGTGGATCACATGCTTGACATCCCCAGTACAGACTGTTCTGGCAGGGATTGAATGTGTTTGTCTGTACACTGGACCTAAACAAGCAGAGACTTTGACCTGAGAAATGACCAACATCCATGTACGTCTGAATTATCTGTGTAATCTCAACCATTTCTTTATGCTGTATCATACCAACTAAATCATAATAAATTATCATCTTTGATTGTATTCATTGTCTTTGCCCGAATTTTCTTTATATTTGATAAAATCCTATGTTTGTGATTCAGTGGAAAATCTAAATGCCTTCATCCAGCTTGTTATGGGCCAGACCAGACCCCCTCAAAATAGTTTATGAAGGTAACCCAGACCCTAACCTTTACTTATTTTAAAGGTAGATGTGAAGTATGTATTCCAGATGTGATGGGACTTGTCAAACCACTCAATGTTAAGCAAAACACCATTTATTTAAACATAAGTTAGAACAAAAGTAAAACAAATTTAGAATAACTTACCTTTTGGAACATTTAACCAAATAATAGACACAGTACCCATTACGAATTAACTATTCTAATATAGTAACATCCCATAAACATGACCCTTGACAAAAAGGCAAATTTGGACACAGATTCTTACATGCAGTTTTCCAATTCAGGAGGAAAAAGAAATCAAGGAAATGCAGGGAAAGTAGCAGTTAGAGATCATTCACTGAAGCCTCCAACTCTTTTGAGACCTCAATGGCTTCTGATGTTACTGAAAAAAATAAAACCTCAGAAATCTGCATCTGCAGCAGCTGGCCATACACATTCAGGCTGCTTCTATTGTTTCAACTTTTAAAAAAAAAATTCATAGCTCACAAGTGGTTTACTTGAGTAACCAGTTCAGTACCTTTGCCTTACAGCCTCCCTTCAAAAAAGAAACCGGACAAAATAACCTTTGGAAGTGACAGCAGAATCACAACCTTTAGAATTGGGAAGCAATCAAATTGCTGTTAAGATCCTATTTCATCGAAACAAAGTTCTTACACATTTGACAAGGCAAATAAAGGAGGGATGTTTCCCCTGGCTGGGGTATCTAGATAGTCTCAGGTTAAGGGGCAGATCATTAGGAGTGAGATGGAGAGCAAATTTGTGAACCTTTGGAATGTGCAATGGATGTTCTACCAATGTATATTCACGTCAGAGATCAATAGGTGTCAATATACTAGGGATCAAGGGAAATAGAGATAGTCGGGGGAGGGGGGGGGAACAGTGTTGAGAGACAAGATCAGCTCTGATGTAATTGAATGGTGGAGTAGGCTCAGTGAGCCAAATGATCTACCCCTGACCATATGTCTTAATATTCCTTACAATAACTTTAAAGTAATTCTTTTGGAGATGCAAAGATTACCCAACATGTTCCTTGAACTATTTAATGGAGCTGATTTCCTCCAGGCCAATAGTATGAGAGGGTAAAAGAATGAATATTCTTAATTCCATCTAGGGGGCAATTAGATTGAGAGACACAATGAAGTGCTATAAACAGTGGCCTAGGTAGGGAGGAAGAACTGGTTTAAAAGCCTTGAATATGGGACTGAAGGGGAAACGTGGGTAAGTGGAGTTGAGGTACAAATTAGCCGTAACCAAGTGGAATGACATGACAGGTTTGAGAGACTGGATCCTGCTCAAGGCCTCTACATGTCCCCAGCACTTGTTGTTACATCAAATATTATTGTGTAGACAGAAGTGACAGACAATATACACATAGCAAGCACTACAAACAGCAATCACATAAATAAGCAGCAAATCAGATTTTGGTGACTGATTGAGGGATAAACATTGGCCAGGATGCACCTGCTCAGCTTTGAGTAGTACCAAAAGATCTTTTATATCCATCTCAGAAGGAATAGCTAGATGGACCCTGATCAACATTTAAGCCAGAGCTCTAGGACTGCTATGTTCCCTCAGTTCTGCACTGAAGTGTCTGTGGTCTGTCTGGAACTTAACTTGAGGAGAGAAGTGTTTTCACTGAGTTACTGTAACATTCAAAAACATGAAGTTAAAAAGTGATGTAAAAAATCCTGTTTACTCTCAATGAATGCTAAATGACTTCCTTATACTTAACATTTTAATTAAAGTACTACTGTATAACGTTTCTCAGTTCCTGTATTAAAACAGTAGACAAAAGAGTGCCACACAGGATCATTATTTCTTGATCTCAGTATTTAATAAAGGTTATGTTTGCTGAATGGTCTATTCCTGCATCTATTTCTTATATTTTTTGAGTTTAGATTAGAGCTGCCTATTTCTAATATACCTAAGGTCGAACACAATTAGCTCAGGTGCCATAACATAAATAACACTAAGAACTGTGGAGATGAAAATCTAAAATAAGCACCAAATTGCTGGGGAAACTCAGCAGTCTGGTAACATCTGTGAAGGGAGAAACACAGGTATAATTTCAAGTGCAGTGACTCTTCATAACGATTTTAAGAATTGTAGATGTAAGTGGGAAGGAACTGGGCAAGGAGAGAACCAATTGAATCAAGATAGGAAGAGGTAAATTCAGTGGGGCAGGGTCGAGCAGAAACAATGGGTCTGTCCAGTTAGCCCTACTTGCGGATTTTGTTTTAATAGAATTGCGGGTGTAAGTGGAAAGCCTAATTCTAGACCAGGTGCCAAGTGTGGCTTTGCTTGGAGCTCTATTAGTTGTGTGGCAGGAAACTTAATTGCAAAAATTCAAACATGGAGCTGCAGGGTGGGTTGGGCTTCTAATAACGAAGGAGCAGCGAGTTCAAAAACTCTGAGGCTGTTATAAAAGTGAATGATATACGTAAAAACAGAGGGAGTAAGGCTAAGTTGTTTTGTTGTTGGATTTCAGTTCAAACTGACAAAGAGAGCACTGCCCACAGACAACTAATTATATTTTTCTATAGGCCAGTCCTGATTGCTGTCATTTAAGCATTTGATTATTTATTTCCGAATTACAATTCTAATTATATTTATTGAGCAACAGCTAGAGGTTGTGGATACTGATTGCATAGCTTAAGTGTACAGGTTGACGCTGTAGCATGCGATGTATGAATCAAAGGCAACAACAAAGACTTTCTTAAAATAGAGTTTGTTTCCATTTAAACAAAAATAGTAACGGTGAGATTGATGCTACCTATTTCTAGCTTTCAAAAGGCAAGTGACAATATACCACATAATAGACTTGTTAGCAAAGTTAATGCCCATGGGATGAAAGGGACTGTTAGAATGGATACAAAATGGACAGGAAGCAGAGTGGAGTAATGAGAGGGTATTTCAAGACTGGAAGGAAGTATTCAGGTCAATACAGGGTCACTTCTATTTTGGATATATATCAGTGGCCTGATCTTGGAAATATATAGCACCATTTCAAAGTGATTGGTCTTTACAGCGCACTTAGCTCAGAGCAGCAGCTGAGAGGTGGGGAGGTATACAATAACCGGTAAGCCTATAAATCTAGCAGGGTGTCGATAAAGCAGGAGCATCACGAGAATCTTCAGTGCGGCTACTCTTGATGTCATAAGTTCAAAAGGTGAGGAAGTCTGCAGTTTGATGAGCATTGGGCACCTGACAATAATTGGTAAAAAGTGAGGACTGCAGCTGCTGGAGAGTCAGCATTGAAAAGTATGGCACTGGAAAAGCACAGCAGGTCAGGCATGATCTGAGAAGCAAGAGAGTCAACGTTTCAGGCATAAGCCCTTCATCAGGAATGTGGGGAGGGAAAAAGGGACTGAGAGATAAATAGAGGGGAGTGGGACCATGGGGGGAAGGTAGGTGGGAAGGTGATAGGTGGATGCAGGTGAGGGGTAATTGCGATCGGTTTTTGGGGAGGCTGGAGTGAATAGGTGTGAAGGAAGATGGACAGTTAGGACAGGTGAAAAGGACGGTGCCTTTTGAAGGTTGAAGGTTGAAGGTTGTTTCTGGAATGAGTTGGGAGAGGGGAGATTTGGAAACTAGTGAAGTCGTTATTGACACTGTGTTGGCTGAAGGGTTCTCAGGCGGAAGACAAGGCTTTCTTCCTCCAGTTGTTGCATGGCTTGGATTTGGCAGTGGAGGAGGCCCAGGCCTTGCATGTCCTTGGAGGAGTGGGAGGAAGGGCAGTGGAGGAGCCCAGGAACTTGCTTGTTGCCTGACAATTACAGGTTAACTTTTTTTATCCTACAGATTTAAGGCAGTGGGAACTTAGTTATAGTTAACCTTTTCGTAACCTTAGTGATAGAGTAGGAAATCAAACAAAATAAGTCTAATAATTGATAGTCCATTGTAAATTTAAGAGATGTCAGAAGTGGCCATCCAAGTGGAATGTGTAGCTGGTCACACGTTGGGGAGTCCTGGATGCTTCCAGTGTCGTTGATGACCACATGTGCAGAACGTGCTCCCAGCAGCAGAAGCTGGAGGAAGACTCTGAGTCTTGGAGTTTGAGCAACGGTTGGAGACACTGTGGCACATCCGTGAAGCTGAGAGTTGTGTGGATAACACAGCTAGAGAGATGGTCACAGACAGCTCAAAGGACTAGAGGATAGAAGGGAATGAGAGCCCAGAAAGAACAGGCAGGGAGTGCAGGAATCCCTTGGAGTCCCACTCACTAACCGGTATTCCACTTCCGAGGTTGATGAGGGTGCACATACCTCAACTACCACGAGCTGCTTGACTGTTCAGGGGTGGGGGAAGAAGGCAGGAAGAGCAGTCATAATAGGGGATTCTTCAGTCAGGGGAAAAGGCAGGCATTTTTGCTGCTGAAGATGTGACTCCAGGATTGTGTGTTGCCTCCCTGGGGCTAGAGTCAAGGGTGACACTGAACAGCAGCAGGGCAACCTGGATGGATATGGTGATGAGTTAGAGGTTGTGGTACATGTTGGTATCAACGACATGGGCAAAGTGAGGAATGAGGTCTTGCATCATCAATTCTGGGAGCTAGGCAGTAGATTAAGACCTCAACGGTTGTAATCTCTGGATTATGCCTAGTTTAGCAAGTTTAGAAATAGGAAATTAGGACCAATGAATGTGGGACTCAAGAGTTGATGCAAGAGGGAAAGTTTTAGATTCAGGAATCACTCGGACTGTTTTTTGGGAAGGTGGGACATTTACAAATGAGATGGTCTGCACCTGAACCACATTGGGATCAACATCCTTGCAGGTAGGTTTGCTAGTGTTGTTGGGGGAGGGGGACACAGAAAATTGATAAAACAGAGATACATCATGCTACACCAAAGGAAGCAAGTCACAGTGAGTTCAAGTGTCAAGAGAATAAGGCAAGGCTGGAAGGTCTTTAATGCCAGGAGTGTAATAGTGAGTTAATGACATTGATTAACACATGGTAGTTTGATATTGTTGCCATCAGAAAAACATAGTTGAAGGAAGGGCGGGACTGGTAACTTAACATTCCGGGTTATATGACCTTTAGGTGATCCAGAGGAGGGTGTAAAAAGGATGGTGGTGTAGCACTGTTAAATAAAGAATCAAAATTACTGCACTAAGCAGAGATGATATCTCGGAAGGGTCATCAAATGAGGCTTTGTGGGTAAAACTTAGCAATGTTAAGAGGGCAGCCACTTTACTGGGAGTGTATTATAGGTTTTCAAAGAGTCAGCAGGAAATAGAGGAGCAAATATCTAGACAGTTCACAGGCAGGTGGAGGAGTAATAACCAGGAAATTACACTAGGAAATTTCAACATTCCCTACATAAATTGGGATAGTTATAGTATTAAGGGTTTGGAGTGGAGGATTTTTGAAATGTACCAGAGGAGGTTTGTGAATCAATACATAGGAGGCCCAACAAGGGACAGCACAGTGCAGGATGTGGTTCTGGGGAAAGAAGCCAGACAAGTGTTCAATGTGGAAGTGGGGGATCCTTTTAGCGATAGCAACCACAACAAGGTATGGTTCAAATTTATTCTGGACAAGGAAAACTATAGCCTAAAACAGATGGGGGATGTCAGATTATTTTAAAATAAAGCAGGATCGAGTCACAATTGACAGGGGACTGCTCCTTGTGGACAAGTCTACAGTGGAGCAGTGGGGGACATTCGGAAAGAAACTGGGGAGGATGCAGGTCCAACATATATCCTTTGGAGGGAAATGTAGGAGCAATAAGTTCAGAGAACTCTGGATGTCTAGGACAATTCAGGAAGAAGATAAGGAAGAAGAGAAGAGATTTTAGCAAGTCCAAAGGGAGCAATTCAGCCACGGCACTAAAGAAATACAGGAAGTGCAGGAAGGACTTTAAGAAAGCAATTTGAAGAGCAAAAAGATGCATGAAAAAGGACTTGGAAACAAGATTAGGGAGAATCCTAAGATATTTTTAAAAATCCATTATAGGGAAGAGGGTTAACCAGGGAAAGAGTAGGGTCCATTAGGGACAAAGTAAGAAACCTGTCTGTGAAGCCACAGGATATTGGAAGGGTTTTGACTGAATACTTTCTTTGGTCTTCACTCAGGAAAAGGAGAATGTAGATACAGAATTCAGGAAAATGGACTGTAAAGAACTTACACAGTTTGACATAGGAAAAAAGGGAGGTAATGGAGGATCTGTTGGGCTTAAAATGGACAAATCTCCTGACCCAGATGAATTGTATCCTAGATGGCTGTGAGAGATGAGGCAGGAAATTGCAGGAGAGGATTAATATCCATTTGGAAAGCTGTGGGTTAATTATGGATAGTCAGCATGACTTTTTCAGCAGGAGGTCATGCCTTAA
The DNA here is from genome assembly GCF_020745735.1 of Hemiscyllium ocellatum. Taxonomy (NCBI): domain Eukaryota; kingdom Metazoa; phylum Chordata; class Chondrichthyes; order Orectolobiformes; family Hemiscylliidae; genus Hemiscyllium; species Hemiscyllium ocellatum. The sequence continues at coordinate 10,223,351 of NC_083426.1, read as the reverse complement.
CAAATTTGTTAGAATTTTTTGAAAATGTGATCAAGTGTGTGGATGGGGGAAGTTCAGTTGATGTAGTTTATAGGGACTTTAGCAAAGCTTTTGACAAGGTCCCACATGTGAGACTAATTGAGAAGGTTAAAGCACATGGAGTTGAGGGAAACTTGGCAAGGTAGATCACAAACTGACTTTACAATAGGACACAAAGGGTAGTGGTAGTAGAAGATTCCTAATGAAGGGCTTATGCCCGAAACGTCGAATTTCCTATTCCTTGGATGCTGCCTAACCTGCTGTGCTTTAACCAGCAACACATTTTCAACTAGTGGTAGTAGAAGGCTGTTTCAGTGAGTGGTGTACCACAAGGATCAGTACTAGGACCCTTGTTATTTGTTATGTACAGAAATAATATAGATGAAAGTGTAAGGGGAATGCTAAGCAAATTTGCAGATGACAACAACAGTGGTCAATAGTGAAGAAGATTGTTGTAGGTTACAGGAAGATATCGATGGGTTCGTCAGATGGGCAGACCAGTGGCAGATGATAAGGGTAAGGTGATGAACTTTGGAAGAAGAAACAATATGAGGGAGTATTTAATGAATGGCAGGACACTGGGTAGCTTAGAGGAACAGATGGATCTTGGAGTAATTATTCACAGATTTGGGAATTCGGCTCAGCAAGTGAATAGGATTGTTATGAAGGCATATGGGACACTTGCTTTCATCAGTTATGGCAGACAGTATAAGAGCAAGGAGGTAATGTTGGAATTGGACAGAGGGTTGGTTATGCCACAGCTGGGGTGCTGTATGCGGTTCTGGTCACCTGACTACAGGAAGGCTGTGATTGCAGTAGAGGAGGTACAGAGGAGTCGAGAGTGTGGTGCTGGAAAAGCACAACCAGTCATGCAGCATCCGAGGAGTTGGAGAATCGATGTTTCGGGCATAAGCCCTTCATAAGGAATAAGGCTTGTGGGTCTGGGTTGAGAGATGAATGGGAAAGGGGAGGGGTTAGGGGGACATGGCTGGGAAAGTGATAGGTGGATGAAGGTGAGAGAGAAGGTGATTGGTCAGAGGGAGCAGTGATGATGGGTCAGGAGGGTGGTCCCGAGTTGAAAGTTGGGACTGGGATAATGTGAGGGGAGGGAAAATGAAGAAGCTGTTGAAATCCACATTTATCCCATGTGGTTGCAGAGTCCCAAGGCGGAATATGAGGTGTTCCTCCTCCAGGAGTCAGGTGGTAACTGTATGGCAGTGGGGGAGGCCCAGGACCTGCAAGTCCTTGACGGCTTGGGAGAGGCAGTTAAAGTCTTCAACCACAGGCTGGTGGGTTGTTTAGTGTGGGTGCCCCAGAGATGTTCTCTGAAATGTTCCACAAGTTGGCGTCCTGTCACTAGGTGGGTTGGTGGGGGGGAGCGTGGCCTGACAAGGGAGTCATGGGGGGAATGGTCAGACCTGGACTCCCTTGTCAGGTCCGCGCCCCTCACCAACCCATCCTCCACTTCCAGCACCTTCCCCTGCCACTGAAAGAAGTGCAAAACCAGGGCCTATACCTCCTCCCTCACCACCATCAAAGGCCCCAAGGGATCCTTCTGCATCCGACAGAGATTTACTTATACTTCCACACAGGTCATCAACTGTATCCGTTGCACCCGATGTGGTGTCCTCTACACTGGGGAGACAGGACGCCAACTTGCGGATCATTTCAGAGAACAACTCTAGGACACCCGGACTGACCAACCCGACTGCCCTGTGGCTGAAAACTTCAACTCCCCCTCTCACTCCCTGAAGGACCTGCAGGTCCTGGGCCTCCTCCATCACCAAACCCTAACCACCCGACACCTGGAGAAAGAATGCATCGTCTTCTGCCTTGGGACCCTCCAATCACACGGGATCAATGTGGATTTCACCAGTTTCCCCATTTCCCCTCCTCCCACCTCATCCCAGTCCCCACCTTCCAACCAGGCACCATCCTCTTGAACTGTCCTACCTGTCCATCTTCCTTCTCACCTATCTGCACCACCCTCCCCTCCAACCTATCACCTTCACCCCACCTTCATCTACCTATCGCATTCTCAGCTACCTTGCCCCCAGCCACACCTCCGTCCCATTTATCTCTCAGCCCCATTGGGCCACAACCCTCATTATTACTTTTCTTGATCTATTACAGACAGAAACTTGTGCAAGGAAAAGTTTCAAAATTTTGCAGCTGACACAAAACATGCAAGTATGGTATTACGACAGAAGTTGGAGGAGTGTACTGTTTGCTTTCCTACTCCTACTCCTCTACTGGTCACAACAAATATCCAATGTGACCAACTTGGTGAGATGAACAAGTGTGTAGTTTTCAGGTTCAATATTAAGAATGGGCCAGCCAGGTTTCCTGAGTGAAGATGAATAACTGATTTATTATGGAGAAAAAATCTGAAACAAAGATGCAATATTGACAAATCAGTTCGGATTACATAAATATATTGCTTTTTAAAAGAAACTGCTAGAGAGTAGAGGCTGAAATGTTCAAATATCTGGTAAGAAATCCAGCAAAAACTGCTTGAAACTGAGGTTAGGGAATTTGTATTTACTCCAAAGTTAAAGTGTAGGGAGTTGAGTTTGCAGTTTGTTTCAGGCGTCGTAGAGAGAGGTACCAAATGAAGAAGAAAGCATCTAGTATTGCTTAAATCAACCTGTTCAAACACACCTCCAGGGCAAGTGCAACTTGAACTTAGACATTACTACTACACCACAGGGTCGTTTGGATAATGCATCTCATGAATGCACATCAATTTACTGAAAGAAGATTAGTCACTGTTACGTTAGCTTGAGCAAAAGCCTTTATGTGGAGGTAGTGGCAACTCCTCACTGAGATTTGGGTATTTGTAAAACCAGTGCTGGGTTGAAAGGGGTGCTGTGAGCTTGAATCCTTTTCTGGTGTTTGTAAAGCAATCTTTCCAACCTTTTTGTCTCATGTAATTTGGTTGTGATTTTTTTAAATTTAATAAATACTTTATTTGTGGCATTAAAAATATATCGGTGGACTCAAATGTATTCAGTAACAGACTTTCATAGCTAAATCAAAATGTCTGAGAGGCCAGGTTTCATTTGGGATCTGATTTGTTCAGTGTTAAGATTAGTTGGGATTAGAACACTAACACACACTAGTCTAAGGAGAAATGCAAAAAAAGTAAACCTGCAGAGTGTTAACTTTAAAGTACTCTGACCAAGTAATACTTAAATTGACAAATAAAAGACAAGTCACTGATAATTGTGAAATTATTTTATGCAAATTACTGGGAGTGGAACAGCTGGAGCTGACTGAACTATCTTTTCTTCTGACTGGGGGGAGATTTCAAGCTCCAGGAACGCTCCCCAAATGGTAAAGATAACTCTCAGTAAGTTTGCAGCTCTCAGATTTTGTTGAGAGGAGTTGCAAAGAAAGGAGGGAAGGTGGGGGTGGTTGGGGGGTGGGGAGAAAGGTGGGGAAACCTTTCAAGTTTCCTTCTTTGAGTTTAAACATGCATTAGTCTTATCCCATTCACAAAATAGGACATTTTCTCCTGAAGGTTCTTCAAACTGCATTTTCAAACTCCATCTGAATTCTCTACTTCTTTCAGGTGCAACATTGTTACCGTTACAACTAATGCCTTTTCCTTAGCAAACTGTCCTTTGCTTTAAAGTCCAAGGTATATTAATTTGGGTCTCTATGAAACATTAATATTTGGATCATATAGTGTACTGTAAGGTGGATATTGATAAATTTCAAAAGTAGAACATCCTTTATTGTTACATGCATTCAAGTACAGAAGTACAGGAGTCCAGTGAAAAGTTTTACAATGTTATCTCTTATGGTGTCATGTTAGGTACAAGTACAAGGTACAAATCTTAGATACAAAAGAGGAATAAAAGAAGAAAAGCAGTTGCATTACTTTACGGTGTTTAAAGAATAAGTTAGAAATAAGACATAGTTGGGATGGACATTACAGTCAGATGAAACAACAATTTCAAATAAACATTACATTCCAGTAGTGGGCGGCACGGTGGCACAGTGGTTAGCACTGCTGCCTCACAGCACCTGAGACCCGGGTTCAATTCCTGACTCGGGCGACAGACTGTGTGGAGTTTGCATGTTCTCCCCGTGTCTGCGTGGGTTTCCTCCGGGTGCTCCAGTTTCCTCCCACAGTCACAAAGATGTGTGGGTCAGGTGAATTGGCCATGCTAAATTGCCCGTAGTGTTAGGTAAGGGGTAAATGTATGGGTGGGTTGCGCTTCGGCGGGTCGGTGTGGACTTGTTGGGCCGATGTGGAATGGCTGGATAGATGGGAAATGCAATTTAACACCAAGAAATGCACATGTTTTATAGGAGGGACAACGAGAAACAAAATAAACTAAAGTGCCAATTCTAAAGAAGGTTAAAGAACAGAGAGAATCAGGGAGTATCTGGCAATGCATGTTGGGAAAGTCTTTAAATGGGCAGATGGATTTCTTGAATTTATAAAGACAGGCATAGGAATGTGCTCACAAGAAAGTTGTAATAAATATTTATAAAGCACTGGATTGGTCTCAACTGGTACATTGTGCTCAATTCTGGACACCATACTTTAAGAAGGATGTGAAGGCTTAAGAGGGTCCAAGTGATGAGGGATTTCAGTAACATGGACAAACTGGAAAAGCTAGGGTTTTCCATAATGGACAACAAGTTGACATTTTCTAATTTAGGACAGATTTTGATAGAGAAATTGGAAAGCACTTCTCCCATGGGTGGAAGGGTTGAGAACTAGAGGGCACAGCTTTACAGTAGTTGGCAAAAGAAAGGATCAAAAGCTAAATCAAAGGTGACAACTTTTTTTGTCCTGTGATTCAGCTGACCTGTTTGTCTTAAAGGCAGTCTGCCTCATTTAGAGTGAAGCTGTATTCAGTGGAATGGAGTTGCTACTGGCTGCCTAAACCAGCAATGACTGCATAAATGGAAAGGTAGGCAAGAGAGCTGCTAGAACCACAGATAAGGTACGGGAGAGCTTGGAAGTGGAAATGGAGGAGGGTTGGAGCAGAGAGGAGGTTCATCTTGCTGGTGGGGATGGAAGGCATAGGGACCTCAAAGATGGTGAGATCAGGAGATCATGGGCATTAATGCATTGAATCATGTCCCAATGACCCGTACCCAGTTCAACACAAGGTTTAATGACTGCACATGACTGGTTAAATACAATTAATCTGCTGCCAAAGGGCCTCATACCAAATGTATCATTTGCCTCTCACATTGCTGCATGCACCAGACCCCTACCCCTCAACCAACATCACTCTCTGTCAATCATGACTCCCTCCCAAAATCTAGATACTGTACCTCACCTCCAATATATTCCATTGGTGCCAACCCAACACCCAATTCCTGCCTCTTCAACTGTAGCAGGCATGTCACCCAAACATGTCGCCCTATCTCCACACCTTGGCCAGTGCCCTTTTCAAGACGACACCTCACACGGGACACACAATGATGCAATGGGGATGGGGGTGGGGGTGATATGTACCTCTCTCACTGGAACCGATACTACAGACCCTGACCAACCAGATGCCAGTAATCTGGAATGCAGCCAGAGGGAAATTCAGTAGCAACTTCCAAAAGAGAATTTCATAGGTATTTGAAATTTGTAAGTTCACATGAGATGTAAGTACAGGGATGGGACTGAGAAAAACTCTTTTTGTTTTCTATGATTTATATAAATCAACGTGGTATTAAATGTTAAACTAAATAGACTTTAGTCTTTATTCATCTCACAAAATTGATGAATATTTATGACTCATTCACGGGATGTGGACATGTATCATTGGCTAGCATTTATGACATATCCCTGGAGAAGGTTTTTTGAGAAGGTAAGAACCTCCATGTTGAATCAACTACATGGCTTGCTAGACTATTACTGAGGTGTTGCTCAGATTACAAAGGTATTAGTCATCTGGTATTATCACTAGACTATTAATCCAGAAACCCAGCTAATGTCCTGCAAGCCCAGTTTTGAATCCTGCCACAGCAGATGGTAGCACATGAATTCAATAAAAATCTGGAATTAAGAATGTAATGAAGACCATGAAACTGTTGTCAACTGTTGGAAAACCCAGGCTGGTTGACCGATGTCCCTCGGGCCATCCTTACCTGGTCTGACCCACATGTCGTGATTTGGAGATGCCGGTGTTGGACTGAGGTATACAAAGTTAAGAAATCACAGAACACCAGGTTATAGTCCAACAGGTTTAATTGGAAGCACACTAGCCTTCAGAGCGCCGCTCCTTCATCAGGTGATTGTGGAGGGCTCAAATCTAAGGCACAGAATTTATAGCAAAAATTTATAGTGTGATGTAACTGAAATTATACATTGAAAAATACCTTGATTGTCTGTTGAGTCTTTCATCTGTTCGAATACCGTGATAGTTTTACTTCTTTCATGTGAAAATCACAAAACCTTTTTTAAAAAGTTGCATTCTCGGGTTAGCTGTTAACAATGGTGATAGCTAGACAATATGTTGAAGGTGTTAGCCCCCGTGTTCTCTGTCTATGCCATGATGTTTAAATTGATTCTAATCTAAAAAGTAAGATAACAGAGTTTTACATGAATTTATGCAGTTTTTGAACTCAGAGTTTTACATGAATTCAGAGAATTCATGTTAAACATGAATTCACGTGGAACAGAGAACACAGGGGGCTCACACCTTCAACATATTGTCTAGCTAACACTCATTGTTACAACTAAGCTGAGAATGCAACTTTTAAAAAAAGGTTTTCCGATTTACACATGAAAGAAGTGAAACTATCATGGTATTTGAACAGATGAAAGACTCGATAGACAATCAAGGTATTTTCGCTGAAAATGTGTTGCTGGTTAAAGCACAGCAGGTCAGGCAGCATCCAAGGAATAGGAAATTCGACGTTTCGGGCATAAGCCCTTCATCAGGAATGAGGAGAGTGTGCCAAGTAGGCTAAGATAAAAGGTAGGGAGGAGGGACTTGGGGGAGGGGCGATGGAGATGTGATAGGTGGAAGGAGGTCACGGTGAGGGTGATAGGCCGGAGTGGAGTGGGGGCGGAGAGGTCAGGAAGAAGATTGCAGGTTAGGAGGGCGGTGCTGAGTTGAGGGAACCGACTGAGACAAGGTGGGGGGAGGGGAAATGAGGAAACTGGAGAAATCTGAGTTCATTCCTTGTGGTTGGAGGGTTCCCAGGCGGAAGATGAGGCGCTCCTCCTCCAGCCGTCGTGTTGTTATGTTCTGCCGGTGGAGGAGTCCAAGGACCTGCATGTCCTCGGTGGAGTGGGAGGGAGAGTTAAAGTGTTGAGCCACAGGGTGGTTGGGTTGGTTGGTCCGGGCGTCCCAGAGGTGTTCTCTGAAGCGTTCCGCAAGTAGGCGGCCCGTCTCCCCAATATAGAGGAGGCCACATCGGGTGCAACGGATGAAATAGATGATGTGTGTGGAGGTACAGGTGAACTTGTGGCGGATATGGAATGATCCCTTGGGGCCTTGGAGGGAAGTGAGGGAGGAGGTGTGGGCGCAAGTTTTACACTTCCTGCGGTTGCAGGGGAAGGTGCCGGGAGTGGAGGTTGGGTTGGTGGGGGGTGTGGACCTGACGAGGGAGTCACGAAGGGAGTGGTCTTTGCGGAACGCTGATACGGGAGGGGAGGGAAATATATCCCTGGTGGTGGGGTCCGTTTGGAGGTGGCGGAAATGACGGCGGATGATACGTTGTATACGGAGGTTGGTGGGGTGGTAGGTGAGAACCAGTGGGGTTCTGTCTTGGTGGCAGTTGGAGGAGCGGGGCTCAAGGGCGGAGGAGCGGGAAGTGGAGGAGATGCGGTGGAGCGTGGGAAGTGGAGGAGATGCGGTGGAGTGCGGGAAGTGGAGGAGATGTGGTGGAGAGCGGGAAGTAGAGGAGATGCGGTGGAGAGCGGGAAGTGGAGGAGATGCGGTGGAGAGCGGGAAGTAGAGGAGATGCGGTGGAGAGCGGGAAGTAGAGGAGATGCAGTGGAGAGCGGGAAGTGGAGGAGAGGTATTTTTCAATGTATAATTTTAGTTACATCGCACTATAAATTTTTGCTATAAATTCTGTGCCTTGATGTTGTACTGGGGTGGACAAAGGTAAAAATCACACAACACCAGTTTATAGACCAACAGAAAATACAAGATTAAGCTTGTACTGCCAAATAAACCTGTTGGGACTATAACCTGGTGTTGTGTGATTTTTAACACTATATTTGAGGACTGATGTGGGTCTGGAGTCGCACGTAGATCAGATCAGGACTAGATGGAAGATTTCCTTCCTGATGGCCACTATTTTCCCAGGCGGATTTTGATGTGGGCATTCCGCCAGACGCATTGTCAATATTTACCAAAAACTACCATTGTTCCCAGACTACTGGGGGATTTGAATTCCTGACTCTGAATCAGAAGGTGATTAACACCAGCTACAGAATCCTGACGCTAAGATCCCACGTAATGAACCCTGTGTATGCAAACAGAGGCGGTGTCTCCTCCCTCTAGCCCATGTGATATGGGCTGTCAGAGCTGGAGGGGGCGGAGGAAGGGGTGGGGATGGTGAGGAGTGTGGGGGGTGTGGCACTGCTACATTTATTGCCCTCTCTGTACATGAGCTGATCCTCCCCTCGGTTTGGGAAGGAGGAGGGCGCCATCTTAAAATGTTCTGTTGCAATTTGCCTCCTGAAAGGTAAAATAAAATAAGCGCCCGGCAGTTCAGCATCGACAGGAGCTGGTACATGCGTACAGAAACAAGACCCCTCCCGCTCTGATGAGACTGCTTTCTGTAAAGCTGCTGTTTCTCTTGTTATTATGGCGGCAGCCGCTGGCAAGAGCTACTGCTTCAAAGTCGTGCTGTTAGGGGAAGGCTGCGTGGGGAAAACCTCCCTGGTGTTGAGATATTGTGAGAATAAATTCAGTGATAAGCATATCACCACGTTACAGGTGAGTGGGGCAGAGGAAATGACCAAGAGCGCCCTGATACTGACTGGCTACATTGTAGCAGCCGGATACAATGTAGCAAATGAAATTGACAAGGGCTACACTGATTTCATTCAAAAAAATAACAAAACCCCCGAGTGCTGTTCAAGACTGGAGGAAACTTACAGCGTTTCTGGGCTTCAGCTAATCCTGCTGGTTTTGTCAGTCGTTAAGCTCTCTCCTAATGAGGTTACTGACAAGATTTGGCGGAAACTTTTTTGGGGAATTAAAAAACAAGTCTGCCTCATCCTTTTGAATTATTTGGGAGGTTGACGTGTTCCCAGTGCAGCTTTTCGAGAGGGTAGGTGCAGATGTTGCTGGCCGGGCTGTGTTCGGTAATTACCAAATGACACAGCTCTCTGTTTAATGTGGCAGCCGGTTATACTGACTACTCCTTGGTTTTATAAACACGCGGAGATAACCGAAGTATTTTTGTTTTTTTGTGTGTGTTTAAAAGGCAAGATTGTGACATGGTTACATTGGAATTCACACCATGGAGCTGTTGACCCCAGATGTCCTACTGCCCACCCACCAGCCGGCAGTTTTCAGCTCCAGTCTGGGCTCTCAGAATTGCCAGGATCCCATTTCTGAATCATGTGCTTTTTTTTAAAAAAACAAGTCTAGTCAGAATTACTGGTTAGACAATCTACTCTATTTAATTCCCTCTCTAAGGAAATTAAAATAACGCTAGTTGCTAACGTGACTAAAACATGATGCTTCGAATGTTTTTAAATGAATTGTGTGATAGAAAAGGCTGTAATTTAATGTCGGTTCGGGTTTCAGTTATGAACGCCTCTTCTGTGTGAATAAATGCGCAATTACTTTAAAAAAATCGATCAGTTGTTTTCACCTAACTTTATTGTTAAACGCTGCAAATGTCTTCATTTAAGCTAAGCTTCCTTTATTGGTCGGAGTGTTGAGTACAGGAGTTGGGAGGTCATGTTGCAGCTGTGCAGGACATTGGTTAGGCCACTATTGGAATATTGTGTGCATTTCTGTTCTCCTTCCTATCAGAAAGATGTGAAACTTGAAAGGGTTCAGAAAAGATTTACAAGGATGTTGTAGGGTTGGAGGATTTGAGCTATAGGGAGAGGCTGAACAGGCTGGGGCTGTTTTCTCTGGAGCGTTGGAGTCTGAGGTTTATAAGATTATGGGCATGTCTATTTACCCTATTCAATGTATTTTCCTTGTGTTGGGGGAGTCCAGAACTAGAGGTAATAGGTTTAGGGTGAGAGGGGAAAGATATAAAAGAGACCTAAGGGGTGACATTTTCATGCAGGGTGTTGTGTTTGGAATCAGCTGCCAGAGGAAGTGGTGGAGACTGGTATAATTACAATATTTAAAAAGCATCCGGATGGGTATATGAATAAGGAAGAGTTTGGGGGATAAGGGCTGGGTGCTGGCAGGTGGGATGAGATTGGGTTGGGATATCTGCACGGCATGGACGGGTTGGACCGAAGGGTCTGTTTCCATGCTGTACATCGGACTCTGTTCAGTTCCGGTTGTTTACTGATATCGTAGCACAAGTGAATGTTTTTGTGGCAGAACATAGACGAGTGTAGGTCAGATTTATTTGATTTTACTTGTGCTGCAAAAGAGTGAAGTCTTCATCTTGTGAAGTTTGTTTTCATTCTGATGTAATGTGCCACACCTCTGGGGCAGGTGGGATGGGAACACCGGATTCCTAGCTCATAGGTAGCCACCATGCAACAAGATCTGGTTTCTGTTTACAAACTGGCAGTAATGCTATCTATGGTAACCATGATGTGGAGAAACAGGTGTTAGACTGGGGTGGACAAAGTTTAAAAATCACCCATTACCTGGTTACAGTCCAACAGGTTTATTTAGAAGTATTGGCTTTTGGAGCACTGCTTCATCAGGTAGCTGTGGAACAGAATCATAAGACAGATTTATAGCAAAAGATTAGTGTCATGCAACTGATACGATATATTGAACAAACCTGGGTTGCTGTTAAGTTTTACGTTTTTTCTTGAATGGGTTGCAGGTTTCAGTTCATCATCAATATGTAAATCCCTGAACACTAACTATGGTAAGAGATTTTTATGGTGGACTTAATTTGCTAAGGAATCAAATTTCTTCAGGCTTTCAGGGAATGGGTGTCACTGGCTAGACCAGCATTTGTTGCATAATTGTTCCTCTAATTGATTGGCTTAACCCCTAGCAGGCCAATCACAACCTGCCTATAGGAACAAACAAAAACAGAAATTACTGGAGAAACTCTCTCGTATGTCAGCTTCCTGGTAGAGAAAGCAGAAAATGTGTTGCTGGTCAAAGCACAGCAGGCCAGGCAGCATCTCAGGAATAGGGAATTCGACGTTTCGAGCATAAGCCCTTCATCAGGAATGCAGAGAAAGCAGAGTTAATGTTTTGAGTCCAGTGGGGGCCCTATTTGTATTTTTTTCAGGTCTCCAGTATTTGCCAATCTTTGTTTTATCATTGTCTAGAGGATGCAGTTTAAACAAAAGAGGCTTTCCTGGTGAAGTGGCAATGTCCATACCTCTGGGCCAGAACATCAGGGTTCAAGACCTTTCTGACTTGGAGTTATCATAACATGTGTGAGAAGGTTGACTTCAAAAACGAAATGAAATGAAATAAATTGGTGGAAAAATTCCAAGTGAAAGTCAAGTTAATGTGTTTGGGTACAATGGCTCTCCTTCAGAACTATTTAACCAGTCTGGACTACCATGTGTAGTCCAGACTGATTAACTGTAGCAGATTTACTTTACCAAAGGCGATCAGTGAACTAGATGGAGTTTAATCATCAATTAAGTCATGGTACTTATGAAACTGAGGCTGGCTATATACTTTAGATTTATTCATTATATAGAATTTCTGCCAGTTGCTGTGATAGGGTTTGAACCTAGCTGACATGACCAAGGCACCACCATCTCCCCATTACATATGCTGAATAAATCATTCTTGTTGAAAGGAAGATATTTAGTGTCTCAATACTGGAAGCATTTAAAGTCATGGATCACTACAAATAGAATCGAAAGCTCAAGGCAGCACAGTGCCTCTATGCCAGGGACCTGGGTCTGACTCCACCATCGGATGGAGTTTGCATATTCTCAGTGTCTCCATCCACTGTCCAAAGTTGTACAGGTTAGGTGGATTGGCCTTGCTAAGTTGCCAGCAGTGTCCAGGGATGACTAAGCTAGGTGGATTAGCCATGGGAAATGCAGGGTTAAGGAATATGGTTTTTGGTGGGGGGGGGGGGGTGGTGGGTGGTGGTGGTGGTGTTGGTGAAGGTGAAGGGGAGGAGACGAGATGTTCTTCGGAAAGTCAATGTGGACTCTAGCTGAATGGCCTGTTTTCATGCCGTGAGGATTCTGATTCTACCTGTAATTCAAGGCATAGGTTGGAGAGGAGATGGAGTTTTTAATGCAGGGATTAATATTTGATTTGTCTGAAAACCCACTTTCAAAACATTCATACCTGATTGAATACTGTCATATCTTCAAGGAGCACTTTCTGACTACCTATGATCTTCATCTTCTGGGTCCCATTTGGATGGTATAGAAAGCTATCTGTTGGTTCTTAATTTAGGCCGAGCAGAAATCCTTTTTTTTAAATGAATTTGAGTACAAATAATGAAAAATAAACTGCTTTCCAGTTAGTGACCAAATAGTGTTGGGTACCCTGTAGCATGTAAGTCAATTTGTATAAAGGAGTCCAGTTTGGTATTTGTGTTCTACCAAAGACTCTAGAATTAGACTAACTCCAGTGCACGTTTGAAATAACAGATTGGCCATGAACCTTTTTTTAAAAAAATGCAACCAGTTCTCTCAATGTACATGAGTGATGGTCCCAATAACCTTTTCAAGTTTATTTGAGTTCCACCCACCAACTTGTGAGCCATTGAATTGTATTGCTGTAACAGTTGAAGTGTTGTTTCATCCAATGAAAGAAACAAGTGGCCAGAGTCAAGTAAAATGAGCTCAAAGTAAATGCACGTCGGTGACCATTTGACCTCTTGCAGTAGGTTTCCAGTGCACTTAACTATGGCATGTGTTAATTATAACATAATGGCTTCTTCAGTACATCACAATGCATTATGCAGTCAAATGTTATGAAAGGCACTGTATTAATGGAAATAAAACATTACTATGGATGCTGAAGAATCTTTGCAGGTCTGATTGTACCTGTGGAGTGCGAAACAAAATTAGTGTTGAGTCCAGTGAGTCTTATTTCACACATTCTTTGAAGAAGCCATATCAGACTTGAAATATTAATAGTGTTTCTCTTGCCACAGATAACAAGTTAAATGTTTCAATTTTGATATGACTCTTCAAAGGAGTCTAATGAGACTTGCACTAATTCTGTCTGACTCTCCACAAATGATACCAGACTTGCTGAGTTTCTCCAATATTGTCTTTATTTCTGAACCATTACTGTTCTATTGAACATCTGTGGAGGAGCTGGCCGTGCGGTTTGGGTGGTGTTGGTTTGTGGAAGGAGAGAGGAGGGATACAAATGATTTCTGTCAGATGTGGAGAGGGTGGGCTGTGAGTTATTATTCATGGATTTTGAGCTGTTTGTTTTTGGTGGTTGGCACCTTTTCTTAAATTTTTTTTTCTGTTGTCGTCTGGTGAATTGTGAAGTCAGTTCTTGCAATAGAAATAATCCTCTATGGGAAACCACTAATCAACGTGCACTGGTGTGGTAACTCCCATGATGCAATGCACCATAATAATTGTAACATTTGCAAGTGTACATAGAGCTTGCAGTATGGGGTACAGGTAATCTGGTCCATGCTGCTGTTTATATACTGTTTTCCCCGCCAAACCTCGTGAAAGCCTGTCAAAATAAATTTCTATTCCTTTCTCTGTTCATGGTTTTTTTAAAAACCATTCTTAAGAACTGTCTTCTGAATTGTCTCTCACAGACAGACACAGACCCCCTCTTTGCCTGTCCTGTTTTACCAGCCTACCCAAACAAAAGTGTCCTGTGATGTGACAGCCATCTGCATTTCTGCAGCAACTTTCTAACATCGCAATGCAAAGCAAATCCAAAGTGCTTCAGAGATGTGCAACAATATTCTTGCCTGAGTATTGCAGAGTAACTGCAAGTAAAACAGTGGCACAGTCCTACCAGGCCATGGGGCTACCCTTTCAGTAGAGATGACGAGTGTGGTTTAACCGGAGCGTCACCACATCTCAGATTAGGGAAGGGGTTGAGAGGTAAGACTTCTGTAACCTTGCCCTGTGCAGTACAGAGCAAATAATTGCCAATAAAAACTGATCTTGCCAGTGATGTTCAAATTTGATGCATGAAGTTTTAAAACAGTAACCTGAAGGAGAAAGATTAGTTCACATTCAGAAAGTAGTTGCCTTTCAGAAATTCTCTCGAGTACTATTTTTGTAATGAAGTTTCAAATGCAAAAGATTAATGCAGAATGCACAATACAATCTTTGTTCCTTCTGGATGAGTTAAAACAAAAACAAAATTTCCTTCGGCCTGTCCCTAATCTCAGTGCTTGGTAATTCCCATATTTGAGTGGGAACAAAGCACTTCTAAGAAAGCTTAATATTTCCAAGTCCAGTATATGGTTTAACTTTTGGTTCTCAGAAGTCTTTGGCCCTTCCTCCTTTGTCACTGTCACAATGTTTGCTGAAAGAACTTTGTAGGCTGATATGCCCTTAAACAACACAACCACACTCTGCTCCTTAATGCTGTCCAGGGCTGGGCATGCCAACATTTTTAAAGTGCTCTGACACCAAGAGATATGGCTTAATTAAAATAGCATGTGGATTACCTTTATTTAGGAAAGAAATGAAGAGGACTTTTTAAATCTGAAAGTGTTGTAGGCTGAGGGGTGACCTTTATAGAGGTTGACAAAATTGAGGGGCATGGATAGGATAACTAGGCAAAGTCTTTTCCCTGGGTCGGTGACTCCAGAACTAGAGGTTTAGGGTGAGAGGGGAAAGATATAAAAAGAGACCTAAGGGGCAACTTTTTCACACAGCGGGTGGTACACGTATGGAATGAGCTGCCAGAGGAAGTGGTGGAGGCTGATACAATTGCAACATTTAAAAGGCATTTGGATGGGTATATGAATAGAAAGGGTTTGGAGGGATATGGGCCGGGTGCTGGCAGGTGGGACTAGGTTGGGTTGGGATATCTGGTCGGCATGGACGGGTTGGACCAAAGGGTCTGTTTCCATGCTGTACGCCTCTGACTCTGACACACTTTTCATTGCAGTCAGCTGGACATTATAAACACACCTCTTTTTGTTGTTGTTCAATACATGAAATAGCCATCGTGAGGTTTTGGGATTTTTTTCAATGTAAAAGATTGTCTGGAATGTGAGCTGCTCCACTAATTAAATAGTTCTCATTTTTAGGCCTCTTTCTTGACCAAGAAGTTGAACATCAGTGGAAAGCGAGTGAACCTTGCAATATGGGTGAGTAATGGACACGTTTCCTTCTGCTGTGGCCTCAGTAATAGGATATCAATAACACTCAATGTCAGAGTCACGTGTTAGACAATGCTGCACGCAAAACCATGAAGTGAATGAAGCTGTAGGGAATCCTTGCATCTTGCTGTCAGAATGTCTTCACCTGCATTAGTGAGGAGCTGGTCAAGTTAAGACCACGGGCTACTCGTCCATTGGGTAGTACACAAACCGATTGGAATCCCTATTATAGGGCAGTACTGAACTTTGCTTTGGAATGTTTGCTAAACCTGCCAAATCTCCTCAGACCGTATCTTCCAAACCCACGTTCTCTACCACCAAGGAGGACCGTGGCAGCCGACACATTGGAGCACTGCTACTCGCGTGTTCCATTTCAAGCTGCATACTCTGCAGACTTGGAAATATATCACTGTTCCTTCAGTGTCACTGGGTCAAAATCCTGCAGTCCCTTGCTAACTGCACTGTGGGTGCCCTGCACCAAATGGATTGTAGTGGTTCAAGATAGGTCCCCACCACCACCACCTCTCAGAGTAGTTTGGTCAAGGATGATAAATATAACCGTGCCGGTGATGTCTAATCCTGTGCAGAAATATAATGAATTGGGTCATGCAACAGAAATTGTAATGATTATTCATAAACTGAGTTTCAAATGCTGTGATATAAGGGATATTGAAGAGTCCATAGACTGGTGACACACCAGTCATTAAAATAATCTCTTACTCTAAAGCAGACTGTTGCTTAACATTTCATCCATACCATGATGTTTTAGAAAACTAGATGGTTGGAAAAAGGAACTGATGCAAAATTGGGACTAAAACTGATTTGCGCTCAGACGATGGTCTATCCTGTTGGGGGTAGGATTTGCCCCAGTCGGTGTTGCTTTGATTATCCTTGCTTAAGCAAGGATGGAAGTGTCTCAACGTTACTGAAGCTCCAGGGAATCCTTGTTAAAGCTCATCCTTCCCTTTGGGATTGTAGACACGTGCGCAATCAGGGATAGGCATATCTTCTGTTGGTGGCAACAATGAAGGAGCTTGACGAAAAAGCTTTCTTCCAGCCCTGGTGATTAGCTGAGATCATCTGATCTATTGTGAAAACAGTGCTGGAGAAACTCAGCAGGTCTGGTTGTATTTGTGGAGAGAAATCAGAATTAATGTTTCGGATCTAGTGACCCTTCTACAGAACCTCAGCACTTTTGATGAAGGGTTACGGGATCCATAATGTTAACTCTGCTTTCTCTCTATGAATGCTGCCACACCTGCTGAGTTTTTCCAGCCATTTGTTTTTGGTTCTTATTACCATCATCTACAGTTCTTTTGTTTTTGTTTTGCTCAGTGAATGAGGTGTCCAAGGGGCAAGATTTTCACGCAGAGGGTGGTGTGTGTGTGTGTGTGTGTGTGTGTGTATGGAATGAGCTGCCAGAGGAAGTGGTGGAGGCTGGTACAATTACAACATTTTATAAGGCATCTGGATGGGTATATGAATAGGAAGGGTTTAGAGGGATATTGGACAAGTGCTGGCAAATGGGACCAGATTAGGTTAGGATTTCTAGTCGGCATGGACGAGTTGGACCAAAGGGTTTATTTTCATGCTGTACGTTTCTGACTGGCATTTTAAAAAAAAGACAGTCACCAATAATGGCCATTAGACTAGCATTTTAGTCAATACTGACTTCAAATTTCATCATCTGATGTGGCAAGATTTGAATGGATGGCCCAAGAACATTAGCCTTGGGTTCAGATTACTAGTCCAGTAACATCACGACTGTGCCACCACCACCTCATGAGCTTGACAGTTGCTTGTAATTCTTGGTGTCCTTGAGTTTTTCCCCCTACCTTCAGAATTAAACATCTGAAGTTCTCTGCCCTGTACAGGACACAGCTGGACAGGAGCGCTTTCATGCCTTGGGTCCCATTTACTACAGAGATTCTAATGGAGCCATTTTAGTGTATGACATCACTGACGAAGACTCGTTTCAGAAGGTGGGTAACTTAACAACATTCTTGAGGACCTCCATAAATATTATTTAAAATTATGACCATTTATGTTTTGTTTTCTTTTAAAGCTGAAAACAGTAAGTCTGTATTTTTGTAGCTCTGGATACTGTGTAGTGAAGAACCCCCCCACCCCCCCACCTCCCCACCTCTGCCTCCACGTCACAATGATTTGACCTTCAGCTCCCACTCATCAACCTGAGCAGGAAAATGGAGACTGATGTTCCATTGCAGGACTGCGGGAGAGCAGCACAGTTAGAGGTTATGTTCCTTTCAGACCTGGCTTTAAAATGACGTTTTGTTTCCATGCTTGTGTTGGACAGAAATAATCCAAAAACTGATTATCTGGCCATTATTGCATTACTGTTTGAGTTGCTGAATGCAGATTAGCTGCCTCATTTCTTACATTACAGCAGTGTTTACACTTATTGGTTATGAAGTGCATGGATAGATGCTGTGGTACTGAAAAATGCTAAATAAGTGCGGTTCTTTGTTTTTCCTCCATTGATTTCCAGCTCAATCCATATTCTTTCCAAGCTGCCTCATGCCTGCAAATTGAGTCTTACTTCCCACCTGCCATCACCCCACAGATTTGAAATTTCTCAAAGTATTAATTTTATAGTGTTGAGCTGCAGCTGTATTGTGTTACATGTCTTCAGGTGCTGGGTTAACTGATCTCAAAACTCGAAGGTCAGTAGATTTCTCCTGAAAATTGAGAATGCTGGGGAAACTTAGTTTCTGTGGAGACAGCAACAGTTAACACTTCAAATCTGAACACGTCATATTGACATTGGTTAACTTTTTTAAAAATTCCGATCTCCAGCATCTATGGTATTTTGGTTTTTAGTCAGTAGATTTCTGGTTAGTAAGGACACAGACTAATAAATAGAATTTGAGGTACGGTTAGTCATAAATGCAGTTAATGACTGAGAACTAGTTTGAGGAGTTGAATTGCCCAATTCACCCCTGTTGAATTGTTTGAATAGTATATAACCCATTTCCTCCATCCTTTATTAATCTGTGAGTTTGCCCGTGTGGCTTCTGATCTGTAAAGGTAAATTAATCTGCTTTTAAATTCTGCAGGTGAAGAACTGGGTGAAAGAACTGAGGAAGATGCTCGGCAGTGAAATCTGTCTCTGTATTGTAGGTATGTCACTTCTAAACACTGTTTACCCATCTCACTGCTTAAAATCCCAAAACCGTGCTTTCTTATTCCTGTACCTACAAGTGAACACTGGTAGCTTTTGTTGCTTTGCTTTGGAGACAGTGAGGACTGCAGGTGCTGGAGATCAGAGTCGAGACTGTGGTACTGGAAAAGCACAGCAAGTCAGGCAGCACCTGAGAAGCATCATTCCTGATGAAGGGCTTATGCTCGAAACGTCGAATTCTCTATTCCTGAGATGCTGCCTGGCCTGCTGTGCTTTGACCAGCAACACATTTTCACCTGAGAAGCAGGACAATTGACGTTTCGAGCATAAGCTCTTCATCAGGAATGAAAAAGGTCCTTGTGTTCATCCTAAATAGGCAACCCCTTACTAAGCAGTTATGCCCTCTGGTACTGGTCGCTTCCACATAGACAGTGAGAGATTGCTTCCCTATCCCATCAAGCCCCTTTTTAAAGTTTGTGTCAAATAAAGTCTCCCCTCTTTCTTCTGAACTCTCTTGAGCACAGACCAAACCGACGACGACGACTCCCAGCAAGAGTTTCCAATTTTTATATTCCCTTTTGAAATAAAGGACAACATCCCTATTACCTGTTTGTCATTTTTATAAATGACCTGGAGGAGGGGCTAGAAGGTTGGGTGAGCAAGTTTGCGGATGATACGAAAGTTGGTGGAGTTGTTGACCGTGAGGAAGGATGTGGCCGGTTACAGCGGGATATAGAGAAGCTGCAGAACTGGGCAGAAAGGTGGCAAATGGAGTTCAATATAGGTAAGTGTGAAGTGATTCACTTTGGTAAGAGCAACAAGAAGATGGATTACTGGGCTAATGGTCAGATACTTGGTAGTGTGGATGAGCAGAGGGATCTTGGTTTCCATGTACACAGATCTCTGAAAGTTGCCACCCAGGTAAATAGTGCTGTGAAGAAGGCATATGGCATACTGGCTTTTATTGGTAGAGGAATTGAGTTCCAGAGTCTTGAGGTCATGTTGCAGTTGTATAAGACTCTGGTGCGGACGCATCTGGAGTATTGTGAAGTTTTGGTTGCCATACCATAGGAAGGATGTGGAGGCACTGGAACGGGTGCAGAGGAGGTTTACCAGGATGTTGCCTGGTATGGTAGGAAGATCATATGAGGAAAGGCTGAGGCAATTGGGGCTGTTTTCATTGGAGAAAAGAAGGTTTAGGGGTGACTTGATAGAGGTGTACAAGATGATTAGGGGTTTAGATAGGGTTGACAATGAGAACCTTTTTTCCACATGGAGTCAGCTATTACGAGGGGCCGTGGCTTTAAATTAAGGGAGGTAGGTATAGGACAGATGTTAGGGGTAGATTCTTTACTCAGCGAGTCGTGAGTTCATGGAATACCCTGCCAGTAGCAGTGGTGGACTCTCCCTCTTTATGGGCATTTAAATGGGCATTGGATAGACATATGGAGGATAGTGGGCTAGTGTAGGTTAGGTGGGCTTGGGTCGGCACAACATCGAGGGCCGAAGAGCCTGTACTGTGCTTATTTTTCTATGTTCTACCTGCTGAATTTAGATGCTTGCTTTCTATGATTTTTTTTAATTATGCATGAAGACTCCTCTTTTCTGTAGCCTTCTGCAGTCTTTCTCCTTTCAAGTAACATTCCACTCTGCACTTTTGCAGGAAGAATAGCATTCCACTTTTCTCCATTAGAATCCAAGTTTGTTTTTGCACAATCACCAACCCCTCTATAATTCCTCTGTAAAGTTTGGCCCCTCAACACTTGTTTTCCCTTTAAAGTTTGTCAACTACACACTGCGATAGCATACTCACCTCCCTCACTGAAGTCATTAATATATATTGTAAATAACTGTGCCACCAGTTCTGATCCCTGGAGTACTCCACTAGTGATAGGTTGACATCCTAATTTTTTTTTAAGTGTAAGATCAATTTCAATTTTTGCCACCTTGTCTGGTGGTAGGGCTTGGTAGATATCATTCCTAATAACACTTTCTTTTTGTTTTGAAACTGCAGGAAATAAAACTGACTTGGAGAAGGATAGGAATGTGTCTGTTCAAGAAGCAGAGGCGTAAGTATGGTCCAAATTTTACTTTGAGATTTGGCCTGATCCCAATTGATGTCTTGGCTTTGATTAGGTAAATGGCAGAAATCGGTGCAACACTGCACGGTTTTTGAATTGCCACAAACAAGTGCAGAAAATATCAGGCAGACTAATGGAATGCTGGCCTTTGAATCTAAAGGGCTGGAGGATAAGGATGTAGCTGTTATACTGTAATCATTACAAAAGTCTGCTTAGAATCACTTGGAATACCGTGAGCAAATTTGGGCACCATGCCTTATGAAGGATATTTACCTTTTTTTTTAGAGGTAGTACAGTGTAGGTTTACAAAAATAATATTCAGACTTCGGGGATTAACCTCCTGAGGAGGGACCGTTCAAACCTGGCCTTTGTTTTTTGCTCTAGAATTTAGAAAGTTAGGGGTGATTGAAGTCTTAAGATTTTTTTGTTAAGCAAAGGTATTAAGGGATATGGTCCAAGGCAGGTATATGGGTTCAGGCCTTGGATCAGCCGTGATCTCATTGGATGGTGAAATAACCTTGAGGGGCTGAATGGCTTCCTACTGTTCCTATGGAGCAGTGGCTTGCAGTACAATTAGTTATTATCCTTTGAGGTCACTGGACAGAATAGCATGCAATATCCCTTAGACCCAGAAATGTTAGAGCTGCAGTCAGTGTTCATGCCTCCTGCACACCCGCTGCTGTCTTGACTTCTAAGTGTTTGCAAACACCTTTTTTTCAGTTACCAAAATATTGAACTCTCCAAGTTCAATTTTTGTACTTACCAACCTCAACTCTGGCTTCCTGTTTTTTGTGGCTCATCAGGTCACCCATTGTTACAACTGGTTGCTTAGTTCATTAATTCTGTTACAGACAAAGCGATTGCTGATCTGTCTCACATGCTTTGGTTACCCACTGGCCCAGAACTACTGAACTGTTTGAACAGTGAGGTCTGTTCAAACATATAGTTTTACATTTGCAAAGTTACTCAAACTACAGTGTTACTGAAGACCAGAATTCCACAAAATAAGATCCATGCTATTGGAAGAATAAGATTATTCAGAAGTAGATCATTCAAATTTGTACTAAGTGTAACTGTTTCTATCTGTGAATCAGGACATAACAATCAATGCCCAGTTGGAGATCTTTGTGCTGTGTTGGTAGGGAATTCCATTGTTACCCAGTTTTCTGGGTTTTCCTACTTGGCAACCAGAACAACAGTACATGTATGAGATATTCAATTGAGAGAGGATGTATTGCAAGGGCAAAGTGATTAATTATACTGTTGAGGAAAGACTTTATCTTGGCAATTAGGTGGTAAGTATTTGTGTGCATTTCTTGCTTGTTGTATGTATGCACTTGTACAATGGAAATGCACACAATAAGTTGGTTGTTTCTCCAAACAAGGATGTTTATTGCTAAAGTCCAGTTAAAACACTATGTACTAACTGCTGTGAATAGTTTGCTTTCTTCTCTGGTGTCTGAAATTATTGTACTCAATTTGCTTAGAATGTAATGTCCTCTTCCATTTGACTATAGCAGTGGGTTGTCCTGGCTTTAGAAACTTTATTTGAATATTGCTTGTGTAAATCCTTTAGAACTTTTAAGATCTTTTTAAATAGCAAAAGACTGGATGTAGGTTTGCTCGCTGAGCTGGAAGTTTCATTTCAATTCAGCGAGCAAACCTACATCCAGAACCTCAACCTGAGCTACAAAACTTCTCAACTTGCTAACAAAAGACTGGCAGTTGGCACTATATGCACTGTTCAGGGTGGCATGGTGGCTCAGTGGTTAGCACTGTCTCTGTGCCAGGGGCCCAGGTTCAGTTCCATCATCTGTGTGGAATTTGTATTTTTTCCCTGTGTCTGCATGGGTTCTCCCCAGGTGCTCTGGTTTTGTCCCACAGTCCAAAGATGTGCAGTCTAGGTAGATTAGCCAAGGGAACTGGTTCTGAGTAGGATGCTGTTTGGAGGGTTGGTGTGGATGCGATGGGCTGAATGGCTTGCTTCCACATTATAGGGAGTCTACGACTTGACTTGTTGTTAGATCTTTGTATGATACTGTTTAGGAATTGTTCTGAATTTTGTTGAAGAACTGATGCAAGTCTTTTGAGTCATTATGTTGTTTGCTTAAAAAGCATGACATGCATTTTTTTTTTGTAGTTTTTCTTTGCACTCCATGGTTGTATTTTTATGCCTTGCCTGGCTGAGAGGAACCAATGGTGTAGCCAGCAACAAATATATTTGGTTAGTAGGGTGTTTGAATGAGTATAACCTTGTCACCTCCACCTGATTAATGTTGTTTCCATCTCAATTGTACAGCTGTGTATAGTGATTGCACAGTGCTATGTTCTGAGATTTAGACTTTTTCTGTGTTTTGGGTGCTTGAAAGTTGAACATCCCCTTTCTTTTGACTTACTAAACTTTGTTTTAATTGCTTCCCAATAGCTATGCAGCGTCTGTAGGAGCAAAGCACTTCCATACTTCTGCTAAAGTGAATAAAGGCATTGAGGAACTCTTTCTCGATGTCTGTAAAAGTGAGTGTTTTCAAGTCTTTCTCGTCTGTGATGTAACGTCCCAGTGAACAGCGCCATCGCCAGATTTATTCCACAACGTACTGTATGTGGAGCTTTTTGTGCATCTATTCAGCTGCTACATTTTTGCCATTTTATAAAAGACACTGCACTTGCTTTGGATTTGACCCTTTTTTTTGGGAGGGAGTATGTCCTAAGGGTCATGAAGGTATTTTTTCCTTCTCACTCTGCCTCAGGATTTTCAAACTCTGTATGGGACATGGTCAGTAATTGAAGTAACTGAGAAGTTTATGTTCTTCCTTTTTGCTATTTCAGAGATGCTTGAAGTTGCCCAAGCTGAGGAAGCTGCAAGAGAGAATGATCCCAGTCGGGCAGCTAACACACGACGGGGTGTACAGATCATTGATGACGAACCACAGCCACTAACCAATGGAGGCTGTTGCTCTGGTTCTTAAAGTAAAACCCTTCAAAATCCGCCACTATGCACAAAATGTAAGACTGTTGTGACCATTGGGCATTGGATGTGAGAGGACTTCGGTTAACAAGCAGCAGGGTTAACTGCCTAGAGGTGCCATTTGTGGTCTTCCAAGTATCCATACTGAGTAGCTGGAAAACTTGAGATTTTCTGTTTCTAGCTGAGGGTTGTAATTACTTATATAGGAAAAATTAAATCTTGAGGGAAAAAATGACTTCTGTCGGAAGTAAAAGGCTCTTGAGAATTGGATTGAATGATGACTCAAAAGATCACGCAAGGCAGGATTTAATTTGAACGATGGTCATGTACATTTATGTACAGCTCCTATGTAAAGAACACATCATGCCAGTGTATGCCATCTATCAATATGCTAACAGTTGGGCATGACTCCAGTGCAATCCTTTGTGACTGCTTGCCCACAGCGAGTGGCACACTACACATATAGCTGGTGATGTGGTGCTCTGGTAAAGGCACTGATGCTCCTCAATGAAAGTGAAGATTGTCCTACTAACTGTGCTGCTACTGCAATTTTCCCCACCCCCACCCAATGTTCCTAACCAGACACAAGCTGATGTGGCAAGAATCTAGCAAAACTGTTTTTGTTTTTTAAAAAACAAAATGTTCTATGGATGTCTTCCCACATTGGTAAGTTGCTAGAAACAATGCTGTTCCACCTCAGACTCTCTTATTGCACCAGTACCACCTTGCTTTATCTTCTAGCACACTACCTATAGAGCTGGCTTGTGTTGGTATTAATTATGCTTACATGTTCTATTCCTGTTGAAAGGTGTTACATTTTGCTTTCAAAGGGGTCTCATACACTCACCACACAAAACACACACACTCACTCTCTTTCTCTCTCTCGTGTGTCATAAATTGTGTTCAAAATATTCTTCTCAATATGAACCTGGGGAAACCGGCCACCACACTTGTGGTCAACTAAATCTATATCTGCCGAAGTGAACAAACCCCTTTTCGTGAAGATGTTACAGAATGGGATACTGTTACTGGAAAATAGCATGGATATACCTTGCTGTCATTATTTAACTGAAATGTGTTGTGCATACAGGTTAAGCAATTTCCTTGGTAGACAAGTGCTATTTGAGTGCACTGTTGGGCTGAGTAAATGTATTAAATTAGTTGCTACAATCTTTCTGAAAGATGTTTTTTTTTCCTGATGATTGTAGTGAACTATAATTTTGACTTATCTTCAGTTTCTTTAAAAATAAAAATAAATCGAATTTGATTCAAACCACCTGGCTATTTGAGATAAAATAGTTGCTGCGTTTCATCTACTGTTTCAATATCTCAGCATTTTTAAATGTAATAACCAACTTTTCATTCAGACATTGAATTGCATTAGAGCAACTTGGTGATATGTGGAATTTTATTTTTCACATGCAGCAAAACAAACATTTCTGACATTCATAGGTATTTATGTTGCTTTGGTTAGATATCATTCCTATCTTTTGCACATGCAATTAACTGGGGGAGGGGGGGGTGCAGGGAACGGGAAAGAGAGCTATTCAGATTTAACCATTAAAATCCCACTTTGCTGTTGGTGGTAATACATGGTGGCAATGTGATTAAGCTGTCAGCACTTGTGACAGACATGTCATGTGTAATATTTCCAATTGCTTTCTTGTTAGTGCACTCTTTTTTTGTTCTTTCGCCCTCCTATTTTCATGTGACTTGCTGTGCCAAACCACGTGCTATTTAAAGCTGAATAAAAGACATTATCCTGCTAATGATGGGTTAAGCAAGACACGCTACATTCTTTAAAAGTGCTTCCGTTAAACTGAAGTGCAAATAAGGTGTCTCATCGAAAGTGTAACTTTGTCATTTATCTCACTGATGGAGTTTGTGCCTTTACCAATTCAGAGAGTGTACGTCACTCAGAAATGTGTATCCAATAAGCAGATATTATTTTGTGATTTACTTGCTATATTCTCCCGACATTATTTTCAGCTCTATTTGCAATCTTTATTTGAACCTTTTAAATTTTAAACATACCTATTTAATGCCAAATTAAACTTGAAAAGCACATTATACAAATTGCTGTTATAATGGTGGTGTTAAATGTTTTAGTTTGCTTCTCTTGGACTAACGGGGTTCAAACTTGCTGTTCTATCGTTCCATCTCTGTAACATTGTCAAGCTGATGTTTTTCTGGCATGTGGTAGGTCAAACAAAACTTTGCTGTGATAAACTCAACATTTTCACTCGTGGACTAAACTGTATTATGTCCATTCACTCCACAGCTTGTAACTAATTATGGTGCACAAAGTTATGTAGTGTACTTAATGGGCAATACTTGCAACAATTTGAGGTGAATTGCATTCTATTCAGAGACCTCCTTGTACAGGTGAAATGAGTAAAAGAATTAAATGCACCAACTGATATGTAATGAGTAAACACCAATTTGGTGAAAATAGCACTGAAGACTCATGTCAGCTGTAGTAATAAATAAATTGACTAACTTGCTTAAATAATCTGCAAGTAGTGCCTCTTTTTTTAAATGTTTTTTGCATTGAACTGAAATCAACATTCTCCTGTTTTGAGTGGCAGAAATCTTGCACCCTGATTTGTAGATATTCATATGTTTTGGTAATGGGAGTTGTCTAAAGTGTCTTGGATTGACTTTGTCATAGATTTTTAAATTGTTCCAGAATAGTTAATGGATGTTTGATTAATTTCTTATGGGTCTGCTTTATAACACGTTAATGTCATTCATTCTTTTAGACTTTTTCTCAACTAATCTGCTTTTCTAACCAGTTTCATAGAACATAGAACATTACAGCACAGTACAGGCCCTTCGGCCCTCTGTTGCGCTGACCTGTCATACCAATCTGAAGCCCATCTAACATACACTATTCCATGTATGTCCATTTGCTTGTCCAATAATGACTTAAATGTACTTCAAGTTGGCGAATCTACTACTATTGCAGGCAAAGCATTCCATACCCTTACTACTGAGTAAAGAAACTACCTCTGACATCTGTCCTATATCTATCACTCTTCCATTTAAAGCTATGCCCCCTCATGCTCTCTGTCACCATACTTAGAAAAAGGCTCTCCCTGTCCACCCCATATAACCCTCTTGATTATCTTATGTCTTTATTAAGTCATCTCTCCACCTTCTCTCTAACGAAAACAGCCTCAAGTCCCTCAGCCTTTCCTCATAAGACCTTCCCTCCATACCAGGCAACATCCTAGTAAATCCTCTCTGCACCCTTTCCAAAGCTTCCACATCCTCCTCAATGCGGTGACCAGAACTGTACACAACAAGTGTACACCAGTGCGGCTGCAGCATAACCTCCTGGTTCTGGAACTCGATCCCTCCATTAATAAAAGCTAAAACACCGTGTGCTGCCTTAACCCCGTCAACCTGGGTGGCAACTTTTCAAGGATCTGTGTTCCTGGACACCCAGATCTCTCTGCTCATCGACATGACTAAGAATCTTACCATTTTGCATTCCGTTACTCTAACCAAAGTGAATCCCCTCATACTTGTCTGCATTAAACTCCATTTGCCACCCCTCAGCCCAACTCTGCAGCTTATGTATATCTCTGCAACCTTCGTCACTATCCACAACTCCACCAACCTTTGTGTCATCTGCAAACTTACTAACCCACCCTTCTACACCCTCATCCAGGTCGTTTATAAAAATGACGAACAGCAGTGGACCCAACACTGACCCTTGCGATACACCACTAGTAACTGGACTCCAGGATGAACATTTACCATCAACCACCACCATCTGTCTTCTTTCAGCAAGCCAATTACTGATCCAAACTGCTATCTCTCCCACAATCCCATTCCTCCGCCATTTGTACATTAGCCTACTGTAAGAACCCTTATTGAATGCCTTGCTGAAATCCATATACACCATAACCAGTTTACTCTCGTCTACCTGTTTGGTTACCTTCTCAAAGAACTCATAAGGTTTGTGAGGCACGACCTACCCTTCACAAAAGCATGCTGACTATCCCTAATTAAAGTATTCTTTTCTAGATGATTATAAATCCTATCTCTTATAACCTTTTTCAAGACTTTACCAACAACTGAAGTAAGGCTCACTGGTCTATAATTGCCAGGGTTGTCTCTACTCCCCTTCTTGAACAGGGGAACCACATTTGCTATCCTCCAGTCTTCTGGCACTATTCCTGTAGACAATGATGATTTAAAGATCAATGCCAAAGGCTCGGCAATCTCCTCTTTGGCTTCCCAGAGGATCCTAGGATAAATCCCATCCGGCCTACGGGACTTTTATCTATTTCTAATGCCTCTTCCTTGTGAACCTCAATCCTACCTAGTCTAGTAGCCTGTATCTCAGTATTCTCGACAACATTGTCGTTTTCTAGAATGAATACTGTCAAAGTATTCATTTTAGTGCTTTCCCTATCTCCTCTGACTCCACACACAACTTCCCACCACTATCCTTGATTGGCCCTAATCTTACTTTCGTCATTCTTTTATTCCTTAAATACCTATAGAAAGCCTCAGGGTTTATCCTGATCCTATCCGCCAACAACTTCTCATGTCTCTTCCTGGCTCTTCTGAGTTCTTTAGGTCTTTCCTGGCTACCTTGTAACCCTCAAGCGCCCTAACTGAGCCTTCACATCTCATCCTAACATAAGCAGCCTTCTTCCGCTTGACCAGAGATTCCACTTCCTTCATAAACCACAGCTCCTGCGCTCTACAGCTTCCTCCCTGACTGACAGGTACATACTTATCTAGGACACAGGAGCTTTTCCTTGAATAAGCTCCACATTTCTAATGTGCCCATCTCCCTTCAGTTTCCTTCCCCATCCTATGCTTCCTAAATCTTGCCTAATCGCATCATAATTGCCTTTCCCCCAGCTGTAACTCTTGTCCAGTGGTATACACCTATCCCTTTTTTATCACTAAAGTAAACATAGCAGAATTGTGATTGCTATCACCAAAGTGCTCACCTACTTCCTAGTCTAACACCTGGCTGGGCTCAACAATGCCACACCTCCCCCTCTTTTACCATCTTCTCTGTTCTTACTGAAACATCTAAAGCCTGGAACCTGCAACAACCATTCCTGTCCCTTCTCTATCCATGTCTCCAAAATGGCCACAACATCGAAGTCCCAGGTACCAACCCATGTTGCAAGTTTGCCCACCTTATTCTGGATGCTCCTGGCGTTGATTTGAAGTGTGTCTACTTCAACGTCTTGTTTGTCGGTGCCATCTTGTGTCCCTGAAACTTGATTTTGGACCTCCCTACTCTCTAACCTTTTCAACACTCTAACTATAATATTGGTTCCCATCCCCCTGCTGGATTAGTTTAAACCCACCCCAATAGCCTTAGTGAATTTCTTCCCCCCCCCCCCCCCCCCCACCGGCCATTGGTACCCCTCTGGTTCAGATGAAGACCATCCTACTTGTAGAGGTCCCACCTACCCCAAAAAGAGCCCCAATTATCGAAGAATCTAAAACCCTCCCTCCTGTACCAATCCCTATAGCCATGTGTTCAACTCTTCTCTCCCTATTCCTTGCCTCACTAGCGTGTGGCACAGGCAACAAACCAGAGATGACAACTGTCTGTCCTAGCTCTCTGAATTTCTGCCTTAAATACCCATTTCTCTTCCAACCTATGCCGTTGGTGCCTATGTGGACCACTACGTGGGGCTGCTCCCCCTCCCCGTCAAGGATCCCAAAAACATTATCAGAGACATCATGTACCCTGGCACCTGGGAGGCAACACATTAACTGAGTCTCTCTCATCCCCACAGAATCTCCTATCTGTCCCAACTATGCAGTCTCCAATGACTACTGCTCTGCTCCTCTTTCCCCCTTCCCTTCTGAACAGCAGGGACAGACTGTGCCAGAGCCCTGTGCCACATTTGCTTTTCCCTGGTAAGTCGTGTCGTCTTCCCTTTCTCCCCCCCCCCCCCCCCCCCCCCCCCACCCCCCTCCCAAAACGGTATACTTATTGTTGAGGGGAATGGCCACAGGGGATCCCTGCACTGCCTGCCGGTTTCCTTTCCATCCCCTGACTGTAATCCATCTGCCTTTCACTTGTACCTGAGGAGTGACTACCTCCCTGTAATTCCTCTCAATAACCCCCTCTGTCTCCCAAATGATCCGAAGTTCAGATATTTTAACACATTATCTGGGGTAGATGTAACTTGAACTGAGACCTCCTTTGGACAGAGAGGGTAAGGATAACTGTACCTCAAGAGCCCTATGGAATAGGCATATGATCCTGTTGCAGCTATAAATATGCTAACAACCTGCAATATGGGAATTTGGAGAACCAACTCTTTAAACTGCCTCAGTTTTGTTATTACACACATTTTTCCTTCGCATTGCTGAATTAGGAATGGTACTTTTTCCATCAATAATCCACCATTTGTTAACCACTTGTGTCAAATTAATTAGCGTAGAGCCCAGTAAGGGAAATGCAATGTTGCCTGCAGTGAGAGAAATGTAGGGAGAGGAAGGAGCCTAAAACAAACTGAACTTGGAAGCGGAGAGTGGGAACTATTCCCTGTTGTTCTACTTTCTCTAAAAGGAAGTACTGGTGGATGCAATGTGCTTCCTCTCCAAGAACACCCAGACAAAAATGTAGATGTGGAATAAAGGCAGATAATTGGCAACTAGATCTTGAAGTTCATATTGTATGTAGATTCAGATGCAGGACTTGGCAACTGCTCCATCCTGAATAATGTTTAATAAAAATATTTTGAAAGAGCTTTTTTTGTTTAGTTTTAGTATACTTTATGCTTATACAGTGAAGTTTATAATATAGAGGAAAATGGAAATTGGTAACCAAATTATTCTACATAGTTTATGGATAATCAACAACCTCCTTAAAACCAACTTGAAAATAATTTGGACATATCAGTTTGCTGTCATTATTGCCCAGTAGCTATCGATGCTTTTGAAGAGTGTTGACATTTTAGAATGGGTGATTAGCTGGTGTTCTCTGCATTTAAATGAATTCTTTGAAATCCTGTTAATATTTCTTAGGGACTTCCAATAGATTTTAAAAAGACTTGTTATGAAGATGTGGGTGCACTGTGCCTTTTTGCGAGATAAAAGCTCGCAGAATACCTGATATAGCACCAAGTGTTCTGAATAAGGTAGTTATATCACACTTGGTTAAAGGCTGGATTAGCTGCTTGCCCGGAAACGACAAAACAGATTTGAATTAGGCCAATCAGTTTAAACTATACCCTGAAAAATACCAAACTCCAGTCAAGTTTGTATTTTATATATTTGCTTTTAAGTTTGTCAATGACACAATCCGATGCTTTGGGAGGTGTAAGACTGGGGAAATTTGGCTTGGCAGTTCTCCTCCCAACTGTTCAATGACATCTGCATACTGTCCAGAGAATAGCTCTCTTTAAAGGTACCTTTATCGATCAGTAACCTGCAAAGCAGAAATCCCTAAGAAGAAAAGATGATTTGACATCTGCCTGGTTTTTGAAAAGCTGAATTTTGATAAATCTTAATCTGGGAGTTTTATCGGACTGGTATTGTAGAAAGGGAAGATAAAAGATAGGTTAGCGGAAGGAGTTGTAAATAGTAGTTAATTATTCTGTTCATACTTTTCAGAAATAAAGTTGTTACTTTTATTACTTTACCTAGTTCTTGACCTCGAATTTTCACAGATTACTGCATGGGATAAATCTTGTGTTGCTGGTTTAAATTAAGCAAGAGGGTTTACCCTATGTTGTAACAGTTTGGGGTCTCGTCATTGGGAGTTGAACAGTTTGGGGGCTTTTGTCCACGATTTGAACAGTTTGGGGCTAGGATTTGTGATTTGAACTGGTTTAGACAGATTTGCATAGATTTGGGGGTATGAAAAATCCCAGCAGATTTAAACACTTGCAGGTTAGTGTCCTAGATCTTTAAATAAAACATAGATGAGACAATTCGTTTAATTTAACCAAGTACAACTCATCGAAATTAAAAGTGAGAGATATGGCTCTTTTAAAATTGCTAAAGAGGTTCTGGGATTCGAAGATGATACTCAAATTTGCCAAGAAAACTTAGAAGGAAAGAAAAAAGGCCATACTTTTAGAATTAGCAAATAAGTTAATTTGGGTTTAACCAAGGATAAAAGTAAAGCTGAAATTTAAAGGAATTACTCAAACACTTGGGTGTGTCAGGAAAAACAGACTTTTTTTTCTACCTCTACTGCTCTTCTAATTCCATTTTCTCAATTGTAGTTGAAGATAAACAGAGAGAGAGGAAAAAGAGAGAAGGTTTTTAGCTGACCATAGAGAGATAAAAGAAAGGGAGAGACCGAGAGAATTTGAACTTGAAGTTGCGACTTAGTCAGCAAAGGTAAGTTAGCAGGATGGAAATTGAGAGGGGATAATGGATATACAAATATGAAACTCTGTCACATTTTGAGAAAGATATTGAAGCTTTATTTATTTTATTTGAAAATTGGTGAGGCAGATGGAGTAGTCTGAGAATTTATGGGTAATGCTAATTCAGACTAAGCTCGTAGGCAGAGCTAGTGAGGTATTTGTCACACTGTCAGATGAGGGGTCAAGAGATTATGAAGAGGTTAATCAGGCTATTTTAAGTGCTTATGAATTGGTACCAGAAACACGAAGGAACCAGGTCAGACTTATGTTGAGTTTGAAAGAATTAGACATAGTCATTTTGATCGACCGGTACGTTCTTTGAAAATAGATAGGCCCTTTGAAGCTGTAAGAGATTACTCTGCTGGAGGAGTTTAAAAACTCACTTTCAGAGATGCTAAGAATTCACATGGAGGAACAAAGTTCAGGAAGTAGCGAAGGTCAGCAGATGAGTACATCTTGGTGCATAAGACAAGCTTCTGGCCAGAATTTCATCCGGTGAGGGATAGTAGCTGGGAGATCCTACACTATGAAACCAAGAGTAGAGAACACTGGTAAGAATTTATGACGGGATGAAAAAGAAGCCCAAGGGGGTGGAAAAGAGGTGAAAGGCCTCAGGTGTTTCCACTGTGGTAAAGTGGGACACTTAAAAATACAGTGCTGGTCATTAGAGGTGCTTTGCGAAAAGATGTGGTAAAAGAAGCAAAGACAGCGGCATTAGTGAAGGTAGTAAAGGAGACCCCAAGAAGAACACAGGAGCTGCAGGAGAGTGCACAGCCGAGGCAGGGGTTTGGTATGGAGTTAGTACCTGATCTCTACAAAGAATTCACCTCTGTGGGTAAAGTTTACTCAAAGAACTGGGGGAGAAGGACCCCTACCTGGGTAGGGTTTTTTCTCTATTTAAACGCGCAGGCGAGCTGTAGGCCTCAGTTTCTCGGAGGATCACGTGACGGCTGTTTGTCCGGTTCGAAGTCCAGGGTGAGTTCCAGTTCTTAGTTTTTCTTTTGTTTTAAAAACTAAAAATTTAAGTTGAAAGTTCCAGTACTTAATTTTTAGTTTAAAAAAGTTAAAAAAAGTTTAAAAAGTTTTTTTTAAAAAACGCCGGGTAGACCCGGAGGCTTGTGTTGCTACGTTACCTGGGTAGGGTTTTTTCTCTATTTAAACACGCAGGCGAGTAACCCGAGGCACTTCGGCAGAAGAGCCTCCCACCCTCCCTCCTCCTCTAACCTAAATAATAAGACCCGTTGCGGCAAGCAGGTAAGTGCTGCGTTTTGCTTGTTTTGGTTTCTTTACATTTAGTTTTTTTTTAAAGAAAGCTAGCTTTTTAGAGGGATGGCAGTGCAATGTTCCTCTTGCAACATGTATGAGGTGAGGGAAGCCATTAGCGTCCCTGCTGAGTACACTTGCAAGAAGTGCACCCATCTCCAGCTCCTCCAAGCCCGTGTTAGGGAACTGGAGCTGGATTTGGATGAACTGCGGATCATTTGGGAGGCAGAGAGGGTCATAGATCAGAGCTTTAGGGAAGTAGTTACTCCGAAAGTTCAAGATAGATGGGTGACAGTGAGGGGGAGTGGGAGGAGGAAGCCAGTGCAGGGACCCCCTTCGGTCATTCCCCTCAAGAACAAGTATACCGTTTTGGATACTTGTGGGGGGGATGACTTACCAGGGGCAAGCAACGAGGTTCAGGCCTCTGGCACGGAGCCTGGCCCCGTTGCTCAGAAGGGAAGGGTGGAGAAAGGTAGAGTGATAGTTCTTGGGGACTCGATAGTGAGGGGTACAGACAGACGGTTTTGTGGGGGCGACAGTGACTCACGTTTGGTATGTTGCCTCCCAGGTGCAAGGGTACGTGATGTCGCTGATCGTGTTTTCCGGGTCCTTAAGGGGGAGGGGGAGCAGCCCCAGATCGTGGTCCACGTTGGCACCAACGATATAGGTAGGAAGAGGGGTGAGGATGTCAGACAGGCTTTCAGGGAGCTAGGTTGGAAGCTCAGAGTTAGAACGAACAGAGTTGTTGTCTCTGGTTTGTTACCTGTGCCACGTGATAGAGAGTCGAGGAATAGGGAGAGAGAGCAGTTGAATGCGTGGCTACAGGGATGGTGCAGGAGGGAGGGATTCCGTTTTCTGGACAACTGGGGTTCTTTCTGGGGAAGGTGGGACCTCTATAAAAAGGATGGTCTACACCTGAACCTGAGGGGCACCAGTATCCTTGGGGGGAGGTTTGCTAGTGCTCTTTGGGAGGGTTTAAACTAACTCCGCCGGGGCATGGGAACCTGGACTGTAGCTTTAGGGTACAGGACCTTGAGTGTAGGGAGGTTATGAATAATGCAGCGATCTCGAAGGAGGGTGCCTGTAAACAGAAGGGTGGATTGAAGTGTGTATACTTCAATGCCAGAAGTATAAGGAATAAGGTAGGTGAACTTGCAGCGTGGGTTGGTACCTGGGACTTCGATGTTGTGGCCATTACAGAGACGTGCGTAGAACAGGGACAAGAATGGCTGTTGCAGGTTCCAGGGTTTAAATGTTTTAGTAGGATCAGACATGGGGGTAAAAAAGGGGGAGGTGTGGCATTACTTGTCAAAGATAGTATTACAGCAGTGGAATGGACGATGGAAGAGGACTTGCCATCTGAGGTAGTTTGGGCTGAGGTTAGAAATAGGAAAGGTGAGGTCACCCTGTTAGGTGTTTTCTACAGGCCTCCTAATAGTCCTAGAGAAGTAGAGGATAATATTGCGAGGATGATTCAGGAAAAGAGTGAAGGTAGCAGGGTGGTTGTTATGGGGGACTTTAACTTCCCAGATATTGACTGGGAGAGCTATAGCTCGAGTTCATTAGATGGGTCGGTGTTTGTCCAATGTGTGCAGGAGGGTTTCCTGACACAATATGTAGACAGGCCAACAAGAGGTGAGGCTATACTGGATTTGGTTCTAGGTAATGAACCAGGCCAGGTGTTAGACTTGGAGGTAGGTGAGCACTTCGGGGACAGTGACCACAACTCGGTGACTTTTACTTTAGTGATGGAGAGGGATAAGTGTGCGCCGCAGGGCAAGAGTTATAGCTGGGGGCAGGGAAATTATGATGCAGTGAGGCATGACTTAGGATGTGTGGATTGGAAAAACAGGCTTCAAGAGAAGAACACTAATGAGATGTGGGGATTGTTCAAGGAGCAGCTACTACGTGTCCTCGATAAGTATGTACCAGTCAGGCATGGTGTAAAGGGCCTTGTGAGGCAGCCGTGGTTTAGTAAGGAATTGGAATCCCTTGTGAAAGGGAAGAAGGCGGCATATGTAAAGATGAGGCGTGAAGGTTCAGTTGGGGCGATAGAGAGTTATAAGGTAGCCAGGAAGAATCTAAAGAGAGAGCTAAGAGAAGCGAGAAGGGGACATGAAAAGTCTTTAGCTGGTAGGATTAGGGAAAACCCAAAGGCTTTCTACAGGTATGTCAGGAATAAAAGGATGACTAGGGTAGGTATTGGTCCAGTCAAGGATAGTAGTGGGAAGTTGTGTGTGGAGGCGGAGGAGATTGGAGAGACACTAAATCAATACTTTTCATCAGTATTCACTCAGGAACAGGACACTGTTGCTGACGTGAATATGGAGTCACAAATGATTAGAATGGATGGCCTGGAAATATGCAGGGAAGAGGTTCTGGGAATATTGGAGAGGATGAAAATAGATAAGTCTCCTGGGCCTGATGGCATTTACCCTAGGATCCTATGGGAAGCTAGGGAGGAGATAGCAGAGCCATTGGCCTGGATTTTTATGTCGTCATTGTCATCGGGAATAGTACCAGAGGACTGGAGGATAGCGAATGTGGTCCCCTTGTTCAAGAAAGGGAGTAGGGATAGCCCTAGTAACTATAGGCCAGTGAGTCTGACTTCAGTGGTGGGCAAAGTCTTAGAGAGAATGGTAAGGGATAAGATTTATGAACATCTGGATAGGAATAACGTGATCAAGGATAGCCAGCATGGTTTTGTGAAGGGCAGGTCGTGCCTCACAAACCTTATTGAGTTCTTTGAGAAGGTGACTAAGGAAGTGGACGAGGGTAAAGCAGTAGATGTTGTGTATATGGATTTTAGTAAGGCGTTCGATAAGGTTCCCCATGGTAGGCTAATGCTAAAACTACGGAGGTATGGCATTGAGGATACATTAGAGGTTTGGATTAGGAATTGGCTGGCTGGAAGGAGACAGAGGGTAGTAGTTGATGGACTAAGTTCATCTTGGAGTGCAGTTACTAGCGGTGTACCACAAGGATCTGTTTTGGGACCATTGCTTTTTGTTATCTTTATAAATGATCTAGAGGAAGGGCTTGAAAGCTGGGTAAGCAAGTTTGCGGATGACACAAAAGTCGGTGGAGTTGTGGATAGTGAGGAAGGAAGTGGTAGGTTACAGCGGGATATAGATAAGTTGCAGAGCTGGGCAGAAAGGTGGCAAATGGAATTCAATGTAGCTAAGTGTGAAGTCATTCACTTTGGTAGGAGTAACAAGATGATGGATTACTGGGCTAATGGTAGGCTACTTGGTAGTGTGGATGAGCAGAGGGATCTTGGTGTCCATGTACACAGATCTCTGAAAGTTGCCACCCAGGTAAATAGTGCTGTGAGGAAGGCATATGGTGTACTGGGCTTTATTGGTAGAGGAATTGAGTTCCGGAGTCCTGAGGTCATGTTGCAACTGTATAAGACTCTGGTGCGGCCTCATCTGGAGTATTGTGTGCAGTTTTGGTCGCCATACTGTAGGAAGGATGTGGAGGCATTGGAACGAGTGCAGAGGAGGTTTACCAGGATGTTGCCTGGAATGGTAGGAAAATCTTATGAGGAAAGGCTGAGGCACTTGGGGCTGTTCTCATTGGAGAAGAGAAGGTTTAGGGGAGATTTGATAGAGGTGTATAAGATGATTAGGGGTTTAGATAGGGTCGACACTGAGAACCTTTTACCGCTAATGGAGTCAGGTGTTCTAGGGGACACAGCTTTAAATTAAGGGGTGGTAGGTATAGGACAGATGTTAGGGGTAGATTCTTTACACAGCGGGTTGTGAGTTCATGGAATGCCCTGCCAGTAGCAGTGGTGAACTCTCCTTCTTTATGGTCATTTAAGCGGGCATTGGATAGGCATTTGGAAGTTATTGGGCTAGTGTAGGTTAGGTAGGATTCGGTCGGCGCAACATCGAGGGCCGAAGAGCCTGTACTGCGCTGTATCTTTCTATGTTCTATGTTCTAAGACATTAAAATTTCAAGATACAGGATCTAACCAGTCGCTGATAGTAAGGGATGAGCAAGTACGCACTCTTTCTGGTTTGTTACCTGCGAGTGTGGTAATTTGTGGGATAGTTGGACGGAAATTTAGTGTTCCCTATGTAAGATCAGGTTTAAGTGCCTACTCAAGACTGGGGAAGTTACAGTGGGAGTGATTGACAGAGTGTCAGTTCCAGGAATTCAGTTTATTGTTGGGAATGATTTAACAGGATCCAAGGTGGGAGTGACAACCTTTGTTGTAGAGAAGCCTGAGGAAGACCAAGAAATTGAAGAGTTTAAACAGAAATATTCTGGTATTTTCCCAGACTGTGTGGTAAATCCCACTATTATAAGTCACAGCATTAAGCAAACAGTAAAGAGAAAGATGAAGGAGTTGAGGTTCAGTTAGTGGATACCCTGTTTGATGTAATGGTGCAGGAAAAACCTGAACAGACAGAGGGCTAGATAGAAGTGTTTAGTTCTGAAAGGCTAAGAGACTTGCAACAACAAAACAAGATAATAAAAGATATATGTGGATGTCTATTCCGAAAAGGAGACAGTGAATACTCTACAGGGTTATTATCTAGAAGATAGAATCCTCAGACGGAAATGGAGACCATGACAGGTTATTGCAGAGGTGACTGAAGTGCACCATATTGTGTTACCAGTAGCATACAGACGGGTGTTATGGGTAGTACATGTACTACCTGTAAGAGGTCACCTAGGGGTACGAAAGACTCGGGCTAAGGTACAAAAACATTTTTATTAGCCTGGATGTGGTCAACTTGCCAAATGGTGGGTAAGCTAAAGGTGGTAATACAACCATTACCTTTGTTGCCAACTCCCGCATTTGAAGAACCTTGCCATTAGAGAAGCCCAAAACAAATCTACTCCGTTTAATTCCGTTGAGTTAATATTCAGGCATGAAGTGAGAAGCCCTTTAATTAATTTCAAAGAAAAATTGACAGGATCAAAGTTGGAGATCTCATACTTAGATTATGAATCAGAGGTGAGGGACAGATTAAACGATGGGTGAGTTAGCTAAACAGTTCCTAAAGAGGGCACAGTATAGAATGAAGCAGATGGTAGATAAAAGCTCCGAGACTCACATTTTCCTGAGAGGATGGCACATTAGTACTGTTACCAGTGACAGGAGATCCCTTCAAAGTCAGGTTTAGTGGTCTCTATCAAATTGAGAAAAAGTTAAGTCAAGTGGACTGTCTAGTAAAGATGCCAGTTAGAAAATAAAATCAGATATGTCATGTAAACATGTTGAAATCATATTATGCTCGAGAGAAAGGTCTGAAGAAACAGGTGTTAGTTACTGCCCTGCAGAGTGAGAAATCATATCCGGATGCCATGGATTTTGATGTGCCTCCAAAATAGATTTAAAAATGAAGAGGTCCTTAAGGAGTGGCATAGGTTAGTAACTATCTGTCTCAGGAGTATAGAACGCAATTAAAAGATTTGTTACTGCAGTATAAGGACATATGTAAGAATCAGACGGGGAGGACTAATGCTATTGTACATGAAGTCGACGTAGGGAATTCTGCACTGATAAAACAACATCCCTATCGGCTTAATCCTTTCAAAGCCAGACAGGTCCAGGTGGAGGTGGAGGCTATGCCCGACAAGGACATCATTGAACCAAGCCAGAGCGAGTGGAGTTCGTCGATCGTTTTAGTTCCCAAACCGGACAGGACTCAATGATTCTGTGTGGATGATTGGAAGGTCATCATTGTTACAAAATTGGACTCATATCCAATTCCTCGATTGGAGGACTGTATCAACAAAGTCGGACAAGCCAGTTACATCACCAAGTTGGCTTTAATGTGTGATTATTGGCAGGTACCTGTACGGGACATTGGTTCAACCACTTTTGGAAAACTGTACAATTCTGGTCTCCTTGCTATAGGAAGGATGTGGTAAAACTAGAAAGGGTTAAAAGATTTCTGAGGTTGTTGCCAAGGTTGGAGGGTGTTTTCACTGGGCCAGGGGAATCCAAAACTTGAGGGCACAGGTTTAATGTGAAAGGGGTAAGATCCTAAAAAGGGGTCTAACAGGCAACATTTTCATGCAATGGATGGTGTGTGTATCAAATGAGCTGCCAGAGGAGGTGGTGCAGGCTTGTACAATTACAGCATTTAAATGGAATCTGGATGGGTATATGACTAAGAAGGGTTGAGATATATATGGCCAAACGTTGGCAAATGGGACTAGATCAATTTAGGATATCTGGTCAGCATGAGAGTTGGAACATTGGGGATTTCTCTACCGTACAGCTCTGATTATGATTTTGTTATTGCAGCAGTAAGTTACCAATTTAGGGGATTAAATGCCTACCATTTTAACACTACAACTTACATTAATATGCAAATTTTCTATCTATTAACCCACCAAACAAGCTAACTTTTGAGAATTCTCAACGTGGAATAACAAAGGTACTTAACTTCCACTCACCAATCAGTATCTACATTGAGCATGCCCAGAGATGCTGAGTAATGAGCACTAGCACATGTACCTCTTGTACACAGGCATCGGTGTCTGATATTTGTCAACTGCCTATTATTGATTGTAAATCCCTTACAATCACTTACTTAATATAGGCAGTTGATGATTTACAGGTAAGTTTCTGATAGTTTGAGTTTGTTAAGAAGCAGTGTTTTAGATATGATATTTAGATCAAGCAAATATACAGCAGTGACAATTGGGAATGGTTCACTGATACCAGAGTACAAAAAGACTATCTGAAATGTTTCATTCTCATTCAAAAAAATGGGGACAGCTTTCTAGCTGAGATAATAGACTTGGATGAAGAGATTGAGGGGTGGGTTAGTAAATTTGCAGACGACACAAAAGTTGGAGGTGCCATTGATAGTATTAAGGGCTATGGCAGGCTGCAGCATGACATAGACAGGATGCAGACCTGGGCTGAGAGATAGCAGATGGAGTTCAACCTGGATAAATGTGAAATGATGCATTCTGGAAGGTCGAACTTGAATGTTCAATATAGGATTAAACACAGCATTCTTGGCAGTGTGGAGGAACAGAGGGATTTGGGTGTGCAAGTACATAGATCCCTCAAAGTTGTCACCCAAGTGGATAGGGTTGTTAAGAAAGCATATGGTATTTTGGTTTTCATTAACAGGGGAATTGAATTTAAGAGCTGCGAGGTTTTGCTATAGTTCTACAAATTCCTGGTGAGACCACACTTGGAATATTGTGTCTAGTTCTGGTTGCCCTACTATAGGAAAGATACAGAGGCTTTGGAGAGGGTGCAAAGAAGGTTTACCAGGATGCTGCCTGGACTGGAGAGCTTGTCTTACGAAGAGAGGTTGACTAAGCTTGGACTTTTCTCTCTGGAGAGGAGGAAGAGAGATGACCTGATCAAGGTATACAAGTTAATGAAAGGCATGGATAGAGTCAATAGCCAGCGACTCTTCCCCAGGGCAGGATTGACTGGGAAAAGGGGTCATAGTTTAAAGATATTAGGAAGAAGTATAGAGGAGACGTCAGAGGTAGGTTCTTTATGCAAGGAGTTAAGAATGCATTGCCAGCAGTGATGGTGGAAGCAGAGTCATTGGGGCCATTTAAGCACCTGCTGGACATGCACGTGGACAGCAGTGAATTGAGGGGTGTGTAGGTAAAGTTTTTTTTATACATCAGGATTAATGCTCAGCAGAACATTGTAGGCCAAAGGGCCTGTTCTGTGCTGTATTTTTCTATTCTTTATGCTCGAATTCTTTCATGGGTATTCCTTCTCTCTTCCTGGCCCATCATCCTGGTGAGGACTAATCAATAAAGACTGTTCTTCATGAATTGTTTGATGAGAATTACTGCCTAAGAGTTCTGTCTAATGAAAACTCAGAACTGCCCTCTGCTCCTTGCACTTGTATATCAAGGGGCATGTAATTTTCAGACAATAAATTGTCTAAAACTTTTTGGCCAATGGGCATAGTATAATATGATGCTGGATGACTATTGTCATCTTGTTCACCTTCATTTGAAGACTTCTCTTCACTTTATCTGAGACAAAACCTTACTTTCAAAAATACACTGATCATAGGGTACTTAGGGGATGTTGTGGGACAATATGCAAGGCTGTCAGCAGGACCTATTACGTTTCAACTATTCATGTTACTGCAGGTATAATAAAGGTGATGAGACTTTCTTGTTAGGTGAGGAGACATCAAAAAGGCCACATGGGGTTAGTAGCATAGAAGGTTGGGGTGAGAGATCTTGCATAAGAGATTAGCATGTAAAATTAACAGTGAATGGGATTACAAATGGTATACTGACATGGATTGAAAACTAGTTGGCTGATAAGAAACGGATTCAGGTCAGGACACTTCATCTTTGACTCTCCTGCATCTTTACAGTTCCACATTTTACTGACTCTGACTTCCAGCATCTGCAGTGGGGGAAAAAAAACCAGTTCATTTGACTGGTAGCCAGTAACTAGTGGGATCAGTACTTGGACCCCAGCTATTGACAAAACTTCCCTCATCTAAATCAATATATTGACATAATCTCTCTAATTTGCAGATTTCAAATCCAGGTTGGAGGATGAACTGTGAGGAGAATGCAGAGATGCTTCAATATGATTTACAAGTGGAGTAGATAAAGTATGATGTGCAAAATGAGATGTTAAGTAACAAAAAGAGAAAGACTGAGGGAGTTGGACGTACGTGTGTGTGTGTGTGTGTGTGTGTGTGTATACAAGGACTCTCCTCCAAAGAAAAAAGGAGAAAGGCAAGTTATTATCTGAATGGTGATAGATTGGGAAAGGGATAGGTGCAACAAGGTCCTTGTATACCAGTCACTGAAAGCATGCAAGTGGTGAAGGCGGCAAATGGTATGTTGGCCTTCATAATGAGAGGGTTTCAGTATAGCAGCAGAGATGTCATGTTTCGATTGCACAGGTTATTGGTGAGACCATGCCTGGAGTGTTGGTTTCATGAGTGTTCTGACAATGGAACAGAATGTAGCAAGGGTTTACCAGACTGTTTCCTAGAATGACAGGACTGACATATGACATGAGACTAGATTGGTTGGGATTATATTCACTGTACTTTAGAAGAATGAAGAGGGATCTCCTAGAAACCTGTAAAATTTTAACATGACTAGATAGTTATAACGCAGGAAGGAAGTTTCTGATGACATCCAAAAATGGGTCACATTTCAAGGATATAGGATAGGCCAAGGTGAGGTGATACATTTTGGGAAGTCTAATTCTAGACCAATTTATACAGTTAACAGAAGAGCCTTGGGAAAAGTTGAGAAGCAGAGAGATCTGGGAGTTCAGATCCATTGTACCTGAAGGTTGCTGCACAGGTGGATAGAGTGGTCAAGAAGGCGTTTGATATGCTTGCCTTCATCAGATGGGGTATTGAGTATAAGAGCTGACAGTCCATGTTAAAATTGTAAAAGACATTGGGTCGGCCACATTAAAATACTGTGTACAATTCTGGTCACATTACCAAAAGGATGTGGACACTTTGGAGAGGGTGCAAAGGTGGTTTACGATGATGTTGCCTGGTATGGAAGGTGCTAGTTATGAAGAGAGGTTGAGTAGGTTAGGATTGTATTCATTAGAAAAAAAAGGAGGTGGGGGTGACCTGATTGAGGTCTACAAATCATGAAGGATATAGACAGGGTAGATGGAGGTAAGCTTTTTCCCAGGATTCAAT
This sequence comes from Hemiscyllium ocellatum, assembly GCF_020745735.1. Taxonomy (NCBI): domain Eukaryota; kingdom Metazoa; phylum Chordata; class Chondrichthyes; order Orectolobiformes; family Hemiscylliidae; genus Hemiscyllium; species Hemiscyllium ocellatum. The sequence goes on along the minus strand of NC_083426.1, from coordinate 10,180,464 downwards.
AATGAAAAGTTATGCTTTCAAGGTGAGAGGTGAAAAGTTTAAGGGGGATACACACGCAAGTACTTCACACAGAGGGTAGTAGGTGCCTGGAATGCGTTGCCCACAGAGGTAGGCATGGTAGATTTATTTAAGTTGGGTCTGGACAGATGCATGAGTCGGTGAGGAGCAGAGGGTGCTTAGGAATTGGGTGACAAGTTTAGACAATGTATTTGGACTGCCTCAGGCTTGGAGGGCTGAATGGCCTGTTCCTGGGCTGTAAATTTTCTTTGTTCTTCCTTGTTCTAGGCCATTTAGGACTGAGACAAGAAATAATTTCTTCACCCAGTAGAATTCCCTGTCAGAGAGAGTTGATGTCCAAACATTGAACATTTAAGGAATTAGATATTGTTCTTGAAGATAAAGGGATCAAAGGGTATGGGGAAAATGTGGGAACGGGGTATTCAAATACTTGGTCATGATCACATTGAAATGATGGAGCAGGCTTAAAAAGGGCTGAATGCCCTACCCCTGTTCCTACTTTGTTTCTATTAAACAGTGAGTGAGTAAAGATGTTGCATGGAATAGTGAGCGTGGTAGAGCATGAGCCTGGTGGAAGACGGATGCAGCATTACAAAGAGTCTAAGAGGTAGCAGAAGGGAGTGTGGCACTTTTGTGAAGTGGAAAGGTCAATGACCTTCTCACAGCACTGCTAATTGTCCCTCTGCATCATTGTGGTGGTCGCCTCATAAGTCTGGCAAGATCTCGTGGGCTGACCTACTTCACTTCTCCTTTACACTATCCCCTCCACCTAGACCTCCAATTCCTTGTCAGAGAACCATTGTGCCGTCTTCCCATTTGCTGAAATGTGTTGATTCCATCTGAACTGGATAACTTTAAAATCCAAATGCTGATTAGAGTGCCAAGGATGCTGGTCCTTTGGCAGACATTGGGTGAGTAGGGAATTGTTCTGTGGTAAGACAGGACTAGAATTGGACGAGAGAGGAGGTGGGGAATGTAGTTAATGAGGGATGTTTAGATGTGTGGTTATCCAGTTTTCAATGCAGACTGCCTCCAACAGCATGGGTTCAATCCTCACACTGAGTGAGATTACCATGAAGGACTTGCCTTTTCAATCTCTCCCCTCGTCTGACCTTCGGGTACCCCACCACCAAACACCTCTCTAATTAGAGAGCAGCCCAATAGAACTATGGTGACTGTACTGAATATAGTCTGGAACAGCTATTGGATCATGTCTAATTGAAAATAGTACTTGATTTTAACATGCAATATATTTTTCAAGTATCAAACCTGGTAATGAGTGGGCTTTTAACAACACCACAACTTCATGCCAGTTAGGCCAGCATTACTATGTGAAAAGGAAATAGGATTAGTCTTTTACAGTTTCTCTTACTGTGACAAGTTAATTATGTGCTGATAAAAATTTAACATTCATTCCATTCAACTAGAAAGTACAAGACCAATGTACTTTGTTATATTTCCTATGATCCCCTGTTGTAATGATGTTTACAATCCCATTAGTTGTCTAGCAATGATATAAACAGCGGGGAATACCATATTGACAATCTCCCATCCAAGCTTCTACAGAATGCATGCTCCAACTGTTTCAATCAGGAGAGTAAATACCACTTCTTCAAAAGCATTCATCAACAATATAAATTCTCAAGCGCTACGCTAAAAGTATAACATACATCCATGTGTCAAACTAAGTCAAGCGACAGTCCAATAAGGTAATCAAAATGTAAATAATAAATTTCTTTTAAAATACTAAAATGGTAAGGTTTTATTAGCTGAACCACGTACACAGTACTTTTCTTCTACAGCTAAATTCATAGATTCATGCTTACAAACCAAATGCTGTATATAAAAATTATAAATCTGTAACCTATATACAAAAAGAAGTCACTCATTTCAATGCATTGGTTGAAATATTTATAATCTGCATGACCTTTTATAATATCTGCAACAATTAAAATGTTCTACCTGATATTCAAAGCCCTTAAAGCTGAGTTTTGTGCTACTCAGTCACTGTGTAATGTTAATTGACGCAAGGGTAAAAAGTCAATTACCTGGATAACTGATTCTTCTGGTGCATGTGTGGAAGGTATTGCATTCAGAATCAGCATATACTGAATTTGATTGCTGTTGATTGTTCAAAGATCTCTCCTATTTATACTTTAAGTACTTCCTGCTCAAGCACAAAGGTGGGTTACAGCCAATGGTAAAGTTTCATGAATTCTGTTCTGCTAAATTCCTTATTACCCAAACACTGAAGACGTTACACAGTTGCTTGGAATTTCCAAGGCTGTTTTGGTCCAAATTGTACATTTGCCAGAATTTGGCCACTACAGTCTTTCTGGCTTCCACCAATTATCCATCCTCAGAAAAGTCCAATAGATCCTTAGAGCAGTGATATTTTTATTCCCACATCAATGGTTCTCTTGTTACCCCATTACTGCATAATATTGGATTGTAGCAGATTTGAGCTTTCTAGAAAGTGAACGAAAGAATGCCCCAAATTCATTTTAGGGTCCTAGTCTTGCATCTGCTGTAGCCGTTAGAATTGAAATTGAATCCATATCTGAAAGGACTTTTCTCAGATGAAAAAATACCTCTCATCCTGCCTAGGTCAGATATGAAACCAAGTTCATATACCTGATTAAAAAAAAATACTGCATTTCCAACACATACACTGAAGAACCAGGTCAAGATCCAGTGCTACATGAAGACTGTCAAATGTTTTTCATAGCATCTTTAACTGACATCCTGGAGGGCAGAGTGTCATTTCTTATTTAATCCGCTCAAATGTGGCAAGATAGTCTAACATATTGGCATTATACTCCGCTGAATCCAATCCTCAGAAACTGAAGTTGTTTTAAAATATCACACAAGCCCAAGAGAAATTTTTTTTCTCTCTCCTGGCTGGATTTGAATACTAGTCACAGCTGAGAAAGGATATTATTTTCTAAAAAAAAAGTGTTAGCCAAATGCTGCTTTTTAAAATGTGAGTCTCCCATTTTTTGTAACAACAACAAAACACTATCTCTGTAATTGAAGCACAACAAATGAAGAAATAGTATTTTACAATTAGGCTGCACTTGTGTGCTACTACAGTGTAGTGTTAATTTCAAATGTAGGAAGAAAATTCATACATTTCTCTAGGGGGAGAAAAGTAGCCTGATATTAAAAGAAGAAAACAAAACCATTTTGAAAATAATAATTTCTTGCAATTCATGACTTTTCTGCCCTCACCCTTACAACAGAAAAGGATAAATGCATACTGGAATAAGGTCTTGTTGACAGCAATACATTTCTCTGACCACAAAAAAATTGTCATGTTTCATGCAAGACAATGAACACTGGTGCATCACTGAACTATGGAGAGTTCATTGAGTTGTCCTCTCTCAACATCCAGACATCTGTACTGAACAGGAGCTAAGATGGTGAGAAACAACAACCATACCTTAAATGTTTTGTGATGGCTTCCCCAATCAACTTAAAGGCGCAAGGTCAAGATCTACTGTTGTCCCGGCTGACCTACCTTAGGATGAACTAATGATTAAAGTTGAAATATTTGAATGTTATGGTTGAGTAGTGGCCCTCATGCTGCACTAACTTACTACTTTGTAATATACCCTATCATCTCTTTTAAGAAAAACATTTTCTTGCTACATTACAGCCATACTTGAAGCACTGAAATTGCATCCAATGTAATACCAATTCTGTAAAATAAATGGTTTTCTAAAATGGTTTACCATTTCTCAGGAAGCAGTCTTTCTGCTACATTTTACTGAGTAATTGCATTGGGTACACAATGAAAATAAAAAAAAACGCACTTGTACATTATCTCAATTAACAAACACTGGAAAAAATACAAAATCATGTAAGTTTCATAATAACATACCAAATGCATCAGGTAAACCCCTTCCTCTCCTCTGTCACTCATTACAAGATAACTATTCCATTTGTTTCTTTTAACCCTCTCCCCCAAGCCCAGAGGTTTTTGATAAATTTACAAGACACTACACTTTGATCTTTGCCGACTTTCTAAAAGTAGACAAAGCATCAGGGTGATTCTCCCCATACATCCAAAACTAACAGACTAGGTACCATCACCATTGAAAGCAGTTGCAACATTGGCTTTCTCCACCTAGACTAAAAGTTACTCCAAGTCCTTTTCCTGTTGAAGTGAGTTTCATTACTGACACTCCAGTAATGTTATTTAGTCTAAATTCTCAAGGAAAAGAAGTTTTTTTCCCCTGGAGAAGACAGTTTTTTTTTTGTAAAGCTCCACTTGTTTCAGGAATGCAGGCGAGGCAGTCAATGTAGGAATACTGGATGGAGGAGAGACCGTCAATTTGACTAGGTGTCTGTTTCAAAGGACTTGCATAAGGCAGAGGTTTAGGCCACCCTGATCACCTGACCCACTATTTCTTCATTCTGCTGGTGTTTCTGCAGAGAGGAAGAAAAGGACAAGATTACACCTCAGTAAAATGTAATGTGCATAATTTCTATGTAAAATCAATTCAGAAACTAATAATTATTGAGAAATGCTACCCAGAAGGTTTATATATTCTAACTGAATTGAAGGACTTAAATTATTCACTACAGAAAAAAGTAGATATAAGGACAGATAATAAGCTAGATTGTAAATATCATTTGTCCTGAGTTTACCATTTGTCTCACACTCTGGGCTGTAGTTCATAGTGGATTAGCTGGCATGTTTCATTAACCCAGGGGTTCCTCACAACTTTGTCTTCTGGCTCTGATCCCTTTCATAGTGCCCTCCTCACACTAAAGCTTATTCACACACGCTGAAGATTAGATTAGATTAATTACTTACAGTGTGGAAACAGTCCATACTGGATGAATCTTCTCTTTTGTAATTTCTTGCTAAACACAATCTCCATCTCTATTACAGTGCAATGGCTGATTCCAACTTGACATCATCAATCTCTCTCTTCTATAGCTATTCAATGTTTCTGGCAAAACTAACCACCAGAAATCCCTATCACTTCTGTTGCTACCTCCAGGAAGCCTAGATTCCTTAATCATGCCAAACACATTTTCCTTTTTCCCAGAAACTCTGAACATTCTATAATGGCTATGTCAGTCCATGACTTTAGCACTTCCATAGCTTGGAGGATCGAATGAATCTTATGATATGATAGGTGATCCATTTCCCATCTCCAGCATCTAAACATTATCTCAAACTTACTTCTCCTGCCTTTATTTCAATGTTGCTCTGGCCGGTGCTCAAAGCTTTTCTCTCATCTCTTTAAAGATGCATCAGTACCATTGGGTAGCTATTTCTTCACACTAAATGTCTCAATCTCGACTGGTCACATTCATCTCATAAATTTATTCAAAACTGTGCAACTACTTTCCTCTCCAAATGCCTATCTGCTCTCAATTTCAGACTTTTAAAACCAAACCTTGGCATCATCCAATAACTGCTTAATTTGGTGGGTTTCTTTGAATTTTTTTCAACCTTTGTGAAGTCTTAACTATTCATTAATGTTGGTTTACTGATTAAAAGTACTAAAAGGGTTTCGCTGCCTTCAAACACATGATGATGCTCACAGCCGTGATATAGTATATTTTATTGTGTAGCAATATTTATCCAGATCAAACACTTCAAAAGTTGATGGATTCATGGATTGAGAACATACTCAAAATGACTAATACAGTACATCTACAAATAAGCACAATTCCAGTGTGTGCACTGATGATGCAATCAGAAACTGTTATGGTACATGGGAGAACAAAAAGCAGAAACATCTAGAAATACTCAGGTTGAGGAAGAGTTGTGAAGCACTGGAAACTAGTCAGTGTTTCAGGTGCAAAACTCTTCTTTCAGAATGAAGAACAATGATCTGAAATATTGACTGATCATCTTCTGCTACTCTGCAAATGTTAGCATACTTGATTATTTCCAGCTGTCTTGTTTTTTAAACTTTGACTTTCTGCAGTATTTTGCTTTTTGTTTAGCTTGTCAGGAAAGCTCCTTGAAATGCTACTACGGTTGTTCAAATTGTTTGAAGTGGATAAGTGCCCAGGAATATTGATCAGACAACAATTAAGACTGAAAAAGAAAATGAGCTGTAGAAGCATAACTACTGTTTGAAGGAGCGATGCTACAGAGGTAACTTGGACATGTTATTTTGTTAAGTGCAAGGCTTTTGAAGAGGAGTTAAAAGTGGTTTCATTCCAAAACAGAACAAGTCGGAATTTTCAGTTTACAAAAAGTGAGATTGCCCAAACTCTGGGAAGTGAGCAGTATTGTTGTGGATTCTAGATAACAGTGCCATATTTTGAACAAATAGCTGCAGGACAGTAAACGTGTGAATTTTCTGTGGTCAAACAGATATACTCTATTACCTAATGGCTATATTAAGGTCAAGTGTGTACAAAAACAGAGTTTGTTACTCTAACTGTCCTGTTTCCTATACCACCTTGGCTGAACCTACACTGCTGGGGAACTTTTGTTGAGGAGGATGTCAGCGCAGAGTGAAGGTGGCAGCCCCACACTACTCTGAAAATGTAACAGAATAATACATTACCTTTTTTTTGTTTTTTTTTCTACAGCCTACCCAGAAATCATTCAGGCTGTTGAATAAATATAAATATACAAATAAATATCACAAAAATTACAGATGACAACCTTAAGGGTTGGTTTTTAATAAATACTTAGGGCTAGCATTATAAAAATCTTCATTTCTCACAGGAATACATCTTCAAGGGTGAAGAAAATCAACTGCATTAATGGTCTGTGTACAAATTCCAATATTTTCCTTTCTACATTCAAAGGTGGGAAAACATGACAAGAAAAATTGTATACTCTGAAGAATTAGGAGATAGGATTTCCCCTTATTCAAATTGCATACGTGCTCACATACATCTGAGTGTTCTAGCAATATTGTAAACGAGTTAACAACATGCAGCTGACGAGAGACCAGATTAATCAGGTAACACACACAACTTTGGAAATATACAGCAGATGAGTCAGCTCTGAAGGTGAATTGTGGGTTAATGCTTTGGGTAAAGACTGATGATTCAGGACATATTTATTTTTCCATACTCCTTTATCCATTGCAGGTGACATGTGCTGTGATTGATCTCTCCAGAACAGGGGAGAGGTCTATCTTGATATATCTTTCCTGTACTTGAAGGTCGACAAAACTGTGGTGATCTCTTTTTGCCAATTTTAGTAAATTACATATTTTCATTTTCAGAAAGAGGAAGCAAATTTGGTCAGTGGATACAAGCCACTCTCCTGCTCTCTTCCCTTTCTTCTGATTCCTTTTGACTTCTAGTCCCAATGTTGTTCAGATGTTCGTCTGCCAAAGCTTTAGTATACTCTGACCTTCCACCTGTAACACTCCAAATGATTTGTTTTCTTTATGCCACCACTAAGTTACAATACTCACATAATGCTCAACTCTTTCTGTTGTCTTATTTTTGTGCTCTCTTCTGATTCTTCCAGAGCCTTTGTGAACCTTTAGTATTGTCTGTTTTCCAAGAGTTGCCAAATTCTGCATTCATTTTACCCATTCTAAACTACCCCTTTCTGATTCTTCTCCTTCTTTGAAATCCCCAAAGCTATCTTGGATTCTCAAAATTAGGATCATGTGAAATTAGGAGAAAGTGAGGACTGCATCATGTGAAATTAGCTGAGGGATTGGGGCAGCAGCACCCACCTTTTCATTACTACAGTGTAAAGCTTGATTTTTGAAAATCACTTACTCACATGAACAGCTTTGAACAGCAAGAATTTACCAGAACCACTACTAGTGGGCAGCACGGTGGCACAGTGGTTAGCACTGCTGCCTCACGGCGCCTGAGACCCGGGTTCAATTCCTGACTCAGGCGACTGACTGTGTAGAGTTTGCACGTTCTCCCCGTGTCTGAGTGGGTTTCCTCCGGGTGCTCCAGTTTCCGCCCACAGTCCAAAGATGTGCGGGCCATGCTAAATTGGCTGTAGTGTTAGATAGGGGTAAAAATGTAGGGGTATGGGTGGGTTGCGCTTCGGCGGGTCGGTGTGGACTTGTTGGGCCAAAGGGCCTGTTTCCACACTAAGTCTAATCTAATCTAATCTAGTCCAAAGTAACTACACAGGACAAGTAGATATTAAGGTTCCAATCATTTTCTAATAATCCATTTCAGACCGCAACAAGACAAAAGAAGCAGATATACGCCAGTTAGCCCCATTGAGTCAGCTCTGCTATTCAATCATGGCTGATCTGTTTCTTAACCCCATTCTCCTGCCTACTCCCGTAACCTTTGATCCTCTTGCTAATCGAGAACCTACCTCTGTCTTAAGTGATTTGGCCTCCACAGTCTTCAGTGGCAATGAGTTTCACAGATTCACCACCCTCTCGCTGAAGAAATTCCTCCTCATCTTAGTTTTTAAAGAGATGTCCCTAATGCGAGGCTGTGCCTTTGGGTCCTAGACATATACTGGTGAAAATATCTTCTCTATGGCCACTCTATCCATGTTTCTCAATATTCTGTAAGTTTCAATGAGATTCCTCCCACTCATCCTTCCAAACTCAGAGTACAGAACCAGAGTCCTCAGCTGCAAGCCCTTCATCCCATGGGATCATTCTTGTAAACATCGTATGGAGCCCCTCCAACTCCAGCACATCCTGCCTTAGATATTGGGTCCAAACTGTTCAAAATATTCCAAATGTAGTCTGATCAGGGCTTTACACTGATTGAGCAGTGCATCTCTGCTCTTGTATTGTAGCCCCCTTGAAAATGAATGCCAACATTGCGTTGGCCTTCCTTTTCTGTGGAGATGTCAGTGTTGAACTGGGGTAGACAATATCAGAAGTTACATGACACCAAATTATAGTCCAACAGGTTTATTTAAAATCGCAAGCTTTCAGAGTGTTGCTTCTTTATCGTCAGGTGCTCTGAAAGCTCATGATTCTAAATAAACCCATTGGACCATAACCTGGCATTGTATAACTTCTGACTTTGTAAGATCTCTGAAGTCATTCCACTTTTAGAAAATAGTCTATGCCACTATTCCTCCTGCCTCTAATTCCGCCTACCTAAGTCCATAACCTCTCACTTTCCCACGCTGTATTCCATCTCGTTGTCTGTGCAAGTTCTTCTGCAGCCTCCCTACTTCTTTAACACTACCTGTCCTTCTACCCATCTTTGTGTCATCTGCAAACTTAGCAATAATACTTACAATATGAAAAGTCGTGGCCCCAACACAAACACTTCAGAACACCACGAGTCATCAGCTGCCATCCTGAAAAAGACCTCTTTATCCCTACTCTCTGCCTTCTGGTCAGTCAGCCGATCCTCTCTTCATGCCAGTACCTTGCCCTCACGCCATAGCTCTCATTTAGCAGCCTCCTGTGTGGCACCTTGTCAAACGCTTTCTGAAAATCAAGTCCACTGGCTCTTCTTTGTCTGACCTGCTCATTACCTCCTCAAAAATTCTAATGGATCCATCAGGTATGACCTCCCCTTGAGGAAGCCGTGCTGACTCAGCCCTATTTTACCATGCACTTGCAAATATTCTGCAATCTCACTGTTAATAATGGATCCTAAAACCTTACCAAGGTCAGGCTAACTAGCCTTTAGTTATCTCCTTCAGAACTCTAAGGTGTAGTGCATTAGGTCAGGGTGATTTAACCACCTTCAGACCTTTCAGCTTCCCAGCACCCGTGTCTGTGGCGCAGTCAGTCAGCACATTCGGTTGTTAACCGAAAGGTTGGTGGCTCGAAACCACCCAGAGGCGGAGTGCTCACCGTTCTCACAACAACTGCTTGGGGCAGCACAGTGGCTCAGTGGTTAGCATTGCTGCCTCACAGCACCAGGGTCCCAGGTGCTGTCTGTGTGGAGTTTGCACATTCTGTCCGTGTCTGCGTGGGATTCCTCTGGGTGCTCCGGTTTCCTCCCATATTCCAAAATGTGCAGGCCAGGCGAATTGGCCATGCTAAATTGCCTATAGTGTTAGATGCATTAGTCAGAGGGAAATGGGTCTGGGTGGGTTGCTCTTTGGAGAGTCGGTGTGGACCTGTTGGGCCGAAAAGCCTGTTTCCACACTGTAGGGAATCAAATCTTACCTTCTCCTTAGTGATGGCAATTACAATCACCTATGCCCCTGAATCTCTTGAAATTCTGGTATGCTGTTGGTGTCTTCTACTGTGAAAAATGATGCCAAGTACCCATTCAGTTCCTCTGTCACTTATTTGTTCCCATTACTACTTCTCCAGCCTCACTTTCTGGTGGTCTAATGTCTATTCTTGCCTCTCTTACTTTTCACGTATCTAAATAAAAACTCTTGCAATCGTCTTTGATATTACTAGCTAGCTTACTCTTATTTCATCTTCTCCACCTTTATTGCTTTTATAGTTACCCTCTGCGGGTTTTAAAGCTTCCCAATAATCTTCATCACATTGTATGCTATCCCTGACTTCCCTAATCACCGATAGTCAATTTGAACTCCCCTTAGCATGTTTTTTCTTCCTTGGGAGTAACTTCAGCTGAGTCTCCCGAGTTACCCCCGGAAATGCCTGCCAGGGCTGCTCCATGCTCTTCCCTGCTAGGCTCCTCCCGCACGTTTTTGTAGTTACCTTTACTCAACTGCAACACAGCTACATCTCCTTCTCAAACTGCAGGGTGAATTCTACCATATTATGGTCACTGACCCCTAGGGATTATAGAGTCATAGAGTTGTACAGCATGGAAACAGACCCTTCAGTCTAACTCGTCCATGCCGACCATAGATCCAGACTTTGTCTATTCACCCTATTCACGCCCCTCATGATTTTATAAACAAAGGTCACCCCCCTCAGCCTCTGATGCTCCAGGGAAAATAGTCCCAGCCTATTCAGCAGCTCCCTATAGCTCAAACCCTCCAACCTTGGCAATATCCTTGTAAATCTTTTCTGAATCCTTACAAGTTGCACAACATCCTTCCTATAGTAAGGAGACCAGAAGTGCACACAATACTCGAAAAGTGGCCAAATCAATGTCCCATACAGCTGCAACATGACTTCCCAACTCCTATACTCAACGCACTGACCAATAAAGGCAACCATGCCAAATGCTTTCTTCACTATCCTATCTACCTGTGACTCTGCTTTCAAGGAATTACTTCACCTTAGCTGCCTAATCAAGTCTGCTTCATTACACACCACCAAATCCAGAATTACCTGCTCTCTATTTGACTCTATCACAAGCTGTTCCAAGCAAAATCTTGTAGAGATACCATATATTCTTTGTGGAGTTCCACTACCAACCTGATTTTCCCAGTATACCTGCATATTGAAATCTCCCATGATTATTATAATTGTGCCTTTCTAACATGCCTTTGAAGCAAATTTCTTATTATTGCTCTCCTCTCCAGTTATTTCTCCAAAAAGATATCTGGTTTGATTTTTGGCCCCAAATCCAAAAATACCATGAATTTAGGAATTCATTCCTCGAATAACTGATGGCCTTTCATCAGCCAGTCAAAATATATCTTCCTTGCTAATCATTCAGTGACTACGTAAAGTATTTTTACCATATTCTACAGAAGTAGTAAATATTTGTGGCAAGCTCAGGTCTTGCAGCTTCTTTGATTGCACTCTTGACTTCCCTTTAAACTACTAATTACTCATTTTGTGCCTCCATAACAGCTGCACATTGTATCACATCTGGGGATTTGTGCAGTCGTGCCGTTCCATATTTCAGACAGACAGTCACAAGTTCACTGGTTTGATGAAAAGCCGAATATCTGAACAATATGGACAATCTAGCTGACTCCAATCCTCATGGGACCACAATATGTTGCTTGTTCTATCAATAAACATATTGACTTGGATCCCGTTTACAACTCTCTGAGAAAAAGAATAGGAAATGACATCACCACAGGACATTACATCACCAACCCAAGAAATACCAAACACAAATAGAAAGTAGGCTACACCACCAGTGCTTCATTCTAGGCTCACTGAAGATGTTACCTTCAAAATATCTGAAAAACAAACCTTCCAGTTCAGCGAGCAAACCTACATCCATGCTGCTTGTTCAATAGTCTGACTGAGGTTTACTATTTACTGATCGAATAACTATGCAAGACTTCCAAAACATGATTCAACTGTACTAACCCATTAAGATTGTTATTTATCTCCACCTAACCACAAAGCTTTTAAGAACATATTAACACCCAAGCTTTACATAACACTAAGTTGACAGCTACATACCTCTGGCACGAAGTCATAAATCAGGAGCAGGAGTATCTCACTTGGCCCTGAAGCATGGTCTGCCCTTCAATAATATGATCAATCTGATTACTCTATATTCCCACCTACCCTTAAGATCCTTGATCAACACGAGTTTGAAGGTTATATCGCTGCCTTAAAAATATTCAAGGACTTTGCTTCTACCACCCTTTGGTGCTTTAAACCTACACAAAGTTCCAATGACTTATGACTTTCTGCAAGGAAGAAATTCTTACCTCAGTCTTAAATGGGTAACCCAGTGTTTGAAACAGTGATCCCTTGTCCTAGATTCTCCTTCAAGGTGTCAATTAAGACACCTTATATTCCTTTAAATTCCAATGGATACAAGCCTTCCCTCTCCAAACCGACCCATAAGGTAACCTACTCTTTTCAAGTATTGGTCTGATAAATCTCTCTGAACTGCTTCCAACATATCAACACCATTCCTTAAAATAAAAATAATACAAAAACTGTATGCAGTAGTTAAGATGCGATTTCACCAATGCCCTGTATAACTGAAGTGTAATCCGAAACCCCTAAAATAAAAAACAGTAACATTCTATTAGTTTTCCTGTTTGCAGTACCTGCATACTAACCTTTAATAATTCATACACTGGGACAGCCAGATCTTTCTGCATCTCTCCCAATTTAGATTTTCTTTTAATTCTTCCTGCCAAAATAGATTATTGCACATTTTCTAACAATCTATTTGCCAGATCTTTGCCCACTCACTTAACTTGCATATATCTTTGTAGCCTTCTTATGTCCTCTTCAGACCTCTTTCTTCATTCGTGCAATTCATTTAAGTTTTAAGAGTTGAGGCCCCACCACTGATCCCCGTGGCATACCACTCATTACACCTTGCCAACCCGAAAATAATCAATATTTGCCTCCTGCCTCCTATTAGCTAGCCAATATTCTATCCATGCCAAAGCATTACCCCTATGAGACTGAATCTTCTACAATAACCTCTGATGTGGTTCCTTATCAAATGTCTTTTGGAAATCTAAGTACAGTACCTCCATTGGTTCCCCTTTATCCACAGCATGTTGTTGTTATTCCTTTACAGAAATCGATTAAATTGGTTATTAATTTTGCTTTCACAAAAACATATTGACTCTGTCTTCTTACTTTGAAGCTTTCTTATGTCCTGTAAGGACAACTTCAATAATGGCTTCTAACATCTTCTCTTTGACAGATGCTCAGTCAATTAACCTGTAGCTTACTATTGGTGTTCCTTCCTTTTTAAATAAGGAAGTTGCATTCACTATTTTCATCAAATGGAACTTAGACTGAATCTAGTGAATTTTAGAAATTAAAACAAATGCCTCATTTAACTTGAAAGCCAATTCTTTTAAGATTCTAAGATGAAAGATTGGGAGACTTTCCTAGTGCCAATAATTTGCTCAGAACCACTTCTCTGGTGATTATAATTTTCTTAAGTTCCTCTCCTTTCTTTTCCTGATGTACAACTATTGCTGAAAAGTTACTTGTAACCTCTTAAGTGAAAAATGATGCAAAACACCTGTTCAAAATATCTGCCTTCTCCTTCTTTTCCATTACTAATTCCTCAGACTCACTTTCTACAGAATGGATACTCATTTTGTCAAAGCTTTTCTTTTTAAAATATCTGTAGAAACTCTCCAGAACACAATAAATCTTTTGAACTTGAAATATTAACTCTGTTTCTCTTTCCACAGATGCAGCCAGATCTGAGTTCCTCCAGCACTGTCTGTACTTACTTGATATTTTAAACTGCACACAGGTCCACGTAAGATACTCATAACTTCAGTCTGCATGACACTAAACTCAATTTAAAAACAACTAATCAAATTTACTTCCTCTAAAAACATACACATGAAATGTTAGTCATTTACTCTGATCAAGATTTGAGTTGAGGAGACCAGCAATGTTAAATGGACATTGCTACCAAGTAAAAAGGGGACTGAAGTTATGTTCAATTCCTTTAAAGAAAATTGGAACTTTAATTGATGGAAGAAAGTAGAGTTCTTTCGTGATTCTGCATCACTTATACAACATGGAGTGTTTTGTGTGAAATCAGAACGATCACATGGAAGTTTTCATTCATAGCAGCCAGCTATTATAGTACAACAATCAGAACTGGATCTGACATCAAACCATAACAAATTAAATTTTAAAAACGCTAGATAAGTAAATTTAGTAGCTCAAAAGTTCACGAACCAGCTTCACAGCATACGATTGTTACATAGCACAGTTGAAGTTTTACATTGTCACCTGATCTAATTTCACAAGAATAATGCCAAGTAATAAAGTACCTTTACAACCCTAATTTGGAAAAGTAAAACTTTTAAAAGACCATTTTCTTTTTCAGAATTGATAAAAGACTCAAGGACATCAACCTGCCTTTGACTTAACTGCAATGATCTGACTTCTCTTCCCGAATCCAGCTGCAGCCTATCCCTATTATTGAACACCACATCCTTATTTTCCAGGCAATAACTGATTTCATCTAAATATCTTTCCCAGTGTTGTTCCAATTTCTGTCCCCAATCCAAACTGCCACCTTGTACTTTTTTTCCAATTTTCAAACAGGAAAAACTGGCAGAACAATTTCTTTTAAATTTTCTGTCTATTTTCTTTTCTTAAAATTATGTAAAATAGGAAGCTGACACTCAATACATCTTTCTTTAAAACGAGCGACTCCAATTACTCTAGCTAATCTGTTCTTTCTCACAGTCCGTCAATTATTTGAGTATGTGTCTAATTCCCATTTAAAAGTTAATAATGAATCGATCTCCACTATTATACATAAATATTCCACATCATAAATTCGGCATTAGAAGTTTCTCTAATCTCTACTCCTGTTGTTTTGCCAAATATCTTACACGTGTGTTTTTTGGCTATCACTGGAAACAGTTTCTTCTCATCAGAAGATATCCCTTATTCTCTTGCTAATTTACGCTGCCTAAGATCTGGAGATAGATTAAATCATGCCTTCTAAATAGACAATTAACTGATGAGAAAACAATTACAGGGTTATGAGGAAAAGGCAGCAGAGAGTTGGACCAGATGTTCTTGCAAGTAAGCTGGCACTGACACATCAAATTGAATGGCTTCCTTCTGGGTCAATCATTTGATGACATGCTTATTCATTGTGAAAAAGTTGCATTTTCTGGTCCAATTGCCAATAATTAATATCCAGTCCCTTTAACTGTCCATCCTATACAGAGCCCCTTTCCTACCACTGACTTCTTCCTCAAATGGCATCTTCACTAGTTTTCATCTACCATTATTCTTTTATGCTTAGATTAACTCGCCATATCCTCAACAAATTATCTTCAGTTCTACGTAGAACATAACAGTGCAGTACTTTAATGTTGTGCCGACCTGTGGAACCAACCTGAAGCTTATCTGTCCTAAACTGTTCCATTTTCATCCCTATGTTTATCCAATGGCCAGTTAAATGCCCTTAAAGTTGGCAAATCTACTATTGTTGCAGACTGTGTTCCATGCCCCTACTTCTTTCTGACTAAAGAAGCTACCTCTGTCCTATATGTATCACGCCTCAATTTAAAGCTATGTCCCCTTGTGCTGTCTATCTCCACCTCACAGGTGAGGTGCCAGAAGACTGGAGGTTGGCTAAAGTGGTGCCATTGTTTAAGAAAGGTGGTAGGGACAAGCCAAGGAACTATAGACAAGTGAGCCTGACTTATGGTGGGCAAGTTGTTGGAGGGAATCCTGAGGGACAAATTTTACATGTATTTGGAAAGGCAAGGACTGATTAGGGATAGTCAACATGGCTTTATGCATGGGAAGTCATGTCTCACAAACTTGATTGAGTTTTTTGAAGAAGTAACAAAGAGGATTGATGAGGACAGAGCGGTAGATGTGATCTATATGGACTTCAGTAAGGCATTTGACAAGGTTCCCCATGGGAGACTGGTGAGCAAGGTTAGATCTTATGGAATACAAGGAGAACTCGCCATTTGGATACAGAACTAGCTCAAAGGTAGAAGACAGAGGATTGATGGTGGAGGGTTGTTTTTCAGACTGGAGACCTGTGACCAGTGGAGAGCCACAAAGATTGGCGCTGGGTCCACTACTTGTCATCATTTATATAAATGATTTGGATGGGAGCATATGAGGTACAGTTAGTAAGTTTGCTGATGACACCAAAAATTGTAAATGTAGTGGACAGTGAAGAAGGTTACCTCAGATTACAATGGGATCTTGATCAGATGGGTCAATGGGCTGAGAAGTGGTAGATGGAGTTTAATTTAGATAAATATGAGGTGCTGCATTTTGGGAAAGCAAATCTTAGCAGGACTTGTTCAGTTAATGGTAAGGTCCTAGGGAGGAGTGTTGCTGAACAAAGACACCTTGGAGTGCAGGTTCATAGCTCCTTGCAAGTGGAGTCGCGGATAGATAGGATAGCGAAGAAAGTGTTTGGTCAAAGTATTGAGTGCAGGAGTTGGGAGGTCATGTTGTTGCAGTACAGGCCATTGGTTAAACTATGTTGGAATATTGCATGCAATTCTGGTCTCCTTCCTATTGGAAGGGTGTTGTGAAACTTGAAAGGGTTCAGAAAAGATTTACAAGGATGTTGCCAGGGTTGGAAGATTTGAGCTATGGGGAGAGGTTGAATAGGCTAGGGCTGTTTTCCCTGGAGCGTCGGAGGCTGAGGGGTGACTTTATGATTTATAAAATCATGAGGGGCATTTTTAGGATAAATAGACAAAGTCTTTTCCCTGGGGTGGGGGCGTCCAGTACTACAGGGTTTAGGGTGAGGGGAAGATATAAAAGAGACCTACGAGGCAACCTTTTCACGCAGAGGGTGGTACTTGTATGGAATGAGGTGCCAGAGGAAGTGGTGGAGGCTGGTACAATTGCAACATTTAAAAAGGCATCTGGATGGATATATGAATAGGAAGGGTTTGGAGGGATATGGGCCAGGTGCTGGCAGATGGGACTAGATTGGGTTGGGATATCTGGTCGGAATGGACGAGTTGGACTGAAGGGTCTGTCTCTGTGCTGTACATCTCTATGACTCTAAGTTCATTAGCTGCTGTGTTAGTGTGTTGGTCGATTTGTGGGCTACCATGATGCCAAGCAGTAGAGTAGGCTGGCCGTCACTTCCGAGATGTCTTTGACGTAACGGAGAGTGGCTAGGGTTTCTGGACGCGCTTTATCTGCTTATTTGGGTTTGTTGCTGTGAAACCGATGGACTGTGTTCATTGGGTACCCGTTCCTTTTGAATATGCTGTATAGGTGATTTTCCTTTGCTTTTCGTAGTTCCTCGGTGCTGCAGTATGTGGTGGCTCGTTGAAATAATGTTCTAATGCAGCTTCCTTTGATGTTGGGGTGATTGCTTCTGTAGTTCAATATTTGGTCTGTATGTGTTGTTTTCCTGTAGACATTGGTTTGAAGTTCCCCACTGGCTGTTTGCTCTACCGTGACAAGGAATGGCAGGCTGTTGTTGTTTTCCTCCTCTTTAATGAATTTTATGCCAATAACGATATCATTGATGGTCTTGAGGTTTCCTCTGATTTGTGTCATTTAGTGATGACAAAGGTGTCACCCATGGAGCTGACCAAACGTTTAGGTTGGATAATTAGTAGAGCTGTTTGTTCGAGTCTCTACATTACTGCCTCTGCTAAGACAGATAGTGGACCTATACCTTCCCACTCACTTCACTTTCAATAACAAAATACAGACAAACCAACAGAACACATGGGCTCTCTGATATCAGGATTCTTAGCAGAGGCAGTAATGTAGAGACTTGAACAAACAGCTCTGCCAACCATCCAACCCAGACTTTGGATTCGCAACGCGGACGACACCTTGTCATCACTCAATGAAACAAATTAGAGGAAACCTTCAAGACAAATCAATAATATTGTTATTGGCATAAAATTCACTAAAGAGGAGGAAAACAACAACAAACTGCCATTCCTTGATGTCACAGTAGAACGAACAGCCAATGGGGAAACTTCAAACCAGTGTCTACAGGAAAACAATACAGTAGCGCCTCGTCACACAAATGACCCCGTTCACGAACAAATCGGTTTACAAACAGGATTGTATGTAAAATTTTGCTTCAACGTACGTACAAAATTCGAGGTACGAACAAATGGAGTGAAGTGCAGGCTTTTGTTGAGAGGCATCACCCTAACAAAACTGTGACCAACACAGCAGTGAACATTTTAAATGACAATGTGATGTCCCATTTTTGGAAAATTCTGCAACAAAGAAATAAACAAGTTTCTCTGCATCGTTTTCTTGTGGCATCACCAACCTCCAAGAGACAAAAAAGACAAAAGACTCCGGAAATATCCGTACAATGGGAAAAATTGATTCAGTTCGTGAACTTTTTGGTTCGCGAACCGGGTCCCGGAACGGACTAAGTTCGTAAGTCGAGGTGCTACTGTACGTACGGACCAAATACTGAACTACAGAAGGAAATCATCTCAAAACCACAAACTAAGCTCCTTACAACATTACTTCAATGAGCAGCACAGATGAGCTACACAGAGCATACGAAAATCACCTATACAGCGTATTCAAAAAGAAGACACCCAATAAACACAGTTCACAGATTTCTCAGCAACAGTCCCAAACAAGCAGAAAAATGTGCCCAGAAACACTAGCTACTCTTCCCTACATCAAAGGCATCTCAGAAATGACTGCCAGATTGCTCAGACCTCTTGGCATCATGCTAGCCCACAAACCCACCAACACACTAAAACAGCAGCTAATGAACTTGAAAAAACCCTTACAGACTACAAGCAACACTAATGTCATTTACAAAATACTTTACAGTTCTTGCAACAAACACCACATGGGACAAAGAGCCAGAAAACTAGCCATCAGGATACATGAACATCAACTAGCCATAAAAAGACATGACCCACTCTCACTAGTATCATTACATACAGATGAAGGACACCACTTCGACTCGGACAACGCATCCATCCGAGGACAAACCAAACAGAGACACGCACCAAGAATTCCTAGAAGCATGGCATTCCAACTGAAACTCTATCAACAAACACAGCTACTTGGATCCCATTTACCACCTTCTGAAAAAAGAACAGGAACTGACAACACCACAGGAAATGACATCACCAACCCAAGGAAACCTAAACACAAATAGAAGGCAAGTCACTCACACCAGTGCTTCATCGGAGGCTCACTGATGATGTTAACTAGTATGGTGATGAAACGTCTGAAAATGAACCTTCCAGCTCAGTGAACAACCTTATATCCAGAACCTCAACCTGAGCAACAAATTTTATCAGAACTTGCTACCAGGCTTGTCTCTACTCCCCTTCTTGAACAAGAGGACAGCATTTGCTATCAGCCAGTCTTCTGGCACTATTCCTGTAGACAATGACAACAGAAAGATCAAAGCTAAAGGCTCTGCAATCTTCTCCCTGGCTTCCCAGAGAATCCTAGGATAAATCCTATCAGCCCAGGGGGCTTATCTATTTTCACACTTTCCAGAATTGCTAAATACCTCCTCGTGAACCTCAATCCCATCTAGTCTAGTAGCCTGCATCTCAGTATTCTCAACAACATTGTCTTTTTCTAGTAGGAATACTGATGATGAATATTCACTTAGCGCTTCCCCTATCTCCTCAGACTCCACACACAACTTCCCACTACTATCTTTGATTGACCCTAGTCATTTTTTCATTCCTGATCTACCTATAGAAAGCTTTAGGGATTTCCTTGATCCTATCTGCCGAAGACTTTTCATGTCCCCTCCTGGCTCTTCTTAGCTCTTTCGGTCATTCCTGGCTAACTTCTAACTCGCTAACTGAGCCTTCATGTCTCATCCTAACATAAGCCTTCTTCCTCTTGAGAAGAGATTCAACTTCTTTAGTAAACCAAGGCTCCCTCACTTGACAACTTCCTCCCTGCCTGACAGGTACATAATTATCAAGGATGCGCAGCAGCTGTTCCTTGAATAAGCTCCACATTTCAATTGTGCCCACCCCCTGCAGTTTCCTTCCCCATTCTATGCATCCTAAATCTTGCCTAATTGCATCATAATTGCCTTCCCCAGCAATTATTTTTTAAATCAATGTGACTAACTATGGAATACCAGACAGTCCCAATTTTGGATTTCTTTCTGTATATGTGGAACATGTACTTGTTCTAGTCCTATTCTGATTCTTATTACATCAACAATTATGTTGTTCCAGCTTCATGGCCTCACTCTTGAGCTCTAAAATAGCTGCAGGTCTCATTTTTAGCAATAGCTCAGTTCTATAACTTCTATTAAGTTCCATCACAATTTCAACCCTTGAATCTATGTTAATTCAACACTTTCCATGAATCCAATGGCACAAACTTCATGGGCCAAGCACCTTCTTTCTGTGCTATTCTATGCTTTCCCATTAATAGTTGTATTCTTGTTTAAGAATAACACTAATTCTTGTTCTGTTTTCTTCTATGCTTGGAGTAGGTCCTGGTCCTTTGCCAAGGGTTCCTTTGCTGCAGTTGTTAAATTGCTCAATAACGATCATGTGTGTTTCTATCTTCAAGTCCAAATGATGACCGTGACAAGCTCTCACTTGACCTCATATCCATTTCTGTTCACAGACATGTTTGCTAGATTATTTTCCACCAACCACAATGTAAACAAGAGTATAGATTTCCCTCGATTATACATTCACTTTTATATCATCCTTGATTAATGAGCTCCTCTCAAGAAACTTCAATTTTGAAATGTATGCTGTGGCTCACCTCTGAATCAGAAAATGTAGCTCAAAGTGTAGGCTAACCTGTCAGCATATTACTGAGGGAATGTTGCTTGTTGCAGCTACCTTTTAAATAAGACATGAAACTAAGGCCTAATTTCTCTTTCAAGGGGATACAGGAGATCCCATAACACTATTCAAAAGAGGAACTGAAGACTTATCCTAGATATACTAGCTAATACTTTTCCTTCAATTATAAAAAGTTTATCTGGTCATTATCACATTACTGCTTGTGGGAACTTGTTGCGTGCAAAATGGTTGCTGTATTAATATCATTACAACAATGACTGCACTTCAAAAGGTACTTTACTGTTCTAAACTGCTTTGGTACTTTGCAAAGTTGCAAAAGGTGTTGTAAATGTTTATGAATGCAAGTCTTTCTTTTCTTTCTGAGCCGATCTTACATGATGCAACATCCATAAACATCTTTATTTGGCTGTGTTGCTATCTAAACACTCATCCTACAGTAGACAGTGGTTTCGATGAGGTTTGTAAAATCTAGCATGCCATATTTAAATATTAAAATTTTCTATCTCCTCTGCATTAGGGAGACCAAGTGCAGATTGAGTAACTTCTCTGCTTCACACTGCCAACAAGTTTTACTACGTAATCTGACTTCCCCTGAATCAAAGCTGTGGTTTCAAATGCCACTTCAGAAAATGGAGCCACAACACTCCTATACATTGAACTTTGTGTTTTTCACCTTAACAACATTCCAATCAATTACAACCCATTATATTAAATGCTGGCTTTAGATACGGGGCAGTCTCTACTGATTTCCGAACGCTTTTTAAAATTAATTTTCCACTGAACTCCCTTCTATTTATGAGCTGTTTTACTCACCTTCTCTCTGTCTTACGCCTTTTCACAGCCTGACTGAGATGACCTTTATAAAAAGAAAAAAGTATCAAAAAGTTTAATTGCTTAAAATAACTAAATTCTGACGAAGGGATGCTATCCAAAATGTTAACCTATTTTTATTTCAGATGCTGATGGACCTGCTGTATATTTCCAGTATTGTTAGTTTTTATTTCAGGTTGACAGCACGTGCAACTTCTTTTCTTTTTATATCAAGGCCAAAGTCAGGGAGAATAGAGATGGTATATTGAGATATTGACTACCAGAGTCACAGACCCTAACTCTTCACAACTTTTCAAAGCAGATCTGGATAATTTTATACAATAAGTCAACAATGTAAGACAAAAATACCATCACAGATAATTATGGCTGACTTTAAAACCTGTTTGATAGTATATTTGGGTCCATGCCTTGAAAGTTTTGAACTGTATCTGTCACATACCAGATATCACAAAGGTTATACTTAAGAAAAATACTAACTTTCTGACTGTGGAGCAAGCATGGTATTTGCAAGTATCTGCTAACCCCTGAAATAAATTAATCCTAGGACATACCTATTTATAGATGTATTAAAAATTCTTTCACAGGATGTGTGTATCAGCAACCCCTAGTTGCACTTGAGAAGATGGTGAACTGCCTTGTGAATCAGTGCAGTCAACCTGGGGTAGGTAGACTTGTATAGACAGGATGGACCGAGGAGTGGCAGGTGGAGTTTAATTTAGATAAATGTGAGATATTGCAGTTTGGTAAGGCAAATCAGGACACTTAAAGGTGGGGTCCTGGAGAGTGTTGCTGAACAAAGATATTGGGATGTAAGCTGAAAGTTCCTTAAAGATAGGGTTGCAGGTTGACAGGGTAGTGAAGGTCCTCTGTTCCGGATGAAGGGCTTTTGCCCGAAACGTCGATTTTCCTGCTCGTTGGGTGCTGCTGTGCTTTTGCAGCACCACTCTAATCTAGACTCTGGTTTCCAGCATCTGTAGTCCTTGTTTTTACCAAAGGGTAATGAAGGTGGCAT
Source organism: Hemiscyllium ocellatum (assembly GCF_020745735.1). Lineage (NCBI taxonomy): Eukaryota > Metazoa > Chordata > Chondrichthyes > Orectolobiformes > Hemiscylliidae > Hemiscyllium > Hemiscyllium ocellatum. Next base: position 10,157,614 of record NC_083426.1, on the reverse strand, counting down.
TTGGGACACTTGCCTTTAATCGGTCAGTGCAATGAGTATAGGAGTTGGGGTGTCAAGTGGCAGATGTACAGGATATTGATTAGGCCACTTTTGGAATACTGTGTTCAATTTTGGTCTCCCTGCTTTTAGAAGGATGTTGTTAAACTTGAGGGGTGCAGAAAAGATTTACAAGAATGTTGCTGGGGTTGGAGTGTTTAAGCTAGAGAGAGAGGGCTATTTCCAGTGTCAGAGGCTGAGGGGTGACTATGGTGGTTTATAAAATCAATTGGGGCACGGATAGGGCGAATAGCCAAAATCTTTATTCCAGGGTAGAGGAGTCCAAACCTAGAGGGCATAGGTTTAAGGTGAGAAAGGAAATATTTAAAAGAGGCTACTTTTTTTGCACAGAGGGAAATGAGCTGCCAGAGGAAGTAGTGGAAGGTGGGACAATTACAATCTTTAAAAGCATCTGGTTGGGAACATGAATAGGAAGAGTTTAGTGGGATATGGCCCAAATGCTGACAAATTAGACTAAATTAATTTAGGATATCTGGTCGGCATAGACGAGTTGGATCGAAGGGTTTGTTTCCGTGCTGTACATCTCTATGACTCAGTGACTCACATTGCTAATGGGGAAGAAATTCCAGGAGTTTGGCTCAGTGACGCAGAAATGGCAGGATTTATTTCTAAGTCAGGATGATGAGTGGCATGGAGGGAAATTTGCAAATGGCGATGTTCCCATGTATCTGCTGCCTTTGTTCTTCTAAATGGTACTGGCTGTGGGTTTGGAATGTGCCAAGGAGCCTTTGTGAATTTCTACAGTATACCAAGTAGATGGTATCACTCATGCTACTGAGTGTCAGTACTGAAGAGAGTGAATGCTTGCTTTGTGCACAATCAAGCAGGTTACGTTGCACTGGATGGAGTCAAGTTTGATGTTGTTGAAGCTGCATTTGCCCAGCAATTGGGGAATATTCCATCATACTCCAGATTTGTATCTTGTAGATGGTAGACAGATTTTGAGGAGTTGGGAGGTCAGTTACTTGGACAGATACCTAGCCTCTGAATTGTTATTGTAGCTGCAGCATTTATGTGGCTAGAACAAAGCAATTTCTGGTCAACAGAAATTGTTAGTTCAGATTTCAGTGATGGAAATGCCACTAAATGTTATGGGACAATGGTTAGATTTTCTCTAGTTGGAGATGGTCACTGACTGGTATCTATGTGGTACAAATGTTACTTGCCACATGTCAGCCCAAACCTGGATACTGTCCAAGTCTTGCTGCATTGAGAAGTTACAAAATGGTGCTGAATCATTGTGGAATCAGTGAACTCCCCTGCTTTTGACATTACAACGGAGGATGGTCACAGATAAAGCAGCTGAAGATGGTTGGGCCTAGGGTACTAGCTGGAGGAACACTTGCAGAGATGTCTTGGAGCCAAGACAACTGACCTCCAACAACCTCCACCATCTTTCTTTGTGCTAGACAGAACTCCAACCAGCAGAGGGATTTCTCTGCCCCGACCCAAAATCTCATTGACTCTAGTTTTGATGGGGTTCCTTGATGCCACACTGTCAAAACCAGCCTTGATGTCAAGGGCAGACACTTCCACCTTACCTCAGGAATTGAACTCTTTTGGACATGTATGAATCAAGCTATAATGAAGTCAGGAGCTTTTTAACACTGGTGGACCCCATGCAGAGTGTCAGTATGCAGATTACTGCTGAGGAAGTGCTGTTAATAGTTCTGTAGATAACACCTTCCACCATTTTACTGATGACGAGAAAACAGACTGATGTGGCATTAATTAGTTAGATAGGATTTGTCCTGCTTTTTGTGTACAGGACTTAACCTGGATAATTTTCCATATTGCAGGGTAGATATCAGTGTTGTAGCTGTACTGGAACAGATTGGCTAGGGGTGTGGCAACCTCTGGAGTACATGTTCAGTATTATTGCTGGAATGATGTCAGGGTCCGGAGCCTTCACAGTATTCAGTGCTTCAGACACTTTTTCATTTCACTTGGGCCAAACTGAATTGGCTGAAGGCTGGCATCTGTTCTGCTGGGCATCTCCGGAGGAGGCAGACATGGATCATCCATTTGACACTTCTGGCTGAATGTTGTTGCAAAATGTGCCAGCCTCATCATTTACACTTATATGTTGGGCTTCCCCATTATTGAGGTTGGGGCTATTTGTGCAGCTTCCTCTCCAGTTAGTGGTTAAATGTCAAAAAGTGTGGTGCTGGAAAAGCACAGACAGTCAGGCAACATCCAAGAAGTGGGAGAGTTGACGATTTGAGTATAAGCTCTTCATCAGACACATTCCTGAATAAGAGCTTATGCTCGAAATGTCGACTCTCCTGCTCCTCAGATGCTGCCTGGCTGTGCTTTTCTAGCACCACACTTTTTGACTCTGATCTCCAGCATCTGCAGTCCTCATTTTCTCCCAGTTGTTAAATGTCCACCATTATTCACAAATGGATGTGGCAGGTCTTTGATTCTGATACATTTGTTGTGGAAAGCTTAGCACTATTTATCACTTGCTGGTTATGGTGTTGAGCATGCAAGTAGCCTGTTCAGTAACTCTGCCAAGCTGACACATTTCAGAGTGCCTGCTGTTGCTCTTGGCTTTCCCTTCTGCACTCTTTGTTGAGCCAGGGTTAATCTCCTTGACAGTAATGGTAAAAATGAGGATATGCTTACCATGAGGTTGCAGATTGTGTTACGAATACAATTCTGCTGATGGCTCTAACACCCCATAGATACCCAGATATCTATTTTCAGCCAGTCAATCTCACTTGATCTTAGTGACACACAATGTAATAGAGGGCATCATCAATATGAAGACTGACCTTCAACATCACAAGGACTGTGAGGTGATCACTCTTACTGATTCTGTCACAGACACATGCATCTGTACCAGACAGATGTGTAGACATTCTCACAGCACCAGACACTTGGGCTGAATTCCAGCCTTACCTGACTGTGTGGAGTTTGCATGTTCTCCCTGCATCTTCGTGGGTTTCATCCCAGTTTGAAGATTGTGCGGGTTAGGTGGATTGGCCATGATGAAGCTGTCCGTAGTATTCAGGGATGTGTAGGCTAGGTGGACTAGCCATGGGAAATGTGGGGTTATGGGATACAATAAAGGGCTGGGTCTGTGTGGGATGCTCTTAAGAGGATCAGCAAGGACTTAATGGACCAAACTGCACTCTAGGGATTCTGTGCTAAGTTCCCCACCCAGACAACATTCTGCATTGCTGTGGGCCTGGATTCACACATAGGCTAGAGAAGGTAGGGTTACTAGATTTCTCCCCCAAAGAGCAGATGGGCTTTTACGACTATTGTGAATGGCTACATGGTCACCATTAGATTAACTTTTCAAGTACTGTTCAGTTTGGACGACAACTGCTTTATTAGCTGAATCTGGATGGTGACAGGAGAGAAGAAGGAAGATGAGGTACATGGGAAGGAGCTGCAAGTTTCTTGTCCATATTTGATCTCATGCTATGGGACTTCACAGAGTCTAGAGTCAATGTTGATGACTCTCAGGGCAATTCCTTCCTTATTGTGTACCAATGTGCTGCTTCTGGTTTGATAACTTCCTGTATTAACTTTGAGTGAGATTTTCATTGTTCACGAACATAACTGACATAAGTATTCTATGATAATTCAGGTTTTACTTTGAATTAAGCATTTTAGTGGTGAGTTTAACAATGCCTTCAAACCAGCAATTTCTACAATCCCTGAAATATCTTCAGCATTCAAAGTTTTTAGAAAATAACCACAACTGACAGAAAACCAAAAGGAATGACAAGGGCAGTGAGTTCTTTTTAATATTGTAATTTTTGGCAGAATCTTGATAATGAGACTACATCTGTAAAATACAGATATTTTAAATATTTCACTGAATAATTTGATGCCTGAACATGTTTACAATATAGTATGCTGCTTTTAGCGATTAATGATTGATTATTTTTACAATGACTGTGGTATGATTACTGAGTGAAATGATCTATTACTGATTTATCCAGAATCTATTAATTACAAAAAAAAATGCCAAAAACAATTGAGGTACAACAGAAATAGCTCTCTAAATGATAATGCACTTTATGAAATGTTGCACAGATTGTGACTGTTGCAAGGTAGTCTTCATTATATCAATCTATACTGTCCTCTACTGTAAACAGCTAAATGCTTCAATTCATCTTCTGTAGCAATGATTCAAATTGAAAAATGAAATATGGCCCATTATCGATCAACACAGTTTAAATATCCCAAATAAAAGTTTATTTCTGTACTGGTTAGTTTAAGGTTATTTGTGAAAAAGGACCTAAAGGAGGTTTTAAAGAAAACACACAACCTCGTCATCTGGAAAGCTTTGCAAAGTCATTGAGTTTGATTTATAATTTAGAAACTGCAGCAACTACTGTAAATCTCATAGCATGTACACTCTTTCTTAATATGTCAGGTATAGACAGGAGAGATCGAGTGAATCCTTAGAAGTGTATAAAGGTAGTAAGCATATAATTAAGAGAGAAATCATGAGGACAAAAAGGGGACATGAGATTGCTTTGGCAAATAGGGTTAAGGAGAATCCAAAGAGTTTTTACAAATACATTAAGGACAAAAGGTTAATGAAGGAGCGAATAGTGCCCCTCAAAGATCAAAGATCAACAAGACAGCCTTTGTGTTGAGCCGCAGGAGATGGGGAGATACTAAATGAGTATTTTGCATCAGTGTTTACGGTGGAGAAGGACATGGAAGATTTAGAATGTGGGAAAATAGATGGCGACATCTTGAAAAATGTCTATATTACAGAGGAGGAAGTGTTGGATGTCTCAAAACACAAAGGTGGATAAATCCCCAGGAACTGATCAGGTATACCCTAGCACTCTGTGGAAAGTTAGGGAAGTGATTGCTGGGCCTCTTGCTGAGATATATGTACCATTGATAGTCACAGGTAATGTGCCAGAAGACTGGAGGTTGATTAACGTGGTACTATTATTTAAGAAAGGTGGCAAGAACTGCCAGGGAACTATGGACCAGTGAGCCTGACGTTGGTGGTGGGCAAATTGTTGGAGGGAATCCTGAGGGGCAGGATTTACATGTATTTGGAAAGGTAAGGACTGATATGGGATAGTCAACATGGCTTTCTGCATGGGAAATCATGTCTCTCAAACTTGATTGAGTTTTTAAAAAAATTAACAAAGAGCATTGATGAGGGCAGAGAGGTGGACGTGATCTATATGGATTTCAGTAAGGCGGTCGACAAGGTTCCCCATGCGAGACTGGTTAGCAAGGTTAGATCTCACGGAATACAGGGAGAACTAGCCATTTGAATACAGAACTGACTGAAAGGTAGAAGGCAGATGGTGGTGGTGGAGGGCTGTTTTTCAGACTGGAGGCCTGTGACCAGTGGAGTGCCACAAGGATCGGTGCTGGGTCTACTATTTTTTGTAATTTATATAAATGATTTGGATGTGAACATAGGAGATACAGTTAGTAAGTCTGCAGATTACAGCAAAAATTGGAAATGCAGTGGACAGTGAAGAAGGTTACCTCAGATTACAATGGGATCTTGATCAAATGGCCCAATGGGCTGAGGAGTGGCAGATGGAGTTTAATTTAGATAAATGCAAGGTGCTGCATTTTGGGAAAGCAAATCTTAGCAGGACTTGTACAGCTAATGGTAAGGTCCTCGGGAGTGTTGCTGAACAAAGAGACCTTGGAGTGCGAGTTCATAGCTCTTTGAAAGTAGAGTCGCAAGTAGATAGAATATTGAAGGCGGCGTTTGGGTATGCTTTCCTCTTTTGGTCAAAGTATTGAGTATAGGAGTTGGGTGGTCATGTAGCAGCTGTACAGGCTGTTGAGTAGGCCTCTTTTGGAATATTGTGTGCAATCTTTTGTCCTTCCTATCGGAAGGAAGTTGTGAAACTTGAAAGGGTTCAGAAAAGATTTACAAAAATTTTTAAGATTTAAGATTCCCTACAGTGTGGAAACAGGCCCTTTGCCCAACAAGCCCACACCGACCCTCTGAAGAGTAACCCACTCAGACCCATTTCCCTCTGACTAATGCACCCAACACTATGGGCAATTTATCATGACCAATTCACCTGACCCACACATCTTTGAACTGTGGGAGGAAACTGGAGCACCCAGAGGAAACCCACGCAGACACAAGGAGAATGTGCAAACTCCACACAGACAGTTGCCAGAGGCTGGAATCGAACCCGGGTCCCTGGCACTGTGAGGCAGCAGTGCTAACCACTAAGCCCCCTTACCTCCCCAATGTTGCCAGGGTTTGTGGATTTGAGTTATAGGGAGAGGCTGAGTAGGCTGGGGCTGGTTTCCCTGGAGCGCCGAAGGCTGAGGAGTGATCTCCTGGATAGGATAAATAGACAAAGTCTTTTCCCTGATGGGGCAAGTCCAGAACTAGAGGGCATAGGTTTTGGGTGAGATGGGAAAGATATAAAAGAGACCTAAGGGGAAACCTTTTACACGCAGAGGGTGGTACATGTATGGAATGAGCTGTCAGAGAAAGTGGTAGAGGCTGATACAATTGCAATATTTAAAAAGCACCTGGATGAGTATATGAATAGAAGGGTTTAGAGGGATATGGGCCAAGTGCTGACAAATGGGACTACATTAGGTTGGAATATCTGGTCAGCATGGACGAGTTAGACCAAAGGGTCTGTTTCCATGCTGTACATCCCTATGACTCTAAGTGATCAAATCCAGCAAAGGGTTAAATATCTTTTAAGAATTTTTGTCAGCATCAAATGTATAAATCATGGTAAAGAAAAGTTTTCTGAATCTTTTTAAGTGGATCATTAAAAGTTCAATAACCTTTGCTGCTGAGTTTAAACTTTCTTTCATAACATTTTCATTAAGTTAAACAAAACTTACAATCTCATCACCCTCCTTGGGAGAAAAGAAGCGACCGCCTTCTCCACGTTTTCGCTGCATTGCGTGGCGATGACGTGACTCATGGAGGTATTTCTTTACAGAGAGAAGAAAATACACGGTTGCAAAACTAAATAAGTGTTATCATAATATAGTATTTTAATTCAAAAGGATAGCTTATTTTAACAGCAGAGAGAAGTCAGACTACCTGTTGTGCAGGCTGTCTTCACATACCATGGCAGAGAAAAACACGACAGCATTACCCTCTTAAAGGATGGTCTTATTACTCATACAAACATCTCTTTCCACAGATTGTAAAATGCATTCGCCCAGTTGTAACCTTGGTTGCTTTCCCTATTTCCAGGGTATGCTATTTAATCAATTGTACTTATATGTATTGTCTGTACATGTGTTTCCACAACTTAATTAAAAATATTCTGCTTACTAGTTGGATTGAGAGACTCCTCCCAAATAAAAATTTGCTCATATAGAACGAACATTACAACATACACCAGTTGGGGTGAATGGCATTTTTATGAGATTTGATCTCAATGCAAAATGAATATTCTTTTTCTTCTACTACAATACTGTGCTGAGTTAACTTTGGCCTTTTCAGTTTGAGCAGTCAGAATATGTAAGATTAAAACAGTATCATATATTAAAACAGATTCTCAAGGGCTGAAGAGATTTTCATTGCTCAAAAACATAACCAACATTCAGCCAATAAATGAAAATATCAAAAGCTGAAAATGTTTTTCTAGCAAATATAGACAGATAGTCTCCAGTAGCACTGAGGTACTAATTCGCAATGTAGGCATACGTGGAGAAAATTAACCCAGATCAAAGTTCCCATTTTCTGTTCCCATGTGCCAAAATCTGGTTATTGAAATGTTATCACTAGAACACACTGATTCAAAAAAGGGAATATAATTTATCCACCATAGGAGAACATTTAGTTAAAAATCTAAAAAAGCTACACAATCATCTTAGGAAGGAGAACTACTTTAAGTAGTTTCACTTACCCTCCTTTCTTTTGGAATCCGACCTTCTGCCTCAAGTTTAGCTCTTGCTTGTCGCCTTTTTAAGATTCGGTGATACTGTTTGGCATTTACATATAACGGTTCTTCTTCTAGTAGCTCTGCACCAGGTAAAGGGATCCTTTGCATTGCTGGAACTGTACTAGTCCCTGGTACCATCTGTATCAAAAAGCATTAAAAAAACCAATGGAAAAGATTACTAATTTTATAAGCTATAATAAAATTTTAATGGTTTAGTAAGTTAGTATATACTGTATGAACTAGCAAACTTCAAAGTTATTGTTTAACACTGCTTTGGTAACAAAGTGTTAACATAAAGAAATGAACTAAAGAAATACAGTATCATTTCCTCAGCAAATCTAAAGCTATAGCAAGAGTCTTTTCAGTAGAGCAGTACGAAGTGGCAAAATACAAACTTATACTAACAAAGCAAAGTACAGGTAGACAATCCTTTATCCGAAATCTTGAATTCCAAAAAGCTCTAAAGTCTGAAGGTTTTTTTTCTGAAGTTTTTTTTCTCATTAACAAGGTTGCTCGGCGTGCAAACAATTAGCCCAAGTCGACATCCACTCGATGCATGTCACTCAGATGCGACATGGGGGTGGGAGCTCGCCCAGCACAGGCAGGCCTCAATTCTGTTTCAAGGCCCCTTAGTGAGTGTGTTCTTTCAGTAAGACTTTTAAAAATTTCATCAAACTGTCACTTAGTCTGAAATTCAAAACATTCTGAATTCCGAAGACCAGCTGGTCCCAAGCATTTCAGATAAAGGATTGTGCACCTGTATCAACCAGCCTGGTCTCTGGAAAAATGTTCCACAATGGCTTGGTTTATTGGGATTCCAGAATATTAGAATGTAGATCACTCTACATCACAATTATCTCTTAAAATGTTTAGTCAAGTGTGACTGGTAGCTTGTAACCAGATTGTGACCCAGTGCAAGGACACACCGGAGATATTACAACTTCTTTGCTGAGTATACTGCCTAGTCAAATGGTTAGATCTTATAATTCAATATACCATTATCGCAGACGTTAGAGAGATAATCAGTGATTCAAAATATTAGTGTAAGCTGCAATCCATTCACAAAGTTGCTCAAAACTAGAGACTTACCATCACCATGCCGCCTGCATTGACCATGCTTCCAGCAACAGGTAGTGTTACCGTTACAGTGCCCTGGCTGCTATTTGTGGTGCTTGTGCTGGCTCCTGTCTGGACAATTTGAGCCCCAGCAAGACTGGCAGCAGGAATCGTGATCATGCCTGTAACAGGGACTGCAACTTTAGCATGTAACACAAAGAGGAGAAAGGTAAGACAAGACAAGACAGGAAAAGAATGAGATAAACAAACAGAGGGCAAAGTGAAAAATAGAGATAAGGTGATTGACAGAAAGATGCAAGATAACAGAGGGAAAAAGAAAAATGAAAGGAACAAGATTAATTCCTTCACTTTTCAAGAAAGCATTAATCTTTAAATTATTGCAATAAAATCATACCAAATGTTATGCAAACTAGAACAACCTTTTTTTATATAAATAAAAGTAGTGTAAATGTAATGCAAAACAGAGCTCATTGCAATTAAACAGTTCAGATTTCCAAATATTTAGCGAATATGTTTTCATGCGTGAATGATGCATTAGTTCAAAACTTGGAATCCACATTATAGGTGGATGTCATAGCACTGGAGAGGGTCCAAAGGAGATGGACCAGGATGTTATTGGGCTGGAGATTTTCAGTTAAGAAGACTGGACTGACTGCGGTTGTTTCCTTACAGCAGAGGGGATTGGTGGGGGGGGGGGGGGGGGGGGGGGGGGGGGGGGGAGCGGAAAGCATGATTGAGATTATAAAATTGAGTGGCACAGATAAGGTTGACAGGAAGGATCTTTTACCCTTGATGTAAGGAATAAATAACTGGCAGCTTAGACTTAAGGCAATAGGCAAAAGGTTTAGAGATGGAAGGAAAAACTTTCGTCCAGAGGGTGCTGGGAATCTGGAATTCGCTGTCTGTAAGAATAGTAGAGGAAGAAACCCTTGTCACATTTAAAATGTATTTAAATTTCACTTGCAATACTAAAGCTTACAAGGCTATGGGCTAAGTGCTGGAAAATCAGATTAATTAGGTGGTCGTTTTGACTGCTGCAGACATCATGGGCTGAACCACTTTTTCTCTACCATAGATCTCAATGCCTGGGTGCCATGTGTGTTTTGTAATGGTGTAGTCTGGAGATATTTACTACATTGTGAGAAATTAGGACTCTTTTGGGGGCTTACTTTTATGTTCACATATGCAGCAAGCTCCTGAACTCAATCATACTACAGGATTGAAGTAATGAATTGAAATTAAATACATTCCCAGAAAAAGGGAAATTTTAAAAATATGAATGACAGGGGATGTACCCTTGAACACATGCTGACCATTGGCTAAAAATGGTGCCGTAGAAACTTTTGAAAAGATTGCTTGCACTGCTGAATAAAAAAGTATTGTGGTGTGACCCAAAGAAATACTAAGGTAATGCTTAGAAAACAAAATATATTTTTTGTGGTAATTTAAAGCGAGACGTTATAAACACATTATATTTTATCCATGCAGTTTACTAAATGAAAATTAATAGTTCCATTTACTATGGAGTGATTTTTGCTTTCTCATCGACATGTTTATATCTATATATATTAGGAAGTGAGTAACGACTTGCTGCAGGAAGCTTGATTCATGGCCATTTTAGTAGCTCTTTTTCAGATATATTTAACCATTACCAAAGTGGCATCTCTGAATAATGCATAACCCACATTTAAATGTTCTGCAGTAGATGCCACGCTAATCTCTTAATCTTTTTCTGAAAGATTTTAAATTTCAATTAATATGTTGAATTTCCTTCTAATGGAAGCTGGAGGAACACCAACATACCGAGGCTCCTAGTAGTTAATGCTGCATAAGTTGCTTACACCTTGTTGTACTGTCTATGATTGTAGAAGCATGGTCCAAGGAGGTTACAACCACAAAACTGACTTTCTCTCCCCTCTAGGAGAAAGTGAGGACTGCAGATGCTGGAGAAGGGCTCATGCCCGAAACGTCAATTCTCCTGCTCCTTGGATGCTGCCTGACCTGCTGCGCTTTTTCAGCAACACATTTTCAGCTCTTTCTCTCCCCCTACCCCAACCTTTTAATCTTTCACCATTTTACCTCACAAGCTTTATTGTTCTGGATTCTTCCAAGATCCATGGTATAACAATGATACGTCAGATGGGTAAGTCAGCAGCAGGTGCAATTTACCTTGGAAAGTGTGAGGTGTTACATCTTGGAAAAGTAAAAAGTCAAGGGACTACTCAATGAATGGCAGGACATCTGGAAGCTCAGAAAGAGGCATCTTGGAGTGTTTCTTCACACATGTCTGAATGTGACAGGACAGATTAATAGGGTTTTTAAGGCAGCAGACGGGACATTTGCCTTTATCAATCAAGGCATAGATTATAAGAAAAGTTGCATTAAATTGGAACTGTACAGAACTTTGATTAGGCCAATGCTGATACATTGTCTGCTGTTCTGGTCATCATACAATAGGAATGATGTAATTGTACTGGAGGGGGTGCAGAGGAGATTCACCAGGATGGTGCTAGAGTTGGAGCATTTTATCTTTGAAAGGCTGGATAGGCTTGGGCTGTTTTCTTTAGAGCAGAGAAGATGGAGGGCGGGGAACCTGACAGAGGTGCATAACATTATGAGAGACATCGACAGGGTGCACAGAAAGCAGCTCCTCCCCTTAATCAAAGAGTCCATAATGGGTGGGCATAGTTTTAAGTTGAAGGGCAGGAGGTTTACAGGGAATTAGAGGTAAAATCTTTACACCTACAGGGTGGTGGGTATCTTGAAAATAATACCTGAGAAGGCAGTTGACATGGGAAACCTTAACTTTTGAATATACATGGATGAGCACTTGATATCATAAAATAAGAGGCTGGAAAACAGGATTCATGTAAATAGGCAGGCAGTGATTCAATGGGGCTGAAGGACACTTCTGTGCTGTATGACTCAGAGGAAAACATCCAGCCTTGAATCAACATTTTATGCTAGCAGCACTGCAGAGACATTGCATTGTGCCATCCTCACTTGCAATGATGTTCTAGAAAGAATATATAATATCAGACAAGCTTTGTTTGAACATATATTCCTCCTGAATAATTTTGTCGCATTTGCGCCAGTCGGGTATCACTACAGAATAAGACACAACAAAAGGGAAATCTCTGGCACAGTTAGGTGCAGCAGCAGCAGCACATTAGAGAAGCTCTTCAAATCAATATCCAGCTTTTGTAGCAAATTGGTTTGCAAACAGTTTTGGTAATGAAGGATAGCTCTTTCATGAGTATAGTGGGCAGCACCAATGATTGCAATTTTTACGGAAATTAGAGAAGATCTTTAGTAGCCTGTATTTTCTATCCCTATTAATAGTAAACCTACTCTAGCTTATTTGAACGTGGTGAGACTAAGCATCTTCTGTAGATATTGTTTATTGAACAGCAGCAATTTGAAAAATAACTGTCACCTGGCCATCGCATTCAATCAATATGAATTTAAGTGAAAACTGAACAATGATGGAAATCCAGCCAAGCACCAACTTAGTTATTAATTCCAAAAGTTGACTTATTATAAACTCAAATTGCCTTCCTGATGTGTAATTTTATATATTTATTTCTTGCTGCTTATAAACATACTAAATTGTTACTTTGAAGGTGATCCCTAAAGGAGGCAGGGAAATATCAAATTTAACATTTTATCATTCATGTATTTTAATTTTATTAATACCTCCTATTAAGTGATCTATCATCAAAAACACAACCAGCCAATGTTGCTTTTCCCGAAACCATTTAAAATTTGATTTGTTTTTTTAAAAATCGAAAGTCTACTATTTCTATTTGCTTTGCAATACTTTGCCATCGTTGTGATCTTCAAATAATTTTCAGCATCAGGAGAGAAGACATCAAGTCTTAAGTCAAGACTTTGTTTTTACTCTGGTCTCGGTTTAGTTTTGGACTTGGGTAAAGAGGCAACTTTAACTGTCTAGCTGAAAAACAGACAAATTATAATCCAATCTATTCATTAGAATTATGTCTTTAGTCTCCCACACAAAAATAGGATTATAGAACATAGAAAGTAAGAGCTGGAGTAGGCTATTCAGCCTATTGAGCTGATTCTGCCATTCAGTATGTTCATGACTAGTTTTTCATTTCATACTTTCATACAGAGGCTCTCCTCACACCCTTGACAATTTTATTTATTTATTTCTTACATCTATTCAGTGACTTGACATCTACAGCCTTACGTAGAAGAGAATTGCAAGAGTTCCCCACTCTGAATGAAGAAATGTCTCCTCACCTAGGTCCTAAAAGATCTACATCATTTTCTGAGATCCTGACAACTTGTTCGCGACTCTCCAAACAGGGGAACAATCATCCTCATATTCAGTGTGTCCAGTCCTCAAAATTTTATATGCTTTGACAAGATCAACTCTAATATTCTTCTCTCTCTCTCTATGTATATATAGTCATACACTATATTTATTTTTCAAAACAGATCAAGCAATTATTCCATGGACAGGCATTTGTGGGCCTAATCAGCTTTGAACCTGTATGTGGTGTAAGTGCACTTTATTGATAGTCACCCTATCAAAGGAGTTGAGAAAATAAAATCTCACTACATTAGCAGCACATTTGTAGGAGAAAGAAGACGTATATCTTCAAATAATGAAGTTATACAATAGAAATGTGGCAAAATGTGACACACCAGAATTTCAATAGCAATAGGAGGAAATTGAGGGAGAGAACACCAGCTAATTAAATCACTGCTATTTGCCGTTAATATTCTGAGTAATATCAAAACATGAAGTCAAACAAAAACAGAAATTGCTGGAGAAATTAACTTTGCTTACTCTCCATAGATGCTGTTAGGCCTGCTACATTTCTCCAGCAATTTCTGTTTTTGTTTCAGATTTCCAGCATCTGCAGTTCTTTTTTTTAATAAATTCAAATAAACTTTGCTGGTTACCTTGCTGGAGTACGGTGCCGTCTGCATTAACCGGTTGGTATACAATTGTCTGTCCCTCTGCAGTCTGTGCCACCTGCTGTCCTTGCACTATTTGCTGTTGACCATATTTAGTTATGGAAATAATTAAATATTTTTTGCCACTTTCCAAGTTTAACATAGATATTTATACATTGATTATAAAATGCAGTTCAGCATATACAATATAAAGTGAGCCTTAAGAGGATTATGGACAGTGTAGAGAATCTAATCTAGCAAACACTTTTAATTTATGACTTTACGAACTCTAACTGTAGTGGTGTTAATGAACAAATAAAACTTTTCAAACTGGTAAGTAAAGTACATCAATGGGAGATGTTGTCACTGTGTTGAATAGCCACTGATAATAGCTTAAAGTTGACAGCCAAATTAAAAGAATTTCTTATGGCTCAGTTTCAGTCCCAATGAGAATATTAGGTTAATATTGATATTTATAACTCACAATTGTTTCAGCTATTCAAGCTTTGCATTCCACTTGACAGAAAGAATTCCTCCTTCTAACATCAAGGTCAGGTTAAGTTTCTGATATGGTCAGCATCAAGACTGGTGAGACTGAGTGTTGAGAAGTGTAATTTAATATTAAGGGCTATCTCCGCATGAGCTATTCACTTATCTCAACCATAAGTTGTTGTTGTTGTTCGATCATCTAAGCCAAATAGACTTTGCTGTTTTTGTCCATGGGATCTTGATGTCACTGCCCCTGGCCACACCCATGAATGAATAAACATAACCACTTTGCTGCAGGTCTAGATCCATACATCCTGGCATCCTTAGGGTCTGCCTACATTAGTGATCCACACGAGTTTTTGAAACAAATCAGTAGTGTCCAACTAGACCACACCGACCATATTCCCAAACTAAACTAATTCCACCTGTCTGCATTTGGCCCATATCCCTCCAAGCTGTTTCTATTCATGTACTTAAACTATTTCTTTTAAATGTTGAAACTGTACCCGCATCCATCACTTGCTCTGGCAGTTCATTCCATACATGAACCACTATATTTAAAAAGAACTTGCCCCTTATTCATTTTAAATCTTACTCCGCTCACCTTAAAAATATGCCCCCTACTTTCGAACTGCAGAGAGAAAAAAAAGGAACCTTTGCTATTCACCTTATTTATGCTCATGATTTTATAAACCTCTGTAAAGACCATTGCTCAACCTACTCTGCTCCAGTGAAAAAAGTCCATTAGGCTAGTTTGTAATTCAAAGTTTTATTGAATTAAAATGTCACTATCTGCCAGAATTTGAACCATGTCCCCCAGACATTAGTTGGGTTTCTGAATTACCAGTTCAATGACATTGCCACGATGCCACCACCTCCCCTTGGAGTAATTTTCTAAAAGCTCTGATAACTAACTGCTAGTTTGGCAGCAACCCATCTACTCATTAAAACATAAGCTTGAAACATTTTGGGAATTGAAAATTGCAAAGATCAATTTAGATTTAGTATTAATAAAGCAATGTACATTTTTGGAGTTTCATGCCTCAACTGACTGAGCAAGAGACTCTGGGGTTACTTTCAAAGAAGTAATTTATAAACCAAAAAAAATAGAAACAGGAGTTCAGCTCCTTGATCCTGCTCTGCCATTCAATAGAATCATGGCTGATCCTGACATTCCTCACGTCATGTTTCTGCCCTTTCCCCCCACAACCCCAGATTCTCCTATTGAACAAGAATTTATTTACCAACCTCAGTCTTAAATGTGCACGAGAATGCTGCCCTTCAGCTTTTTGTGGCAAAGAATTCTGAAGATTCTCAACCCTCAGAGAAGAGATTTCATATCTCAGTTTTAAAATGGTGCTCTTTAATTCTGAGACAATATCCTCCAGTCCTAGGCTCTCCATGGAGGGGAAACATCCTCTCAGCATTTACCTTTATCTAGAATTTATGAATCTTACATGTTTTTACGAGATCAACTGACATTCTAAGTTCCAATGAACGTAGAGTCCCAATTTGTTCAAGCTTTGCTCATAAGATAACTCCTCCATGCCAGGTATTAGTACGACAATTCTCAGAAACAGGTGAAATGTTTCAGCTATAGATGCCTGGTCCTGACATGCAATTATTATAATTATGGAAGCAAATGTTGCAGGTATTTGAATGCACCAAATTCTTACAAACATTCTGAGCAGTGGCAGTTGAGGGAGGGACATTGATCCCAATACTAGGAAAATTCAAACCTCTTCTGCAAATACTATCACAAAACTCAAAACTGCATGAAATGTTATCCTAATTTGTGTGTACATGTTTTAACAGCAGAACATCAGAACCAGCATTCTGGTGAAAGATCACAAACTAAAACATTAACCCTGTTTCCCTCTCCTTAGAGGCAGCAAGACCTGCTAATATTTTCCAGCAATTTCTGTTTTCATTGTCTTATGGTTGAGGGTCTGGCTGTATTATCTAAGTCAGAGGTGAGGGTAACACCAATTCAGTCAAGCTGGAACATTTCAGGAAGAAAGTCAACTTTCACTTTTTGAAATGAACTGTGGAACTTGGAAGGTTCAGATAAAATGGTAACTAACATTAAATCTTTATTTTTAATGTATTTTTTCAAAAATAAAAGATAAAGTTTAGAAAAAGCAACAAAAGAATGAAAACCTTAAGATAACATAATGAAAAGGAAAATCAGGTTGTAAAGTGGTTATATATTTATTTTTGTCATGAAATATTCTTGAAATTTAAGCAGCTTTGATATTGTAACATTCAACATTACAAATGCAAAACTGTCAAATCTCAATGGCTAACACGATTGTCAAAATACAATGGATGTGCTGTCAGTTATTGTCAAGATGATCGATTTCAACATTTACTAGCCATGATTTTAGAATAGACAAAAGCCTATGATTCATTAGTATATGGAAATATGACAACACAATATATTAGGTCTAGATTTGTAATTCGAGGTATAAGGTTAAGAACACACAACAAAAATGGAATGGTGAGTTGCCAATTTCCATAGACACCTTTCACGTTAGTCAGGAGTGGTACTTCAGAAACTTGGCTTCTACCTAAGCAGGAGTTACACATTTGTTGAGTTACAAGGAATTATTGACAAGTAATTCAGGGCTCCCCAAACACTGTGTAGATAACATCATAAGATCCCTACAGTCTGGAAGCAGGCCATTCAGCCCATCAAGTCCACCATGACCCTTGGAAGAGCGTTCCACCCAGACTCACCCCTTTATGCTATCCCTGTAACATTGCATTTCCCATAGGTAATCCACCTAATCTACACATTCCTGGGAACAATGGGCAACCTAGCATGGCCAATTCACCTCATCAGAGCAAATCCATGCAGACACGGGGAGAATGTGCAATCTCCACACAGGCAGTTGCCTTAGGTTGGAATTCAACCCGGGTCCCTGGTCATGTCAGACAGCAGTGCTAACCACTTAGCCACTGTGCTGCCTCAGATGCTGAGCATAATTTGGAGAGTCAACATTACCACAGAAGTAGTGCTGCACAGGGCTGATCAGAGATACCTAAAGGACACTGAGATAGAAAGATAGCGGAGACTGGCAGGATATAGTATTATAGTATATGCCCTGCCAGAACGACAGTTGAATGGACACCATGAGGCAAAAGGAGATGAAGCTGGCCCAAAGGGCACCTGGAGAGGTATAGTCACAGAAAATCTTCAAAGAATGGGAGACCATTTGGGTTGGAGCAATTGTCTAAGGCTGGAGGCAGAGCCTTCCTGTTCAAAGCTTCTCTAGTCCCATGTCAGACAAAGTCTAAGTAAGTAATCCAGAGTCCCAGGCTAATAGTCTGGGACTTCGGTTCAAATCCCACCATGGCATATGACACACGCTCTTTAGGGAAGGAAATCTGCCATTCTTAATTAGTCTGTACTACTTTTATGACTCAATGACTGTCCACTGAAGAGTCACAAACCACTCAGTTCAAGGGCAATTAGAGATTGGTAACAAATATTGTTCTTATCCCAGTGACGCCCACATCCCATGAAAGATTAAATCAAAATGGATCAGATACACAGGCAAAAAAAATTAGTTTGAGGTCAAAAGGTCATCCAATTTAATTCATGGATCAGTGGTAGCAGTCTTGCCTGTCAGTCTGAAACATGCAAGTTCAAGAACCACACAAACTTATACACACAATCTACGCTGACACTCAAGTGTTGGATATGATGTTTAAGAAAGAAAGGCCATGCCTTACCTGTGTTTGTCCTGCTGTCACAGCTGCTTGCGGCTGTTGAATAATGATTTGTTGTGCCTGTCCCGGTTGGTTCTGGACCTGAACAGCCTGCCCACTTTGAAGCTGGAGCTGACTTGGCTGAACCAGCTGAATCTGAAAAGAATGCACAAACAGTCATATTTGTAACTGCAAATTATATGAAAGGTGCGTTAAATGTTTGTATATTAGAACACACTGAAAACCCTGTAAATTATTCACGTTTGGTAAATTATATAAATAATTTTATTAAAAATAGAAAGCTACAGGGCATACTCCTCATGGAAATATTTTGAGCAGAATCTAATACTGGATACAAGAATGAATTTAGCTGTTTTATTTTCAGTGACATTTTCTAAAAAAAGGCTAAAAATATAATTGAACAAGGTAATTCCAGTCATCAAAGAGATCATTACTGCAGATAGCCTGATCCACTCATTCCCTTAGCTCAAAGGCCAATCCATTGATGACTACGCTGTTTCAAACTAAGGTTCTCAATATATGGCATGGGCACTCAAAGTCATGCTTACATTTTGAAGATTCAAGCTATTCAACATGTAAATATCATTACTGCCCTAAAATTCAGATGTACATTTCCCAGCAGGTGGTATGTGAAAATGATCATGGCAAAGTCCGACTAATTTTAAACTTTTGGGGAAGTGGAAACCAACTGTACTATACTAAATAAGAAAAGGGGACACTAAGCCATTTCTATTAAATTTGATTCCTGGGCTTGGCTAGCTGAGCATAGAAACAGGATGATGATGGTGATTTGATTTATTGTCACGTGTACCTAAGTACAGTGAAAAGCTTTGTTTACGAGCAGCACAGGCAGATCAGAGTAAGCAAGGAGATACAAGTCATAGGGTGAAAGACAAACTTGGCCATAGGCATACAAGTTACATTGCACAGAGTGTGCACTAGGCAAAATCAACATTAGCAAGATCAGCATTATTTGAAGTTAGACAGTTCATTCATTAGTCCAATAATGGCAGAGAAGCTGTTCTTGAACCTGCTTGTGCATGTGTTCAAACTTCTTAATCTTCTGCCTGACAGAAGAGATTGTAGGAGAGCATTACCAGGGTGGGATGTGTCTTTGATGATATTGGCAGCTTTTCTGCGGCAATGAGCCATTTAAATGGAGTCCACAGATGGAAGCTTGGCTTCAGCCATGGTCTGGGCTGTGCTGTGCACACACCCTTGTGTAGTTTTTTTTTTACGGGCAGAGCTGTTGCCATACCAGGCCGTTATGCATCCGGATAGTATACTTTCAGTGGTGCTCTGTAAAAGTTGGTGAGGATCATTGTGGACATGCCAAATTTCCTTTGCAGCCTGAGAAAGAAGAGGCATTGATGCGCCTTCTTGACTGTCACATTTACATAGTCATTCAGCCCCTTGAGCCTGTTCTACTATTGAGTTAGATCATAGCTGACCTGTGACCAAACTCCCTAACTGTAGCCTTTGGCCCATATCCCTTAACTCCTTTGCTTAACAAAAAATAATCCATATCAGATATAAAATTAACAACTGGGCTGACATCCACTGCAGTTTGTAGAAGAGAGTTCCAAGCATCTACCACCCTGTGTGTAGAGATCCTTCCTAACATCTCTCCTGAATATTCCACCATTCATTCTCAAGTTATGTCTCCTAGTTCTAGAATCTCCAACCAATGGAAATAGTTTACCTACTTTGTCTTTTCCTGGTAATATCTTGATGACTTTGATCAGATCACCCCATACCTTCTAACTTTTAGAGAAAGTAGGCTTAAAATTCACATAAATCTCTCCTCATATCTCAATTCAAGTATAGGTATTATTCTTGTAAATTTATATACTTTCTCCATGGCCATCCTTCTTAAGAGGTGATGCCCGAGTTCTGCTCACAGTACACCAACTGGAGCCTAACAAGGATTTTGTATAACTGTAGCACAATTTCTGCATCCTTGTACTCCAGTCCTCTGGATATACAGGGCAACATTCCATTAGTTTTCTTGATTATTTTTTGTACCAGTTTGTGAGATTTTACACACCATGCACCCAAGTGTCTTTGGGCATCCACTACGTTTAACTTCACATCGTCTAGAAAATAGCCTTGATTTATCCTTTTACAGTCCAAAATAAACTAACAAGTGTGAGGTTATCTATCAATTCATTTAGTTTATCATTATCCCTTCATAAGTTTATCTGCATCTACAATGTCACCTAACTTTGTGTCATTGGCAAAATTGAATACAGAGGAACCTCGATTATCTGAACGAGATGGCCGGGCAGTACTTGGTTCGGATAATTGATTATGAAGTTAATTGATTTCCTCTGGGGCTTGGAGTTTCTGTGCTCCCCGTTCAAGAGACTAGGCAGCAGCACACTGCATGCAAGACCCCGGTCCCCGCCAGCCCCCAACACCGTCCACCCCAACCCTGTCAGCAACCCCAACCGAGCCCAACCCTGTCCTACCCACTCCATCTGCGCCCAACCTCATCTGCTCCCATCCTGGCACCCCATGCCCACCTGCACCCCCCCTACCCCGTCCAACACCACCCCACCCATCCCCAACACCATCCACTCCCACCCCACACCGTCCACCCCCAACCAAGCACCCCCGACCCTGTTCAACCTGACCCCCGTCCACTCCCTCCCCTCTGGAGCAGCTGGACTGTACACCAACAGTAAGACTGCTGCTGCCTTTGTGGGTTAAGTCTCCAAATAGCGCACGCGCACACAACTTTTTGACAGGTTCCCACTCTGCCCTGAACAGGACAATGTTGAAGAGTATATCTGGGGAAGATGGGTTCGGATACACCTCTATTTAGAACTCCAGGCAAAGTGTGGGGAGAGAGAGACAGACAGAGTGTGGGTGGGGGAGGGAGGGAGAGAGAGAGAGAGAGAGCGAGAGCGAGAGCGAGAGCGAGAGCGAGAGAGACACACACACACGTGAGGTTAGTCAATCATTTGGAGACTGGACCTGGACTGTTCTCAACAGCATTTAAGTGAGCTAAGTTAGTTTTTAATCATTGTACCTGTAAATAGAAAACATGATCAGGGTTGAAACAGCTCTCTGATGTAATATTTCTATCGGCACCTTGAAATCCCCTTTGGGTAATCTGATATTTGGATAATTGTGGTTCCTCTGCATAAGAATTTCTATGCCATTAGCCAAGTCGTTAATAAGATGAATAACCGAGGCTCTAACACATTCTTGTGGGACATCACTAGTCACATCCCGCAATTTGAGTACCTACCCATTATCCCTATTTTCTGGTGCCTGCCACTTAACCAATTTCTCAACCAATTATTTGCCCTCAATTCCAGAGGCTTCTATGTTAGGTAATACTCTCTAATGTGAGGTTTTATCTCGAAGACCATATAAATAACATCTATAGACAGTCCTCTGTCCATTAGTCCAATTGAAATGCATTAATTACTGGAATATAAAGAAAAAATGATTTTGTCCTAAAAATGTATATACACACCTGCTGTATACCTTGCCCTCCAGAGACAGGAACCTGCATAATTGTCTGTCCTTGTCCTGTAGGTACCGCCTGAACCATGATTGGTTGACCAGTGGATGTGATTAACTGACCACCACTAACTTGGACCATTAATGGCTGACTCTAGGAGAGGGAAAACAAAAAAAAACTAAATACAGAGAATTAGTGTTGTCTTACAAATACAAAATTTCAGTAAATGCCTGTATTCTACAAGTAAGAAGCTGAAGTTATAGTTTCTCCTTTGCACTTTCTCCAGAAGATCCCAATTCCTGATGAATGAAAGGAACAAGTAACCTCTCTGGAGTGCTCAGTATTCAATCAGAGGGAAAATTGGCTGGATCATCAAGAAGAACATAAAGACAATTGGTCCTGAAATCAAGATATACCTAAACTAAATGCTGTCCAAATTCCCAACTTTGTTTGGTATGTGCAACAACGAATTTCCAATCTTGCAGTTAATTTTAAGAAAGTATAGGGAAAAACATCAAAAGGCAAGCTATCCTGGGCAATTCCTGCATACTACCTAAAGACTGGCAATGCAGTAAATCTATACGTGTAAATTGCAAACCGCGTGCATAAATGAAAACATTTGACCCATTTGATTAATACCTGTTGTTGAATTTGTCCCTGAACCACTATCTGTTCAGTTGAATTGCTGTTATTTGCTGGGTACTGTTCCATTATTAACTTGATTGTGCCGCAGAATACTGTTCAAAACTGAACAAAACCTAAAAAAAAACAATAGTGAGACATGAAATTCTCCTTCATTTTGCAAACCCACTGGTATAATTCTCGACAAACACTCTGAAATTAACACATCACTCCAAACAATATAAACATAGTAAGACAGGCAAGGTATCGAGATACAGGTGTGATGAGGTTTAAATTTCGTAATTACAAAATACAAATATGCACAAATGTACCCAACCAAACAAACTGTCTGAAGGAATCTGACAATGGAGATCATACTATGAAATGTCCATTTTGCCAATCATCCTTGATGTTTTAAATATTTTGATAATGGATTGATCAAACTTAATTCAAAAGTTCAATTCAAATAAGGTATTATTTAAATAAGGTATTATTTAATCACACGTAATGTGATTGTTACATCTCTTTACTTTTTGCCTTCCAGTCATTGAGTTAACATAGAAAAATGGTCACGATTGAAGGTCAGCCAGCAAGCAACAGTTCCTCAAAGTAGTGCGCTTGACCTGAAAATCTTTGTCTGCTTCCCTTCACTCAGCCTGCTTATCATCTATATGACAGTGCTCAGTACAATTCAAAACTTTATCAGATAACAAAGAAGCCATGTATGCTTGCAGCATTGTCGGGCTACGGCTGCTAAATTGCAGTTATTTTTAAAAAATATATTTTGAATGGGTGTGGACATCACTGGCCAGACTAGCATTTATTGCCCATTTCTAATTGGCCCTTGAGAAGATGGTGGTGAGCAGTCTTCTTAATTGCTTCATTCTATGTTGTGGTGGTTCACCCACACCACTATTCAGACGCAAAGTCCAGGATTTTGATCCAGTGACACTAATGAAACAGCAATATAGCTTCAGGTCAGATTGGTGAATCGCTTGGAAGGGAAATTACAGATGGTGTCAGTGCTTGCACAAGGCCACTCTTGCTCTTGTAGGTGATAGTGGCCATGCTATTGAGCGACTCTCAGCAACTTGTTGCAGTGCATCTTGTAGATGTAGCACATGGTTGCACCATTTTATCAGTAGTGGAGAAAACGAACGTTTAAGGTGGTGGATGGGTACCAATCAGGTAGTTGCTTTGACGTGGATGGTGCTGAGCTTAAATCTTGTTGCAACTACACTCAAAGGTAAGTAGTGACCAATGCATCACAATCCTGACCTGTGCCTTGTAAACGGTAGCCAGGCTTTGTGAGGGCAGGAGGTGAGTTCTTGTTGCAAAATTTACAGCCTCAGATCTGCTTTGGTAGTCATGTATTTAATCAGGCTGTTCCACGTTAGTTTATCTTCAATGGTGGCATTCAGGATATTGATGGCAATGCCACTGAATGTCATGGGGAGATGGTCAGATTCTCTCTTGCTGAGGATGGTCATTGCCTGGTTCTTCTGCAGCATACATGATGGTTACCAATTATCAGACCAAATCAACATGCTGTCCAGGTCATGCTACATATGAACACAACTGCTTCAATATTACAAGGTGAGAATGGTATTAAATTTGCAATTATCAATGACCATTCTTCTTGATTTAAGCTAATAAAAAAAGTTATTCATGAACTAGCACAACGCTATGCCTAGGAACTTACTTTTAAGAGTCCCTGTAATCATAACCTAGGACCTTCAACTACCTCAACCATCCTTCCATGTGCTTTGTATGACTCGAACCAGAAAAGTTTTTCCCAATTTCCACCAACTTCAATTTTGCTAGGAGTTCTTGCTGCCCCACTTGGTCAAATGCTGTCTTGAAGTTAATGGTAGCAATTCTCATCTCATCAGCATGATAAGTGTCAAACTTAACTAAATCAAACATGTCGAACAAGCTCCAAAATCATCTTCAATGAAGCACTGATTTCAACAATTGCTCACAAGTCTAACCAGGGCAGCCATACAAATGCAGTGGCAATTCCAGTACAAACTCAGATGCTCTTGTGAGTGGCTAGACAGATTCATTAAAAGTTCTATTGTCTTAGTGAGATAAAATTACTCTTAGCTGAATACAACCACAAAACTTCGTAAGACACCATAAAAGGTCTGGATTGCCTGTTTCATCTATAGCCCTGCCACTGGACACAGGGTCTATTCTATCCATCACTAGCAGTGTTCTGTTACAGTATGTAATAGCTATTAGACATACAGTAGCAGCTCACCACATCAACTGATAGGGGCTATCACTTCCCAGATGTGTAAATTCTATCCTTGAGAAAGACAACTGCAAAAATATTGTGGAATGCTATCACTTTTGAGTTCTGCTATGTTATATAGTATTTCTAACTTACATTTATGAAGCACAATGAAGCCAGCAGTCAGTCAAAAAAGACAGCTTTCTCAGGGCAACGAAAAAAAATCATAAATATAGTCTTCCTCATATCATATGCAGCCAAAGAATAAACAACAGAATCATGGTCATATAGCCTGTAGCCACAAGTTTTTTTTAAACCAAACACCCAAAATCTCTGACGTTGTCAAAGTAAGCAGTTTACAGACCCCAATCCATGCCTACCTCAGAATAAAACTGAATAAAGAAAGTCCCTATGTTACACGGATATTTTTGCTTTATTGTTCATGACCAAAAAATGATATCATCCATGATCTTCATTAAAATAAGTTTCAATAATAATGTTATCCATTATAATTATGCTAATCTTAATTTGCAATTTACAGTGATCTACTATTTGGCTAACAATTATGGGGAATAAGAAGTCATATGCTCCAACATTCAGTCTGGACGATGATTGTAACTGCCTTAGGAAGTTCTGGGATTTAGCATTTAAATTCCTCATTGATAAACTGATAATTTCTAATTTGACCACTAATCTAAACTTTGATATACTTTGGGTCAGTATATTAAATGGAACACATATGATATATCGGCCTCATAAAATGCAAGTTCTATTTCATCATAAGTATGCAAATAACTTGAGGGCAGGGTGTATAAATCTCCTAGGAGTTATTCACAATCTTTCAACTCACCTGAAAAGGATATTCTAAATCAGTTTTGAAAACTGACCCATTCATCACAACAGTGCTTTAACAAAACTGACACAGCCTTATCCACTTATTTTCAACATATTTTATTGCAATTTCAAACTTAGCATAACCATTTCTAAGGTCCTGTTTGTCCTCCTGTACTTTTAAAGATGGAAAAATTTCCTGTTTACATGCAACTGTGGCATACAGAAATTCCATTTGCTGCCTTTAAATGCAAGGCTTTCACTTCTTATTCTAATTGGATTTTTGGACATGTCGTTTCAATCAGTTAGTATTGTGGGTGAGGAGAAGTGGAAGTCCAACTTCCACTGGTTCAGGAGTGAGTAACACTGAACTGTCATTGCATGAGCAAGTGATATTTGAACACTGCAAAAAAAAAAATCAGAAATTAAAAGCTGTGACATTTTGAGTCTTAATGTTTCTAGAATTTAAAAATGTAACGTTATTCTATGTAGCATAAGAAATTTCACATAAGTATATTTCTCTTTTTAAGATGCTGTATTGCATTCAACTTTGTTGTAAATTAAAGTAAATCAAATGCTGTTAAACACAGAACCATTCTTCATTGTGTTCCTTCCCACATAATTGCAATTTACAAGTTTGTCTCAAGTGGTTGCGATCCAGCAGGTTACATTAGCAATGAAGTTGGGATGGTGTTCTCATTAGCTAGAAAGCCTCAAAGTATTAAAATTGAAAGCAGATATTGAGAAAAATGCAAATAGGCCAAAATAGCACCTAATTTAGATTTTCAACTTGCTCATATTTATTACATATCCAATAAAGGACATCTAGAAATATTAGTTAATCATCCCTTCATATTTTCTTGAAACAAAATTATGTTCCCTTACTGAGCCACAATGTATATTGTTTGATAAGGAGTTGGAGAGAAAATGGAGACAACAGGTACAATATTTATCAGCAATTTTTATGTAAGCATAAACTCCAGACAATTTCAATAATGTTAAGACCTGCAGTACTTACTTTTAAACACATGAGGGAACTCTGCATTGCTCTGAAGAATTGCATTGCCTCACAAAAGGTCTTGGTAAAGCACCTCAACGTTTTTTGTCTATTGTCCCAATTGGAAAAAACAGTACTCATCTGCACCAGTATTTAGAAATATTTTGCTTCTGCTAATCAATAAGACATTTTCATTGGTTGAAAAATACTGATGATTCAATTGCTATTTGGAGGTACAAAATTTAGATTTGGACAATGTGAAATCACCATTCAAGCTATGGGCTCAGGCATCTTTTATATGCATCTTATTTGCTGAAATAACAAAGGCTTATTGTGATGGAATGAGGTCCATCATGTTCAAACTTGCTCATATGTGAAATCTATTACTCAGATTGTACATATTGCATTTACAATGCAAACAATTCTAAAATTAAGGTTGAGTGTGGTGCTGGAAAAGCACAGCAGGGCAGGCAGCATCCGAGGAGATTCGATGTTTTGGGCATAAGCCCTTCATAAGGAATGAGGCTTGTGAGACAGGGGGCTGAGAAATAAATGGGAGGGGGCGGGGGGAAGGTAGCTGAGAATGCGATAGGTCGATGAGGTGGGGGAGAAGGTGATAGGTCAGAGAGGAGGGTGGAGCAGATAGATGGAAAAGGTGATGGACAGGTCAGGAGGGCGGCACCAGTTGGAGGGTTGGGGACTGAAATAATGTTGGGGTGGGGGAGTAAATGAGGAAACTGGTAAAATCCACATTGATCCCATGTACTTGCAGGGTCCCAAGATAGAATAGGAGGGTTTCTTCCTCCAGGCATCAGATGGTAAGGGTTTGGCAATGGCCCACTCCTCTCCCAATTAATCTCTCAGCCTCCCAGCCCACAAGCCTCATTCCTGATGAAGGGCTTATGCCCAAAACATCAATTTTCTTCTCTGACCTATCACCTTCCCCCCCCCCTACCTTAATCTACTATCGTATTCTCAACTATCTTCCCCCGCAACCCACCACTTCCCATTTCTCTCTCAATGCAACCCTCCACCGCCGCACCCCCCACCCACCCCAGCCCACAAGCGTCATTCTTGATGAAGGGCTTAAGCCCAAAACGTTGATTCTCCTGCTCCTCAGGTGCTACCTGACCTGCGGTGCTTTTCCAGCGCCACACTCTCAACTATGATCTCCAGCATCTGCAGTCCTCACCTTCTCGTAACTCTAAAATTAAGGGCATCAATAACAGCAGGTATTAAGTCAGTCATTCAGCTGTGAGACAAAAGGGTTATCGACAATCTTTTGGTGTGTTTCTAAGGTTTCAAAGTATTTTTAAAAAGGGAGGCAAGTTGAGTAGAATGATCAGATTACATGCCCCAAAACTATTTATGCAGACAGAATCCAGGATACTTAACATCCTAACAAAAAGAGACCATTCAAAACACCTGTTCTCTACACAATGCTGTCCCCGATCAAAATATGACAATATTTAAAAGTAACTATTAATTTCCGCTGATAAAATATGCAGATATCTTTTTCCAGGCTTGGTGTGTCACAGCTGACCTTAATTACAAATATCTGTGCTTTCCAGTAGGAGTTATGGGATAGCAGTCAGGAATGGAATTCTTACTTGATTTTACCCCTCCTTGCCTAGAGTATTAAGGCTAAATGTCACACTTATTCCATCTGCTTTGGCCAAGACTGGCATATTCTACATGGAATATAGATCCATTATAGTTGTATTATGTTATAATCTTACATAACGTATTCAAAATCTGAGTCTTGTACTGGCTATCCATAAAACTTTAGTTCTGTTTATGATATTTTTGTCACATTTTTCCATTACAAATACATATGGAAATTGCCCAGTTCAGACTATGTAAATTATACCCTGCTCCCATTGGTGGCAGTGTAACACTTCAGTTGCACACCTTAACTAGAGAAATTTCGAGAAATGCTTTGAATTAACTTGGGTTATTACACATCTAAGCAGGTGGGACTTGAACCTAAACATTTTTGGCTCAGAGATATGGACATTATCACTGCACCAGAAAAGACCTTAAGAAATATGTTTGATCAGTATTAAACAAGAAGGTAAACAGCAGGGTACAGTTTTGATCCACTGATCTCTGGATTACAGGCCCAGCATGTTCGCACAGCAACTCAGCCTTTTACAACATTTTCACAAGGCATTACATTGCAATTTTTTCTGCACTTGGGCTCGTCAGCAAATTTCAAAGTTTAGCACAACAGTAAACATACACAAATAAAATGCAAAAGGAATAAATTGAAAATTCAAACAAATGAGTAATTAAAAAGCACAAGAGCTGATATATAAACCCCCAATTAGCCTTTTCAGTCAAGAAGCATGACTATAAAGAAAGACAGAAAAAGCCCCAAATGGTGATCACCAGGGATGTGAATGAGACTGGAATTGAGCTAAGGAGTTGGGCCTAATTCATACTGAAGTGTGGTAAAAACATAGAGATAGTCAATAGTAGCCATTTGGCCTGTCAAGTATTCTCTATCAATACGATCATGGCTGACCATCCCAACTCAGTACCTGTACCTGCTTCGTATACTCTTTAATCCCTTTACCCTCAAGAACTGTATCTAACTCTATTGAAAACATTCAATGTTTTGACCTCAACTGCCTTCACTAGCAGAGAATTCCGTAGGCTCACCATTCTCAGAGTGAAGACATTTCACCTCAATCAAGTCCTAAATGGCCTATTCCATATCCTTAGACTACGGTCCTGTATCTGGACTCCCAGCTGCCTTTCAGCCTCAGTTTTTCCCATCTGCTTCCTGGCTAAGTTTTTTGATGAGACATGATGAAAGGAAAAAGATGGCTCACTGCGTATTAGAGACGCACACAGTCTGCCTCAGACTCAAACCTCCACATTCCTCTTCTCACTCCCTCCGACAGACACAGACTACTTTTCTCTCTCCTTCCATCCCAAACATGACAAGAAAATGACACTTCCCCTCAACTTTTCTCCCACACAAACATTCCCTCCTTCTTCCATACAACTACCCTCAACTCTCTCCCAAATTCCATATATCACTGCTTCCTTCTTTCTCCCATACTAACCCTCTCCCTTTAGATTAATTAGATTACTTTAGAGTACTTAGTGTGGAAACAGATCCTTCGACCCACCGAAGCGCAACTCACTCATACATTACCCCTTCACCTAACACTACAGGCAATTTAGCATAGCCAATTCATCTGACCTGCACATCTTTGGACTATGGGAGAATGTGCAAACTCCCCACAGTCAGTTGCCTGAGGCAGGAATTGAACCCGGGTCTCTGACACTGCGAGGCAGTGCTAACCACACTCGTTTTCTCCCTGCTCAGTAATTTCCTCTCTACTTCACCCATTCTCTCTCCACCTCATTTAATCTCTCTCCTTAATCTTTGCTGCATTTCTCTTACAGCGCTCAAAATGGTCCATTCTGCCAGCTGTTGAAGGGGTCTGAGTCGACGCAGGGAGTAAGTCTAGTTTTACCCCCGATTTGTTGGTCAACTTGACAGCTCTTCCTCCAACGTGTTCAACACTCCAACTTGGTTGCCAACTCCCATGCATCTGGAAGACATCCTGTCAATTACAATATTCCTGCACAGTTGCACACCCGCCACCATTCTGCTGCCCAGCCTCCGAGTTAAGATAGAAATGTTCACATCACTCAATACTCCTCCATCACGGGCTGTTTCTCATCTGAGATTTGATGATGAACGGTTCACTAACGAGCGACAGTCAAGGCTGCAGAAAAATGATCTCTGATTAGAGGGGATGTCCTTGTAGAATCTTCTACAAGTACATATCTGAATTTGAAACACAGGTCATAGACTTAAATAGGACCCCTCAGAGGGTTGCATTTAAGTCTGTGGACTACCTGTTGGACAATTCTACTTCTGTTTCCCAAGCTCATGACAGTTATTCTATTTAACTATATCAAAAATGTCAGATTATGTGATTTTAAAAACCCACCAACTCAAACTCAACTTGGGGAATATTTATGGCTATGCAAATTGTGGGTGCAGGGTGTAGATGACTGGAATTCTACCTCAATGGCATCCTCTCAATGACAAATGAAGTTTTGTGCAGCAAAACACTATTTCAGATGGAGATATCTTCTTATGCTTTTCAATCATCAGTAAATGTGTGCTATAACCTGAAAAGCATGTTCTGACATAAGTAGTGCAAATAAAGGTAAGGAGGGTGGTTGTGCAGTGTTGTTTTTGGCATGGATGTCTGTTGCCAATTGCTATAACCATTGGTTGTAGGAGTAGTACATTCCAGCTCACAGAAATATTGCTTTTTCCTGACAGTTACATCTCCCAGATATAATAATTTATGTTCAGGGGTTATAGCATGCTTTGTAGAGTGACCAACGGTACAGAAAAGGGCCTTTAAGCTATCCCATTTTGGAGCAGTTGGCCCATAGCTGTATATGCTTTATCAAAGAATCCCTACAGTGTGGAAACAGGCCCTTCGGCCAAACAAGTCCACGATGACCCTCCGAGCAGCAATCCATCCAGAACCATTCCCCTACCTATTACTCTATATTTATCCGTGACTAATGCACCTAATCTACACATCCCTAAACACTACGGGCAATTTAGCATAGCGCTAAATTCATCCAACCTGCACATCTTTGTGATTGCAGGAGGAAATCAGCAAATCCACACAGACACAGTAGAATGTGCACACAGTCAGTCACCTGAGGCTGGAATCGAACCCAGGACCCTGCCCCTATGAGGCAACAGTGCTAACCACTGAGCCACTATACCACTTTGGTTTCACAAATGCGCATCTAAATACTTCTGAAATGTTGTGAGGATTTCTGACTCTACTATCCTTGTAGGGAGGATTTGCAGATTTCCACATTTCCCAGACATAATATGCTCCTAACCTTAAATCTATGTCCCTGGTCCCTCCAAGGAGAGAGGCTCCTTGCTGTGTATGCACTTCAAGTTTATACAGCTCAGTCAAGACTCTTCCCTTCTTTCTCTAACCTCCCCCTCCACATCCCCAAGCCAAGTCTCCTCTGCCCCAAGTAAAACATCCCCACTTTATCTTGGATGTCCTACTTGTCATCTCACTGTCTATCCCACCACACAAATGTCTTTCTATCTTACAGATGTGCTTGTGTGAATGAAGTACCCTTGTTTGATGAGTGCTAACAAACTTGAGAGTTTTGCCTTTGAGAAAGATGCTACATTTGTGAGTTTACACCACAGTTTTATTGATGCTTAATTAGGGAGAATGTGTTGCAGTCATGGGAAAGATAATGTATTGGTCTTTGTAGATCAATTTCTGTTTGGACAAGTAAAGCAGTGTTTTGTTGTTCACTTTCAGCCTTAATAGATTGTTGAGCTTGCCTAGTATGTAAGGGGACTCCTTCCAAAGCTGCAAGGAAGACGAGGAGGTCAAGAGCATAAACTAGGTGATGTTAAACAGACAAAGAGCTAAGTCACAGCCCTGTTTCACTTTATTCAGCATTTGCTAAACTGTACAGTGCAATCCATACTGTCATAGAGGAACATCACTTGAATAGGATAAGCAGCGAGGAGGAGTGAAGTAGAATTTCACTGGAAGCAGTAGAATTTAAAGGAAGTATTACAGGGGCAGGAACTGAAAGCATGTTATTAATAAGGATGATCACTAAACATGGTTTGGTACTAGTAGGATACTTTGGATAGACAAAGGGTTCTGGAAGACAAAAGATATCACGAGACCAGAGGTTGCATCAAGTCTAAAGAATGAAGATTACAACAGGATGATGTGAGGTAATCCAGGTCATGTCACTAATATCAAAGAAGGCAGTCTTACTGTACACACTACACTAGATGCAATCTCACCAAAAGTCACAGCAAGGCTTCCCTAGTTTTATCTTCCATCCCATTCACAATAAAAGGTCAATGTTATATTTTCCTTTCTAAGTACCCCTTCTATTGAAGATGTAGAAGTAAAAGGGTTTTGTCCATTTGTTAGTAAATATGACGTGAATTAAAGACATTGCAGTGTCACTGTGCCAAAAGTCAAACTCCCTGAACAGCACTGTGGATATACAACAGCAAACTGACTATAATGCTTCTAGCAGGCAACTCACCATCACACCCTAGAACTGTTGGAAGCTGGGAATATAATTGCCAGACCCCTTGCTGAGATATTTGAATCATGGATAGTCACAGGTAAGGTCCGGAAGACTGAAGCTTGTCGAACGTGATACCACTATTTAAGAACGGTAGTAAGCAAAAGCCAGGGAAATATAGACTGGTGATCTTGATGTGGGTGGTGGGCAAGTTGTTGGAAGGACAGGATTTACTTGTATTTGGATAGGCAAGGACTGATTAGAGATAGTCAACATGGCTATGTGCATGAAAAATCATATCTCATGAACTTAAAGTTTTTTGAAGAAGTAACAAAAAATTGATGAGAGCAGAGGACATGATGTAAGTGGACTTTGGTAAGGCGTTCAACAAGGTACACAATGGGAGACTGGTTAGCAAGGTTATCTCTCAGGGAATAAGGAAAACTAGCTATTTGGATACAGAATTGGCTCAAGGGTAGAAGATAGAGGGTGGTAGTGGAAAGTTGCTTTTCAGCTTGAGGACCGAGACCAGTGGAGTGCCACAAGGATCAGTGCTGGGTCCACCACTTTTCATCATTTGTATAAATGGTGTGGATATGAACAGGGGAGGTATTGTTAATACATTTGCAGATTACACCAAAATTGGAGGTGTAATGGACAATGAAGAAAGTTATCTCTTGATCAGATAGGCCAATGGGGTGAAGAGTTGCAGATGGAGTTTAATTTAGATTAATACGAGGTGCAGCATTTTGTAAAAGCAAATCAGACCAGGACTTACCATTAAGGTGTCTAAAAGGTCCTAGGGAGTGTTGCTGAATAAAGAGACCCCGGAGTACAGACTCAGTTCCTCGAAAGTAGAGTCGCAGGTAAATCTTTTCTGAACCCTTTCAAAATTTCACAACATCTTTCCGATAGGAAGTAGACCAGAATTGCACACCATATTCCAAAAGTGGGTGAACCAATGTCCTGTACAGCCGCACCATGACCTCCCAACTCCTGTACTCAATACTCTGACCAATAAAGGAAAGCATACCAAACGTCTTCTTCACTATCCTATCCACCAGCAACTCCACTTTCAAGGAGCTATGAACCTGCACTCCAAGGGCACTTTGATAGTAAGGGCAGTGTTTGGTATGCTTTACTTTATTGGTCAGGTGTATTGAGTATAGGAACTGGGAGGTCATGTTGCAGCTGTACAGGACATTAGTTCGACCACTTTTGGAATATTGCGTGCAATTCTGGTCTCTTTCCTACCAGAAAGATGTTGTGAAACTTGAAAGGGTTCAGAAAAGATTTACAAGGATATTGCCAGGGTTGGAGGCTTTGAGCTATAGGGAGAGGTTGAATAGGCTAGGACAGTTTTCCCTGGAGCGTCAGAGGCTGAGGGGTGACCTTATAGAGGTTTATAAAATCATGAGGGATATGGATAGGATAAATAGACAGTCTTTTCGTTGGGATAGGGAGTCCAGAACTAGAGGGCATAGGTTTAGGCTGAGAGGGGAAAGATAAATGGGATCTAACTTTTCCACACAGAAGGTGGTGTGTGTATATAGAATGAGATGCTAGAGGAAGTGGAGGACATTGGTACAATGGCAGTATTTAAAAGGCATCTGGATGTGTATATGAATAGGAAGGGTTTAGAGGGATATGGGCCAAGTGCTGGCAAATAGGACTAGATTAGGTTAGGATATCTGGTTGGCATGGATGAGATAGACCAAATGATCTGCTTCCATGCTGTACATCTCAATGATTCTAAGGTGAACTAGGAATGGGCAATACAGTAAACGCTAGCCCAGCTAATGCCCACGTCTCCTGAGTGAAGGGGGGAAAAAAAAAAAGAGGAGAGACTTTAATCAGAGTTACAGAATCATAAAAAAAGGGAATAAATGGTCTTCAAGGACACAGTAGCTCACTTGAAAAAATAGCAATGACAGCTGTTTTGAAGGGAACAGATAGTTATAAGTGCAAGATAGTGACTGGAAATAGCTGGGGAAGAATGAACTGAACAAATATGGCTGCAAACATCAGGCCAAATTCAAGGCAGTTCAAAAATCCTGAAACTTTTCTAAGGACAAGCGTTCAGAAATGGAATTATAATTTCATGGTGCGCTGGAGGAAAGGGGGACTAGGAGGGAGGGCATGTGCTAAGGAACACGTGAACACCTTATGATGGCGGTGAGCTGCCTTCTTAATCTTTGCAGTCAATGTGATGTAGGTACATGTGAACATAGGTGATTGGAGATCACATGATGCCAAGATCAAGACAATAAACATTAACTTATTGATGATGGTAAACTCAGGAGAATGGCTAAGGGGAGCAGATGCAAAGTCTGAAATCAGAGGATAGATGTCATTTATATGCAATGGGAAAGACAATACATCACCTTTCAGACTTGATTTGTTGTTGTGTTGTTTTTCACTTTGATTTGCTAGGTAAATATAATCAGTGTTCAAAAATGAATTAAAAAAGACTCAAGCTTGAAACAGCTCAGAATTCTTACTTCATATTAATTTTTTTTTAAAATATAAAATTTAAACCTACCAGCCTCAAGCAGCATACATTCAAGTCTGATCAAAAACAAAAACACTGATCTGACATGTAAACAAAGAAGCTTAGTAGTTAGTACAATTTTCAAAAACAAATTTGAAATTAAATCATAATTATTCCACTGATTGCCAGCTTGCACTGTTATTTGGTTTCATGGTAAGTTCAGTACTTATTCAATTGTCACATTACTGTTTAACAAACTTTCAAATCAGCCAGATGGGAATATGACATCCATTTCAAAGTCAAAGACTTTGTACATGTCACGCAAGACCTCAGGAAAATGTTTCAAGAGAGACTTCATGGGAAACGGCACCTGTTTATCAATGTGGTTAAAATATCTGAAGGAAATCTATACCAGTAGTGAAAAAACTGTATCAAATTCAAGAGCTTGGTGTAGGTGATAATCAATACAAGTAAAAAAAATGCAATTAAATTAGACCTCCACAAATTTTAGTTTACAGATTTTTTAACTCAGAAATATGTTGACAGGAAAATGGAGAAGCAGGTAGGAATGAAGCAACAAAAATAATCAGTTCTGGAGAAACTCAGCAGCTCTGGCATCTGTGGTGGCATTGGTTGAGAGTCCAATACAATTCTTCTCAGGAAGATAACAAAGTAGTCTTCACAAGGTTTCCGATAAATTTCACTTCAATGGATGCGAAATTGACTCAGGAGTGAGGAACAGGGCCAGAAAATGCAAAATATATCCAAACTGCATTGCTACTGAGGTAACAATTGCAGCCATGGGGAGAAAATTAAGAACAAAAAAAAGACTATAAATTATGATAAATGTTTGCACTGGTCACAGATGAATGCATTTCAGGAACCTTCTGTTCTGAAATATTAAAATAGGGCAACTTTTTTTTCCACTGCACAGCTGGATTCCATTATAACCAAAAGCAACAATCGTGTAGATCCTGGAAACTTGAAATGATTTTTTAGAATATTTAGCTTTAATTTTATATTAATTACTGCTTTTTTGGTGCACTAAAGATCTGGGATGGTACTATTGTTTAGAGGTGTGTGTAGAGCACTGGCATCCAAATGATACAAGAAAAATTGCAATTAATGTTGTGTAATACACATCCTTTGTGACATTCTTATTTACTACACCTAGACAGATCAACAGATGTCAATTAAAACATTAATTGCGAGTCTTCTGACCCAAATTCCTATTTGTATTTTTTTCCCCCCTTTTTAAAGAATTACAGGCTAGTTACTCAGATGGCTCATTGGGCAAATAGCAATTAGTTTTGTTGGATAAAAAAACTTAAAAGATTCACCATCTGAATTGCAGTTCGGAGTGCAATGCCATTAAATGCCATAATGTTGGACTTTGAATGTGACATGTCAACTTCAGTTGTAGAATTAGTCACAGTCAGAGTTGTGCAGTACAGAAACAAACGCTTTGCTCCAACTCTTCCACACTGACATCCTAAATTAATCTAGACCCATTTGCCAGCATTTGGCCCATATCTCTGCAAACCCTTCTTATGTACCCATCCAGGTGCCTTTTAAATATTGCAATTGTGCCCATCTCCACCAATTTCTCTGGCAGCTCATTCCATACACACACCACTGAGGTTGCTCCTTTAATGTCTCAAAGGCTCATCTTAACCTTTGCTCTCTAGTGTTGGACTCCTCTACCTTCAGAAAAAGACCATGGCTATTCACTTTATCCACACAGGTCATGATTTTATAAACGTCTGTAGGACAGGAGAGAATCACGGTGGCAAGAGCTACTCCTTTGTTTGATGCTTTTTCAAAGCTGGAGCCGATTTCCTTGATTTCTTACAGCAGTATAAAAAACAACTTTAAAAATGGTGAGAGCGAGAGAGAGGTTTTACCACCATGTTGGAGGATTTGAGCTACTCAGAGACTGAATAGGCTGGGGCTGTTTTCGCTGAAGCGGAGGCTGAGGGGTGACCTGAGAGAGGTCGATAAAATCATGAGGGACATGGATAGGATAAATGGTCACGGTCTTTTTCCCCCCAGAGTGGGGGTGGGGGGGGGAAAGAAAAGAAAAAAAAAGATGGCATAGGTTTACAGTGAGGGGGGAAAAAATTTGAAAAAAGTGACCCAAGGGACGACTTTTCCATGCAGAGGGCGGTGAGTGTATGGAATGAGCTACCAGAGGGAGTGTTGGAAGCCGATACAATTACAGCAGTTAAAAGCCATCCGGATGGGTATATGAATAGGGAGGGTTTATAGGGATATGGGACAAGTGCTGGCAGATGGGACTAGATTAGTTTAGGATATCAGGGCAGCATGGTCGGATTGGACTGAAGGGCATTACAGCTACCACTGAATAGCACAAGCGCACACAGTCATTATTTTGTCTTAGTCTTATATTAATTATATAAAATTAATCATATCTATACACATTTTTATCATGCTTGCAACATTGCTACAATGTGCGAACAGAATATGAAGGGATTCTCTGCTAATGTTGGATTTGCATTTTGGGCACTTGCTCAGTAACAAAGGCCACACCGAAGTAAAGCAATTAAGTAATTTCGGTCATAAAAATTAGCAAAATTAATTATTCTGTTTATTGACAAATGGACAAAATGCTTGAGGATCTGAGTGCTGATCATCTTCTACCAGTTATCAGTCACATAGCACGAAACAGATCTTTTTGACCAATTAGTCCACGCTGACCATGTTCCCAATCTAAACTAATCCCATTTCTTTACATTTGACTTGTATCCCTACGAACCTTTCCTATTCATGTATATATCCAAATACTTGGAAACATTACTACAATACTTGCATCCACCACTTCTTCTGGCAGTTTATTCCACATACAAACACACAAAAAAGTTGCCCATTACATCAGTTTAAAACTTTCTCCTCTCACCTTCAAAACTAGAGGGCATATTTTAACTCCTCCAACCTAAGTAATAGGCCTTTGCTGTTCACCTTAACTACCAAGAAGGTCACCCCTCAAGGTTTAATTCACAGTGCTATTTTGCGGAGCTGCCACTATAACCTAAGTTCCAACTAGCTACTTTGCAGACCTACATTAGTTCAGGGTCCAACTTAAAATGTTCCCTCAGCATGTTTAAATACTCATGTCCGTACCCGTCCTTACCTCAGAAACGTCCTCCAGTCTCCACAATCTTGTTGCCAGATTTGTGGACTTCCTAAACTTGACCTCTTCTGTCATTTTCTGAATGGTTTCAGGTTGTTGTGGTTCTGTCCGCCGAGCTGGGAATTTTTGTTGCAAACGTTTCGTCCCCTTTCTAGGTGACATCTTCAGTGCTTGGGAGCCTCCTGTGAAGCGCTTCAGTGCGGATTCCTCCGGCATTTATATTGGTTTGAATCTGCCGCTTCCGGTTGTCAGTTGCTGTCCGTTTAGTGGTTAGTTGGTGTTCATGGATACAGGTTGTTAGCTGTCTTACTGTTTGTCCTATGTAGTGTTTTGTGCAGTCCTTGCATGGGATTTTGTACAGTACGTTGGTTTTGCTCATGCTGGGTATCAGGTCCTTTGTCCTGGTGAGTTGTTGTCTGAGTGGCTGTTGGTTTGTGTGCTATTATGAGTCCTAGTGGTCACAGCAGTCTGGCTGTCAGTTTAGAAATGCTCCTGATGTATGGGAGTGTGGCCAGTCCTTTGGGTTGTGGCATGTCCTCATTTAGTTGTCTTTCCCCAAGGCATCTGTTGATGAAATTGCACAGGTATCCGTTCTTGGTGAATACCTTGTATAGGTGCTCTTCTTCCTCTTTTTGTAGTTCAGGTGCGCTGCAGTGTGTTGAGGCCCTTTTGAATAACGTCCTGATGCAACTTTGTTTGTGTGTGTTGGTATACCTGACAGCCAGATTGCTGCGACCACTAGGACTCATAACAGCACACAAACCAACAGCCACTCTCAGACAACAACTCACTAGGACAAAGGACCTGATACCCAGCAGGAGCAAAACCAACGTACTGTACAAAATCCCATGCAAGGGCTGCACAAAACACTACATAGGGCAAACAGGAAGACAGCTAACAACCTGCATCCATGAACACCAACTAACCACTAAACGACACAACCAGCTATCCCTAGTAGCCATTCACTCAGATGACAAACAACACGAATTCAATTGGGACAACACCACTATTATAGGGCAGGCCAAACAGAGAACAGTCAGGGAATTCCTAGAGGCATGGCACTCATCCACAAATTCGATCAACAGACACATCGACCTAGACCCTATATACCGGCCACTGCAGCGGACAGCAACTGACAACCGGAAGCGGCAGATTCAAACCAGTATAAATGCCGGAGAAATCAGCACTGAAGCGCTTCACAGGAGGCTCCCAAGCACTGAAGATGTCACCTAGAAAGGGGACGAAACGTTTGCAACAAAAATTCCCAGATCGGTGAACAGAACCACAACAACAAGCACCCGAGCTACAAATCTTCTCACAAACTTTGAATGGTTTCAGGTGTCTGGCCTAAATGTCCGGGTATTCCTCACAAAACTGCACTTTAAAACATTATACTTTTTAGCTTGCCATTCAATCTGAATTAATCCACTCTGAAAACCTGGAAATATTTTTCTACCTAACAAATGTACTCACATCACTTAAGTTGCACAGAATTTTGATAATCCATTTTAATGATATAGCTGTTTGCTAAGTTTGCAGCTTGCTTTTGCTAGATTTGGCATTTCCCAAGTTTACAATCTGTCTTTCAAATGCAGATTCCTAAATAATTTGTGGAGAGAAAGCAAACAACAGGAAGCTCAGGTTCATTTTTGCAGGTAAATCATCTGGAAAGGTGAAGTA
Source organism: Hemiscyllium ocellatum (assembly GCF_020745735.1). Classification (NCBI taxonomy): domain Eukaryota; kingdom Metazoa; phylum Chordata; class Chondrichthyes; order Orectolobiformes; family Hemiscylliidae; genus Hemiscyllium; species Hemiscyllium ocellatum. The sequence continues at coordinate 10,117,875 of NC_083426.1, read as the reverse complement.
GCAATTTACCTGCACTTCAGCCAATCTAATCTACATATTCACTGCTCAGGTGTGGTTTCTTCTACACTATGGAGGCGAAACAGAGACATGACATCCACTTTGTGGAACACCTATGTTCTGTCTGCAGTGACCCTGAGCTTTGTGTTGCTGACTAACATCGGTCTCCGATTTGCTGCAGTACTTCAGCAAAGCTCAGCACAAATCTAGAAGAATAGCATCTAATTTTCCACTTAGGGACCAGCAGCCTTTGGGACTTTTTTTTAAAAAAAGGCCTGTTCAATAATTTTAAAGGCAAAAGTACCTTCTCCCAAATAGAAGAGGTCAAAACAGTGAACATTTTCAAGAAAGAATTACATATTGTTCTTGGGACCAAAGGGTAATAGGAGGGAGAAGATTTGGGTACCAAGTTTGATAATCAGCCATGACCAAATTTATTGGCTGAGCACTCTTGAGGGGCCATTGTTGCTATGTCTAACTTGGAAGGGGCAGAGCAGAAAGAGAATTTTGGGGGCGGGGGGGGGGGGGGGGGGGGGGGGTCAGTCGCTGCTAGTAGTTTATTCTAAAAAAAAGTTCAAAATACTGCCTACAGACAGAAGCCCAGCTTGGAAGTGGAAAGCGTTACTTCTGTTGGGTAGCGTTCATCAGCATTTATGCCAATCCAAACTGACATTAGAAAATATACAATTTAGGTACAAGTACTGGAACTTTCTTACAGTTTAAACAAAAAAAAACCAAACCTTGGATTGAATTGGAACACATACTTAGAATCACGAGGACAGAAACAGATCCTTCAGTCCAAGCCGAACATAATCAAAACGTAAACTAGTCCGAAATATGCTCCTAGCACATATCCCTCCAAACCTTTCTATTCATGTGTCCATCCAAATGCCTTTTAAGGTGGCTGTAAATGTAGCTGCATTCACCACTCTCTCAGTATGTTCATTCCCCACACAAACCACACTGTATAAACAATTTGCCTCATGCAATTTTAAAAATCTCCCTCAAAAAAATGCACAATAAACATCCATCCTAAAAAGGAAAAAATAACAATTTTACCTACTCATTTTATAAACTTCTATTCTTGCCACTCAACCTCCTATGCTCCAGTGAAAAGAATCAGAGTCTATCCAGCTTTTCTTTAGAACTCAAACCTCCCACACCTGGCAACATCCTGGTAAATCTCTTCTGAACCCGCTCCAGCTTGATCACGTCCTTCCCATAACTAGACAATCAGAACTGGAGGACCCAGAACCGATCCCTGTGGAACATCACTGGTCTCAGGCCGCCAATCCAAAAAAAAATCAAACCTCCACCATCACCCAGTCTTCTGCCAGTAAGACATTATGCAATTAGCAAGCTCACCCTGAATCCTCTTCTCTCATTCATGTAAATGATTTAGATGAGAATACAGAATGCACTGTTAGTAAGTTTGTGGACAACACCAAATTTGGTGACATTGTAATCTTAGAAAGCCTTCACTGTCTACAAAGAGTGAGTCAATGGGCTGATAAATGGCAGATGGAGTTCAATCTGAATAAATGGGAGGTATTGTTCTTATATCAAAATGCAAGGGTAGGGCTTACAGTTAATAACAGGGTCTTTGATAGTATTCTGGAACATAGGGACCTAGGGGTGCAGTTACATAATTCTTTGAGGTTTGTGTCACAGACAGGGTGGTTAAAGGCATTTGACATGCTTGCCTTCACTGCTCACTCCTTTTGTAGTAGTAGTTGGGAAGCCATGTGGAGGTTGTACCAGAATACACTGTCCAGTTCTGATGTTTAAAAGTCTAGTTTATAGAATAGTGCTGATGTCAAGGTGACCGCGTTGGACTAGGGTGAACAAAGTCAGAAGTCACAATACCAAATTGTGGTCTAATAGGTTTATTTGAAGTCACCAGCTTTTGGAGGGCTGCTCCTTCGACTTCACCTGGAAGCATTTGAGAAGGGAAGCTGATTCCTCCCCCTGCCCCCGAAGTCTTAAGACTAAATTTCACTATAGAAATTTTAAAAAGTTAACTCCAATTCACTTTATGTTGTCAAGATTGCTGTCTTCAGGGGCAAAGAGCAGTGAAGCACTCAGACAACATTCTGATTCAGAAGTATTACCAATGAGGTAATTGTGGAATGCACAAAACTTTGCATAAGAGCAGAAAACCTGAAGACACAGCATTAATTATTAGCTTTTAACTGTGAAGGACATGTTTCTGCAACATTTGCAAAGTGGCTTTCTTGAGCACTACCTTGAACTTCCAACTAGAAAATGGCAACATTAGACCTTGTACTGCTCAACGAAACGCTAATTAGAATTTGTCGCAAAAGGAACCAAGACCAAAGTGCAAGTATGTAAAGTGCTATCATCGATTTAAATTGTGTTACTTTCAACTCCAAATAGTGTTTTAAATCTTAAAAAATGCATGAAGCTTTAAGGGTCAAAGTGGCAAAAGGGGCAAGGGTGGACTGGGAAATGACATTAAAGGCACGATTGCCAACTGGAAATGGAAAGCGAACTGGTACACCATATTTGACAAAAATACATTCCTTTAAGAAGTGGACTAAAAAGACAGCAAAGGCAGCATCCAACTATGAATAACAAATCAAGTATTGCATTAAATCAAAGGAAGGGACCTGTAAATTTGCCAAAAGAAGTCTGGAAAATTGCAGAATTCTAAAATGCTCCCAATGAGGAATAAGAAAAAGAAATTAAAAGATAGAAAACAGAATTAGAGTAAAGCACAATACGTAAAAACAGACCAAAACCTTCTGTGGTTATGTAAAACTGAGAAGATCAGCAAAAGGAAGTGTGGTTTTATTACAAGCTGACAAGAAAACTTCCAATAGAGAAAATAGAAATAAAAAAAAATGCCGCATACATCTTCACCAAAAACCTTCCATAAATAAGAGAATCTAGGGACTAGTGTAAACAAGGAACTGCAAGATTAATTTAAACAAAAAGAAATGAGACAAGAAAAATTAATGAGACTTAAATTATGTAAACTCAATTAGACTGGAGGACATACATCCTACAGCATTGAAAGAAGTGTGCAGAAATGGTTGAGGAGTTTGAGGTCATCTTTCAAAATTGTGTCAACCTTGGAGTGTTCCCTGCATATTGGAAAGTGTCAAATATAATCCTACCATCTTAAAAAAAACTAGAGACCCATTAGTCTAATATAGGGGTAAGTTTAAGGAAATGTGCAAGGCACATTTTTCACACAAAAGGTACAGTGTGCCAGAAGTGGTGGTGGTAGGAGCAGACAATAGGAGCATTCAAGAAGCACCTGGATGAATAGGAAGGGAAGAGGCAGACAGATCCTGTTAAGTGAAGGCAGTTTTAATGTAGAAAGGCAAAATGTATTAGGGCAGACTTGGAGGACCATTGGGCCTGCTCCTTTGTTGAATCGATCTTTCTAAACACTACAGGCAGAGGGTTTATTTGTTGATGGCAGAGAACTCACATCAAAATAGGAACATGTTGCAGACAAGATGGATGTTTGCACAAATGAAAAGTTCTAAATTAAATTGCTTATAAAACAAAGAAAAAAAAAGTTACTGACTGCAAAAAAATTAATCTTTAAATGCTTTAAAGTAAGGTTAAAATTTGTATTTAATTACAAAAATAATTAAGAATATTACAGGCAAAGGATGAACTGTAAACAGAAAAGATTGCTTTTACATCCTTAGGGTCTCTGAAAACACTCTGCGGTCAATTAAGCCCAGTCATGTTAGAACTTAGAAAATGCTATAGCTAGAGCAGATCAGAGGCTGAACATTCAATGTTAGGTGGCTCACCAACTCCTAAATCCTTTTACTCACCTACAAAAAGGTATCAGTACACAACATATCGCCTTCTGAATGTGCCTTAGCAAAGAAGATCCGGAGAGATGCGCAGTGGTTTTTGCTTGTTTATTTTAAGCAACTCAGTGATGCGGGATTCTGTGCTCCATAGGTTGTTCCCTGCGACGCACAATGAAACAAACATTCACTGGGCCTGGAGGACCATGAACTCAGTGAAAGATATTCTTTGGTCTGTGGAAAAAAAGTGAAGACTGCAGATGCTGGAGATCAGAGCTGGTCAGCATCCAAGGAGCAGGAGAAATGATGTTTCAGGAATTCCTGAAGGGCTTATGCCCAAAACGTCGATTCTCCTGTTCCTTGGATGCTGCCTGAGCTGCTGCGCTTTTCCACTGACATTTTTCAACTCTTTGGTCTGTCCAAAACTTATTGGTTTTCCATCGTAAAGATGTATTATTCAACAAGTGTTGCAGACTAGCACAGTCTAAAAGAGTCCTGGACTACTTAAGAAAGGCTGGAAGAAAAAGCCAAGGAACTACAGACCGGTGAGCCTCAGTGGTGGTTAAGTTGTTGGAGGGGATTCGGAGGGATAGGATTTACATGCATTTGGAAAGGCAAGAAGTAATTGGAGAAAAGCATGGCTACGCATGGGAAACAGTGTCTCTAACTTGATTAAGTTTATTAATGAGACAACAAAGAAGATTTGTGAAAGCAGAGGCACAAGTATTGTTGGTTATGAACTTCAAAGCATTCGTCCCTGTTCCACATAATAGACTAGCTGGTAAGGTTAGATCGTATAGAATCTAGGGGGAAGCCAGCCAAGTGGATAAAAATATTGGTTTGAAGGTAGGAGACACAGGGTGATGATAGCTAATCCATCTAACTTGCACATCTTTGGACTGTGGGAAGAAACTGGAGCACCCTCTGGAAACCCACAGACATAAGGAGAATGCGCAAACTCCAATCCAAGGTTGGAATCAAACCCAGATTGCTAGCATTACGAGGCAGCAGTGCTAACCACCGACTCACCATGTCACCCAGTTGCAGGTAGATGGTGGTGAAGGTGGTGTTTGGCACACTTTCCTTCATTGGTCAGTGCAGAGTAAAAAAAAAAGAGTTGGAATGCAGTGCTCTGGCTGTGCAGAACATTGGTGAGGCCGCTTTTGGAACACTGCGTACAATTCTATTCACCCTTTCATAGGAAGTGGATTGTTAAACTTGAGGCTTCAGGAAAGACTCTCAAAGACTAGAGTATTTCAGCTATAAGGAGATGCAGAATAGGTTGGGACATTTTTCCCCTGGAGTGGAGACCTTAGAGATTTAAGATCATGAGGGGCATGGATAGTTTGAATAGTCTAGTCTTTTCCTAGGGTGGCACATTCCAAAAATAAAGGGCATAGGTTTAACACGAAAAGGGAAAGGATTTAAAAAGCAACTGAGGGGGTAATTTTTTCCCCCCCCAACAAAGGGTGGTGTGTGAATGGAATGACCAGCCAGAGGAAGTGATGGAATTAGAACACTTTAGGGCACCTGGATGGGTATATGAATAGGGAGTAGTGAGGGGGAGCACAGGCCAAATGTGACAAAAAGGGACTAGGTCAGATTGGGATGTCTGGTCAAAGTGGATGAGTTGGACCAAACGGTCCATTTCTGTACCAAGGGAAGCACTAAAGTCCTAAACAACTGCAGCCATGGCACAGTTGGGAAAGATCACCTCTTAAATCCACCCCCCCTCCCCCAAAGTATAACAAGGATCCATTTAGTTGTTGGATCCTCTCAATGGCTCAAAATGAATAAAGTTTCCTGTACAAAGGCATCTTCTACTTTTTTTGGCAACTACAGAGCTGCTCAGAATTTTTGTGAAAATCACTTTTGAAATGAAGACAAATCACATAACAGAAGTAATTAGTTTAAATAAACTCAGCAGGTTTGGCAATTGCCTGTACAGAGTGATCATGTTTAGTTGTACTATTTCATTCTGAAGATCCTGGATTTTTGAACAGCCTTGTCAATTTGTCACATGCCATTCAACCTTCCATCCACATACATATCCTGTACATTAACTTTAGAAACTACATTTAATATTTAAAAAACAACTGCTCTCTCCACAGATGCTAGATCTGTTCACTTACTCCAGTACTAAGCATTTGCTTGTTTGGCTGGAGGCAACACTATCCAGGACAAGCAGGCAAAAGTGAAGACTGCAGATCAAAGTTGAGAGTGTGGTACTGGAAAAGCACAGCAGGTCAGGCAGCATCCGAAGAGCAGGAGAGTAGGTGAAAGGGAGGACTGGAGATGCTGGATGTTAGAGTCAGAGTGCTCATTCTCGATGAAGGGCTTTTGCCAGAAACATTGATTCGCTTGCTCCTCAGATGCTGCCTGACCTGCTGTGCTTTTCTAGCACCACATGCTCAACATTTTCCAGGGCAAGCAGTCCATTCCAGACATTATGTCATGGCTGCAGCATTTAGTATGTATAAAATGCAACATGGCAAGTCATGGAGGCTTCTTCATTAGTACATTTCATGCAAATAATACCAAACCAGGACAACAGGTGCAGAGAAAACCAAGATCAAGAAATACCCCACTGTCACTTGAATACATGATCACCATCCCTTCACTGTTGCTGAAACAGCTGCCTATAGAATTATGGAAATCTCAATTAAAAACAGTACAGTTTCATAAAGATGACTCAACACTGTCCCAAGGAAAACCAAAGATTAGCAGTTAATAGTGGCTTTCCTAAAGATGGATCCTGAAAAAAAAATAATTCACACAGAAAATCTGTTTGATAATTTAAAAAAAGTAACAAATGCATATAGATTTAGATATTAATCCAAATAAGTTTATTAAATGTTTAAGCATATCATGATAAGCTGTACTGGGAAAGCATATGGTCACATCGTTTGGAAGCAAAGTGCTTATATCAATCCAACTCAAGTAGGTAGGGAATCCATAAGGGTCAAGATCAATCCATTTTTAGCACCAATGAAAATGAGTGGAGCAGGATGACAGCTTCAATTTCTACATTCACACAGAACCCACTTTTCAGAGTTTGAATACAAGAATAGAGTTTTTTTGTATCTATAATCACTTTAAAACAATAACATCCTTCAAAATCACTGGCAGACAGAACAGATTGTTAATCCTAATTTGAAACCTCAATAACCACTGTACAATCTGAAGTGCATTCTGTAACATGCCCAAATTTGAAGTGGTAATTATCCATAATTTCAAGTTTTCCAGTTTTAGCAAATATAATAGGTAAGAGAAAAAATTTGATTTCACTCAGAGTTTAACACCCTCATTATAATCTCTCAATTAGCTGTCACTAAGAGTTAAAAATCCATATTGATTCCCACCTTTAATCTTCAGAAATCAGAACTAGTGGTGAAAACTTTCAAAGATTGGAAGAATAACTTTAAGAAACATCACATACACTAGTCAGTCAGTTATAAAAGCAAACTACTGGGAATTTAAATTAAATGCCAAATTGATAACATTTCAACCGATCATGATTGCAGCCAGACACCTATCCAACCACAGTTACAAACCCAGCAGTATCACAATTTAAATACAGCACGTTAAGACAAAGTTTTCACACCTGAAAACACGTTCTACACAATTGACAACTTCCTTCAGTGAATAAACCTATTAATTTCACAAGTTTAATACATTGTCTAGGAACGATTAGATCTGTCTTAAAAACATTAGACCAACATGCAATTTTTGCTGGAAGTTTCCCAATTATCAACAGATTAAGAAGTTTCGCCATGTTCGGTGACTAGACTTCCTGACATTTCAATAAAAAAAATGTAACATCTTCGAAGATAACTGTCCACATTTGCGAGGCCTTATAGCTTGCCCTCCTCACATGCATAAGAGGTCCCAGACCAGAATACAGGCGGCCAAGTGGATTGAAAAGGCGGCCTAGAGCAAGGAGCGGTGAAGGAAGTAAAAGGTGGAACAAAACCTCCTTCCAACTGGATCAATACCCAGGATGTATCCAGTCAGTAGCGCAGAGATAACCTTCGGAGTGAGAGCTTTACAACGTGCATTCCGAGACCCCAAAGTCTCGCCCACCATTTCACAATATCGTGCGCACACCACTCGGATTTCTTTTAAAAAGAAGTCGTTAGCCACATTGACCCTTATCCTGGAGCACCCACAAACTGCCAACCGCAGGCAGACCGCCCAAGAAGCGATCGGGGCGGCGGAGATAGAGAGATATTTCCTTACCCCGACCCCACGCGGCCGCCATTTTACCCCCTCTACAAGGGGGGGAGTGAGAGAACGCGGACCGAGAAGGGTGAGCGGCAAAGCGGACCGAAAAGTGAGAGACAGGGGTTAAGCAGAGAGAGACGGCAGCAGCAGGAGAACGAAATTTAAAAAAAGAGAAATGGAAAAAAAATTAAGCATCCGTGCTCGCTTCCCGCCAAACCCCCTTTTCCCGCTTGGAGATTTTTTTTCCCCCTCTTGAATGTATTCGCTTCTTCGTCCTGTCCAATCCCGAAGGCGGGGGAAAGCGGGATTGTGGGGGGGGGGGGGGGGGGGGGGGGGGGAGAAAGAGAGTTGTGTGATAAGAAGCTACCCCCACGCCGTATCACTGCCTCTTCTCACTCCCATTTTCCTGTCCAACTCCAGCTCGCAGCCTGTTGGCAGCAATTTGCCGGACTTACCCCGCGCTTTTGCCCCTCTGATTGGCTCCGGTATTAAACACAATGCCCCGGCGGCGAATAGGAACACAGCAGCACAAGATGGCGACCAACTGCGAGCGGCCTTCTCCTTCGCGAAACCGCTTGCTACGCATGCGCTGTCCGGCCGCCGATGAGGGGGCGGGGAGCCGCACCACTGCACCTGCGCGGCATTCACGTCCGCCTCCTCGAGGAAATCTGGTATGAATCACGTGGTGCCTTTGGATCACGTGGGCCCTGGCGCTGCAGGGGCATGTGACGCCGGTGAGGTGCTGCCGCCATCTTGGTAATGGAATTTCTTTTTTCGTTCGTGTTGGCTTCTGCCTGGCAGCCTGCTTTTTTTTCTTTTGAACTTACCATGTTTTTTTAATTAATTACCCGAGAAAAATCCACCGCAGATGCCTTTTGAACAAAGGAATGGGAAAGACTGTAAGTCACTTGAAAGTGTCTTGTGACAAGCCCCATCTGTTGAATGGTAGTTTGTGAAGATTTGTTGGTGTCTCTGGCTGAGCCAGCATTTATTGCCTATTCTGAAAATGTGTTGCTGGTTAAAGCACAGCAGGTTAGATTAGATTACTTACAGTGTGGAAACAGGCCCTTCGGCCCAACAAGTCCACACCGACCCGCCGAAGCGCAACCCACCCATACCCCTACATTTACCCCTTACCTAACACTACGAGCAATTTAGCATGGCCAATTCACCTGACTCGCACATCTTTGGACTGTGGGAGGAAACCGGAGCACCCGGAGGAAACCCACGCAGACACGGGGAGAACGTGCAAACTCCACACAGTCGCCTGAGGCGGGAATTGAACCCGGGTCTCAGGCGCTGTGAGGCAGCAGTGCTAACCACTGTGCCACCGTGCCGCCCACAACATGGGGCAGCATCCAAGGAACAGGAAATTCGACGGTTCGGGCATAAGCCCTTCATCAGGATAATTTATTGCCTATTCCCAATTGCTGAGGGGGCAGTTAAGAGTCATCTACATTGCTGAGGTCTGGAGACACATGTAGGCTAGACAAAGTGAGGATGGCAGTTTCCTTTCCTAAAAAGACATTGGTAGACTAGATGAGTTTTTCTAACTGTTGGTATTGGTTTCACCCTCATCGTTAGTCTCGTGATTCTGGATTCTTTTTATGGAATTCAAATTTCACAGCTTGTCATGATGCTGGAGATCAGAGCTGAAAATGTGTTGCTGGAAAAGCGCAGCAGGTCAGGCAGCATCCAAGGAACAGGAAATTCGATGTTTCGGGCATAAGCCCTTCTTCAGGAATCCTTATGCCCGAAACGTCGATTTTCCTGTTCCTTGGATGATGGGATTTGAACCAAGGTTCCCAGACTATTACCTGGATCTCTGGATTCATAGTCTAGTGATAATACACTGGTCTATTGCCTTCCCTAAACTGCTCCAAATCTTGAAAATAAATGTGAATCAGGAATTTAAATTAACGATGAAACTTACAAAACTTACCATTAAAGGGAAGCAGTACTTAATAAATTGACAAGTATCCAAGTACAAATGGATTTCGTTAGGTTCTTAAGAGGAGTGAAGTCAAATAAATAACTGCAGATACTGTAAATGTGACACAAACCCAGAAAGTTGCTGGAAAAAACTCAGCAGGTCTGGCAACATCTGTGGAGAAATAAAAACAAAGTTCACATTTTGAGTCCAGTGATTCTGGGTGATGTTGGTATAATAATAATGACCATGGGTTAGAAATGCAGAGACTCTGAGCTAATACTTAAGTGATATTGTGGGAGATTAGAAATGTTGTTTTTGTAGATGGGTGAGGGGGTGTAGTGGGGGGAAAGGGAAGGGGAACATTATACAAATGGTCGTGGAATTCTTGTAGCTTGTAGCATACTTAAGGCTAAGACTTTTAATGAATATAAAGGCTCTTTTAAAGAAAATAGTTTTAAGCTAGGAAATAACTTTAAAGTGTTGTAGTTGACCACAAAAGAAGCAGCAGGGGAATTTCACAATAAAGCTTAGTGAATGATAAGAGAAACTGGATAAAAGAACAAGCTGTATCAAACAAGGAACAAAGAATGCAGACAAGGACAGCAGAATGGCCAGATAAGAAAATAACTAATGTGAGGTAACCAGCTTATGATAGGATGGGAAAAGGGAGGCGTGATTCCGCAACTTGTAAACTAAGTAAGAATGCTAACAGGCTCTGTTTTCGCGCGCATTTCTGCTTGATTGCAGAAGTGTCTGGTACTTGCAAGACTGTAATAAATTGTTCTTGTTTCCAAGGCTTTGTCTCAGGCTGATTGATTTGTGAGTGAGTTCTGTTTCTCACAATTGGGGGCTCGTCCAGGATCCAAACCTCTGCCCGCTCGATACTCTTGGGACGATGGGGGAAGTGCACCTCACCGAGTTCGGTGATCTCCGACTCCCTTGCTTGTCGTTCGCGGTTTGGGCGAGTACGATCCAGACTGGGAGACCCTGGAAATGAGGCAGGCAGACACGGCGGGTTCGGTCGGGCAACTCTTGTGCACAAGACCCGGTAGGGAAAGATCTTAAAGGATATATCCGGGCAACCGGGGGCAGCGGTATTTGATGCAGGAATTGCCACGGGACGGGGCGCACCAAAATGACCAGGTAACTCTGTGCACAGACCAAGGTAAGAAAAGAGACCTCTAAGTATTGCCTTGGTGGTTGGGATGTATGAAAGTACGGGGAATTGGCAATATATAAAATTAAGCATATGTCAATGGAAAACAGCCCATGTCAGAAGGGCTAGTAGCTGAAGGGCTACTGAGGGTGCACTTCATAACTAACTTATGGCCAGACGTCCAGAAGAATATTCAAAAGCTAGAGGAGTCGTTGCAGGAAGCTCAAGGTGTGTGTGTGTGTGTGTGTGAGAGAGAGAGAAAAAGAGCTGTACAGCTAGTAGAAAGTTTAACCCCTTATGATTTGGTTTGAATGCATATTTGTTTGTTGGTGATTGAATGTTTGTGCTTTGTTCCCTGGAGCTTGAGATCTGGGACTGTTTTGAATCTGATTTCTACTATGGAAATTTTAATATGATTTCTTTTAAGGTTAAGGATTTTACAGATGATGAAATAAAATGTTAACTCCTGTTCTTTTTACAGGTTATGACTGCCTTACTATCAGTTTCTAACTAATCTCTTTTATCCTTACATAAAAGTGATTTATGGAGAACAGTTGAAGTCTCAAAAAGCATATAATTGGTCAGATTAATTGGACGAGTAAGGTGTCTAGTCAGGACCCTGAAGGGGGTGTGGAAGAAGGTGACACCGGACCTCGTTAAGATTAATTAAATTAGCAACAGTGGGAGGCACGAGGAGTTGCATGTGTAACGATCGATCTGTAAATAACGTTAAAGAGGATATATCCCTCCCGACAGTTCTTTGGGGAAAATGTTGGGTATTTGGGAACACAACTCCCGGACGCGGGAGAAAGATAAGGCTACAATGATAAACTATTGTTGTTTCGTTTGGACTAGAGAAAGTATTAAGGCGCCTGGTATTTTTTTCGCCCAAATATGGGTCCGATGAGGATTGGCTGTGTCAAGATCTTAGTATGTATGTCAATCGAAAAGAACCGGACGGTCAAAAAGAGTCCGATTATGCGGCTTGCTGGATAGGGAGCGCAGGAGTAAAATTATCTCCCATGAATACGGAGGAATCAGGGAAAGAACAGAGAAAGAATGAACAAGGGAAGCCACAATGGGATCCCTTTGCCGTCCCCATATCCTACTCCCCGGAACGAGCCTACAGCTCCTGAAGTAGAACCGAGTCCAGACACAGAAAGGGGAATGGACTCGGAACTAAAAGATGCAGAACCTAGGTCACTCGAGTCACCACACGTAAAGGAGGGGCAGAGATAATGGAAAATATAAATTTATGTCCCTTAAGAGAGGTTCCAATTGGGGAAGGTACAATTGGATATGTAAATGCTCCCTTAACTAGCAGTGAAGTTAGGGCCTTTAAAAAGGAAATGAAAAGTTTAATAGAGGATCCGGTTGGACTAGCTGAACAATTAAATCAATTCCTAGGGCTTAATTTTTATACCTGGGGAGAACTGATGGCAATTTTAGGAACGTTATTTTCAGGGGAAAAACGAGGTATGATTAGGAGAGTCGCTTTATAGGAATGGGAAAAGAAGCACCCAGATGGGGAAGAAGGGGCCCCAGCAGAACAGAAATTCCCAAATGCTGACCCTCATTGGAAAAATAATGACAGAGAAGATAGGGAGTCAATGCGGGATCTACAAGAAATGGTAATATTAGGAATTAAAAAGGCGGCACCTAGATCACAAAACTTTGTTAAGGCCTTTGAAGTACGACAAGAGAAGGATGAAACCCCTTCCGCATTTCTTAAAAGGCTCAAGGAAGCCACAAGGAAGTATTCGGGAATGGATCCCGATAATCCGATAGCACCGTGACTCTTAAAGGTCCAGTCTGTAACTAAATCATGGCCGGACATACAAAAGAAATTACAGAAATTAGATGGATGAAGTGAAAGACAGATGGAAGAACTGTTATGTGAGGCACAGAAAGTGTATATGAAAAGGGAAGACGAGAAGCAGAAACAGAGGCGTGAGTCCGCAACTTGTAAACTAAATAAGAATGCTAACAGGCTCTGTTTTGGCATGCATTTCTGCTTGATTGCAGAAGCGTCTGGTACTTGCAAGACTGTAGTAAATTGTTCTTGTTTCCAAGGCTTTGTCTCAGGCTGATTGATTTGTGAGTGAGTTCTGTTTCTCACAATATGAATTCAAATCCCACAGTGGCATCCCTCAGTGCCAAGGCTTGATTCCAGCCTTGGGTGACTGTGTGGAGTTTGTACGTTTTCCCCATGTCTGTGTGGGTTTCCTGCAGGTGCTCAGTTTTCTTCCACAGTCCAAAAGTGTGTAGGCTACTGGTGGATTAGCCATGTGAAATGCAGGGATAGTGTGGGGGGATGGTTCTGGGTGGGATGCTCTTCAGACAGTCAGTGCAGACCTGATGGGCTCAATGGCCTGTATCTGCATTGTAGGGCTTCTATTATTCTTCAGAATGAACTTGAACAGTCACTGGACTCAAAACTTTAACTCTGTTTTTCTCCCTGTAGCCAGACCTCCTAAGTTTCTCCAGCACTCTCTGCTATTGAGTCTGAAAAGATGTAGCAAGTTTTGAAGTGCTGGTCTGTAACATTAACTATTTCTCTCAGTACAGATGCTGCCAGATATAATTGTCTCCAACATTCTCTGTGTTTAAGATTTCTAGCATCCTGGGTATTTTGCTTTCATTAAAAGTAGCTGGTCAGATTGTTTATACATTTGTTTTAATTTTCTAAAACTCATTATATTCAGGCAAGGGTCTTATACATTGGAAAATAGCAATTGTAACTCTTATTCTAAAAGGGAGCCAGGCAGAAAAGTGGAAGCTGATTGCTGGGCCTGTGCTGAGATATTTGTATCATCACTAGTCACAGGTGAGGTGCTCGAAGACTGGAGGTTGGCTAACGTGATATTATTTCAGAAAGATGGTAAGGAGAAGCCTAGGATCTATAGACCAGTGAGCCTGATGTCGGTGGTGGGCAAGTTGTTGGAGGGAGTCCTGAGGGACAGGATTTACACACATTTGGAAAGGCAAGGACTGATTATGGATAGTCAGCGTGGCTTTGTGTGTGGGAAATCATGTCTCACAAAGTTGATTGATTTTTTTGAAATAGTAACAGAGGATTGATGAGGGCAGAGCGGTGGAAATGATCAATATGAACTTCAGTAAGGCATTCGACAAGGTTCCTCATGGGAGACTGGTTAGCAAGGTTATCTCTCGTGGAATATAGGGAGAACTAGCCATTTGGGTGCAGAACTGGCTCAAAAGTAGAAGACAGAGGGAGGTGGTGGAGGGTTGTTTTTCAGACTGGAGGCCTGTGACCAGTGGAGTGCCACAAGGATCGGTGATGGGTCCACTACTTTTCATCACTTACATAAATGATTTGGATGGAACATTGAGGGGGGGGGTGGAATATTGGAAATGTAGTGGACAGCGAAGGTTACCTCTGATTACAAGGAGATCTTGATCAGATGGACCAATGGGACAAGGAGTGGCAGATGGAGTTTAATTTAGATAAATGTGAGGTGCTGCATTTTGGGAAAACAAATCAGAGCAGAACTTATGCACTTACTAGTAAGGTCCTTAGGAGTGTTGCTGAACAAAGAGACCTTGGAATGCAGGTTCATCACTCCTTGAAGGTAGAGTCACAGGTAGATAAGATAATGAAGAAGGCGTTTGGTATTCTTTCCTTTATTGGTCGGAGTATTGAGTATAGGAGTTGGGCAGTCATTTTGCGCCTGAACAGGATGTTGGTGAGGCCACTTTTGGAATACTACATGCAGTTCTGGTCTCCTTCCTTTCAGAAGGATAGAACAGAGAGAACAGTACAGCACAGTACAGGCCCTTCAGTCCTTGATATTGTGCCAACCTTTTATCCTCCAATAAGATCAAACTAACCTACGTACCCTTCATTTTACTATCGTCTATGTGCCTATCCAGGAGTAACCAAAATGTCCCTGATGTATCTGACTCTACTACCACCACTGGAAGTGTATTTCACACACCCACAACTCTGTATAAAGAGCTAATCTCTGACAGCTCCCCAAACCTTCCTCCAATCACCCTAAAATTATATCCCCTCATGATAGCCATTTCTGCCATGGAGGAAAAAAAAGTCTCTTAATATTCACTCTCTCTGTGCCTCTCATCATCTTGTACACCTCTATTAAGTCACTTCTCACCCTTCTTCACACCAATGAGAAAAGCCTTAGCTCCCTCAACCTTTTCTCATATGACATGTCCACCAGTCCAGGAAGTATCCTGGTAAATCTCCTCTGTACCCTCTCTAAAGCTTTTACATCCTTCCTATAATGAGGCAACCAGAACTGAACACAATATTCCAAGTATGGTCTAACCAGGGGTCCATCAAGCTGCAGCATAACCTCACAGCTCTTAAAACTCAACCTCCTTGCTAATGAAAGCAAACACACCATATGCTTTCTTTTCAACCCTATCAACTTGGGTGACAACTTTGAGGGATCCATCAATGTGGACCCCAAGATCCCTCTGTTACTCCACACTGCCAAGAACCCCTGCCTTTAACACTGTATTCTGCATTCAAATTTGGCCTTTCAAAATGCATCAATTCACACTTTTGCATTTGTAACTTATCAGCCCAGTTCTGCATCCTGTCAACGTCCCGCTGCAACCTACAACAGCCCTCCATAAGATACATAGCTCCACCAACCTTCATGTCATCGGCAAACCTACAAATCCACCCTTCTACTTCCTCATCCAAGTTATTTATTAAAATCACAAAGAGCAGAGGTCACAGAACAGATCTCGGCAGAACATTCTGCCAAATTGCGAGTGGTCAAAGAATAAGTACTCTTTTCAGGACAGGGCAAAAGTGAGGACTGAAAATGCTGGAGATTAAAGTTGGAGTGTGGTGCCACAGGCAAGGCACCAGAAGACCGGAGGCCGGCCAATGCACACCATCTGCGGAGCAGGAGAGTTGATATTTCAGGCAAAAGCCCTTCATCAGGAATGAAACTCTCCCCAGGACAGTCAGGACAGTTAATAAGCCCAATAAGTTACTGATGCATTCACATTAATTTAGACATTGCCAAGTAACTACAAAAATATGCATGTGTATACCATTGCTGCTTCTGCACAGAAATAAGCAAGTTACCTGATAAAATTAATACACTTGATATCTTGATTGTTAATAAAACAGCATTAACGTAAAAATCCTGTACATGTCATGTGATTAAGTAGCGCAAATGAAATTATACATTAACATCCCTAAAAATATTTTGACCAAAGAGGAAATGCTGGGCTGTTCCCCATATGGGATTCAGTATAACATGATGTGCTGAAATTTTAACTACAAACAGATCTGATCACCTCACTCATGAACTGACATCTGCTTTTAGCTGCGAGAATCTCTTGCACAAGAGTACAACATGGAAAAGAAATAAAACATCAGCAGATGCAATAGACAGATTCTCTCCAGTGCATCATTTAACAGTTCTGAAAAATATAAATGTTCTATGATCTTAAATAAACTGAGCATCAATTTCTGAATAAACCCAATTTTTATTTGTTTTTTCCACTGGCGAGGCCAGGATTTACTACCAACTTCCCAGCATTAGAAGTGATGATTAGATTACTTAGTGTGGAAACAGGCCCTTCGGCCCAACAAGTCCACACCGACCCGCCGAAGCACAACCCACCCATACCCCTATTCACCTGAATCGCACACCTTTGGAATGTGGGAGGAAACCGGAGCACCCGGAGGAAACCCACGCAGACACGGGGAGAACGTGCAAACTCCACACAGTCAGTCGCCTGAGTTGGGAATTTTTTGTGTAGTGAACGAATATCAATGGATATGTAGAAGCTGCCCTCCGCAGGTGATGTCACCAAAGTATAGAATGGTGATGAAAATATGAAAAGACAATGGAAAAAAACATCAGAGAGTGTCTGTGGCAAGAGAGAGTTAACACCTCAATACCAAAATAGCTCCTCTTCAGAAAAGCCTATG
The DNA here is from genome assembly GCF_020745735.1 of Hemiscyllium ocellatum. NCBI lineage: Eukaryota > Metazoa > Chordata > Chondrichthyes > Orectolobiformes > Hemiscylliidae > Hemiscyllium > Hemiscyllium ocellatum. The sequence continues at coordinate 10,100,827 of NC_083426.1, read as the reverse complement.
TTCTGAAGTAAAATGTTATTCAAGCTCAAGACATTAAATAAAACAAAGTGTCAGAAAAACCCAGTAGGTCCGGCAACACCCGTGAAGGGAGAAACACAATCAACGTTTCGGAACCAGAAGTCAAACTGGACTTGAAGCATCAACTCTGCTTCTCTCCGCACAGACTCTGCCAGACTGCCTGTATTTCAGAGGCACTTTATGTTTTCATTTCAGATCCCCAGGATCTGAATTGAATTGAATTTACTGTCACATGCACCGAGACACAGTGAAAAGCCCCATCCTGCGAGCAACACAGGCAGACCGCATAAACAAATATCACAGATAGCAAATAACAGGTAAACAACAGCAAAAACAAAAACACAGGCACAGGCGAACGTCAAGAGCCCGCATGTCCACCCAGCACTCCAACAGCAGGGCAGAAACTGCCGCAAAACCGGCTGGCGCGTGTGCCCAGGCCTTTGTACCCTCTCCCCGATGCAACATGCTTCCAGTATTGCTGCTCTTCAGTTATAGAATCATAGAATCCTTAAAGCATGGAAACAGGCCCTTCAGCCCAACAAGTCTACATCAACCCTCTGAAGAGTTATCCACTCAGACCCATTCCCCAACCCTATTATCCTATATTTAACGCAGAATAATGCACCTAACCTACACATCCCTGAACACTATGGGCATACCTGCACATCTTTTGGATTGTGGGAGGAAACCAGAGCACCTGGGAGAAACCCACATAGACACTGGGAGAATGTGCAAACTCCACACAGACAGTCACCCGAGGCTAGAATTGAACCCAGGTCCCTGGCAGCAGTGCCAAACATGAAGCCAACATGCTCTTTTCTGCAGAGGTGTTGCAACTTTACAACGCCTTCTGCTTTTAAGTCATCTCGTGCTGATCAGGTGTACCCCAGAACTCTGTAGGAAGCCAGAGAAGCGACCGCCAGCTGCCCCCCCCGACGAGACACCTGCACCACCAATTACCACAGACAAGGCACCAGAAGACCGGAGGCCGGCCAACACGGCGCCACCGCCCAAAAAGGGTGGGAAGGACAAGCCAGGGAACCACACACTAGCAAGCCTGACGCCGGCGGCGGGCAAGCTGCCAGATTGAATCCCAAGAGGCAGGATGCACATGCACCCGGAAAGGCAAGAACCGACCAGGGACAGCCAACACGGCCCCGCGCACAGGAAACCACATCCCACAAACCAGATGTTGTGAAACTTGAAAGGGTTCAGAAAAGATTTACGAGGATTGTGTCAGGGTTGGAGAATTTAAGCTGTGGGGAAAGGCTGAATAGGCTGGGGCTGTTTTCCCTGGAGTGCTGAAAGCTGAGGGGTGATCTCGTAGAGGTTTATAACATCATGAGGAGCATGGATAGAATGAATTGACAAAGTCTTTTCCCTGGGGTGGGGAAGTCTAGACTAGAGGGTGTAGGTTTAGGGTGAGAGGGGAAAGATATAAAAGGAACCTTAGGGAAACCTTTTCACACAGAGGATAGTGCATATGTGGAAGGAGTTGACAGAGGAAGTGGTGGAGGCTTGTACAATTGCAATATTTAAAAGGCAGATGGATGGGTATTTAAATAGGAAAGGTTTAGATCACTGTGGGCCAGGTGCTGGAAAATGGGACTAGATTAGGTTGGGATATCTGAGTAGCATAGATGAATTGGACTGAAGGATATGTTTTCATGCTGTGCATCTCTATGACTCTATGAGATTAGTGGTTTTGTCAGACTGAAGCCAGAACCTATTTTAGTGGCCAGGATGAGACTCTGAAATTCAGAAGAAAGTGGGAATCTCTGCACATTGTGCAAGAGTTCAAACCTACCTCCATTAGTGCCATTAGATCTTCCGGATGGCCAGAAAGGTCATGCTAAAGAATCCATATTGACTATGCTGAATCTTTTGAAGAGTGAATGCTTTTTATAGTGGTTAATGCACATACTAAATGATCTGAAGTTGACACTTTCAGAGAAAACGATTGAAGGGTTGGAGGGTGATCTTTGTGAAGTTTGCTTATCTAGAACAACTTAGTGAAAATGGTCCACATGAATTTAAGGACTATGTAAAGCAGCATTGAACATACCTGATCATCCCCTTCTCAGCCAGCCAGAATGGTTTGGTACAAAGATATGTTCAAATGAAGGTTCAATAACAAGGGGGCATAATTTTAAAGTGAAAGGCTGGAGGGTTAGAAGGTGCTTGAAGAAATCATTTCATTTAAAGGGCTGTGTGTTCTGGAAGGGTAGTTGAGATAGACATCCCCACAACTTTTAAGTTCTCAGATAAGGACTTGAAACGTCATAATGCTTAACTTAGATTTTAGATTTTATTGTCACCTGTACTCAAGTGCAGGAGTACAGTGAAAACTGTGTAATGTTGCAATCAAATCATGTTAGGTACTTAGTATTGTGAAGTTGGGTAGAGTATTTGTGAATTGCAAGACAGGATGTTAGAATTTGATATTTGTAAAATGATAGGGGGGAAGAGTGCATGGTCCCTTTTAAAAGGTTATTTTCTTTCTATGCTCAGCAATTTGAAGATAAGTGTCTATGGGCAGCAACTTGCCAGTTGCAGGTGCTTGAATTGAAACATTTGTATCAAAAGGCTATACTGTTAGAAGGCAAAGCAGCATTTTTACCAAGACACCAGATTTTAAAATTTAGCCAATTAATTTAAACCAGGCGCTTGAAGGCTAAGGACCAATTAAATTTAAATCTGATGGTTTTGACAACTTAGAGCCAATCTGATTGTAAAATAAAATTAATAGGTCATCAAGGGTGTGAAAGAAGAGGACATTTGAAAATCAGTGGAGAACAAACTGCCATCTGAAGAGATTAGCTTTCTTGGCTCTGAGTAACCATCATCTGACTAAAGGTGTGGCAGCACTCTTAGCTATGTTCCTAACACCAGAATTCGGCGGAGAGAGGTGTTCCTGGCACAAGGATCGAAAGGAGGATGCATTCCTGAAACAAGATCAACAGAGAGGACACAAAGGTCCAGAAGACGTATTCTAGCTGTAGTTTTCAGAGACAATTTTATTGGATTTGCGTAAGTGGGACTTGTATTTATTGAAACAGCAGACCATTGGAATAATGTTTTAATCAGGAATAGTTAGTAGTTAGAGGGGAATTGTTTGGTTTGTTAGTCATTCTGTTAATTTGTACACTGTTGGAATTAGATAAATAAACTGTTATTTGTTGATTATAGAGTGAGTGAAAGGAATTCACTCCTTTATAACAGATTTGGGGGATTATACCCCTTGTCACACTTCTTTTAACAGATTGGGACGAGATGAGCCTCTCCGAGTGTTTCGGCTTTAGTTGTCAGAGTGGGGCTGACCCTCTCTTCATAACACCAGGTACAAAAAAACTTAGATACAAAGTAATAATGGAAACCGAGTTAAAATTGTTAAGTACTTATAAAAAGCATTTTGTAAAATAAGTAGAAAAATAAAGAAATGAAGTAATAGTTAACATTAAAATCTTTCTTAATTTAAAATAGGAAAATAAAGGAATAAGTTAAAAGTTCAATACTCCTATCTCGCTCTCTGGGAAACCTCAGTTGCCTGTTTTTGATACTGCAGTCGCGGATACTACTGCTATTGCTGAAGCTGTTGCCTCTCTGATCTCCCCCAGTACCTTGGGAATATGCTCAGCCAGGACTCACTCACTCACACGCTGAACTGAGACAACACCTCAAATCTAGTGGGCCTAATGCAGATTTAGTATAGCCTTGGTGGTACAGACTCAATGGTCTGACAGGCCTCTTCTGTACTATGAATCTAGGTGGGTACCAGTCATCACCATAACATGGACTGGACTGGTCTCCTATGTAATATAAACAAGAGTAGTATGGCAAAGACATGCAGATCAACTCTTGGCAACTAGAACAATTGTGACAGGGACACCATTAATTGAAGATCTAAAAACAACTGAACCAGATAGAGACATGGACAGATCAGTAACTGAAGCATCTGAGTGAGACAGTCAAAGTAAGATAAAGTCACAATGGTCTTTCCAGTCCATTGGACTGCTTTCTCATTAGAGAGAGCAACTGGTGGTAGTTTAACCTGAGGTTCACTATTCCTCAGGCAAAGGGAGAGATTGAAAAGGGGATTCCTTCATGGTAACCCCAGCTGGTGCAGGAATTGAACCTATGCTGCTGGCATCAGAAGCCAGTTATCCAGCCAGCTGAGCTAACCAGCTCCCTTTCAGTGAGCTGATACTGCAGTGGAGAATACAACAACACTGTGTAAATCGCTGAACATTCTTCATCTCAGAAAAAGATGACAGATAACGTTCCTTGTACACCTAAAACAGAAGAGGTTAAAGACAACAAAAACAAACATGCACATGCAGTGAACCATCAGCCACACACAAACTGATGTCCTTTAGAACATATTACCTATTGACTTTTTAAAATATATCATTTTTATATATAATTGTAAATGTTGTAACTGTTTTTGTTGCAGGGATCTTTGATGTAGAGGTGGAAGTTTGTAGTGTATTTGTAAGTATGGAGGACTGTCATTTTAAGTCCAATGACATGATAATATTTGGGTGGTAAAACAGCTGTCTAACCTTTGCTGCCAGCAGAGTGAACGCCTCCTTAATAAAGCTCCTGATGTTTAAGGCTTCAGTCTCCTGGTCTTTCTTGGAACTTAATAAGAATTTTCATCCTTGTCATGTCCTTCCGTTCATCTCTCTCTATTGCAGTAACATCTTCTATCTAGGTACGTACCTTGATGATGGTGAATTAATTTTATTTAATCAAGGTGAAGCTCATGCAATTTTAAATGTCAGGGTTTGATTCCACGCCCTCTATAGAAGTTGGCTGCATGAAACCAGTGGGCAGTGACCTACCAGCCAGGCCCAAAGCAATGGTTAATTGTATTGAAAGGGTTTTGGGAGAGCCTTGCACTGAGAGTTGAAGAGTCTGAGGCAATCTTGGGAGATCTAAGCTCTGCTTTTTTCAGATCCAGAGGAGTGTTTTAAATAAAGTTTAAAAGTCGTATTTACTTGGGCCATGGCCCTAATTCTTCTCAGTACATTCATTTGGTGGAAATGAATTCCCTGCTCACACGAGTTGTTGGATAACGGCTGAGCCCTAGTCGCAATAAATAAGTCTCTACTAGTTTCCAGCAGCTGCCTGACCTTACAGGCTCTGTAGAGCAGGTCAAAGTGGAATCTTGTGTAAAGAGAGTGGAACCTCACGTGTAGATTCTTTACTCAGCGAGTCTTGAATTCATGGAATGCCCTACCAGTAGCAGTGGTGGACTCTCCCTCTGGCCTGCCAGATTTCTAATTGAGGAACAGCATTAAAATTTAGTTTGTCACTTTAGTATTGGGTGAGACCAAAAGCATTATTAACTAACTTTGAATCAGTTTTCAGGATTGCTGGTAGGTGTGGAAATAGGGATGGAGGCAACATAGGAGTTGTCATCTCACTATTGTGTGTCAGCTGTAAATGGCTCGGTTATACCACTCTTGTTCCCAATTCATGATATTTTCTTTCAAGCCTGGACTCCAGGACATAAGCACCAAATGCTGAAAATGTGTTGTTGGTTAAAGCACAGCAGGTCAGGCAGCATCCAAGGAACAGGAAATTCGACGTTTCAGGCAAAAGCCCTTCATCGGGCTTTTGCCCGAAACGTCGAATTTCCTGTTCCTTGGATGCTGCCTGACCTGCTGTGCTTTAACCAGCAACACGTTTTCAGCTCTGATCTCCAGCATCTGCATACCTCACTTTTTACCCATAAGCACAAAATGGCTCATATCTAATGGTATTCTGAGTACTGCTGCACTGTCAGAAGCACTGTCTTTTGGTTGATAAACCTAGGCCCAGTTTGCGCTCTCAGGTGGTGCTATTTAAATCCAACTGTTCACTACAAAAGCAAAGAAGTTATGGTGAAACTTTGTAAACCAATGGTCAACTCTCAATTGGAGAATGTTGTCTGTTCTGGAAACAGCTTCAGGAAGGATGGGGAAGCTATAGAGAGGCCACAGAAAACTTTCCGAGAATTGTTGCTGGGATGGGGAACTTCATTTCCAAGGATAGATTGAAGAAGCTAGCATAATTGTTCTTAGAGAAGGGAAAGTTGAGACATTTGACAGAGTTGTTCAAAATAATCAGGAATAAATGACTCCTGTGACTGAAAAGACACGGGGACACAGACTTCAGGTGATTTGGCGTTTAAAAAAAAAAGTGACATTAGAAAATACTTTCATCACACAGCATGTGGTCAGGATCTGGCATGCACTTGGCTAAGTGTAGAACATAGAACATAGAAAAATACAGCGCAGTACAGGTTCTTTGGCCCTCGATGTTGCACCGACCCAAGCCCACCTAACCTACACTAGCCCACTATCCTCCATATGCCTATCCAATGCCCATTTATATGCCCATAAAGAGGGAGAGTCCACCACTGCTACTGGTAGGGCATTCCATGAACTCACGACTCGCTGAGTAAAGAATCTACCCCTAACATCTGTCCTATACCTACCTCCCCTTAATTTAAAGCCATGCCCCCTTGTAATAGCTGACTCCATACATAGAAAAAGGTTCTCATTGTCAACCCTATCTAAACCCCTAATCATCTTGTACACCTCTATCAAGTCACCCCTAAACCTTCTTTTCTCCAATGAAAACAGCCCCAAGTGCCTAAGCTTTTCCTCATACGATCTTCCTACCATACCAGGCAACATCCTGGTAAACCTCCTCTACACCCATTCCAGTGTCTCCACATCCTTCCTAAAGTATGGTGACCAAAATTACACATAATACTCCAGGTACAACCGCACCAGAGTATTATACAACTGCAACATGACCTCAGGACTCCGGAACTCAATTCCTCTATCAATAAAAGCCAGTACGCCATATGCCTTCTTCACAGCACTATTTACCTGGGTGGCAACTTTCAGAGCTCTGTGTACATGGACACCAAGATCCCTCTGCTCATCCACACTACCAAGTATCCGACCATTAGTCCAGTACTCCATCTTCTTGTTATTCTTATCAAAGTGAATCACTTCACACTTAGCTACATTGAACTCCATTTGCCACCTTTCTGCCCAGCTCTGCAGCTTATCTATATCCCGCTGTAACCTGCCACATCCTTCCTCACTGTCAACAACTCCACCGACTTTCGTATCATCCACAAACTTGCTCACCCAACCTTCTAGCCCCTCCTCCAGGTCATTTATAAAAATGACAAACAGCAATGGTCCCAAAACAGATCCTTGCAGAACACTGCTAGTGACTGCACTCCGAGATGAACCTTTACCATCAACTACTACCCTCTGTCTTCTTCCAGCCAGCCAATTCCTAATCCAAACCTCTAACCCACCCTCAATGCCATACCTTCGTATTTTTTGCAGTAGCCTACCATGGGGAACCTTATCAAATGCCTTACTAAAATCCATATACACCACATCCACCGCTTTACCCTCGTCCACCTCCTTAGTCACCTTCTTAAAGAATTCAATAGGGTTTGTGAGGCACAACCTGCCCTTCACAAAACCATGCTGACTATCCTTGATCACATTTTTCCTATCCAGATGTTCATAAATCCTATCCCTTACAATTCTCTCTGAGACTTTGCCCACAACAGAAGTGAGACTCACCGGCCTATAGTTACAAGGATTATCCCTACTCCCCTTCTTGAACAAGGGAACCACATTTGCCATCCTCCAGTCATCTGGCACTATTCCTGTAGACAATGAGGACTTAAAAATCAAGGCCAATGGCTCTGCAATCTCCTCCCTTGCTTCCCAGAGAATCCTAGGATAAATGCCATCAGGCCCAGGGGACTTATCTATTTTCACCCTTTCCAGAATTTCCAACACCTCTTCCCTACATACCTCAAAGCCATCCATTCTAATTAATTGTGACTCATAATTCACATCGGCAACAATGTCCTGTTCCTGAGTGAATACTGACGAAAAGTATTCATTCAGTGTCTCTCCAATCTCTTCAGCCTCCACACACAACTTCCCACTACTATCCTTGACTGGACCTATTCCTACCCTAGTCATTCTTTTATTCCTGACATACCTATAGAAAGCCTTTGGGTTTTCCCTAATCCTACCAACCAAGGACTTTTCATGTCCCCCCCTTGCTGCTCTTTAGATCCTTCCTGGCTACTTTATAACTCTCAATCGCCCCAATTGAACCTTCACGCCTCATCTTTACATAGGCTGCCCTCTTCCTTTTAACGAGGGATTCCAATTCCTTATTAAACCACGGCTCCCTCACAAGACCCTTTCCTCCCTGCCTGACAGGTACATACTAATCAAGAACACTCAATAGCTGCTCCTTGAACAAGCTCCACATATCGATTGTATCCTTCCCTTGAAGCCTACTTTTCCAAGCCACGCATCCTAAGTCATGCCTCACCGCATCATAATTTCCCTGCCCCCAGCTATAACTCTTGCCCTGCAGTGCACACTTATCCCTCTCCATCACTAGAGTAAAAGTCACCAAATTGTGGTCACTGTCACCAAAGTGCTCACCTACCTCCAATTCTAACACCTGGCCTGGTTCGTTACCCAGAACCAAATCCAGTATAGCCTCACCTCTTGTTGGCCTGTCTACATATTGTGTCAGGAAACCCTCCTGCACACATTGGACAAACAACGACCCATCTAACGTACTCGAGCTATAGCTTTCCCAATCAATATCTGGAAAGTTAAAGTCCCCCATAACAACCACCCTATTACTTTCACTCTTCTCCTGAATCATCCTCGCAATCCTTTCTTCTACATCTCTAGGACTATTAGGAGGCCTGTAGAAAACTCCTAACAGGGTGACCTCATTTTTCCTATTTCTAACCTCAGCCCAAACTACCTCAGATGGCGAATCTTCATCCATCGTCCTTTCCACTGCTGTAATACTATCCTTGACAAGCAATGCCACACCTCCCCCTCTTTTACCCCCACCTCTGACCCTACTAAAACATTTAACCCTGGCACCTGCAGCAGCCATTCCTGTCCCTGTTCCACCCATGTCTCCGTAATAGCCACAACATCAAAATCCCAGGTACCAACCCACGCTGCAAGTACACCTACCTTATTTCGTATACTTCTCGCATTGAAGTATACACACTTCAAGCCACCTTCCTGTTTACAGGCACACTCCTTCGAGATTGATGCCATGTTCCTAACCTCCCTACACTCCAGGTCCTGCACCCTAAAGCTACAGTCCAGGTTCCCATGCCCCTGCCGAGTTAGTTAGTTTGATCTGGAGGCAGATCAAACTTTGGCTTTCATAAGCAAATTTGATAAGTATCGGAAGGCAAAAACTCTGCAGTGTCATGAGGAAAATGATGGCGAGTGTGACAAGCTGAAATTTTCTTGCAGAGAACTGGCATAGATCTGACAAGATGAATGGAACTCTCTCGAACAACACTGTGGGTGTTCCTTCACATGGATTGCTGTATTCTAAGGAAGTAGCTCAGCACCACCTTCACAAAGGCAATTAGGACTAGACAGATGCTGACCTTGCTCGTGATAACCACATCATAAGAACACATAGGGGTAACATGATTAACTTGCAGCAATATGGCCAATTTTGTTTAACAGTGTGACACAAGTTAATTTCTGGATATTGGCAAATTCACCTGTACAAACTACTAACTATCCTCAACACTGCAACAATCAGATTAGAAAAATGTGTTGCAAACAAACTAAACAGAAAACTCGGTGGGATTGATGCAGCAGCTGCTATTTGTCATCTGCCATCATTTTTAACATTGACTAATATAAAAATGTTAGGTCTCTTAACACAATTTCCAAAATGGTTTTCAGTACTTGGTTGCATTGATAAGACTTGAATCAGCGAATAAATTTGATGTGACAATGTTCTATTAGTTAATATTTCAGGTAACCTGGGAACACAAATGCCAGCATTTCTCCTTCAAGTCACACACCAGCCTGACTTGGAAATATATCACCATTCCTTCAATACTGTGTCAAGCATTCTTAGAACTTGTCACTAGGCAGTACTACGATTGTTTCAACCCCACACAAGCTGCTGTAGTTTAAGAAGGGAACTTGCTACCATCTTCTGGAAAATCGCTAATGTGACACCCCCGTTTTAAGAAGGTAGCAAGGCGAAAAATGGAAAAATACAGACCGATTAGTCTAAACTCAGTCATGAGTAAATTCTGGAATCCATTGTGAATGATGAGATTTCTGAAAACTTGAAAGTGTATAGTAAAATAGGGCAAAGTCATCAAGGGGAGGTCACGCCTGATAAATTTGGTAGAATTCTTTGAGGAAGTAATGAGCAGGTTAGACCAAGGAGAGCCAATGGATGTTATCTACCTGGACTTCAAGAAGGCCTTTGACAAGGTGCCACGCAGAAGGCTACTGAATAAGATAAGGGCCATGGTGTCTGTGGCAAGGTACAAGGAAGGATAGGAGCTTGTCTGTCTGGCTAAAAAAAGAGTGGGGATAAAAGGACCCTTCTCAGGATGGCAGCCAGTGACAGGTGGTGTTCCACAAGGCTCAGTGTTGGGACCACAACTTTTCATTTTACATAATCACAATCTAGATGAAGAAACTGAGGGCATTCTGGCTAAGTTTGCAGATAATACAAAGATAGGCAGAGAGACAGATAACCATTGATGTGGGGAGGCTGCAGAAAGATTTGGACAGGTTAGGAGAGTGGGCAAAGAAGTGGCAGATAGAGTACAACGTGGGAAATTGTGAGGTTATGCACTTTGGTAGGAAGGATAGAGGTGTGGACTACTTTAAAAATGGGAAAATTTAGAAGTCTGAAGTGCAAAGAGACTTGGAAGATCTAGTTCAGGATTCTCTCAAGGTCAACTTACAGGTTGACTCAGTAGTTAGGAAGGCAAATGCAATGATGTTATTTATTTTGAGTTGGGGAGAAGGGAAAGTGAAAGTGACAGGGAGTATGGAGTTAAATGGAAAGATGAGCAACAGGATAGCATATGTGCAGGTGGATTTAAACTCGAGGCAGACTGGGAATGCAGCAAAAAGGAAGGATAACTTAGGACATCTTATGACTTCCAATATCTGTAATGATAATGTTAGCATTAAGGCACTTTACCTGAATGCTCGTAGCATTTGTAACAAAGCAGATGAACTAATGGCACAGATCATAGTGAATGATTATAATGTGGTGGGCATCACAGAGACGTGGTTACAGGGGGGTCAGGACTGGCAATTAAACCTCCAAGGATTTGCAACTCATCGAAAAGATAGGGAGGTGGGCAGAGGGGGTGGGGTTGCCTTGTTAGTTAAGAACAAAATTAAATCTGTGGCACTGAATGACATAGCGTCGGATGATGTGGAGTCTGTGTGGGTGGAGTTGAGGAACCACAAAGGCAAAAAAAACATAATGGGAGTTATGTATAGACCTCCTAACAGTTGTTAGGACCAGGGATGCAACATGTACCGGGAAATAGAGAAGGCATGTCAGAAAGGCAAGGTCACAGTGATCATGGGAGACTTCAATATGCAGGTGAACAGGGTAAATAATGTTGCCTGTGGATCCAAAGAAAGGGAATTCTTGGAATGCTTACAGGATGGCTTTTTGGAACAGCTTGTCATGGAGCCCACAAGGGAGCAGGCTGTTCTGGACCTAGTGCTATGTAATGAACCAGACTTTATAAAAGATCTTAAAGTAAGGGAACACTTAGGAAGCAGCGATCATAATATGGTAGAGTTCAGTCTGCAGTTTGAAAGAGAGAAGTCAAAATCGGATGTAATGGTGTTACAGTTAAATGAAGGTAATTATGAGAGCATGAGAGAGGAACTGACAAAAATAGACTGGAAGCAGAGCCTCGCGGGGAAGACAGTAGAGCAAAAATGGCAGGAGTTTGTGGGTATAATTGAGGACACTGTACAGAGGTTCATCCCCAAGAAAAGAAAGATGATCCGGGGAGGGATTAGACAACCATGGCTGACAAAGGAAGTCAGGAAATGTATTAAAGAAAAAGAGAGATCCTATAAAGTGGCCAAGAGCAGTGGGAAATCAGAAGATTGGGAAGGCTACAAAAACAAACAGAGGACAACAAAGAGAGAAATAAGAAAGGAGAGGATCAAATATGAAGGTAGGCTAGCCAGTAATATTAAAAGTGATAGTAAAAGTTTCTTTCAATACATAAGAAACAAACGACAGGCAAAAGTAGACATTAGGCCACTTCAAACTGATGCTGGAAGCCTAGTGATGGGAGATAAGGAAATAGCAGAAGAACTTAACAAGTACTTTGTGTCAGTTTTCACAGTGGAAGACATGAGTAATATCCCAACAATTAAAGGGAGTCAGGGGGCTGAGTTGAGTATGGTTGCCATTACAAAAGAGAAAGTGTTAGAAAAGCTAAAAGGTCTTAAAATTGATAAATCTCCTGGCCCTGATGGGATACATCCTAGAGTTCTGAGAGAGGTGGCTGAGGAAATAGCGGAGGCATTGGTTGAGATCTTTCAAATGTCACTGGAGTCAGGGAAAGTCCCCGATAATTGGAAGATCGCTGTTGTAACACCCTTGTTCAAGAAAGGATCAAGACAAAAGATGGAAAATTATAGGCCAATTAGCCTAACCTCGGTTGTTGGTAAAATTCTAGAATCCATCATTAAGGATGAGGTTTCTAAATTCTTGGAAGAGCAGAATCTGATTAGAACAAGTCAACATGGATTTAGTAAGGGGTGGTTGTGTCTGACAAATCTGTTGGAATTTTTTGAAGAGGTGACAAGTAGGTTAGACCAGGGAAATCCAGTGGATGTGGTCTATCTAGACTTCTAAAAGGCCTTTGATAAGGTGTCACACGGGAGGCTGCTGAGCAAGGTGAGGGCCCATGGTGTTCGATGTGAGCTACTGGTATGGATTGAGGATTGGCTGTCTGATAGAAGGCAGAGAGTTGGGATAAAAGGTTCTTTTTCGGAATGGCAGCCGGTGACAAGCGGTGTCCCGCAGGGTTCAGTGTTGGGGCCGCAGATTTTTACGTTATATATTAATGATCTGGATGAAGGGACTGGGCCATTCTAGCGAAGTTTGCAGATGATATGAAGTTAGGTGGACAGGCAGGTAGTACTGAGGAAGTGGGGAGGCTGCAGAAGGATCTTGACAGTTTGGGAGAGTGGTCCAGGAAATGGCTGATGGAATTCAGCGTGAGCAAATGCGAGGTCTTGCACTTTGGAAAAAAGAATAAAAACGTAGACTACTTTCTGAATGGTGAGAAAATTCACAAAGCCAAAGTACAAAGGGATCTGGGAGTGCTAGTCAAGGATTCTCTGAAGGTAAACATGCAGGTTGAGTCCGTGATTAAGAAAGCGAATGCAATGTTGTCATTTATCTCAAGAGGGTTGGAATATAAAAGCCCCGTTGTGCTACTGAGACTTTATAAAGCTCTGGTTAGGCCCCATTTGGAGTACTGTGTCCAGTTTTGGTCCCCACACCTCAGGAAGGACATACTGGCACTGGAGCTTGTCCTGCGGAGATTCACACGGATGATCCCTGGAATGGTTGGTCTAACATACGAGGAACGGCTGAGGATCCTGGGATTGTATTCATTGGAGTTTAGAAGATTAAGGGGAGATTTAATAGAAACCTACAAGGTAATACATGGCTTGGAAAGGGTGGACGCTAGGAAATGCGGTGGCGAGGAGACCAGGACCTGTGGACACAGCCTTAGAATTAGAGGGGGTCAATTCAGAACAGAAATGCGGAGACATTTCTTCAGCCAGAGAGTGGTGGGCCTTTGGAATTCATTGCCGCGGAGTGCTGTGGAGGCCGGGATGCTAAATGTCTTCAAGGCAGAGATTGATAAATTCTTGATGTCACAAGGAATTAAGGACTACGGGGAGAATGCTGGTAAGTGGAGTTAAAATGCCCATCAGCCATGATTGAATGGCGGAGTGGACTCGATGGGCCGAATGGCCTTACTTCCACTCCTATGTCTTATGGTCTTATTTTTGAGAGGACTTTAATATGAAAGCAGGATTGTCCTTCTGAGGCTCTGGTCAGACCACTTTTGGAGTATTGTGCACAGATTTGGACCCAATGTCTCAGGAAGGATGTACTGGCCCTGGAGCATGTTCAGTGGAAGTTCATGAAAATGGTCCCAGGAATGAAAAGCTTAACATGTGAGGAGTATCTCAGGATGTGGGTTTATACTCCATGGAGTTTAGAAGGATGAAGGGGAACTTAATTGAAACATACAGAATACTTAATGGCCTGGACAGAGTAGATGTTGGGAAAATGTTTCCATTTGTAGGAGAGATGAGGACCTGAGGGCACAGCCTTAGAGTAAAGGGACAACCTTTTAGAATGGAGATAAGGAAAAACTTCTTTGACCAGAGAGTGGTGAGGCTATGGAATTCTTTGCCACAGAAGGCTTTGGAGACCAGGTGATTGACTAGATTTAAGACTGAGATAGATAGTTTCTTGAGTATTAAAAGGATCAAGGGCTATGGGGAGAAAGTGGGAGAATGGGATTGAGAAACTTATCAGTCTTGATTGAATGGCAGAGCGGACTCACTGGGCTGAATGGCCTGATTTCTATTCCTGTGTCTTATGGTCTTCTCAATGGCAGTTAGTAAGGTGCAAAATGCTAGCCTTGCCATGTCTCATGAACATATATCATGAAGTGGAATCCATGGCCCTTTCATTTAGATTAGATTACTTACAATGTGGAAACAGGCCCTTCGGCCCAACAAGTCCACACTGACCCGCCGAAGCGCAACCCACCCATACATTTACCCCTTACCTAACACTACGGGCAATTTAGCATGGCCAATTCACCTGAGCCGCACATCTTTGGACTGTGGGAGGAAGCCGGAGCACCCGGAGGAAACCCACGCAGACACGGGGAGAACGTGCAAACTCCGCACAGTCAGTCACCTGAGTCGGGAATTGAACCCGGGTCTCAGGTGCTGTGAGGCAGCAGTGCTAACCACTGTGCCACTATGCCGCCCACCATTTAAAAGTCAAAGTTCTTATACTTCCAGAACAGTTTTATTTCTCTCAGTAACTCCCAGTGGAAAGATGAGTCAGAGCAGTCAAACCTAATTTGATGCAGTCAGTTCTACTGTAACATGGTAGTTCTGTTCTCATGCAATCCTGTGTTATAAGAAAGTCGCGTGAGAACAGCTTCACGTACACTAGTGGGACCAGAATTGCATTGTAGCCAATATTCACTTTAGAAATGGTGTTCCAAATTCTTCAATCATGTTACAGTGAATTTGCATTAACGAAACGTGCGTTATGGCAGAACGACTTGCACGTTTGTTGGTTACTTTTAAACAGTCTTTGTGGGGCCAGGAGGAACGTTTAGTGCTCTGCTGAGCTGAGATCCCCAATTCCCCTGATTATGACACCCTTGCAAATGCCCTCCTTTGATTTACCTGAACGTCATGATTTGTTACTCGTTGAGTTTTCTTGTTCAGTGTAATGATAGTTCTGGGAAAGTCCATAATAACCTCTGCTCATCACCACCTTTCACCTCTGGAGATGTCAGAGGCAAATAGATCAGCAAAGCCTCCCTTTAAGGTTCTCCTGAAGGCTGACCAGGGGAGAAAAATCATATTTTTCACTATGAATGACAACAGATTACATTCTGACCAAAAAAGTCAGCTTTTCAAGAGAATCTTGTTCCATTGCTGTAAGAGGATGGATGGCATGCTATGTTGCACTACAGTACCACTGTCTACTCAATGCTTCATACACTACTGAGTGTGAATTAGCATTGTAAACCTACACTGTACAGGCCTGTCAAGCACAAATTTGGTTGGCAGGCTTTCCATTGGATGTTTCACGTGCAATCAATGTTACTTCATTGCAGCTACTAATGTACTGCAGCTTTCATCACACTGCTACAAGTTCTTGCACATCTTTCACGTGTAAAACACAAAAAAGAGCCATGACACTCAGCAGCTTCCTGACCCTTCATCAAAACTAGGAACATTCAACATAGGAGGCAAGGTTTACCATTTGGCTCCTCCAGCCTGTTCTGACATTTAATAAGATCATGGCTGACCTTTTGTATTTTGAATTGCACATTCTCATCTATGTTGATAGCCATTGATTTGCTTCTCTAACAAGAATCGAACCACCCCTGTCTTTAAAAATATCGTATGACCCTGCTTCCACTGCCTTCTGGTGCAGAGAATTCCAAATTAATGCAACCTTGTGGGAAAAAACAATTCTCATCCCTGGCCTGACAAGGCAATCCCTACTTTTGAAACTATGCCTGATTCTGATCTGCAAGAGGAATTATCCTTGCCATATATACCTTGCCAAACCTATTCGGGATCTTATACCCTTCAATCATTCTTCTAAACTGCAGTGGGAATAATCCTAAAGTATTCTACCTAATCTCATAAAATAACCCACTCTTTCCAGGTATCAGTCCAGTAGATCTCCTCTGAACTGCATCTGTACCAATTCATATTTCTTCCTTTAATAAGAAATCCAAAACTGCGCATAGTATTTGAGATATCTCACAAATTCCCTCCTTAAAACCTACCACTTTGATCAGCTATCTCCTTCGTTAGTCTGGTGTCAATTCTTATGTGTTTTTGTGAAGCACTTGGGATGTTTTCCTGTTTTAAAAGTGCTATCTAACGCAAGCTGCAGAAAAATCTTTGAAGAGCAGGAAGCAGACATGTAATGCGTTTGCTTTCCACGTTGTTCCCAATGAGAAATCAAGGGAGAACATCCAAAAGTTCCTGACAACAGAGGTTCTTTATTTGTTAGGAGAAAGTGAGGACTGCAGATGCTGGAGATCAGAGCTGAAAATGTGTTGCTGGAAAAGCGCAGCAGGTCAGGCAGCATCCAAGGAGCAGGAGAATCAACGTTTCGGGCATGAGCCCTTCTTCATGCTCATTCCTGAAGAAGGGTTCGTGCCCGAAACGTCGATTCTCCTGCTCCTTGGATGCTGCCTGACCTGCTGCGCTTTTCCAGCAATACATTTTCAGCTCTTTATTTGTTACCCTAATGTGAATAGCATCCAAAAGTATGAGAAAATAAATGCACAAAGTTTTTTCTTTATCTTTCATAGCACAGTAACAATTTGCTGTTGAACATCATTCAACCTACCTGAATCAATAATACGTAGCAGAATTGCTCGTTAAAACCAATAGAACTAATTTTGCAATCAACATGAAGAAATGAAAGTGCCTTAGACTGAATCAAGCCATATTTTTGAGGTTGTATTGCAGTAAGAACAAAAGTGTGTACAAAATGGATGAAACAAAAACCATGTTATATAATAGGTTTCCATAATTATTGACTTTGCTGTTGTAAAAAAAAGATGACTTTTTTTTCAAAAGTGCTTCATTCACTGTTGCTTCTATGTTCTAAGGTACAGCTGTACTCTTTTCTAATTGAACCATCCTGCCTAATTCCTCCTTTTCCCTGCCGGATAGATGAGTTCTGTATTGCAGAGTGCATTTTGCATTGGCAGTGCACCAGCTACATTACACTGAGGATCCCAACCCAAAATGGTTTGTTTCACACTATCACCTCCCCAACAATGACTCATCTGAGAAAGTGACATGCATGCCTGATCCTCTGTCCGATTTATATTTAATTTTTATTTTGAATCAAGATGTTCAGGCATGTAATGAAACACCTCTGAAGCAGGTGGAACTTGAACCCAGGTCTCCTGGCTCAGGGAGGAAAACGACCATGAAAATTAACTCCACATGTTTTATAATCCATTATTGGGGTGCCCTAGGATCTATCAATTGAGTTTCAAAACAGATTGATGCTGGAACCTTAAAGATGGAATCATTATCTCACTGTTGATAGAAGCCATATTTTTCGTTACTATTCACTGGTATTTACTGGAAACCAGACTGATGGGTGGTTCAAGTATTCATGCAGATAAGGTCGCCAGGTTGTGCAGACTATTCTTCAATACATTCATGTTGCAGCTATACGGGACATTGGTTAAACCACTATTGGAATACTGCGTGCAATGCCGGTCTCCCTACTCAAGGAAGGATGTAGTGTAACTTGAAAGGGTTCAGAAAAGATTTACAAGGATGTTGCCATGGTCGGGGGTTTGAGTTACAGGGAGAGGCTGCATAGACTGGGGCTATTTTCCCTGGAGCATCAGAGGCTGAGGGGGGTCCTTATAGAGGTTTATAAAATCATGAGGGGCATGGATAGGGTAAATAGTCAATCTCTTTTCCCTAAAACAAGAAGGCATTGGTTTTGGGTAAGAGGGGAAAGATTTAAAAGGGATCTAAGGGGTAACTTTCACACAGAGGGTGGTGCATGCCTGGAATGAGCCACTAGGGGAAGTGGTGGAGGCTGGCACAATTACAACATTTAAAAGGCATCTGGATGGGTATATGAGTAGGTTTAGAGGGATATGGGCCCAAATTCTGGCAAAATGGATTAAATCAGTTTAGGATATCTGGTCAACATTGACGAGTTAGACCAAAGGGTCTGATTCTGTGCTGTATATCTCTATGACTCTATGACATTCATGTTTTTAAATGCCCAAAGGCCTTTAGGATGATTCTGGAGGCTGCCACTCACTTGCATAGTGCAATCATAGAATGGTACAGCATAGAAGGAGGCCATTCAGTCTGCCAACTCCTCTCCAGTTCCTTCAAAGAGTAATTTGGTGATGTTCACCACTCTGCTGTTTTCTCATATCCACACTTTTGTCCTTCAGTATTCTTCAAATCCATTTGAGTGGTTCTGTTTTCTCCACCCTATCAAGCAGTTTCTCCTGAAACCCAATCACTCATTGTGTAAAATAACGTTTTGCCTTGCTGGCTCAGATTGTTTTAGCATTCATCTTATACCTGCTCCTTCTGGTTATTACTTTCAGACAGAAAACAATTTCTCATTTTTTAAAATGAATATTCACTAAAAGGTTGTATGGTGTTGGTAGCTGTGCCAATATTTAGTGCCCCTTCCTAAGTGTCCAGGAGGAGGTGTTAGTGAGTCAGAACTACTATAGTCCATGTATTGTCAGGATACCACATTGATGTTAGGAAAGAAGTTCCAGCATTTTGATGGTGAAGGAACGGTGATATAATTCCATCTTAGATTACCTATTCTGTTCAAACTCTTCATGATTCTAAACACCTCAGTCAAATATCCTCTTGTACAATTCTGATCTAAGGTGAAATTCTTTTGTAAGCTTCTGATGCTCTGAAAGAATTCACCTTTCTGTGACAAGACTCCTGAGAAGATTGTTTGAGCGCTCAGCCACAATGTGACATCCTGTCAGCCTTCAATCAGGTGCATCATGTCTCATCTACCGGCTTCTTTGTGTGACATAAATAACCCCACAACAATTACTCATTTTGATTACCTATATCATCTTCAGTTAGTCTGACCTGATGAGTACAAGTGATGCTGTCTGTTGCAAATTTTCAAGGCTCTGACATTGTCTCCTCTCCTTTCTTTCTGGTCCCTATTCTCGTTTTTTCATTCTTTGGTATCTTTCCTGGTATCGATGTTTCTGTTCCTTTTGGACTAATTGAAGATCCTCTCAGAGTTTCAAAGAATGAGGAGCCATCTCTGATTTTGGACTATTGGTCTCGACAAATTATTTGTGGTTGCAAAGCCTTCCATCCCATACAATTTAGCTGAGCGAGCTTACTGGGTTTCGGGCATTGTTCACATGGTAACACTCTAGAAAGTTGAACTTTGAATTCTGATGTTCCAGGTTCAATTCCCACAGCAGGACTTAAAGAAAATAAAAATCAAGGCTGAATGTGTGCTTGGCTGGTACTTGCTTTCAAGTAAAATGTCAAAGAAAGACCTCATCTGCCTGCTTGGCTGGTGTAAAATCAATGATGGAAGTGAAGGAGGGGCCTTTCGATCACCTTCTTGCAACCACCACCCCATGTAACATCTACCTGTTCAATTCCTCCCACCTCAGTATCCAAGGGCCCAAACACACCTTCCAGATGAAGCAGCACTTTACCTGCACTTCACTCAATCTAACCTACTGCATTCGCTGCTCACAATGTGCTCTCCTCTCTACATTGGGGAAACAAAATGTAGACTGGGTGTTTTGTTCGCAAAAGAGACCCTGAATTTCCAGTTGCCTGTCACTTTAACACCCCACCCTGTTCCCTGGCCAACATCTCTGTCTCAGGTTTGCTGCAGTGCTCCAGTGAAGTTCAGCGCAAGCTGCAAGAACAGCTTGGGAACGCTTCAACCTTCTGGACAGAATAACGAGTTCAATAATTTTCAGGCTTGAGCAGTCTCATGTCCTGACCCAACCCCACATCCCAGGCCTTGTTTTAACATTGCTATTACACACAACCCATTGTTAACCACTAACAGTCACCATTAATAGTAATTCATCCTCCCAGCCCGATTGTTATCCACTCCTTTGTCTGTCTAATTGTTATTTAGTCTCTTTGGACTCTATCCCACCTATCATTTACTCCTTATTCCCTTCCCTCACCCTAACTTCTGCATTTAAAAAATGTCCGAGCTATCATTAGTTTCAAGGAAGGGTCACTGGACCCAAAATGTTAACTCTGATTTCTGTCCACATTTGCTGCCAGACTCATTGAGCTTTTCCAGCAATTTCTATTTATGTGCCTTAACACTTGTGCTGTGGCCAGTATTTTTTAACATCACAAAAAACACATTATTCAGCCATTATCATATTGCTGTTTGTGGAGATTTGTTGAGAGCACATTGTTTGCTGTGTTTTCTGCTTTGCAACAGTAACTATACTTTAAAAGTATTCCATTGGTTAAAAAGCACTTTGAGACACTCGGAGGTCATGAAAAAGTTATATAAAAGCAAGTCTGTCTTTCTCTTGATTTGGTTTCTGATCCTGTAAAATGACCTTCTTAGCAATTATGCATCATCGTCACCCGCATGGCAAAACAATGTATGTCATTGCACAATCAGAGGCTGTTTAATTTGATTATTTGTGAATTCCCATCACTTCACTGATGGAATTAACCACAAAAATAGCTTTCATTGGGCACGAATGCAATTTACTGCAGGTTGTTGTATCCATCTAGCTGAAATAGTCTAAATGCAGGTGTCACTGCAGACCATTAACTGCATAAAGAGATATCCTTAAGATTTGTGGAAAAGCTTTTAGTGCAGATATGTCTCTATTGCCTAAAATATGATAGCTTGCTGCTATAACAGTTACCTTTATTGACCTTGTGAACTGACTAGAATTTATCCTAGAAATCAGAGTCTAGATTAGAGTGGTGCTGGAAAAGCACAGCAGGTCAGGCAGCATCCGAGGAGCAGGGAAATTGACATTCCTGCTGAAGGGTTTTTGCCCTAAACATTGATTTTCCTGCTCCTTGGATGCTGCCTCACCTGCTGTGCTTTACCAGCACCACTCTAATCTGATTTCCAGCATCTGCAGTCCTCACTTTTACCTAGAGATAAAAGACCTCACTTTTATCCTGGACTGCAGAGGTTTCTTATGCCCACGTCTGGCATTTCCATTCCCTCCCTCTCGTCTTCCTCTCCTCATCTATCCTGTAAAATAGATGCAGGAGTAGGCCATTCTGCCCTTCGAGCCTGCACCTCCATTCATTATGACCATGGCTGATCATCCTCAATCAGTATCCTGTTCCTGCCTTATCTCCATAATCCTTGATTCCACAATCCTTGAGAGCTCTATCCAACTCTTTCTTAAACGAATCCAGAGACTGGGCCTCCACTGCCTTCTGGGGCAGAGCATTCCACACACCCACCACTCTCTGGGTGAAGAAGTTTCTCCTCATCTCTGTCCTAAATGGCCTACCCCTTATTTTTAAGCAGTGTCCTCTGGTTCAGGACCCACCCATCAGCGGAAACATGTTTCCTGCCTCCAGAGTGTCCAATCCTTTAATAATCTGATATGTCTCAATCAGATCCCCTCTCAGTCTTCTAAACTCAAGGGTATACAAGGCCAGTCACTCCAATCTTTTAACATAAGGTGGTCTTCATCAGGGAAATCCCTGATGAAAATCCTTCGCGATCTCTCAGTCAAGACACATGTGAGATGATATCAGGTAAGATAGTCAATAGCATGGTCAAGAGAGGTTTGAAGATGCATTTTCAAGGAAGAAAAAGAAGTATAATTGTGGAATGGTTATGAGTCATAGAGATCTACAGCATGGAAACAGACCCTTTGTTCCAACTCATCCATGCCGACAAGATAGCCTATATAAATCTAAGGAGAAAGTGAGGACTGCAGGTGCTGAGAGAGTTGAGAGAGTGGTGCTGGAAAAACACAGCAGGTCAGGCAGCAGCTGAGGAGCAGGAAAATCAATGTTTTGGGGCATTTTTCCTGGATGAAGGGCTTATGCCCAAAATGTCTATTCTCCTGCTCCTTGGTTGCTGCCAGACCCGCTGTAGTTTTCCACCGCCACACTCTCAACTATATAAATCTAATCCCATCTGCTAGCACTTGGCCCATTTCCCTCCAATCTTTCCTATTCATATGCCCCATCCAGATGCCTTATAAATGTTGTAATCGTACCAGCCTCCACCACTTACTCTAGCAACTGATTCTATGAACACACCACCCTCTGCATGAAAAAGGCACCCCTTGGGTCCCTTTTATATTTTTTCCCCACTCACCTTAAACCTATGCCCTCTAGTTTTGGTCTCTTCTACTCCGGGAAAAAGACCTTGTCTATTTTCCCTATCCATGCCCCTCATGATTTATACTTCAACCTTCGATGTACCAGAGAACATAACCCCAGCCTATTCAGCCTTTTCCAATAGCTCAAACTTCCAACCCTAGCAACATCCTCGGAAATATTTTCTGAATTCTTTCAAATTTCACAATATCCTTCCTCTAGCAGGGAGATCAGAATTGCGCACAATACTCCAAAAGTGGCTGAACCAATGCCCTGTACAGCCGCAAAGTGCCCTCCCAACTCCAATACTCAATGCACTGACCAATAAAGGCAAGCATTCCAAAAACTTTCTTCACAATCCTATCTACCTGCAACTCCACTTTCAATGAACTCCGAACCTGCACTCCTAGGTCCCTTTGTTGAGCAACACTCCCCAGGACCTTACCATTAATTGGTAGGTTCTACCCTGATTTGCCTTCCAAAATGCAGCACCTCATATTTATTTAAGTTAAACTCCATCTACCATTCCTCAGCCCATTGGCCCACCTGATCAAGTTGTACTCTGAGATGACCTTCTTCGCTGCCCACTACACCTCCAATTTTGGTGTCAAAAAGAGTGGCATTGGTAAAGCAGGTCAGGCAGCATCTGAGGAGCAGGACAGTCGACATTTTGGACAAAAGCCCTTCATCAGGAGTGAGATGCCTGATTACTGATGGAGGAGCCTATGCCCGAAACGTCAATTCTCCTGCTCCTTGGATGCTGCCTGATCTGCTGTGCTTTTTCAGCACCACCCATATTTGACTCTGACCCTCTAGCAGCTGCAGTCATCACTTTCTCCCAACTACTCCCAATTTTAGTGTCATCTGCAAACTTACTAACCATACCTTCTGTGTTCATATCCAGATCATTTATATAAATGACAAAAAAACAGTGGACCCAGCACTAACCCTTGTGGCATACCACTGGCCACAAACTTCCAGTCTGAAAAGCAACCCTCTATCAGCACCCTCTGTCTTCTACCTTCAAGCCTGTTCTGTATCCAAATATCTAGTTCTCCTCTATTCTGTGTTATCTACATGAGGAATCTTGTTGAATGTCTTACTGAGGTCCATATAGATCATGACCACTGCTCTGCACTCATCAATCCTTTTTGATACTTCTTCAGAAAACTCAGTCGAGTTAATGAGACATGATTGCCCATGCACAAAGTCATGTTGACTATCATTAATCAGTCCTTGCCTTTCCAAATGTAAACCCTGTCCCTCAGGAATCCCTCCAACAATTTGCCCACCACTGACGTCTTGCTCACCTTCCTTATGTCCTTCTTAAACAGTGGCACCACGTTAGCCAATCTCCAGTCTTCCGGCATCTCACCTGTGAGTATCGATGATAAAAATATCTCAGCAAGGGGCCCAGCAATCACTTCCCTAGCTTCCCACAGAGTTCTTGGGTATACTTGATCAGATCCTGGGGATTTATCCACCTTTTATGCGTTTTAAGTCATCCAGCACCTTTTCCTCTGTAATTCGGATATTTTTCCAGATGTCGCTATTTATTTCCTCACGTTCTCTATCTTCCATATCCTTCTCCAAAACACTGAAACAAAATACTCATTTAGTATCTCACCATCATTCTCTGTTTTGTTTCTGCCTGCTCTGATTGTTTAACTTTCTCCTTTTCCCAACTGTATCACTCAGTCTGCTCTCTTTCCTCACTATCTCCCTGCACCCCCACCCCCACCCACCCACCCACCCAACCAACTATTTTAAATCCTCCTGAGCAGCTCTAGTAAATCTCTCTGCCAGTATATTAGTCCTCTTCCAATTCAGATGCAATCTGTCCTTCTTAGACAGTTCACTTCTTCCCAAAAAGATCAAATTAGATTCCCTACAGTGTGGAAACAGGCCCTTTGTCCACACTGATCTTCTGAAGAGTAACCCACCCAGACCCACTTCTCTTTAACTAATGCACCTAGCACTATGGCAATTTAGCATGGCCAATTCACCTGGCCTATGTATCTTTAGACTATGGAAGAAAACTGAAGCACCTGGAGGAAACCTGGGCAGACACAGGGAGAATGTGCAAACTTCACACAGACAGTCGCCCGAGGCTGGAATTGAACCAGAGTCCCTGGTGCTGTGAGGCAGCAGTGCTAACCACTGAGCCACCATGCTACTCCAATGATCCAAAAATATGAATACTTCTCCCCTGCACTAACTCCTGAGCCACATATCCATCTCCTATTCCTATTCTCACTTGCTTGTGGCAACGGGAGAAATCCAGATATTACTTCCCTTGAAGACCTCCTTTTTAAATTAATGACTAACTTACTATATTCTCTTATCTGAATCCAGTCTTTATCTTTTCCTTTGTCATTAGTTCCAAGGTGTACAATCACCTCCTGCAAGTTCCTTTTGCCTTTGAGAATATTCTGCATCCTCTCCAAGATATCCTTGATCCTGGCACCAGGGAGCCAATACATCATTCTGATTTCACACTGTTTTGGCTGCAGAAACATCTATCTGTGCCTCTGACTAGAGAGTCCCCTCTCAAAATTGATCGCTTGAAACCTGACATACCCTTTGTTACACTAGAGCAAGTCTCATTACCAGAAACTTGGCTGTTCGTGCTACATTCCCCTGAGAGTCCATCACCCCCCTACATTTTCCAAAACAGCATATATGTGTGAGATGGGGATAGCCATGGGAGACACCTGCACTACCTGCCTCCTTCTTCTACCTTTCCTGAAGGTCACCTGTCAGCCTGACTATCTTCAGTTTTTCTCCCTGCCTGCAACTGCCATCCATCACGCCCTCTTGCTCCTGTAAATTCCACATTGCCTCGAACTGCCGCTCCAACCGATCCATGCAATCTTATAGGATTTGCAACCGAGTACACTTCCTGAAGATGTAATCATCAGTAACATGGAAGGTCTCCCTAATCTCCCACCTCCTACAGGAGGAGCACATCACTCCACTCAAGGCCATCTTTGCCAAATTAACAATCCACAGACCCAGAAAATACTGCTCTTAAAATGCTGCTCCAGGCTAACTTAGTATCTATGTTTTATATTTTAAAAATTTAATCAAGAGATAGATCTCAATAAGAACATAGAATCAAAAAAGAACCCACTCTACTCACTGTTTCAGATTTACAAAGAAAAAAC
Source organism: Hemiscyllium ocellatum (assembly GCF_020745735.1). NCBI lineage: Eukaryota > Metazoa > Chordata > Chondrichthyes > Orectolobiformes > Hemiscylliidae > Hemiscyllium > Hemiscyllium ocellatum. The sequence goes on along the minus strand of NC_083426.1, from coordinate 10,075,110 downwards.
TAGCCACTTAGCTGCACCCCTGCTCTGAGCTCCCCCACACAGGTTTCTCCTAAAGGTGAGAATTCTCGAATACTGGACCTTTCAGGCAGCTGAGGACGAGCAAGAGTGGAGTGGTTAAAATCAGAGTTGCTCCTGTGGTCAGGATTAGTGAAGCTCTGATATCTTGAAAGGTTCTTGAGCTATCCGAGATTACAGGCACTGAATGCCTTTGAATAAGGGACTTCCATGCTCAGAATCTAGCGTTGGTTTTTTTGTAATTTATACATGCCAAGGACCTGCCTGTTACAAGGCTAGTACCAACATTGGAGGAATGAAGCCCTTGAATAGACATTAATTTCCCACCTAAGGGCCTCAATCGGCAGGAACGACAGTCATCCATGGGCTTTAGTTGGATTGGAGGCAGGAAGGTGGCACAGTATCCACATGCAGATTTCTGCCACCAAATTTGCCACAGGGGTAGGTGCAAGATTCTGACTGTGGAGTCCATAGATTTGGAAATCATACCAAATTTATATAAAATACTAAAGTTCTTGGTTTCTGGGCACCATTTTTGGGAAATTATGAAGGCTTTGAAGAGGGTACAGAAGAGATTTATTAGAATTTTTAAAAAGTTGCATTTATGTAGCACCTTTGATGACCACTAGACATGACAAATTGTGTTACTGTTAATGAAGTACTCTGAAATGTAGTCACTGTTAGAATGTGATACCTAATTTGTGCTCACCAAAATTCACAATTAGCTATGTGACAATAATCAAATAATTTGTTTTTTGTGATGTTCCAGGGTAAAAGGTATTGACGAATATTGGGAGCAGCATTCCCTCTAATATTCTTTCCCAGCTGCACAGTCTGTGTGTGGGAAATGGCTTTAGATTAGATTAGATTACTTACAGTGTGGAAACAGGCCCTTCAGCCCAACAAGTCCACACCGACCCGCCGAAGCGCAACCCACCCATACCCCTACATTTACCCCTTACCTTACACTACGGACAATTTAGCATGGCCAATTCACCTGACCCGCACATCTTTGGACTGTGGGAGGAAACCGGAGCACCGGAGGAAACCCATGCAGACACGGGGAGAACATGCAAACTCCACACAGTCAGTCGCCTGAGTCAGGAATTGAACCCGGGTCTCAGGCGTTGTGAGGCAGCAGTGCTAACCACTGTGCCACCGTGCCACCCACTGGAACCAGAAGATAATGCTAACTGCTCACTATGCACACAACCATCGTGCAGCTACACATGCTTACAGCTATCCAGCTTAAAGTCAGCATGGGTGAGAGTTACTTTTAAAAGAATTTTATCCACAGGATGTTGGCATCATTGGCTGGGCAAGCATTTATTGCACATCCTGAGTTGTCCTTAAGAAGGTGGGAACCACCTATTTTGTGACTTCACGGAATTCCACAACAAAGTCACCTGGATGTGTCCCAAACAATGAAAGGGAGTCAAACAATGAGAATGATATTCTGTACAGTTCGTTCTCATTCTGGACCTACAAGCAACTGTTTACACAATGTTCTCTGACATTCCTCTCTCCTGCTCCAGTGGCTAAAGATCAGAAAGTTTAACTGCAATGCTATTAATTAGCCAGATGTAACTGCATGTTTTAGTGAATCACAGACCCCTTGAGGTTGGCACAGTGGCTCAGTGGTTAACACTGCTGCTTCATAGCGCCAGGAACCTACGTTTGATTCCACCCTCGGGCAACTGTCCATTTGGAGTTTGCACATTCTCCTTGCACAGAGCAAAGATGTGCGGATTATGTGGCTGGCCGTACTAAATTGCTCAGAGTGTCCAGGGATGTGCAGTCTAGGTGTGTTGGCCACTGGAAAATGCAGGGTTACAGGCATGGGGTTGAGTCTCAGTGGGATGCTTTTTGGAGGATCGGTGTAGATTCAATGGGCTGAATGGCCTGCTTCCGCACTGTAGAGATTCTATGATTTTGCCAGTTGTGAAGTTGTGAATATTAATATTGTCAGAGCTGGAGTGGAAATCAACGACTGACTGAACTGGTCCTCACCCTGAATAACTTCTCTTTTCAATCCTCCCACTTCCTCCAAACTAAAGGAGTTGCCATGGGCACCCGCATGGGCCCCAGCTATGCCTGTCTCTTTGTAGGATATGTGGAACAGTCCATCTTCCGCAACTACACTGGCACCACCCCCCACCTTTCCTCCGCTACATCGATGACTGTATCGGCGCTGCCTCGTGCTCTCACGAGGAGGTTGAACAGTTCATCAACTTTACCAACACCTTCCATTCCAACCTCAAATTCACCTGGACTGTCTCAAACTCCTCTCTCCCCTTCCTAGACCTTTCTATTTCTATCTCGGGCGACCGACTCAACACAGACATCTACTATAAACCGACTGACTCCCACAGCTACCTGGACTACACCTCCTCCCACCCTTCCCCCTGTAAAAACTCCATCCCATATTCCCAATTCCTTCGTCTCCGCCGCATCTGCTCCCAGGAGGACCAGTTCCAATACCGTACAGCCCAGATGGCCTCCTTTTTCAAGGACCGCAGATTCCCCCCAGACGTGATCGACAATGCCCTCCACCGCATCTCCTCCACTTCCCGCTCCTTCGCCCTTGAGCCCCGCCCCTCCAATCACCACCAAGACAGAACCCCACTGGTTCTCACCTACCACCCCACCAAACTCCGTATACAGCATATCATCCACCGTCATTTCCGCCACCTCCAAACGGACCCCACCACCAGGGATATATTTCCCTCCCCTCCCCTATCAGCGTTCCGCAAAGACCATTCCCTTCGTGACTCCCTTGTCAGGTCCACACCCCCCACCAACCCAACCTCCACTCCCGGCACCTTCCCCTGCAACTGCAGGAAGTGCAAAACTTGCGCCCACACCTCCTCCTCCCTTACTTCTCTCCAAGGCCCCAAGGGATCCTTCCATATCCGCCACAAATTCACCTGCACCTCCACACACATCATCTATTGCATCCGCTGCACCCGATGTGGCCTCCTCTATATTGGGGAGACGGGCTGCCTACTTGCAGAACGCTTCAGGGAACACCTCTGGGACGCCCGGACCAACCAACCCAACCACCCCATGGCTCAACACTTTAACTCTCCCTCCCACTCCACCGAAGACATGCAGGTCCTTGGACTCCTCCATCGCCAGAACATAACAACACGATGGTTGGAGGAAGAGTGCCTCATCTTCCGCCTGGAAACCCTCCAACCACAAGGGATGGACTCAGATTTCTCCAGTTTCCTCATTTCCCCTCCCCCCACCTTGTCTCAGTCGATTCCCTTGAACTCAGCACCGCCCTCCTAACCTGCAATCCTCTTCCTGACCTGTCCGTCCCCACCCCACTCCGCCCTCTCACCCTCACCTTGACCTCCTTCCACCTATCACATCTCCATCGCCCCTCCCCCAAGTCCCTCCTCCCTACCTTTTATCTTAGCCTGCCTGGCACCCTCTCCTCATTCCTGATGAAGGGCTCTGGCCCGAAACGTCGAATTTCCTGTTCCTTGGATGCTGCCTGACCTGCTGTGCTTTAACCAGCAACACATTTTCAGCTCTGGAAATCAAACATCAAAGGAAAACATACTGCACTAGAGAGCAGGTTTTTTTTGTTGATGAAGGAAAAATACTCTCTTCTTATCATTGTTAGGATGGAATTGTTCAATAACAAGACATTGTATATGAGGCATTGTGGAAATGGAAGATGTTTGCTACAGTAGGTTTGTGTAGTAAGACTATCAGTTTATCTTGACAATTTTTTTCAAACGATTCAAGGGAGTAATTAACCTTTGAGGACTGTACAGTGGATGTTCATGATTGATTATTGCAGAGTAAAATACTGCCTAATTATAATGTTGTTTCCTATGTTTCTGAATGCTCTGCACATTGTAAATAAAAATCTAGCTATTTTCACCCTTTTATTTCTGATTGGAGTGATCATACTCACCACTGAGTGAATTGAAACCATCTGAAAATTAAATCCAGTACACAGGAGATTGAAACTAGGCAGGTCTTAAGTGTTAGGTCACATGATAGTTTTATGACTCTCAAAGACAGAGTTTTGACTCAAGAAAATGATGAGAGGATAAACTGTATTTAAAAGTGTAATATTATTTTGCACTTGCAATGATATCTTTCACATATTTACAGCAGGATCCTTTTGATGTATTGGTATTGCCAAGATGATGGAGGAATGCATAACATTGGGATGGCAGTAAAAATTTGCAACTGTCAATTTTTGACCCATGAGACTAACCATGAGAAGTTGGTCTTCAGGCATTAGTTGCTTCATTGCACATCTAAAATTCAGAAAACCTCTTTATCACCAATAGCTATGTATTCACTGGAGTTTAGAAGAATGAGGGATCTTGTAGAAATTCATAAAATTCCAAGAGGACTAGACAGGGAAAATTCAGGAAGCATTTTCCTGATGACCGGGGAGTCCAGAACCAGGAGTGACAGTCTAAGAATACAAGGTAGGCTATAAAGGACTGAGATGAGGAGAAATTTCTTCATGAGCCTATAGAATTCACTGCCACAGGAAATAGTTGAGACCAAGTTATTGAAGTTTTCAAGCATGAGTTAAATCTAGTTCTTGGGGCTAGAGGATTTGGGGAGAAAGCAGGAACAGGGAATGGAGTTGCATGATCAACCACAATCATTTTGAATGGTACAGCAGGCTTGAAGGGCTGACTATCTTATTCCTGTTCCTAAATATCAATATTTCTATCGTTTTACCAGGGAGGGTTGAAAAATAGACCCAGAAATAACCTAAACACATATCTGGAGTTATAGAGTCAGAGATATGTACAGCACGGAAACAGACCCTTCGGTCCAACTCGTCCACGCTGACCAAATATCGTAAGTTAATTTAGTCCAATTTGTCAGCATTTGGACTATATCCCTCTAAACCCTTCCTGTTCATGTACCCAACCAGATGCCTTTTAGATGTTGTAATTGTCCCAACCTTCACCACTTCCTCTGGCAGCTCATTTCTCTCTGTGTGAAAAGGTAGCTCCTTAGATCTCTTTTAAATCTTTCCTTTCTCACCTTAAACCTATGCCCTCTAGTTTTGGACTCCTCTACTCTAGGAAAAAGATTTTGGCTATTTGCCCTATCCGTGCCCCAATTGATTTCTTAAACCACCATAAAGTCACCCCTCAGCCTCTGACACTCCAAGGAAATAGCCCTCTCTCTCTAGCTTAAACCCTCCAACCCCAGCAACATTCTTGTAAATCTTTTCTGCACCCCCTCAAGTTTAACAACATCCTTCTAAAAGCAGGGAGACCAAAATTGAACACAGCATTCTAAAAGTGGCCTAATCAATATCCTGTACATCTGCCACATGACACCCCAACTCCTATACTTGTTGCACTGACCGATTAAAGGCAAGTGTCCCAAATGCCACCTTCACTACTCTGTCAACCTGCAACTCTTAATCTAGTCTCATTTGTCAGCACTGGGCTCATATCTCACTAAACCCTTCCTATTCATTACCCACCCATTTGTCTTTTAAATGTTGAAATTGTACCAGCCTCCACCACTTCCTTTGGCAGCTCATTCCATACATGCACCACCTTCTCCCTATAGCTCAAATCCTCCAACCCTGGCAAATAGGTTGGAATGCAGGTCGATGGCTAAATTTGCTTTAGTGTTTTCAGTTGAAAGCTCATAGAACAGACTCAAAAAATTTCTTGGTGAATTAAATTTCTTGGTGACAATTTGTTCTATTTTTAGCTCCTGAATCTTCTAACCCAGGTAATGTAGGTGGAATGGATCATGTTGGCCATGAATGGGAAAACTGCAAAACGCACTCCAGATTCTGATTGGTCTAATCTGCCCCTTCTTTGCTATATCTCCATGTTCTTACATCTGCCTAATAAAGTTCTTAGCAAGGCATGGTCTATGTATGCAGTATCTAGGTAAGACCCATATGCATACATCTGTCCAGATGTCTGAGGTCGCAGGAGTGCACTGTGTTGTGCAGGCACAGTTAGCACAAAGGCTAGGTTTTTCCATTAACTTGCCACTTTTGAGAGATTGAAGTACCAGGCTAAACATTTTAGGAATGAGATAAAGAGATTTTTCTTCACCCAGATTGTGGTGAACCTGTGGAGTTCACGACCACAGAAAGTGGTTGAGGTCAAAACATTGTGTTTTCAAAACAGTAGTTAAAGAGATCAGGGGTTGTGGGGAGGACGGTATTGGGGTTTTGAGTTCAATGATCAGCTATGATGGTGGAGCTGGCAGAGCAGGTTTGAGGGGTCAAATGGTCTTCTCCTGCTCCTATCTTCTATGTTTCTATGGTTGTCATTACTATGGCCTCTGGTTGCCTAAGTCTTGTGCTTCTGAAGGTTGGTTTGCAGCTGTTGCCTCCTTTATCCTTCTGTATCGACCTCTCCTCAGCTTCATGATGGCCAGACGAGGGGCACAATTGCCCTGTGCCATTTTCAGCTCTGTAAATGCAGTGCATTGATGAATACAGTCATCATTCTCTTTGAGATTTGACTTACAGGCCTATTCCATCATGACCTGCTAAACCCTTCATTAAGCATCTTTCCTCCCTTGGCTTTCTCCACAAATGGCATGCACACCATCTTGAGGTTGGTTCTGTGTAGCGTCAGAGGACAGATCCTCATGAACTAGGAGACATTGTGTATTGCCGTGGGACTTAAAGCATGTTAGCACGCTGTCCCTTACACAATAGTCAGCTTCCCTTCAGTGAGATTGTAGCCCAACTATTGTAACCTCATGTGATTGGATAAAGTGTGGAGCTGGAAAAAGCGCAACAGGTGAAGCAGCATCAGAGGAGGAGGGGAGTTGGTGTTTCAGGTCAGTACTTTGCACTAGTCCTGATGAAAGGTTCCAACCTGAAACGTTGAACCCCCCCACCGCTTGATCTGCTGTACTTTTTCCAGCTCCCTTCTTTATCTACTCTGATCTCCAGCATCTGCAGTTCTCACCATCTCCACTTGTGTGGTTGACCTGTCATTAGCATTCCCCAGTTCCAGACATTTCCCTTGCCTGATGTGAACTTCCAGTTGGGTAATTAGAGGTTCCAGTCCTAAGGCTACCTGAGCTCCTTAGAGTTTACACATCTCCTTCTCTTCCTTCAAACCTCAGACAACATGAGATGCCCGTGATGTACAGCGACTCCGTGACTTCCTGGGATGTTTTTGGAACGTCAATTCTGGAACCATTCTGGTTTTCTAGGAGTGGAACCCATCTACAGGACTCGTGATTATTGGATACCCCTTCAGTCAGCCAAAAACTCTACGTATTAACTGCACCCACTCAAAAATAACCTTCTCAATTAGAGTGCGGATCTTTTGTCTGAGCCTGCAACAGTAATTTCCTTGAGAGAAAATGCTATGGTTCAGCTTTGCTTTGAGAATGAATATCTCTGACTCTCTCATTGTAATCCACCAAGTTCCCTTCATTGTGTTTAACCATGCTGCCTTGTATTCCTGATATCTTTGTTACTGTTGAATGTCCCCCTTGTTGATGTTGACTTCCCCAGCTTCTATTGAGTACCTAGCTCCAATGCTCCTCCTGACCCTGATCCTTCTCATTTTTGAGGTTACCTGTATTCACACTTTCCATGATGCTACCTATGTGACTGTACAATCCTTGCCCATGACACTACCACATCTAAATTTCTCCCGTGACTTATCGATATATCCTTTACTGAGCAGACAGACTGCTAGCCCTAAACTGCAACAGCTTTCTGTGATCACGCCAGACAAACAAAGCAAGGACAAAAACATATTTCAGTATCCAGGCTTGGTGGACAGTGCATGGGCTATGGCATACCTTTGACCTGTGTGCACCATCCTTGCATTTCCTTTCCCCACTGATTCTCTTTCCCTTCGCTGCCTTGTTCCACTAGCAGACTTTACCTTGTAGCTGATTTAAAGCTGTATTGCTAGCTTGATAAAACAGCAAAAATTTATTCTGATGTCCTGGAAAAAGTCAGGTTTGTTAGGCACGTCTCTTGTAGGTACTATAGCGGAGTTATTGAGTCAGAGTCATTCAACATGGGAGTAGACCCCTTGGTGCATCCGGTCGATGCTAACTAGAATCCCAAGCTAAACTAGTTCCACCTGCCTATGTTTGGCCCATATGCCTCTAAACCTTTCCTATTTGTGTACTTTACCAAATGTCTTTTGAACATTGTAACTGTACCCATAGCCACCACTTCCTCTGGAAGTTTATTCCACACATTCTCTGTATAAAAAAGTCGCTCCTATGTCTTTTTTAAATCTTTCTTGTCTCTCCTTAAAAATAGGAGAAAGTGAGGACTGCAGGTGCTGGCGATCTGAGCTGAAAATGTGTTGCTGGAAAAGCGCAGCAGGTCAGGTAGCATCCAAGGAACAGGAGAGTCGACGTTTCGGGCATGAGCCCTTCTTCAGGAATGACTCCTGCTCCTTGGGTGCTGCCTGACCTGCTGTGATTTTCCAGCAACACATTTTCAGCTCTCCTTAAAAATATACTCCTGAGTCTGAAAATTCCCCATTCTAGGGAAAGGACACTTGCCATTCACCTTATCTATATCCCTCATGATTTCTCAACTTCAAGGCTCTAGTAAAAAAAGTCCCAGCCTATCCAGTCTCTCCACATAATTCAAATTTTCCATTCTCAACAACATCCTGATAAACCTTTTCTGAACTATCTCCTTCTGAAAGCAAGGATTTCTCAATGGGTTAGAATTGAGTTGGAAGCAAGTACTTAATTCTGGCAAAATGTGCTTTTATTGAGATGCAAGTGAATGCAGATAGACTTCCTGACACTTGCAAACAGTAGGGTTTTCCTGTATATTAAGGGCTACAGAACTTATTTGCTAAAGTTTATACCACCATTAAAATTCTGAATTTTGGACTCTTGCCCAATGATCTAGGGTGGATTGAAGATACAGAGAATCAATGACCACATTGAATAGCAAATGACGCTCATGGGACGATGGACCTAGCTTGCTCCTATGTTCCTAGCTCTATTGCATGTAACAAATCTGTTTTCTATTAATTGAGAATTCTGAAGGACCCACTGCACAGTCCTTGACTATGATTGAAAAGATTAGGATAAGATGAATTAGGAGGAATGTACTATTTGAATTAGGTAATATTTCTGAGGCTTAATATTTTCACATTAAGCCATATTAGTGTGTTTGTGGACCGCAGCAATGGGAATTCCAGACTTAACCTTCTGGACTTTGATGTTAAGTTCAACACCTTCAAATTGTGAATCAAATCAGATCCCTTCCCTTTCTTTTAGCTTTCCTTGTTACATTCTCTGTCACTGTATCCTCTCTCCCCTCCCCCCACCCCAGTGGGGCTGTCAGTTCTTTCAAAGACATCTCATGGTTCTGCCTTTCTAGCATAAGTGCTGCCCCCTCCAAACTTCATGTCAGCTCTAATCAAGAGTCATCTAGATTTGAAACATTAACTTGCTCTCTCCTTGTCGATGTTGCCTGACCCACTGTGATCCCCAACAGTTGTTGGTAGCATTAGAATTTCGGGGTCAGGTTTTCATATTCACTCTGCTCCTGACCTCAATGGACTTCTGTTAAGAGCCCCTCTCCATGAGTCAAGACAGTTAAAAGAAGAATAACCCTGGCCGCGATTTCAATCCACTTCAGTTCTGGAGCAGATCTGACAGCAAGCCACCTTTTTTTATTTCAAAAATGTACTTTATTCATAAAATTATTTGGATCTCTCTACAATTGGTCATGTCATTCTTGTGCACACATTACATTGCTTTACATACAGACATTGAAATTTATTTTTCCTATATACAAGTCTGCATGTTTCCTATCCAGCTCTTCAGTGGAGCCCAAATGACTGGGTGGGTCCCCTGTCCTTCTTAGGCAGGCAGTTATTACTCGGTGGTCTTTCCCCACTGCACCTTGGCGGCAGCTGCCCCAAGCTTCAGCGCGTCCCTCAACACGTAGTCCTGGATCTTGGAATGTGCCAGTCTGCAACACTCAATCGGGGTCAACTCCTTCAGCTGGAAGATCAACAGCTTTCGGACCACCCAGAGAGCGTCCTTCACCGAGCTGATGATCCTCCAGGCACAGTTGATGTTCGTCTCGGTGTGCGTCCCGGGGAACAAGCCGTAGAGCACGGAGTCCCACGTCACGGCACTGCTCGGGACGAACCTCGACAAACACCACTGCAATCCTCTCCAGACTTCCTCTGCATAGGCACATTCCAGAAGGAGGTGTGTGACAGTCTCTTCTGCCCCGCAACCACTTCGAGGGCATCATGCAGTGCGGCCGAGAGTCCGGGCGTGTATAAAGGATCTCACAGGCAGAACCCTTCTCACCACCAGCCAAGCCATGTCTTGGTGCTTGTTGGAAAGTTCTGGCGATGAGGCATTCTGCCAAATGGCTTTGAGAGTCTGCTCAGGGAACCGCTCGATAGGATCCGCCCTCTCCTTTTCCCGAAGGGTCTCAAGGACACTACGTGCTGACTACTTCCTGATGGACTTGTGGTCAAAGATGTTTTTCTTCATAAACTTCTCCATGAAGGACAGATGATATGGAACGGTCCAACTACTCGGAGCGTTCCGCGGGAGTGAAGCCAGGCCCATCCTTCGCAACACCGGGGACAGGTAGAACCTCAGTAAGTAGTGACACTTGGTGTTTGCGTACCGGGGATCCATGCACAACTTGATGCAACCACACACAAAGGTGGCCATCAGGGTGAGGGTGGCATTGGGTGTGTTTTTTCCCCTGTTGCCCAGATCTTTATACATCTTGTCCCTTCGGACCCGGTCCATCTTTGGTCTCCATATAAAATGGAAGATGGCCCGGGTGACTGCAGCGGCACAGGTTCTGGGAATAGGCCAGACCTGTGCCACGTACAACAGCAATGACAGTGCCTCACACCTGATGACCAGGTTTTTTCCCACGATGGAGAGTGACCGTGGCGTCCACCTGTCCAGTTTCTGCCTCACTTTGCTGACACGCTCCTCCCAAGACTTGGTGCACGCCTCAGCCCACCCGAACCAAATACCCAGCACCTTCAGGTGGTCAGTCCTGACGGTGAAGAGGATCAAGGATTGGTCGGCCCAGCAAGCCATTTGTTCCAAAAAAAACACACTTCCCAATTTACTCACAAGGTGGCAGTAGTCTATTACTTTGCACTATCATTCTCCCCAATGCACTGTTTGATCAGACTGACTGCTCCCGAACACTGAAGAGACACACTCTGTTTCCAATTGCAAAAGCCAACCTTGAGGAATGTAATGCCTTTTTATTTTTAATCCAATCTGGGGTGTTTTTTTTTGCAGGAATTAATTTCCACCAGCAGCTTTCTAGCACATACCGAAGGAAGTTGTAATCAATGGATCAGCTGTCCATTTCTGCATTCTACACTCGTACCCAACCCCTCTCCTTTCTTTTCTGTGACTGTTAACACTGGATTATCTGGAATTAAATATCTTGTGTTTGATAGCATAGACAGAGCTGTCCCTTGTAATCAAAGAGCTTCACCTACCATTGTGCTGAGTTGTCTGCTGTTCTGTCATATTCTTCTGTAGCTTTTTAAGCATTATGACATAAAGGTGAAGCATAAAAGAAAGGTGCAACCTAGATTGGAGAGACACCTAATTTTTTGAGCAATGTTAAATCCAAGCTACATCTCACACTGAAAGGTTCAAACATGTCTATGTGGTAATATACTAAACCACAGGAACCAGGAACTATTTGACAGCTAAAGGCCCACACATTTCACTAAGAAATGTTTAACAAAACTTTTTATTCCTCTTTCCTTGCCAGACAATGTGAGTCAAGGATGCAGAACATGTTGTCCTCTGACACATTGAAAAATCACAATGGGTTATGTCTTGATGTTCAGTACTGGTTGTACAGAAGCATCCTCCAATTAAATATCGCCTCATCGCACCAGGGACCTGGGTTAGATTCCAACCCTGGGTGACTGTCTGTGTGGAGTTTGCACATTCTCCCCGTGTCGGCATGGGTTTCCTCCTGGTGCTCTGGTTCCCTCTTGCAGTCCAAAATTGTGCAGGTTGGGTGGATTGGCCATGCTAAATTGCCTGTAGCTGAAAATATGTTGCTGGAAAAGTGCAGCAGGTCAGGCAGCATCCAAGGAACAGGAGATTCGACGTTTCGGGCATAAGCCCTTCTTCAGGAAAATTGCCTGTAGTCCAAGGATGTACAGGGTAGGGGGACTGGCCATGGGAAATGCACGGTTATGGGGATTGGGTAGGGTTGAAGTGGATTTGATGGGCCGAGTGGCCTGCTTCCAAACAGTAGGGATTGTATTACTGAAGTTGATGGTTTTAGTTGATGCGCCAAACTGCATTCCCCAGCTACAGACATCCCTCTAGTAACAGTTCGAGATGGGATCCAGTAGCAACGTGGCTTTTGTGGTTTCTTTGTTAGTGGGTTTGGTTGCCACACCTTTCAAAACAGGCTCTAATTAAAACTTTGTTGCAGCAATGGGGAGGCTCCACATATGTCACTGGTGGATCCTTGTCAAGAAACAGCTTTGTAAATTCAGTGCCACTGTGATCATCACATCCACAGGCATTGGGTGTCTATTAAGACCCAGGTCATCCTGTGCATGATGTATAAGTCAATGTCGACCTCCCTGGAGAGCCACACCTTTCATTAATACTGTCACTCAGATTTCTACAGGTAGTTGGTGTATAAGTAAAACAAGGAACTGTGGATGATGGAGATCTGAACCAAAAAACAGAAATCACGTATGGAGTCAGATATTACGAGGGGGCATAGCTTTAAATTAAGGGGTGGTAGGTATAGGACAGACGTTAGGGGTAGATTCTTTACTCAGCGAGTCGTGAGTTCATGGAATGCCCTGCCAGTAACAGTGGTGGACTTGCCCTCTTTATGGGCATTTAAACGGGCATTGGATAGACATATGGAGGAAAGTGGGCTAGTGTAGGTTAGGTGGGCTTGGATCGGCACAACATTGAGGGCCAAAGGGCCTGTACTGCACTGTATTTTTCTATTTTTCTATGTTTCTAAACCATGGTAGCATTATTGGCAAGAAAGTGGAGTTAATGTTTTACCTCTTCATCAGAATCGTGAATCTGGGGCACACTGGGCCACTGATAGGTCCTTCTTTTGTAGGCTCCCCCATTTACCCATCGGCTAATTTCCTGGATGTAGGATTGACCTCTTGCTGGCCCTGCTGCAGTTGCAGAGGTGCCCTTGACATATGGCCGTCCCTCCCTCTCTCCTCCTCCTCCTCCATATGGTGCTCCAGCAAGACAGGGCAGATGAGCCTCATGGGCTGTTGGTCTTTCCCCCTCTCATGCACTTTCCTTGGCGTCAGCCTCTTCTGGGAGTCTTTTCCATTGTTCATTCTTTGAGCTAGCTGCAACTTTGAGATCTTGCACACAGATTAATTCCCTTCTTAACAACATCGTGCACTGACATACTTTGATAACTCAAGGATTCTGCTCATCACCACCTTTCCCATGGCAATTGGAGTTAGGCAATGAACACTTGTCCAGCCAGGAATGGCAAGAATACGTTTTTAAAAATACGGCTGCTGCCGACGAGAAATAACCTCTTCTCCTGTCTTAAACTCTTTCACTGTTTTGAGCATCCTTTTGAGCAGATCACAATAACTCACTGGCAGTCTGCCCCTGGGACAGTTGTGAAGTGGTTTTGCTAATACCCTGGAAAAGTTACGGGAAAAGTTGGAGATTTTTCAGAAACGTGGAGCTTATCTATCACGCAGTGCCCACAAGTCAAAACATAATAACCTTTAAGTTATGATTATTGACCTTTATGCTTTATTCCTTTCTAAGTTATTCTTCCAATAGACTGTTCTATAAAATAGTTGAAGATTGTGTTTAGATAATAGCAAAACTTTTTTATTATGCATCTGTGACTGGAAGGGGATGGTGGGTGTATCTCCTTTATATGCTTCTTTTAAAAAGCCTTTTCTGGGAAAACTTTGCAGATTATATTTAGGTACTTACAGCATTTTGTGTCTGAATAAAACAGGGAAGCAATTAAAAAACTTGCAGCTCGAGCAGTTGAAGCTAGGGAAGACTTTTGTTTGACTCTGGAAGCTCATTAAACAGCAGTGTAGGTTGTAGAACTTGCCTCATCATGTTAAAGTACTGCCTGAAACCCACGCTGTGGCTTGGCAGGACTCCACAGCAAGAGAGCAGCTCTGTAAAATTACTCTTCATTAATCTATAGAGCCTTCATAAGATGTAACAATACACTGAAATCCAGAAGCGCTAAACAAAAACAGAAAATTCTTGGGAATGCTAACGTCCCAAGAATACTTGGCAGGTCATTTTGGAGACAGTTACAAAGAAATTGCAGCAATATAATAGCATTGTGGTTCTGGCATTGTGCACGTAAGCCAAAGGAACTGGAACTAGGATATACAGTTTGACAATGATTCACTTTAAGACAGAAAAGAGGAGAATTTGTTTTGTCAGAGATTCACGAGTCTTTGGAAATCTTTTCCCTAGAGAGGAAGCGGGGGCATTGAATATTTTTAAGGCAGAATTAAAAATCACACAACACCAGGTTATAGTGCAACAGGTTTATTTGGAAGCACTAGCTTTTGGAGCGCTGCTCCTTCATCAGGTGATAGTGGAGTATAAGACTGTAAGACGCAGAATTTATAGCAAAAGTTTACAGTGTGATGTAACTGAAATTATATATTGAAAAAGACCTGGATTGTTTGTTAAGTCTTTTATCTTTTAGAATGTAAATTCATATGTAAATTCTTTCATATGTAAATCGCAAAACTTTTTTTAAATGCTACATTCTCAAGTGAACTTTAACAATTGGTGTCATTGTCGGCCCATATAATGTATTGAAGGTGAGCTTCCCTGTGTGAGGCTGTCTGTGCCACAATAGTCAGACTGATTCTACTCTAAAAATGGATTTACAGAATTTTATATGGATTCATGCAGTTTTTGAGCAAAGTAAAATGTAATTCTGCACGTGTATATGTGTATGTCTGCATGTGTGTGTGTGTTGGGGAGGGGGCTGGGGTTATAAGAGTCCACAAGACAGTGTGTATATGTGTGTGAGTGTGAGTGTAAAGGGCTATAAGTGAAAGGGTGTATGTGGGAGTGTATGTGTGAGCGTATGAAAGAGGGTCTGCATGAGTGTGTGTGTGTGTGTGTTTAGTGCAATGGGGCCACCTGTAGTGTAACATGAACCCAAGGCCCGGTTTAAGCCATCCCCATGGATACCGAACTTGGCTATCAGCCTCTGCTCGGCCACTTTTCATTGTTGCCTGTCCTGAAGCCTGCCTTGGAGGACAGTCACCTGAAGGTTTGAGGTTGCATGTCCTGGACCGCTGAAGTGTTCTCTGACTGGGAGGGAACACTCCTGTCTGTTGATTATTGTGTGGTGTCCATTCATCCATTGCCGTAGAATCTGCTCAGTCTCACCAATGTACTGTGCCTCAGGAAATCCTTGCCTGCAGCATATGAGACAGACAACATTGGCTGAGTCACATGAATACCTACAACGTACATGATGGTATCCGTGTCGACTTTCTGACACGCCTTGCAGCGTCTACCGTGACAAAGTTGTATGGTATTGTCCTGAAAGCCGGGCAGTTTGCTATGAACAATGATCTGTTTGAGGTTTGGTGGTTGTTTAAAGGCAGAGGTAGATAGAATATTGACTAATATTTGAGTGGGAGCAGCGGCTGAGTATAAACGAACCCGGAAGACTACAGCTAAGGTAAGACAGTTTGTTTTAAAATTACTTACTGGTAGCGGGCAGCGGTGTTTTTTTTTCTCTCTTCACAGAAAGAGTGGGAACAGCAGGGGAAGTGACGACTACCAGAGGGGCAGCCGGGAAGGAAAGCAGTGAGTAAAAATACTCACCCTTCGACACCAACGCTATAAATCAGGAAGGCAGCTATACCCGCGATTCTACACCTGTAGTATCTCCCACCCACCCTCCTCCTCTAACCTCCTTAACTACTCTGGTTTATTTTTAAGGTAAGGATTTTCTATTTCTTTACCAGTGGCTGGTTAAAAATTTACTTTGTTTTTGTGTATACATATTAATTCTTTTTTAGGGAAAGACTATAGCAGCGAGGTATCAGAAAGTATTCCAACTCAAACCTGTACAAAGTAACAAAGTAATTAACTAAGCAGAGATGGCTGGGCAGGTGATGTGCTGTAGCTGTATGATGTGGGAGCTGGCTGATCCCATTGTGAATGGCAGTGACCACATCTGCAGCAAGTGTTGGTTGCTGGAAGAACTCCGGATCAGAGTTGATGATCTGGAGTCTGAGCTTCAAACACTGCGGTACATCCGGGAGGGGGAGAGTTACCTGGACGCTTTGTTTCAGGAGGCAGTCACACCTGGGAGATTAAGTAATTCACATTCAGTTAGTGATCTGGTACATCAGAGTGTGACTGTAAGTGAGGCAGGTAGGGGGAACCTGAGCTCAGGAGTGGAGGAGCCTCAGCCCTTGACCTTGTCCAACAGGTATGAGATTCTTGCTCCCTGTACGGATGAGGAAAAGGGCTCTGGACAGGATGAGCCAGCTGACCACGGCACCATGGTACAGAAGGCCATTCAAGAGGGGGGAGCAAATAAACAAGTGATTGTTATAGGGGATTCTATAATTAGGGGGACAGATCGTATCCTTTGCAAGCCGGATTGGGGAGTCTCACATGGTGTGTTGCCTGCCCGGTGCCAGGGTGCAGGACATCTCCGACCGGCTTGAAAGGATATTGGAGCGGGAGGGGGAGGATCCAGTTGTTGTGGTCCACGTTGGTACTAACAACATAGGCAAGACTAGGGTGGAGGACCTGTTTGGGGATTACGAAGCGCTAGGCAGGAAATTGAAGCACAGGTCCTCAAGGGTCATAATCTCTGGATTAATGCCTGAGCCACGTGCCAATCGGCATAGGGACAAGAAAATTAGGCAAGTAAACACGTGGCTAAGGGATTGGTGTGGGAAAGAGGGATTCCACTTCATGGGGCATTGGCATCAGTTTTGGAACAGGGGGGATCTGTACCGTTGGGACGGTCTCCACCTGAACTGATCAGTACCAATGTTCTAGCAAAGAGGATAAATAGGGTGGTCAGTAGGACTTTAAACTTCTGAGTTGGGGGGAAGGGAAAGTGAAAGCGACAGGGAGTATGGAGTTAAATGGAAAGATAAGCGACAGGATAGCATATGTGCAGGCTGATCTAAACTCGAGGCAGACTGGGAATGCAGCAAAAAGGAAGGATAACTTAGGATATCTTATGACTTCCAATATCCCTAATGATAAAGTTAGCATTAAGGCACTTTACCTGAATGCTCGTAGCATTCATAACAAAGCAGATGAACTAATGGCACAGATCATCGTGAATGATTATGATGTGGTGGGCATCACAGAGACGTGGTTACGGGGGGGTCAGGACTGGCAGTTAAACCTCCAAGGATTTTCAACTTATCGAAAAGACAGGGAGGTGGGTAGAGGGGGTGGGTTTGCCTTGTTAGTTAAGAACAAAATTAAATCTATGGCACTGAATGACATAGCGTCGGATGATGTGGAGTCTGTGTAGGTGGAATTGAGGAACCACAAAGTCAAAAAAACCATAATGGGAGTTATGTACAGACCTCCTAACAGTGGTCAGGACCAGGGACGCAACATGTACCGGGAAATAGAGAAGGCATGTCAGAAAGGCGAGGTCACAGTGATCATGGGAGACTTCAATATGCAGGTGAACAGGGTAAATAATGTTGCCTGTGGATCCAAAGAAAGGGAATTCATGGAATGCTTACAGAATGGCTTTTTGGACCAGCTTGTCATGGAGCCCACAAGGGAGCAGGCTATTCTGGACCTAGTGCTTTGCAATGAACCAGACTTTATAAAAGATCTTAAAGTAAGGGAACCCTTAGGAAGCAGCGATCATAATATGGTAGAGTTTAGTCTGCAGTTTGAAAGAGAGAAGGCAAAATCGGATGTAATGGTGTTACAGTTAAATAAAGGTAATTATGAGGGCATGAGAGAGGAACTGACAAAAATAGACTGGAAGCAGAGCCTCGCGGGGAAGACAGTAGAGCAAAAATGGCAGGAGTTTGTGGGTATAATTGAGGACACTGTACAGAGGTTTATCCTAAAGAAAAGAAAGATTATCCGGGGAGGGATTAGACAGCCATGGCTGACAAAGGAAGTCAGGAAATGTATTAAAGAAAAAGAGAGATCCTATAAAGTGGCCAAGAGCAGTGGGAAATCAAAAGATTGGGAAGGCTACAAAAACAAACAGAGGAAAACAAAGAGAGAAATAAGGAAGGAGAGGATCAAATATGAAGGTAGGCTAGCCAGTAATATTAGAAATGATAATAAAAGTTTCTTTCAATACATAAGAAACAAACGACAGGCAAAAGTAGACATTGGGCCACTTCAAACTGATGCTGGAAGCCTAGTGATGGGAGATAAGGATATAGCAGGAGAACTTAACAAGTACTTTGCATCAGTTTTCACAGTGGAAGACATGAGTAATATCCCAACAATTAAAGGGAGTCAGGGGGTTGAGTTGAATATGGTTGCTGTTACAAAAGAGAAGGTGTTAGAAAAGCTAAAAGGTCTTAAAATTGACAAATCTCCTGGCCCCGATGGGATACATCCTAGAGTTCTGAGAGAGGTGGCTGAGGAAATAGCAGAGGCATTGGTTGAGATCTTTCAAGAGACACTGGAGCCAGGGAAAGTCCCGGATGATTGGAAGATCACTGTTGTAACCCCCTTGTTCAAGAAAGGATCAAGACAAAAGATGGCAAATTATAGGCCAATTAGCCTGACCTCGGTTGTTGGTAAAATTCTAGAATCCATCATTAAGGATGAGGTTTCTAAATTCTTGGAAGAGCAGTGTCTGATTAGAAAAAGTCAACATGGATTTAGTAAGGGGAGGTCATGCCTGACAAACCTGTTGGAATTCTTTGAAGAGGTGACAAGTAGGTTAGACCAGGGAAACCCAGTGGATGTGGTCTATCTAGACTTCCAAAAGGCCTTTGATAAGGTGTCACATGGGACGCTCCTGAGCAAGATGAGGGCCCATGGTGTTCGAGGTGAGCTACTGGGATGGATTGAGGATTGGCTGTCCGACAGAATGCAGAGAGTTGGGATAAAAGGTTCTTTTTCAGAATAGCAGCCGGTGACAAGCGGTGTCCCGCAGGGTTCAGTGTTGGGGCCACAGCTGTTCGCATTATATATTAATGATTTGGATGAAGGGACTGGGGGCATTCTAGCAAAGTTTGCCGATGATACGAAGTTAGGTGGACAGGCAGGTAGTCCCGAGGAAGTGGGAAGGCTGCAGAAGGATCTAGACAGTTTGGGAGAGTGGTCCAGGAAATGACTGATGGAATTCAACGTGAGCAAATGCGAGGTCTTGCACTTTGGCAAAAAGAATAAAAGCATAGACTACTTTCTAAACGGTGAGAAAATTCATAAAGCCAAAGTACAAAGGGATCTGGGAGTGCTAGTCAAGGATTCTGTAAAGGTAAACATGCAGGTTGAGTCCGTGATTAAGAAAGCGAATGCAATGTTGTCACTTACCTCAAGAGGGTTGGAATATAAAAGCACCGTTGTGCTACTGAGACTTTATAAAGCTCTGGTTAGGCCCCATTTGGAGTATTGTGTCCAGTTTTGGTCCCCACACCTCAGGAAGGACATACTGGCACTGGAGCATGTCCAGCAGAGATTCACACGGATGATCCCTGGTTGGTCTAACATACGAGGAATGGCTAAGGATCCTGGGATTGTATTCATTGGAGTTTAGAAGATTAAGGGGAGACTTAATAGAAACTTACAAGGTAATACATGGCTTGGAAAGGGTGGACGCTAGGGAATTTTTTCTGTTAGGCGAGGAGACTAGGACCCATGGACACAGCCTTAGAATTAGAGGGGGTCAATTCAGAACAGAAATGCAGAGACATTTCTTCAGCCAGAGAGTGGTGGGCCTGTGGAATTCATTGCCGCAGAGTGCAGTGGAGGCCGGGACGCTAAATGTCTTCAAGGCAGAGATTGATAGATTCTTGATGTCACGAGGAATTAAGGGCTACGAGGAGAATGCGGATAAGTGGAGTTGAAATGCCCATCAGCCATGATTGAATGGTGGAGTGGACTCAATGGGCCGAATGGCCTTACTTCCACTCCTATGTCTTATGGTTTTATGGTCTAATATGGGAGTCAATAGTTATCAGGTGGGATTGTGGGATTGAGGCCACAGCCTTACACATCATGATGGAATGTTGCAACAGCCTCCAAGAACTGAATGGCCTACTCCAACTCATAACTTGCTTGTTCACAAAGTCTGGATGAACAATCTCAGAATCTGAGTAAAAGTTTTGCCACAGCAATTTGGGGATTTAAATGACCCCAAAGTTCCCAAATTTGTTACCAGTTTTACCCCAAATTTTCATGCTCCCAGGCAGAGGAGGGACGGACTAGCTCCCCTTCCTTAGTCACCCACCCTTTGATTGGTCACAACAACGTTAGTTAAAAACATCCTCTCCCTCACTCATACCTCTCTCCAGTTTAAGATAGCCAATTTAAACAGACTTTCTTGCTCTGAAGAATGAGTGAATTTATTAGCCAATTAATACGAGAGAAAAAACGAACACAAATGCACACAGATTAGAAATAAGAAATGATTCCCAAAAAAAGTTAACATTTAAATATATATAGATCAATTTCAGGGCTGTTCATGAAGGCTAGATAGTGGAACACAATCACAATACTTTACATTGGGTGATACTGGTTGCATTAATGTTGGTAGCTGAGCAGTTCATTTCAACATGCTTGCTTATTGGCTTCAAGCAGTCAGTGAGCTTATGGGTGTTTAGGTCTGATGTCAAACTGTGACCTTCACAGTGCATTAATTTATAGTAGCACATTATTCCACTAACACACTCAGACCAGGGATTGCTGTTGGTGGTTGGCACCTTTCTTGTATATTCCAAGAAGGGTAAGATACATCCATGCCTTTTACCTCATGGCTACAGCCTGAAATATAACCCACAGGAGATGTTTTCTTGCTGAGAGAAGATATTAAAGTTTGGCTTGCATGTCTTCTTTTGAAGCTTCCTACTCATCCTGGTAATATGCCACATGCTAGGGGCTCACCCAGGGAGTCATAGTACATTCCATTCTTAGACGTTATGTTATCAGCCAGTTGTGGCTTCCATAGTAATATAACAACAAGAGTAGGCCATTCAGCCCAACAAGTCTGCCCTAACATTCAATACAATCATGGATGATCAACCCTGCCATGTATTTGGCCCACCCTGTCCCCGTAACTGTTGTACCTGTTAACAACACTAATTGGCCATCCTTTACCAATTTTATTCTAAATATCTTCAAGAAATTCCAATAAGTTCATAAAAACGATCTTCCATTGACAAATCCATGCTGACTATTCTCAATTAGATCATTATCAACTAGGTGTCTATTTTTCCCAGCCTTTGTAATGGCTTCTAGCATTTTCCTTACTACAGATGTGAGACTATCAGGTCTATAATTCCCTGTTTTCACACTCTGGGGTGACATTTGCTCCCTTCCATTCTGCTGGAACCAATTCAGAATCTATAGAACTTGGGGATCAAATCACCAAAGTATTGATTATTTCCATAGCTACCTCCTTCAACACTGTGGAATGTAGACCATTGGATCCTCTTTCTTAATGAGCCCATTCATTTCTCCATTTACATAATGTCCAAAGTGTTAATATGTCTGCAAGCAATTCAAGGTTTCATCTATCATCAATACAGAATCCATTAATTAAAAAAGAATACTGCTAATAAAGGCTGGTGGGAGTCAATGTAACCGTGAAGTAATTGAATGTTTGTAAAATCCTGTCTGTCACCTCTTGTTTTTTTAGATTAGATTCCCTACAGTTTGGAAACAGGCCCTTCGGCCCAACAGGACCACACCGACCCTCCAAAGAGTAACCCACCCAAACCCCTTTTCCCCTGACTAATGCACCTAATTGACAATTTAAGCATGGCCAATTCACCTAACCTGCACATCTTTGGACTGTGGATGGAAACTGGAGCACCCAGAGGAAACTCACGCAGAATGTACAGACTCCACACAGACAGTCACCCGAGGTTGGGATCAAACCCGGGACCCTGGTGCTGTGAGGCAGCAGTGCTGACCACTGAGTCACTGTGCCGCCAACGCTAGAGAATGCAATTTGCCCATCCTCTCTTCATACAAAAATTCTGACATCCTGGGAGCAAGTCTGGTGAATCTTTGTTGCATATAAGCTGTTAAATTCTAATACTTCAAATTGAGCATGGGAGCAGAGGGTATAAATCTAAGTAAATTAAGAAAGCATTTCCTGGCTGATCTCTCACCTTCCGCAGATATGAATTCATACAAAATGCTACTGGCTATTGCACCAAGTTCTGTTTACTAGTCACCCAGTTTTTGTTCACCTACTGGCTTCCTGTTTGGCAACATCTTAAATTTCAAGTATTCAGCCTTTCTTCAAGCCGTAGATTCTTGTTCTCCCTCCTCCGGCTCTCTGCAGCCCTACAATCCCTCCAAGCCCCTTTAGTTTTGGTCTCCTGAACATTCCCAATGTTCATAGTTCCACCACTTATTAGCCATGCCTTCATGCCTAGGAATTGCTCTGGAGTTCCCTCCCTAAACACTTAGACCTCCTACCACTCTGTCCCCTTTCAGGACATCCCTAAAATTCTACACTGATCCTGTTGCAACTCTTAATATCACTTTGTGTGGCTTTCTGTTACAGCTTGTTTCACAATGTCCTCATTTAATACCCAGGCATTTTCATTTAGTAAAGGGGCTTTCTAAATGCAGGATGTTGTTGAAAATACAAACCACTTTTTCATTCAAGGACCGACTGAAAGGCTGAGTTCAATGTACCAAATGGTGTTTTCTCCTGTAGTATTTCATCCTTAAAATTTAATATTTTAAAACTTTAGCACCTGTGTGCATTCCTCATTAACCTTTCCCCATTATAAATTCTCAGATCCACATTCAGAATGCAAGTTGCCTGTGTAAACCTGTCTGCCTTTAATTACATCCTCCATTAAGATCATGACAATGCAAACACCATGGGATAGTGGCAGCACACTGTGACAAGTTTATGTGGGTACTTCCCATTGTTATTGTGGACACAGGAATTTATAATGCAGTAAAGAAAAATTGGCACGGTGGCTCAGTGGTTAGTACTGCTGCCTCACAGTACCAGGGTCCACAGGTTCGATTCCAGCCTCGGGCAACTGTCTGTGTGGAGTTTGCACATTCTCCCTGTGTGGGCTTCCTCGAGGTGCTCTGGTTTCCTCCCAAAGATGTGCAGGTCAGGTGAATTAGCTTTGCTAAATTATCCATAATATTAGGTGCATTAGTCAGAGGGAAATGGGTCTGGGTGGGTTACTCTTTTGAGGGTCAGTGTGGACTTGTTGGGCTGAAGGGCCTGTTTCCACATTGTAGGGATTCTAATCAAATTTAAATCTAAAAAATGGGATGCATGACGACTGTATATCTAATCATGAATCTCGTTCCACAATAAGAGTCTGTGTAGAAAAGTTCTGCGATTTACATATAAAAGAACTGAAGTCAACAATGAGAGACTCACAAACAATTATCAATTTCAACAATTATCTTTTTCAACATATAATTTCAGTTACAACACACTGTAAACTTTTGCTATAAATTCTTCGTGTTATGGTCTTATACTCCACAGCGACCTGATGAAGGAACAGCACTCTGAAAGTTAGTGCTTCCAAATTAACCTTTGCATTATAACCTGGTATTGTGTGATTTTTAACATTGAACGCTCTACAATGAGGTGTATTTAGTCCCTATTGGCAATATTGCAGGAGGTAGACTATTCACTCGTTCACATGTATTCTGCCCCAGAGCAGATCTTTGCCTCATTGCCTGCTGACCTTTTACCCTGAGCCATTTTTCTTGGCAATTTCTCTTAGTGGTGACTCGTTGTTGCCTTTCACTCAGGGGCAAGGACAGGGACAGGAGCAAGGGCAGGGAAGGGGCAACTGCAAAGAGTTAGGTTAGAAGTCTACCTCAGCAGGTTTTAGAATCAGGCCCATGCTTTTGGCGTTATTCTGTACCATAGTCTAGTCACCTAACCAGCTGAGGTAGGCTTTTAGCCCCACTCTGTATAAAAATGATATTTAGTATCACTTCATCTGCCATAGAGCCGTTGCCAAAAAGTGTGGCGCTGGAAAAGCACAGCAGGTCAGGCAGCATCCAAGGAGCAGGAGAATCGATGTTTCGGGCATAAGTCCTTGGCTAATGCCCGAAACGTCGACCCTCCTGCTCTTCGGATGCTGCTTGACCTGCTGTGCTTTTCCAGCACCATATTTTTTATTCTGAGCTCCAGCATCTGCAGTTCTCACTTTCTCCATAGAGTCATAGCGTCAAACTGCATGAAAACACATCCTTCAGCCCAACTTGTCCATACCAAACAAGATCAAACTTTCCAAACTAAATTAAGTCCCATTTACCTGTATTTCACCCATTTCCCTCTAAACCTTTCCTACCCACGTACCTGTCCAAATGTCTTTTAAATGTTGGAAAAGTACCAGCATCGACCACATCCTCTGGCAGTTCATTCCACATCCAAACCACCCTCTGGGTGAAACAAAATGCCCTCAGGTCCCTTTTGAATCTTCACCTCTCATCTTAAAATTATGCTGTTTAGTTACCTTAGGAAAAAGACTTTTGCTGTTCATGTTATCTGGGTCCCTCATGATTTTATAAACCTCGATAAGTCACCCCTCGACCTCTTACGCTCCAGTGAAAAAAGTCCCAGTTTATGCAATCTCTCCTTATAATTCAAACCACCCAGTCCCAGCAACATCCTTGGACATCTTTTCTGAACCCTCTCCAATTTAATAATACCATTGCTATAACAGGTTGATCAGAACTGTACACAGTATTCTAGAAATGGCCTCACCCAGCCATCTTTTGCTTTGTAGTACAAAGAACAAAGAACAAAGAAAATTGACAGCCCAGGAACAGGCCCTTCGGCCCTCCAAGCCTGAGCCGATCCAAATGTACTGTCTAAACCTGTCGGCCAATTCCTAAGCATCTGTATCCCTCTGCTCCTCACCTACTCATGCATTTATCCAGACACATCTTAATTGAATCTACCGGGCCTGACTTTACTACCTCTGCTGAAGATACGTTCCAAATGCCCCCCACCCTCTGTGTGAAGTAATTGCCACGTGTATCCCCCTTAAACTTTCCACCTCTCACCTTGAAAGCATGACCGTGTTATTGAATCCTTCATCCCAGGAAAAAAACTTGTCTCTATCCACTCTGTCTATACCCTTCATGGTTTTTTAAACTTCAATCAGGTCCCCCCTCAATCTCCTTTTTCCTAATGAAAATAAACCTAACCTACTCAACCTCTCTTCATAGCTAGCACCTTCCATACCAGGCAACACCCTCGTAAACCTTCTCTGCACCCTCGCCAAAGCGTCCACATCCTTCTGGTAATGTGTCGACCAGAACTGTACACGGTATTCTAAATGCAGCCGAACACTGCCTTGTACAGTGTTAACATGACTTGCCAGCTCTTATACTCAATACCCCCTCCGATGAATGCAAGCATACTAAATGCCTTCTTGACCACTCTATCCATCTGTGCAGCAACCTTCAGGGTACAATGGACCTGCACTCCCAGAACTCTCTGCCCATCAACTTTTCCCAAGGCTCTTCCGTTCATTGTATAATTCACTCTAGAAT
Organism: Hemiscyllium ocellatum; assembly: GCF_020745735.1. Classification (NCBI taxonomy): domain Eukaryota; kingdom Metazoa; phylum Chordata; class Chondrichthyes; order Orectolobiformes; family Hemiscylliidae; genus Hemiscyllium; species Hemiscyllium ocellatum. Next base: position 10,049,385 of record NC_083426.1, on the reverse strand, counting down.
TAGTCTTGCCTAAATGCATCACCTCACATTTTTCTGGATTGAAATCCATCTGCCACTTTTCCGCCCAACTCTCCAGTCTATCTATATCCTCCTGTATTCTCTGACAGTCCTTTATGCTTTCTGCTACTCTATCAATCTTTGTGCCATCTGCAAACTTGCTGATCATACCTACAGTGCCCTCTTCCAGATCATTTATGTATATCACCAAAAACATTGGCCCCAACACTGACCCCTGTGGAACACCACTGGTCACCTTTCTCCATTTCAAGAAATTCCCTTCAACTACTACTCTCTGTCTCCTGTTGCTCAACCAGTTCTTTATCCACCTAGCTAGAACACCCTGCATACTATGTGACTTCACTTTCTCCATTAGTCTACCTTGGGGAACCTTATCAAATGCCTTACTAAAGTTCGTATATGACATCAACAGCCCTTCCTTCAGCTATCACTTGGTCACTTCCTCGAAAAACATCGTTTAGTTGGTAAGGCACGATCTCTCCCGCACAAAACTATGTTGCCTATCACTGATAAGCCCAAATTTTTTCTAAATATAAATAGATCATATCCCTCCTTCTCCAGCAACTTTCCCACCACCAAAGTCAGGCTCACTGGTCTGTAGTTACCCGGAATATCCCTACTACCCTTGTTGTACAGGGGGACATAATGAGCAACCCTCCAATTCTCTGGCACTTCACCTGTATTTAAGGATGCCACAAAGATATCTGTCAGGGCCCCAGCTATTTCCTCTCTTGCCTCCCTCAGCAACCTGGGATAGATCCTATCCAGTCCTGGGGATTTGTCCATCTTAATAACTCTAACCTACCCAACACATCTTCCCTACTTATGTCAATGTAATCAAGCTTCAATCTCTAATCTCAACATTCATCATGTTCCTCTCCTCAGTGAACACTGATGCAAAGTAATCATTCAGAATGTCACCTATTCTCTCAGGTTCGACACACAGCTTTCCTTCATTATCCTTTAGTGGACCAATCCTTTCTCTAGTTACCCATAAGAATAAAATGCTTTGGGATTCTCCTTAATTCTGCTTGCTAAAGCTATTTCATGACCCCTTTTAACTCGCTTGATTCCTCGTTTAAGATTATGTAGTTGTGGCACTCTTGACTATGCGGCAGAAGTATGACCAGAATTATGATCAAGGCTGTTACCTTGCTGCTATCTTTCAGATATGAGTTTAAATGAGATTCTGCTTTCTGTCTCTGGTGGATTCAGAATATCTTGAGGCACTATTTGAAGAAGAGGGCATTTTACCTTGTTTGCTGTTTCCTCTTAATACTGCAACCAGCTTAAACTCACAGATGGCTTAGTGGTATTAACACTGGACTGACATCCTAGGACAAGCCAAACAAAGACCCACATGAGAATTCTGAGAAGCATTGCACTTCAACCAGAACTCTATCAACAAACACATCGAGTTAGACCCCATCTACCACCCCCTGAGAAAAGGAACAGGAAGTGACTTCACCACAGGAAATGATGTCACCAATCTAAAGAAGCCCAAATATATAAATTGAAAGCAGGAATTATCAGCAGTGCTTCATCTGAGGCCCACTGAAGATGTTACCTACTAGGGTGACGAAATGTCTGGAAATGAACCTTCCAGCTCAGCGAGCAAACCTCCATCCAAAAGCTTAACTTGAGCTACAAATCTTCTCAAAGCTCACTGGACTGTTAATCCAGAGACCTTGGGTTATGACCTAGGTTAAAATCCTGCCATGCCAGATGGTGGAATGTGAATTCAGTTTTAAAAAATGTGGAATGGAGAGTCTAAAGATGATTAATTGTTGGAAAAAACCCATCTGGTTGACAAATACCCTGAAGGGACGAAAACTGCTATCCTTACCTGTTCTGGCTGACATGTGACTCCAGACCCACAACAATGTAGTTGACCCTTAACTGCCCTCAGGTCAATTAGGGATGGGGAATAAATGCTAGTCTAGTTAGTGATGCCCTGCCCTGTGAACCAGAAAAAGAAAAAAAAATGATACAAACACAGGAAATCAGCACCTATGGAGAGAGAAAAACAAAATTAATGTTTTGAATCCTGTATGATTCTTCGTCAGTGCCAGCCTTGAAATATTAACTCTATTTCTCTCTCCACAAATGCTTCCAGACCTGCTAAGTTTCTCCAGCACTCTCTGTATTTGTTTCAGATTTCCAACATCTGCAGTATTTTATTTTTATTTCATTAAAACAGGCTATCTGATCATTATCATGTTGCTGATTGCAGGTTTTTGTGCTGAAAATATTTTACCAAGTTCCTAACATTATAATAGCAACTACCTTTAAAAACAACCGAAATGGTTGCAAGACACTTTGAAATCTTCTAAGGTCATGAAAGGTGCCATAAAAATGCACTTTTAAGCCTTTGATGCTTTGTTTTGACAATGGCGTTGACTTGAACATAAGGAACAATTTTAAAATTCAAACCATGAGTTCTCTCCTTCTGAGACTCGTAGGATCCAGGAAATGACATCTTTTTGTTAATTTCTATATCCATTCACTACAGTTAAATAAACACGAGAATGTGATGCTAGACATTTGCATGGAAAAATCTGAAAAAAGCAAAAATGCTGTGAGCGGCAGTCTTCATTCCCTGTTCAAACGTTCAAGAATGCAAGTCAGAGCATTTGGACTGCTGTTTAGTCTTCAAATAACATAAATAGCTCAAGGAGCAGTAGATAATTACCGGAGCTGTATCTCATTTTAGTAAAAGCAGAGGCTTAGTACTGTCACCTAAACAAAGAGCAGGACATCGACGTTTGACTTGATAATCAGCCTGAGCCTTCACCCATTACTTTCACCAAGAATGAGTCTGGTTGAAGTGTCGGATATAACTTGTATTCCGTAATTCATTATCTTACATTCATGTCTGGTGGTACACAGTTGGACAGATGAACCAGAAATTTAATGAGTCACAAATGCGCCAATTTCTGCACTAGCCTTGATGATGGGAAATCAGGGTGGAATTTCCTGCTGAGCTCATTTTCCGATGTGCCAATTGGGAATGGGGTAAACGGAGTGTAAATGCAACATTTCCAATATCTGAGAATGACAGAATTACTGAATTGTTATGGTGCTTATGAGAGCCATTTGTATCTGCACCAGCTCTCCAAGTAAACCATTTGACTTAGTGCCATCATCCTGCCCTTTCCCTGTAAATCTGAACATTAATTTTATTTAAATACAAGTTATCATCCAAAGCCTTCTTGATGCCTCTATTGAACCTGTGTCCACCATACTTCCAGATGGTGCATTTCAGACTGACTTCATTTGCTGCGTAAGAATATTTCTTCTCACATTTGGCACATTTCCCCATGACCAACATGAGACTCCCCAAGCAGGTGCTCTACTCCCAGTTCCTAAATGACAGACAGGCCCCAGGTGGACAGGGAAAGTGCTTCAGGGATATCCTCAAGGCCTCACTGGGGAAGTGCGGCATTCCCACAGACACCTGGGAATGACTGGCCCAAGACCATCCAAAGTGGAGGAGGAGCCTCTGGGAAAGCATTGAGCATCTCGAGACTTACCGTCGGGAAAGGGCAGAATCCAGGGGAAGCAGCAAAAGGAGGGAGCTGCCACACCAATGCCCCACCCACCCTCTTCCCACAACCTTCTTCTGTTCCAAGTGTAACAGAGCCTGTGGAAACCACATTGGTCTGTGCAGCCACCCTAAGGCTCACCCTGAGAGGGGAAGAAAATCTTCTTTGTCTGAGAGGGACCACCAAAGATGATGAAATTGTGGCTCCTAGACACCATGCACAACACTCCAGCTGAGGTCTAACCAATGTCTCATGCAAAGTCAGTGTAACCTCCCTCTTCTTGCACCCTCCATGAGTGTGTTGCTGACTTCTGCCCATGCTCCTTCACTCTCAAAGCCCTTTGCCTCTGTTATTCCTCTTGCATTGTTATGCAAAAAGAGGTACCCCGTGTGATTAGCCATATCACTTACTTTTCAGCTCCTGAAGTGTGGAAGAGGGGAAATGGAGAGCTTTAATCTGAAAAATTCTGGTTGCACCAACACTTAAGAACATGAAGTACATAAGAGTTAGGAGCAGGAGTAGACCATTAGATTAGATTAGATTAGATTACTTACAGTGTGGAAACAGGCCCTTCGGCCCAACAAGTCCACACCGACCATCTGGCCCATTGAGCCTGCTCTGCTATTCAATAAGATCATGGCTGATTTTTTTTGTGGTCTCAGCTCCACATACCCGTCCTCTCACTATAGCTCTTAATTCCTTTACTGTTCAAACAATGATTTATCTCAGCTTTAAAAAAATTATTGGGGAAGCCTCAACTACTTCACTGGGCAGGGAATTCCATAGGTTCACATCCCTCTGGATGAAGAAGTTCCTTCTCAATTCAGTCCTAAATCTGCTCCCCCTAATTTGGAGGCTATGCTGTCTTGTCCTAGTTTCACCTGCCAGTGGAAACATCCTCTCTACTTCTATCTTATCCATTCCCTTCATAATTTTCTGTAAGATCCCCCCTCATCCTTCTAAATTCCAATGAATATAATCCCAGTCTTCTCAGTGTCTTCTCATAAGCCAACCCCCTCAACTCCAGAATCAATCTCGTGAACTTCCTCTGTACCCCCTTTAATGCCAGTACATCTTTTCTCAAGTAAGGAGACCAAAACTGCCCACAGAACTTCAGTTGTGATCTCACCAGCACCCTATACAGCTGCAACACAACCTCCCTACCTTTATATTCAATCCCTTTAGCAATGAAGGACACAATTCCATTTGCCTTCTGAATTACCTGTTTACCTGCAGACCAACCTTCTGCGACTCATACACAAGGACACCCAGGTCCCTCTGCACAGCAGAATGCTGCAACATTTTATCATTTAGGGAATAGTCCTTTTGACTGTTATTCCTACCAAAATGGATGACTTCACATTTATTAACATTGCATTCCATCTGCCAGACCTTTGCCCACGCACTTAAAGTATCTATGCTCCTTTGCAAAGTTTCACAGTCCTCTGCACACTTTGTTCTGCCACTCATCTTAGTGTCCTCAGCAGACTTTGATTCGGAGATGCTGGTGTTGGACTGGGGTGTACAAAGTTAAAAATCACACAACACCAGGATATAGTCCAACAGGTTTATTTGGAAGCACTAGCTTTCAGAGCCTGCTCCTTCATTACAACAACCTGATGAAGGAGCAGTGCTCTGAAAGCAAGTGCTTCCAAATAAACCTGTTGGACTATAACCTGGTGTTGTGTCATTCTTAACTCCGCAGACTTTGACACACTACACGTGGTCCCCAACTCCAAATCATCTATGTAAGTACATTCATTAATTATAGTACAATTAATAATGGCTGGGACAAAGTTGAGGGCAAATTTTGTTGAAAATGTGTTGCTGGTTAAAGCACAGCAGGTTAGGCAGCATCCAAGGAACAGGAAATTCGACGTTTCAGGCATAAGACGCCCGAAACGTCGAATTTCCTATTCCTTGGATGCTGCCTAACCTGCTGTGCTTTAAACAGCAACACATTTTCAGCTGTGATCTCCAGCATCTGCAGACCTCCTTTTTTACCCGGCAAATTTTGTTCTCTTGGAAGATTGTGTAACTTTGTAATTGTCTGCAAGAACAGATTGGACTGAATCGTACTTTTGTTTTGGTTAAGTGTCAATTTTAGTGACTCAAATGGAGGGCTTCTTTCCACGAGGCCTTATATGTTTTCTCACACTGTAGTCCCAATCTTGCCTCATTAATGTACTACCCAGCATTATGGCATCCCTTTCATCTGATGCTATCCCAGTTCAGGAGGACTGTCCTTTTCCATCATGACCAGCTGAGGAGACCGTGACCCCAGAGCCTGTCAGCGCTGTGTGAGATTGCCAACTGGGTCAGTGTGGTCTCGCTGTCTGGAGGAGTTGACAGCAATGTATGAAGATCAATAACCTTCTCCACTCTGCCAGGATAAGTACCACCACCTTCTGTCTGCCACCTCACAATCTGTCTATTTCTGGCATAGCACCCAGCTCCCATCAAGACTCACACTCTACTACTTTCAATTTGCTGGATGCATCTTCCCTCATTTGCTGTCTCACCCCACCCTACTAACTTTGCATGGCCTCTGTGCTGCCTCATCACTCACACGCGACACCTCACCACCCTCACCCTTAGCTAAGAACTAAGAACTGTGTGACTTCCATGTCAAGAATTCTCAACCAGGTGGTGGGATTCACAATTAATGAGGCCACCCACAAGCAATAGATTTCCTTAACAGGTCATTCCTGAGAATGAATATCATCATGCTGCCCAGCACTCCATTGGAAAACTCAACTAATTGCTCCTGACATTGAGAAAGATCTCATTGGACTTCTCATGTGCCTCTCCAAGATTTCTCACCATTACGTAGTTGGCTCAGGTCCCGCTAGGATTCGGCCTGTCAGTCTTTCTCACTTCTGGTACTTTCTTCTTTTGAAAAAGCACTTTCACCAATGACTGAGCCAATGGTAAAGACCTCTGTTCATTGGAGCCTGTAGACTCAAACTCTCATCATGACACTCTCGAGCATTAGTTCTTTGTCACTGGATTCGTATTTTGTACTCTTGACGAATAGGCATTTGTCTCTTTATTACAACAAAGATCTCGAGGGATTGGAGAAGGTGTGTAAATGATTTCCAATATGATACAAACATTGAGAGATTGTCCTTATTAAGACAAATTGAGCAATTTGTCTGGTGATTCTTTAAATAGAAAAGAGAAGGTTAAGGGGTGTTGGGAGGTCATGTTGCGGTTGGACAGAACATTGAACATAGAACATCGAATATTACAGCTCAGTACAGGCCCTTCGGCCCTCGATGTTGCACTGACCTGTGGGACCAATCTGCAGCCCATCTATCCTATACTATTCCATTTTCATCCATATGTTTTTTCAATGATCATTTAAATGATCTTAAAGTTGGCAAGTCTACTGCTGCTTCAGGCAGTGCACTCTACATCCCTATTACTCTGAGTAAAGAAACGACCTCTGACATCTGCCCTATATCTATCACCCCTCAATTTAGAGCTATGTCCCCTCATGCTAGCCATCACCATCTGAAGAAAAAGGCTCTCTTTGTCCACCCTATCTAACCCACTGGTTATCTGATATATCTCAATTAAGTCACCTCTCAACCTTCTTGTCTCTAACAAAAGCAGCCTGAAGTCTTTAGCTTTTCCTCATAAGACCTTCCCTCCATATCAGGCAACCAATCCTAGTAAATCTCCTCTGAACCATTTCCAAAGCTTCCACATCCTTCCTATAACGTGGGGACCAGAACTGTGCGCAGTACTCCAAGTGCAGCCACACCAGAGTTTTGTACACTTGCAGCTTGACCTTGCGGCTCCGGAACTCAATCCCTCTACCAATAAAAGCTAACACACCGTATGCCTTCTTACCAACTCTATCAACCTGGGTGGTAACTTTCGGGAATCTTTGTACATGGACACCGAGAGCTCTGTTCATCTACACTACCAAGAATTTTACCATTAGCCCAGTATTCTTTATTCCTGTTGCTCCTTCCAAAGTGAATCACCTCACACTTTTCCGGATTTGCCACCTCTCAGCCCAGCTCTGCAGCTTATTTATGTCCCTCTGTAACCTGCAACATCCTGCAGCACTATCCATAACTCCACTGACCTTAGTGTCATCCACAAATTTACTAACCCATCCTTTTATACCCCCACCTAGGTCATTTATAAAAATGACAAACAGCAGTGGCCCTTTGCGGTACACCACTAGTAACTGGCATTGTTTAGGCCACCTTTGGAATATTGTGTGCAATTTGTGGTCTCCCTCCTATCGGAAGGATGTTGTGAAACTTGAAATGGTTCAAAAAAGATTTACAAGGATGTTGCCAAGGGTGAGCTATAGGGAAAGGTTGAATAATCTGTGGCTATTTTCTCTGGACAGGGTATGAGATTGACGGGTGACCTTATAATGGTTTATAAAATTACAAAGGACATGGATAGTGTAAATAGACTCCGGTCCTTTCCCTGGGGTGAGGGAGTCCAGAACTAGAACTGATAAGGTAAGGGAACCGTGGTTTACAACAGAAACTGCATCTCTTATTAAGAAGAAGGAGGCTTATGTGTTGATGAGGCAAAATGGTACAGATGAGGCAATGGAGAGTTACAGATCAGTTAGGAAGGATTTAAAGAGAGAGTTAAGAAGAGCAAAGAGAGGACATGAGCAGTCTTTAGCAAATAGAATAAAGGAGAACTCTAAAGCTTTCTATAGGTATGTGCGAAATAAAAGGATGATTAAGGTAGGAACAGGGCCAATCAAAGACAGAAGTGGGAAGTTGAGTGTGGACCCTGTGGAGATCGGAGAGGTGCTAAACAAATATTTCTCTTCGGTTTTCACTCAGGAAAAGGAGAATATTGTTGAGGAGATGAATGAGGTACAAGATATTAGTCTAGAAAGGATCGAGGTTAGTTACGAACAGGTGTTATCAATTCTAGAAGGAGTGAAAGTAGACAAGTCCCCTGGGCCGGATGGGATTTATCCGAGGATTCTCTGGGAAGCTAGGGAGAAGATAGCAGAGCCTTTGGCTTTGATATTTGAGTCATTATTGTCGACAGGTTTGGTACCAGAGGACTGGAGGATTGCAAATGTTGTGTCCTTGTTCAAGAAGGGCAGCAGAGATGACCTAGGCAATTATAGACCAGGGAGCCTTAATTTTGTTGTAGGAAAGGTTTTGGAAAAAATTATAAAAGATAAGATTTATAATCATCGAGCAACAATTTGATTTTAAATACTCAACATGGTTTCGTCAAGGACAGGTCGTGTCTCACAAACCTCATTGAGTTTTTTGAGAAGGTGACCAAACATCTAGATGAGGGTAGGCAGTTGATGTGGTATACATAGACTTCAGTAAAGCCTTTGATAAGGTTCCACATGGTAGGCTGATGGAGAAAATGCAGAGGCATGGAATTGAGAGCGATTTAGCAGTTTGGATTAGAAACTGGCTTTCTGAAAGAAAGCAGCGAATGGTGGTTGATTGAAAATATTCAGCCTCGAGTCCAGTTACTAACGGTAGGCCACAAGGATCTGTTTTGGGACCACTGCTGTTTGTCATTTTTATAAATGACTTTGACGCAGGCATAGGTGGATAGATTAGTCAATTTGCAGATGACACTAAAGTTAGTGGAGTGTAGGGGATAGTGTAGGGGAACGAGCTGAGAATAGTTCACAGGTCAGCGCAACATCGAGGGCCGAAAGGCCTGTTCTGCGCTGTATTGTTCTATGTTCTATAGGGGGTGCGTGTATGGAATGAGCTGCCAGGAAGTGGTGGAGGCTGGTACAATTACAACATTTAAAAGGCATTTGGATGGATATATGAATAGGAAGGGTTTAAAGGGATATGGGCTGAAAATGTGTTACTGGAAAAGGAAAAGGAATCCTGAAGAAGGGCTCATGCCCGAAACGTCGATTCTCCTGCTCTTTGGATGCTGCCTGACATGCTGTGCTTTTCCAGCAACATATTTTCAGCTCTGATCTCCGGCATCTGCAGTCCTCACTTTCTCCTCTTAGAGGGATATGGGACAAGTGTTGGCAAATGGGACTAAATTAATTTAGGATTTCTGGTCGGTATGGATGAGTTAGACCAAAGGGCCTGTTTCTGTACTGTACATCTCTAAGACTCTATGACTTGATAGAAGACTTTAAGATTGTAAAAGGGCTTGATAGACCAGAACTAGGGGCTGAAACTAGTTATCAACAAATTCAATGAGGAATCTTTTTATTCAGAAGAATGGTGAGAATGTGGAACTCTCACTGCATAGTATGGCTAAGATTAATAATGTAGACATTTCAGAGGGACATTTGGGGGAGAAAGGGTTAGATGTAGAATGGATGAGAACAGGAGGAGAATCTTAATGAGATACTAAATGAGCTGTTTCTAGATGGCTTTACATTGAAAGCATGCGCAATAATAAAAACTGAAAGTGAGAATAGGAAAAAGGGATAGTTTAAAACTATGGTTTCAAATTGCTGTGGAGAATCAGGAGGGTCATGGTGTGAGAACATGCAGGTCATTAAAGTACACCTAGATAAGGCCATCAGGAAAGCAAATGGAATCATTGATTTTGTATTGAAGCATAGCATTATAAACCAAAGAGCTATTGTTGAACCAATGCTCTGTTAGTTAGGCTGGAATTCAAGTATTGTGTTCAATCTGTACACCTCATTACAGAGAGGAAATGAAAGCATTGCAAAAGATGCATTGTACTTGCACAAGGATGTTCCCAGGGAACAGTCAAATAATTCATTGTAAACTAAATTAGCTAGTTGCTTGAAAAATAATATTAAATGTGATTCGGAATAAGTAGGAGACCAGAAACAAGAGAGAAAAACCAATACAGATTTGATCTATTGAATGTTTTTAATCTGTAACATTTCATGATTATAAATGAAGTCCATTTGACTATATCTATTTTATTTTTGAAATGGACATTGTGTCTATTTGAACACAATGTGAAAAGGAAAGAAAATATATTATTCTCCTAAAAGATTATTTCAGCACTAGAAACTCCCTCAGGGTTTCTCTCAATAGACCAATGTAGTTTTGGTAAATGCTACACTTACATAGGGTCAGACATAGGAAAATGGGCATGACAATCAGCCCCTCAGACCTATCCCATATTGGTATCAAGATGCTGGCAGCGTAGCAGCAGCATTTGGGCTACAGAGCCCGGGACTTGTCCTCTTTCGTTTGTCTTTCTTTTCCCTTTTGTTTCTCATTTTACCTTTGCTTTTCTTCTTTAAGATATTTCTTTTTACCTTATTGCCTCATTTGCAATAGCCTCAGTGAGAGTGGGCCCTGTGCGGAAGTGTGGATCAAGATGGCATCGCAGGGGCCAGGGGAGGCCCTGCAACCACTGAAGGAGGTAGTGGTGGGCAGTCGCGGCAGTAATGTCAGTACGAGGCAATTGTGTCTCCATCCCAGCCCAAGGTCTCCTGGTGTGTGAGGAGCAAGTCCTCAGGTTAATCTCACTCCCCTCTGGTCCAGACTCATAGGCTGGGCCAAGGCTCCAGGTCCGTGGTTAGGCCTGGGCCCCTGACATGGTATTCCCCAATATCCAGCAAGCCCGGTCCCAGCACAGGACCCTGTGGCACAGGTGGGTGGGTGAGGTCGGCCCAAGTATTGGTAGGCACGAGATGGTGCCGGAGTGTGGCACCTGTTTGTGCCAATGCAGTGAAGTGTGATTGCAGTAGATTAGCAGCAAAGACTCGAGGAGTGGAGGGGCCGGGATCCAGACCCAGAGCTAAGCTAGAAGCAGGTGCTGTACCAGAGACCACCTCATTTTATTGAAATAAAATTATAAGATGAACTTTATTGTTTTATTTTTCTGGATTCATATTCTGTATTTTGGTTTATTTTCTGTGTTTTAAGATGTGGCGACATACAGTGGCGACACTGAACAACACTTTTCACTGTATTTGTGATACATACACGTGGCAATAAATAAGTCAAATCAAATCACATTCCACGTGAATTTCCCCAATATCCAGCAACTTTCCATCACAATTTTAATGGCGGTTGCTGAAACCTTCAAAGAAGATCCTCGCACTTGCCATTAAGTCCTGTCACACCAGCTCTTTCCTGCCATGTGTTAATGCACAGAAATGTCAGGAGGTTGTAATATAGTTAAGTCTTGCTTGCATTGCATCAAAAATATGACTAAAGGGATGTAGCCACACGTACAGCATATGAGCCTTCACAGTTAAAGAAGGTAGCGCCAGATGGAACAGCAGCACAAGACAAATTGAGTATTATCTCTGCCAGTAATTTTAAATCAGCCTTCTGTCTCTGACTTACATAGAAAGGGAAACTGCAAGTAGGAGGACATGAAGCAGAGAAGCAATGACAGACAGACAGACCAAATGTCATCTTCTGAATCAATGGGTCTGTCGATAGATGTCAGCCTGTGCTATTCCAATTTAGACATCAATACAAATTGGTTCCGCTGAAATTCCTGTAACAGGATGTTTTTTTTCTTATCAAGGCTGTGATGTTTATGCGGAAGCTGATGCTTGACAAATGTCAATCTACTACCTTCATTTAAAACCAGCCACTCAGCCTGTGTCAGTATATTAAATATTGATAACGTTACTGTCATGTCTGTATCGAGCAATGTACTTAGTTATAATTAAACATTGAGACGGACCTTCTGAATTACTGACAGTGCGATTTAGTACTGAGTACTCAAGAACGGAAAGAACTTTGAATGTCATGTGACACAATACCGAGACATTATAAATATATTTGTCGTTTTCTTTCATTATGTCTGTGTGAAAGATTTACAAAAATCAATTTTCATTGCTGCTAGAAAATATGTATTACCCATGGTTCCAATTTTAAAGGCTGCGTTTTTTAAAAGATTCCCTTCCTTGTTCCTGGTGACGACGTGAAGCCTTTACAATAGGCCCTGCAGACCTGTTTTCTCATGAAGGGCCTCACAGTTGGAACCTGGCACTCTCATAACTTGATGTTCACACACATGCGGTTTTCAGCACGAGTCACTGGAGAGATTTGAAGTCTTTCCCTCAGCTGCTCCTCCTTTTCCTTTTTCTAGCCCAAGAGGAATAACTGCAGTGGCCCTGGTAACCTGACTCTGCTGGTAGCAAGCTTCACAAGTTAATCTATGGCTTCAAGCTCCACAAAGGATTCGAGTATATAGTCCAAGAGAAAGGGTCTGAGAGTGTGTCGCAGTCTCAGAGACGTTAAGATGAACTCTCATCCCCCTGTTTAGGTGGAAGTAATAGAACCCCCAACATTGACTGAAGAGGAGCATAGAGACCATCCAGTGTCCTGACAATATTTCCCTTGCAACCCACATTGCTGAAGATAAATTGCAGTTTTTCATTCATTGTGGTAGCTTGCTCTGCACTGACTTGTTTGTCCATGAGGACAGCAGATACCAAATAAAAAGTATCCCATTGATTATAAATTGCTTTGGAATAGCTTGAAAGATTCTTTATGATCCTGATGTGACAAAAATTGGAATTCTGCCCCAGCCAAGCTTTTTAAACAAAACATAACGGGTTTGGCTTCAGAGGCACAGGTTCGCAGGACTTAAAGATGCTATTCAGCTGCAGGCATGAAGATTGTTACAGACATGACCTTTCAAGTAGTCTCTTTCTGTGCTTTCTGTGATCCTATTGGATTATTGGCCCCTCTGTGCTGGTGTAGGTTTTTGGAATGATCTATTTGGGCACATCTCTTGTCATACTGTGCTTTGCTTCTTGTTCCTGGCTGAGCAGCAAGTTGTCATTGCAGTAGTTGTTGCATTGTAATGGATGGAAGATCAAGGAGAACAGCAAGAAAGGATCCTCAGCAATCAAAAGCAGCAGTAGGTGGAACAAGCCGAGTGAACGTTGAAGAAACGCAGCAGATTTCGACGCATCAGTGAGGAGAGGATGGCCTAGTGGTGTTGCTGCTGGACTGTTAGTTCAGAGGTCCAGGTAACATTGTGGGGGCCTGTTTTTGAATCCCACCATGGAAGATGGTGGAATTTGAATTCAATTAAAAACAAATTAGAAGTAAGAATCTAATGATGACCATAAAAATAATCCATTGATGATTGTTGGGGAAAACCCATCTGGTTCACTAATGTCCTTTACAGAAGGAAGCTGCCATCCTTACCCGGTCTGGCCTCAGGTCAACGGCAATGTGGTTTTGATCAGATTAGATTAGATTACTTACAGTGTGGAAACAGGCCCTTCGGCCCAACAAGCCCACACTGACCCTCCGAAGAGCAACCCACCCAGACCCATTCCCCTACATTTACCCCTTCACCTAACACTACGGACAATTTAGCATGGCCAATTCACCTAACCTGCACATTTTTGGACCATGGGAGGAAACCGGAGCACCTGGAGGAAATCCACACAGACATGGGGAGAATGTGCAAACTCCACACAGACAGTTGCCTGAGGCGGGAATTGAACCCGGATCTCTGGCACTGTGAGGCAACAGGGCTTGACTCTTAACTTCCCTCTGTGAAAGGCCCTTGACTCCAGTGTAAATAAAGATGGGCAACAAATGTTGGCGATAAAAAGTTACACCTGCAGTCACATGAAAGCAAAACTCTGCAGATGCTGGAATTCTGAAACAACAGAGAATGCTGGGCGGCACGGTGGCACAGTGGTTAGCACTGCTGCCTCACAGCGCCTGAAGACCCGGGTTCAATTCCCGACTCAGGCGACTGACTGTGTGGAGTTTGCACGTTCTCCCTGTGTCTGCGTGGGTTTCCTCCGGGTGCTCCGGTTTCCTCCCACAGTCCAAAGATGTGCGGGTCAGGTGAATTGGCCATGCTAAATTGCCCGTAGTGTTAGGTAAGGGGTAATGTAGGGGTATGGGTGGGTTTCGCTTCGGCGGGTCGGTGTGGACTTGTTGGGCCGAAGGGCCTGTTTCCACACTGTAAGTCTAATCTAATCTGGTTGCATTGGTGCAATTCTGTTTCTTTTTCCATAAATGTCAGAGGTTTTCCAGCATTCTTACACAGACAGACGCGGGGAGAATGTGCAAACTCCACACAGTTAGTCGCCTGAGGCGGGAATTGAACCCGGGTCTCTGGCGCTGTGAGGCAGCAGTGCTAACCACTGTGCCACCATGCCGCCCATATGGACTAGGCCAGACCCTAACTTTGCTGTTCTTTTAAGCAGGTGTAACACAGATATTCCAGGAGGGATGCAGTTGGTCAAACCATGTAGTTTTAAACAAGATAGAATTTCAGGTTTTAAGTTTGCTCGCTGAGCTACCATGTTAGGTAACATCGTCAGTGAGCCTCCAGTGAAACGCTAGTGCTCCGTCCCACTTACTGTTTATGTGTCTTGGTCTGTTACGGTGGGTGATATCATTTCCTGTTCTTTTTCTCAATGGTATATGGGGTCCAAGTCGATGTGTTTATTGATGGAGTTCTGGTTTGAATGCCAGGCCTCTAGGAATTCCTGTGCATGTCTCTGTTTAGCCTTGTCCCAGTCGAAGTGGTGTCCTTTTTTGTCTCTATGTAAGGATACTAGTGATAGTGAGTCATGTAGTTTGGTGGCTATTTGGTGTTGGTGCATCTAAGTGGCTAGTTTTCTGCCTGGGGTAGTGTTTGTTACAGTCCTTGCATGATATTTTGTAAATAAAATTCATTTTGCTGGTTGGAGGTATTGGGTCCTTTAGATTCATCAGTAGCTGTTTCAGTGTGTTGGTAGGTTTGTGGGCTATCATGACGCCAAGGGGTTGGAGTAGTCTGGTAGTCATCTCCAAGATGTCTTTGATGTATGGTAGTGTTGCTACAGTTTCTGGGCATGTTGTGTCTATTAGTTTGGCTTTGTTGTTTCGCAAACAAACAAAATAGCAAAACAGAATTTATTTACAAGATTACTGAATGAAACACAAACAAAAGAGAACAGAATACAGATTAGCTTAACCTATCTGAAAACTCAACAGATTATCCCAATTTAATTACACTGTTCCAAACACGTGTAACAATCCCCATAAACATCCCTTGTAAAATCAAACACAGGCTCTTACAGGAGAGAAATCAGAGAGAGAGGACCAGCATAGATCTGCTTCCTCGGGTCTAGAAGTTTTTATAACACTACTGCTAAAAACCAAACCAGACCAGAGGATAAACTGAGCTGGGAGAACTGGCCAATCCCCTTTCATTGTACAAGTTTTTGTTTAAACTTAAAAGCCTTTTGCCTAAAGTATTATCTGTTAGCTCTAATCAAATTGGCCCTAAAACTCTTCAACTTAGACTTTTCAGAGTCTGTGTCTTTTACAACCTCTCTGAAAAAAAGGACAACATAACCTTATTAAAGGAGCAGCACTGGCACAACAATCAACAATAGTTTTATCATTGCTATTACTGAGTCTAGCTTTCAATCCCATATTAAATTCCCCCTGTTGCTGTGGTAGGATTTGAACTCATTTCCCTACAGCATTAAACGGTACGTGGGTGGCACGGTGGCACAGTGGTTAGCATTGCTGCCTCACAGCACCAGAGACCTGGGTTCAATTCCTGGCTCAGGCGACTGACTGTGTGGAGTTTGCACATTCTCCCTGTATCTGTGTGGGTTTCCTCTGGGTGCTCCAGTTTCCTCCCACAGTCCAAAAATATGCAGGTTAGGTGTTGGGCCGAAGGGCCTGTTTCCACACTGTAAGTAATCTAATCTAAACAAAACACCAAAGGATTGCAGATATTGGAAACCTGAAAAAAAAATTCATTCTGAATTCCAAAGAACTAAAATGTTGACTCTGCTTTCAGATGTTGCCAGACCTGCTGAGTTTCTCCAGTAATTCCTGTTTTTGTCCTTAGACTATTAGCCTGGGCAATTGGATTACTGGTATAGTTATATTACCACTATGTCACCATCTCCCTGCTTGTACGACTGTCATTCAAATGGGTTGGGATCTGAGTGACTATAGCTTAAAGGCTTAAGCTTGTGTACTTTAGAGGGATTCAGAGGCCAGTTGATGTTAAAGATGTAAAATGCAGGGTCTCAAAGAGTAATGGGGGAGATCACTCAGGCACAAAATGTCTCAGTGTTTACTTTCAGATTACACAAACCCATAAAGAAAACTATTGCCCTCTTGTATTTCAGAGTATTACATAAATCAACTTGTTATATATGGTTTGATGTCTCCACTTGTATTTTTATATTGCATTTCCATTTTAACAGGGTTTTTATTACATTTATAAATAAAAGGTGTTGCCATTTTTTATTGATTTGGAAGGTATTTGATTGTGAATTATGCTCAGTTTTAAATGATAGTCAACGTTCACAGGATCAATATGAGCTAAACAAGCTAAATCCAATTGACACCTTGGGAAGCGGGCATAATTTATTTCAATGGGAGAAAAAGTAAAAACAAAATGCATTCTTAAATGTCAAATAAATTTATAACTTAAAATGCCAGCTTGTGGTCTAATTCTGTGTGATACCGTGGGTCCAGATATTTCTGTTAGCCGCAGTTCAGTTGAAGAGAGAATTACATTTCTAGATTGAAGCTTTACTGTGGGATTGACAGTGCGCTACATTGTTGGAGTGCAACCTTTCAGATGAGACATTAACCTGATGCCCCATCTACTGTCCTAGATGGGTATTTAAAGATTCTGTAGGACCATTGTGAGGAAGAACAAGGATAGACTTTCTGGGTTATTTTTATCCTTTAGCCAATACGAACACAAAAGCAGATGAACCAATCATTCTTATATTGTGGCTTTTGGGAGTTTGCTGTGTGAAAATTGACTATCTTACTTTGTACATTATAACAGTGACTATTGTTCAGGGCTAAAGTCTCTGAATTGCTGCTGGCATAGCAAGTCTTACATACTTCAGAATAATGTCCTTTCTTCTACTTTGGATGACCTCTATGGGTGAACCTTGATCAATCAGACTTTAGGCTCAGGGTTAACTTTGGGTTATCATTTTTGAATTATGTTTGGAATACAACTTAGCTTTGTGGTCAGTGTGCGAATCGCTTTGAGGATCTTGGAACTGTTGGCACATTGTTAGATTTTCTATTGAAAGAGTAGAATGTGACATTGTGTAATAGTGCACAGCCCTGTGACAGTCAGCTGTCTTACAATTCCTGTTGACCTCAATGGAAACAAAATTCAGAGATGAGTAACAGCCTGTCAATGTGCTCTCACCATTGAATCATAGAGTCATAGAGTCGCACAGCACAACACAGACCTTTCAGTTCAACACATCCATGCTGACCAGATATCCTAAATTAATCTAGTCCCCATTGCCAGCACTTGGCCCATATTCCTCGAAACCCTTCCTATTCATACACCCTTCCAGATGCCTTTTAAATGTTGTAATTGTACCAGACTCCACCATGTCCTCTGGCAGCTCATTCTATACACAGACCACCCTCTGCTTGACAGACTTGCCACTTGGGTCCCTTTTAAATCTTTCCCCTCTCACCTAAACCTATGTCCTCTAGTTTTGGATTCCCTACCCTCGGGAAAAGACCTTGTCCATTTACCCTATCCATGTCCCTCATGATTTTATAAACCTCTATAAGGTACCCCTCAGCCTCCGATGCTCAGGGAAAATAGCACCAGTCTATTCAGCCTTTCCCAATCGTTCAAACCCCTCAACCCTGGCAACATCCTTGTAAACCTTTTCTGAACCCTTTCAAGTTTCACAACATCTTTCCTATTGCAGGGAGACCAGATTTGAACATAGTATTTCAAGAGTGGCCTAACGATGTCCCTGTATAGCCACAACATGTCCTTCCAACTCCCATACTCAATGCATTGACCAATAAAGGCAAGTATACCAAACACTTTCTTCGCTACTCTGTCTATCTGTGACTCCACCTTCGATGAACTATGACCCTGCACCCTTAGGTCTCTTTGTTACTGCGAAGTCAAGGCCTATACCATAGACAACAAAATGAGTGAGTTGTACTCCCATGCAGCTCAGTGCCAGTCAGCTTCTAAGAGATAAGGAAGGTCACCTGGACATTTTTTTTCTTTCCAGTTAACCAAAAGCTGAAAATGTGTTGCTGGAAAAGCGCAGCAGGTCAGGTAGCATCCAAGGAGCAGGAGAATCGACGTTTCAGGCATGAGCCCTTCTTCAGGAATGCCCGAAACGTCAATTCTCCTGTTCCTTGGATGCTGCCTGACCTGCTGCGCTTTTCCAGCAACACACTTTCAGCTCTGATCTCCAGCATCTGCAGTCCTCACCCTCTCCTCGAAGAAGTTGACCAAAAGGAAAACATTCAAACTATTACAATAGTTAGCTGGGTCTTGGATGATATTAAAGGTTTAGCTTCCACTGAATGGTGATTTGAGCTGTTGCTGTGTCAGAAGAAATTGTTCCTGGCTACATCCTTTTTTAGAATGGATTCCCTACAGTGTGGAAACAGGCCCTTCGGCCCAAACAGTCCACACCCACCCTCTGAAGAGTAACCCACCCAGCCCCATTTCCCTTCTGACTAATGCACCTAACACTATGGGCAATTTAGCATGGCCGATTCACTTGACCTGCACATCTTTGGACTGTGGGAGGAAACTGGAGAACCCGGAGAAAACCCACGCAGACATGGGGAGGATGTACAAACTCGACACAGGCAGTCACCCGAGGCTGGAATCGAAACTGGAACCCTGTTGCTGTGAGGCAGCAGTGCTAACCACTGAGCCACTGTGCCACCCTTAGTTGGGTTTGAATGTTTGTTCACCTTGAAGTAGTACCTCATACGTAACCCTGTCTACACTATTAAATATCTCTTGGAAATACTTCATATTCCTCCTTCGGCATCTCCTTATAAAGCTGAAGAGCTCAAGCATCTCTCATCTTCCCTCATAGCACAAGCCTCTGACACTGGGTTTGGAGGTCTTCTGGTGCAATGAGTAAAGTCCCTGCTTCTGATCCAGAAGCTCTGAGTTCAGGCCTCATTCAGGACTCTTTGGCCACAGAAAGTATGTTTATGATGTGGCCAAACAGGTCGATTCACAACCTGCAAGTATTTCCAAAATGCCAGGGGCAGCAGTAAGGGCAGGATATTCTCCTGTTCAGCAGAGTACAGCTCCCAACATTTAGGAGGTGCAGCTTCTTATCCTGGCCTGCAATCTTTGGCAAAGCATGTTTCTTGCTTCAAGGGACTACCTAAAGAAGATGACATTGGAAAGTAGCCTCATTACTGTACTTTGCATAGTCTCCAGGCTTGAAAGTTTCCTAATGTGTTATAATGAGAGCAGGCACTGATGTAATTCATCTCTTCATAACTGGTTTGAAGGCTTATTATTTCTCCACAATGCCACCTGAGGTCAATCTACCCCTACCAGTGGCAGCCTCAATTTTCTTCTTTGCCTGTCCTTCGATCAAGCTGAGGAGCTGGCTCTCCCCATCCTTTAGTGCCTGCCATATATAAAAACTGCATTTGTGTAGCAACTTTAACACAGTGGAACACCCCAAGACACTTGTCAGTAGCATTTTAAAAAATCTGTAAGGGATAAATGTAGGGGAATGGGTCTGGGTGGGTTGTGCTTCGGCGGGTCGGTGTGGACTTGTTGGGCCGAAGGGCCTGTTTCCACACTGTATGTAATCTGTAAAAAAAAATGTATTTGGCACTGATTGATTTATAATGTGTTGGAGGCTTATACAATGTCATTACTATTTGGAAACCTTTATTCTAAAGTTGAGATAAATAGCTTTTGGCTTTCCATTCTATGAAGGTGAGTTTCTTTTAATAGTTCGAAACATTTTTTTTAGCTGTGGGTCAAAACAGCAAGAAATAATAAGCTACATGATGAGATTACTGCCTTTTAGATTAGATTACATTCCCTAAGGCATGGAAACAAGCCCACACCAACCCTCTGCAGACTATCCCACGCAGACCCATTCTCCTACCCTTTATTTACCCCTGACTAATGTACCTAACACTATGGGCAATTTAGCACAGGCCAATTCACCTAACCTGCACATCTTTGGATTGGTGGAGGAAACCATGCAGACACAGGGAGAATGTGTAAACTCCACAAAGACAGTTGCCCAAGGCTGGAATCGAACCCAGGTCCCTGGTGCTGTGATGTCACAGTGCTAACTACTGAGCCACTGCTAGTGTGCTCATTTGTGCTGAGCTTTTACAATCAGCAGAAAGAGACGCCACAGGCCAGAGGTGAGTTCAGTTTCGGAAGGAAGATTCATACAAGCAGAAGGTCAGTTTTAGTTTTGGCAGTCTCCATGCCATCAGAGCTGAAAAAAACCATCCTCGGCAGTACAAGGGCTGGGACATGCCCTAAACCTTTCCTTAGGATTCAGTGAGTTAGTTATATTAGCATATCTCGGGCAGAGACAGTAACAGAGAATCATATCTCGTAAATGTCTGAAGGGAAATACTGAAACTTCATCATTTGAGTAAAAACATCACAGGATATTTCTGATGAGTTAAATTTTTATTTTACTGTTTGTGATCTTTTCAACTAACCTTTAAATATAGCTTTTTCTTTTCTTTTGTGCAATAAAATTATGGTCTTTTGTTAAAAGTACATTGGCAGCCTTTTGTGAATCTGGTTGCTCACCATGGTAACCAAATTACAAAAGTAAAACTTTTGATTTCATGCTGGAAGCTGACTTCTCGATTATCCTGTATTATCATTGGCTGGGATCATAAAACATTTAATAGAATAGGTGAGGATACATTTTCTGGAAAGTTTTAAAGAGCAGAAGGGGAATAGAGAGATGGAAAGGTTTAGTAAGGGAATTCCTGAGCTCAGCGTGCAGGCAGCTGAATACACAAAGCCAACATCAAAGCACAGAAAGTAGGGATTGAAATGGAGAGTGAAAAAGGGTTTGGAGGGTGGAGGTGGTTAAATAGTGATAGGGTAAAGCTCCCAAGAAACTCACTTGATTTTCCTGTCCTCTATTGCCATCAACATTGACTGTAGAGACCATCTGGTGACAGGGTGCAGTCATTGCTGGAATGTGACACAAATCCTGCTAATATTCCTTTATGATGAATAAAGCCTAATCCAAAATCAAAAAGAAAATTTCATGCAGATTTTCAGGCCATTGCTATTGAGCATGTGGAATTGTTCTCTTTAGAGATGCGAAGGTTCAGGGGGGGATTTAGCAGAAGCTTTTGAAATTATCCTAGAGCAAATAATGGGGAGCCCTCTCCAGCTGCAGAGCTGTCAGCAACACTCGCATCCCATGAATGAATAAATAAAAGCCTACCTGACTGAAGGAAAGTAAAGGCTGCAGATGCTGACAATCTGAAACAGATCAAGCAGCATCTGTGGCAGGATAGAAACGATGTCTTCTAAAAATGTATCCACAGGATGTAGGCGTCACTGACTAGACCAGCACTTATTGCCCATCCCTAATTGCCCAGAGGGTAGTTAAGAGTCAACCACATTGCTGTGGGTGTGGAGTCACATGTCGAGTTGAAAAGTGTGCCACTGGTAAAAGGTGAAGCAGGTCAGGCAGTGTTCGAGGAGCAGGAGAGTCGACATTTCAGATGAAAGCTTTATGCTGCTTGACCTGCTGAACTTTTTAACCAGCACCATACTTTTCAGCTCTGACTCTCCAGTCCTCATTTCCTCCTGGAGTCACATGTAGGCCAGGTGAGAATGGCAGATTTCCTTCCTAAAGGATGGGCTTTTCCTGACAATTGGCAATGGTCTCCATTAGGCTCTTATTTCCAGATTATCGTTAATTTCAAATTCCCCCATCTGCTGTGGTGGGATTCAAACTGGGTCCCCAGACACTAACCGGATGTCTGGATTAACAGGCTGATGACAATTCCACTAGGCCAGTACCTCCCCGATAGTTAATGTTTCAGATCACAGCATTTTGCCTAATTCTGATGCCTCCAACAGTACGTGTGTCCGCCATCCTTCAGTGTGATGTCTGCAGAGGGAGTTAAATAAAAAAACCTGAGGCAACAGTTCATTCCCAGCAACTTCATGCCTGTATCCCAACATAATTATCAAACAATAATCATATGGCCCACAGTATATAGCTCACTGTAAAACTGATCAATAAAAAAAGTTTTGAAATTGTAGCCTTCAAATTGACTATTATACAATGAATTAATTAGATACCTAAAGGCTTTAGAAATAACATATAACTAATTAAACAAAAAATAGGAGAGGGACTGGATTAGCCACAATAATTATTTTGTATCAAGTATGCAATTAAGTGCCACTTGACATGGAGTTAATACTTCCTCTTTGTAAGAAAGCTACTTGGTCACAAACATGACATACATATTGCAGTATGTTATTTCATGATCATAGAGGTGTAGAGTTTATTCTGACGAAGAGTCATCCAGACTTGAAACATCACCTTGCTTTCCCTCTATGGATGCTGCCTAATCCGCTCTGATCTCCAGCAATTTTTGTTTTCAGCCATAGAGTCATACAGCACAGAAACTGACCCTTTGTTCCATCCAATTCATACCGACCAAGTTTCCCAAACTAAACTAGCCCCATTTGCCCGGGTTTGGCCCTTATCTCAGCTTCAATTAATTAACTAACAGATCCTCAGGTGATTATTATTTTTTTGTCCCAAATTAATGTCCCAAAAATCCTTCCGATCACTGGTCTTTACTTGCTGGGCTTAGCTTTGTTAAACACATGGCCTACAGTACATAGCTCACTGTAAAACTGATCAATAAAAAAAAGTTTTGAAATTGAATGCGATATCTAATGCCTTTAGGCATCTAATTAATTCGTAGTATAATATTCAATTTGAAGGCTACAATTTCAAAACCTTTACAGTCTGCTGGCTTACTAAGTTAGAAATCACGCAACACCTGGTTATAGTCCAACAGGTTTATTTGGAAGCATTAGCTTTCGGAGCACTGCTCCTTCACAATCACCTGATGAAGGAGCAGCGCTCCGAAAGCTAGTGCTTCCAAATAAACCTGTTGAAGTATAACCAGGTGTTGTGTGATTTTTAACTTTGTACACCCCAGTCCAACAGCAGCACTTTCAAATCATGCTGGCTTACTGGCATCATTCCTCAGAATAAAGAAATTTATATCCAGTATCTGCAATTTGCATTGCCACATTCCTCTGTATCCTTGGATGCATCTCATTTGCTTCTGGTGCTTTGTCAACTTTAAGGACAGACGGCCTATCAATATAAATTTTAAAGACTTCAAGTCGGTGAATTACCTCCTCTTTCACCATGACTTGGGCAGTGCATCAGTTGCAGAATCTGATGAAACAGACTGCTCAAAGCTTTATATGAATCAGGTTTGAGTAGCCATAAGTCTAATACACCAGAGTGGAACAGTTCAGAATAAATTCTTACTCTTCCTGCATGATGCTACAAATATCTGGAAAGTAATTTTCTGCAAAGGCTTGCACTAAGTTTGAGACTCTCTCATTCCACCCAGTTGCATGCCTACCTGCTCTCTTTGCTACATTGTGCTGCAATATATACCAAACTCTAACCTGATTGTGGTGAGATCAGGCCATTTTTAGCTAGGTGCCCTCCCTCCTTGGTACATCCCAATGATCATGGGCTACCATGCACACGTAGCTCTTTTTTGCCGGTTGTCATTTTCACTCGGATCGTTCCCTTCCACCCTGCATAATGTGAGGGTTGCCAACTCTGGGTGGATATATTTGTGAGGATCCTCCAAATGTCCCAGTCACACCATCAAGCCATTGGTCACCTGACATGCCCCAAAATCGCCCCCTCTCACACCAATGGGAAAACAAGTTGAGTTTTCATTACCTGATTGGATGATTGACTTTCAATCGAATGACCTTTATTCAAACCGCTCCATTACATTTTAGAACTAAGAGACCAAAATGTGTTCAAATAAATAATACAATTTCTTTTCAGTCTTCCTGTGATGATTTCCATTAGCAGAGTCCTGGAATATTTAATTCAGTATAACTGTTTTTATTCATTCATGGGATGAGAACAGGGCTGGCTGGGCCAGCATTTATTCCCATCCCTAATTGCCCAGAGGGCAGTTAAGAGTCAATCGCATTTCTTTGGGTCTGGAGTCACATGTAGGCCAAACTGGGTAAGGATGGCAGTTTCCTTCCCTAAATGCAATTAGTGAACCAGATGGGTTTTTTCAGCAATTGACAATGAATTCACGGTCATGATTAGACTCTTAATCCCAGATTTTACTGAGTTCAAAATTACACCACCTGTCATTCAAACCCAGGTCTCCAGAACATTACTTGGTCTCTGGATTAACAGTCTAGCAATAATACCACTAGGCTATTGCCTTCCCAAATTTATTCTATATTTGGAGAGCTGGCAATCTTACTTATTGGCCATTAATGACTGTTAGTCACTGTTCAACCTTTCTCAGTCAGTCTTTTCAAATTAAAAAAATATCGATTCATATGATGTTGGTGTTCCTGGTTAGACCAGTATTTATTGCTCATTCCCAGTTGCCCAGAAAGCTATTGAGAATCAATTACATTGTTGTGGGTCTGAGGTTACAAAGTGTGGCGCTGGAAAAGCACAGCAGGTCAGGCAGCATCTGAGGAGCAGGAGAATTGATGTTCTGGGCATAAGCCCTTCATCAGGAATGTGGGGGTTGGGGCAAAGGGGCTGAGAGATAAATGGGAGGAGTTGTGGCTGGGGAAGGTAGCTTGGAAGGTGATAGGTAGATGAAACTGGAGGGTGATGGTGATAGGTTGGAGTGGAGGCTGGAGCGGATAGGTGGGAAGGAAGATGGACAGGTAGGACAGTTCAAGAGAGCAGTGCCGAGTTGGAGGGTTGGATCTGGGATAAGATGGGGAAGGGAAGATGAGGAACCTGGTGAAATTGATATTGATGCTGTGTGGCTGGAGGGTTCCAAGGTGGAAGATGAGGCATTCTTCATCCAGGTGTTGGGTGTCTTGGGTTTGGCGGTGGAGGAGGCCCAGGACTTGCATGTCCTTAGCGGAGTGGGAGGGGGAGTTGAAGTGGTTGGCCAGAGGGAGATGGGGTTGTTCGGTATGTGTGTCCTGGAGATGTTCCTTGAAACATTCCGTAAGTTGGAGTCCTGTCTCCGTAATGTGCCTGACCTGCTGTGCTTTTCCAGTGCCATACTTTTGACTCTGATCTCCAGCATCTACAGTCCTCACTTTCTCCTGAAGTTACAAATAGTCTAGATCAGGTAAATAAGATACAATTCCTTTTCTGAAGCGGTTTGAGAACCAGCTGGGCTTTTACAGCAATGGTTATACGATGGCAATTAGACTAGTTGTTTATTCCAAAATAATTTTTGAAATTGAATTCAGTTTTCACAATCTGCTGAGGTGGGATTCAAATCCATGTGCCCAGAACATTAATCATAGATTCCCTACAGTGTGGAAGCAGGCCATTCAGCCCATCGAGTCCACACTGATCCTCTAAAGAGCATCCCACCCTGTCCCTGTAACCCTGCATTTCCCATGGCTAACCCAATTAGCCTGGACACTATGGGGCAATTTGGCATGGCTAATCCAACTAACCTGCACATCCTTGGACTGTGGGAGGAAACTGGAGCACCTGGAGGAAACCCACGCAGACACGGGGAGAATGTACAAATTCCACACGGTCGCCCAACGCTGGAATCAAGCCTAGGTCTCTCGCACAATTAGGGCAGCAATACTAATCACTAAGCAGCTGTTCCCACCCCCCCCCCCCCCACCCCCACAAACTGGGATTCTGGATTACTAATCCAATGACATTACCACTACTTCCCTGATTTCCTGTTGGATATCAGTTCTCAGTTACCTCACTGAAGTGACTTAATTATAACTTGTCACTGTAAATAAACCTGAATAAAATTGTTTGTGCTGGCTCCAGAACCAGCATTATTTGCAGGTAACAATGAATATTTCTTTGAGCGCAGGGTAGCTCATATTTCCTGACTGTTTGACACATACTGCCAAAATTTCTGCTTAGGTGTCAGCATTGACTCATTGTGACACTCTCAGTTCTGAGTCAGAAGGTTGCGGTTTTGAACATATTTTGTAGCTGGCACTTCACTGTGGCACTGAGGTAATGTGAAATATCTTTTCAATGAGATGTTAAAGTAAGACCTGTCTGTCCCCTCAGGTGGGATCTTGGTAAACTTGTGGACCCCATTGAAGGAGGGGGGTTGTCTCCCTAGTGTCCAGGCCAACATTATCCTCTTTGTCCTCATCGCATCCATTAAAAGGAAGTTTGCAACAACAGTCCAAGAGCTTGGGCACGGTCAGTCAGCCCCTTGAGTAGCCAGGATCAGAATTCTCTGTATGGAGTGAGGAGGCAAATGTCAGACCTCCTATCTCTTAGCTCCTTCTGCCCCAGTGTAGACTGCTTTCTCCTAGAATGAGAGAATGGGAAGTATTAGGTGAAATGTAAGTGGGTTGCACAGCTTATTGTTGTTGATGAAGGTCTGGGAAAGGTGGTGAGATGTTCCAAGGACTTGAGTAGGCAGCACAAAGGCCAGCCAGGGTTAGCAGTGTGAGTTCTGATGATGAATATTTGGGAGGGGGAGATGTGGGTGAGAGAGGGAAGATTTTGCATGCAATAATGGGAGTGGTCCTAGAGTGGAGGTGGGAATAGTGGCAGAGATACAGTGAGTATGAGGTAGCCCAGAGAAAATGGTGGTATTGACCCTGATGGAGCAGAGGTCAGTGACCTTCTTCCTGCATCAGCATTCCTGAAGATGGCTGAGACTGCAGTGAGCTGGGTGACAATCTCACCCCAGGTTGGAAGAGTCTGGTATTGTGGCCTTCTCAGATCCTGGAGAAAGAAGACATCCCTCCTCTTCACCACCTCATTCAACAAGGTATCCATGCACTTGTCCAAAATGCAAGGCACCAATGCCCCCTTTGCTGCCCAGTCTCAGGTACCGTTCAGGAGATCTCCAAACTGACAGTCCTTGCCCGGGTGCATAATGGCCTTTCAAAGATGGTGCCTGTGCATTCCGGGAAATCTGGGCAGTGGCAAGTTCTTCTGGATAAGGCTAGTAGGAGAATTGGGCTAGCATTGGGCAAGAAGGGGTCCATAGGGACAGCATTGTTATTTAATGAGCTAAGGGTGAAATCCACGGGGAGGAACCCTTCATGAAACTCTGTGAAATTGACAGAGCCAAGGAAAATGTAAGATTCAGCCTAATATATAGATTGAAGTCACACGTGATTACTGCATTCTCCTACTACATACATCTCTATTTTCTGATTTATTACCTTGCTCTGTATTACCATTGCTGTTTCATGGCTTATAAACCACTCTTATCAATATTTTGTCGCTCCTTGTTATTTCTTAGTTCCACCCAAGCAGACTATATATCCCGCTGCAAAAATAGAGAATGCTGGAGAAACTCAGCAAGTTTGGCAGCATTTGTGGAAAGAAAGCAGAGTTAACATTTTGCATTTGATAACTCTTCTTCAGAACCATATCCTATTGGTGATCCTCTCTCACTAATACACTACTCCTGTTATTTATTATCAGCACGATCCCAACTCATTTCCCTTTTTGTCTATTCCTCCTAAATATTAAATATTCATTCATAAATCAGGGGCGGCATGGTGGTTCAGTGGTTAGCACTGCTACCTCACAGTGCCGGGGACCTGCATTCGAGTCCAGCCTCGGGTAATTGTCTGGGTGGAGTTAGCACATTCTCTCTGCATCTACATGTGTTTCCTCCAGGTGTTCCAGTTTCCTCTCACACTCGAAAAGATGTGCAGGTTAGATGAATTGGCCATGCTAAATTGCCCATTGGTCAGGGGTAACTGGTCAGAGGGTCAGTGTGGACTTGTTGGGCTGAAGGGTCTGTTTCCACACTGTAGGGGTTCTATGTAAAACTTTTGGTCACCCTGCAGCCGAGTCTCTGTAATTGTAATTAAATTATTTGTGTTTACTTCTATGGTGCTATCAATTAATCTATGTTGTTGCAAATGCTGTGTATAATCAGACAGAGTGCTTTTAATATGACCTTTCCAACAATCCCCTCGAGACTGATTATTAAACTTAGTGATCTCGGACTAAGCCCCAGTCCCTGCAACTGGATCCTCAGTTTTCTGACCCACAGGCTACAATCAGTGAAGATTGGGGACAATAGTTCATCCACACTAACACTCAACACTGGAACCACCTCCCCAGGGGTGTGTACTCAGCCCCCTACTGTACTCACTGTATACCCATAACTGCGTCGCCAAATACCAGACTAATGCCATTTACAAGTTTGCTGATGACATCACCATAGTCGGTCGAATCTCAGATGGCAATGAAACACAGTACAGACTGGAGGTTGAAGACCTAGAAAAATGGTGCACAAAGAACAACTTCACTCTCAATGCCGGCAATACCAAGGAACTATTATTGCTAGTCATGCCCCCTACTCAGTAACAGCACAGAGGTGAAATGAGTGAAGGGTGGCAAGCTCCTGGGAGTGGTCATCCACAACAAGCTTCCTTGGACTCTTCATGTGGACACACTGATTACAAAGGCCCAACAATGCCTCTTCGTCCTGAGGCAGTTAAGAAAATTTGGCATGATGGCAAATACCCATGCCAACTTTGATTGGTGCGCCATCGAAAGCATTCTGTCTGGATGTATCACTACCTGGTATGGCAAGTGTACCTTTCAAGATTGGAGACGGTTACAGAGAGTGGTGAACTCAGCCCAGACAATCGCAAAAGTCAACCTTCCATCTATAGAATCCACCTACCAGGCCTCGCTGTCCAGGAAAGGCCGCCAGCATTCTTAAAGATCCACCCCACCCTGGCAATGTTTTTCTACGACCTCTACCATCAGGGAGAAGGTACTAAAACCTGAACACGCACACCAGCCGGTTTCAAAACAGTTGCTACTCTACTGTTGTTAGAATGCTGAATGGACTCATAAAATCTTAGCATTCGCCTGTTTTTTTCTTTTTGCTGCTGTTTCCCTATTATTTACTATCTATGCTATTTAACTCTGTGATCTGCCTGTATTGCTCGCAAGACAAACCTTTTCACTGTGCCTCAGGACACGTGACAATAAATTCAATTCAATTCAATATTCTGTTTTTGCTGCCTTTCTCATTCATTACAGCTTTCCTACTTTCCATTACCAGGTTTCCTTCCAGTTCTTCTAAATTCCCCTTGAGTTCCTATCTCTTGAAAAGCTTAGTCAAAACA
The DNA here is from genome assembly GCF_020745735.1 of Hemiscyllium ocellatum. Taxonomy (NCBI): domain Eukaryota; kingdom Metazoa; phylum Chordata; class Chondrichthyes; order Orectolobiformes; family Hemiscylliidae; genus Hemiscyllium; species Hemiscyllium ocellatum. Next base: position 10,019,785 of record NC_083426.1, on the reverse strand, counting down.
GAAGCAAATCTCCCTGCAAGAAAATTCATCCTGGTCTTGGTAAGGCAAAACCTGTCCTACTTGTACCAATTTCACTTACCCCAGAACTGGTCCCAAAGCCCTGGAAATCCAAACCCTTCCCTCCCATACCATTTTTCTGAACAGTGCTAATTCACTCACTATTCCTATTCTATATTCTCCAGCATGTGGTCCAGGGTACAATCCTGAGATTAGTGCCTTAGAGATAGTGCTCTTCAATCTTTTGATTATTTCCCTAAGTTTTGCTTTCAGGACTTCATCTCCCTTTCTGCTGCTGTTGTCAGTGTTCATGTAAATCATGAGCCGGCTTTTCATCCTTCTGCCCAAAAGAATGTACTGCACCCCTCTGTGACATCCTTGACATTAACACCGGCGTAGGAGGTGGGTAACAACAATCAAAATTACTGTAGTGTTGTCTACAGCCACAGAAATGTCTATCTGTTCCCCTAGCTATTGAATCACTTCTTGCCTATCTAATCTCTCAGCCATGGTATTTCAATGGCTGAACTAGTTCAGTTTCTGGGTCGATATTTTCCATTATGCTATAATGTTAATAATTACACTTCAAAAGCACTTAGTTGAGTTTAAAGCACGTTGGGATGCACTGAAAAACTGAAGGGCACTATGAAAGCAAATTCTTCCTTTCCGTTCTTTCCTGTGGGAGAGGATTTGATGTGGCTTGACAAGCCTTAAGCTATTTTTCTCAAATGAAAAGCAGTCACTTTAGAAATTCTTCCTTCATTGTCAACTAACATCAGGTTAGAGTTATTGATCGATTCAGAAGGTCATGGAATCAAACCCAGACTTTGCAGGGAATCAGGAAAGTGGAATTTGGGTGGAAAAACATTGAGAAATAGCTACGCTTCCTTGGGAAGTGGAGGGAGCAATTCTATATTCTTGTGAACTGTATCTGTTTTAGTTTTGCTGTTTATGTTGTTTGACGGTCTCACTCAATTATTCATGTCTCAACACCCCCTCCTTTTTTTCTGTTAAAGTGAAATATTGACAATAAGAAAATGTGATTCTGAAGACAGACACTAACAGATCTTTTTGTTGTTCTGGCTCAGTTGCTTGCACTCTTAACTAAGGATTAGTAAGCGATGGCCTCAAGGTGCACTCCAGAGAGTCATAGAGTTATGGAGTCATACAGTGGGGAAGAGGCCCCTTGGTCCATTGAGCTTTTGCTGACCTATTGACACTAATCCCGTCTTCCATCACTGGGCCCATGTCCAGGAATGTTATGATATTCCAAGTGCTCATCCAAGTACATTTTAAAGTTTGTGAGGTTTCCTGCCACTACTACCCTCCAAGAGAGTGCATTCTAAATTCCTACTACCATCTGGCTCAAACCCCTCTAAACCTCCTGCCTTTCACTTTAAAATGATGGCCCTCATTACTGTCCCTTTAACTAGAGGGGAATATCTGCTCTCTATCCATCCTGTCCATGTCCCCAGTAATCTTTTACACCTCAGTCAGGTTCCCTCTCAACCTTCTCTGCTTTAAAGAAATCAGTTTAAGTCTATCCAGCCTTCCTTCACAGCTAAACTGCTCCAACCCAGGCAACATTTGCATCAATCTCCTCTGTCTCCCTTCCAATGTAATCACACCCTTGCCTTGACCATATAAATTGACTAAGATTCTAATGTACTATGGAAGGAGCTGTGACATTGTTGGAGGAGTCGCTGTTGGGATCCAAGAACCCACCTGCACTTGAGTATATTAAAAAAGAATGTGGATATAATTTGCAACAGAATCAGTTAACAATTTAAAAAACCATGAATTGACCAAGGACAAGGTGAAGTTAATAACAGCATTGCCATTTCAATTTGTCATTGGGGCAATTAAGAGGTGGATGAGTCCGTTAACTGACTTAAAATGGCGACTCCTTATCCTGAGATTATGCCTTCTGGTCCTGGACTCTCCGACAAGGGGAAACAACTTTTCCACATCTACCTTGTGAAGTCACTTAAGAATTTTGAGTATTTCAATAAAGTCACCTCTGCAAGCATATTGGCTGCAATCCATTCACGGCTAACTTGTCAGCTGTCTGTGCAGGCTAACCACAAATTAATCTTCTTATTTATATCCCTTCAGAAAATACTGATCTCAACTGAGAATTTACAGTCAACAGGTAACTCATAGTGAAGTAAAATACCTGATCTGCCATTTTGATTTCTGTTACTTATTTCATTAACTAACCCTACCTACGAATTACTTGCATTGTTTAAGTTTGAATACCATGAACTATGGGCTAAAGTTGCATTTTTGAAAATCTTTTATGGAATGTGGGCATCACTGGCAGTGACAGCATCTGTTGCCCATCCCCTAATCACCCTTGACCTAAGTAGGTTATCTCAGTGGGCAGCTAAGAATCAACCTCATTGCTCTGGGTCTGCAGTCACATGGGGATTAGATTAGGTATGTGTCATGGAAGTATGCACTGATAATAATGACCCATGTGCTACAAGCCATCACAAAATGTATTAAAATCCAACAAGACCACCAAGTTGACCAATTTGCCTTACTGACTGCTATTCAGATCAAAGCAATACACACCAACTTTCACCATTAACAGACAGTGGCTCTATTTAATGAGACTTACTTAACTTCAACAAATGGTAATATAGAGAAAGGATTTCTAATGTATTACGATGCAACTTAATCAATATCCTTTTAAAACCACAAAACCCCACATATTTATTCGCGATGGAGACAGACAAAATATTTACAGAATTATTATGAGAGAGAAGAAAAATAGATGGATCAAGACTCCAAAGGTCAAAAGTACAAATCTCAAGGTTGGGTCAAATTGTTTCTCTGGGTTCCTTTTGACTTCAGCATGGATGACATGCTCTTGTCTGTAAAGCAAGGATTGTTCTTTTACAATTGTAGGTAGATTGGATGATGAAGAAGGCGTTTGGTATGCTTTCCTTTACTGGTCAGAGCATTAAGTGTACGAGTTGGGAGGTCATGTCGCAGTTGTACAGGACATTGGTTTGGCCACTTACGGAATATTGCGTGCAATTCTGGTCTCCTTCCTATCGGAAGGATGTTGTGAAATTTGAAAGGGTTCAGAAAAGATTTACAAGGATATTGCCAGGGTTGGAGGATTTGAGCTATAGGGAGAGGCTGAATAGGCTGGGGCTGTTTTCCCTGGAGCATCGGAGGCTGAGGGGTGACCTTACAGAATTTAATAAAATCATGAGGAGCATGGATAGGATAATAGACTTTTCCCTGGGGTGGGGGAGTCCAGAACAAGAGGGCATTGGTTTAGAGTGAAAGGGGAAAGATATGAAAGGGATTTAAAAGGGAACTTTTTTTGTGCAAAGCGTGCTATGTGCATACAATGAGCTGCCACAGGAAGTACAATTACAGAATTTAAAAGGCATCTGGATGGGTATATGAATAGGAAGGGTTTGGAGGGATATAGGGCCGAGTGCTGGCAGGTGGACTAGATTAGGTTGGGATATCTGGTCGGCATGGATGAGTTGGGCTGAAGGGTCTTTTTCTGTGCTGTACATTTCTATGACTCTATGACTCTATCTGGTGGACTTAGTTCTTGTCATTTAGATTTCTTCCTTTTATGCTTTCCTGATTGTTCTGTATTTTTATCGAGCAAGATGCAGAGAGAGCTGTTTTCAATTTGCAGGCTCTGGATGTTTGTGGCTACCTTTGCTTTCGCAATTTTGCAACAAACTGCGACTCTACTCAATGAATTAAAGGGACGTTGTCAGGCAGGACTTTCTTAATGCCAAGATTGATGGTGGTACTGTGTCTCAAAGTAGCTCCCTCACTGCTTCCCTCACTTCAAAATACAACATTGTATTGCACAGCTATGTATGTGCAGCAATTGATTTTCATAAGTTGTGTAACTTCCCTGGCATTTTAGCTGTGGGCCAGTCCAACTTCCATTGTGATTTATAGACCCCAAAAGGGTCCTCTCACATAAGGACAGCAGATTTCCTCCCTAAAGGACATTGGTGAAGCAGATGGGCTTTTACAATAATATATGATTGATTATTGTCATTTCTGAATTCCTTTATATTTCGCATTTATTAATTGAGTTCAAATTCCACTGCTGCTGCGGTGGGATTTGAGCCCATGTCCTCATCACATTAACCTGCATCTCTGAATTGCCACCAGTGACATTTCCACTGCCCAACCATCTCTTTCCTGTGGGCGTTAGGATTCTGATGTTGGAACCTAAAGGGGTTTAGCTTTGAGAAGAGGAGCGCAGTCATCCAGAAGACAGTCCGCTCATTGATCTCTGGTGCTTTGGCCATCGCATTAAGGATGATGGAGTTAACAGTCTCAGTACTGCCATCCCTAGAAGCTCCGCCAGAGAGTTGGGCACTGCTGAGGGACATCATGGTCCATGAGCGGAGGCAGTCTCGCAACAATGAACAGCTGCTTTGGCAGCTCTGAAAGCTGGCATGGTCTTCAGAACAGAGAGGAAACCTCATACACCAGCCTATTCACTAACAGACCACTACTCCCCTCACTGGGAATAGAGCATTTGACCCAGATGACCTATGTCATGCCACATGGAGACCAGCTGTGTTATGCCGTCTTCCTCAGGCCATATTTTGTTTAAAAATTATATTCATTTGTGGGATGTGGGTATTGCTGGCTGGGCAAACATTTATTACCTGTTCCTATTGCCCTTGAGAAGGTGGTGGTGAGTTGCCTTCTTGAACTTCTGTAGTCTACCTGCTGTGGATTGACCCACAAAGCCATTAGAAAGGGAATTTTGACCCAGTGACGCTGAAGGAATGCTGATACATTTCCAAGTCAGGGTGGTGAGTGGCTTGGAGGGGAACTTGAAGGTGGTGGTGTTCCTATATATCTGCTGCCGTTGTCCTTCTAGATGGAAGAGGTCATGGGTTTGGAAGGTGCAATCTGAAGATATTTGGTGTAAAATATGAGACAACTCAAAGTTGCTTCTAAGTGTGGGGTTACTTGAATTAATTGGCTGGGTATCACTTTTCTTTGTATCGTTTATATATTTGATTTATCTTAGAGCAATGCAGGGATGACACTATTCTTTAAGTGTACACAAAATTTGTTTACAAGAGCTTTTAAATGTCTCAGCAAAACAGAATGTCACCACTTATCCTTCACCCAGCTCAACTTCCAGCTGATCCACTGTTTACTTTTCTCTGAGTTCACACCCAGGCTTAGCCAATCAAACACAGTAGACATAGATCAGTTACCAATCTCTCATTATTGACCAGATCCGTTGAACAATTGAGCACTGCACTCAACTCTGGGAAGCAGACAGCTGGCCCTCATCCCAGGCTGCTCTGAAAAGTCCTTTGGAGATGAGAATGTATCAGTGAACCATCCAGGCTCACTGCTCACTATTTTCCTGGCCCTCCCCATCTCCAACCCTGTCTCCACCAATCCATGTAAATCTAGCCCGATGATTCTAAGATTAAGACGGGGGTTAGTTTCTGATTTTGCTGTCTGGCATTTTTTTTATTCAAGATTGGCAAGTCGAGGTTAATTTATTCACTCAGTATCTGTGTAAGCACTAATACGAGTTTGGTCATGTTAAGTTTTAATGTAATCTAAGCTGATTGATGTAAGAGAGCTAAGCCAAATTTATGCATCATTAAGTCCCAGTCATTGACTTGGGTTCAAACCCTAGATACTTCCTAAACAAGGAGTTAAGGTGAATGAGTTAAGGATTTGTCTTCTGCTCTTGATGAATATTCTTGTCACGGTATTGATCTGAGTGTTCTTACAAAGCCCATAACTATTGCTGGAATCATTCACTCGTGGAAGTAATTTTGTTGCAATTGTTTACATGCTGTGATCCAAAGAGAGCCATTTACTCATTTAAAGTACTTCTATCATTTTGAATTCTAAAAATTGCAGAATTATTGCTTTCTCAAAGAAATAGGCCCCATCAAAATCGAAGAAGCTCAATATCATCCAGAACAAATTCGTTTGCCTGGTCAGCAACCCATTCATCATCTTAACTATTCACTTTCTTCAACACCAGCGCACAGTGGCAGCAGTATGTAGTATCTGGTAGGTGCACTGCAACTACCCACAAAGGGTCTGCTGCTGGTTCTTCTATTCACTCACGAGATGTAGGTTTCGCTGGTAATTTATTTCCCATTCCTAACTGAACTGAGGGGCTTGCTGGGCCATTTCACAGGCCAGTCCATGTAGGCTAAGACGGCAGGTCTCCTTCCCTAAGGGACATGGGTGAACCCGGTGGAGCTTTACAACAATCAGCAAGAATTATATGGCTATCATCAGGCTAGCTCTTAGTTCCACCATGGTAGGATTCAGACCTGTAAACACAGAGCTTTTCAACTTGTTTACTGGATTACTAACCATCGACGTTACCACTGCAAGACTGCCTTCCCTGGCTATGATTCCCTTGCACAGCGCTTCAGGGAACATCTCTGGGACACCCGCACCAATCAACCCCACTGCCCCGTGGCCCAACATTTCAACTCCCCCTCCCACTCTGCCGAGGACATGCAGGTCCTGAGCCTCCTTCACTGCTGCTCCCTCACCACCCGACGCCTGGAGGAAGAACGCCTCATCTTCTACCTCGGAACACTTCAACCCCAGGGCATCAATGTGGACTTCACCAGTTTCCTCATTTCCCCTCCCCCCACCTTACCCCAGTTCCAACCTTCCAGCTCAGCACTGTCCTCATGACCTGTCCTACCTGCCAATCTCCCTCCCCATCTATCCGCTCCACCCTTCCCTTTGACCTATCACCTCCATCCCTACCCTCATTCACCTATTGTACTCTTTGCTACCTTTTTCCTAACTCCCCCCTGCCCACCCCCATTTATCTCTCCACCCTGGAGGCTTCCTGCCTCTATTCCTGAGGAAGGTCTTTTGCCCGAAACGTTGATTTTCCTGCTCCTTGGATGCTGCCTGACCTGCTGTGCTTTTCCAGCACCAACTTGATCTAAACTATGATTTGGAGATGCTGGTGTTGGACTGGGGTGTACAAAATTACAAATCACACAACACCAGGTTATAGTCCAACAGGTTTAAGTGGAAATACTAACTTTTTGGAGCGCTGTTCTTTCATCAGGTGGTTGTGAAGTGTACAATTGTAAGACACAGAATTTATAGCAAAAGTTTACAGTGTGATGTAACTGAAATTATACATTGAAAAAGACCTTGATTGTTTTTAAGTCTCTCATCTGTTAAAATGACTATGATAGTTTTACTTCTTTCATATGTAAATCACAAAACTTTTTTTAATAGTTACATTCTCATGTTAACTGTAACGATTGGTGTCAGCCAGATAAGATGTTGAGATATTGAAGGTGTTAGCCCCCTGTGTTCCCTGTCTGTGCCATAATGTTTGGATGATTCTAATCTAGAAAATGAGTTAACAGAGTCTTACATGGATTCATGCAGTTTTTGAGCAAAGTATATTGTAACTCTGCAAGTACAAATTCACCCCACAAATGTTGTGTGTGTGTGTGTGTGTGTGTGTGTGTGTGTGTGGTGGCGGCTATGGCTGGCAGTGATACTTATATTGATCTATTTATTTACATTGCATTCCATACTCTACAAAACGAAGAGCTTGTATTTATGTACAGATCCACTACCTCAATATCTTTTTGGGAGTGAATATGTTTGACACCTTATACAAATGGAAGCCAGGAAATTCTCACAAATAGCCTTCTGCTTTAGTGATTTTGGTTGCACGGTAAATATTGACAAAGACAATGGGGTGGACTCTCTTCCTGAGATAATGTAATGGGGTCTGAGAGGGAAGACCAATTCTCCAAAGCCTGTCCACCATCTAACAAGCACAAGTCGGGAGTGTGACGGAATACTCCCTATACCTGGATGGGTGCAGCTCCAACAACATTCAGGAAACTTGATGCCATCCAGGACAAAGCAGCCCAGTTAATTAGCATCATATCCACAACCTTTAACATGGTTCTCTTTCACCACTGACAGAGAGGCTATAGAGTTACAAGATGCACTGAAATAACTCACTAAGTCTCATTCGATAACACTACCCAAACCTGTGACTTTCCACCACCTAGAAGGCCAAGGGCAGCAGATACGTGGGAACACTGGCACTTTCAGGTTTCCCTCCAACCCATACATTTTCCTGATTTAGAACCATATTGCTGTTCCTTCAGTCACTGTTTCTTCTGCAAAGCACAGCAGTTATATCTACACCACATTGGCTGCAGTCGTCCGGGAAAGCAGCTCTCCAGCACCTTTTCCAGTGCAGTTAATGGTGGGCATTAAATGCTGACCTAATCTGTGATACCCATATTGTATGTGTGAATAGGAGAAAAAAAGTCAGAGTCTTGGCTTAACATTTCATCTGACCTCTGTACCTCTGACACTGCAGCATTCCCACGATACTGCACTACAGCATCAGCCTAGATTTTATGGTGAAGTCCCTGCAATGGGCCTCATACTCTTAAATCTTTGATTCAGAGTCTGGAATAGTTGATGTCATGACAAAGATTCTAGTAGCTTTGACTGCTCCATTTCTGTAATTCTTAATTAAACCTAGTGTTAGTTAAGTGACCAAACATATTGCTTACCACAGGTTGATTGTCTTTATCAAGTTTCCATGTTTCAGCATCCGTCTCTTTCATTACGCAAGTGTTCCATCTGTCTCTTCTTTTAATGAGGAAGGAGATTGTGCAGGTTGTTTACTCAGTCTAAGGATGTTGTGATTCTTTGAAAACAGTTGCAACAATCCATGCCAATAAACCTGTTCTTTACTTTGCTTCAGGATTCCTGGAACTTGACAAGTGCACTTTTTGGACTATTCAACAACCTTGATTCTCCCACTAGTCAGAAATTCAGATCTCTTATATCACAGGGCTTCTGTTGGTCGCTTATTAAATCATCAGATGGCCAGAGTTTTTCTTTAATTTTGTCTTTTTCTGTGCTGCTGGTCTAATGGGGATTTATAAACATGTTCTATAGTTTGACAATGTGTCATGCTGTCAATGAGCATAAACTATTCTGCTGAACATTAGGGTGAGGCCATGTCCAGCACTGAGCATAATGGGGTGATATGGTGACGCCATTATTCAGTAAGACCATTAGTGTGTTGCAAGACTAACCGTTGATGGTTAAATTCTTGAGACAGAAAGAGTTATATACTCATCCACAGACATCGAGAATTCGAACTGCCCAGCTGTTGAACAAGGACCCTTTACCATCTCTTCCCACTGGATTCCCTTTGCTGGTTCATATGTGTATGGTCACCTCAAGTGGATAAAATGTACCACACAATTTTCAATACACTACATTGACTAGCTAACTTTGGATTGAAGCACCGGAAGCTGTGATATGCTGACAATGGTGCTGGCATTGACCTAGAAAGACACAGGGATGGAATCGGTGACTTCCCAGCTAGATCCAGTTGTACATGGTGGCATTATTCAGTGACCCCCTCGATCATGAAGACTCTTTGAGGGTGCTGCCTTGTCTTGAGGTCTCACCTCCTCCGTTCTGTTGTCTGTCCTTCATATTCCAATCTTATTGCAGCCCATATGGAAATGCAACACTATTTCCTGGACTGAAGGCAGACTACCTCCAGATAGACCTTCAAACTCCTTTGACTTTAAGACCGTAAGAAAGCAGACCTGAAATAGGCCACTTAGCCCTTGGTAATCCTCAACTCTACTTTCCTGCCTGTTCCCTACAACCCTTGATTCCCTTACTGATTAAAAACCTGACTATCTCAGCCTCGAATGTAATTAATAGCTCAGACTCAGCAGCCCTCTTTGGTAAAAAAATTCCAATGATTCACTTCCTTCTCAGAGAGGAAATTCCTCATCTCTGTCTTAAATGGGGACCTCTGAGGTGAGGTCTCTCATATGAGGTCATGTGAAGACCTCTTATATATGAGACTTGATCTTTCTTTGCACTTTCTTTGTACCTGTTACACTATATTCTGCATTCTGTTCTATTACCCTGATGCACTTATGTAAGGTATGATTTATCTGGTTAGCTTACAAAACAACACTTTTCACTGTATCTCGGTACATGTGACATCAACAAGTTAAATCAAATGAATGGGTGATCCATTATTCGGGGTCATTGCAATTGCCCAATATAATTCCCGTGTGAATCCAAAACCTTTCTCAAGCTCCTGCAGTAAGGCTGAATGCAGTATGTCCAGTCACTTTGCGACAGTGAGCTAAAGTCAAGGGGATCTCAGAGGGAGGGCCAGTGTTGACCCTTTGAATTGCATGGGATGCTGCTAACCTCAGGATCCATGCACAATTCTAGTACTCGCATGGCCCTTCAATCAAGGTGGCCATATGTTTGCGGTGGAAGTGACATTTTTGGTGGTCCTCACCTTCACAAGGCCTGCACAAACAGCACTACACAGGCAATTTAGCAGTTGTCAGTTTGGTATGGTGGATAACAGTGGGATATGTGATCATGTGGCAAAACTTACTGGCTTAGGAGAAGTAATGGCCTAATAGTTTTGTTGTTGAATCATTAATCTAAAGACACAGCTAACATTCTGGGGCTCCAAGCTTGAATCCTGCCATTGGCAGATAGTGGAATCCGAATTTAATAAAAATCTGAAATTAAAAATCGAATGATGACCAATTATAATGATGGTGAGAAAAACCCTATCAGGAAGGAAACTGCCAGCCTTACCTACTCTGGTCTATATGTGACTCCAGACCTACAGCAATGTGGTTGACTCTTACTTGCCTCCTGGGATGGGCAATAGATGCCCTCAACCAATGAATGAATTTAAAAAAAGACATCATCAGTTGCATGCTACAGGGTCATGGAGAGGGACAGAAGAACTGTCCTCGAGAGTTGTAATTAATACTTTGTGCAATAAAATGTAAATAAAGAGTGTACTGAACCTACTTGAGTCAGACTCTTCGATAAGGCAGAGACAGAGAACCAGCAGACTCAGAATGTGGTGCAGTGGTAGTGTCCCTACCAATGGATCAGGAGGCCCTGGTTCAAGCGCCACTTGTTTCAAAGATGTGTACAGGTTGTTTAGAATGGACAAAGTTAAAAATCATACAACACAGGTTACACTCCGATGCTGTTGGACTATAACATGGTGTTGTGTGATTTTTAACTTGGCGAAAGTGAGTACTGCAGATGCTGGAGATTAGAGTCAAGAGTGTGGTACCGGAATAGGAAGGCAGATCAGGCAGTGTCCGAGGAGCAGGAAAATCAAAGTTTCGGACAAAAACCTGATCTGCGGTGCCTTTCCAGCACCACACTCTTGATTTTTAACTTTGTCCGCCCCAGTCTAACACCAGCTCCTCCAAATCTTACAAAAATGGGGAAGCTCTGTCAAAGTACAGCACAGCCACCCCTATGCCCAGACCATATGGCAGGTAGAAACCATGAGGGTGGGTCAACAGAGGACAGAATCTGTGGACAGAGCTCAAAACAATGTTTGGTAACCACTATTGAAAGAGCAGTCCCCAGGGGTGAAGCGTGCTTCTTCTCCTTGTGGGTTAAACACTCTTTGACTGGCATCGATAACTCCCTGATCAGAACGGTTCCCTGACCATTCAATTGCAAATCTCTGTCATGATAATTACTCCGTCAAGTACTTTAATCAGGCTATGTGCGTTGATGTGTTAATTGGAGCACTAAGGAAAGAAACAAATTCAAAATAAAAACTGTCAGCCTGTGTGTCTCAGGGCAACGTGGGGCAGACAAACTGGGACCTTCCGAGAGAAAAGCCATATTTCAAAAGTGCTGGCAGTGACTGAGTTGCAAACCTTTTATCCACCCAGAAAGTAAATTCTTCAATATTTTTTAAGTGGCAAGCGAATGAGAATTGCTCTTTTTTTCTCTGCCTCACAGAGGGGATTCTAAAAATGTCCTTAAAAAAAAATCAGTGACAAGAAATATTGGTTGGAATTCTATGCACACAATCCCAGGAACAGGCTGGAGGCTGTGGTGGGATTTGAGGGAGGGGTTTTTGCAAAAGGTTTGATAGGATGGCAAGGGTTCCAACTGCCTGCAACATTGTATAAAGTATCAAAGTGTTGCCTGACATAACACTGTATATTATGTAGGGTACATTGTTATGTTATGAAGTTTCACACTGTTACTGTGTATCATACAATGTATTTTTTTTACTGCTGGTGGTAAGATTGTTAAGGTAAATCACCTCCTCCCCCCCACCAAGGTCAAACCTTGACATTCCCGATGGAGGGCTAATGCTGGAAATGTTGACTCTCCTGCTCCGTGGATGCTGCCTGACCTGCTGTGCTTTTCCAGAACCACTCTTTTTGACTCTGATCTCCAGCATCTGCAGCCTTCACTTTCTCCCAGGTCACCCTCACCCAAGCTCCTTGTTTCTGCTGATGGCGGACAGGTAGGAAGCTCAGCACCAGCAGAGGGCAGTCCCGTGCGAGTTCAGGGGAGGGTGGGGTAGTGTCACTCCGAGGTTCCTCTGGCAGCAAGGGCTGTCCATGCTCGAAGATATCAGCTTACCACTGCAGTCGCATCCCCACCTCTTCGATCCCACCCCTCACTGGGGCCTATCTAATTTGTCCCCAGAATACTCCTGCTCCCAAATTGGCTGTTGCTGATCCTAGAGCTGCTGCAGTCCCAGCAGTAGCCACTGCCTCCAGTGGAGCTGTTGGAACTATGGAGTTGCCCGCCATCCAATTGTTTGGCAGCTCTTGGAGATGGGCCATCCTACCTCAGAGGCTGGAAGCCAGGGCTATGTGCAACTAATTGATCAAATCATGTAAGATTAAATCATGTAAGATTCAGTCATGTCTTCCTATGGTTGACTTCATGGCTGTCCTGCAGAGCCACATTGAACCTTGATTATTAATATTATCTTTTTCCACAGAGGTTGCTTGAACTGTTGAGTATTTCCAGCATTTTCTGTCCCTATTTCCTATTCTAAACATGTATTGGCTTTTAAATGTAGATTAAATGGATAATCCTGCGATGAATTTCCAAGTTACAATGACAACACTCTAAAAATATTTCATTCTCTTCAGTCTGCTTTTTAGAATCCCTTACGATGCTGATCAATGATATATAAATGTAAGCCCATTGTTTTCTTTTAGAAAGTATGTGAAAAAATGCTGAACAAAGGGAGTGTTAATTCAAAGCATCTGAATAATTTACCAACGTGGACTTACAGGTGAAGTCAAAAGACCAATTGCAACAGGGAATGAGTAGTACTCCTTTAAGACACAGAGGGGGAGTCCAAGAATGGTGAAATGCAATCTAATGCTGATTATAAGGCGAATATCAGATCTGAGGAGAGACATACCGGTCTCAAACAATAAGTCTATTTCTGTCTCCATGGATGCTGCCAGACCTGTTAAATTTCTCCAGAATTTTCTCTTTTTTATTTCAGATTTCCAAGATCTGCAGTATTTTTGTTGTGATGTAAAGGGCATATATGTTTGGCTTTTTTAAAATTTCTGACTGATGCTCCAAAAAGAGACATTTTATGATGCTTTTTGGTATGCTCTTAAGATCTGTCTTTGCAAATGACTATCTATGATTTTTATTCATTATTTTCACAGCTGCCACCACAGTCAGTACAGCTCACCCTGTGTTTCTCAATACTGTACAGGTCAAGAATAAGGTGGTGATGATATATCCATGCTTATGCAACAACAGTTGGCATTTATGTAGCTCCTATACTGTAGTTAAACTTTGCAAGATGTTTCACAGGAGCATGACAAAACAAAAGTTGATCGTAAGCCACATAAGGAGGTATTAGAACAGATGACCAAAACCTGGTCAATGAGTTAGCTTCGAGGAACATTTTGAAAGAGTGAAATGTGGTAGTGAAGTAGAGAGCTCAACGAATGGAATGCCAGAGTTTGTGGTGAGGGCAGCTGAAGGCAAGATCACCAGAGGTGCAGCAGTCAGCGTCGTGCAAAAGACCAGAAATGAAGGTGGAGGGTACGACTGTAGGACTGGAGGAGGTGACAGAGGTGGGCAAGTATAGTGCCACGGAGGGATTAGAAATGAGGATGATCATTTTTAAATCATGGTGTTGCTTCAGCATGAAAATAATTGTTTTTCTGGCTTCGGTATTATTCTCTGATGCTTTCTTATGTTCAAATCTAATTTAAGTATATGCTGCCCTTCTGACTGATTGTCAGAGTCCTTGAACTAAGCTGTGATGTTAGTAATGGAGTCAAGAAGCACTGAGAGCAGAACTAAATGGTGATGACAGAGAAATAGCCGATGAAATATTAATGTGACAGCTGTGAGAGACTGAAGCAGAGGTACATGCTGATGGCTCAACATTAAATGTAAGTGAAGATCCTATATTCTGCACATAGACTCTCGAATGATTCGTCAATTTGACTAAAAGGCTATTGTATGAGCAATTGTTCAACAGTACAGAATATGAACATTGATGAAATGCAGGAGACATATTGCCAAAGACTTTCAACTTGCACTTGTCAGAACTGCTGCAAGAATGTCACCATCCCAACAATTTATACACACATAGATATGCAGGAATCAAGAGTAAGGGCAGGCCATTCAGCCCCTTGAACCTGTTGCAACACTGGATAAAATTATGCCTGATCTGGTTCTAACCTCAAATCCACACCCCCCCCTCCCCAATAGCATTTTAACACCTTCATTAACAAAAATCCATCTACAGGGCCAAGAGTGTGGTGCTGAAAAAGCACAGCTGGTTAGGCAGTGTCCGAGGACCAGGAGAATCGAAGTTTTGAGCATAAGCTCTTCATCAGAAAAATCGATCTACTTCAGCCTAAAAAATATTCAAGGACCCTGCTTGCTGCTTTTCGAGAAGAGAATTTCAAAGACCTGTGATTCTCTGAGAGAGAGATGGAGAGAGAGAGAGAGAGAGAACAAAAATGCCAGATCTCCATTGTAAATAGCTGATCCTGATGTTTATTCAGTGACTCATAGAGCTGGATTCTCCCATTAGAGGGCACATCTCTGGACACACCTCATTAAAACCTCTCAGGGCTTTATTTGGTTCAATCAGACACCCAGAGAGTAGTGGCTATGGGAATCTGGAACTCACTGCCTGTAGCAGTGGTACAGGTAGAAATCCCCCTAACATTTAAGAAATATTTAGATATGCACTTGCAATGCCAAGGCATAAAAGGCTTTGGATCATGCATTGGGAAGTAAGATTAGGATAGTTAGGTGGTCATTTTTGACAAGCACAGACTCAATGGGCCAAAGGGCCATTTTCTATGACCAAATGATCTTTTACTCGACTAAATAAAAACTTAGCATATCCAACCTTTTCTTATAAGGCAACCCACCCATTCTACATATTAAAGTGCTGAACCTTATCTGAACTGCCCCCAATGCATTGTATCCATCCTTAAATGAAGTGACCAAAACTGTGCAGATTACTCCAGACATGGTTTAGATAACTAAGCCTAACATCCCCCCCCCTTTTGTATTCGATTCCTCTCATGATAAATGACAGCATTCTATTAGCTTTCCTAATTACTTGCTGAACCTACACCAACCCTTTGAGTTTCATTCACAAGGATACCCGGAGCAAAAACATATAAATTACTGGAATTGTTTAGAATTTGACATTCTTACATTTGTCCTGATGGAATGCAAGACCAAATCTGTCAGCAATGTATCTCACTTTTCTGCACATTAAAAGTCTAATGATTAAACTGTGGCTTTGTGAATAAATTTTGTTCCAATCCAAATTTCTTCAGAATACATCTCTGGTGAGTCAGTTTGGAAGCTATGTTTATCCAGGAAATCAATACCCTCACCATCTTTGTGAATTCAGCAATAGCTTCAGGTTATAGGATGTTATCTGAAGTTGACAAAGTTTGCAAGTATCCTTGAAGGAAAGAAGACTGAAGAGATGAGTAATTTCCACTGTGTACAATTACAGATCTAGGAACAACGAATGGTATCTTCACATTGGCTCACCACGATGTCATAACTAATGGATACTGAAGATTAAAGTGAGTCAATGTCCTTAATTGCTGGAGCTGAACTATGCGGCTGTACAGGACATTGGTTCGGCCACTATTGGAATATGTCGTGCAATTCTGGTCTCCTTCCTATCGGAAAGATGTTGTGAAACTTGAAAGGGTTCAGAAAAGATTTACAAGGATGTTGCCAGGGTTGGAAGATTTGAGCTACAGGGAGAGGCTGAACAGGCTGGGGCTGTTTTTCCTGGAGCGTCGGAGGCTGAGGGGTGACCTTATAGAGGTTTACAAAATTATGAGGGGCATGGATAGGATAAATAGACAGAATCTTTTCACTGGGGTTGGGGTGTCCAGAACTAGAGGACATAGGTTTAGGGTGAGAGAGGAAAGATATAAAAGAGACCTAAGGGGCAACTGTTTCACGCAGAGGGTGGTACAGGAATGAGCTGCCAGAGAAAGTGGTGGAGGCTGGTACAATTGCAACATTTAAGAGACATTTGGATGGGTATATGAATAGGAAGGGTTTGGAGGGATATGGGCCGGGTGCTGGCAGGTGGGACTAGATTGGGTTGGGATATCTGGTCGGCATGGATGGGTTGGATTGAAGGGTCTGTTTCCGTGCTGTATATCTCTATGACTGTATGGCATCTGTTGCTAGTTTCACTTATGTTCTTGATACTTCTGTGTTGCATTGAAAATATAACTTTTCACTCATGAGAATGCTCTTGTTCTTAAGCTCTGAAAAGGAGGAGATTGCGGATGCGGAAGAAGAATGAGTGAAGGTCCTTACATGAGAAAATCCAGAACCATCTGTGAGGGTCTACAATGAAATATGAGATCTTTCTGATCTCAAAGATTACAGCTCTCCCAGCCACTAGTGGGAAAAGTTGTCCAACATTGCCATTCACTATGAGGAACAGTATTGTCATTGTCAAGACTGCCCTGAATTCATTTTGTAACTGGGCCATTCCAGGCATCATAATTAATTCCTGATGAAGGGCTTTTGCCCAAAACATCGATTTTCCTGCTCCTCAGATGCTGCCTGTCCTGTTGTGCTTTTCTAGCACCATTCTAATCTAAACCCTCATCATCATTAATCTAGGCAGCTTTAGCCACGCAATTCAAGTTAGATACAGATGAACAAGGAGCGAGCAAGTGAGAGAGAGCTATCCAGCTCTATAGACTGAAATAGTTCCTACAGCAACTATTGGAGTGCATGTGTCACTAAACGCTGCACATTACAAAGAATCTACAGCATAGGAGTGGACCATTCAGCCCAAGCTATCTGTGCTAGTACTTCATGTTCCACAAATCTCCAACCACAGCTCCACTTACCTCATCAGCATAAACTCCATCCTGTTCTCCCTTGTGTATTTAAGTTGCTTCTGAATGTAAATTTGCTCGCTGAGCTGAAATGTTTGTTTTCAGATGTTTCGTCACCATACTAGGTAACATCATCAGTCAGTCACCGGTGAAGCACTGGTATTATTGCTATATGTAACACCAGTGCTTTCCCAGAGACTCACTGCTGATGTTACCTAATATGACGAAATGTCTGAAAACAAACCTTTCAGCTCAGTGAGCAAACTTACATCCAGACCCTCAACCTGAGCTACAAATTTTCTCAAAACTCGCGAAATAGCTTCTCTTAAATTATATTACTCATCTCAAATATTCAACATGGCTGAGAGATCCATATTCTCACCATATTTGGTAAAAATGTTTCTCCTGCATTTTCTTGAAGGTTTATTAATGACAATCTTATATTTATAAATTTTAATTTTGTCCTCTCCAGGAAGCATCTCCTCTGTATGTATCCTGTAAAACTCACTTTGTAACTTTAAAGATCTCTATTAGGTTCCCCTTCCAACTTTTGTTTCTTAGCCTGTTCAATCTTTCCTGACAGATATAACAATCTGTTCTAGTATCATCCTTGTAAATCTTTTTTGCACCTTCTCCTGTGTCTCTTCGAGGTGTGAATGACAGTATAAAGTAAAATGATTGTTCATTGCACTTTGTTCATTGTACCCTAGAGTACAGTTCGTCAGCCACTCGAAGTCTTGGAAGAAATGTAATACTTCATCAACATGACTTGGTCAATCTTTAATACGGATTTTGATGTTTTTTTTATCTTGGCTAAGGTGCAGTCATGCTCGGATGAAATAACTTACACATGACACAGTGAAGATCAAAATCCTGACAGCAGAAAATGCAAACAATATCCATTGAGAAAGATATAATCTAAATGTAGATATGACACTTGCCTTCAGTTTTCTGTATTGTTAGAATTGAACCTGGGTCCTTGGTTCAATTATTGTCGTTGATAATTCCAGCCAGACTTCCCCAGATGGGGTTGGCAACTATTATGCAATGGGATAAGTCCTCTTGCTTAATTTAAACCAGCAAAACAGAAAAGATTTATCCCTGTGAAAATTTAAGAGGCAAAGAACTGCTTAAAGTAAAAATTAACAACTTTATTTCTTCAAGTATAACAGAGAATAATTAACTAACAACTATTTACAATGCCTTCCTCTAACCTGTATCTTCCCTTCCCTTTTACAATGCTAATCCAATAAAACTCCTGATTAAGATTTTCTGAAAAATTCAAATTTCAAAACCAGCCAGCAGTTGAATCTTCTCTTTGTATCTTCCCCTGTAGATTTGCTCTCCAGGTCTATGTTGATGATTTTTCCTCCGTGCAAACTCCTTCTCTGGACAGGTACCTCTCAGAGAGTTTTGACTAGCAGCCTATATCTGTTTGTCTTTTGGCAGTTTTCCTCCCAGCTGTTCAATTTTCCCCGGTCTTATATCCCCAAAGAAGCAGATAATATTGTTGGTTTTTAATATTGCCATATACTCATTTAAAATTTGATTGGAGTTTGGTATTTTTTGGGGGTATAATTTAAACTGATTGGCCTAATTCAAATTTGTTTTTGTCTCCAGGCAACCAGCTACACTAGCTGCTGGACCAAAGGGTTACATTGTATCTTGTTCAGAACATTTGGTGCTGTGAGATATTTCTGCTAGCTTTTAACTTTCTTAAAGGTACAGTATATGCACATCTTCATAACACAATGACTATGGACAGAAGGATGGTGTGCAGATCTATTTTTAAAAATGTTCACTGAACATGGCACTCAGGTACAAGGCCAGCATTTATTGCACAACTCTAATTGCTCTTAAGTAGTTAGTGGATCTTGCAGCTGCTCCTGACATTCAA
Source organism: Hemiscyllium ocellatum (assembly GCF_020745735.1). NCBI lineage: Eukaryota > Metazoa > Chordata > Chondrichthyes > Orectolobiformes > Hemiscylliidae > Hemiscyllium > Hemiscyllium ocellatum. Next base: position 10,000,645 of record NC_083426.1, on the reverse strand, counting down.
GCTTATTTCTAGACTTGCTTCTTTATTTCTTACAGTTATTACATTTCAGTAGTGTAAGATTTTATTCAGATTACACAGAGAATGGTTTGTGTGTTGATGTAGGTAAATGTATAATGTTTAAAACACATTTGGATAAATACATGAATAGGAAATGTTTGGAGGGATATAGGCCAAGTGCAGGCAGGTGGGGCTAGTTTAGTTTGGGATTACAGTTGGCATTGACTGGTTGGACCCCGAAGGGTCTGTTTCCATCTTGTACAATGCTATAACTCCATAAGTCTAGTTGAGACCCCTCTTGAATGGTTACATTGCAGTATTTTAACCCAGTGATGCTGCAGGAACAGTGTTATGTTTCCAAGTCAGGATGATGAAGTGGCTTGGAGGGGAACTTGCAGGTGGTGATGTTCCCATGTTTCTGCTGTCTGTGGTTACGTGGAGACTTCCGGTGTAGATGGTGCTGTTGAACATAGATGGAAGTCCAGGTCCGTATAAGAAATATTACAGGAAAGACTACAGGAATTGTCAAACTCAGCTATTGGTGCCTATGTAAATCTAATACAACCTTGCAAAATGCTCCATTAACAGTCTCTTTGACAGCAGCTTACTATATTTTACACAGTGTGTTCTCTGGAAAGCAGTTATCACATGAAGACCAGTTTCAGGCAGCCCACCTACTGCAAGATCCCTTTCTGGAGCTCCCAATTTTTTGGTTTTGTTGGGAGGATTACAATAAGACGCTCTGGAGGCTGACTGTGTTAAAATGTGTTTTTGATGCTTTCTGCAGATGCAAATAAATACTGTGACAATCTGTGCTGGAAAAAGAAATTGTCCCTTTTAAAAGAATCATCGTTGAAGACTGACAGTAATCCTCATGGCAAGCTTATGTGAATTGACCGAATTGTTCCACATGGTTCTTAAATTTCTTGAATGGCTTCTTTCTGGGTTTCTGAGGGTTCCTGGCATTCACTTGCTGAGAAAGAAGAAGTCTATCGTGCGTTGGCGCCAATGTCTAAATCTACCTGAGCTTGCCCTGTGAGGTCATTGAATGTCCTCCATCAATGTGTGGCAGTTCTTGAAGTGCTGAAGCTAACTTTGTCTGGGCCTTCCTCCTACCGTCCGTGGCCACAAGTCTTGGTCTCCCACTCCGAAATCTTCAAAATGAATCTCTACGATCTAAGGATCTAGTGTTCCAAAAGTCTGACAGGTCCTGTGAGCTGCATTTTGAAGAAAGATGAATGCTCCCCTTGACTTGATTGTTTAAAAGGATAGAAACTGAATTGCCAGCCATCAAGGAAGAGGATAACCAATCAGATACAATATTATTGTTGTATACCTGGCCTCCTTAACAAATGAGGGCTCTGGCTTGAAATTGCTACAGGTTGGATATAGATTAACTATGGCATATTACTATGTATTACTACTCCACCATTTACCTGTCAATTAGAAAGGGCCAACAATAGATATTGTTTATAAGTTGATAAGATACAGGAACAGAATTAGATCATTTGGCCCATCGAGTCTGATCCGCTATTTGATCACGGCTGATACGCATCTCACCCCCATTTCCCTGCCTTCTCCTCATAACCCTTTGACCATTAAAAATCTGATTCCTCCTTACATTTACTCACTTGTGAAGTATGTTATTGGAGCCCTCGTATCTTTGGAATAGTGGACTGCAAGCATGTTAAACTCTACAATCCTTGACATAATTACTTTGCACATCAACATTGCTAAACATTGTTGTGGGCTAGGATACAGGGCAGCACAGCTTTCTTAAACAGGCTGAAATGTGCAGAGTGTGGAGGTTGGCTGGGAAAACATTGAAATAGTTGGGTCTAGAGATTTCAAAATCAATGATGAGGGTTTGATTGGATAGCCTGAGGTAGAGGTAGAGATGGGTGATGGAGAGGAGGTGGGTATTGGTGGTCTCTATGATGAAGTGGAGCTCTTAATAGCATGCGCAGATTGAGAGACCCTGAGACAAAGGTGATGAGTGAAGTAGGGGTTTGTGGTACATCTGAAAGACAGTGCCTGAGACTTATAGGACATCCTTAGGGTTGTATGGAAGCATCAATCTGGATTATTTGCCAAAGTCACTGGACTAGGATTTAAACCTATGACCTACTGCCTCAGAGGCATGTCTGAATGAAAACATCAAACTTGAACCCGTTACTGCATCTGATTATTTTCTGAAAGTAGAGACACATGTCACGGGATCCATTACTTCTTCATGAAAAGACTCGATTCCTCTGTGGAATTTTACCTGATTATATTATATTGTATAAGATTAAGCTTAACAGCAATGATGCTATTAACTCGTTAAGTGTCATGGGATTCGTCTACTTCTTCATGAAAAGACTCAATTCTTCTGTGGAATTTTACCTGATTATATTAGATTGTAGCAACAATGATACTATTAACTCTTTATTGTATTTTAGCCTAGCAACAATTAAGTATAACTATGGCTACGTGGCAGCTGCTCTTTACCAGCTACTTATCAGCTACTTATTGTTTTCTCAGCTAATTAAGTGTTTAACGCGACCTTTAAACAATGCTGACCGAGGCACAGTTTGAGATTCCAGTTCTTTAAACAAATGATGTAATTGCTTAACTTAGACTGTAAGGGATAAAAAGCAGAGCTAAACAGACAGAACTCACTCTTGTCTTGAAACACAGACAATGAATCACCCAACCATCATCTGAACCACCAGGCTTGCAGAAAAGACACATTTGTGCAAAATACAGACCGATCGGATGAAGCATACGGACGGCTAAGAGCTTGCTGAAATACGCCTACCTAAAAGATTCTCGGTTGAGGCACTGCATTCTAGCCTGAAGAAGATACAATCTGAACCAACTAGCTGAAACACGCTAGTCTAAGAAGATCCCATTTGGGACACTCAGGTATTAAGCTCTGCTTTTATCCTAGGTATCTTTTAAGAACATTCAAAAAGGCTGTAACGATTGTGATTAACTGAAAACATCTGATTGTGAGTATTCAACTTATTATAGTGATAAATTTCTATTATATTTTACACCACACACTTCGTATTCACCGAACCTTTATTTGATAAGATATGTTTACCTTTGTGTTGGTATGTTAAGTCTAGAACTTAGCTGAGAAGGCATTAGGATTGACTTAAAGTGAATCCCTCTCACTCCTAGGTGAAAGGATAAACTGAAGGGACCTAGAGACCTGCGATAAACCCAGCCGAGTTTGTAGCTATCAGGACCATACAGTCAATAGGGACCACTGGTAAACTTGACAGGTAACGGCCTCAGGTATATGCCCGAGGTACTGTAGTTTAATCCGGTAGTAACCCATACCTATTGAGGATATCCACCTGAATAACATAACAATTGGCGCCCAAAGTGGGGCTCGAGAGATTGCACTATCTTGAACCTCACGGCGTAAATATTATCTTTGTCACCAAATAAACTCCTTCTGTAGGGATATAGCGAATAGTACAAAAAAAAAATAAAAGCCCCTCAAAAAGAAAAAGAAAATGGCCAATATACCTGCCTATTATTTTAGAAATGATTGGGCAGAAATAGTCGCAGCAGGAAACGACAATATAGTCTCCCCACCTAACCTAAGAGGTCAGGAGGTAAGACTGAGGGCAGATGAGTCAGTCCTAGAAGGACTAAACAGACTCAATGGAGAACCTATAGCAGCAAGACTCCGATACAGGTTCAGAATAGAATATGTAGATGGAACTCACCATCACTATGATGGATGTATACCAGCAGATGGAACTGGAAACCCCCTAGAACCAGCCCACCAGCATACCGCTGGCGTTCTACCAGCTCAACATACGGTAACAGTAATTAGAAGAGAAACAGACCTAAGGGGAAGAGAAGTACCGCTAGTACCAGGCATGTCAGAACATGCCTGGGCAGAAGATATAGCTCAGCAAATTATAGTGGCAGCAGACAGAGTGCTCCAAATACCCCAACTAAATAGAGTAGCAGCACAATTCCTAGTGGCGCAACATGCTGTAGAAAAAGCCCGATGGCTAATCAATAATCCCAGGCCCGGACAAGCCGGACAAGCACCACAACCGGTAGCAGCCCGCCGTGTGTACGGTGATCCCTCACTGAAGAATTTTAAAATCTGCTTCCTAGACTTTCCCTCAGATGACAGAGCAGCAATAAAATATATAATTCAACATTTCGAAAAACTAAAAGCCTTCTTGGAAGGACTAACCCCCCAAGAAACTTCAGATTTATTTAAAGCCCTGGATTGTCCTGCTTTAGATCAGGAACCGCACACCACCATAAATCTAGTTACCATACTCCATGAAGCCCACAACCGGGTATATGGAACCCAAAGAGCAGAAGCAGCCAACAAGATATTCAAAACACTCCTGGAATCAGGGAGAACAATGCTCCAGGTAGCACAATCCGCTGAAGATCTAGAAATAAACTATGTCCAAGTCAGGTCGCAATTATTCAGACAATTCCAGAACGAAGGCCATGCAAACAGGCTCAGGGAAGCCACAAACAGAGCACTAGGACAGGGACAAAACCCATGGCTAGTATTCAGACAAGAATTAATCAACTTAGGAGAAGTCCTCAATCTATCCCTAGATAGAATAGGAAAACAAAATCCCCACGGACCTCAACCAGAAGCCAAGGAAAGGAAATCAGAAAAACCTAAATCAGAAACCCAGAAACCCAAGGCGCAAGGACGCCAACAAAACCAAAGAAAACCATGGACATACCGACCCCAATATGAACCATTGGTTCAGGTAGTGGAAAAAGTCCAACCCAGAAACCAGGGACCTCCCCGACAGCAGCTACCTCCTAGACCAATTCCAGGAGTAAGCCCAAACTATTTAGGGAGAAACCCCATTCCGAATTATCAAGACCCAAGAGCTAGAGGGGGATACCAACCTCCACTACAGCCAGCCCAGCAACCACAACAACCTAGGGAATATAGGCCACCCCAACAAAATTTTAGACCTAGGCCTCCAAATGGACAAGTTCAACAAAAACGATACAACCTGAGACCCAGAAACAGTCAGGGACAAGCAATAACCTCTGGATCAGCCAGAGTGCAAGCACAAGGGGACGAAAGGAATACAGAAGGGCAAAGAATCCACCAGACAGGGATGGTGAGAAAACCCAGACAGACAGCAGCAGAACCATGCTACCCTCAAGAACAAGGAAAATTAGAGGGGTATAAACCCCACAGACAGCAATGGCTCACAATAATGCTAGACACAGGGGCAGAAATGTCATTAATGGACAAAAGTTTGGCAGAAAAACTAAACATACCAAAAGTAGGAACAGAACCTTATCAGGGCATAGGAGCATCTGTAAAATGGGCAGATGTAGGAAAAATCAAATTAATCCTAAAAAATGGAAAACAAATAGAGACTAAAGCTCTAATTATAGAAGGTCTAAAGGACCAGGGAGAACCAGTAATATTAGGATGGGAAGACATTAAAGGACACAAACTACTAGAACAAACAGAAGACAAAAGAACAGAAGACTTAAAAGAAATTTTAGATAAAGAAAGCAACCCCAAAATCAGAGCAAAAATAAAACACCTAGTGCAAACTCACTGGGAAATCTGGCAAAAAGACTCATACCAATGCGGTAATCTAAACATTGATCCCACTCCCACAGGAATGGGATACTTCAAAATCAAAAAGAAGTATGGCATCAACAAACCAGAGATAGCTAGGGAAATCCAAAAAGTCATAGAAAGACTTGAGGAACAGGGAGTCCTAATAGAAAAAGGATCCCCATACAATACACCCATAATTGGAATACCAAAGCCTGATAAGCCAGGAAAGTACAGACTTGTCTGTGACTACCGAGACTTGAATTCAGGATCAGTGCCCTTCTCGTCATACTTTAAAGGAGCTCAGACTACACTGAATACCTTAAGAAGGGAGAAATATAAGACTACCCTAGACTTATCAAATGGATTTTGGAGTCATCCAATCCCAAAAGAAGAGTGGCCATATACAGCCATAACAGACACCCTAGGGAGACAATTAGTTTGGACCAGACTCCCTCAGGGATACCTAAACAGCCCAGTAATATTTTCTGCAGAAGTCAGAAAAACAGTACAAAACTTAGCTCCGCCAGGACAAATAGAATGCTATGTAGATGATATTTATATCACTCATGGTGACCTAGAAGAACATTTTGCCTGCCTACATAGAATAATGGAACACCTGTACCATAAGGGATATATAATTGGACTAGCAAAATCCCAGATCGCCAGAGAAAAGGTAAAATACTTAGGAGTGGAACTAACCAATGAAGGGAAAGGACTAACTGAAGAATACAGTGAAAAAATAGCTGATATTCAACCTCCTACCAAAATTAAAGAATTACAAGCAATATTAGGCCTATGTAACTATGCCAGAGACTTTGTCCCAGGATATGCAGAAATATCTAAACCCCTGTACAAAAAACTAACCGAGAAAGTATTCTCATGGACTGAAGAAGATCAAAATAACCTAAATGAACTAATCAACCAATTAAATAAAGCAGAAAACATGGGAAAGCATGAACCAGGGAAAGACATTACACTAGAAGTAATTATAGGGCAAGAAAGTGCCACCGTAAAAGTAACCAGTCAAGGACAGAACAAACCCTTCCAATATATCTCTTTAAACTTTACAGAAACAGAGAGGAAATACCCAAAAATAGAAAAAACATGGGTAGCCATAACTAGAGCAGTGGAACCCATCAGAAAAATCCAAGGGGAAGGAAAGATAATAATCCTCACGGAATTGGCAGAATTACAATCCAAACAACAAAAAATAGAAAGGAGCCAAAGGGTCCACTCGGCCAGGTATGAAAAATGGGATATCCTACTAGCTGACCCCACTATAGAAATACGGCCCCTTACAGGAAAAACAGATACTTGGTGGACACCGAAATATAAACTAGCTGCTACTGAAGAAAAAACTGAATTCAATCCAGATATGTACATCTATACAGATGGTAGTGCCCAAAGAGGCCTGGATAAACAAGGTAAAGAAGAAAAATTAACAGGAATAGGAATAGTAATCGGTACAAAACTAAACAATGAGTTCCAAGAAGAAAAGGTCTTAGAAATAAAAGGACCACTGGGGGGTTCAGCCCAGAAAACAGAAGTAAAGGCATTAGAATTAGCCTTAAAAGAAGCAAGCCAATTTCCTGCAGAACTCCAAATTCTCGTTTGTACAGATAGCTTTTATGCCAGTAGAGGCTATAACGAGGAACTAGATAAATGGAGTGAAAAAGGATTCCATGATTGTAGGAATCACCCCATACAATATAGACAAATATGGGAAGAAATAGCTAGATTAAAAGAAAACCTCCCAAATGTAAAAGTAATACATGTCAGAGGACACCAGAAAGAAGGTGAACACAAAAAAGGAAATGATCTAGCTGACCGAGCAGCCAAAGCTGCAAGTTTGGGAAAAGAATATAAAATAAGAGTAATAACTAGGCAAATGAAAAAAGAGAATCAGGACAAAGAATTGGAAGACTTACTTCAGGGCAAGGAAGTAAAAGGATATCCTAAAAATCAGGACTACTGGGAAGAATCTGATGGGGTAGTCAAAACCAAATTTAAAGATCAAACCACAGAACAGGCTAAGATAATACCCCCTAGGAAAGGGAGAAGAGAACTTATCAAGACGGCCCACGAAGGCTTAGGGGCCGTGCATCCAGGAATAAAAACCACTCAGTCACACCTAAAGCAGAAATACTGGTGGCCTGGGATGAATGCAGAAGTTAAAAGATATTGTAACGAATGCAAAACTTGCCTAAAATATAATATCAAGGGAGGAACTAAAAAAGAACCAAAAATTATTAGGTCACAAAATATGGAGCCCGGGGATAAATGGATAATGGATTTTATTGGCCCATTGCCGACCTCTCACGGGAAAAAGCCATTTAAAAGACCGAATAAATATTGCCTAGTATGTATTGATGAATGTACCGGATTCACCACCCTGATCCCAACAAAGAGTTGTAGGACACAAGATGCTATAGAAGCTAGTGAGTTGATTCTGGTTGCTAATGGGCCTCCCAGAGTAATTCATACAGACCAAGGACCTGGCTTTAAAAACCAGGACTTTAACATGTGGTGTACCGCTCATGGGATACAGCTTGAGTTTAGCACACCTTACCATCCTGAATCAGCAGGAAAGGTAGAACGGAGAAACCAAGATGTCAAACTAGCCTTGGCAAAATTATTGTGCACTCGCGGTGGTAGTTGGAGTCAATGGTTGAAGGAGGTGCAGCTGGCCATCAATAACACACCCATAGATCTCTTAGGAGCAGAGAACCATATAACTCCGCACTATTTGAGATATGGAGTACAAATGAATACAGAAAATAAGCCTGAAATAGAAACCCAAACTAAACTTAAAAAAGAATGGATAGATCTCCTAAAAACTAAAAAAGAAGAATTAAGACAACAAAGGGAATAGAAAATTCAAGAAGACAGAAAATTTTGGCAACCTAAAGTAGGAGATTGGGTACAAGAGAAAAAACAAAATAAATCAGAAAGAGCCTTTAAAGCCCGCTATCATTTGCCTCAACAGATAATCCAAGTAGGAAATAGGACAGTGACAGTTGGGAAGGAAGGTAAGGAAAGGACTTTATCTGTAGATAATATAAGACCAGTTAACAAAGACTAAGAACATGGCAGATTGGATGGCTGTATATTTAGGAGAAGAAGAGAAACACAGGGAACAAATGGAGGGATTTTTAACCTCCAAGAGAGATGTAAACAGCAGAAATGAAAAAAAAATTGGAAACGAATATTTTAAGAAAAAAAAAACAAAAACAGAACAATATGGAGTTAGGACAATTAGGGAAAGGCAAAAGGATACCAAAAGTAAAAAACCCTCCTAAACTTAAATAAAAAAAAACCCAAGAAAGAAGAGACTAAGACGATTAAACAAAAGAAACTCACGGCAGAACGCTGCTCTAAGTGTAATATAGTTCAACACACCCTACTATTTATAGTATTAGCCTTTCTAACTATAGGATGGATACTTCAGGCAGTAATAAAGCGCAGCCTGGAATGTAACACAGGTAATAACCCCGACAGCAACAGTAACTCGACAAATTCAGCAGGAATGCCTCTAATAATAGGAGGATTAACCCTATCTAACATGGCCCTAGAAATGTTAGGACTAATTACGATAAATGTTGCGCAAGCTCAAAAATATGAAACTTGGACAGATCCAAGACCCTCAGCAGAAATAATAGGAGAAGAAATTATAGGACACACATACACCTTAGACATAATAGTCTTAAAACAGGAGCTTGGGAATGAAAACAAAGAACAAGATCAAAGAATAGATAATCTTATACAAAATTGGATAGACGAATTACTATCTTATAGTATACAAAATGTTACAAAAAATGAAGAAACCTCAGAGAGAGACAGATGGCTCTACTGTTTATACAAAATGTATAACTGTTCAGACTATCAGAGTCCAGGATCGAAAAACCACTATAACTGCTCCTATCCAAATATTGGCAACCCCCTAAATAATATGAACACTCACCAACTGATAATATTATATGCAAACTCTACTTGGCACTACCAAGAAGGAGGTGACCAAGGACAAAGATGAAATGCCAGAGGTGACACGGATCAGGTTTACCTCACCCTACTAAGACAAGATAATACGCAAGTTCAAGAATTAGGAACTTATTACCTTAAGAAAATGTTTAAAGAAAACGAAACACTGATAATATGCGATCCTACCATCTTTAACCAATCCAAGTCCAGAGAAGAAATAGGAGAATTACTAAAGAAACCAGTAAACTTTACAAAGTTATTCAGACAAGATATAGATGTCTGTAACCACTTTGCCTTAGGGTATGAAGCAAAATTATCCTTACCTAAAGAGACCCAAGGGAAAGAATGGGAAGATGTAAACCACAAGAGACAAACAAATGAATCCTGTTACTATTATTATAAAAATAACACCCATATAATTGGATGCACCGATAAAGCCACACAATGTTATAGTCCACCAGGATACAATACCGCTCTCCTCCAAAACCGCCCAAATGATAATAGAGCAAAAAGAAATGAAACCCATGGACCATGGTCCTGCAAAATTCCCAACTCAGGAAAAGTAGTATATATAGAACACGGTAGATTTAAATGTGGATACACTTATGAAGTTCCTTAGGATAATTACTATGAAAATAATACCAAAAAGTATAACACTGAGGCAGAAAACCCAGATGGAAATCAAACATCTAAATGGAAATCAGTATATCAAGACTGGAAAAAATTAAAATACTTCCTAAAAGACCCACAAAGATAGGGAACTGAAATAAAAGTAGAAAATACAACTCTGTACTGCTACCATTGGGGCAGGATGTACTGCTACAAAACAAAGCAGAATGCCACCTTTTGGGAACAATCTTCTCCTGATAGATGGCTGGTGATAACCACAAATCAAAAAAGCAGTAACAGCAACAATAATGATAATAATAATAATAATAGACAACATCAGGCAGAAGCATATATTAAGGATTTATTCAAAAATCAGAAAATACAATGGGAAAACTCAAAAAACCTAATAATAGAGGTGATAACAATCAAAAAAGACCAAGCCTGGCAAATTGCCTTTAATGACCTTAGAAATCAATTAAATGTAATAACTAGATGATGGTTGCATAACACCGTAAGAACAGAAAACAGGACAACAGCTGATTTAACCTCAAGGGTATACAGATCCCACGTGGAAAACAAAGATCAGCAACTAAAGATCTCACTAGTAGAGATCAAATCCATTCTCACAAACGAAAATTACGAAACTAAAATAAAACAACCAATTTGGCAAAGCCTAAAAAATGGGTGGCTGAAAAAGGAAAAATGTATTCAAATTAACAATCAGCCTCAACTGATCGAATTCTCTAATTTAATCCTATTAAAACCCTGTGATAATAACACCGTTCAAAATGTTAAAAAAGATTGCCAGATAGAGTACTTCCCATCTGGAAATACCTGGCTAACAAACCAGTCAAGAGAATTTAATGTTACGACAGGACATGTTGGATGTAATGGCAAAATTGTGAGACAAAACAGAGAAACTTATAAGAACCCGGCAGAAAAAATTAATCTAAAAATAGAAAAACCCAAACCTGACCTAGAACATTTAGAAAGAATGCTAACCATCTATTCAGAAAAGCAATGGATGGAGATAACCTTCTCGGGCCCAACGGATGACGAGAAGCTAAAGACCCTCCAGAACCTAATATCAAAAGAAAGGAAGGCTGACCAAAAAACTCTACAGGAAGAGATAAAAATATGGGTAGAAGAATCAAGAAAAAAATTGGTATGATAACTTGCATATTAATGCATGGACTATGTCAGTATTACAAACTACTGCAAACATTTGGGTGCAAATCTATGATTGGATTTATTGGATTCTAACATGGCTTGGCCTAGAATAACATACACTGCTCTTAGTGGGACTTATCCTACTCTGGGTGTTTGTGGTCGTAATTTGGCCATTTCTCAAGCCATTAATCAAGGGATTGATTCCAGAACGAAAATAAACCACATTCTGCTTCCTCGACCGGCAAGCATGGATGAAACCACAACCAAATACCAAGAAGTCCTAGACTTCCTGGGAAAACAAAACCAGTCATGCCCGTAGGTCTATGGGACGCCTACTGCCACCACCTACCCATTATAGGAGGAAACATTCTGAAAGGACTCCAGCTCCTTTGGGGCTTGGTAGAATATAAATGGGTCCATTTGACCCTAGGTATAGGACTAATTCTCACAATTATGATTGGCTTTGAATTTAAACAAAGAAAATTTCGAATTACTAAGGGAGAATGGGGATCGTTTTTAACACTGATCTCCTCAACCATAATCATATCTTTTAATTACGAACCAGAATGGGCCATTTCTTGTGCTACCATTCACTTGATTCTAAAGACATTAATTGTCTGTCCTTCGGTCTTAACACAGACCTCAAACCAGGATAAACCTTCGTTTGTCCAAACCAAAAACCAAACCAAACCTTTGAAACACAGACGCGACCCGTCTCTGGGTGACGCTAAACCAGAAAAACAAAATAAGTCCAAGCAGCTACCACCTTGGAAGAAACCAAAACCACAGAAAACCTGTGTACCAAAATGGAACCAAAAACTTACATTACTGGAACTCAACAAACCCTCTGCATCTATGCGAAAAAAAAACAACCTCAATATTCCTTTATCAATATCCAAAAATTAAAGAATGGGTAACTAGAAAGAAGGAAACCAACACCACACAGAATACGGATGGTGGACTGAGCCAAGAACAGTTCTAAAAGAACACAACATTGGACAATGTTTAAATTGTAATGGACATAAAAAGGCACAGAGACTAATATGCACATTTTGCTCAATGCTATTCGAAGAATTGAATATGAACACATTACTTTCTGTATGCAAACCAACAAAGATGTTGCCAGACCCAGATTTGATCAAAGGGGAACGCATTCGACAAACACCCCTTTCAAAAGAATATATGGTACAGTATGACCGTAGAAGAGGCCATAACCTGGCTGAACACTTAATGATTCTCTCCAAAGGAAAATATACCTTTGTGGACTGTCTGAACTATGTTGCAAAACTACAAAAGCGGAATGAAGAAAACCTAACTGACCTAAACATGCTCCGATCCAACATAAAACAAGACGAGTTTAATTACGTAACCAGAGAAGCCAACAGACCGTTACCTCATCCACAAATCGATATGATAACCGAATGGTCAAAATGGACATGGTCACCTAAAGCCATAGAAACGGTGGTAACTTATACATCACCGACCCATGATTGGAAATGGACGGAAAGAGAATATAAGAACCCATCTGGATACAATGACTGCCTCCTGAGGGAACTCCGGAGACAACACAAAATATCCCTGTACATGGCATGCGAAAGAGACCGCAAACAGGATCTCAAAGACTACCATGAGTACAAAATGAGGATTCTGAATGAAAGACCAAAACGGATGGTCCAACAAACTTCATGGTATAGTTGGAAACACGATGGCTGTCAAGACCCCGAACCAAAACCAACATGGAAACCAGAGGTCCGGCTCTTTGACCACCAACATGATTGGAAACGAAATCCACTGATGAAATTCGTCGGAACCCCAACAACTGAATCTGATCATGAAACCCGCCATGGGAAGTCTGACTCAGAATGATTTCGCATAATTAAATGAAATGTATGCGTTGATTTAATGTTGCCTTTTCCGCTTTACTCACAATAGGTCTCATAATAAGAGCGTCAACTGCAACAAACTACACCGCTGATGAATAAAGTGAAGATAATAATAATGGAGCGCAGAAAAACAAAAAATTCCTGATACATGCTGCTATTGGTACAACAATCATTGTAGAACTCTGTTCAGCTATCATTTGAACTTTTTAAAGACACATGGGGAAATCTCGCTTTTCAAGAGGGGGATGTCACGGGATCCATTACTTCTTCATGAAAAGACTCGATTCCTCTGTGGAATTTTACCTGATTATATTATATTGTATAAGATTAAGCTTAACAGCAATGATGCTATTAACTCGTTAAGTGTCATGGGATTCATCTACTTCTTCATGAAAAGACTCAATTCTTCTGTGGAATTTTACCTGATTATATTAGATTGTAGCAACAATGATACTATTAACTCTTTATTGTATTTTAGCCTAGCAACAATTAAGTATAACTATGGCTACGTGGCAGCTGCTCTTTACCAGCTACTTATCAGCTACTTATTGTTTTCTCAGCTAATTAAGTGTTTAACGCGACCTTTAAACAATGCTGACCGAGGCACAGTTTGAGATTCCAGTTCTTTAAACAAATGATGTAATTGCTTAACTTAGACTGTAAGGGATAAAAAGCAGAGCTAAACAGACAGAACTCACTCTTGTCTTGAAACACAGACAATGAATCACCCAACCATCCTCTGAACCACCAGGCTTGCAGAAAAGACACATTTGTGCAAAATACAGACCGATCGGATGAAGCATACGGACGGCTAAGAGCTTGCTGAAATACGCCTGCCTAAAAGATTCTCGGTTGAGGCACTGCATTCTAGCCTGAAGAAGATACAATCTGAACCAACTGGCTGAAACACGCTAGTCTAAGAAGATCCCATTTGGGACACTCAGGTATTAAGCTCTGCTTTTATCCTAGGTATCTTTTAAGAACATTCAAAAAGGCTGTAACGATTGTGATTAACTGAAAACATCTGATTGTGAGTATTCAACTTATTATAGTGATAAATTTCTATTATATTTTACACCACACACTTCGTATTCGCCGAACCTTTATTTGATAAGATATGTTTACCCTTGTGTTGGTATGTTAAGTCTAGAACTTAGCTGAGAAGGCATTAGGATTGACTTAAAGTGAATCCCTCTCACTCCTAGGTGAAAGGATAAACTGAAGGGACCTAGAGACCTGCGATAAACCCAGCCGAGTTTGTAGCTATCAGGACCATACAGTCAATAGGGACCACTGGTAAACTTGACAGGTAACGGCCTCAGGTATATGCCCGAGGTACTGTAGTTTAATCCGGTAGTAACCCATACCTATTGAGGATATCCACCTGAATAACATAACACACAGCTCTTCCCCTTCCTGCCGATGTGGTCCCAATCTTTGAACTGTGAAGAGACAGGTGTACAGATGTTTCCTCTAAGCCAGTACCGTTTCCTCTGAGCCTGTACCATTTCCTCCTCTGTGATCATGGTGTGGATTAGACTGGTGCATGTACAGATTGCTTTACATTGTTGGAGAACATGTTATTGCTACTTTTTATGGTGCATGTTTTACAATATTGAATACGAGTTTGAAAAGAGCATTTGGTTCTCAAATGTTTGAAATAATCACTTCAAGTTTGAAAAGAACATAGAATGTAGAACAAAGAACAGTACAGCACAGGAACAGGTCAGTCTAAACGAATCCCATCCACCTGCACATGGCCAATATTCCTCTATTCTCTGCCTGGTCATGTGCCTCTCTAAATGGCTTTTAACATGTTGCTTCTTTATCTGCTTCAACTAACTCCCCTGGAAGCGCATTACAGACATCTTCCATCCTCCGTGTAAAAATCTTGCCTCACACATATCCTTTAAACTTTCCCCTTTCACCTTCAAGCCATAATCCCTAGTATTTGGCACTTGCACCCTTGAAAAGAGTCTGACTATCCATCCACTCCATGCCTCTCATAATTTTATATGTTGCTATCAGATTGTCCATCAGCCTCCGATGCTCTGATGAAAGCATTCCAAGTTTGTTCAATATTTCCTTATAGCTAATATACTCCAATCCAGTATACATCTTGGTGAACCTCTTCTGCTCCCTCTCCAAAGCCTCACATCCTTCCTATCATGCAGTGACCAGATAACAGCTCTTTTTGTCTAATTTTTGTCAAATTGTTCTGTACAAAAGAACTGGTTCTATGTGAACCTTTCACACATCAAATTAATCTCTAGAGCAGCTAACAGTCCTGCTGGAACTCTTAAACATTATTTCCTGACTAATTAATTACTCATTCTTTGCAGGTAACACAGGAATATATAAGACTTAGCTCAATAATGATTTTCGATAGCAAAGATCCTATTTTTGATATAGAGATGTCTTTCTTGTGGTTGTCATTCCTACAGTGTGGGAAGAGGCTGCTCAGTCCATCAAATCTATACTAATCCTCCAAAGATTGGTATCCCACCCAGATCCCTACCCTAAGCCCTCATTTACTATGGCTAATCCGCCTGGCTTGCTCATCTGTAGTCACTGCGTAGCCAATCTACTTAACCTAAACATCTTTGGACTGTGGGATGAAACTGGAGCACTGTATGGAAACACCTGCAGAGAACATACAAGCTCCACAGGATGGGCTTGAACTCAGGTCCCTGGCACTGTGGGGTAACAGTGCTAACTGCTGAGCCACCATCCTACCAGTTCCTTGAGTCCAAAGAGATTGAAGACTCTTTGAGCTCTGATATATCCTTCTCTTAGAAGTTCAACTGCTGTTCTCCTCTCTTTAAAAAAAAACTGCGGAAAGTTCAAAAGAAAAACTACTGGGTAAGTATTTGGAAGAGAAAATATAGATTAACATTTTGAGTGGGCTGTTTCATCGGAAAACTTCCACTGTTTTTTTAATTATATTATTATTGGATCCTTTTCCTGGCATCAGATTTAAGCTCTTCTCTACAGGCAGATTGTTTTTAATTGCTCTGCTATCTCATTCCATGCATTGTCACATACTCGGCTCACACTGCTACCAGGAATAGCAAACCATTCCTTAAGTATCTCATCAGTAGTAATTCCACCTCCTGTTCAGTGGATTGGGGTTTAGGATTCATTTTGGCTGAAGAAGCGACTTTTGCCAATTTGGACAGTTAATGTTCCTATGCAGTAACATGCAAAGAGGCAGACAGGTTGGCAAACTAATTAATCCAAGTGTTGGCATCAATTTGAATTTCTTGATTCTACTTATTGCATGTGTTAAATTCATGTTTGGGAATGGGGAAACTTAGGTTGGAGACTCGAGTGAATAGTTCAGAATGTTCTAATCATTTTTTGCTGATTAGTTTTAATGATTGGACTTCCAACAAGCAATCATCACAAAATTTATACATAATGGCAAAAAGTCAAATTTAGTCAAAATGTAAGGGACTAGGTTTTATATGTTTGATATTTTGGAGCGGTTGAAAGACAGAGAGATTGAAAGACAGTCTCACATTGCCTCCCTACCTCAGTGCTGCCAGGTCTGAAACTGTTCCCACCAGCCTTTAAAAAGAAGGGTTTTGTGATTTACACATGAAAGAAGTGAAACTATCACTGTATTCTAACAGATGAAAGGCTTAACAGACAATCAATTTTTCAATGTATAATTTCAGTTACATCACACTGCAAATTTTTGCTATAAATTCTGTGTTACGATTGAGCCCTCCACAATCACCTGATGAAGGAGCGTCGCTCCGAAAGCTAGTGTGCTTCCAATTAAACCTGTTGGACTATAACCTGGTGTTGTGTGATTTTTAACCCCCTAATGTAGCTGTAAATATGTTGCTGGAAAAGCGCAGCAGGTCAGGCAGCATCCAAGGAGCAGGAGAATCGACGTTTCGGGCATAAGCCCATCATCAGCTCTGATACTCCAGCATCTGCAGACCTCACTTTTTTCCCCCTAATATAGTGTAAATAAACCAAAGAGTTGATTAAACACCTTCAAAAACTATTTTTTAATAATATGCTTCAACAAGTTGTTGGAGGGAATCCTGAGGGGCAGGATGTACATGTATTTGGAAAGGCAAGGACTGATTAGGGATAGTCAACATGACTTTATGCATGGGAAATCATGTCTCACAAACTTGAATGAGTTTTTTGAAGAAGTAACAAAGAGAATTGATGAGGGCAGAGCGGTAGATGCGATCTATATGGACTTCAGTAAGGCGTTCGACAAGGTTCACCATGGGAGACTGGTTAGCAAGGTTAGATCTCACGGAATACAGGGAGAACTAGCCATTTGGATACAGAACTGGCTCAAAGGTAGAAGACAGAGGGTAATGCTGGAGGGTTGATTTTCAGACTGGAGGCCTGTGACCAGTGGAGTGCCACAAGGATCGGTGCTGGTTCCATTACATTTCGTTATGCTCAGATCCAAATCATTTATATAAATAAGAGGTATAGTTAGTAAATTTGCAGATGACACCAAAATTGGAGGTGTAGTGGACAGTGAAGAAGGTTACCTCAGATTACAATGGGATCTTGATCAGATGGGCCAATGGACAGTGGCAGATGGAGTTTAATTTAGATAAATGTGAGGTGCTGCATTTTGGGAAAGCAAATCTTAGCAGGAATTATACACTTCATGGTAAAGTCCTAGGGAGTGTTGCTGAACAAAGAGACCTTGGAGTGCAGGTTCATAGCTCCTTGCAAGTAGAGTCGCAGGTAGATGGGATAGTGAAGAAGGCATTTGGTATGCTTTCCTTTAGTGGTCAGAGTATTGAGTACAGGAATTGGGAGGTCATGTTGTGGCTGTACAGGACATTGGTTAGGCCACTTTTGGAATATTGCATACAATTCTGGTTTTCTTCCTATTGGAAAGATGTTGTGAAACGTGGAAGAGTTCAGAAAAGATTTACAAGGACATTGCCAGGGTTGGAGGATTTGAGCTATAGGGAGAGGCTGAACAGGCTGGGGCTGTTTTCCCTGGAGTGTTGGAGGCTGAGGGGTGACCTTGTAGAGGTTTACAAATTATGAGGGGCATGGATAGAATAAATAGACAAAGTCTTTTCCCTGGGGTGGGGAGTCCAGAACTAGAGGGCATAGGTTTAGGTTGAGAGGGGAAAGATATAAAAGAGACCTAAGGGGCAATTTTTCATGCAGAGGGTGGTGCGTGTATGGAATGAGCTGCCAGAGGAAGTGGTGGAGGCTGGTACAATTGCGACATTTAAAAGGCATCTGGGTGGATATATGAATAGGAAGGGTTTGGAGGGATATGGGCTGGGTGCTGGCAAGTGGGACTAGATTAGGTTAGGATGTCTGGTCAGCATGAATGAGTTGGACTGAAGGGTCTGTTTCTGTGCTGTACATCTCTATGACTCTATGACTCTAAGTACTGATACGCCAGGTGGAACCTGAACCCAGACATTCCAGTCCAGAGGTAAGGACAATACCACTGCACCATAACACTTCAAAAGCTTCCAACTGGAATATCCAGTGCAGGCACAATGGGCCAAATGGCCTCCTTCTGCACCATGATACTTCTCTGATTCTATAACTGTTTATTTGCAAATTTGATAAAAGCTGGGATTCAACTTTTACATGAGATTGACCATTACTCATATCGAGAGTGTGGTGCTAGAAACGCACAGCAGGTCAGGCAGCATCTGAGGAGCGAGACAATTGATGTTTTATACATAAGTCCTTCATCAGGAATTACTCAAATCGACACAATATTATATTTTCTGTGTCGGTGATTAATATTCACTATTAGCACGCATTTACAGCTGGAAGTAGTTTATTTGTTCACAGTGTAATTCTCTGCCTTCTCCTTTGATGTTACAAGGAGGAAGTAATTTTTATAAGCAGAAACAGTTACTGCAGATATACATAATAAGGGGAGAAAGTGAGAAAATAAACTGAACTGTATCACATTTGGATTTTTAAATTCTTGGCCTGGAAGGAATTTTTGTTGCACCTATGTTATGTTATTGATAAAAGGACACGTTCAGCCTACAAAATATTGACTCCAGGAGATGCACAAGTTATTTAGAACATTGTTAGGTTGGCTTGTGTTGAATACCAATTGAACCAGACACTAAGCTGTCTAGTTTTGTGCAGTGCCCTAATGTTGAGACAACAGGCAATCATTGAGTGAATCCCACAGCACGTTTTCTTTGACCATTTAGGTACTTTCAAAACATAGTCACTGTTGTTTTGTAAGGAATGGTGGCAGCCAAATTGTGCACAGTAAAATCCCACAATGAGTCAGAGTCATAGAGACTTACAGCACGGAAACAGACCATTCAGTCCAATCCGTCCATGCCGACCAGATATCCCAACCCAATCTAATCCCACCTGCCAGCACCCGGCCCATATCCCTCCAAACCCTTCCTATTCATATCCCCATCCAAATGCGTCTTAAATGTTGCAATTGTACCAGCCTCCACCACTTCCTCTGGCAGCTCATTCCATACACGCACCATCCCTTGGCACAGTCTAATGACTCAGGGACAGAAAAGTGTCACGTGTAAATGACCTGCTCTCCAATTCTTCCAAATGCTCTCACACTGTTGGTTGGTAGACCAGTGATCTTTGCCCTCACTGCACAGTCTGATTTACAAAAGGGAACTGTAGATGTTGGTCCCTGCTCCTTTTAAAGGTGAATTATCCATCTGTGGTTTCAGAAGCAGATCAATAACATTGCTATTGTATTCAGTGATTAATGGCTGACATTTTAGGATTAAAAAGAGAAAATAACTTACAGGCTAGAGAAAAGGAGGTATAAAGCAGGGACATTAAACCTCACATGAACATGCAGGACAGAGGCACTGGAGGAATTAAATTCTTTAAAATGGGAAATGCTCTTCCAAGTTGCTGTGTGTTTAACTCGAGCAGTTGGTGGCAGTGGGCAGGAGGCCTGGCCTAGAGAGGTGACTGGGTCAGCAGCGGTAGTACAGTGACTGATGCTGCATGCTTCAGGTTTCAGTATTTGGATTTAATGGCTTTGGTCCTGGTTTGCTAGAGCTTGAGAACTCAATAGATGAAGTGAGGTGACAATTACTGGCTGCAACAGGCAAGTTACCTTTCCAGCATTGCTTGTGGGCTGGGAAGTAAGGAATCCTTCCCCATTAGTCCACACAGATATAGTTAGTAAGTTTGCAGATGACACCAAAATTGGAGTTGTAGCGGACAGTGAAGAACATTACCTCAGATTACAACAGGATCTGGACCAGATGGACCAATGGGGTGAGGAGTGGCAGATGGAATTCAATTTAGATAAACGTGAGGTGCTGCATTTTGAGAAAACAAATCTTAACAGGACTTACACAGTTAATCGTAAGGTCCTAGGGAATGTTGCTGATCACAGAGACCTTACAATGTATGTTCATAGCTCCTTGAAAGTGGAGTCGCAGGTAGATAGGATAGTGGAGAAGGCATTTGGTATGCTTTCCTTTATTGGTCAGAGTATTGACTACAGGAGTTGGGAGGTCCTGTTGCGGCTGTACAGGACATTGGTTAGGCCACTGTTGGAATATTGCGTGCAGTTGTGGTCTCCTTTCTATAGGAAAGATGTTGTGAAACTTGAAAGGATTCAGAAAAGATTTTCAAGGATGTTGCCAGGGTTAGAGGATTTGAGCTATAGGGAGAGGTTGAATAGGCTGGAGCTGTTTTCCATGGGGTGTTGGAGGCTGAGGGATGACCTTATAGAGGTTTACAAAATCATGAGGTGCATAGATAGGATAAATAGGCAAAGTTTTCCCTGGGGTGGGGGAGACCAGAACTAGAAGGCATAGGTTTAGGGTGAGAGGGGAAAGATATGAAAGAGACCAAAGGGCCAGCTTTTTCATGCAAAGGGTGTAATGTGTATGGAATGAGCTGCCAGAGGAAGTGGTGATGGCTGGTACAATTACAATATTTAAAAAGCATCTGGATGACATATGAATAGGAAGTATTTGGAGGGACATGGGGGCAAGTGGTACTAGATTGAATTGGGATATCTGGTCAGCATGGACGAGTTGGACCAAAATGTCTGTTTCCATGCTGTACATTTCTATGACTCTATAAATGAAGCTGCAATGATTTGACTATCTTCATGACTTAATGCTAGAACTATCTTATCATCCAGTGTCCTGTTTCATCCAAGTTTTTATCTCACCTGTGATTCAATTCTTACTTGCAATCTGACTACTAATAATCCCACACTGTGCTCTAGTATCCCCACAGGCTGAACCTATCAGCGTTCCAGACCCAGATGAAGTTTTTGAGACCTCATTTTCTGCCTGGGCTCCCTATAGACTTCAGGACTTGATATTGAGTTCAATCATTTTAGAATCTGATCGCCTTCTATTATGTCCTTTACCCACCCCCACACCCCAGATCTTGTCATGAAATGGGCTACTTTCAGCACAGCCAACTCACATCCACCTACATACGGTCCACATTATCAGCTTTTCCTTCTCCCTGGCATATCATCAACCAATCCTTTGTCTGTCTGTCATTCTTTCTCTTTTTGTGCTCCAAATCCATCTGATCACTCAATTCTTTTCCCCATCCCACCTCCTGTCTTCAGCATGAAGAACGCCTTTTCCTAACTACTACCAGTTCTGAATAAAGGTCTCTGCTTTTGGCTCTGCTTTCTCTCCACAGATGCTGCCAGACCCGTTGAGTTCCTCCAGCAAATTCTGTTTCCATTTCACATCTCCAGCATCCGCAGCTCTCTGTTTTATGCATACACAATTCAATTGCTCCCACCCTCATTTGTTTGTTCAGTCTGATCCAGCCTTTTAATCTGGCCAGCAGGTGGACAGGGGAATGGGATAATAAATCAGGAACATGGGTGTAAAGGATGCAGGAGCAGTGTTGAGTCATTTGATACTCTGAGCCAATTCCACCATTAAATAAGATCGTGGCTGATCTGAATATAATGGCTCTGAAAGAGTTAATGTTTGAGCTACACTGAGCTTCACCCTGTTGGATGATTTCACATGGAGGCTGGGTGAAGTCTTCTGATGACAACACACATTTCTTCTCTTCCTCTTGTTAACAACGATTAATATGCCTAAGAGTTGACATAGTTTGTATATAGTTACTGCAATGTAATAAGCTACATCTCGTTGTAAAAGACAGGAACTTCTTTTACTGAGACTTGCTTTTGGTCGATCCTCCACCACTGACTGCTGAGCAGCTCCTTAGACTAGATTATTATGGGATGGAGAATTAGTGGTGACTCTCTACCCAACCACAAGCCAATAGTGGTTTCTATTCGGTCAACACATTGTGTTAGAACAGATCTATTGTGGTCTGAAACATACTTTCTTGTCTACCACAAACACCACACCCTTCCACCACATCCTTAAAATCCTAATTTATCAAAGTTCAATTAATATTTAACAGAAGCTCTATTTTCTCTAAATTCCTGGATATTCCCGCTGCTAAAGTTGACCCCAGGTCTAGATTAGAGTGGTGCTGGAAAAGCACAGCAGGTCAAGCAGCATCCGAGAGGCAGGAAAATTGACGTTTCGGGCAAAAGCCCTTCATCAGGAACCAGGTGCTTCCACTCTGCAGGCACCCTGCCTCTATTCCTAATGAAGGGCTTTTGCCCGAAACGTCGATTTTCCTGCTCCTCGGATGCTGCCTGACCTGCTGTGCTTTTCCAGCACCACTCTAATGTAGACTCTGGTTTCTAGTATCTGCAGTCCTTGTTTTTACCTAGCTAAAGAAGACCCATTCTATTCTTTAAATTTGTAATATTGTGAGCACTTGGAATATTGTGAGCAGTTTCGGGTCTCATATCTAGGGAAGGTGTGCCTACCTTGGAGGGGGTCCAGAGGAGGTTTACAAGAATGATCCTGGGGATGAAGTCTTGTCATATGAGGAGCAGTTGAAGATTCCAGGCCAGTGCTTGATGGATTTTAGAAGGATAAGGAGGAATCTCATTGAAACTTATGGAATACTGAGAGACTTGGATAGAATGGATGTGGGGAAAATGTTTCCACCAGGAGGAGAGACTGGGAAATGAAGGCACAGCCTCAGAGTGAAGGGAAGAATTTCTTCAGCCAATGGGTGGTAAATCTGTGGAACACATTGCCACAGAAGGCATGAAGGCCAAGTCACTGAGTGTATTTAAACAGAGGTAGATGGGTCCTTGATTAGTTGTGGGAGGAAAGGCAGGAGAATGGGGTTGAGAACCATATTGAATGGAGGAGGACACCCAATGGGCTGAATAGCCCAATTCTGTTCTTACATCTGATGGTTTTATGCTCTTTCCCACCTTCCCCATGAATATCGTTGCAAATATGAAATGTAATATCAAGGAATCATCTCCTCAAATGACTTGATTTCTATTGTTAACAAATGCAAATCAGACAATATGATGCTTTTAATGTGTTTTCATTTGATTTCATTATGAACACCTCATGGTGTCATTTGGATTCTTGCAATCTTGTGCAATTAGATTGCCTCAATATTCTCGGCTGTGAACAAATTAATGACCACGCTTAATAACACACCATGCTCAACCACTCTTGGTGTCTTAGCTGACTGCCACATTTTCCCCATTCCCGTTACATGATCTCTTGCCCAGTACTGCGTTTCCTCAGCAGCCAAGGCCAAGTACTAATGAAACTGAATAGCAATAATGGCAGCAGGAGGCACACAGCCTGAATGCAGGGATTTAAATAGGCTGACTGCCCTGAGGCTGGATTCCAGGTGAACCAGATGTTCGCCAGTTTGGGATTGGAATCCAATTTGGTTGGCAGACAGATACACAGGATGTGTTGAATAAAAGATGCAATTAAGCCTCAAACACAAATATGTTCAAGGTTAAGGTAATGTGGCATGCTGCTCATTCCGCAATACCTCTTAAACAACCTGCATTTAGATAGTGCCTTTCTAAAACTACAATTGAAGCCAAAAGAGCAAGAGCAAGGACAACTAAAGGCAGACTATAAATGCTGGCAACAGCTAGCGATGCCCATGTTCCAAGGATGAATGAGAGAAGTACAGCCACTTGTGCAATTGTGCACAGAAACACTCCCACAAATCGCAAGGAGATAGTGACCAAAACATCTGTTCTACTGCTCATTGTTCACCATGAGTATCATGGGATATGGGTTTTTGGAGTTAGATCACAGATCAACTAAAATCATATTGAATGGTGGAACCACTTCAAGGGAATAAATGACTTGCTCTAGAATCACAGGATAATACAGCATAGAAGGGACCCTTCAGCGCATCAAGTCTCTACTGCCAAAGCTACTCTAAATCTCCACTAACCCCACTTTCCTGCACTAGCCTATACCCTTGAATGTTATGACAATGCAACTGCTCATCTAAGTACTTTTTAAAAGATTGGGAGGTTACCTGCCGTGACTATCCTCCCAGGCATAGCATTCCAGACTCACAGCAACCTCTAGAAGAAAAGATTTTTCCTCAACTCCCCTTTAAATCCCCTGCCTTTCTCCATAAAATAACCTTGTTATTGACCCTTCAACTAAGGGGAAACAGCTGCTTTCTACTCACCCTGTCCATACACTCTCATAACCTTATACATTTCTGTCAGGTTTCCCCTTCAACCTTCCTAAAGAAAATAACCCAAGGCTATCCAAAGCTCTTCATAACTAAAGTGTCCAATCTCAGGAAACATCCTGGTGAATCTTTTCTGCACCCCCTCCAGTGTAATCACAACCTTCCTCTAGTGCGGAGACCAGAAGTGCACACAGTACTCCAGCTGGGGCCTAACCAAAGTCCTGTACAGCTCCAACATCACCACCCTGTTCTTATAATCTATGCATCGACTGATTAAGGCAAAGTTCCGAATGCCTTCTTAACTACCCCTGTAACCTACCCCTGCCACCTTCAGGAGTATGTGCTCAAACATTCAAGATCCCTCTGTTCCTCTGAGGGGGCTTCTGAATGTCTTGCCATTCATTGAATACCCACTGTTCCTATCTTTCTCAGTTGTAAGTGGATGGAGTAAGGTTTCAAATGGGCCGTGATATAATTGAATGGTACAAGAAGCTCAAAGCACTCACTTTTTACACATAACCAATCATTCCAATGAAACAATCTTCAAATTAACAGTTCCAAAGGGACAAAGTAAATGTTGATTTTAAACTCTTAACAAAAAGAATGTACAACATGAGATCTGTGCCTTTGCAGCATGGCGACTGAAGAATTGCTCCTTATACAGGTTTCTCCTCTTCTCTCCAGCATTTCTAACGTTCTAGACCAGAGACACTGGTATTGTTCCTCTTGGTGAGAAAATTAAGAAAAAACTTAATCAACATGTTCGAAATGATAAGACAATTGCAGAAAATGAATATGGAGAAGTTGTTGCCAGGAGTCAATAAATTTAAAGAAATTGGTTCCAGCGTCAGAGGGTAGCTGGGAGCTCTGGAGAGGCAAAGGCCTAGTGGTATTATTGCTGGGCTATTAATCCAGAAATTCATAGAACATAGAACATTGCAGTGCAGTACAGTCCCTTTGGCCCTCGATGTTGCGCCGCCCTGTCATACTAATCTGAAGCCCATCCCATCTACACTATTCCATGTACGTCCATATGCCTGTCCAATGACGACTTAAATGCACTTAACCCTGGCAAATCTACTACCGTTGCAGGCAAAGCATTCCATACCCTTGCTACTCTCTGAGTAAATTCAGCTAATGTTCTGGAGACCCAGGTGCAAATATTGCCATAGTAGATGATGGAATTTGAATTCAACAAAGAATCTGCAATTAAGGGTCGAATGATGACCATGTAATCCATTGTCAGAAATACCTATCTGGTTCACTAATGTCGCTTTAGGGAAGGAAACTGCCACTCTTACTTGGTCTGGCCTACCTGTGACTCCAGACTCCTAATAATGTGGTTGACTCTTAATTGCCCTCTGGGCAATTGTGCATTAGCATTAAATGCTAGAGGTGCATAGCCATAGACACCCACATCTTGTAAATGAAATTATTTAAAAGGAATTTTTTTGTTCACTGTGCTCTGAATTGGAAAGCATTGTCTGAAATTCAGTAATAAAAGGAAAAGAAATGCAAGATCATGAGGCAAGTGGAAAGAATTGGGACTGATTGGATAATGCTTTCAAAAACATGACACATATATGATGGACTGAATGGCCTCTTTCTGTGCTATATGATTCTGCGATTTTTGTCTGAAGAGGCCTATTCAATAGTCAACAGAGGAGGATTTGTTAGCATTCAACCTACTGCCTACTCAGAAAGATTAGAAAGGCCATGTGGAACTATTCAAAGATGAGCAAAAGGGACGGGTTCAAATTTCCAATATTTCTTTTGTGAAAAAGTGTTTCCCGATTTCTCCCTTGTAGAGCCTTGTTCTAATTTTAAGCCCAATTAAACATTGTTGAAGAACGATGCTGGCGTAGAGAAAAAAAAACTGAACACTACAAGATTCTGGAGGCATCTGGGAGAATTTCCATCACTCCAATCAAAACTCAGAACAGCAATGAGACAGGATTGACTGATATATATTTTCATGTGATTGAAACTTTATTGTGTTTAGCTTTCGTAAATGATTCATACTTATGGTATCTGGTGTTAAGTTTATTGACCTGTAATTGTGTTGTGTTATAGATCTGGGGCTTCAAAATAAGGATATCTAATAATGGTAATGTTATTTTCTGTAAATTACGTTTCGAATTTGCCTGCTTTGATCCATTGTGTATAGTTTTGCAAAGTGAAATATGAAGATCCAATCCAGTTCAATTCTCATACAAATGCACGGTAGACAATTCTCCCCAATTCATCTTGACACTGATCTGGATAATTTCGACTGTGAACAGTTTTGGGTCTCTTATCTAAGGGAAGATATTGGAGGCATTGGGAGCAGTCCAGAGAAGGATAACTAGGGCTGATATCAGGAATGGAGGAATTGTCTTATGAAGAGAAGTGAGTAGTTTAGCTTGTACTTAGAATATAGAAGAATGAGAGCTGACCTAATGGTAATGTACAAGATTCTTAGAGGAATTGACAGAGTAAATCCTTGTAGGAAAGGTGAGGAACAGAAGAAATAATCTCAGAATAGGGGCTCACATTTAATAGTGATAAGGAGAAGGTTCTAGCAGAGACCACAGGGCTGGTGGAGGCTGAATCATTAAGTATGTTCAAATGTGAGATGGACAGATTTTTAATCAGTGAGGGAATCAAGTTTTGCAGGAAAAGATGGGAAAGTGGAGTTGAGGATTATCAAATCAGCCATGGTCTCATTGAATGGTGGAACAGCATTGAAGGGCTGAATGGCCTATTTCTGCTCCGATGTCTAACAGTTCTGGATGTACCTTCATAGAATCATAGAATCCCTAGAGTGTGGAAATAGGCCTTTCAGCCCATCAAGTCCACACCAATGTCCTGTGACTGGAATATCTGGGGAGAAGTTTATTTACAAAGCACAATTCTGGTTATGCACACTCTATCAGTAGACCAGATTACCAGCTCCATGGCCAAGCAGTGATCTTCAGTGCAGTCGATGAAAAATCAACAGCTAAGCCATGCAAGATGGCTTCCCCTGGGGAATTAAGGCAAATTAATTTTGAAGTCTCTAAGTTTATTCCCCATCTTGTCCTTTCTCCAGATTCTGCTAATGTGCTGGCTTATCTGTCACCATGCAGTTTTAGAACTTGAAACCATAGACCACCTTTTCTCTCCATGGGTGTGGACTGACCTGGTTTTCATTGCTAGCCATTAAAGAGACATGGCACATGGACTGGGTGATCTGATTGTTTGGAATTTAGCTGTAAACATCCTGTCTTGGGTTGGGTAGGGAAGGATTTGTTATTTCAGTTTTGCCTGTCTCTGATCTGTTTGAGAAAGTTCCAAACTGGACAAGAGGCAAAGGAACAGGGTGAGGTTTGCAAAGATCAGTGTTTGAAGCATCACCTATGGGAGGTGGATATCTGGAAAGCCAAGGTTGTAAGATGCCTGTGATTTCCTGGTGTACACTTTCACAGCTGCAGCATTCGGGACATTTGGAAAATTACACCTCAGTAATTTAATTGTCTGCTTTTGAAGTTTCATGAGAACTTTGAATAGACTTGTCTCCCTCTTGGCTCCTGTGTTCCACCACTCTTTCCTTCTCTCTGTGACCACTTCCACTTCCACCAAACAGTGTGCCTCAACACGTCTTCATCATGTCTGGGCTCAACTATCACAAACCTCTTCTAGGTGAAGAGAGGTTGGTCAGACTGGGATTGCTTTCCTTGGAGCAGAGGGGACTGGGGGGGTACATGACTGAGATGTATAAAATTGTGGTAACAATAGGCAGGGCAAACAGGGGGAGGTTTTCTGCTTGGTGGAAGGATCGATGACCTGGAAGGGGGGAACATAGATTTAAGGCAGGGGACAAGACAGTTGAAGGAGGTGTGAGGAAAATCTTGCTCACCCCGAGGGTGGTGGGGATCTGGAACGCACTGCTTATGAGGGTGGTAGAGACAGAAATACGCATAATATTGAACAACATGGTGGCACAATGGTTAGTACTGCTGTCTCCCAGCACCAGGGACCTGGGTTCAATTCCAGCCTTGGGTGACTGGCTGCGTGGAGTTTGCGTGCTCCCTGTGTGGGTTTCCTCTGGGTGCTCCAGTTTCCTCCCACATCCATAGATGTGCAGATTAGGTGGATTGGATATGGGAAATGCAGGGTAATAGGGTAGAGGTCTGGATGGGATGCCCTTCAGATGGTTGGTGTGGATATGGGAAATTCAGGGTTATAGGGTAGAGGTCTGGATGAGACGCCCTTCAGGTGTGGACTTGATGGGCCAAATGGCCTGCTTCCACACTGGAGGGATTCTAAGTATTGAGATGTGCACTTGCAATGCCAAGGCTATTGGACCACATGCTGGAAAATGGCATTAGAATAGTTAGGTAGTCGGTTGTGATCGGCCAAAGAGCCTCTCTCTGTGCTCTGTAGATCTCTATGATACCATGTCAACACCAAGAAGAACAACTCAGGAACTGGTTACATCATCCCTGGAATAGTCCTCTTCATCCAGATGGGTGGCACTTACCTCATGATATCAGTTAACTCTTTCAGTTCCTAATTACCTTTGTACAAAGATTTGGCTTCGATAATGGAGAGTTCAATCAAAAGGAGTGTGCATCAAATGTTGTATCAATCTTGCTAATTCCCAAATGAAAGAATCAAGTGAAAATTGTTGCTCGCTGAAAAGCGTGTTTGTGTCTGAAAACTGCAGCAATGGCACTTTTAAAAATTGTGGCTATTTTCTGAGTGGACAATCTTATTTTCCTTTGATCACAATATTCTTCATAGCAGACCCACCCAGTCTAAACAGCTGAATGTCATTATGGTTTGACCAAGGGGACAGCACACAACAATTTATCTCTTTCAATGTAATTGTGTGAGGGAAAAATTGCTGACGGCATCTTGGAAGAACAGTGCAGTGACGGTATTAACTGCTGATGGTCACAGTGCTTTCATATTCTGCGAGATTGACACAATCTCACTGAGGGAAGAGATGAATGGAATCTGAAACTTTAGAAGCTCAGGATAATGAAGCAAAATTAACACAGATTTTATTTTAAAAAAGCCACCGTGCATAATGATATTTTCCATCTTCAAATCAATCAGTGATAACTGAAGCAGGTAATGAAAAGATAAAAAATGCCCTTTAAAGACCGTTCAGGGATATTCTTAAGCCTCCTTTTCATGACCTTTAAGTTGCGCTAATTATGTACAAGGACAGTAATTTCAACTTCTAATAATTAAGGAGGTTTCAATTGACCTTGAGAGGACTTTCCCTTTTTTAACTGAACTACTGACTTAATCAATGTCAAATTTTGCCTGGTAACACTCATATGTTTTATTACTGGAAATGTACAATGTAAATATAAGCACCTGTCAAGTAAAAGAAGGATTTGCATTTATATAGCAGCCTGCACGAATTCAGAATTTCACGCAGTGTTTTGATGCTGCATTATGATGAGCTTAAAAATGTGTTGCTTGTAAAGCGCAGCAGGTCAGGCAGCATCAAAGGAACAGGAGAATCGACGTTTCGGGCATAAGCCCTTCTTCAGGAATCCTGAAGAAGGGCTTATGCCCGAAACATCGATTCTCCTGTTCCTTGGATGCTGCCTGACTTGCTGCGCTTTTCCAGCAACACATTTTTAAGCTCTGATCTCCAGCATCTGCAGTCCTCACTTCCTCCTAGTTGCATTATGATGTACTGCTGTGTTGCACGGAACTCTGCAGCCAATTTTCATATAACAAACCTTCTACAAATATCAAAATGATAATGATTAGATCATTTACATTCATGATGCATGGTTGGGGGCCAAAATACTGGAGAAAAATCCCCATCTCTTCTCTATAGGAGAGACAACAGCTTAGTGGTATTATCTCTAATCTGCTAATCTAGAAATCCAGGTCAGGTTCTGGGCACCTGGGTTCAAATCCTGTCACGGTAGATGGTTGAGGTTGGATTCAATTAATCTGGAATTAGAAGCCCTAATGATGACCAGGAAACTGATGACGATTGCCAGGAGAAAACAACTCACCTGGTTCACTGATGTCCTTTAGGGAAGGAAACTGCCATTCTTACCTGGTCTGGTCTCAATGTGGCTTCAGAATGACAACAATGTGGCTGAGTCGAAACTGTGCCCTGGGAAATTAATGGCAACAAATGCTGACCCAGTCAGTGACACCCATGTCCCATGAATGAATTTTTAAAAAATCCTTTATGTTCACTTGCACACTGAGTTTTAGGCTAACATCTAATTTGATTGATGGTACATCTGTCAAGGAGCAGAAACAGATATCACACGCTGCAGTGCTGCCCCCACCCAGGTCCTGTACCCAAGCACAGTGCTCCTGACCTGAGGTAGTAACTACCTGGTCAGATCCACACCCCTCCACAACAAAAAAAAACAAATTGTTGGAAAAATTGAACAGGTCTGTCAGCATCATTGTAGCGAAAAATATAGTTAATGTTTCGAGTCTAGTGACCCTTCTTCAGGATTGACAGCAGGTAGGAAAAGCTAGTAATTTTGCTGATGATGGGGAAGGGTGACTCTCTTTCTCTCTCTTTTATTTTGCATCAGTTTCTGTCTTAATATCCTGTGCTGAAGCACCTTGCAATGTTTTACTATATTCAAGGCACCAGATAAATGCAAGTTGTTATTGTGTGTGCACAGATATTTACACTGATATGGAGTTAATGATGAAATATCCTTCACCCAATGTGTGATGTTCAAGTACAGAGGAATATAGCTTCTAAAGCACGTCAAGGGTGTACAATGGGAGACAGAAGGTTAAAGACATTTACTTACATAAGTGAGCTAGACCTGATCACTCATGAGGGACACAAGAAATGCAATCATGTGCGAGCTTTGTACTGTGTCATGAATAGAAATAAGAGTTCATATCCTCTACCGCCTTGCAAGTGAACCTTATTCTGCTTTCTTTATGATGAAGTATTATTTTCAGCAGTTTTCTGAAATGATTTTGCATGTTTTGTCAAAAACATCTTTACACAAAACAAGAACAGTAAAATGATTTTTGGTTGTAGTGAAATTTAAAATATGTATTAAAACTTAAGCTGCTTGTACTGAAATATTGCCTATCAAATATGATTTGCCTGACAAATGTGAGATCTGAAGAAAATTATTCTGATTCTTTAGGAAAGCAAGCTCAATAATTGGACTGTAGCAACACAAACTCATCAATAAATTGAACCAGCCTCAATTTTCCTTGCATCACAAATGCACCAGCAGTCAGTTGTATATCGATAATTTGCAATCCACCATTTCTTACATATTTTTTCAGAATTTTTTTGAATAAGTTAGTTTGCCTACAGATTGGAGGAGTGGTCTGATCTCTTTTCTTTGGGGATTTTTTTTAGTGACTTTATTTGACAACTGCAGAATCCTCAGACTGTGTTTCTCGGCAGGTTAGAAACCGTCTCTCCCACCCCATGCATCATGCTCGGAATATTTCAGCAGACAGATAGATAAGGACTTGTTTGATCCTTTAGACTTATCAGTTCTCCTGGGATTTGGAAACTCAAGAGACTGGTGACATGATGTCAGAAATCAATCGGTTTCTCACTGCCACTCACAGTGACAAAGCAAATCTCCAGATGCAGATGTCTGGCGACAAATAGCTGCCTAAAGCCGCTGTGGCTGGAAAATTTTGAGCATGATTTGTATTTCATATGTAAAACTGAGAGACTTTCCTGCATTTCCCCCTTTTATTCAAGGCTCTTTAATTGTTACTCCTCCCTTTTGAGCCGGTGCGCTTCAAATCCAAAGGTGTCCTTCCAGTCTGGAAGCTTGATGGCATCGAGAATGAAAGATAGTTTGGAGGAGCTGACATATGACAAAATGGAAGGCTTTTAATAAACAACAACAGCTGACATTTATATAGCGCCATCTTTAACAGAGTGAAACATCTCCTCCTCAGTAACAACCTAAAGCAAAATACACCACTCAGCCAAAAAGCAGATGACCAAAGCTTAGTCAATAAGGTAGGTTCACGGAGTGCCTTAGAGGGGGCATGAAATAGAAAGGTTTTGCAAGAGAGTTTTGAGCCCTGGCAGTTGAAGATGTAGTCACCAATGGTTCAGTGATTACAATAAAGGGCATCTGAGAGCCAGGAGTGATATAAACAGAGACATCTCGGAGGGGTTGTAGAGTTGGAGAAGTTTGCAGAGTGGCATGAAGGGATTCAAAAAGAAGGTGAAAATTTTAAAATCAAGTTATTGCTTGACTGGGAGGCAATGTAAAGTGCAGAGGAACTGAACCTGTTCCAGGTTACGACACAGGCATCAGAGTCTTTTGATAACCTGAAATTTATAGAGAGTCAAATGTGAGAGACCAGCCAGGGCTGTTAAAATAGTCAAATCTAGACGTCACAAAAGCTTCAATGAAGATATGGTCATCAATTGGATTAATTTGTGCTTTTATTTAACAGATGTCAAAATTTTTTATTTGCTAAGCAAAGAGCCTGATCATTGTCCATCTTTTCCATGCATACTTTGTACTTTTTCAGTAAGACTCAAAAATAAACATCCATAACTTCATTATTGTATAAAAGTCATATCTTCTCAGCCCTCAGTTAAAATCTGTTCTGTCTGTACTTCTTCATCTTGATCTCTGTTTCTTGTTTTTCATACCCAACTCCTCATGGAAGACTCTGGCATTTGACCAACCAGAATAGAGGAAGCTCATGTAGGGAAGTGCTTTAACATGTGCTTCAGGCTAATCCCACTTCCCGAACATTGAGATACTGGTCTGGACTATCTCTGGACTATAGGTATCTGCAGATTCCCTTTCCCTGAGTCTGTTTGTTCCTTATTCAAACCGCTCTGCTACTCCTTGCATAATGTGACATTCCTTTATTTTCACTGAATATGTTCTCAAATACAGCCAGGAGAAAGTGAGGACTGTAGATGCTGGAGATCAGAGTTGAAGAGTGTGGTGCTAGAAAAGCACAGCCAGTCAGGCAGCATCCAAGGAGCAAGAGAATCAACGTTTTGGGCTTAAGCCCTTCATAAGGAATGAGACAAATACAGTTGTTTAATAGAATATCTAAGACCTCTCTTTTTATATGCTCATTTCAGAGTATCAGAGTCATGATTTATGTAGGTCTTATTATGCTGTAGAAGGCAATGGAAATAATGAGAGGCTTCATTGGAAAATGTGCTGGGACAAAATTGAGGTATTGGAGGGAACATACAAACCTCCAAACAATCAGTCTACCTGACTCTTCAAGGACTACATGCCACAAGTTGTTAGAATCTGCACTGAGCTTCCCAACCATTCCAGAACCCATTCAGTCCAGGTGACACAAGACATTCTCAATCCTGAGGGAATACCGAAAAGAAGAAAATATTTATCCCACAGCCTATAATGAGGACAATTAAATTATTAAATAAACCCAGAGGATCCTGCTCTGTGCAAATTAGCTGCCATATTTCCCTTCATTTTCCAGTGACTAAACTTCAAAATCACTACAATGTCTTTGAAGTTGTGGAAGGTGCTCTATAAATATGACACTTGTACTATCATATGTTTCTCCTAATTCATTCACAGGGTCTGGGCATCACTGTCTAGGCCAACATTAATTGCTTGTTGGTAGTTAAGATTCAATTGCATTATTATGTGCCCAGAGCTAGCAGAGCAGATTTCCTTCGCTAAAAGACATTAGTGAACCAGATGGGAGTTTAGAGCAATCAATACTGGTTACGTTTGCCTGAGTCCGTTCTGTCTGGCTGTGTCCCTGGCTTGTGGATTGTTGACTACATTTGTAATCATTAAAAACACAGAAATAGAGAACACACACCGGATCATCAACGCCACACTCACAGGAATCTGATTCAAGAGAGTAGAAGAAAAGTTTGCTTTTAACTACAGTGTGTTGTACTAATCTCAAATTTCTCAAACAGCTGTGATCGGATTTGAACCCATGTTTCTCTCCCCTGCCCTGCCAACAAAATACACTGGCTGAGGATTACTAGCCCAGTGACATCAGCACAATGCTGCCATCTCACTTAGCATTGGAAGACTTACCTCTGCTGTTGCTTCCTTGAAGAATTCACCTGCCAAAGTTTACAGCAAGGAGGTAACAAATACTATCCTGTTCTTCAGTGTTATAGAATCATAGACCCCCTACAGTGTGGATCGAGGCCATTCAGCCCATTGAATCTGCATGGAGCATCCGAAGACCATCCCTCCCAGACCCAACCCACCCACATAACCCTCCCCCCCCGCCATTTCCCATGGGTAATCCACCCGGCCTGTTATCCCTGGAGCAATTTAGCATGGTCAATCATCCAAATCTGCACACCTTTGCACTGTGGGAAGAAACCAGAGCACGTGGAGGAAACCCACGCAGACACGGGGAGAATGTGCAAACTCCACACAGACAGTCACCCGAGGCTGGAATCGAATCTGGGTCTCTGTCCTAACCCTAACCTAGCAGTGCTGACCACTGTGCCACTGTACCTATTAAACATTAACACGCCTTAAAACACATGGAAAGAATGTGTATAGTCTCAAAGATGTGGTGGAGCCAGTGTTGGACTGGGGGAGACAAAGTTAAAAATCACACAACACCAGGTTATAGTCCAACAGGTTCATTTGAAAGCACTAGCTTTTGGAGCATTGCTCCTTCATCAGGTAATTAGCGCTCCGGAAGCTCATGATTCCAAATAAACCTGTTGGACTATAACCTGGTGTTGTGTGCTTTTTAACCTTTTTTTTTACATAAAACCTTGTTATCTCGGGAATGTGACTTGAAAGAAATTTTGGCATTTACATATTAATGAATCAATACCTGCAACCATTCTAAAAGGTGAAAGACTTAACAGCAATCTAGCAAACAGCAATCCATATGTCATATCAGTTACATGACACTATGATCTTTTGCGATAAATGCTTTGGTTATATGATCCTGCTCCACTAGTTACCTGACAAAGGGGCAGTGCTCCAAAAGCTAGTGCTCCAAAAAAACCTGTTGGACAATAACCTTGTGTTTATTAACTATAATCTCAATAATAAGGTGCTGAAAATCAAGAAAATCTCATGTTGCAAGGGAGGAGCAAATTGATTTCAGTAACTTTCCTTTTTATGTATTTATTTGACAGACCTGTCTTGATGCTTAGCCTTTTAGAGCAGAAATTGATTCCAGAGGAAGGGTACACTTGGCAAATTGGTTAGTTCCTCGCAGGATCAGTCCTTTATCCTGATGGGTGGAGCTTATCTTGAGAAGTCAATTCATCCTTTTTGGTTGCAGCTTCCTCATCTTAAAGGAGGCACCAGAAAATCTGGAGTCACAGGGGAGACAACGCAGGTCCAATTTCAGATATCTCGATGCACAGCACACGGGGCAGGGTTTTATACTGCTGCTTGGGAAACGTTGTATTAAAATACACAGACATAAAACTGCATGGTGGGTGAACCACATTCACTAGCTAAACACAAAAAAAAATGTGCTTGCATTTGGAATGGATTTCCATGTAGGCCTGGAGATGGGAGGTCTGGACAGAATTGACAAAGAGAAACTGTTTTCATTGGCACAAGGCTCCAGATGCTGATTTAAACTGATAGGCAAAAGAAGAGAATGGTGATATGAGGATGCTTAAAGAATTGTTCTGGAGATCAATTCAGTCATGGATTCCAAAACAGTATTCGATCATTATATGAAGAGAAAAGATTTGAAGGCCTGCAGGAAAAGGCAGTACAGGATTACCTGACGGCCTGAAGCAGACACCCAGAATGATGGGCCAAATTGTTGTTTTAACATGTCTTGGTTGGGTGGACTTCTGAGTGGGCAGTGGTCCAAAACAGTTGAATCTGCTGTGGCACCAGGAAACCTTTACCTAGAGTGTATGCTACAGTGTGTGGGAAACCCCCACGGGCCATTTAAGTAATTAGCATGATCATTAATTGCCTCCTTAGTGCAGTCTTCAGGTCCACACAGGGCTGTGAGGACTTCCTGGAAATTACGAGGGAAAGCAAGGTGAGATGACAGCAAAACAGGGCTGGGCAAGTGATCAGTAACAACACTTTAAATACTGATAACTGATACCTGTTGTGTCAGTCTAAACTAAATTTGTCAAAGATCCTCAGATAGTACCTTCCAAACACATGACAACTTCCATCTGGAAGGACAAGGGCAGAAGATACAAGGGAATACTATCAAGCTCCCTTCTAAGCCACTCACCATCCTGAGTTGGAAATCTATTGCCGTTCCTTCACTGTCATTGGATCAAAATCCAGGAATTCCCTCTCCAAGGGTCAACCCACTGCAGATGGGCTGCTGCGGTTCAAGAAGGCAGTTCACCCCCACCTTCTCAAGGACAAGTAGAGACAGGCAACAATCCAGTGATGCCCACGTCCCACAAATGAATTTTAAAGATTGTTCTGAGGTATGGTTTTATTGTGTAGGAAGAGATCTGCAATATGTGGCAGGGCACTTTTACCATCTTAGTTTTTGGTCTACATCTCCATAGCTAGCATTCATCGATTCAGGAGCTAAGGCAGTAAAGCAGCTCTATCACGAACGTCTGATAAAGAATTAATGACATCATTTCAACAGCATCACCAAAGCAGCTGGCTCAGCAGCCCCTAACACAAGAAATATTCAGCTACTCTGTAATTTGCTACCTCGCCCTACAAATGTATCCTTTATAACCGTACCTCCAATTCCCTGTTGATGGTCACGACTGAAACTGACAGCTCCCACCTTGACCATTCTTTTAGACAGTGATGCCCACAACTCTCTAGGTGTAAACATTTTGTTCTCAAATCCCCTCTAAATCTCATCTTCCTTAGCTTAAAACTTTGCACCTGGCTTTTGAACCTTGTACCAAGGGGAAAGGTTTCTCTCTATTTATGTTCCACCTCAGTCAGATTCCCTCTCAGCCTTCTCTGCTCTAAGACAAACAACTCAGCCTAGCTGGTGTCTTTTCATAGCTGAATCGCTCCAGCGTCCTGGAGAATCTCTTTTCTAAATTCCATTCACAGGAAGGGCATTACTGACTAAGCCAGCATTTACTGCCCATCCCTAGCTGTCCAGAGGGCAGCTAAGAGTCCACAACATTGCCGTGTGTCTGGAGTCACATGTAGGTCAGATCAGGTGCAAATGGCAGATTTCTTTCCCTAAATGAACCAGATGGGGTTCTATCATGATACTTTTGATTTTATCAATGATAGTTATCATGTTCAACATTGTGTGGATAACTT
This sequence comes from Hemiscyllium ocellatum, assembly GCF_020745735.1. Taxonomy (NCBI): domain Eukaryota; kingdom Metazoa; phylum Chordata; class Chondrichthyes; order Orectolobiformes; family Hemiscylliidae; genus Hemiscyllium; species Hemiscyllium ocellatum. The sequence goes on along the minus strand of NC_083426.1, from coordinate 9,962,699 downwards.
TATATTCTAGATGTGTTGAAATACAGGATGGGATTCAAATCCCTGTCCCCAGAACATTAGCTTCTGGATTGCTGGTCTATTGACATTATTCCTATAGCACCATCAGCTAGAAATGCGAATACTGTAAAAGAGATGGTACCCTACAGAAAATAAAATATTAAAATATATAATATCGCATTAAAGAATAATTCTGAAATAATTCTGTAAATAGCAGGGGCCTACTTAGGTACATGTACAGTAAATGGAGATGAAGCCAGGAATAGCAAGGTAGATATTTTGCAATTTCCGACAGTGTCAGAATGAAGCAACATTAGATCCAGAATAAATTGATGTCTCTTAATAGAAGGTGACACTGAGAGCAAGCAACAAGAAACTCAGTCACAGTCGCTAGTTCTCTCTTAAATGATTCTTTATTTTTAGTGTCCTTAAAAAATGGGGTCATACATCTCGAAGCTGAGGGATTGCAAAACTGCCTGTTCCTTTACTGCGTCAAGTTACATTTCTGCAGCAGAAGTGATCTGATCATTAATATTACTGAAAGTCACTGTGCGCCTGATAGAAATCGATGGAAGTGCAAGGAGGATTGCTCTTCACCATTTTTTATGTCATTAATCTCTTGCCTGACTTCTCATATTAAAATAAATGATAGATGAACACTCCCTTTTGATCTAGGTTTTATATTCCTTTTTTTTATTCTGAGGCTTCTTTTCAATTAAAAATAAATTGGGATGTGAGAGGCTTCTTCAAGCCTTATTATAAAGATTTGCTATGTCATACAGTGCGTGAGAGCTTAGAGGCAATTCTCAACCGTTTTTGAAAACTTCTCTCTAAATTAGGATGGTGACATAATGATGTTCAGAAAGAAGGGATTTTGAAAAATATTAAATAACTATCAAAGTCCGTGAAGGAAAAAGGAACCCATGAAAGTTCCTAAGTAAACCTTGTGGTACACTTGACTAAACTAGCAAACTGGATTAAAAGCAGAAAGTGTTGGAAATACTCACCAGGGAGAAGCAGAGTTAAGTTTCGAGTTCAATATAATGCCTCTTCAGAACCCTCTGTGAAGAGCAAAATATAATTGGAATTATAATTATGGCTTAAAACAGATAAATCTTTATCAAAGCCTTTTGATTTGCACTCATCAAGATAATTCAGAAGAGGAAGATTCAATCAGCCATCCACTCGTTGGGATGAGGAAAATGATGTTATCCATTAATGTCATCCCTATGCACAAACTTTCCAATGAAGTCATGAATGGAAAGCAAGATCCATATGCCAAAGTGATATCTGAAAATTTGTAAATTCACCTAAGACCTGCTCAATAGATAATAGAGAATAGCATTGGAGCACGCACTTAGAAGTTAGTTTTCCCGAGTAAGGAGAGTTGGTCAGCAAGGGGAGAGAACTGGCTGGAGTTTGCATTGAATTACAAAATGCAAGCAAACATTTGTGAAAGCTATAATGTATGAGAGCAGAGTGTTGATAGGGTGGCAAATGGACTTTGATTGGTAGAGGCATTGCCATGGAGACTCTACCAGTTGGTAGATTGAGATAGTCACACCTCAGATGCAAGAAAAAGGCAGCTGGGTTACAGTCAGGGAATGGAAAGGGAACTGGCAGGCAGTGCAGGGATGCCCTGTGGCTTTTCCTCTCAATAACAAGTATACTGTTTTGGATAGTGTTGGGGGGAATGACTTACCAGGGGTAAGCCATGGGGTACAGGTCTCTGGCACTATTATTCAGAAAGGAAAGGGTGAGATGACCAGAGCATTAGTCATTGGGGACTCCATAGTTAGGGGGACAGATAGGAGGTTCTGTGGGAATGAGGGAGACTTGCAATTGGTGTATTGCCTCCCAGGTGCGAGGGTTAATGATGTCTCAAATTGTGTTTTTGGGATCCTTGAGGAGGAGGGGAGCAGCCTCAAGTTGTGGACCACGTAGGCACTAATGACTTAGGCAGGAAAAGGGATGGGGATACCAAGCAGAAATTCAGGGGAATATGGTGGAAGCTTAGAGCTAGAACAAACCGAGCTGTTATCGCTGGTTTATTGCCTGTGCCACATGCTTGCGAGGTGAGGAATAGGGAGAGAGAGGAGTTGAACATGTGGCTACAGGGATGTTGCAGGAGGGAAGGTTTTGGATATCTAGACAATTGGGGCTCATTCTGGGTTAGGTGAGACCTCTACAAACAGGATGGTCTACACCTGAACCAGAGGGGTATGAATATCCTGGGGGAAATATTTGCTCGTTGGAAGTAATCCTAAATTATAGTCCCAGTGTCCAGGAGGTTGAGAGTAATGAGGTCAGAAATGAGGTTTCAAGGTCGCAAGAGTTCACTGGAAAGCAGGAAGGTGATTTGAAATGTGTCTATTTCAATGCCAGGAGCATCTGGAAAAAGATGGGTTGCAACATGGGTTGGTACCTGGGACTTTGATGTTGTGGCCATTTCAGAGACATGGATAGAACAGGGACAGGAACGGTTGTTGCAGGTTCCAGAATTTAGATGTTTCAATAAGAACAGAGAAGATGGTAAAAGAAGGGGAGGTGTGGCATTGTTAGTCAAGGACAGTACTACGGTGGCAAAAATGATGTTTGAGCACTTGTCTACTGAGGTGGTTGGGCGGAGGTTAGAAACAGGAAAGGAGAGGTTACCCTATTGAGGGCTTTCTATAGGCCTCTAAATAGTTCCAGAGATGTAGAGGAAAAGATAGCAAAGATGACTCTGGATAGGAGTGACAGTAACAGTGTAGTTGTTATGGGGTCTTTAACTTTCCAAATATTGACTGGAAATACCATAGTTTTAGTATTTTAGATGGGTCAGTTTTTGTCCAAAGTGTGCAGGATGGTTTCCTGACACAGTATATAGATAAACCAACAAGGGGTGAGGCCACATTGGATTTGGTACTGGGTAATGAACCTGGCCAGGTGTTAGATTTAAAGTTAACTGAGCACTTTGGTGATAGTGACACAGTTCAGTTATGTTTACTTTAGCGATAAAAAGGGATAGGTATATACTGCAGGGCAAGAGTTATTAATGGGGGGAAGGCAATTATGACACATTTAAGCAAGATTTAGGATGCAGAGGATTGGGAAGAAAACTGCGGGGGATGGGCACAATTGAAATGTGGAGCTTATTCAAGGAACAGCTACTGCATGTCCTGGATAAGTATGTACCTGTCAGGCAGGGAGGAAGTGGTCAAGCAAGGGAGCTGTGGTTTACAAAAGAAGTTGAATCTCTTGTCAAGGGTAAGAAGAATGCTTATGTTAGGATGAGACATGAAGGCTCAGTTAGGGCACTCAAGTGTTACGAGTTAGTCAGGAAAGACCTAAAGAGAGAGCTATGAAGAGCCAGGAGGGGACATGAGAAGTTGTTGGCAGATAGGATCAAGGAAAACCTTAAAGCTTTCTATGGATATATCAGGAATAAAAGAAAGATTAGGGCCAATCAAGGATAGTAGTGGAAAGTTGTGAGTGAAGTCTCAGGAGATAGGGGAAGTGTTGAATGAATATTTTTTGTCAGTATTCACACTGGAAAAAGACAATGTTGTTGAGAACACTGAGATACAGACTACTAGTCTGGACGGGATTGAGGTTCACAAGGAGGAGGTGTTAACAATTCTGGTAAGTGTGAAAATAGCTAAGTTTCCTGAGTTGGCTGGGATGTATACAAGGATTCTCTGTGAAGCCAGGGAGGAAATTGCAGAGCCTTTGGCTTTGATCTTTATGTCATCATTATATATGTAGACCAGAGATAGCAAATGCTGTCCCCTTGTTCAAAAAGGGGAGTAGAGACAACCCTGGAAATTATAGACTAGTGACCGTTACTTCGGTTGTGAGTAAAGTGTTGGAAAAGGTTATAAGGGATAGGATTTATAGTCATTTAGAGAGAAATAAATTGATTAGGGATAGTCAACACGGTGTTGTGAATGGTAGGATATCCCTCACAAACCTTATTGAGTTCTTTGAGATGGTGACCAAGCAGGTGAAAATGGTAAATCGGTTGATATGGTGTATATGGACTTTAGTAAGGCGTTTGATAAAGTTCCCCAAGGTAAGCTATTGCACAAAATATGGAGGCATGGGATTGAGTCTGATTTCATGGTTTGGATCAGAAATTAGCTGGCTGAAAGAATACAGAGAGTGATGGTTGATGGGAAATGTTCATCCTGGAGTTCAGTTCCTCATGGTGTACCGCAAGGATCTGTTTTGGGGCCACTGCTGTTTTCATTTTTATTGATGACCTAGACAAGGGTGTAGAAGGATGGGTTAGTAAATTTGCAGATGATACGTCGAGTTTTGGATAGTGCTAAAGGATTTTGCAGGAGTTACGACATGGGTAAACCCCTCTGTTAATTTAAACCCAACACACAGAAAAGATTCACTCCATGCTGCAATCTGTAAAAATTCGAGAGGCAAAGAACTATTCCAAAAGTCACTATCTAAAGTAAAAACTAACAACTTTCATTTTTTAAAGTCTAAATGAGAATAATTAAATAACAACTGTTTATAACTCATTTATCTAAATATCTTTTACCTTCCCCTCTACAATATTGGTCAGATAAAACCCGCAATTAAGACTGACAGAAAAATTCAAATTTCAAAAGTGGTTGAATCTTCTCTTTATATCTTCCTCTGTAGATTTGCTCTCCACAACTGTTCAATTTTTCCCGATCTTATACCACAACGTATTGGATTGGTCCATTGGTTTTAACATCGTCAAAATACCAAACTCAAACTTGATTGGAGTTTAGTATCTTGGGGCATAATTTAAATTGAGTGGCTGAATTTGAATTTGTTTTTTGTCTCCTAGCAACCTAGGTACTGCTAGCTGCTGGACCAAATGTTACATTGTAAATTCTCCAGCACTCTGTGTGCTTGCTAAGTCCGTCAACTCTCTTAAAGGTACAGTCCCCCTTACATCTTCATAACACAGGTTACGGAGGGACATAGATAAGCTGCAGAGCTGGGCGGAGAGATGGTAAATGGAGTTTAATGTGGAAAAGTATGAGGTGATTCACTTTGGAAGGAACAACAAGAATAAAGAATACTGGGCTAATGGCAAGATTCTTAGTATTGTAGATGAGCAGAGAGATCTTGGTGTCCATGTACATAGATCCTTGAACGTTGCCACCCAGGTTGATAGGGTTGTTAAGAAGGCATATGGTATGCTAGCTTTTTATGGGTTTTGGAGCCACGAGGTCATGCTGCAGCTGTACAAAATTCGGTATGGCTGCACTTGGAGTATTGCATATAGTCCTTGTTACCACATTGTAGGAATGATGTGGAAGCTATGGAAAGGGTACAGGAGAGATTTACTAGGGTGTTGCCTGGTTTGGAGGGAAGGTCTTATGAGAAAAGGCTGAGGGAAAATGTTTTCATTAGAGACAAGAACATTGAGAGGTGACTTAATTGAGATGTCTAAGATAATGAGAAGGTTAGGTAGGGTGGACAGTGAGAGTCTTTTTCCTCGGATGGTGATGGCTAGCATGAGGGATGTAGCTTTAAATTGAGGGGTGATAGATAGAGGACAGATGTCAGGGGTAGTTTCTTTACTCGGAGAGTAATAGGGGCGTGGAATGCACTGCCTGCAACATTAATGGACTCGCCAACTTTAAGGGCATGTAAATGGTCATTGGATAAACATATGGATGAATATGGAAAAGTGTAGGATAGGTAGGCTTCAGATTGGTTTGACAGGTCGGCACAATATTGAGGGTCAAAGGGCCTGTACCATGCTGTAATGTTTTATGGATGATGACTACTAGCTTTCTACCATTTAGCATCCAGTTGCCAACCAATCAGCACTTTCCCGTCATACAGTGTACATGTTGTGTTCCCTTTACATTGGTATTCTTATGAAATGTCCTGATGACCGTAAGATTAAAAACTTCTACAGATTAGGTGTTTTTCCAGCAATACTCAATTCAATACTCAACTCAATACTCATGGACTTTCCATGAGTACCAAAAACCTCATAGACTTTCAGCAGTCTAAAACATAGCCATTGCTATAAGGTAAGACACCTGAATGTCAATTGACACACAGCAAGCTCCAATCAAGAACAATATGATGATGACTCCTATAACCTGCGATATGGTAGTGTTGATTGTGCAATAGATATTTACCATGACACTGCTGGTAAAGGCTTTGCTCTCCGTCAAATAAGTGCCATGATTTTTTTTTAACACTCACCGAAACAACAAGTTGAAGCCTTAGATTAATGCCTTGGCTAAAAGCCAGTTCTGCCAACAATAGAGCACTCCTTCAATACTTTGCTGAAATATGCTGAAATGTAACCTTTTAAAAAGGTTTTGTGACTTACATATGAAAGAATTCAAACCAACATGGTCGTTCCAAAAGATGAGAGACTTAACAAACAATCCAGGTCTTTTTCAATATATAATTTCAGTTACATCACGCTGTAAACTTTTGCTGCAAATTCTGTCTTACAATCTTACACTCCACAACCACCTGATGAAGGAGCAGCGCTCCGAAAGATAGTGCTTCCAAACGAACCTGTTGGACTATAACCTGGTGTTGTGTGATTTTTAACTTTGTACACCCCAGTCCAACACCGGCATCAACAAATCATTGCTGAAATATGACCTTGGAGGATTTTGTGCTCCTGACCAGGAGTGGACATTAACTGAGGACCTTGTGTCTCAGAAGTGAGCAGCTGTAGCTGATGTACAGCTGATATGAGAGCCCCTGCTGTTAACCTATCAAATAAATTAACACATGTCAGATTCCCACTGTTCTCTTTTGTAGAGGAATTTACATTCCCTCATGTAGAACACCTCAACACATACTTTGATGAGGAAACATTTGGTCACCTGCTGTGCTGTGTCAAATAGAGCTGTACAAGACCCCCACAAAGTGACTTGAGAAGACTTACCACATTAAAGGCGCTATGTAAATGTAGACTGTTATTCTTGTAGTGCTGGATGTGGGAGTGACTTGTTGACACACGCATGTAAATAATGATGCTTGTGATTATATCGTGTACTTCATAACAGAACAGCTCAAGTCACTTATGGTAATGAATGGCTTTCTGAGTTGCATTGATTGGTGAGTTAGACAGACAGCAGCTATTCTGTCCCGGCAACGCCTCGCCAGCAGCGATGTGATGAATGGTAAAGTCGAGTCACAATAGCAGCGCAGCGGGAAGTGTTCCTACACCTCCCCGAGAGTTCAGCTGTCTGTTTACCTGTGTCCCACATGCCCCACGCCCCCCACAGCATGTTCGCTGGAGATGTCTAATAGGCAGTGATCAAAGCCGAGTGAAACCCTCACTGGATAAATCATTAACGCAATCCATAGCTGCACACAAACACAAAAACATAGCTGTTAATTAATGGCCACAGGGAGCATTAGTCCAGGCAGATTAAACAGAAAGATTGGCAATGTGGGGAATTCGGACTGACATGCAATTATTTGGCTTAGTTAAGCGTCTTATTTTCTCTTTTTTCCAATTCCATCATCTTGTTTCTTTCTTCTATTGAAGTTCAAATGTGTGCCTTGGATTTAAGGGGTCATGGCAAGGTGGTGATGAAACTATCTCAGGGCTGGGTTTAAAGGACAGCTGGGCCCTACACCTTAGCCAAACCATTTTAAAACAAAATTCATTTGTGGGATGAGGACGTCGCTGGCTAAGCAGCATTTAGTGCCCATCCCTAATTGCCCAAAGGGCAGTTAGGAGTCAACCACATTGCTGTGGGTATGGAGTTTTCTCCCAGTGTCTGCGTGGGTTTCCTCCCACAGTCCAAAGATGTGCAGATCAGGTGAATTGGCCATACTAAATTGCCCATAGTGTTAGGTGCATTAGTCAGAGGTAAATGGAGGGAAATGGAGCCAGAAAAGTTACCCTTCAGACAATCGGTGTGGACTTGTTGGGCTGAAGACCTCTATCCATGCTGTAGGGAATCTAATCTAAAAAAAACACCAGGGTTCCTTGAACTTATGAGTAAAGGCGTAGGGTGGAATCTTGTGGTCGAGGAGGGGGAATCTGGGCAGCTAACAAGAGACATTCGCTGACTCTTTAAGTCGAGGGTCATTGACTCTGAGTCATGGAAGTAGGCCATTCGGCCCATCAAGATCACACCAACCCTCTGAACAGCATCCCACCCTATCCTTGTAACCCAGCATTTCCCACAGCCAATTCACCTGATCCACACTCCTTTGGACTGTGGGAGGAAACCGGGCCACTCAGTGGAAACCCACACAGACACAGGGAGAATGTGCAAACTCCACACCGACAGTCACCTGAGGGTGGACTCAAACCTGAGTCTCTGTTACAGTGCTAACCACTGAGTCATCATGCCATCCCAGAATTGTTGCCAGACCATTCCTCACCATTCCTTGCACTTGTTTCAGTTTTCATGCATCCACAGTATTTTGCTTTTATTCAACTAAGGTAGTTGATTTGGGGGGTGGGACAGAAGGTGTTCTGGGCTTAGGCATTGCATTGGAATATAGATGGGGTCTGCAGAGTTGGAAATAAAAATAGGAGGATTGTTGCTAATACCTTATTTCTTGACCAGACGCTCAATGACCCTTCACTTAAAGAGTCAGCACATATCCCTTGCTAGCTCCCCAGATCCCCCCTCCTCTAGCTCAAGAATCTCTGGTGTTTCTTTTAGATTAGATTCCCTAATCTACTCAATTAGATTCCCATGATGGTTGCCTATGATCGAACCCTGCATGATTTAATAACCTTCTTATCTCCAAATTTATCACTTTCTGGATCACAAGATTCCTCTCGTACAGTTCAAAAACAACTTGTTAGTGAGTTTTGAGAAGATTTGTGGCTCAGGTTGAGGTGCTGGATGTCGGTTTGCTTGCTGAGCTGGAAGGTTCATTATCAGACGTTTCGTCACCCTACTAGGAAACATCTTCAGTGAGCCTCCAGATGTAGGTTGTTCAAAATGATAGATAATTGCTTGGTCTTCAGCTAGAGTGGTGGATCCAGTTGTGTGCACCATGTTTGAGAAATGACAGCAAAGCCTTGCAAAGGTTATAAATTAGATTTTCGAGAGTCCTTCCAGGAACAATGAGGTTGAGTTATGTAATGAGAGTAGGTTAGTGAGACTAGATTGTTTACAGCAGGCTAAGAGGGAGATTTAACAAAAGTGTTCAAAATAAAGGGCCTCTTTTGACAAAGCAGATTGGGAGAAGTAGTTTATGGCCAGGGCAGCAGATGGGCGGGAGTCGCAGATTTAAAATACGGTAATAGGTGAAGAAACTAGAGCACAGATGAAATGATGGTGATCAGAAACATGCTGCCTACAAAGGCAACGGATGATCATTCAATGGTATTTTCAAAGAGGAATTGGATCTACATTTAACAAGAAATGTTCTATGTAGGACAATTTTATTCACTTTCTTTTCAGCCTGAGCTTCTTATCTTCACTCTGTTTCAGATCCTGTTGCAGTATCTTTTCTTTGTACTTTAGTTCTTGTGATGCATTTGGGGATGTGAGCATCAGGAATCTCACCTAAAAAAACTTACTTTTCATTTTTGGGAAACTGAGTTTAGTTATGATAAGTGGAATAAACTGTCACTTCAGTTGAGATTTTGTAAGCGGTCTCCTCGAATTTAATCTGCGGAGCTCCCACTCCGGAATCATTCCTGATATATTATTTAATATCACTGTGACTGCCTCAGAGAATGTGCAATGTGAAGTGAAGAATTTCAGCTGACTGACATCCAGCTTTCTCACCATCGTGAACACCTTTTGATGGTGATAAGTGGTGATGACAAGTGACAGTTTATACCAGATTAAGCTGCGATGTGTCCACTGGAGAGATCTGAATGTTCTCATGCATAAATTGCAGAAGGTTAACATGCAGGTACAGCAAGTAATTAGGAAAGCTAATAGACTGTTACTTTTTATTGTGAGGGGAATTGAATACAGAAGTCAGAAGGTTATGTTTCAGCTAGACAGGGCACTGCTGAGGCCACTTCTGGAGTACTGTATACATTATGTGTCTCTTGATTGAAGAAAGGATCTAAGTTCATTTGGAGCAGTTCAGAGAGAGTTTACTAGACTCTTAATGTGGAGGTGAAAGTGAGGACTGCAGATGCTGGAGATCAGAGGTGAAAATGTGTTGCTGGAAAAGCGCAGCAGGTCAGGCAGCATCCAAGGAGCATTCCTGAAGAAGGGCTCATGCCCGAAACGTCGATTCTCCTGCTCCTTGGATGCTGCCTGACCTGCTGCGCTTTTCCAGCAACACATTTTCACCTCGTAATGTGGAGGTGCCAGTGATGGGCTGGGGTGGACAAGGTCAGAAGTCACATGATGCCAGACTACAGTCCAACAGGTTTGCTTGAAATCACAAGGTTTCAGAGCACAGCTCCAGTGTCAGGAGAGGTAAAGCACACTGGCACAGAATTTATACGCAGAGAGATCATGCATTTATACAATCTCTTGATCTTTCTGTGTATAAATTCTGTGCCAGTGTGCTTCACCCCACCTGGCACTGGAGCTGTGCTCTGAAAGCTTGGGATTTCAAATAAACCTGTTGGATTATAGTCTGTTGTCGTGTGACTTCTGACCTACCTGGAATAGATGTGTGGCCTTATAAGAAGATGTTCCACAAGTTAACCTCATATTCACTGGAGCTTAGAAGAGTAAGAGGCAATTTAATTGAGTTATATAAAGTCCTGACGAGTATTAACAAGGTGCATGTGGAAAGGATGTTTCCTCTTGTGGGAAAATGCAGATCTTAAGGTGTATGTTTAAAGGTTAGGGGATGCCTATTTAAGAGAGCAACGAGGAGAATTTTTTTCCCACAGAGTATTTTGATTCTTCGGAATTCACCTCCTCAAAAGGTGATGGAAGCAGAGTCTGTGAATGTTTCTAAGGCAGAGATTGATAAATTCTCGATAGGCAAGGGGGTAAAAGGATATCATGGATAGGTGGGAATATGGGGTAATTCAGTCACACTTGATCTTACTGAATAGCAGGCTTGTGGGGCTGAATTGCCTAGTCCTGCTCCTAAATCATATAGACAAGCCAAGAGCTGTGCACAATGTCACATTCAATGCTCCTTTTGTTCAATGTGCAAACATACAGATTTCCAGCTGAAACTACTGGATGTCAATCAGGATAACACAGCCGCATCAGGGCTAATTCTAATTATACTATCAGCACTCTACCAGGATCAGCTAATACCGAATGGGCCTGCACTGAACCTGGGTCTTCTCTGTTTGCAATGTATTTCTGCCAATGCACATATCCAAGGAGCCAATGTATGATCTTCTGAAAAGACAGGGACTCTAATGCAAAATGTTCAGGCACTGGAGAAAATAAAGCTCTTCCCAACCTCAAACCAAACTTAGTCAGTTTTCTTTAGTTTTTCTTAGTGCTTCCCAGCAAAAAGTGCCTGATTCCCATTAACCAACCATAACTTAATCCTGAAATATTTTGACACGGGATATGGTTTTGAAGATGGCATTGAAGAATATGTGACCATCAGTATCATAACCTGTAATTGTAGTGGATATGCTTGGATTCTATCTCCATTTTATTGCACAAATGGCACCTTCAACTGACTTCCACTAATTAATTGACCTCTGGGTGAAAAGGTTGCACTTTGAAAAACATCTTACTTATTCAACCGCATTTAACTTTCATTTCCCATGGAACTTGGACTGACTTTTGCACCAACTGGTTTGGTTCCATTAGGCAACATTGTTAATCCAGTTCAGTAGGTTTATCACAAGGGTTATGGTGTGCTGAACTGACTTGTAATTTGACTCCTTTCAGGTTTGTTGTAAGAGCTGTAGAAGGAGTCATTTCATCCCTCTCTGAGTATTCGTTTTTAATTTATTCATTTATGGAATAGGGCTGTCACTGCCAAATCCATTCCTAACTGCTGTTGAGAGGCAGTGATGAGCCACCTTTTTAATTTTACACCTTTTTAATCTGCAGCGGTGGATGTGTAGGTAGCTCATGGAGATATAAGGAGCTTGTGTTAATGACATTTTTCTTTCTTTATTCATTCAGAGGATGAGGGCATCACTGGCTAGGCCAGTGTTTAATGCCCACAGGGCATTTAAGAGTCAACCACATTGCAGTGGGTTTGGAGTCACATGTAGGTCAGATCGGGTAAGGATGGCAGTTTCCTTCCTTAAAGGGCGTTAATGAACCGGATAAGTTTTTCCAACAATGCTCATCACCGGATTCTTAATTCCGGTTATTTTGTTGAATTCAAATTCCACTATCTGCTGGAGGTCAGTGGTAAAACCTAATTATTATTTTCATTATGACCTTTGAATCCAATGATAAATTCCAGAGAGTTAGAGCGGTCCTCATTTTAGGAACGTCATCCTGCAAGTGGTTCAATAGGAGTTGAGATACAATCCCTGCTCTGTCACAATCCTAGTAACTGCACTGCTTGCTTTGTGAGTTTAGTCATTAAGAATGGTGGGATTTCAACCCACATCCTCAAAATGTTATCTGGATCTCAGGATTAAGAGTCCAGTGATAATACCAGTTGGCTACTGCCTCCCAATTGGCCAAGTGACACTGAAGGAACGGCGATATATTTCCAGTGTGGTTTGGAGGGGTACTTGTAGATGATAGTGCCTCCCATATATCCACTGCCTTTGTGCTTCCAGGTCAGGGTGTCTGACCTTTTCATATTGGGGGCCCTATTCATTTTACTCACTCTTGGGGAGGATTAGTGAGCTATTTCCAGAGGTTTATGACAATAGTGAATGTGTATTTCAGTGAGACAAATGATGATAAAGCAATAAACTGATAAATTAAGTGAATAATTTATAAAATCATCCATTCAAAAGTGCCAAGCAGCAGAGCTAACTAATATAGATTTTTTTCCCTTTTTGGTTCTGCTCCACAGGTGGGGAGTCACTTCAGGCTTGCAGCTTCTCCAGCTGGAGACCGTTTCTTTCCTGCATTTTGCTGTTGATAGGTTCATCAGCCATTCTATTAACAGTAAATTCAAGGGATAAACAGACTCTGACGGAGGGATCGGCTCTTTGCAAAATAATGCAGTAAAACCATTTGTGAACAATGGCCTGATGAGAGATTTAAGTCCCCTCAGTCCAGGCAGTGTAAACCAAGCCTGACAGTTAATTACAGACACAAAAATAGAAATTGCTGGAAAAGCTTATCAGGTCTGGCAGCATCTGTGGAGAGAAATTAGAGTTAACATTTCTGGTCAAGTGACCCTTACTCAGAACTCACAGTTAATTGTTAATTAGCATCACTGGCTGCAATCTCTAAGGCAATAGTTCAGCCAATCCACATCCATTTTTCAACGAATCAACATTGCTCTCTCTTGCAATTTGAATGTTAGTTTTCTCCTTGAATTGGTGTTCTTGTGAAATGTCCTGATGAGTGCATGGCGAAAGGCTTTGACAACGATGACTTTATCAATGATACCCAAGTTCTGTCTATTAAATGACTATGCCTAAATAACTGAGTTAAAAATCACACAACACCAGGTTATAGTCCAACAGGTTTAATTGGAAGCACACTAGCTTTCGGAGCGATGCACCTTCATCAGATGATAGAGGAGGGCTCGATCGTAACAGAATTTATAGCAAAAATTTGCAGTGTGATGTAACTGAAATTATACATTGAAAAATTGATTGTCTGTTAAGCCTTTCATCTGTTAGAATACAGTGACAGTTTCACTTCTTTCATGTGTAAATCACAAAACCTTTTTTTAAAAGTTGCATTCTCGGGTTAGCTGTTAATAATGGTGAGAGCTAGACAATATGTTGAAGGTGTTAGCCCCCTGTGTTCTTTGTCTATGACCTGATGTTTAGATTGATTCTAATCTAAAAAGTGAGAAAACAGAGTTTTACATAAATTCATGCAGTTTTTGAGCTCAGAGTTCTACATGAATGTATGCAGTTTTTGAGCAAAAAACTGCATACATTCATGTAGAACTCTGAGCTCAAAAACTGCATGAATTTATGTAAAACTCTGTTTTCTCACTTTTTAGATTAGAATCAATCTAAACATCAGGTCATAGACAAAGAACACAGGGGGCTAACACCTTCAACATATTGTCTAGCTCTCACCATTATTAACAGCTAACCCGAGAATGCAACTTTTAAAAAAAGGTTTTGTGATTTACACATGAAAGAAGTGAAACTATCACTGTATTCTCACAGATGAAAGGCTTAACAATCAATTTTTCAACGTATAATTTCAGTTACATCACATTGCAAATTTTTGCTATAAATTCTGTGTTAGGATTGAGCCCTCCACTATCATCTGATGAAGGAGCATCGCTCCGAAAGCTAGTGTGCTTCCAATTAAATCTGTTGGACTATAACCTGGTGTTGTGTGATTTTTAACATTGTACACCCTGGCAACACCGGCATCTCCAAATCATAAATAACTGAGCACCTGACACCTTAATCTAAAGAGAAGGACAGAGGAAAATTTTTGTCAAATGTGAACGAGTGAACTTTTTATGACTAAGCTCACAAAGAAAGCAGTGCAGTTGCTAGGATTGTGACAGAGCAAGGATTGTATCTCAGCTTCTATTGACAACTGTAGAAAGACATTCCTAAAATGAGGACCACTCCAAGTCTCTGGAGCTTATCATTGGACTCGAAGACCATAATGAAAAAAATAACTAGGTTTTACCATTGATCTCCCCTATCTTATGGATGACCTGAGTAGAATTGTTACAATACCAACATAAGTAACCACAGAAGTATCAATTAAGTGTGCCAGTGACGATTAGTAGCAGGAGATCAATGTTTCACTCAGTTTCGTCTTATTGATTGGTTATCTAATTGGGGCAGCAATGTTTTCCAGGCTATTGCTTTAAGGGAACTGTGAACAAACATGTATCTGGAATTACACCAAAGGCTATTCTGTCCATCAGTGAGGTATCAGGGGACTCCTTGCATGCTGGGAACACAGGCATCCATCAGTATTAAGGTGCTATGTTGTATTCTCCTCAAACGACGCCATCTCAGGTAACAGGAAAAGGTCGACACCTGGAGAGGTTGCACAAACCTTACAAGCTAAAAAAAGGAAATGCAATGAGGTTCCACTACACAGAACAAAACTGCTCAAAATTCTGTTGTGCCTGATATAAATGTTAAATTAACCTGGATTGACTATATTCAACAACTGCACAGTAATTGTCAATGCCAGCCTCACATAATGGGGACATGTAAGAAGCCTTAAAACAACTTGGTGCTGTGACGTATTGCCTTTTTCTGCTGTTTGGACATTTAATTTGAGAATAGGGACAATTTCATTTCAGAAATGATTTCCATTGAGGGAGATAACTGCTGGTTATTTGCATTATGATATGTTGGC
This sequence comes from Hemiscyllium ocellatum, assembly GCF_020745735.1. Classification (NCBI taxonomy): domain Eukaryota; kingdom Metazoa; phylum Chordata; class Chondrichthyes; order Orectolobiformes; family Hemiscylliidae; genus Hemiscyllium; species Hemiscyllium ocellatum. The sequence goes on along the minus strand of NC_083426.1, from coordinate 9,947,382 downwards.
ATTCTATTCCTTGGGTACTTCTTCAATTATCTGACTTCAGGGGTTTGAACTATGCCATGAATTAATTATTTCATCTGAGCATGATTGCACCTCTGACAAGATAAATCGCCAGGCAAAAAGTCATGTTAACAATTGACCTGGTCTTTTAGATGAAGCAATGTATTTTGTTCTAGACTTCTGCTGGCTAAAGAACTGTACTCCAGAACAATGTACAATGACCAATCATTTTATTTTACATTGTGGATCACAGCTCCAAGAGATATTGCAGAAGAAGCAAAAAAAATCTTTCAAGTTTGATGCCAAAACCAAGAGGTAGACAACTTGAATAGGTGGAGCTATTTTCCCAAGAAAAGGGAAAGGCAACCACATCCACCCTTAAGTTATGAAGGAGTTTAGATTAGATTAGATTACTTACTGTGTGGAAACAGGCCCTTCGGCCCAACAAGTCCACACCGACCCACCACCCACCCATACCCCTAACCTAACACTACAGGCAATTTAGCATGGCCAATTCACCTGACCCACACATCTTTGGAATGTGGGAGGAAACCGGAGCACCCGGAGGAAACCCACACAGACACAGGGAGAACATGCAAACTCCACACAGTCAGTCGCCTGAGTCGGGAATTGAACCCAGGTCTCAGGCGCTGTGAGGCAGCAGTGCTAACCACTGTGCCACCGTGCCACCCACTAATTAATTGGGTGCTTGCCAAGAATATCAAAAAGCAGCAGCTAATTTGGTCATATCAAGGATATACATAATCAAAGCATTTGTTTAGTTGTTGGTTGATGTGTAAACTTTGACCCAGACATCAGGTGAACTCCTCTCCCTGTCCTTGATGTGGTAGCCTTTACAAAATCTTTGGTTTCCATCTCATCCGACAGATCACAATTCTGATGCCACAGCACACTCTCAGTCATTCAATGAAATGGCTGCCATTCTGCATTTGTTCACGATTGTGAGCGCATCCGAATTGGATCGCCCCCTCCCTCCCATTGCCCTTGAGAAGGTGCCTTCTTGAACCACTTCACTCCTTATGGTGCAGTGAAACCGAGAGTGCTGACCATCCGGAGTGGAGAAGCAGTGCCCAGGAAAGTGTCGAAACTTGCTAGTGGGAAAAAAATGAACGCCAAGCAGAAACAACAATAGGAGCGCACTGCCATGCCAATGCCCCACCCACCCCTTCCCAAAGCCACCTTCTTCCCCAACAGTAACAGAGCTTGCGGACACTACATTGGTCTGTACAGCTCACCCTGAGAGTGGAAAAGAGTCATCTCCCATCCACGAGGGACCGCCAGTGACTGAAAGGAAGGGGAGTTCAGGATTTTGATCCAGCGACAGTGAAAGAAAATGTTTCCAAAATCAGACTGGCGTGTGGCTCAGAGTGAAATGACAAAAAAACCCTAAAGTCTGTGGTTTGAACCTATGACCTGCAGAGACATAAAATGATGCAGCACAAAAGGAAGCCGTGGCTTCCAATGTGCTCCTGCTCTTTCTACAGCTTTTTCCCCATAATTCTTTTCAAATTTATATCAATCTTTCTTTGATTATGATTGAATCTGCTTTTGCCACCCTGTGTATCTCACTTCAGAGCAGTTTTAGAGAAGTACTGCAGGACTAGAAATCTTAACCCTGTTTCCTCTCTTTTGCCTGCTGCTAGATCTGCAAAAAATTCTGTTTTGGTTTGTCTCAGTGTCTTTATTGGCCTTACTTTCTAAAAGGTCAGTGCTGGAGATTGGATCCGGGGTTGGGGTGGTGTTCATGAGCCGGGATTCTATCAGGGTCACCTGCAGAGGATCCTGTCATCTCCATCACTTTCTCAAGTTCATGCAGAAAATAGTGAGTTGACTGAATGCAACAACAGCTGACTCTTAGAAGCTGGCAATATTATATTTTTGGTATTCCCTTTTGCACTTCAAAATATACAATTTGTGAGGATTAATATAAAATATTGCCTGTTGCTCTCAAGACCTGAGGCTGTCTTAAAATGATATCCAAGCATTGTTGTCTGGCTTGCTATAGCTGATCAGATTTCAGGACATTAATCTCATGGACGGTAGCATGGCATTGGATTTTGACACATGGAGCTGTGTAGCCTTGACTGTCCTTGTTCCTTTGGCAGTCGGGTTGACATCCTCCAGGTGCAATCTCCATATTAATGTCCGCTCGGTGAACCAAACTGAGAAAGAATCATAGAATCCCTACAGTGCAAACTTTAAAGCATTTTAATCAACCTGCAATCTTTACAAGCCAGGGCAAGTTTCTGTTTGAGCTGCAAATGTGTTGCTGGAAAAGCGCAGCAGGTCGGGCAGCATCCAAGGAACAGGAAATTCGACATTTCGGGCATAAGCCCTTCATCAGTTTCTGTTTGCCTCACTTCGGTGATTACCACTCTCCATCAGGCCATACTGCTGCTATAATATGCCATATGGTTAGCACTGCTGCCTCACAGCGTCAAGGACCTTGGTTCAATTCCAGCCTCAGGCATCTGTCTGTGTGGACTTTGTACATTCTCTGCATGTCTAAGTGGATTTGCTCCAGTTCCGTCCCACAATCCAAAGATGTGCAGGTTGGATGGATTGGCCATGCTAAATTGTCCATTGTGTCCAGAGATGTGCAGCCTAAGTGGATTAGCCCTGGGAAATGTGGGGTGGGTCTGGGTGGGTTGCTCCTCATTGGGCCAGTGTGGACTTGATGGGCCAAATAGCCTGCTTCCACCCTGTAGAGATCCAAAAAAGAAATTGCTTATCATTCTTTGGTGTCAAGAGTGAGATGCTTCTTTGGTGAACAGTTTCGGAGTCGCAATTTTAATTATGCCCTCTGCTCATTGGCAGAAACTAGGTTGGTGGTGGTGGTGGACTGAGCGGGTGGTGTCTAGTTAAAATATTAGAGGTCTGTTAAGCCATAAATGCCTCCTCCCTCTCCCTACCTCCCCTCATTAAGCTTCACTCCTCTGAGCAGGTAAACCATTTATCCACAGGAAGTAAGCAGAGTCGCTTTAAAATTTGTGGATCAGATCCGATGATACTGTTGGGGACCTTGGTACATTAAGGATTAATTCCTTGAATGTTATGGAAACAGGCTCACGGGAAAAAGGTTCTGAAGGCCTGATATTATCAATGTGACATGCTCTTGCAAGGAAATAAGTGAGTGGAACAATATCAACCACAAGAGATTAAAGTATAACTTTCTGTAGTTAAAGAAAGGAAAAAAAATAGCCTGAATTGATATATCACCTTTCATGACTATAGGACTCTCCAAAGTATATTACAGCCAGTGAAGTAAATTTGAAATCTAGGTCAAAAATCAAATGACACCGATAAGGTTATAGTCCAATAGGTTTATTTGAAATTGCAGGAATCATTGGTTCAAGGCAGCACGGTGGCTTAGTGGTTAGCACTGCTACCTCACAGCACCAGGGTCCCCTGTTCAATCCCTGCCTCAGATCACTGTCTGTGTGGAGTTTGCACATTCTCCCTGCATCTGTGTGGGTTTCTGGGTGCTCTGGTTTCCTCTCACAGTCACAAGGATGTGCAGCTCAGGTGAATTGGCCATGCTAAGTTACCCATAGTGTTAGGTGCATTAGGGAAATGGGTCTGGGTGGCTTACCCCCTGGAGGGTCAGTGTGGACTTGATGGGCCTATTTACACACTATAGAGAATCTTGTTTAATCTAAAACTCTCAGACTGAGGTCTCCACAGCTCCCTGACCTACCCACCTGCAATCCCCAGACTAAATGTGGCCAACCCCAGGACTGGAATAGAATGAGTCCCATGACTTATTGTGGCAGTAACCCTTTATTGACCGTTCACTCTGTTTAAGAGTGACTCATTTGACTTTTGCACATTCTCACTAGCTTGCAGCACCTGCAGTGTGTTTGCTGCATTAGCTGTCGGCACATTATGTAGGGTGTGATGTTGATGCAGTCACATGTTCATCACCTTGACTGTCACAACATCACAGGTTGCCTGCCTCTCTCCGTACACTAAAAAGCAATGTAAGCCACTGAAGCTTACTGCCTGTAATTGAACACTGATGCCTTTGTGAGGCACATAGGTGCTGGTAGTTGAAAAATGTGCACTGCAAAAGCACAGCCAGTCAGGCAGCATCCGCGGAGCAGGAGAGTTGATGTTTCGAGCATAATCTTTTCATCAGGAAAGCTTAATCAAGCACTCCTGCTCCTCGGATGCTGCCTGACCAGCTGTGCTTTTCCAGCACCACACTTTTTGACTCTGATCACCAGTATCTGCAGTCCTCACTTTCTCTACACAGATGCTGGCAGCCTGTAAGTCTGTGCTAAACTTGTGTGTGTGCTAAAAAAACAATATAAAGTAGACAGACAGTGGCAGTGAAGAGAACGAGCACTAAGACAGCAAGCAAAGAATCATAAATCTGCACAGATACGTGAGATGCATGTATACCCCATGGACACAAAGCCACCTGACAGAACAATGCAAATCATAGGTAACTTTGAGCTGGAAAGCTAAACCTTTGAAGGGCTAAAGTGATGGGTGAGTTGGGTGAACAGCCATAATGATGAAGTGAGGATAGTGGTTTTGTCACTGTTGACTTGCTTGGACGAAGGCTCAAGGAGGATTCTAGCCATGGAGCTTGTAGGGACATTGCTCTGAAGAAGCAGTCAAATGATAACAGTGGCAAGTTATTGCCAGCGCCAGGTCCTGCTCTGAATTTTATATCTGGGAATAAATCAAGCTGGTGCTTTAATGAAATGCAAATGCATGAAATAAGATTATTGGTTTTCAGTGGTGAGATTCTGAAATTACTGGGCAAGGCTTGAGGGGAAAATCACAAGATATTTTCTCAACATTGAAGTCCTTATTTGGGGTAGCACGGGGGCTCAGGGGTTAGCACTGTTGCCTCACAGTATCAGGGACCCAGGTTTGATTCCAGCCTCAGGTGTCTGTCTGTGTGAAGTTTGCAAATTCTCCCATGTCTGCACAGGTTTCCTTCGGGTGTTCTGGTTTCCTCCCACAATCCAAAGGTGTGCAGGTTAGGGTGGATTGCCCATAGGGTTTAGGAATGTGTAGGTTTGATGCATTAATCAGGGGTAAATGGAGGATAATAGGGTAGGGGAATGGGTCTTCAGAGGATCGTGTGCACTTATTGGGTCAAATGGCCTGTTTCCACACTGTACGGTTTCTATGATCTTTTCATTGTGTCCATGATTTCCTAACTTTCTAGTCTTTATGCCATATCAACAAGTGGAAAATTCCACCCTCAATTAATCTTCTCATAAATTCTTCCAAACCAGAAAGTTTCCAGCATTTTCTATTTTTATTTCAGATTTGTATTTATATTGTCAGACTGACCCTATTTTTGTTATTCCTTTGTGGATGTGGGCATCACTATCAAAACCAGGATTGATTACCCATTCTTAATTGCTCTTAAAGTGTTAATACCTTGTTAGACCATTTCAGGCCACCAGTTAAGAGTCAATCTCATCGCTGTAGGTCTACAATCACATGTAGACCAGACCAAGTAAGGATGGCAGTTTCCTTCCCTGAAGAACATTAATGAACCAGATGGGTTTTACAATAATCAATGAAACGTAGTCTGGTGTAGATTAGATTACTTACAGTGTGGAAACAGGCCCTTTGGCCCAACAAGTCCACACCGACCCGTCGAAGCGCAACCCACCCATACCCCTACATTTACCCCTTACCCATTTAGCATGGCCAATTCACCTGACCCGCACATCTTTGGAATGTGGGAGGAAACCGGAGCACCCAGAGGAAACCCACGCAGACACAGGGAGAACGTGCAAACTCCACACAGTCAGTCGCCTGAGTCGGGAATTGAACCCGGGTCTCAGGCGCTGTGAGGCAGCAGTGCTAACCACTGTGCCACCGTGCCGCCCACTAATTTAAATGACCAAGACACAAAAGCAAATTTCAGTCAAATTTCCCTCCTGAATAGAATTCATTTCCCATCAAAGTTACTGATAACACCAGGAGATCGTTATCATCACCAAGACAAGATTTCAATTTCTTCTTATTAACTGGATTTTAGGTTCGAACCGCTGCAATGGGGTGATTTAAATCTGTGTTCCCCAGAGCACTGGATTACTAGCCCAGTGACATTACCACAACACCCGCATCTTTCCTTAGTTTGTTTCACTGATATCATTTAGGTAAGGAAATTCACTGACCTTAGCTGAAATCTAGGTCAATTCCAATTCAGTTAACAGATTCTTGGAAGCATTTGATGATTAATTTGAATAGAAATGGTGTGTTGGGATGTAGGGAAAAAGCAGAGGATTGGCTTTAAGTTGTAGTATTGGAGCATAATGGGCTGAATGGCCTCTTTGACATCATAGTAATTCTATTATCTGCAACAATGGGATTGATGCTACTCTCTACCTATGGCATCACAGGCCCCTCATTTAAATATGGGCAGTAAATAATCAGTTATGTTCACATGCCATAAATGAAAAAAATCAATTTAAGCCTTTCCATCAGGCACATTTGTGAATTTCTGGCCCAGAAGTAACTTTGATGTTTATTTTTCTGATTTCCTTGTGGGCTGGGTCAGCAATATTCCTCCAGGTCGGAAAGGAAGCCTTGGGCGTCCATGATGTTAACCTCCCTTTGCCCACAGAATTGTTCCTCTACCCCACTGAGCTTCCACAATTTCTGAATACTTGGACATTTTCATAACGTGGCAGCAATCAGGACTGAACAGTGTCAGAAATGGGGACGTCCCATCACAGAGATTGTTCGATCTTTGTGGGAAGCCTTTTCCAGAGTGAGCGTTGAACCTTATTGCCACTTGACTGTGAAATGCAGGCCATTATATGGACAGAAGGTGTCTCTGCCAGGGGGAGCTCATTCCATGTGACACCCATCCTGTAGAAACCTGTCAGACCATGTGTGTGGAAGACCCCTGCGTTGATCCACTGCAGGCAGTTTATAAAAAGACTGCAACATTTATCTTTTAAACTTTGTTTCTTATTTTTCCAGCTTATACTATGAATAACTGTAAGGTAATGTAACTTTCTTTTCCTTTATTTCTATATTTTGCATCTAAGATTTGTGCCGAGGTACTGTGTACCTAAGATGGCTCCATGAGGGGTCATGATTTGGAAATGCCAGTGTTAGACTGGGGTGTACAAAGTTAAAAGTCACACAACACCAGGTTATAGTCCAACAGGTTTAATTGGAAGCACTAGCTTTCGGAGTGTTGCTCCTTCATCAGGTGGATCGATGCTCCGAAAGCTAGTGTGCTTCCAATTAAACCTGTTGGACTATAACCTGGTGTTGTGTGATTTTTAACTCCATGAGGGATGATATTGTAAAGTTTTCACTGTATTCCCTTGAGTACACATGACAATAAAGCATGTTCTAATTCCAATGTTTAGAAAGAAATGGCCAACTGTACGTAAAAGTCTTTGGAATGGCCTTAGCCTATTCTTGTTTTAATCTAAACTGTATCTTTGTCGTTGAAAGCTCAACTAATGAACAGATTTTCCTCCAGCTAGCTAGGTGCGAAATCATACTCTCTTCATAATGAACCTTCCTTTAGGTACTGGTTATTAGCTCTGGTTGAATAGTGACCAATTTATCTATAAAAATATGGCACCTCTGGGGGTGCCGGAATGTATTAGCGTGAAATTGTAATGGGCAACAGGAAGTCACAGTTGCTAGGGACATGTCTGAGTAACTCGCTATGATTTTCTTTGTGCTTCTCCGAGTGTTATCAGTAACTTTGATGGGAAATGAATTCTATTCAGGAGGGAATTTTGACTGAAATTTGCTTTTGTATCTTGGTCATTTAAATTAGTGGGTAAGTACACCAGGCTCTGTGTTAAAACTGAGGCAGGCCACCTCTTATCATCAAATGCCAAAAGCTTCTCTAATCCACTCTTCAGTCATTGTTTTATTTTCCTTGATTTTGCATGCAAACCCATTGCCTCTATTTCCATGCCCCTGCAAGGAGCATTCATGGCAAAATGATGTGGCTTTGGCAAACTTTCGAGCTGCTTTGATGTAAAAGTCTGGCCGACGACCAACTCTGATCGACCAGGAGTCAATATTTCTCACTTACTGAGGTTGGTATTAATTTGTTTGAATCATTTCATTTCCTGAATAAATTCTAACCTTTGAACAAAAGACTTGCACTCGCAGGATTAAAAAAAATAGAACTATGGAATATGTTTAATTTACTGAACACTTACAGGCAATTCTACACAAGTGAAAAACAAAGGCATCAATCACTGGTGGCTAAGGGGGTGGTGCAGGAAAACGGTGTTAAAGTAGATCATCAAATAGTGGAATGGCTCAAATTCTGTATAGCCCTACTCCCATTCTTTACGATTAGATAGGATATGGGGTCCAGAAAAAGATATTTAACACAATAGATGCATCTGGTATTTATATTAATAGAATCGCAAGATGAAGCTAGAGGCTATTCAGCCTATAAAGTCTGTACTGACCCTCCAAAAGGCATCCCTACCTCCCACAGCTAACCCGCACACCATGAGCAATTTAGTATGATTAATCCATCTAACCTACATGTCCTTGGACACTACAGGGCAAATTTTTAAGCGTGGCCAATCCACCTAGCCTGCATATCATTAGACTGTAGAAGCAAACTCACACAGACAGAGAAAGAACATATTAGCTCCACACAGACCATTGCCCTGGGCTGGGATTGAATCTGGATTCTTGGTGCTGTGAGGCAGCAGCACTAACCACTGAGCTACCATGCCACACCACTGAGCTACCATGCCACACCACTGTGCCCAAATCTCCTATTTGTTTCTCAGCTTGCATCTTTTCCTGATTAGTTATTGGGCCAGCTGTAAACATGGTTAAAGTGCTGGTTGTGAAGAGAGTTTTTTGATGCAGAGGATAGAGCTAGGAAGCTAACAAATTTGCAGCCTTCAGGATTTCAAGAAGTCTTTTATAGATATCAGAGTACGCTTGAAGCACAGTGACTGTTAGAATGTCGAGAAAGGCAGCCAGATGTTCACGGCAAGCTCCCTGAAATAGCAATGACATATTGTAATAGATCGTCATCAGTAGATGGGGTTGTAAAAGTTAGCAGGAAAAACAGGGAGGTTTTTTTAATAAAGGACCATTTTTTTCATATGCAATGTTAAAATGTAGTCATCCTTTGGCTGTGTCAGGTCCTAAGCATATCACACTCAGCCATGAACTTCCATTACAGCAGCTTATGTGTATTTAGGAGCATTATGTATCATGCTGTTTTATATCTGTTATGTTTTGCAGTTTGTTTATTTTTATTTGAGTCCACACCTAGTCTTAACCAATCAAGTATAGATTAGTAAACAGACCCACAACAATGTGGTTGACTCTTAACTGCCCTCTGGGCGATTAGAGTTGGGTAATAAATACTGCCCTAGCCAGCCCTGCCCTCATCCCATGAATGAGTAAAAAGAAACGTAACAACATGAACATTATACTGTGCAGAATAGTTTAATGGGACTTCTGCCAGGATCTTCAATATAACAGCAGCAATGTGCATCAAAATAGTCTTTAAAAAAACAGAAAATAGATAAAGGACTCACACCTGTGTAATAGCTTTCTCAATGACAAGATGCTACAAAGTTCTTTATAGGCAACAAAGCACTGCGGTTTTTGGAGTGTGGTCAATATTCTGAATGAGGAACAGGGAAAGGAATGTTACAGTTAATCTTAGTGCTTGTGAATGATTAGATTTTCAAAACGGGTCAGGATGTTGTGATCTTTTTTCACTGACAACACTTCTCAGGATATCTGATCAATCTTGTTTCTGTACCTGCACTGAGGCTTCACTGTGATGCTCATCGCAACCAGCAGCTGCATCTGGTGAAATCCATCTGAGTATATCATGTCATGTCTGGATATGTGTATGTACTAAGTACAAAGGATGAGATCCAAAACATGATATCTTAATGAATATTAGGACATAAATCTAATGGCAATGATTTTCAGCTCCGGCAGGAGAACAAGAGCAGGCCATTCGTCCCATCAAACCTGTTCCACTATTTAATATGATCATGGAACACCTCAATGCCTTTTATACATCCATTTCTATAAAGATGTGCACCACTGGTAGTGACTTTCAATGTCTTACACTTCATCATAAGGTCAGAAGTTGGGATGTTTGCTGATGATTGCACATTGTTCAGCACTATTTACAAAACCTCAGATACTGAAACGGTTTGTGTTCATATGCAGAGCTGAAAATGTGTTGCTGGAAAAGCGCAGCAGGTCGGGCAGCATCCAAGGAACAGGAGAATCGATGTTTCGGGCATGAGCCCTTCTTCAGGAATCTTCCTGGAGCCTTCCTGAAGAAGGGCTCATGCCCGAAACGTCGATTCTCCTGCTCCTTGGATGCTGCCTGACCTGCTGCGCTTTTCCAGCAACACATTTTCAGCTCTGATTTCCAGCATCTGCAGTCCTCACTTTCTCCTGTGTTCATATGCAGTAACATTCACAGTCATAGAGTCATAGAGATGTACAGCATGGAAACAGACCTTTCAGTCCAACTAATCCATACCGACCAGATAACCTAACCTAATCTAATCCCGCTTGCCAGCACCCGGCCCATATCCCTCTAAACCCTTCCTCTTCATATACTCATCAGATGCCTTTTAAATGTCGCAATTGTACCAGCCTCCACCACTTCCTCTGGCAGCTCATTCCATACATGTACCACCCTCTGTGTGAAAACATTGCCCCTTAGGTCTCTTTTATATCTTTCCCCTCTCACCCTAAACCTATGCCCTTTAGTTCTGGACTCCCCCACCCCAGGGAAGAGACTTTGACTATTTATCCTATCCATGCCCCTCATGATTTTATAAATCCCTATAAGGTCACCACTCAGCCTCCAACGCTCCAGAGAAAACAGCTCCAGCTTATTCAACCTCTCCCTATAGCCCAAATCCTCCAACCCTGGCAAAATTCTTGTAAAACTTTTCTGAACCCTTTCAAGTTTTACTACGTCCTTCTGATTGGAAGGAGACCAGAATTGCAAATGATATTCCAAAAGTGGCCTGACCAATGTCCTGTACAGCCGCAACATGACCTTCCAACTCCTAAACTCAATACTCTGACCCCACACAAGTTCCAAGAATGACCATCTTGCACAAGAGAGAGACCCTAACCATCTTCCTTTGATGTTCAATGGCATTACCATTGTTGAATCCCCCATTAACTAGAATCCGAACTGGAACAGACACATAAACACTATAGCTAGTAGAACAGTTCAGGGTCGGGGAGTTTGCAATGGATAGCTTAGCTCCTGACTCCCAAAATCCTGCTCACCATCTAAAAAGACAAGTCAGGAGTGTGTTGAATTCACCCCATTTACCTAGATGAGTGCAACTGCAACAACACTTGGAGCTCGACAGCAACCTGTATGATTAACCCCACAACCTTCAACATTCCCTCCCTCCATTCCCAATACACTGTGGCAGTAATGTACACTACTTACAGGATGAACTGCAACAGCACATCAAGGATCCTCCAGCAACACCTTCCAAATCCACAGCCTCTACCTGCAAAAAAAAAATAAGTTGCATGGGACCACCACCAACATCAGGTTCCCCTCCAAGCTATTTGTCATCCTGCCTTGGAAATACGTTGTCATTCCTTCACTGTTGCTGAGTCAAATTTCTGGTACTCTCTCCCTAACTGTACTATATACATGACTTTCTCAAAGACTAGAGTCAAGAGTATGGTGCTGGAAAAGCACAGCAGGTCAGGCAGCATCTGAGGAGCAGGAGAATCGATGTTTCAGGCAAAGGCCCTTGTCCTTCTCAAAGGCTGTTAGGGCTGGACAATAATTGCTGGCTAAACCAGAGATGTCCATATCTTGTGCAAAAATAAATGTTAAAACATCCAGTTGTGTGGAGAAGGACTCTCCTCAGTTTGAATCTCAGTTCAGTGCAAAGCTTGCCAAATTCTAATCGACTGCTAAAAGTGGCTTCAGTTCTAGTCAAGTGAAAAATCAGTCAACGTTCTTGCTTTCCTGTTTATTTTAGATATTACAAAGCAATGTAGAAATGAATCTAGTTTCTATGTGATGAAAGGGTTTATTATTAAAATCTTTATTATATTGCTGGGAGGGCAAAGGCCTGAATTTTTCTAAGGATGGAATATTTCTGTATAATTTTGATAGCTGACTACAGAGATCCTGTTCTTCAATATGGTACCTACCATTCCTTGTGCTTGGGAGGTAAAATGGGATTCTATTGTACACATTTGTGGTTCAGCTATCTCAGGGCAATCTGGATTTCTCTAGTGGGATGTCCAAAGCACATGTTGTGTACCTTATACAGTGCAGGAGAAGGAATAAGGCTTCAGTGTTAAGAATCAGAATTAATGTTTCAGACCAGAGAGCTGAATTCTGAGCACTCAACCCTGATTTTTCTCCACAGATGCTGTCAGATCTGCTGAGCCTTCCTAGCAATTTCTGTTATTGTTTCTGATTTTCAGCATCTGTAGTTCTTTCAGTTTTTATAAAGTTGGCAGCATTTTTTGGAGCGGTGAGGTACCCTTTTGGATATTGTCATGAAAGCAGATCAGAATCCCAAGTTATTTACAGACATATTGAACTTTTGGACAAACATGTGATTCTTTAAAAATGTCAATGCGTACAGGTCTAACTTACTCAGTGTCTCCTCTCTGGTTAGCCCCTCCATAACTGCGAGTGGTGAACTTTCTCGGGAATGCCTCCAGTGCCAATATATACTTCCTTCTGTTCCCACTCCTTTTAACCTTTTTTCAAGGAGAGGCAAAAGGTGTGCAATATCTTTCTTTGGTTTTAGGGACAGTATTGTATCATTGATGTCAGGTTTCCTGGGTCATGAGTCAACTTCATGCTCTTCTGTAAAGACAGTTCAAAGCTACATGCACAGCTTTTTCACAAAGAGCGATGCTGATTGCGCATGATGTACATGGTATCAATAATCTCTCTCCCACTGCATTGAAGGACAGATTGTGTCAGGCTCATGTTCTTACAAACTTCATTCTGAAGTTTGCTGTTTGATGGAAGATGGGCAGAGATGCTAAGGCTTCAATCACCATGTTGACACAAAACAAATAGATAAGCTTGTCCCTACATCCAATTTAAAATTAGTTTCCTTGTTGCTAACCCAAAGATATTGTCTCTTGACCCTGGTAGCATCTATGTCGTAGACCGTTGCAGATTGGAATTAATTTTTTTTGCCAGATATTAAAATCCCCTGTGTCAGCTTCAGCAAAACACCTGGAAATAGTTTTTTATGTTGGCATGCATGGCATTCAACATTGATGATTGGGCAAGGTTGTCTCTGATTGGAGATATCTTGCCAAAACAGGGAGGAGAAGCAATGATGGGAGTGGCTCGACGTTCCCATTGCAGCCGTTACCATGTTCCCATTGCAGCCGTTACCATGTTCCCATTGCAGCCGTTACCATGTTCCCATTGCAGCTGTTACCATGTTCCCATTGCAGCCGTTACCATGTTCCCATTGCAGCTGTTACCATGTTCCCATTGCAGCCGTTACCTTGTTCCCATTGCAGCCGTTACCATGTTCCCATTGCAGCTGTTACCTTGTTCCCATTGCAGCCGTTACCATGTTCCCATTGCAGCTGTTACCTTGTTCCCATTGCAGCCGTTACCATGTTCCCATTGCAGCCGTTACCATGTTCCCATTGCAGCCGTTACCATGTTCCCATTGCAGCCGTTACCATGTTCCCATTGCAGCCGTTACCATGTTCCCATTGCAGCCGTTACCATGATCCCATTGCAGCTGTTACCATGTTCCCATTGCAGCCGTTACCTTGTTCCCATTGCAGCCGTTACCATGTTCCCATTGCAGCTGTTACCTTGTTCCCATTGCAGCCGTTACCATGTTCCCATTGCAGCTGTTACCTTGTTCCCATTGCAGCCGTTACCATGTTCCCATTGCAGCCGTTACCATGTTCCCATTGCAGCCGTTACCATGTTCCCATTGCAGCCGTTACCATGTTCCCATTGCAGCCGTTACCATGTTCCCATTGCAGCTGTTACCTTGTTCCCATTGCAGCCGTTACCATGTTCCCATTGCAGCCGTTACCTTGTTCCCATTGCAGCCGTTACCATGTTCCCATTGCAGCCGTTACCATGTTCCCATTGCAGCCGTTACCATGTTCCCATTGCAGCCGTTACCATGTTCCCATTGCAGCCGTTACCTTGTTCCCATTGCAGCCGTTACCTTGTTCCCATTGCAGCCGTTACCATGTTCCCATTGCAGCCGTTACCATGTTCCCATTGCAGCCGTTACCATGTTCCCATTGCAGCCGTTACCTTGTTCCCATTGCAGCCGTTACCATGTTCCCATTGCAGCCGTTACCATGTTCCCATTGCAGCCGTTACCATGTTCCCATTGCAGCTGTTACCATGTTCCCATTGCAGCCGTTACCATGTTCCCATTGCAGCTGTTACCATGTTCCCATTGCAGCCGTTACCTTGTTCCCATTGCAGCCGTTACCATGTTCCCATTGCAGCTGTTACCTTGTTCCCATTGCAGCCGTTACCATGTTCCCATTGCAGCTGTTACCTTGTTCCCATTGCAGCCGTTACCATGTTCCCATTGCAGCCGTTACCATGTTCCCATTGCAGCCGTTACCATGTTCCCATTGCAGCCGTTACCATGTTCCCATTGCAGCCGTTACCATGTTCCCATTGCAGCCGTTACCATGATCCCATTGCAGCTGTTACCATGTTCCCATTGCAGCCGTTACCTTGTTCCCATTGCAGCCGTTACCATGTTCCCATTGCAGCTGTTACCTTGTTCCCATTGCAGCCGTTACCATGTTCCCATTGCAGCCGTTACCTTGTTCCCATTGCAGCCGTTACCATGTTCCCATTGCAGCCGTTACCATGTTCCCATTGCAGCCGTTACCATGTTCCCATTGCAGCCGTTACCATGTTCCCATTGCAGCCGTTACCATGTTCCCATTGCAGCTGTTACCTTGTTCCCATTGCAGCCGTTACCATGTTCCCATTGCAGCCGTTACCTTGTTCCCATTGCAGCCGTTACCATGTTCCCATTGCAGCCGTTACCATGTTCCCATTGCAGCCGTTACCATGTTCCCATTGCAGCCGTTACCATGTTCCCATTGCAGCCGTTACCTTGTTCCCATTGCAGCCGTTACCTTGTTCCCATTGCAGCCGTTACCATGTTCCCATTGCAGCCGTTACCATGTTCCCATTGCAGCCGTTACCTTGTTCCCATTGCAGCCGTTACCATGTTCCCATTGCAGCCGTTACCATGTTCCCATTGCAGCCGTTACCATGTTCCCATTGCAGCTGTTACCATGTTCCCATTGCAGCCGTTACCATGTTCCCATTGCAGCCGTTACCATGTTCCCATTGCAGCTGTTACCATGTTCCCATTGCAGCTGTTACCATGTTCCCATTGCAGCTGTTACCATGTTCCCATTGCAGCCGTTACCTTGTTCCCATTGCAGCTGTTACCATGTTCCCATTGCAGCTGTTACCTTGTTCCCATTGCAGCCGTTACCATGTTCCCATTGCAGCCGTTACCATGTTCCCATTGCAGCCGTTACCTTGTTCCCATTGCAGCTGTTACCATGTTCCCATTGCAGCCGTTACCATGTTCCCATTGCAGCTGTTACCATGTTCCCATTGCAGCCGTTACCATGTTCCCATTGCAGCTGTTACCATGTTCCCATTGCAGCCGTTACCATGTTCCCATTGCAGCCGTTACCATGTTCCCATTGCAGCCGTTACCATGTTCCCATTGCAGCCGTTACCATGTTCCCATTGCAGCCGTTACCTTGTTCCCATTGCAGCCGTTACCATGTTCCCATTGCAGCCGTTACCATGTTCCCATTGCAGCCGTTACCTTGTTCCCATTGCAGCCGTTACCATGTTCCCATTGCAGCCGTTACCTTGTTCCCATTGCAGCCGTTACCATGTTCCCATTGCAGCTGTTACCATGTTCCCATTGCAGCCGTTACCATGTTCCCATTGCAGCCGTTACCATGTTCCCATTGCAGCCGTTACCATGTTCCCATTGCAGCCGTTACCATGTTCCCATTGCAGCCGTTACCTTGTTCCCATTGCAGCCGTTACCATGTTCCCATTGCAGCCGTTACCATGTTCCCATTGCAGCTGTTACCATGTTCCCATTGCAGCCGTTAGCATGTTCCCATTGCAGCCGTTACCTTGTTCCCATTGCAGCCGTTACCATGTTCCCATTGCAGCCGTTACCATGTTCCCATTGTAGCCGTTACCATGTTCCCATTGCAGCTGTTACCATGTTCCCATTGCAGCTGTTACCTTGTTCCCATTGCAGCCGTTACCATGTTCCCATTGCAGCCGTTACCTTGTTCCCATTGCAGCCGTTACCATGTTCCCATTGCAGCTGTTACCATGTTCCCATTGTAGCCGTTACCATGTTCCCATTGCAGCCGTTACCTTGTTCCCATTGCAGCCGTTACCATGTTCCCATTGCAGCCGTTACCATGTTCCCATTGCAGCTGTTACCATGTTCCCATTGCAGCCGTTACCATGTTCCCATTGCAGCCGTTACCATGTTCCCATTGCAGCCGTTACCATGTTCCCATTGCAGCCGTTACCATGTTCCCATTGCAGCTGTTACCATGTTCCCATTGCAGCCGTTACCATGTTCCCATTGCAGCTGTTACCATGTTCCCATTGCAGCCGTTACCATGTTCCCATTGCAGCCGTTACCATGTTCCCATTGCAGCTGTTACCATGTTCCCATTGCAGCCGTTACCATGTTCCCATTGCAGCCGTTACCATGTTCCCATTGCAGCTGTTACCTTGTTCCCATTGCAGCTGTTACCTTGTTCCCATTGCAGCCGTTACCATGTTCCCATTGCAGCCGTTACCATGTTCCCATTGCAGCCGTTACCATGTTCCCATTGCGGCCGTTACCTTGTTCCCATTGCGGCTGTTACCATGTTCCCATTGCAGCTGTTACCATGTTCCCATTGCAGCCGTTACCTTGTTCCCATTGCAGCCGTTACCATGTTCCCATTGCAGCCGTTACCATGTTCCCATTGCAGCCGTTACCTTGTTCCCATTGCAGCAGTTACCATGTTCCCATTGCAGCCGTTACCATGTTCCCATTGCAGCTGTTACCTTGTTCCCATTGCAGCCGTTACCATGTTCCCATTGCAGCCGTTACCATGTTCCCATTGCAGCTGTTACCATGTTCCCATTGCAGCCGTTACCTTGTTCCCATTGCAGCCGTTACCATGTTCCCATTGCAGCCGTTACCATGTTCCCATTGCAGCCGTTACCATGTTCCCATTGCAGCCGTTACCATGTTCCCATTGCAGCCGTTACCATGTTCCCATTGCAGCCGTTACCATGTTCCCATTGCAGCCGTTACCATGTTCCCATTGCAGCCGTTACCTTGTTCCCATTGCAGCCGTTACCATGTTCCCATTGCAGCCGTTACCTTGTTCCCATTGCAGCCGTTACCATGTTCCCATTGCAGCCGTTACCATGTTCCCATTGCAGCCGTTACCATGTTCCCATTGCAGCCGTTACCATGTTCCCATTGCAGCCGTTACCATGTTCCCATTGCAGCCGTTACCTTGTTCCCATTGTAGCCGTTACCTTGTTCCCATTGCAGCCGTTACCATGTTCCCATTGCAGCCGTTACCATGTTCCCATTGCAGCTGTTACCATGTTCCCATTGCAGCTGTTACCATGTTCCCATTGCAGCCGTTACCTTGTTCCCATTGCAGCTGTTACCATGTTCCCATTGCAGCCGTTACCATGTTCCCATTGCAGCCGTTACCATGTTCCCATTGCAGCCGTTACCATGTTCCCATTGCAGCCGTTACCATGTTCCCATTGCAGCTGTTACCATGTTCCCATTGCAGCCGTTACCATGTTCCCATTGCAGCTGTTACCATGTTCCCATTGCAGCCGTTACCATGTTCCCATTGCAGCCGTTACCATGTTCCCATTGCAGCTGTTACCATGTTCCCATTGCAGCCGTTACCTTGTTCCCATTGCAGCCGTTACCATGTTCCCATTGCAGCTGTTACCATGTTCCCATTGCAGCCGTTACCATGTTCCCATTGCAGCCGTTACCATGTTCCCATTGCAGCCGTTACCTTGTTCCCATTGCAGCCGTTACCATGTTCCCATTGCAGCTGTTACCTTGTTCCCATTGCAGCCGTTACCATGTTCCCATTGCAGCCGTTACCATGTTCCCATTGCAGCTGTTACCATGTTCCCATTGCAGCCGTTACCATGTTCCCATTGCAGCTGTTACCATGTTCCCATTGCAGCCGTTACCAGGTTCCCATTGCAGCCGTTACCATGTTCCCATTGCAGCCGTTACCATGTTCCCATTGCAGCTGTTACCATGTTCCCATTGCAGCTGTTACCATGTTCCCATTGCAGCTGTTACCTTGTTCCCATTGCAGCCGTTACCATGTTCCCATTGCAGCTGTTACCATGTTCCCATTGCAGCTGTTACCATGTTCCCATTGCAGCTGTTACCTTGTTCCCATTGCAGCCGTTACCATGTTCCCATTGCAGCTGTTACCATGTTCCCATTGCAGCCGTTACCATGTTCCCATTGCAGCCGTTACCATGTTCCCATTGCAGCCGTTACCTTGTTCCCATTGCAGCCGTTACCTTGTTCCCATTGCAGCCGTTACCATGTTCCCATTGCAGCCGTTACCATGTTCCCATTGCAGCCGTTACCATGTTCCCATTGCAGCTGTTACCATGTTCCCATTGCAGCCGTTACCTTGTTCCCATTGCAGCCGTTACCATGTTCCCATCGCAGCCGTTACCTTGTTCCCATTGCAGCCGTTACCATGTTCCCATTGCAGCCGTTACCTTGTTCCCATTGCAGCCGTTACCATGTTCCCATTGCAGCCGTTACCATGTTCCCATTGCAGCCGTTACCATGTTCCCATTGCAGCCGTTACCATGTTCCCATTGCAGCTGTTACCATGTTCCCATTGCAGCCGTTACCATGTTCCCATTGCAGCCGTTACCTTGTTCCCATTGCAGCCGTTACCTTGTTCCCATTGCAGCCGTTACCTTGTTCCCATTGCAGCCGTTACCATGTTCCCATTGCAGCCGTTACCATGTTCCCATTGCAGCCGTTACCATGTTCCCATTGCAGCCGTTACCATGTTCCCATTGCAGCCGTTACCATGTTCCCATTGCAGCTGTTACCATGTTCCCATTGCAGCCGTTACCTTGTTCCCATTGCAGCCGTTACCATGTTCCCATCGCAGCCGTTACCTTGTTCCCATTGCAGCCGTTACCATGTTCCCATTGCAGCCGTTACCTTGTTCCCATTGCAGCCGTTACCATGTTCCCATTGCAGCTGTTACCATGTTCCCATTGCAGCCGTTACCATGTTCCCATTGCAGCCGTTACCATGTTCCCATTGCAGCTGTTACCATGTTCCCATTGCAGCCGTTACCATGTTCCCATTGCAGCCGTTACCATGTTCCCATTGCAGCTGTTACCATGTTCCCATTGCAGCCGTTACCATGTTCCCATTGCAGCCGTTACCATGTTCCCATTGCAGCCGTTACCATGTTCCCATTGCAGCCGTTACCATGTTCCCATTGCAGCCGTTACCATGTTCCCATTGCAGCCGTTACCATGTTCCCATTGCAGCCGTTACCATGTTCCCATTGCAGCCGTTACCATGTTCCCATTGCAGCCGTTACCATGTTCCCATTGCAGCCGTTACCTTGTTCCCATTGCAGCCGTTACCATGTTCCCATTGCAGCCGTTACCATGTTCCCATTGCAGCCGTTACCATGTTCCCATTGCAGCCGTTACCATGTTCCCATTGCAGCCGTTACCTTGTTCCCATTGCAGCCGTTACCATGTTCCCATTGCAGCCGTTACCATGTTCCCATTGCAGCCGTAACCACGTTCCCATTGCAGCCGTTACCATGTTCCCATTGCAGCTGTTACCATGTTCCCATTGCAGCCGTTACCATGTTCCCATTGCAGCCGTTACCATGTTCCCATTGCAGCCGTTACCATGTTCCCATTGCAGCTGTTACCATGTTCCCATTGCAGCTGTTACCATGTTCCCATTGCAGCCGTTACCATGTTCCCATTGCAGCCGTTACCATGTTCCCATTGCAGCCGTTACCATGTTCCCATTGCAGCCGTTACCATGTTCCCATTGCAGCCGTTACCATGTTCCCATTGCAGCTGTTACCATGTTCCCATTGCAGCTGTTACCATGTTCCCATTGCAGCCGTTACCATGTTCCCATTGCAGCCGTTACCATGTTCCCATTGCAGCCGTTACCTTGTTCCCATTGCAGCCGTTACCTTGTTCCCATTGCAGCCGTTACCATGTTCCCATTGCAGCCGTTACCATGTTCCCATTGCAGCCGTTACCTTGTTCCCATTGCAGCTGTTACCATGTTCCCATTGCAGCCGTTACCATGTACCCATTGCAGCCGTTACCATGTTCCCATTGCAGCCGTTACCATGTTCCCATTGCAGCCGTTACCATGTTCCCATTGCAGCCGTTACCTTGTTCCCATTGCAGCTGTTACCATGTTCCCATTGCAGCCGTTACCATGTTCCCATTGCAGCCGTTACCATGTTCCCATTGCAGCCGTAACCACGTTCCCATTGCAGCCGTTACCATGTTCCCATTGCAGCTGTTACCATGTTCCCATTGCAGCCGTTACCATGTTCCCATTGCAGCCGTTACCTTGTTCCCATTGCAGCCGTTACCATGTTCCCATTGCAGCCGTTACCATGTTCCCATTGCAGCCGTTACCATGTTCCCATTGCAGCCGTTACCATGTTCCCATTGCAGCCGTTACCATGTTCCCATTGCAGCTGTTACCATGTTCCCATTTCAGCCGTTACCATGTTCCCATTGCAGCCGTTACCATGTTCCCATTGCAGCCGTTACCTTGTTCCCATTGCAGTCGTTACCATGTTCCCATTGCAGCTGTTACCATGTTCCCATTGCAGCCGTTACCATGTTCCCATTGCAGCCGTTACCATGTTCCCATTGCAGCCGTTACCATGTTCCCATTGCAGCCGTTACCATGTTCCCATTGCAGCCGTTACCTTGTTCCCATTGCGGCTGTTACCATGTTCCCATTGCAGCCGTTACCATGTTCCCATTGCAGCCGTTACCTTGTTCCCATTGCAGCCGTTACCATGTTCCCATTGCAGCCGTTACCATGTTCCCATTGCAGCTGTTACCTTGTTCCCATTGCAGCTGTTACGTTGCTGGTGTTTGGGTATCTCTCTGCTTAACAGTTTTGACTGAGTAAGAGCCAGTGTTCTTGCCCCAGAGAAATTCTCTGTTCCCTTCTGTTTAAAAAAAAGCTTTTTTTGCCTGCAAAATTCAGTGGTCTGGGTGAACTTTGCTGCTTTTGATAATGTAAGGTCTTCTTTAGAGTCATAGAGTCATAGAGATGTAAAGCGCAGAAACAGACCCTTCGGTCCAACCCGTCCATGCCAACCAGTTATCCCAACCAAATCTAGTCCAACCTGACAGCATCCAGCCCATGTAGCTTCCTATTCATATACCCATCCAAATTCCTTTTAAATGTTGCAATTATACCAGCTCCACCACTTCCTCTTTACTACATACATGTATTACTCTCTGTGTGAAAAAGTTGCTCCTTAGATCCCCTTTATATCTTTCCCCTCTCGCCCTAAACCTATGCCCTTTAGTTCTGGACTGTCTCAACCCAGGGAAAATACTTTGTCTATTTATCCTATTGATGTCTCTCATAATTTTGTCAACCTCTATAAGGTCACCCCTCAGCCTCTGACGCTCCAGGGAAAACAGCCCCAGCCTGTTCAGCCTCTCCTGATAGCTCAAATCCTCCAACCCTTACAACATCCTTGTAAATCTTTTCTGAACCATTTCAAGTTTCACAACATCTTTCTGATAGGAAGGAGACCAGAAATGCACACAATATTCCAACAGTGGCCCAACCAATGTCCTGTACTGCCGCAACATGACCTCCCAACTCCCATATTCAATATTCTGACCAATAAAGGAAAGCATACCAAATGTCTTCTTCACTAAACTATCTACCTGCAACTCCACTTTCAAGGAGCTATGAACCTGCACTCCAAGGTCTCTCTGTTCAGCAACACTCCCTAGGACCTTACCATTAAGTGTATAAGTCCTGCTAAGATTTGCTTTCCCAAAATGCAGCACCTCGCATTTATCTGAATTAAACGCCACCTACTACTTCTCAGCCCATTGGCCCATCTGATCAAGATTCTGTTGTAATCTGAGGTAACCTTCTTCACTGTCCATTACACTTTCAATTTTGGTGTCATCTGCAAACTTACTAACTCTAACTTTTATGCTCTCATCCAAATCATTTATATAAATGACAAAAAGTAGAGAACCCAGCACCGATCTTTGGGGCATTCCACTGTTCACAGTCTTCCAGTCTGAAAACCAACACCCTCTGTCTTCTACCTTTAAGCCAGTTCTGTATCCAACTGGCTAGTTCTCCTTGTATTCCATGAGATCTAACCTTGCTAACCAGTCTCTCATGGGGAACCTTGTAGAACGCCTTACTGAAGTCCATATAGATCACATCTACTGCTCTGCCCTCATCAATCCTCTTTGTTATTTCTTCAAAAACTCAATCAAGTTTGTGAGACATGATTTCCCATGCACAAAGCCATGTTGACTATCTCTAATCAGTCCTTGCCTTTCCAAATACATGTGCATCCTGCCCCTCAGGATTGGCTCCACCAACTTGCCCACCACCGACTGGTCGATCATTCCCTGGCTTGTCCTTACTATCCTTCTTAAACAGTAGCACCACGTTTGCCAACCTCCAGTCTTCTGGCACTTCATCTGTGACTATCGATGATACAAGTATCTCAGCAAGAGGCCAGCAATCACTTCCCTACCTTCCCACAGAGTTCTAGGGTACACCTGATCAGGTCCTGGGGATTTATCCACCTTTATGCATTTCAAGACATCCAGCACTTCTTCCTCTGTGAAATAGACATTTTTCAAGATGTCACCATCTATTTCCCTACATTCTATATCTTTCATGTCCTTTTCCACAGTAAATACTGATGCAAAATACTTGTTTAGTATCTCCCCTATTTTCTGCAACTCCACACAAAGGCTGCCTTGCTGATCTTTGAGGGGCCCTATTCTCTCCCTACTTACCCTTTTGTTCTTAATGTATTTGTAAAAACCCTTTGGATTCTCCTTAATTCTATTTGCCAAAACTATCTCATGTCCCCTTTTTGCCCTCTTGATTTCCCTTTTAAGTATACTCCTAGTGTTTTTATACTCTTCTAAGGATTCACTCGATCTACAGACTGCAAACGTTCTGATAGAGGTTCATCAAGCACTCCCCAGTATTGTATCGTCCCTCTACAAACTCATTGTTGAAAGATCTAGACAAAATAAATTTCCAAAAGCTTCAATGGTTGTTCTTTACTTCTGGCTGCACTGATTAACCTTATTAGGTTTGTAATAGGATTTTGCATTACAAGGATAGGAATAGAAAGATTGTATTACATAATTCTGTTTTTCAATTTCCTCTTCTGTGCCTTAATGAAAATGGTGCATGCTGTCAATTGTGTGCAGCAATATACTGACCTGAACTTTATCTGCCAGTTTCTTTAGGAACTGATGCAATGCTGTATCTGCTGAATTGTTAGTGCTTGTTTATCGAATACAAGCAGGAGTCAGGAGCAACCATCGATACTTTTGTAAGTTTATTTTCTCTGGATCTTTCAAAGATGTTGGAAGTGCTTGATGAAACCCTATCAGAACTTATACAGTCTAAAGAAGTCCTTATATTCTGATCAGAACTGTCAGCTTGATCTAAAGGATTTGGAGAAGATGAGGCTTTATCAATCAGCATGGGCAGATGTTGTGAGGGCTACGCTGACCAAAACCTCTTTCTTTCCTGCCCTTCTTCTTCAGCATTCATAGAATCCCTCCAGTGTGGAAACAGACACTTCAGCCCAACAAGTCCACACTGACCCTTCAAAGAGTAACCCACCCAGACCCATTCCCCTACCTTATTATCCTACATTTACCCCTGACTAATGCACCTAACCTACACATCCCTGAACACTATGAGCAATTTAGCATAGCCAATTCATCTAACCTGCACATCTTTGCACTGGGGGAGCACGCAGAGGAAACCCACACAGACATGGGGAGAATGTACAAACTCCACCCAGACAGTCTCCCGAGGCTGGAATCAAACCCGGGTCCCTGGCGCTGTGAGGCAGCAGTGCTAACCACTCAGCCACTGTGTTGTCCAGCATTATGCTGGTTTCCTCTCTTGTACTGTTTTTCTTATTTGTAAGACATCTGAATTGCTGTAATTCATACATGCTGTGAAGCTTTTCTTGCAGCTTAATGCATTTACTAATGTGTTGTGTTGGCTTTATGTTTCTGCAGCCCAGTGCCTAGTTATCCCCTGAATTCCTTCGCCAACAAAATATGCTGCCACTGGGTACCTACAAAAAACATTGAATATTACAGAGCAGTACAGGCCCTTCAGCCCTCAAAGTTGCATTGACCTGACAAACTGATCTGAAGCCGATCTAACCTACACTATTCTATTTTCATCCATATGTCTATCCAATGACCATTTAAATGTCCTTAAATTTGACAAGACTACTATTGTTGCAGGCAGTGCATTCCACACCCTTACTGCTCTCTGAGTGAAGAAACTACCCCGATATCTATCCTATATCTATCACCCCTTAATTTAAAGCTCTTACCCCTCCTGCTAGCCATCAACATCTGAGGAAAAAGGGTCTCACTGTCCACCCTGTCTAACCCTCTGATTATCTTATATATCTCAATTAAGTCATCTCTCAACCTTCTTCTCTCCAACTAAAACAGCCTTAAGTCCCTCAGCCTTTCTTCAGAAGACCTTCCCTCCATACCAGGCAACTTCCATTAAATCTCCTCTGAACCCTTTCCAAAAGGTCTTCAGATCTTTCCCCGATTTCAGCAGTTGGAAGGCTGGACTGGCCTCAAATGTCACTGTGGCACAAGCTGGTCTCCATTTTTCAATTTCTTCCCAATTTCCTCCTTCTGACCGCCATTGCCAGCACATAATAAGATCAGGCCTACAACTGAGGTGAGAGAATATTAACAGGTTTTATTTAACATAAGAGAAAGAATGTGATGGACTGAGAGTAGCGTGGATCTTGCAGCAGCTCCTGAGGTTGCATGCTTACTTCTAGCTTTCATACAGTTATTATATTTCATCAGGAGAAGATCTTTATTTTGATTCATTTTGGTTCTTTTATAGACAAAAATGTGCAATTTTTCAGTCAGAGTTGAGTTTATGGAGCTTTTGAAGAGGTCTACACATGGACTCTATAATAAAATACATGGATAATCAGGAGAGAACATCTTCTGAAATTAGGTTTGAGTTTCATGTAATCTGATGTCACCATGATGAAGCTCCTCAAGGATATGCTCAGCTGTTTTTGTCAGTGTAAAGTGTTAATTCTTTACTCTAGAGAGACCAAGTTGTACCCAGCAGGCAGAAATACTCATCCAGGCTCCCCAAAGAAAGCAGAGCTTTACAATAAGACCATAAGACCATAAGATATAGGAGTGGAAGTAAGGCCATTCGGCCCATCGAGTCCACTCCGCCATTCAATCATGGCTGATGGGCATTTCAACTCCACTTACCAGCGTTCTCCCCGTAGCCCTTAATTCCTCGAGACAACAAGAATCTATCAATCTTGGCCTTGAAGACATTTAGCGTCCCGGCCTCCACTGCACTCTGTGGCAATGAATTCCACAGGCCCACCACTCTCTGGCTGAAGAAATGTCTCCGCATTTCTGTTCTGAATTGACCCCCTCTAATTCTAAGGCTGTGTCCACGGGTCCTAGTCTCCTCGCCTAACGGAAACAATTTCCTAGCGTCCACCCTTTCCAAGCCATGTATTATCTTGTACGGCTCTATTAAGTCTCCCCTCATTCTTCTAAACTCCAACGAATACAATCCCAGGATCCTCAGCCGTTCCTCATATGTTAGACCTGCCATTCCAGGGATCATCCGTGTGAATCTCCGCTGGACACGTTCCAGTGCCAGTATGTCCTTCCTGAGGTGTGGGGACCAAAACTGGACACAGTACTCCAAATGGGGCCTAACCAGAGCTTTATAAAGTATCAGTATCACATCTCTGCTTTTATATTCCAACCCTCTTGAGATAAGAGACAACATTACATTCGCTTTCTTAATCACGGACTTAACCTGCATGTTTACCTTTAGAGAATCCTCGACTAGCACTCCCAGATCCCTTTTTACTTTGGCTTTACTAATTTTCTCACCATTTAGAAAGTAGTCTATGCTTTTATTCTTTTTGCCAAAGTGCAAGACCTCGCACTTGCTCACGTTAAATTCCATCAGCCATTTCCTGGACCACTCTCCCAACCTGTATAGATCCTTCTGTAGCCTCCCCACTTCCTCAGTACTACCTGCCTGTCCACCTAACTTCGTATCATCAGCAAACTTCGCTAGAATGCCCCCAGTCCCTTCATCCAAATCATTAATATATAATGGGAATAGCTGTGGCCCCAACACTGAACCCTACGGGACACCGCTTGTCACCGGCTGCCATTCTGAAAAAGAACCTTTTATCCCAACTCTCTGCCTTCTGTTAAACAGCCAATCCTCAATCCATCCCAGCAGCTCACCTCGAACACCATGGGCCCTCACCTTGCTCAGCAGCCTCCCGTGTGGCACCTTATCAAAGGCCTTTTGAAAGTCTAGATAGACCACATCCACTGGGTTTCCCTGGTCTAACCTACTTGTTACCTCTTCAAAGAATTCCAACAGGTTTGTCAGGCATGACCTCCCCTTACTAAAACCATGTTGACTTGTTCTAATCAGACTCTGCTCTTCCAAGAATTTAGAAACCTCATCCTTAATGATGGATTCTAGAATTTTACCAACAACCGAGGTTAGGCTAATTGGCCGATAATTTTCCATTTTTTGTCTTGATCCTTTCTTGAACAAGGGGGTTACAACAGCGATCTTCCAATCATCCGGGACCTTTCCTGACTCCAGTGACGCTTGAAAGATCTCAACCAATGCCTCTGCTATTTCCTCAGCCACCTCTCTCAGAACTCTAGGGTGTATCCCATCGGGGCCGGGAGATTTATCAATTTTAAGACTTTTTAACTTTTCTAGCACTATCTCTTTCGTAACGGCAACCATACTCAACTCAGCTCCGTGACTCCCTAAAATTTTTGGGATATTACTCATGTCTTCCACTGTGAAAACTGACGCAAAGTACTTGTTAAGTTCTCCTGCTATTTCCTTAGCTCCCATCACTAGGCTTCCAGCATCAGTTTGAAGTGGCCCAATGTCTACTTTTGCCTGTCGTTTGTTTCTTATGTACTGAAAGAATCTTTTACTATCATTTCTAATATTACTGGCTAGCCTACCTTCATATTTGATCTTCTCATTTCTTATTACACTCTTTGTTATCCTCTGTTTGTTTTTGTATCCTTCCCAATCTTCTGATTTCCCACTGTTCTTGGCCACTTTATAGGATCTCTCTTTTTCTTTAATACATTTCCTGACTTTCTTTGTCAGCCATGGTTGTCTAATCCCTCCCCGAATAATCTTTCCTTTCTTGGGGATGAACCTCTGTACAGTGTCCTCAATTATACCCACAAACTCCTGCCATTTTTGCTCTACTGTCTTCCCGGTTAGCCTCTGCTTCCAGTCTATTTTTGTCAGTTCCTCTCTCATGCCCTCATAATTACCTTTATTTAACTGTAACACCATTACATCCGATTTTGCCTTCTCTCTTTCAAACTCCAGACTGAACTCTACCATATTATGATCGCTACTTCCTAAGGGTTCCCTTACTTTAAGATCTTTTATAGCTTCTGGTTCATTGCAAAGCACTAGGTCCAGAATAGCCTGCTCCCTTGTGGGCTCCATTGCAAGCTGTTCCAAAATGTTGACTCAACCTTCCACTCTCTTCCCAATTCCCTGTGAGACACCCACATGATGATTTGGAACATCAATATTGACCTACTGGAGCCTAGTGGGCCTCTTCCAGACTGTATCTGCTGCTTCTTGTCAAGGTCTGGTAAGGAATGGATGGGAAGTAGGCGAAGAAGGTTGAGGTCCATAGCTATCAATACACACTTGGGGGATGGAGTGCAGGGAGTCACATTTCAGATCTGGAAGTGAATTCTAACTGAAACCAATCAACGCAAAGTGACCCGGAGTTAATTAATATATCTCAGTCTCCACTAATCTCTTTGTAATTTACTTCATTAAATTCACTGGCATTGTTATATCCCTAACTCATGTCCATTATTCTCTTCATATAAAACTGTGGCTCATCATGTCTATGTAACAACAGTGACAACACTTTTAAAGTAATTCATTGTTCATGAAATGCTGTAGGATTTTCCTCGGAGACACAGTAAAATACTATAAAAATGCAAGTTCTTTTTTCTCTTTATTACCACCTTTGTAACTCATTCTTGTGATTCTCCCATTGTAATTCATGCCCATTTAGTTTGTCTCACAAAGTAATGAAAACAGAACAAACTTGTGCAGAATGCTGATTGTTATTGTAAATTTCCTCCTAAATGTGTAATGCTTGTTATTTAAAAGAGTGGAAAAAATCTCGTTAAAGTCTTGTTAACTGTTTATTGATGGCAGGCTAAGATAAACACATACAGTAACCCTCAAGGGAGAGCATATTTAATAATGTGGATATTTACTTGTAGTCAGAGTTGGCATTGGTTCGGCAGTAGGTCTGATTGTTCAGCTAAAGCCAATGTAATAACTTTACTTTCAAAAAATAAACTGGTTCCCAGCAAGAAATTGATGTAGCACTAAATGTTGGTAATCCTAGGAGATGAGATTCTTAGAGAAGTGGACCAAAAACTGGATACTATAGAGGAAGACTATATATAAACTTATATTGAATGCAGAGTACAAAGAAAGGACATTCAGCTCAAATCGGCTCTGTTCATTCTTATGCTCCATTTAAACCTCCTCCTACTTCATCTATCTTATCTAAAGGGCAGTATGGTGGCTCAATGATTAGCACTGTTGTCTCACAGCGTGAGTTTGATTCCAACCTTGGATGACTGTAGGTGTGGAGTTTGCACATTCTCCCCTGTGGGTTTCCTCAGGGTGCTCCAGTTTTCTATCACAGTCCAAAGATGTGCAGGTTAGCTGGATTGGCCGTGCTAAATTGCCCACAGTGTCCAGGAATGTGCAGGATTGTGTGTGTGTGTGTGTGTGTGTGTGTGTGTGTGTGTGTGTTGGGGGTGGGGTGGGGGTGGTGGGTGGATGGGATGGAGCAGGGAGTGAGTCTGGGTGAAATGCTCTTCAGAGAGTCTCGATGGGCCGAATGGTCTCTTTCCACACTGCAGGGATTCTATGGAACCCCAACTGCATTTCCCTACATTTCGTTCTTCATCTATTGCTTGTTGATTTTCCCCTCAGTGACATCTATGCTGTTCATCTTAGTAACTCCTTATACTGTAGTCCACAGCCTAGCCAGTCACTGAAGAATTGTAATTTGAATTCCCTATTGTGTTTATTGATGGTGATTGTATATTTGAGGGGAGGCCTGGTGACACAGTGGACAGTGTTCTTGATACTAAGACCAGAGTTCTGGCTTCAAGTCCCACCCCAAGACATAATGGCTATGGAAGGGGTGTTTCATAACTTGCCAAAACAGGTTCAGTATTAACCTTACAACACATGTCAATGCTGAGAGTGGGAGAGAATCATGAGATAATAAATGTATGTTAAAAGCCAGTACATTAATCATGTGTGACTTTGATCTTCATGTTGATTGGGACAACCAAATTGGCATAGATGACCATGAAGAACAATTCATGGAGTGTATTTGGGACAGTTACCTCAAATAAGATGTTGCGGATCCAACTAATGATCAGGCTATGTTGGATCAGGTGATGTGTAATGAGGCAAGTTTAATCAATGACAGATTCTCTAAAGAGCATTCACCATAACAAGGTAATTTGATTCCAGTCCCATTTTACTATGAACCTTTCCCAGAACAACTTGCTGTTCAGCAGATATCCCAGACTGGCAACCCTTGTAGTCACGCCATCTTTAAAAGCTCATTGTGAACTGGACAGTACTGTCAGTATGGAGCTGTGTTCCTGACATTTGTCCTGGACATTGAGGTCTGGGGCATATTGGCTGCCTAGGACGGGCCTAGAGTTCCTGCTGGATGGATGGGGCAGGGTCAGGAGTTCCTCTTGCATCAGGATCAGGAGGCCATGTCACCAGACCGTGCAAATCTGGTCTGAAGTTGCCATTCGGTTAAAGCAGCCTCAGTCATCTTGAGAAATGCCAGCCCTGCAGGTAGAAGCTCAATGTCTTTCTGTACTCTGCCAGGGTAAGTGCCACCATCTTCTCTCCGATACCTCACACTCACTCCATCTCAGTGCTACTTCACCCACCTCCGACCAAATCCTATGTTCTATCACTCTTACCGTTACCTAAAACATCCCGTCTTTGCCCTCCCTCACCCCAACCACTGAATCAACTGGCCCTGCACTTCTTCCTCACCTCTACCAAAAGTAATAGCTGTGACAGCCATTTCAACCCCTGTAATACCTGTCCCTCTGTCATTCCATGAGGATAACAGCCCACGTTAGAGCAGGAAGACTCAGGATGGGTAGTGGGCTGCTTGACATTCAGCTTTTGTGAGAGCATTCTAGTTCTAACTGTCACAAGTGGCTGACTGACTGTGTCCAAGCCCCTGGACTGGGAATGGACACTGACCTTGATGTACTAAGATGGGACGGCACGCCCTGAGCAAATACCTACCTCCCTTTACTTGACAGAGAACTGCTGACAGCCATGACAAACGTCCTTCCTTCGTGTCTGTACTAAACAGCCAGGCAAGACAGAAGGAATATTAGCCTCAGTTGAGCAGGTGAAGTGCAAAAAAGGGGCGACAAGACAGTGCAAGGCAGGGATGGAGTGAGCATCAGGTCAGCTCAGAGTGAGTGAGTGCTATGACAGTGATTAAAGATCCCGGAGGTACAGCCTGGTCCAATACATGAGCTGGGTGAGTGTCCCTGTGCACACAGTGTCCTTGCTGTAGCATTACAATGAGAGTTGCCAGTGAGGTCCTATACACAGCATCCTGTAAGTGGATCGGAGATGGACCATGAAGGTTTTGGCAGGCTGGTACATAACAGATGCATTGTTGAGGCCTTTGCTGAAGTAGTGTGTACAGCTCTGGTCAGCTTGCTATATGAAGGATATTATTAAATTGGAGAGAATTCAGACAACATTTGCCAGCATGTTACTGTGATTGGAGTTACTGAATCATAAAGATAGGCTGGGACGTTTTCACTGGAGTATGAGAATGTGAGGAGTGACCTTATAGAGGTTTCTAAAATTATGAGGGGCATAAATAAGGTGAATAGCAAAGGTCTTTTCCCTAAAGTGGGGGAGTTCAAACTAGAGGGCATATTGTTAAGGTGAGTGAAGAAAGATTTAAAAAGAACACGAGGGGCAAATTTTTTATGCGGAGAGAGTGGTTCATGTGTGGAAAGAACTGCCAGAGGGACTGGTGGATGTGGGTACAGTTACAGTGTTTAAACGTCATTTGGATTAGTGCGTGAACAGGAGAGGTTTGGAAGGGCATGGGCCAATTGCAGGCAAGCGGGACGAGATTGGTTTGGGAAGATGGTCGACGTGGACAAGTTGGACAGAAGGGTCTGTTTCTGTGCTGTACGACTTGATGACTCTATGTGTCTGATGCCCTGAGATGTTGGTGCCCAGTGTCCAACATGGAGGTCCTCTGGAGAAAGTGATAAGTTGTATTTGCCTGCTCTGGTTTCCGTGTTGAGTTTGCCTGATATCTAGCATGTGTGAAAGAAAAGTGTAAAAGATGCCGCAAGATACTCTCAGCATCATTGACTGTGTTCAAGGTTGAGATAAATATATTCGTGCATGCTAAGGGTATCAAGGGTTATTGGGATAGGGTGGGAAAGTGAAGTTTGCTGAAGATTGATTGTCATTTTATTGAATGGCAGGGCAGTCTCAGAGGGCAATGCTGCCTATTCCTGCTCCTATTTCTTACATTCCTATTTTTAGCTCAGTTTATAATTCCTCTCCATGAAAGTCAATTAGAACTGGAATTATTTAACTAGGTTGATGAGATTAAAATCTTAGATGACTTCAGTTATAAGTATTTGATTGGATCAAGGTCATCAAGCTAAGGCTCGAGCATCATAGAATCACTGATTTTCCTCAACAATTCTGAGACAAGTTGAGAAGTGGATCATATCTAGAGTTTAAATTGCATGAAGGGAGATTTTTCTGAGAGGAAGAGAGGGTGTGTTTGTAAAATTGGTAGTTTCTACAAAAATCTGAGGAAAACAATTGTTGGATTGAAGAGATGGAAATGGAGATATACTAGTAGCTGTTAACATTGTTTTATATTCATTGCGGAGCTCAGAGCAATTTTCAGAGAGTTTGAAACATTATGAGCTCCTATTACCCAAGGCTATATTGTTCCATGTGAGGGCTGATGCATTACTTGTGCACTTTAAATGGACTTATGTGTACTCTATTTATAAAGGCATGCAACTGTAAATGTATTTATTGTTGAGCCTGTGTTGTTTGATCAATATTACCAAGAAAAGTGGCTTGAATTAGTGACTTTGACAACAAACATTTGCAAAGTATTCAAAGTTAATGTGCAAGTGCTAAGCTTTGTTACACATGTGCAAAATCAATGAGTGCTTTGGTGGGAAAAATAAAGAATAGCTCACTCAGTTACAAAATGTAGGAGGTTTGCCCCAGGTCTGAGGTACAATTCCACTGAAGCTCAAAGTTCTGGATAATGCCCACTTCTCCAATTCTCTTTCCTGCCTCCCTCCTTAAAGACACTCCCTAGAACCTACCTTCTTGATAAAGAGCTTGATGATCTGATCTAATTGTTTTACATGGCTCAATATTGTATTGAGTTATACGATGCTGCTTCAGTGGGCCTTGAGATATTTTGTCATGTCAGGGGAAATTTAGACTCCAGGGATAAATGATACTTCCACTCTAAAGGTAGAAGGCACGAGTTTAGAGACGAGTGTCGGGAGGATCTCTGTCGGCATCTCCTGTGTAAACAGGAGACAGTGGTAATGAAAACATTGCAAGAAGGTTTTGGGAGGAGGTGGTGTGGGACAGACACTGATAAAGGGGAGAGACAGCAACATCTCAGGCAGGATTGACTGGCTACCCCCGGCCAGTTAAAAGACTCCCTTAACACATTAATCTATGACATAGAGGCAGCATTAGTTTTATTCGCTGTAATGAAGGAAGATTGGAATGTGCAGGTGGGATGTTTTAAGAACTGAAAATGTGTTGCTGGTTAAAGCACAGCAGGTTAGGCAGCATCCAAGGAACAGGAAATTCGACGTTTCGGGCATAAGCCCTTCATCAGGAATGATGAAGGGTTTCCTGATGAAGGGCTTATGCCCGAAACGTCGAATTTCCTGTTCCTTGGATGCTGCCTGACCTGCTGTGCTTTAACCAGCAACACATTTTCAGCTGTGATCTCCAGCATCTGCAGACCTCACTTTTTACCCGAGGATGTTATAAGAAGAAAGGCATCAACTTTCCTGTACACTCTGAAGTTTAGCTTTGGTCTAATAACTGAGACAGCTCTCTCCTGGCATCGCTCAAATAAAATGCTCGCAAAAACCCACACTCACTCTCCAGCAGCTAATTATTTAAAAAGCAAGAAAACAATTACACTAAAGGTGCTATATAAGTGTAAGCTTATGTTTCCATTGTTTGATCCTCAATCTGCGCAGCAGTAACCAGTCTCAGGTAGTGTGGTAAGAATGGTGTAACTCACCTTCGTACCTCGTGAAGGTGCAGTGAGGTTTGGGGGATGTTGGGGGAGGTTGAGGTGGGAAAGTTTAAGTCAACCAGCTTCCCAACTCCCATGCCGTCCATGCCCATCTGGGCAGTAAGCGTGGGCAGTATTGGCATGGTTAGTATGCCCATACCCATGAGCTGCAGTGGTTCAAGAAGGCAGCTCACCACCTGATGAAGGGCTTTTGCCCGAAACGTCGATTTCCCTGCTCCTCGGATGCTGCCTGACCTGCTACGCTTTTCCAGCACCACTCTAATCTTGACTCTGATCTTCAGCATCTGCAGTCCTCACTTTCGCCTAATAAATTGTTGCTCCAGCCAGTAATACCCACAAACCACGAAGGAGTGACATTTCTTTTAAATAAAAAAGGGCTCATTTCCAACCTATTCTGAAGGTGGTCCTCCTGGCCCTTTCTATTCGGGCTGAGATAAAAGGAAAGCATAGGAATTGCATTGCTATAGCACCTTTTACTACCTCAGGATGTTCAAAAAGCACCAATAAAGTACATCAGTAGTGTTATCACTGAGACACATGTGAAATGAGCAGATTATACAGGCCCTGGCAATTCGCCAGTCATATCCCTGCTTAAGTCAGCAGAACAGTGGCATAGGCAGAAATAATAACTTCATTTTAAATACTTCCTCATCCATGCCTTGATATCTCGAGACTTAACTGTTCCAATACCCTCCTGACAGGCTTCCTGAATTCCACAACCAGCTACTGATCTGACGCTCCGCTGCCTGTATCCTAATTCTCACCACATCTTTTTATTCCTCTTTTTGTATCTAAGATTTGTACCTAGGTATTTTATTTTTAAGATAGAACCATAGGAGGAGACATTGTAAAAACTTTCACTGGACTCCAGTTCCTCTGTACTTGAGTACATTAGACAATGAAGGATACTCTATTCTATTCCGTTCACCCATCACCCACACGTTCATTGACCTATATTGGTGCCTGATCTGGCAATGTTTCAAATTCAAAATTCTCCTTCTTGTCCTCAAATCTCTTGACAGTCTCATCCCTTCCCCAGTCCCTGCAGCCCCACCCCAACTCCAGCAGCCCAGCCTTTGCCACTTCCCTTATTTTCTATAACCCACCATTTGTTGCTGGCGATGTCTTCAGCAGCTCTAGAACTTTCTCCCTAAACCTTTCATCCTCTCTACTTTCTCTCCCTCTCTCTCATCCTTTGTCATGCCCGGTACAGAGTTGTAACACTATGAAATTTCAGCCAACATGTAGAAAACTTGACACAAACAATCTCTTAAAATGGCTGCCATTAATCATGTGACCTGTGGCATTTGAGCTATGGATGGTACCTAAGCAGATGCTTAATTAAATATGGACTTTTACAACCGTCTGAGGAATCCTCATATCTCTTTCTTTAAGGATAGGCCAACACAAAGGAACCTTTTGGATTGATTTAATTTGGTGCCTTCAATTTGACTATAAAGAATCTCACAGTCTGCTGAGGATCTTTCACATTATAAGACTCTTACTTCAACTTTAAAACATCAAAGCCGTCCAGCTATGACCTGCCATGTGGGAGACTGGAAATCAAAGATGAGGTAATTATAATTTTTAACAGCACATTATGTACATTTCCATCTAATCCTTGAGCGCAAGAATGACTGTGTGAAGTGTCATGTTTAAGTCAGTGTGTGTGTGTGTGTGTGTGTGTAGCGTCTTTCTTTTTTTTCGGTTTATTTTTTCATGGGAAGAGAGCATTTGTGGGCAGGGAGCATTGTTGCCCACTCCTAACTTCCCTGCGAACTGACTGACCGCTAGACCACTTGGGAGTGTAGTTTACAGTCACCTATTACTAGAACAGGGGTCACATGTAGGCCAGATAAGACCATAAGACCATAAGACATAGGAGTGGAAGTAAAGATATAGTTAATTCTTTACTCTAGAGAGACCAAGTTGCACCCAGCAGGCAGAAATATTCTTCCAGGCTCCCCAAAGAAAGCAGAGCTCTACAATAAGACCATAAGACCATAAGACATAGGAGTGGAAGTAAGGCCATTCGGCCCATCGAGTCTACTCCGCCATTCAATCATGGCTGATGGGCATTTCAACTCCACTTACCAGCGTTCTCCCCGTAGCCCTTAATTCCTCGTGACATCAAGAATCTATCAATCTCTGCCTTGAAGACATTTAGCGTCCCGGCCTCCACTGCACTCTGTGGCAATGAATTCCACAGGCCCACCATTCTCTGGCTGAAGACATGTCTCTGCATTTCTGTTCTGAATTTACCCCCTCTAATTCTAAGGCTGTGTCCACGGGTCCTAGTCTCCTCGCCTAATGGAAACAACTTCCTAGCGTCCACCCTTTCCAAGCCATGTATTATCTTGTACGTCTCTATTAAGTCTCCCCTTAATCTTCCAAACTCTACTGAATACAATCCCAGGATCCTTAGCCGTTCTTCATATGTTAGACCTACCATTCCAGGGATCATCCGCGTGAATCTCCGCTGGACACGTTCCAGTGCCAGTATGTCCTTCCTGAGGTGTGGGGACCAAAACTGGACACAGTACTCCAAATGGGGCCTAACCAGAGCTTTATAAAGTCTCAGTAGCACATCGCTGCTTTTATATTCCAACCCTCTTGAGATAAGTGACAACATTGCATTTGCTTTCTTAATCATGGACTCAACCTGCATGTTTACCTTTAGAGAATCCTTGACTAGCACTCCCAGATCCCTTTGTACTTTGGCTTTATGTATTTTCTCACCACTTAGAAAGTAGTCTATGCTTTTATTCTTTTTGCCAAAGTGCAAGACCTCGCATTTGCTCATATTGAACTCCATCAGCCATTTCCTGGACCACTCTCCCAAACTGTCCAGATCCTTCTGTAGCCTCCCCACTTCCTCAGTACTACCTGCCTGTCCACCTAACTTCGTATCATCAGCAAACTTCGCTAGAATGCCCCCAGTCCCTTCATCCAAATCATTAATATATAATGTGAACAGCTGTGGCCCCAACACTGAACCCTACGGGACACTGCTCGTCACCGGCTGCCATTCTGAAAAAGAACCTTTTATCCCAACTCTCTGCCTTCTGTCAGACAGCCAATCCTCAATCCATCCCAGTAGCTCACCTCGAACACCATGGGCCCTCACCTTGCTCAGCAGCCTCCCGTGTGGCACCTTATCAAAGGCCTTTTGAAAGTCTAGATAGACCACATTCACTGGGTTTCCCTGGTCTAACCTACTTGTCACCTCTTCAAAGAATTCCAACAGGTTTTTCAGGCATGACCTCCCCTTACTAAATCCATGTTGACTTGTTCTAATCAGACTCTGCTCTTCTAAGAATTTAGAAACCTCATCCTCAATGATGGATTCTAGAATTTTACCAACAACCGAGGTTAGGCTAATTGGCCGATAATTTTCCATCTTTTGTCTTGATCCTTTCTTGAACAAGGGTGTTACAACAGTGATCGTCCAATCATCCGGGACTTTCCCTGACTCCAGTGACTTTTGAAAGATCTCAACCAGTGCCTCCGCTATTTCCTCAGCCACCTCTCTCAGAACTCTAGGAAGAATCCCATCGGGGCCGAGAGATTTATCAATTTTAAGACTTTTTAGCTTTTCTGGCTCTATCTCTTTTGTAATGGCAATCATACTCAACTCAGCCCCCTGACTCCCTTTAATTGTTGGGATATTACTCATGTCTTCCACTGTGAAAACAGATGTAAAGTACTTGTTAAGTTCTCCTGCTATTTCCTTATCCCCCATCACTAGGCTTCCTGCATCAGTTTGAAGTGGCCCAATGTCTACTTTTGCCTGTCATTTGTTTCTTATGTACTGAAAGAAACTTTTACTATCATTTCTAATATTACTGGCTAGAAATGTGTTGCTGGTTGAAGCACAGCAGGTTAGGCAGCATCCAAGGAACAGGAAATTTGACGTTTTGGGCCAGAGCCCTTCATCAGGAATGAGGAGAGGGTGCCAGGCAGGCTAAGATAAAAGGTAGGGAGGAGGGACTTGGGGGAGGGGCGATGGAGATGTGATAGGTGGAAGGAGGTCAAGGTTATCACATCTCCATCACCCCTCCCCAAGTCCCTCCTCCCTACCTTTTATCTTAGCCTGTCTGGCACCCTCTCCTCATTCCTGATGAAGGGCTCTGGCCTGAAACGTCGAATTTCCTGTTCCTTGGATGCTGCCTAACCTGCTGTGCTTTAACCAGCAACACATTTTCAGCTCTGATCTCCAGCATCTGCAGACCTCACTTTTTACTCGATAATATTACTGGCTAACCTACCTTCATATTTGATCCTCTCCTTTCTTATTACTCTCTTTGTTATCCTCTGTTTTTGTAGCCTTCCCAATCTTCTGATTTCCCACTGTCCTTGGCCACTTTATAGGATCTCTCTTTTTCTTTAACACATTTCCTGACTTCCTTTGTCAGCCATGGCTGTCTAATCCCTCCCCAGATAATCTTTCTTTTCTTGGGAATGAACCTCTGTACAGTATCCTCAATTATACTATCAGGCAAGGATAGCAGATTTCCTTCCTAAAAGGCATTAGTGAACCAGATGGGTTTTTGTGACAATCAATGATTGGTCAGTATTATCGAATACTTTATACTGCAAGTGATAAACTGAATTTAAATTCCATCAGTTGCTATTGTTGGATTTGTACCGAAGCTCCCAGAGAATTAACCTTGGCCTCACATTATCATTTCATCTACACAACTACAGGGGAACCTCGATTATCCAAATATCAATTACCCAAATATCAGATTATCCGAAGGAGATTTCCGGATCCCAATAGAAACATTACAGCAAAGAGCTGTTTCAACCCTGATCGCATCTTTTGTTTATACTGATTAAAAATGATCTCTGCCAAGAACAGTCCTGGATTGAAGGGAGCCCGGGCACCATCTCAAATGCCCACCAACTCTTCCTCTCCCCACACTTTCCCTGGAGTTCTACATAGGGGTGAACCCTAAAGCTTCTTCCCCTAGACACTCTCTCCAATATTGTCCCGTACATGGCAGAGGTGGAACTTGTCAGAAGTTGCAGTTAAAAAGTTGTGTGCGTGCGTGTGTGCGTACGTACGCTATTTGGAGACTTACCCCAGCAGTCTTACTGCTAGAGTCCAATCCGGATGTCCCGGAGGGGGAGGGGGTTGGGGGAGGGGGTGGGGTGGCAGGAGCCAGAGGCATGGACTGTGGGTGGGGGTGGACAGAGGGACAGTGTTGCTGGGGTGGGGGGGGGTGC
This sequence comes from Hemiscyllium ocellatum, assembly GCF_020745735.1. Taxonomy (NCBI): domain Eukaryota; kingdom Metazoa; phylum Chordata; class Chondrichthyes; order Orectolobiformes; family Hemiscylliidae; genus Hemiscyllium; species Hemiscyllium ocellatum. The sequence goes on along the minus strand of NC_083426.1, from coordinate 9,908,253 downwards.
AGTTTTGGATGGGTTTGGGTGCAGGCAGGAGGCGGTGTTGGGAGGGCAAGTGGAGGTGGGGTGTTGGGGTCGTGGGCGGGGAGCGGACGGGGTTTGGGGAGGACAGGCAGGAGTGGGGTCTCACGTGCGGTGTCCTGCACTCTCCTGAATGGGAAGCAGACTTAATAGAAAACTCCTGAACCCCCGAGCAAAGGCATTGAATTGATTAACCAAATAATCAATTATCTGAACGAAATAGCTCCCGCCCATCTCGTTCGGATAATCGAGGTTCCTCTGGGTGTTTCAGTTTCAGTGATACAGAGAACAGATGTTGAGGCCACATCTGAAGTAATTTGTACAGTATTGCTCACCTTGTAAGTGCATTGGAAGTAGTTCACAGAAGGTTTGGAATGGATGGGGTTGTTTTATGAAGAAAGGTGAGACAGACTAGGCTTGTGATCACTAGAGTTTATGATTGAACGGAATTCATTAGTACAGAATTCGCTACCACTGTCATTGCCAAAACCATTGTATGATTTTAAGAAGAAGTTAGTAGTAGCACTGGGAACTAAAGGAACAAAGAAGAACAGTGAAAAGCTGGAGCAGGCAATTGAGTTGGATGATCAACAATGATCATAATAAATGGTGGAGCAGGCTCGAAGGGCTGAATGGCCTACTCCTGCCTCTATGTGCTATGCTTTCAATGAAGTACTCCTGAGGGTTCATGGCAGGAGTAGGGTTATCTCAGGTAGTAACTGTTGTAATACTATAGCTGTTGGTTCACTCAGTCCGTTGGACAGTTGGCTTGCAATGCTAGAGTGATGTTAGGCTGAGGTTATCGTGAAGGTCCCACCTCCTCAACTTTACCCCCTGCCTGAGGCATGGTGACCCTCAGGTTAAACTCACCTGTGGTCTGATGGGACTTTGACAATATGACTATGAAGCACTGAATGGCGTGATGTCAGCCGTATACAGACAGATTAATTCCACCTTAGGGAGGCCTGTTGCCAGTGACTGACATCACCGTGACCACGTCCAGACAGCTATTTTCATGGCCATCTCTATGTTCCTGCTCGTCATTCCTTCTGGTAAAATTCTACCCTGAAAGGCAAAATAGCAAATGGTACCTTGCTGTTATCTCCTGGCACTTAAATACAACATCAGCATCCTTCATGATAGAGGACAGCCAACCCTGAGTCAGCACACGCTACTTGAAGAATTGAATTTTTTAAATTAAAAGCTCCACTGCTCCAAATCCAATAGATTGTAATTGTAAGTATGTCGCCCATGTGACAAATGCACCACATCGTTCAAACTGGGGTTGCCTGTACCTCTCAGTCCCGTTCTCTTAGTGGAGTCATGTGTAGAATATTCATTTGTCTCTCTGCTGGGAATGGAGATGTCTCATTTGCTCCATATACAAACATTATAAATGTACAGAACCAAAGCACTTCCTCCCCTTTCACTTCACAATACGTCTATTGCTAAAAGCAACTAGTCCATCTTGCTCCTAATACTAGCTAATACACAACTGCAATGCACGGCCCATTAAAAAATAAACCTTTCATCAGAGAGCTAGCAGCTATTGAGAATTATGAACCTACATGAATCATCTTTGTCTTAGCAACGGTTTTTTTAATAATGGATAGGATAAAGTAGAGACTTAGAGTCATAGAGTCATAGAGATGTATAACATGGAAACAGACCCTTTGGTCCAAATCGTCCATGCCGACCAGATATCCCAACCTAATCTAGTTCCATTTGCCAGCATCTGGCCCATATCCCTCTAAACCCTTCCTAGTCATGTACCCATCCAGATGCCTTTTAAATGTTGAAATTGTACCAGCCTCCACCACTCCCTCTGGTCGCCTATTCTATATACGCACCACCCTCTGTGTGAAAAAAACTGGCCCTTTGCTCCCTTTTAAATCTTTCCCCTCTCACCTTAAACTTATGTCATCTAGTTTTGAATTCTCTTACCCAGGGGAATAGACCTTGACTATTCATTCTATCGATGTTCCTCATGATTTTATAAATTTCTATAAGGTCAGCCTCCTCAGCTCACTGCAGGAATTCCTCAGGTTAGTGTCCTATGTCCAAACCCAAATCCCATGAATGAATAAACTGTTATTTGATTCCTATATGTCAATTATAGATTTGAGGTGGGGATGAGCTTATTAAGGCAGTTAAAAACATGTCTGTGATGTAATTTCTTTGATTTTTAAAATCTCAATCATGTCAATGATGAGTGGATCACATTAAGTAACACCTTCCTTTGACTTTCTGCAATAGGCAGCTATGGTCAGCCAGACTATGATTGCAAAAGTCAGAACTTAGTATCCAACATGAGATGTGATTCTGATATTCAACAATATTTGCTGAATAATCCAGATTGTGGCAAGAATTACACCAGAAACCAATACAGGGGAACCTTAAGGACACAGGCAGGGAGTATTTCATCTGGTTGATCGAATACCGGATTATCGATGCAGGATAACATAGCTGGCCACGTGTTGGGACCTTGCCATCTTGTTCTGATCATCCGAAATGTGGTTAATCTGGATAATGGAGGTTCCTCTGTACTAGAATATCAGTCAGGCTCATGGTTCATTTAATTTGCATGCGCTAGAAACAACAGGACCCTGCTCTGTGAAGACAAAATGAGTTTACGCATGTATTACACAATCTCCATTGAGAATGGGTTATGGACACTTAAATTCCTGTTGCCTTCTGCATGACACCATTGTGACCTGTCAGACCATTATCTGTTTTGAGCATAATCAGCTAGCTGAGATTGACAACTAATTATGAAATACATCCTTTCTTTTTTGTATTGTAATGATGCACTGGCACCTGATCCGGAGCACCACTTCTCCCAGGGTTCTCACAAAAGTTAAAGATTTCACTGAGCTACTTAACTTCCCCAATTTACCTGATCTCAGGTTAACAGAAAACACTGAGCAGGTTTCTTTGCTTAATGAGAAGCTGCTACTTAGTATAAATAACTCATTTCTAACCACAGGCAAACAGAATTATGAATTATCACCTCTTAATTCTGCTTTCTTTGGCTGTCTCCCCTTTCTAAATCTTTGCATACAGCTCCAGAGAGACATATGGATGTAAAGAGTAGAGGAACACTTACTGGGGAATCACAGTTCAATAGTACCAGACAACGGATGTCCCTTTTGCTTCTTCCAATTCCTCTTGAACAATAATTTCCTTATTTCCATTTTTTTAGTTCCTTTCTCAGTGATACAGACTATTTGACACGTTAAGTGCTCAGTCTTTCAGTCTCTAGGATGAGGAAAAGGTGGGAGAGAATAAGTAGATTCATTCAGAGAATCCCTATAGTAAGGGAACAGCCAATTTACCCCAACAAGTCCATACCAACTCTCCAAAGAACATCCCACCCGACTCACTCCCCTACCATATCACTGTAACCCTGCATTCCCCATGACTAATCTACCTAACCTACACATCACTGGACACTACAGGCAATTTAGCATGGCCAATCCACCTAACCTGCTCATCTTTGGACTATGGGAGGAAATTGGAGCACCCAGAGGAAACCCAAGCAGACACGGAGAGAATGTGTAAATTCCACACAGAGAGTTGCCTGAGGCTAGAGAGAGAGAGAGTCCACCTCTTTTTCAGTCCAGTGGAGTCTGCATCTATATTGTTCACTCACAAGCTGTCCATCTGCCAAGAAGCCAATCAGAGAGTTGTTACCTAGCTCTTGCTGCTGATCCTATTTTCAACACTGGTCCTGATTACACAAACCAATCAGCAATCTGTCTCTGGTTGCAGTTTACTCTGCACACACTCTCATGGTGCTGGAACATCTTTGACATTGTTCCTCACTGCTTTAACACAACAACGGTGTAAACACAAATCACAATGAGTTCCAGAAACATTTCCATAAAAAGTGCAACAACTCCTTTCATATCCCTTATTTTAAAATAGGCCTTTTTCCATTTGGCCCTCAAATCAAAATAAAGAAGGATAAAGGGATGTGGTCTTTACGGTCAATTTGTGCTGCAGGAACTAACACTCGGTGAACACTGTAGCATTCCCAGTTATCGATAGTTCCATTGGTGCACCTTTTGACAGTTCCAAAGTAATATTTAGTAATATTACATTCAGTTCTGCCAAGAAATAGGCATAGATCTTGTTGCAATTCTTGCAAACATTATTGAGGACAGTTGGCGTGTCACTGAAAAGATGTTCAATGGTGACATTCACAGAGTCTGGAAGCCACTATGTATGTGAGAAAGAGAGGGAGAAGCAGACTCCATGTTATGCAGGGCTGCTGTTAGCTGTGCTGCTGAACTGCATGGGTTGTGTGTATTGTGGCTCAGGAAAGTCCGAGAGTAATTGAGTAGCTCTGTGTAGTAAGGGGTCAGGGAGGTCTTATGAGCTATAAATATTTATAGCTCATAAGACCTCATAACGGGCAGCACAGTGGCACAGTGGTTAGCACTGCTGCCTCACAGTGCCAGGGACCTAGATTCAATTCCAGCCTGCGTGGCATTTGCACATTCTCCCCGTGTCTGTGTGGATTTCCTCCGGGTGCTCTGGTTTCCTCCCACAGTCCAAAGATATGCAGCTCAGGTGAATTGGCCATGCTAAATTGCCCATAGTGTTAGGTGCATTAGTCAGAGGGAAATGGGTCTTGGTGGGTTACCCTTTGGAAGGTCGGTATGGACTTGTTGGGCTGAAGGGCCTGTTTCCACATTGTAGGGAATCCAATCTAATCCAGCACAAATTAATGATTCAGTGCAGCAGAGGTAGAAAACCTACTAACTGATTTTGCTTTGTGCAACTGAGCCAGATTAGAGCTCAAGAAACAAATATAGGAGAAATAATTGGTTGGAGAAACTCTATTTTTGAGCAACTGGAGTGTGCCTATGGGTAAGTGCTAGAGTGCAGGTTCCAGGAATTCATGGTATCATTTTCTGAAGGGAAGGAAGGCAGAGCACCAGCACATGAGCAGTTATAGAGCCATAGAGTCATATAGTATGGAAACAGGCCCTTCAGCCCAACTTGATCATGCCAACGAGGTACTCTAAACTGCAATAGTCCCACTTGCCTGCGTTTGGTCCATATCCCTCTAAAACTTTCCTATCTGTGTGCCTGTTAACATGTCTTTTTAATGTTGTGATTATACTTGCCTCTGTCATGTCCTCTGGTAGCTCATTCCATTTTTGCATCATCCTGTCTGTAAAAACTTTGCCTCTCAAGTCCCTTTTAAACCTTAAAACTATTCCCTCTAGTTTTGGACTCCCTTTTCTGGGAGTCTTGCTATTCACTTTATCTAGGCCCCTCTTGATTTTATAAACCTCTGTAAGGTCAACCTTCAGCCTCTGATGCTCCAGGGATAAAAGTCTCAGCCTATCCAGCCTATCCTTATAACGTAAACCTTCCAGCCTGCCTAACGTCCTTGCAAATCTTTTTCACAACCTTTTCAGTTTAAAAACATCTTTCCTTTAGTAGGGCACCCAGAATTGTAAGACCATAAGACCATAAGACATAGGAGTGGAAGTAAAGCCATTCGGCCCATCGAGTCCACTCCGCCACTCAACCATGACTGATGGGCATTTCAACTCCACTTAGCCGCATTCTCCCTGTAGCCCTTAATTCCTCGAGACAACAAGAATCTATCAATCTCTGCCTTGAATTGTACGCAGTACTCCAGTCGATGATGGAGAAGGTTTTGAGTGAGTTTCAAGACCAGGTCATTGAAACTGAAGAATTCTATTCTTTTGTGAAGGTTTAATGGGATTTGGTAACCCACAGTCTCACTAGCGTGTCGTAAGTTTAATGAGTAAGAGGAAAGGCAAGTGGAATGTTGGCCTTTGTTTGAAGGGAATGGGCTAAAAAGGTATGAATGTTTTCCTGAAACATTACAAGTTGCGAGTGAGACCACAACTGGAATACTGTGAACAGCTTTGGGCCCCTATCTAAAGAAAGATATATTGGCTTTGGAGGCTCTCCAGAGAAGGTTCATTAGGCTGATCCCAGGTATAGAAGGACTGTCTTGTGAGGAGAGGTTGAGAAGATTGGACTCTGCACTTGTTGGAGTGTTGGAGAATGTGGAGATGCTGGTGATGGACTGGGGCGTTCAAGTTAAAGTACAAAATAAAAAAAAGTTGCTTCTCCTCACAGGAGAGTCTCAGACCAGAGGACATAACTTTAGAGTAAGGGGTCGCCCATTTAAGACAACGGTGTGGAGGAATTTCTTCTCTCAAACGATAGTAAATCTGCAGAATTCTTTACCACACGGGGCTGTTGAGACTGGGTCTTTAGGGATATTTCAAGGTTGAGATAGATTTTCATCAGAAAGGAATCAAAAATGATGGAGAAAAAGCAGAAAAGTTTAGTTGAGGGTTATCAGATCAGCCATGATCTTAGAAAATAGTGGAGTGGACTCAGTGGTTGGATAGCCTACTTCTGCTGCTATCTCTTATGGAGTAAGATTCAACACGGGGGCGGGGTGGGGGTGGGGGGGGTGGGGTTTGGCATGGTGACTCAGTGATTAGCACTGCAGCCTCACAGCACCAGGGTCCCACGTTTGATTTCAGCCACGGCGACTGACTATGTTGAGTTTTCACATTCTCCATGTGTCTGTGTGGGTTTCCTCTGGGTGCTCTGGTTTCCTCCCACAGTCCAAAGATGTGCAGGTTAGGTAAATTGGCCAAGCTAAATTGCCCGTAGTGTTCGGTGCATTAGTCAGAGGGAAATGGGACTGGGTGGGTTACTCTTCGGAGGGTTGGTGTGGACTTGTTGGGCTGAAGGGCCTGTTTCCACACTGTAGGGAATCTAATCTGATCTGATAGTTATAAAGAAGGTGTTTGTTCAGAAATCTGTAGGATCTGTTTGATCTCATTTTGATTTTAATATGTTTTGTGAGTTGTCCAATCATCATCTGTCTGTTACACACAAGAGCCTCATGTTAACTTTGGGATGTTTGAACGTAAGTTATTTCTATCATTGCACTATCTAAACCTTTTGTTTGACAATAATTTTTGAATGCTTGTTTGAGTAAATTATAATTGTAATGCACTAATTATTTGTTGACAAAATAAACCTGGCTGAATTGTTTCTAATACAAAAGCAGACACAATCTAAAAGCTATCGAATTGGCCATATCACCTCCCTGTTGTTACCAGTGGAGAAACGGGGGTGGAAGTAAATTAGTGCCAACCTTCATTGTAATGAAAACCATCAGAGGATTTGGTAGCAGTATCTTTCAGGTAGCACATTGTAAATTGTAATCTCTATGTAATCATTTTTCATCACATCACCTTTGATTCTTTAGCCAGTCCATTTAAATCTGTTGCCTTCTCACAGAATCCCTACAGTGTGGAATCTGGTCATTTGGCCCAACTAATCCACGCTGACCCTTCACAGGGTATGACCCATTCCCCTACTCTATTACTCTGCATTTCCCCTGACTTATGCGCCTAACCTACACATCCCTGAACAGTATGGGGCAATTTAGCATGGAGAAAGTGAGGACTGCAGATGCTGGAGATCAGAGCTGAAAATATGTTGCTGGAAAAGCGCAGCAGGTCAGGCAGCATCCAAGGAACAGGAGAACCGACGTTTCAGGCATAAGCCCTTCATCAGGAAGGCTTCTTCCTGAAGAAGGGCTTATGCCCGAAATATTGATTCTCCTGTTCCTTGGATGCTGCCTGACCTGCTGCGCTTTTCCAGCAACACATTTTCAGCTCAATTTAGCATGGCCAATCCACCTAACCTGATGAAGGGCATTTGCCCGAAATGTTTGACTCTCCTGCTCCTCGGATTCTGCCTGACTCACTATGCTTTTCCAGCACCACACTCTCGACACTCTGATCTCCAGTTCTCACTTTCACCGAGTTGAATCCACCTAACCATCACATCTTTGGACTGTGGGAGGAAACCAAAGCATCCAGAGGAAACCCACGTAAATGCAGGGAGAATATGTGAATGCCACACGGACAGTCGCCCAAGGCTGGAATCGAACTGGGGTCGCTGGTGCTGAGAGGCTGCAGTGCTAACCATTGAGTCACCAAGTCCTTTCACAATGGGAATAGCTTCCATCCATTTCATTTTTCTAAACCCTTTCATGATTTTGCATACCTCTATAAAATCTCTGCTGAAACTTTTTCATGTTCAACCTTAGCTTCTCTAGTCTATGTGGTGACTGAAATTCCTTCTCCCAAAAATATTCTTGTGCATCCTTTCTGCCTGCTGTCTAACACCTTCACAATTTTTCCAAATATTTTGTGCCCCAAACTGGGCGCAATCATGTTGAGGCTGGTCGAATGTTTCTATGCAAGTTTTCATTGAAAAATTCCTTGGGATTTGCACATTGTTGTCTGGGCCATCGTTTATTGTCCATCGCTGGTCACCCTTTGAGAGGGTGGGCTGCCTCCTTGAATTGTTGCAGTCCACTTACTGTAGATTGACCAACAATGCCCTTAGGTACGGAATTTCAGGATTTTGATGCAGTGACAATGAAGGAATGATGATACATTTCCATGTCAGGATGGTGAGTGTCTAGGAGGGAAACCTGTAGGAAATGGTATTCCTATGTATCTGTTGCCATTGTCCTTCTGGATGGTATTGGTCATGGGCATGGAAGAGGCTGTTGAAGGAGCCATGGTGAATTTTTGCAGTGCACCCTGTAGCTGGTACTGCTGCTACTTTGCATTAGTGGTGAAGGGAATAAATGTTTGTGGTTGTGTTGCCAATCACACAAGCAATTTTGTTGTACATGGTGTCAAGTTTCTTGAGTGCTATTGGAGCTGCACTCATCCAGCAAAGTGTGGAATATTCCATCACACATGAGCCATGCAGATGGCAGAGACTTCAGGAGTCAGACTGTGAGTTATTTTCTGCAGGATGTCTAGTTAGCCAATGTATAGTGGCTCTGTGGTTAGCACTGCTGCCTTACAGCTCCAGGGACCCAGGTTTGATTTCAGCCTTGGGTGATTGTCTGTGTGGAGTTTGCACTTTGTCTGTGTGGGTTTCCTCTGGGTGCTCTGGTTTCCTCCCACAATCCAAAGATGTGCAGTTAGGCGAATTGGCCTTGCTAAATTGCCCATAGTGTTCAGGGATGTGTAGGTTAGGTGCATTAGTCAGGGTTAAATGTAAAGTAATAGGGTAGGGGAAAGTGGTCAAGATTAGGGTGCTGGAAAAGCACAGCAGGTCAGGCGGCATCCAAGGAACAAGAAAATCGCTGTTTTGGGCAAGAGCCCTTCATCAGGAAGGGCTTTTGCCCGAGATGCCAATTTTCCTGCTCCTCAGATGCTGCCTGACCTGCTGTGTGTTTCCAGCACCAATTTAATCTTGACTCTGATCTTCAGCATCTGCAGTACCCACCTCTGCCATGTAGGGGAATGGGTCTGGGTGGGATACTCTTTGGAAGGTCGGTGTGGACTTGTTGGGTTGAAGGGCCTGTTTCCACACTGGAGGGACTCTATGATGTTGACCTGCTGTTTTAGCCATCGTATCTATATGGCTGGTCCAGTTCAGTTGGTAGTCAGTGGTAGCCCCAGGATATTGATGATGATAGATTCAGTGATGGTAATACTGAGTGTTCAAGAGCAACAGTTGGGTTCTCTCTTGTTGGAGCTGGTCTTGCTTGGCAGTTGTGTGGCGTGAACGTTATGTGCTGCTTGTCAGCTCAACCTGGTAATTTTCCACATCTTGCTGCAAGACTAGCTTGCGTTTGTGCATTCACTGGGAATGGACCCAAATATTTACTATTCTGTCAATTCATGTGCCAGGTAAACTGCTTGAAAAGTGTAAGGTGATTATTATTCACGAAGCAACACAATTGCCTTTTCTTTTTTCCATGTGAAATGCTGTTTGGATAAAAACCAACCAATTTTAAAAAAATAATCAGCTTGTGGTCAGCAGTTGCTAAAAATGACAAAAAATTGAGTCAATACAATGATACAAAGCAATTGCCCAAAAGACAGATGCGGCACTGTACCTTGGACAGGAGGTTACATTGGCAAGATTCACCAGAGAGCTCTGCAGCTTGGCCTGCGTAACCTTTTACTTAACACGTTTGCACACCAAGGACTTATGCTCATTTTATCTACTCATTTTTGCATAAGACCTGCAAATATTCAATTTGCTTTCCTTTTGAAGAAATTGTCGTTCATTTTAGTGCTAAAAAGATTCAAAATTCATATTTTATTAAATGAATGCATGCTACGTCCAGTCTTCAGTGTATATTTTACACATCTTAGGTGCAGTTTGCTTTCTGTGTGTGCTGTGGATTAATTGGAAATCTCCCCCTGTTGCTCTGCATTCTCTGATCTTTATAGCTCATTACCATATTGTGCAGATTACTCATGGAGCCATTGTTTGGTGTATATTTCGGGGTGAATTTTCTCAGGCTTTTACTCAGGCTTTACCATCATGTAATCTTACTGAACCACATAAGATCCTGTGGGTGTTTGAAAGTGTGACTGTTTCCATTTATGAGAGAGACTGGAAACTGGAGATGTTGGAAATCAGCATGTAATTATGGTCAGGTGAGCATGTACCTTTAAGGGAGCTGAATATTTTGATTTAGTCCCTGCCCTCCCCTTCACTGTTTGTTCACACAGCATTGCCCTTTGATGTGAAGGGCACTGCTTGTCACAGGCCACTCGGGTGTTTTCCTTCTTTTCCTGGTGGTGGATATTGAATAAAGATTTGTGCACTTTGCGTCTCTCACTGTGTCTCACAACTACACACACACACCATGGGTGCTGGGGAAAATAAGCACTACTGAAAAAAAAAAGAAAAAAAAAATAAACGCGAGTGTTTCCTGGTGGTGGAAATTGAATAAAGATTTGTACACCTTGTCTCTCACTGTGTCTCACACCTGTGCACACACACCATGGGTGCTGGAAAAAAAAGGGAGCTGAATGATGATATCTGTGTGACATTATGCCATGAGATACTCAAGTATAAAGGTATTATTTCACTATGTCCAATGGACTATCCTTTTGGTTTACAATCAGCAGATTACTTGAAAAAAGCCCTGGCCCTCTATTTTCGAGTTAATTTTGGCAGAGATCCCTCTTGTGAGTGTGAAACGTACAAACAAATGAAAATGTGAATTAGGAATAGAAGTAGCCATTCAGCCCATCAAGCCAACTCCACCATCTGTGATGGCATTGTAATGCATTTAATTGCTTTGTGAATAAATCTTCCAATATATGTTCTCAGTAAGAACCCCACCTCACCGATCACGTTACAAGAGTTAACACAATACCAGAAGCATCAGGGAGCACACTTTTACAATAAAGGGTTTCCCAGAAAAGACCCTATCTCAGCGGGTTGTTAGTCTTTCAAACTTGCTTCTCCAAAGAGTGATGGAGATGGAATAGTTGAATATTTTAAGGCCAATGTAGATAATGTCTTGACTAATAATTGGGTCAATGGCTATGAGACGTAATGGGATTGTGGCCACAATCAGATTTAATATGATGTTATTTAATGGCGGAATGGACTTGAGGGGCTGAATGGCCTACTTCTGTTCCCAATTCATATGCTATTACGTTTCATGCTTGCAAGAGGGGTCTCTGCTAAAATGATCCAGGAACAGAGGAGGCCATTCACTCCTTTTGATTCCAACCTCCCCCAATTCAATTAGATCATGGCTGACCTACACCCCAACTCCATTTGGCAACCTTTGCACCTTGACTATTATTGTCTTGGGCGAAAGTGAGGACTGCAGATGCTGGAGATTAGAGTCAAGAGTATGGAATGGAAGGGCTGATGAAGGGCTTTTGCCCGAAGCGTTGATTCTCCAGCTCCTCCGATGCTGTCTGACCTGCTGTGCTTTTCCAGCATCACATTCTTGATCCTTACTATCTTAACCCAGTAAGAAACCTATTGGTTTCCATTCTGAAAGCTTCCATTATCACCTGGCACCTCCAGCCTTTTCAGGCAGAGTCCCAGTTTCGTGTTACCCTTTGTGAGGAGATCGCTAATAAAAGACTCAGCATTAATTTATTCCCTTCCCTCACTCCCCACACCTCCCCACTATTTCTGTAGCCTTTTGCCAAAAGGAATGCACTGTTATTTCAAGAGAGGGGTTCCAACCTGAAATGTTGACTCCTCTGCTCCTCTGATTCTGCTTGAGATGCTGTGCTTTTCCCAGCTCCACGCTTTATCCACTCTCAACGGTATGATTGTTTGATCAGGTTAACCCTTCAGACTGTGGAGGGAGAGCAGGAGAGAAGCACAATAGATTTCAACTCTTTGCAGCCCCCCCTCTCTCACACCAGCCGTCCTTTCTCTAGCTATGATTTTCATCTGTACCAATATACTGCCAGGGTATAGAAAAATCGAAGAACTGAAAAGATATATTTCTCCTCTTTGGAACTGAGTCACTTGTTCTTTTATACCCCCTTAAATGGAGAGACTGTCAACCGTTTAAAATGGTCCTCATCTCGGCTTTCCACCGGATGGTTTTGTGAGACATTTTCCTTAAGGTTAGTGTCATAAACCCTCACGAGGGTCACACAACCCTGTCAAAACACCCAATTCTCACTTCTCGAATGACTGAGCAGCTGTTTCACTGGTACAAAGACTGTTGAGGCGGCTGTGGAAAACTGAAGCAATTATGTCTCGGGAGCAGATTTTCAAAACGTGGGTCACCGAGGAAGTCAATCCCTGCTGTTTGAATGGCTGGTTTAACGGGCTAGAAACATCAGATGCATCAAAGTCACCCTAGAGAAGCTCTGACAGAGCAGGAATTGTTTGCATTTTAAAGTACTGATTACCCTGTTATTTACTTCTGTTCATTTGAACAAGCCCCTTACTAATACAAATAATTGTTTTTTTTTCATTTAGCGACTTGCCTATGACACATGATGTAAGATATTTAGACAGGATAGGGAAGAAACAATGGCAGGAACAAATTACTGTGGATGCTGGAATCTGTGCTGGAAACAACAAAAGCTGGAGATCGAAGCGGATCAGGCAGCATCCATGGAGAGAGAGCAAACTAACGTTTTGAGTCTAGACAACTCTTCGAATCAGAGCTGAAGTGTGGAGGGGACAGCATTTATGCTATAGTTGTGGGGAGGGACGTTTCTGGTGGTGGGGGTGATGGGTGTAGGGTGCTGGTGGAGATAAGATGTCAGTCGTTTACATTAGGGGATCGGAATGTGAGATTGGCAGAACTATTGTGTGTCACTCGCCAGACTTGAAAGGACAGTAAGCGGGATGGGGGACAGGAGGACATGATGACAAGCTAAAAGAAAGAAATAGCTCACAATTTAAAGAAAGAAAGACAATTGGGTAGATGTATTTATCAGTGGAATTTCTCCTTTGAATCCTCCCACTTTCTCCAGATGAAAGGGGTAGCCATGGGCACCTGCATGGGCCCCAGCTTTGCCTGTCTCTGTGTCGGCTACGTAGAACAGTCCATCTTCCATAGTTACACCGGAACCACTCTCCACCTTTTCCTCCACTACATTGATGACTGCATCGACGACACCTCGTGCTTCTGCGAGGAGGATGAACAGTTCACCAACTTCACCAACACATTCCACCCTGACCTTAAATTCACCTGGACCATCTCTGACACCTCTCACCCCTTCCTGGACCTCTCCATCTCCATCAACGATGACCGACTCAACACTGCCATTTTCCACAAACCCACCGACTCTCACAGCTACCTGGGTTACACCTCGTCCCACCCTGCCTCCTGCAAAAATGCTATCCCCTTATTCCCAATTCCTCCGCCTCTGTCGCATCGGCTCCCAGGAGGACCAGTGCCACTGCAGAACACAACAGATGGCCTCTTACTTTAAAGACCGCAATTTCCCCTCCCACGTGGTTGATGATGCCCTCCAACTCATCTCATCCACGTCCCACTCCTCTGCCCTCGAACCCTAACCCTCCAACCGCAACAAAGACAGAACGCCCCCCGGTCGTCACTTTCCACCCCATCAATCTATTGCATCATCTTCCGCCATTTCCACCACCTACAAACGGACTCCATCATCAGAGATATATTGCCCTCCCCACTCCTATCTGCTTTCAGTAAACACTGTTCTCTCTGCAATTACCTGGTCTAGTCCACACCTCCTAACAACCCACTCTCCCCTCCTGGCACCTTCCCCTGCTACTGCAGGAATTGCAAAACCTGCACCCCACCTCCCCCCCCCACCCCTCACCTCCATCCAAGGCCCCAGAGGAGCCTTCCACATTCACCTGCACTTCCACACATGTCATTTACTGTATCCGTTGTACCCGATCTGGTCTCCTCTACACTGGGGAGACTGGACGCGTACTCACAGAGCACTTCAGAGAACATCTCCAGGACACCCGCACCAATCAGCCCCACCACCCTGTGGCGGAACATTTCAACTCCTCCTTCCCCTCTACTGAGGACATGTAAGTCCTCGGCCTCCTCCAACGCCACTCCCTTACCACCCGATGCCTGGAGAAAGAACGCCTCATCTTCTGTCTCGGTACCCTTCAATCTCAGGGCATCAATGTGGACTTCACCAGTTTTCTCATTTCCCCTCCCCTGACCTTACCTCAGCTCAACACCATCCCCATGACCTGTCCTACCTGCCAATCTCCCTTCCCACCTATCCACTCCACCCTCCTCTCTGACCTATCACCTTTATCCCACCCCCATCCACCTAACTGCATTCAGCTACTATCCCCCCAGCCCCACCTCCCACTCATTAACCTCCCCATCCCCCGAGGCTTCCAGCCTTATTCCTGATCAAGGGCTTTTGCCTGAAATGTTGATGTTCCTGCTCCTCGGATGCTGCCTGACCTGCTGTGCTTTACCAGCACCACTCTGATCTTGACTCTGGTGTATTTATTAGACAATGTAATGACTATAGTGAGAAAAGAACTCAGCCAACTTTCCTGTAGAAATGGTATCTATACGGAATAAGGCAGAAAGAATCTATAAAATTAATTGGGGTATTTTAATGTAGCATCACCTCAGGCATTGAAACAGGAATGGACCATTTAGTGCTTCAAGATTGTTTAGCCAACCAATACAATTACGACTGATCTTCCCTCCTCTCCTGGACAGTCCTCAGAAGAACTTAATTGGAGGGCAGAAAGGAGCAGAAGGTAACTGAGATGAGGGGAACTTTCTTCACTCTGTCAGTTGGGAATGTTGAAGTTCTCGACAACAAAAGGTTGTGGGTCCTCCATCACAGAGTACATTCAAGGTTGGGTTGGACAGATTTCTCATCTTCAGTATACTTAGAGATGTCATTGAGTCATACACCCATTTCTACCAGAATAATGCTGGGAACAGAAGGTTTCAGTTATAAGGTGTGATTTGGAGATGCCAGTGTTGGACTGGGATGGACAAAGTTAAAAATCACATAACACCAGGTTATAGTCCAACAGGTCTCAGAGCTTTCACAGCACTGCTCCTTCATCAGGTGGTTGTGGTTGGATAGCTGGGGCATTTTTCACTGGTTTATAAAATCACGAGGGATAAAGGGTGAGGTGAATGGCAGGTTTTTTTTCCCCTAGGGTGGGGGATTTCAAAAGTAGGGGTCATATTTTTAAGGTGAGAAGAGAAAGATTTAAATAAGATATGAGGTACAATCTTTTTTACACAAAGAATGGTTCCTGTGTGAAATGAGCTCCCAGAGGAAGTGGTGGATGTAGTTACAATGTTTAAAAGACATTTGGGTAAGTACCTGAATAGGAAAGGTTTGGATGGATATGGGCCAGGAGCAGGCCGGAGGGACTGGTTTAGTTTGCGATTACAGTCAGCATGGACTGGTTGGACCGAAGAGTCTGTTTCTGTGCTGTATGACTGACTCAATGATATCTCCACATCTGCTGAAGATGAGGAATCTGTCTCACCCAACCTTGAATGTACTCTGTGATGGAGGACCCACAACCTTTTGTTGTCGAGAACTTCAACATTCCCAACTGACAGAGTGAAGCAAGTTCCCCTCATCTCAGTCACCTTCTGCTCCTTTCTGCTCTCCACTGAGGTTCTTCTGAGGGTTGTCCAGGAGAGGAGGGAAGTTCTTTCCCCTGTGGATAGCAAGAAGAGGCCATTCCGACTGCCTGAGGCAGCCTGGACAGAGGTGTCTGTGGAGATCGGAGCCTGTGAGTGGCTCAACAGAAGCCAGCTCCCATGCTGTAAGGGGATGGATGCTGCTGCTCCCCTCGGTCAGGCTACATACCACTGTCCACACTATATGTAAGGCCCCAATGAGTACAGGTTCATGGGATTGCTACTGCAGACTGCCGTACAGGAGCTCATCACTTCATTGCAGCTACCAATGTAGTCAGACTGGTATCACCATACTACTGCCTCTCACATGCCTAGGATTCACACTTCAAAACTCAGAGGAAGCTCCAGCACTCAACAGCTCACCTACCATCGGGGTCACTGACTTTTCATCACATCTGGGTCAATGTAACATCTGGCAGCCTTTTACCAAGTGCTTGCATGGGAGGACTAGCTGGGTAGTTCTTTTGGGAGTAGATATGGACACGATGGGTTGAACGGCCTCCTTCTGTACTGTAAAATTCGATGATTCTATGACATGGACCTAGCCACAAAACATGGCCTTTTAAGTTGAAGCTCCTTGTGAGTTGAACCACATTTGCCAGCTCAGTCAGGTTTGCTGTGCCTCACCTGGGCAGATTATTCACCTGGTCAGGTATTACCCCCAGCACTGTCTGTGTTTGCACAAAGAAATGCCTTGGTTATGAAAGAGTCTGTACTTAGCAGACCGTGGAGGAAGAAGTCTACCCTGCCAAGTAGACAACTTGTATTCAAACTGGTTTGGGAACAGACGTGTTTCCTATTAATGGCTAATAAGAATTGTGCCTATGACGGAGCTGACTCTGCTGTTAAATGAGTATTCATGGTATGCTAATAAATGCACAACATGTTCCCAACTGGAAGCCAACTCACCTGAAAGCTTCTGGGAATGTCATAGCGAAACTCGAAACAGCTGTCAGGAAACTGAATGGTTGCCTCTTACCCATTCACTTCCACCTCCCAGCTCCAAGGAATGGCCTGAAATGTTCCACCCAACGGTCTATTGCCTCAAAGTCTGTGGCTGTTCCATCAACGTAACCGACCACTAGTTGCAAACATGCAATCTACCATATGACGTTGACTGCAAGAGAATCTTCAGCGTGGACAAGCAGGGGGTTGGAAGAACACAGCAAGCCAGGCACCATCAGGAGGTGGAGAAGTCAATGTCTTGGGTGTAGCCCTTCTATCAGAGAATCCTTAGTAGCAATTAGTTTTCCTCCACCACACGATCCAAGCAGGTCCTGTAGTGTGGTGGTGGCAGAGAACATCATCGTTGTCAAGGGGTCACACAATATTCTTTCAAAGAGTCATTAGACCTGAAACATTATCTGTGTTTTCTCTCTACAGATGCTGCCAGACCAGCTCAGTTTCTCCAGGAATATTTGCTTTTGTTGCAGCTCACAGTGTCGTGTACTGGCAGGACCATAGACAGGTATGTGCACATGCGTGTGTGATGTGTGTGTGTAGGTGTTTCCATGTGTGGGTGTGGGTGTGTTTCACCACCTTTTACAATTTGCTCCTCTGTAATATCATCCAGTTCTGATCAATTGTCTATCCTGGAAAGGATGAGGTCTCACATGTTCTCTGTAAATGATTGCTAGACTGCTGAGTGTTCCCAGTGTTTGCTGCATTTTGTTTTGTTTTTAATCTTATGCCCAATGTCCGAGATATTTTAAATTATCTATTCATATTCCCAGGTTTTAGCACCAAAGCCCATTGTGGCTCAGTGGTTAGCACTGCTGCCTCACAATGCCAGGGACCTGGGTTCAATCCTAGCCTTAGGTGACTATCTGTGTGGAGTCTGTATGTTCTCCCTGTGTCTGTGTGGGTTTCCCCCCTACAGTCCAAAGATATACAGATTAGGTGGATTGGCTATGCTAAATTGCCTGCATTGTGTGGATTAGCCATGGAAAATGCAGGGATTAGGTGGGATGCCCTTTGGAGGGTTGATGGGCCAAATAGTCTACTTCCACACTGAAGCAAGTCTAGGTTCGCCATGCCCCTCATTATTTTTTGACTTGGAATAAGTTTCTTTTCAGTTATTTTTCTCCCGAAACTACAAATGGTTCGGTTAGGTGAGCCACCCAATTTCAATACCAGTATCATTCTGATGTGATTGTCTAAACTCTCTTCCATATCTCAGCCCTTTGGTACTAAAGGGATGGCCTTAAAAATCTACAAACTGTCTCAACCTTCCTTTGGAACTTAGTTGAAGTTAGAACTTTGTGCTCTCTGCTCATGGCTCAATTAGTAAAAGTATTATTCCTGGTCCAATTCTGTAAACTCCTTTTATGTCCTGGAATTCTCCAAGAGCTCTGCACTCCTCCAATTCCGGCCTCTTGACCATCTCTAAGGTCCCATTGATCCACCATTGGCAGCCATGCGTTCAACTGCCTGGACACTGTGCACTGAACTTCCCTCATTAACCCTTTTGCCTTTTTAGTTCTTTTAAAATGCTGTTCGGAATCTCTTCAGCCATGTGTTTCTGCCTTTATCATGTGCATTCAGGCGAGGTCTATATCAGAATATTCAGAAACAAATTAACCTTTGAAGCCGATGACAACTCAGCTGTTTATTCACACCAGTCATGTTTCCCTCGATTGAATGATTTAGAGTCTTGGAGATATACATTACGGAAACAGACCCTTTGGTCCTATTTATCCATGTCAACCAGATATCCCGAATTAATCTAGCCCCATTTACCAGCACTTGGCCCATATCCCTCTAACTTCCCAAGTTGGGCTGCAATTGTTGATTGTGTTAGGATACAGTGATTTGTTTTTGCAAATTTCGTTCATGATTACAGGACCAAATTTTAAGACTTTTGTCCTGAAGTTCTGCTTATCTGATGGAAAGGCAGGCTGCCGCTGTGACAGATTAGCCTATCTCAATTTTCTTTGTACTTCTGGGTGAGAAAGGGAAAGCCCTGCTGGTGCGATTGCTCCTGATTACCGGCCTGGACAGCTGCCGACATACTCGCTTCTCTTGTGGAAATTGTTGTGCACGATAGTGAATTTTCACTTGGCTGTGATACCCCTAAGGTGGAACGACTGTGCTTATTTAGAAAGCACACTATTGAGATGAGACAGTAAATTGTACCTGCTGTCAAGGATTCCGTATGAACTTTTGGAAAATGTGATGATAAAGTTGGAAAAAAAAACAAATGGGCAATATTAACATTACTCGTTGGTGTTTAATTTGCAGGACTGCTGTTAGAGCAAAATCAGGAGACATGTAAAAGCTGCATTGCACTCGATCCCATCAATTAACATTGCCCCCAGAGTTCCCCACATAAAAGAACCAAAACCTTTCAGTATATCCTCCCTCAGACTTGATTATTCCAGTCGATGAGTAGCTTCACAATGACCGGATACTCTCAGGAGATCATCTTCACCTGGAATGGTGCTGAACAACATAGCAGATGGACGAGTTTGAAAAGAAAGAGTTGGGACAAGTTTCACTTGCAACTTTCCTCTACATTGTTGTTTATTCAGAAAATACTGCAAACAAAAAGAATTGCCCCGTGGGTCTTTTGTGTTTCCGCCCGTCGTTCATTTTTGCCCAGTAATGGTCCGCTGTACCGGAAATCTACAGAAAATTAGTTTGGTCAATGGTGCAGTGATAGAAAAGACTAGCATTGCCTGAAAACTGCAAAATCCTTTTGCGGTCCTGAAAGGGGCCACATCATCCGAGCAATGGAAAGGGCGGAGGGAGGGAGGGCTCAAACACAGAGTGTGGCATCACTATCTGAACCTAGAAAAATATGCGCATACTTTCCTGTATAAAATTGTTGTAAACCGAATCAGGGTTTCCATTCAGATCTTCAAGTGGCCTGGCTGGAAAAAAAAGACAGTAGATTCTCTATCAACATGGTCACAAACGTTTTACATAAGAGATTGGATACATTTCTGAACAGCAAGATCCCATTTTTTTTTTGTTTTAATCTTTCCCAGATTCCTATATATGTCTCTTATAAACAGAGTTCATAACCAGTACAGGACGAACACGTGGACATCAGTTGGACAGAGAAGGGAGTTTTCTACCAGGAGGGAGTTTACTGCTACAAGAACTGTTACCCTCTTACTGTTACCATCTAAAAAAACTTGACAGGATCCAGAATCCCTTTTTTTAATTTCTTCACTTCAGCAGACAGAGGTGCGATAAGTCGCTTTCTTGATTCAGTTCGCCTGTTCATCTGGACAGTGATAGGAGGCCTGTCTATTATTGTCTTGGTCTGTGGAGCTTTTTTGCAATGAGATTGCTTCAGTTACCCTCACAACAAATGGCAGGAGAGGGCCCCAGTGGGGTGGATTGAACTTCCACCGCTATAGTTTTGCCCAAGTTGTTAGTGGCTTCCCAGTGCTTGAGGAAAGGAGGGTAAATCCCATTCATTGAGGCCGGCAAGTTCTTTTGTACACACGTCGCCAGAGATCGCTGCTTCACCTGGACTCTCTGCCCTGTAGACATGAGCCCACGAAGGGACAAGACACTTGTAGCCACAAACAAGACACAAACAGTCAAGGTGATTAGGGACTGTACTCTTATCTCGCTGGTGCCAGTGGCTAAGTTGGCTTCTTTGGTCCTGATCCTGATGCAGGATATCTTATTGTGGAGCTGGACGTATGATACATGCACACACAATGCATATTCAGTGAATGGCTCCAGATGAGTAAGGTTATATTTGTGAACACCTGCTGGAACTCGGGCTGTGAAGACAGAATTCAAGCTGCTGTTGCTGGTTGTACTTGACCATGTGACGTTTGATGCGATTATATTCGAGGTGACAATCCATGACAGCAAGATGTGGTGTGCCTCCACTTCTTGTGCATACAGCTGGATGCTCTCATTATCGTCTGGATAGAATCCGCTCACCCTGATGGTCACACTTTTCGTGTCTGCGCCAACCAGATTGTGAGCCACACATGTGTACAGCCCAGCCTCATTGATTGTGATGTTGAACATCTCCAGAGTGCCTTCGGGCTGCACTCTGTATTTGTCTGATGTGCTGTCGGCCTGAAGTCTATCACCGGACGGCGTAACCCAGTAGATCTCAGGGTCTGGCTCGGCAAAAGCCCGACAGTGAAGGGAAAGTGAGTCGGAGACTGCGGTGTCAAGGTGCGAGGGGAAGGTTTCGGCAGAAATGAGAGGAAGACATCGGTCGGTCATCTCTCTGAATGGGACATCTCTCAGGTTTTGGCTTTTAAACTCTGGAGGGTCCATGCAAAAGGTTGACTGCGGCTCGATGAAGCGAATGTGGTTTTCGTTGGTGTTCACCCAGCGAATGACACAGTCACATCTGATGGGGTTGCTGTGAATACTAAT
Organism: Hemiscyllium ocellatum; assembly: GCF_020745735.1. Taxonomy (NCBI): domain Eukaryota; kingdom Metazoa; phylum Chordata; class Chondrichthyes; order Orectolobiformes; family Hemiscylliidae; genus Hemiscyllium; species Hemiscyllium ocellatum. The sequence goes on along the minus strand of NC_083426.1, from coordinate 9,886,901 downwards.
CTCCTGGAGTTTGGAAAGGGACTCGATGGTCTTTCTGTATAAGGCACTCAGAGCATTATTGTTCAGCATGAGGGTTTCCATTTGAGGAACGAGGCGAAACGCACTCGGGTGAATGTAGGAAAGCTTCGGGTTGTTGGTCACCTCCAGTTTGGTCAACTCTGGGAGGTTGTCCAGAGCAAACTTGTCGATGGAAATTAACTCCTCCATATTGTTAATGCCCAACTCCTTGAGATGGAGCATATCTGTGAAATCCCCCTGCTGGATCCTTTGGATTGGATTCTTATTCAAATCCAAAAACTTAAGATCTGGAACTTTCCGGAGGGCCATCTTTGGAACCTTAGGCAATTTGTTATCGTAAAAAGAAATGCTTTCTAAATTCTCCAGACCCTCGAAGGCATGGTCTGAGATTTCCTTCAGGCTCATTCCACTCAATACGAGGCTTCTCAGATTGATGAGAGACTTAAAGTTCATGTTCTGAATCGTTTCTACTGCGTTCTCTCCAATCGTGAGGATTTCCAGACTGGGAATTGGCTCGAACCACTCACTCCCAATGGTCCTCAGCTTGTTAGAGTTTATGTGGAGCCGAAGGAGACTTTCAAGACCGGAGAAGGCCGTGGGGGATATGGTGATGAGTTGGTTGTGGTTCAAGTACAGCTCTTGAAGGTTGGTGAGGCCGGAGAAACAGCCTGCTGACAGTTCGGTCAACTGGTTCTCTTCCAAATGGAGGACCAGGAGATTGAACATGTTCTTCAAAGTGAAGTCTTCAATCCTGGAGAAACTGTTCTGGGAAAGATCCAGCTCCGTCAGGTTCACCAGGTGCTCCAGCTCTTCTGGTTTGATCTTTGCGATCCTGTTACTCTGCAGTAATAGCGTCTGTGTTTCTTCGGGCAGGTTTTCGGGAACTTGAGTCATTAAAAAATCATTGCAGTCCACTGTTGGAGCCTCCCTGTACATTGACCTTGGCGTGAACCAAGGCTTAACTTCACAAACACACGCATCTGGACATTTGACATGCCAAGGGATGGCTTGAGTTAATGTAACAGCTGCCAAACTGATAAACATGAATTCCTTCAGCAACATGTTTCTTCCAATGATGAAGCTGCTATCCAATGTTCGAGAGTCCTTCAAGGTGCTGTTCATGAAAAATGATACAGGATACCCAAATGCAGATATCTTAAATGTCAAGAGGGCATTGTAATGTGTGCAGAAAACAACAGAGGTTATTCCAGCTTTAGGATGTCATCCACACTACACGGTCAAATGGCATCTCACTCCATTAGCTGAGGATTTCTGACACTGACTGTCGATTCTGCTTCATTCAGGATTTGAAGAAAACAAGCTGCCTGTGCTTAAGTGATCGGTAATTGCCTCCAACGCCTGATCCTGTAACAGAATAATGGATGCTGTTAGGAAAAGGTTCACTGCTTGCTAAAATATGATAAATTCAAGAATTAATAAATAAACAGAGAGAATATTAGTAATCGACACTCTGTAGGGGCTACTGGTGCAATTCCTGAAGAAATGCTAATTAACAATCTTTGGTTATGCTTGCTTGGAAAATCGAGGGCATAGGTTTAAGGTGAGAGGGGAAAAATTTAAAAGGGAGCTGAGGGGCCTTTTTTTTACGTAGAATGTGGTGCATGTATGGAATTAGTTGCCCGAGGAAGTGGTGGAGGGTGGTATAATTACAACATTTAAAAGGCATCTGGATGGGTATATGAATAGGAAGGGTTTAGAGGAATATGGGCCAAGTGCTGGCAAATGGGACTAGATTAATTTTGGATATCTGGTCAGCATGAACGGGTTGGAACGAAGGGTCTGTTTCCGTGCTGTACATCTCTAAGACTCTATGTAACTTCCCCCTTGGAAAGGAGTGTGAACAGTTGAATCGTTTTAAAAGAGACCCTCCAAGATAAAGCAGCACACTTGATCATCACCCCATCCATCAGTTTAAGCATTGACTCTCTCCATCACCAACACTTAGTAGCGCCAGTGTGTACTACCTACAAGACACACTGCAGAAGTTCACAAAGGGTCCTCCGTCAGGCTTCCACGTAGAAAGAACAAGGGCAGCAGATACATGGGAACACCACCCCCTGCAAATTCCCCTGCAAATCACTCGCTATCCAATGGAAATATATTGCCATTCTTTCACTGTCATTCTTTCACCTCCATAACGACATTGTGGCTGTACTGGCATCATAAGAATTACAACAAATCAAGAAGGCGGCCTATTGCCACCTTATCGAGAGCGATGAGGGCTGGGCGATATACGCTGACCGTACAGCAACACTCACATCCCATGAATGAATAAGAAAGAAAGGCACTGCCAGTGCATTTTCATTTATGAACCTTGCCAACAGGAAAGTAGTCCTGGGAAATGTCATTCTCATAACTTCACTGTTAAGGGTCGAGGAAAACCTCATTAATGATAGGACCATGGGTGGCCATTCATCCTCCTGCATCATTCGCTTGTGTAATGACCGACTTGTACCTTATCTTCATCCTGTCACCTTTGTTTAGTAACTATTCATACCCTTCACAATCAAAGACCTTTCCATTTTACGTTTGACCACCTGACCATGAGCCTGAACAGTATGTTGGGGCAGGGAGTTTAAAATTCCCATTGAACTGTGAGGCGATGCCCAGGAAGATGGGTTTTCCATCCCATCCACATCACCAAACACTGAAAAATTTCCCAGGTTTTAATATTCCAGGTGCATTTAGTCTGTTTCAGGAATTCAAGAGAGCATCGAATGATTGTTTGGACAAAAATGATCAGAGTCACAGAGCCATACAGCAAGGAAACAGACGCCTCGGTCCAACCAGTCCATGCTGAACATAATCAAAAACTAAACCAGTCCCACCTGCCTGCTCCTGACCCATATCCCTCCAAACCTTTCCTATTCATTTGTCCATCTAAATGTCTTTTAGACATTGTAATTAGAGTCTAGAGTCATAGAGATGTACAGCATAGAAACAGACCCTTCAGTCCAACACAACCATTCCGACCAGATATCTCAACCCAATCTAGTCCCACCTGCCAGCACCCGGCTCATATCCCTCCAAACCCTTCCTATTCATATACCCATCCAAATGCCTTTTAAATGTTGCAATTGTTCCAGCCTCCATCACATCCTCTGGCAGCTCATTCCATATAGATACCACCCTCTGCTTGAAAAGGTTGCCCCTTAGTTCTCTTTTATATCTTTCCCCTCTCACCCTAAACCTATGCCCTCTAGTTCTGGACTCCCCCACCCCAGGGAAAAGACTATTTATCCTATCCATGTCCATCATAATTTTGTAAACCTCTATAAGGTCACACCTCAGCCTCCAAAGCTCCAGGGAAAACAGCCCCAGCCTGTTCAGCCTCTTCCTGTAGCTCAGATCCTCCAATTCTGGCAACATCCTTGTAAAATCTTTTCTGAACCCTTTCAAGTTTCACAATATCTTTCCGATAGGAATGAGACCAGAACTACACGCAATATTCCAACAGTGGCCTAACCAATGTCCTGTACAGCTGAAACATGACCTCCCAACTCAATATTCTGACCAATAAAGGAAAACATACCAAACACCTTCTTCACTATCCTATCTACCTGCGACTTCACTTTCAAGGAGCTATGAACCTGCACTCCAAGGTCTCTCTGTTCAGCAACACTCCCTAGGACCTTACCATTAAGTGTATAAGTCCTGCTAAGATTTGTTTTCCCAAAATGCAGCACCTCGCATTTATCTGAATTAAACTCCATCTGCCACTTCTCAGCCCATTGGCCCATCTGGTCCAGATCCTGTTGTAATCTGAGGTAACCCTCTTCGCTGTCTACTACACCTCCAATTTTGGTGTCATCTGCAAACTTACTAACTGTACCTCTTATGCTCGCATCCGAATCATTTATGTAAATGACAAAAAGTAGAGGACCCAGCATCGATCCTTGTGGCACTCCACTGGTCACAGGCCTTCAGTCTGAAAAACAACCCTCCACCACCACCCTCTGTCTTCTACCTTGGAGCCAGTTCTGTATCTAAATGGCTAGTTCTCCCTGTATTCCGTGAGATCTAACCTTGCTAATCAGTCTCCCATGGGGAACCTTGTCGAACGCCTTACTGAAGTCCATATAGATCACATCTACCGTTCTGCCCTCATCAATATTCTTTGTTACTTCATCAAAAAACTCAATCAAGTTTGTGAGACATGATTTCCCACGCACAAAGCCATGTTGACTATCTCTAATCAGTCCTTGCCTTTCCAAATACATGTACATCCTGTCCCTCACGATTCCCTCCAACAACTTGCCCAGCACTGAGGTCAGGCTCACTGGTCTATAGTTCCCTGGCTTGTCTTTACCACCCTTCTTAAACAGTGGCACCACGTTTGCCAACCTCCAGTCTTCTAGCACCTCACCTGTGACTATCGATGATACAAATATCTCAGCAAAAGGCCCAGAAATCACTTCTCTAGATTCCCACAGAGTTCTCGGGTACACCTGATCAGGTCCTGGGGATTTATCCACCTTTAACTGTTTCAAGACATCCAGCGCTTCCTCCTCTGTAATATGGACATTTTGCAAGATGTCACCATCTATTTCCCTACAGTCTATATCTTCCATATCCATATCCCCCACTTCCGCAGGAGGTTTATTCCATACTCAAACCACTCTCTGTGTAAAAACATTACTCCTTATGTCTTTTCTAATCTCTCTCCTCTCACCTTAAAAATGTCCCCTCTAACCTTGAAAGCTCCCATCTTAGGGAAAAGATACCTCCCATTAACTCTTTCAATACCCTCATTATTTCATAAACTTCTGTTAGGTCATCTCTCAATCTCCTACACTCCAGTGGGTGGGGGGGTCAGGGGAAGGCAGGAGATTGGCACTATGTAATAGAGACAGTGCAAACAATATGGGCTGAATGGCTTCCTTCTGCACCACAATAGTTCTGTGATTCCCTCCTGCCCATCAACAGATTCAAGTCACTCCATCCCTCCCTGGTGGGTGTGGGAGGCCAATATCAATCTAACAACATGGTCTATCCTTTCCACTACTGGGTTGTCTGGCCACCTTCTAAGCCCCTCACAGCAAATCTCTCAAACCAGACATCCTTCAGCCAACCCGACAGCACCAAGAGACAGCAGGGAGCAACTCATTTCTAGAAGCACGAAGATGCTAGTTTCTGCAGCAAAGGGTCCTGAAAAGTGGCTGGAAACAAATTAAGTAGTTAATATTCAAAAGAGGATTGTATCAGCACCTCGAGGTGAAAAGTTAATAACGGGTTGATGGAGAAAGCATAGGGGAGTGACACTGGGAAGCTGTACCAATGGGTCAGCATTGACACAAGGGGCTGAGCGGTCATCTTCTGTGTTCTATCATTGTCCAATTCTTAGAATCATCAATAGAACAAGTCCTGCAAGCTAAGCTCAATATCTACCCAATGTAGTTATAAAGGAGGCTTCATTTTGATTTTCCGAATCACCCACCTTAAACCAGATCATGACTATGCAGTCATTGCTACTGCAATGGACCTCGCTGCCCTTCGATGTTTAAATTCCATCAATTCTTGCCATCATCTGAGATTAGAGCCCAGTGATTGTTTCTGAATATGAGAGAGGTATCACATGTTTTCAATTTGCCACGAACTATAATTACCTCAAACCTGTTTTTGTGCCATTAAAATAGAAGAATATGTATTTGGTCACCCTTTTATCCTGTAAGGGTTTCATTTCCTATCAACATTCACTTATGTTCTTGTCAATTGTGAGGTACAGAATCATCAAAGAGATACTCCTGAGGAGTTGGAGACATGCATTATACCAAGTACAGTAAATCTCAGTGTTCAGAAGAGAAGCTACAACTGTATATCTTTACAATCTGCAACTACCCAAGGCACAGTTTCCAATGTTCCTTCTTCCCCTATTCAGCCCAAATAGACCATTCTTCAAATGTTCAGAATGACTTGTTAAAACTTAGTCACTTGCGGATGGTAAGCACCAATGGGTGGGCCAGCATTTTATTGCCTGTCCCTATTTTCCCCTTGAGAAGGTGGTGGTGAGCTGCCATCTTGAACCACTGCAGTCCATGTGCTGTGAGCTGACCCACAAATGCCCTTAGCAAGGGAATCCCAGGATTTTGATCCAACAACATCTTGAACGATGCTATACAAATATGAATCGTTTTTACCCATCTTTCATAGAGTCATACAGCACAGAAACAGACCCTTTGGCACAATTAGACCATGCAGACCATATTCCCAAACTAATCTAGTTCCATTTGCCTGCACTTGGCCCATATCCCTCCAAATATTTCTTATTCATGTACTTATCCCAATGTCTTTTAAACATTGTAACTGTACCTGCATCCACTGCTTCCTCTGGACTCAATTCACACATGAACCACTCTCATATAAGAAAAATTGCCCCTCATGTCTTTTTTAAAATAGCTCTCCTCTCACCTTGAAAATATACCCCAAAGTCTTGAAATACCCCACCCTAGGGAAGAGACACCTGCCATTCCCCTAATCTATGCCCGTCATCATTTTATAAACCTCTATGAGGTCACCCCTCAACCTCCTACTCTCCAGGAAAACAAGTCCCAGCCTATTCAGCCTCTCCTTATAACTCAAATCCTCCATTCCCTGCAACATCCTGGTAAATCGCTTCTGAACTCTCTTCAGTTTAATAATATCCTTCCTATAACAGGGCGAACAGAACTGGACACAGTATTCCAGAAGTGCTCAGGAAATCTCTTTTATTGTCAACAAAGTTCAGGCGCATTCTGTCTGATGTTCCACATTCATCATCTAACTACAAAGGACAGGTCATCTGTGTTACCTTGCTGTGTGTAAATTGGTTGCTGGGTTTCTTATATTACAATAGTAACTGTATTTCAATGGCTGTTACATGATTTGGGAGGTCCAGAGGTCATGAAATGCCCCATAACTCTGCAAGTCTTTCCCTGGTATCAAAATTGTTGATAGATCTACAGATCTTAAAGGAGCATCACCTTAGAGTCTCACCATTGCAGCTGGTGGAATTTAAAAATTTGTGGGGTTCAGACACCGAGAGGAGTTGAGACCACAATCAGATCAGGTGAGATCTCACTGAATGATGGAGAGGGGCTGAATAGCCTGTGCCTGCTCCTTTCATCCCAAATATAGTCTTTTTGGTATATCTGGAAGGGTTGGAGGGGAGTAAAGCCCCATTGTCATTGCGACAACATCACCTGCAAACTGAGTATGTGATGCATCTGAATATCTAGGGACCATTAGGAAGGGTCCAATGCAATGCTGCGCACGTTAAACACACACACACACACACACACACACACACACACACACACACACACACACACACACACACATTGGAAGTCAATGCCTCAGTCATTGTGCCAATGTTGATCACTATATGAGGAATCTCGGAATGGCTGTGCACATGCACAGACTTGCTGCTTCGAGGGAATATTGGCCTTAACACTCAGCACAGGATACACTGGGATTGTTATGGGACAGGAGGCTGCAGCGCTGGACACTAGCGGGGAATGGAAGGAGTGCCAGCTGCGTTTATAATCTCAAAGTGATTTGAAATGGTTTAGATACAATAACGCATTCATTGCATATGTTGGATTGCCTTTCACAGGGTGACATTGAATCGAAGCACAGTCTAATGTATCTGCTTGTGACCACCACGGCCCACTTCCTCTTCCGTTCACCTCTCCCTATCAGCATCATTATTGAGTAAGGGCAGTTGTATCTCTACTCTGGCCATTACTACTGAGTATGTGTGAAGGAAACTCTGTCATACCATCTATGCTACTTAACTCCGTGATCTGCCTGAATTGCTCGTAAGATAAAGCCTTGCACTGTGCCTCAGTACATGTGACAATAAATTCAATTCAATTACTGTACATATATGCTCTCTGTAATCACCTTTCCATTGTAGCAAAGTGTAGCGCACGTTTGGCTCTTACTCTGAATGCACCAATGTTTGGACAATGGTCTGATGATTCCTGGCCTTAACCATTGAGTAGCATCTGAAAGGATTAATACATTTTCTCCAGTCTCCAATTTAAAACCAGGTTAGTTTCCAATTGCCCAAATCTCTGAGTGCCAAAATTCAACCTGAAGGTCTGTACTTTAAAGGAAGTTGAATTTTTATTGGGGAAACGTCACATCTCCCAGGAAGAGCTCATCTTGTCATTTGACCTTCCACGCTACTGGGACTCCTCACAGATTACTGTAGCCTGTGTTTAATTATATGTGCTATTGCTGTAGCTTTACCCTAGTTTTTCTCTCGTTGTTTGCAATTCTGGATTTGGATTCCTCCTAGTAGAGTTATAGAGTTCATAGAGATGTACAGCATGGAAACAGACCCTTCGGTCCAAATCGTCCATGCCGACCAGATATCCTAACCTAATCTAGTCCCATTTGCCAACACTTGGCCCATATCCCTCTAAACTCTTCCGATTCATATACCCATCCAGAGAAGGGGAGGAGCAAGTGCTAAGAAAATGCAGTGAGGATGCGAAGGCACAGTGTGCAGTTAAAGGCACAGGTCCAGGCGAATGTTAAGAGTTGGTGAGTCCATTCAGTATTCTAACAACAGTAGGGTAGAAACTGTTTCAAAACCGGCTGGTGCGTGTGTTCAGACTTCTCCCCAATGGTAGAGGTTGTAGAAAAACATTGCCAGGGTGGGATGGATCTTTGAGAATGCTGGTGGCCTTTCCTTGACAGCGGGCCTGGTAGATGAATCATAGAGATGTGAGGTTGGCCTTTGTGATTGTCCGGGCTGAGTTCACCACTCTCTGTAACCATCTCCGATCTTGAATGGTACAGTTCCCATACCAGGTAGTGATACATCCAGACAGAATGCTCTCGTTAGTGCACCTATTCAGGTTGGCAAGGGTACTCACCGTTATGCCAAATTTCCTCAGCTGCCTGAGGAAGAAGAGATGTTGTTGGGCCTTTGTAACCAGTGCATCCACATGAAGAGTCCAAGAAAGCTTGTTGTGGATGACCACTCCCAGGAGCTTGATACTCTCCACTCGTTCCACCTCTGTGCTGTTAATGTGTAGGGGGGCATGAGTAACATCCCGCCGAAAGTCAATATTGAGTTCCTTGGTTTTGCCGGCATTGAGAGCTAGGTTGTTCTCAATGCACCATTTTTCCAGGTCTTCCACCTCCCGTCTGTAGTCTGTTTCATCGCCATCTGAGATTTGACCAACTATGGTGGTGTCATCAGTAAACTTGTAAATGGCATTAGTCCAGTATTTGGCGACGCAGTCATGGGTATACAGTGAGGGGGCGGAGTACGCACCCCTGGGCGGCTCCAGTGTTGAGTGTTAGTGAGGATGAAATATTGTCCCCAATCTTCACTGATTGTGGCCTGTGGGTTGCAGAGAGTGGGGCTTAGTCTGAGATCACTAAGTTTAGTAATCAGTCTCGATAATTCTTAATCATTATGATGCTTTATTAAGCATGACTGCTTGTCAAGCTTTCGGTATCTATCAGTTACAAGACACTGAAAATACATCAGCCCTCACATTACATGGGCCCTCCCATCTCTGTCAAGCCAGAAACTGGAAGCAATACATTCAAGGAACTGCCAAAGAAGGCAATATTGAGCCACCAGAGAGCATTCCAGGCAGTGGTTTGCTCTTTCAGATTGTAATTACAGAGAAGGAAAGCAGCATACAAGCCCTTCATTTACTCAAATGTCAAAATCTGGACATTCCTAAACTAACGCACTGGGGACACTGTTCCTGGAAACCCAGTTGTCTCTTTTAAGGAGAATCAGTTCTGTCTTGAACAAGATAAAGAAGAAGTAAAGCCACCTACTAATTGCATGGAGCCTGCCCAGGAGATGCAGGAACAGCAAACTGCACTGACAGTTCCTCCCAGAGGGGTTAGTCAGAGCACTGCCAGGAAGCAAGATTCAATCCAAAATGAAAGAAAATTAAAACTCGCAGGTTTCCACAGCCAGTCAAGTGGCCACAGAATCAAGATCTTCAACTGTGCAAGGAGGTGGTATCATCTTTCAAAATAAATTTAATCCGATTGAAGTTTCAGGCAGAGTGGATGGTTTCACAGCAGTCCAGGCAGAAGTGAATTATACTCAATAATTCTTTGCCATCACGTACAGAGAACATTAACATGAGCATGATATGTTTGGCGAAATATTTCAACCCTCAGAAAAAGCCCATCAGAAGAAATACGACAATAACTAATAAGATCAAACCAAAGAGAAAGTTCTTTCAATCCAAGTGGACCATAAACATGCACAAATCGTTGTGTTGGTGGTAGCTGGAGGCTGGAAGCGGAACTCATCAGCAAGGCAAGAAAACACGAAAGCGCTTATTCAAACGAAGCCTATGAAACCAGATCATCAAGCTCATGGAAACATGGAATTCCTTTGAAAAGTTTAAAGTTAAATTAGATTGGCTTAGATTCCCTACAGGCCCTTTGTCCCAACAAGTCCACACTGACCCTCCGATGAGTAACCCACCCAGACCCAACCCCCTAACCTGTATTTACCCCTGACTAATGCACCTAACACTATGGACATTTTAGCACGGCCAAGTCATCTGATGTGCACATCTTTGGAGCAAACTGGAGCAACAAGAATTCAATAGAATGAGTACAGACTGCACACACACAACATAGGTGCTGGGAAAAATATAACCACTACCGCAGTTAGGTGGTAGTGTGGGGGTAGGGAAAGATAAAATTAGTACATATAACTATCTCAGTGCGATTCCCAAATCAGATATTCAGTTGTTAGCAGTTAAACAGCACAGTCAAGCCTAAAATGAGAAGCCTGCAGAAGAATTCCAAAGTTCTTGCACTCACACAACTGGCACTTCCACCCAAGTGACACAGTGGAAAAATACAGGATAGAGAACGTTTTGTTGCAGAGATATTCACAACTCCAAAACGTAGTGAATAAGTATCTTTAGTCCCTCATTAAGGCCTGCAATTGCCTGCAGAACAAAGTTGTTCTTTCAAATGGCTTTGAAAATCAGAATACAACACTGGAGTTTCCTATTGGTCCTGTGTGGACATTTATTCTGTTAATCAGATGATAGAGTCCCACATTCTCAATGGAGATCCTGAGATGTCTTGGCTGCACGTCGGTGCCTCAAGGTGCAAGTGTTGAAGTGATATTCTACTGGCAGAAAAATACACCAGTCAGAGCAAAAATCACAACTGGTCAGACAGCATCTGTGGAGAGAGCAATCTAACGTTTCCAGACCAAACCAGACACGGTGGGGGCAGAGTAAGACACTCCAGTTGGAGCTCCTCTGCTTGCCAGTTCCTTCTCCTTCTGCTTTTTTCCCTCTTTGGAGTATTCTTTTCTCCGACCAACTCTACTTTTAACTGGAAAATGGAGTCAAGGGAGACAAGTCATGACTGGGATCCAGGCAGGACTAAGAATGCGGACTGAGGTACTGCAGCAGCACAGAGTGAGCACGGGCCGAATGGCGGTCTGAGTCCCAGAGTGACAGCAGCAGGGTCAGCACTGACTGGGGCCGAATGGCAGACTGAGTCCCAGAGTGATAGCAGCAACTTCAGCAAGGACTGGGGCCGAATGGCGGACTGCATCCCAGAGTGATGGCAGCAGGGTGAGCAAGGACTGGGGCAGAATGGCGGACTGAGTCCCAGACTGAAGGCAGCAGGGTCAGCACTGATTCGGGCCGAATGGCAGATTGAGTCCCAGAGTGAAGGCAGCAAGGTGAGCACGGACTGGGCCGAATGGCAGACTGAGTCACAGAGTGACAGCAACAGGGTCAGCACGGACTTGGGCAGGATGGCGGACTGAGTTCCAGAGTGACGGCAGCAGGGTCAGCACAGACTGAGGCCGAATGGCAGATTGAGTCCCAGAGTGAAGGCAGCAAGGTGAGCACAGACTGGGCCGAATGGCAGACTGAGTCACAGAGTGACAGCAACAGGGTCAGCACGGACTTGGGCAGGATGGCGGACTGAGTCCCAGAGTGACGGTAGCAGGGTCAGCACGGACTGGGGCCGAATGGCGGACTGAGTCACAGAGTGACAGCAACAGGGTCAGCACGGACTTGGGCAGGATGGCGGACTGAGTTCCAGAGTGACGGCAGCAGGGTCAGCACAGACAAGGGCGGAATGGCGGACTGAGACCCAGAGTGACAGCAGCAGGGTCAGCATGGATTGGGGCTGAATGGCAGATTGAGTCCCAGAGTGACGGCAGCAGGGTGAGCACAGAGTGGGGCTGAATGGCGAACTGAGTCCCACAGTGACAGCAGGAGGTTGAGCACGGACTGGCGTAGAATGGCAGTGAGACTCAGAGTGACAGCAGCAGGGTCAGCACGGACTGGGGCGGAATGGCAGACTGAGTCCCAGAGTGATAGCAGCAACTTCAACAAGGACTGGGGCCGAATGGCGGACTGAGTCCCAGAGTGACGGCAGCAGGGTTAGCATAGACTGGGGCTGAATGGCGGACTGAGTCCCAGAGTGACGGCATCAGGGTCAGCACAGAATGGGGCTGAATGGCGGACTGAGTCCCAGAGTGACGGCAGCAGGGTTAGCATAGACTGGGGCTGAATGGCGGACTGAGTCCCAGAGTGACAGCGGCAGGGTTAGCACAGACTGGGGCTGAATGGTGGACTGAGTCCCAGAGTGACGGCAGCAGGGTTAGCATAGACTGGGGCTGAATGGCGGACTGAGTCCCAGAGTGACGGCATCAGGGTCAGCACAGAATGGGGCTGAATGGCGGACTGAGTCCCAGAGTGACGGCATCAGGGTCAGCACAGAATGGGGCGGAATGGCAGACTGAGTCCCAGAGTGATAGCAGCAACTTCAACAAGGACTGGGGCCGAATGGCGGACTGAGTCCCAGAGTGACGGCAGCAGGGTTAGCATAGACTGGGGCTGAATGGCGGACTGAGTCCCAGAGTGACGGCATCAGGGTCAGCACAGAATGGGGCTGAATGGCGGACTGAGTCCCAGAGTGACGGCAGCAGGGTTAGCATAGACTGGGGCTGAATGGCGGACTGAGTCCCAGAGTGACGGCAGCAGGGTTAGCATAGACTGGGGCTGAATGGCGGACTGAGTCCCAGAGTGACGGCATCAGGGTCAGCACAGAATGGGGCTGAATGGCGGACTGAGTCCCAGAGTGACGGCAGCAGGGTTAGCATAGACTGGGGCTGAATGGCGGACTGAGTCCCAGAGTGACGGCATCAGGGTTAGCATAGACTGGGGCTGAATGGCGGACTGAGTCCCAGAGTGAGAACAGCACGGTCAGCATGGACTGGGGCTGAATGGCAGACTTAATCCCAGAGTGATGGCAGCAGGGTCAGCACGGACTGGGGCAGAATGGTGGACTGAGTCCTAGAGTGACGGCAGGAGGGTGAGCACAGACTGGGCCGAATGGCGGACTGAGTCGCAGAGTGACGGCAGCAGAGTCTGCACTGACTGGGCCGAATGGCGGAATGAGTCCCAGAGTGATGGCAGCAGGGTTAGCATGGACTGGGGCCGAATGCCGGACTGAGTCCCAGAGTGATACTAGCAACTTCAGCAAGGACTGGGGCCGAATGGTGGACTGCGTCCCAGTGTGATAGCAGCAACTTCAGCAAGGACTGGGGCCGAATGACGGACTGCGTCCCAGAGTGATGGCAGCAGGGTCAGCACGGACTGGGGCGGAATGGCAGCCTGAGTCCCAGAGTGACGGCAGGAGGTTGAGCACGGACTGGGCCGAATGGCGGACTGAGTCGCAGAGTGACGGCAGCAGAGTCTGCACTGACTGGGCCGAATGGCGGACTGAGTCCCAGAGTGACGGCATCAGGGTCAGCATAGACTGGGGCTGAATGGCGGACTGAGTCCCAGAGTGATATTAGCAACTTCAGCAAGGACTGGGGCCGAATGGCAGAATGAGTCCCACAGTGATGGCTGCAGGGTCAGCACAGACTGGGGCTGAATGGCGGACTGAGTCCCAGAGTGACGGCATCAGGGTTAGCATAGACTGGGGCTGAATGGCGGACTGAGTCCCAGAGTGAGAGCAGCACGGTCAGCATGGACTGGGGCAGAATGGCGGACTGAGACCCAGAGTGACAGCAGGAGGGTGAGCACAGACTGGGCCGAATGGTGGACTGAGTCCCAGAGTGATACTAGCAACTTCAGCAAGGACTGGGGCCGAATGACGGACTGAGTCCCAGAGTGATGGCAGGAGATTGAGCACGGACTGGGGCAGAATGGCAGACTGAGTTCCAGAGTGACGGCATCAGGGTGAGCACAGAGTGGGGCTGAATGGTGAACTGAGTCCCACAGTGACAGCAGGAGGTTGAGCACAGACTGGCGCAGAATGGCAGTGAGACTCAGAGTGATGGCAGCAGGGTCAGCACGGACTGGGGCGGAATGGCAGACTGAGTCCCAGAGTGATAGCAGCAACTTCAACAAGGACTGGGGCCGAATGGCAGACTGGGTCCCAGAGTGATGGCAGCAGGGTGAGCGAGGACTGGGCCGAATGGCGGATTGAGTCGCAGAGTGACAGCAGAAGGTTGAGCACGGACTGGGTGGAGTGGCGGACTGAGTCCCAGAGTGACGGCAGCAGGTGAGCACGATGTGGGGCCGAATGGACGACTGAGTCTCAGAGTGATGGCAGCAGGGTGAGCATGGACTGGGGCTGAATGGCGGACTTAGTCCCAGAGTGACTGTACCAGGGTCAGCACGGACTGGGGCTGAATGGCGGACTGAGTCCCAGAGTGATACTAGCAACTTCAGCAAGGACTGGGGCCGAATGGCAGAATGAGTCCCAGAGTGATGGCTGCAGGGTCAGCACAGACTGGGGCGGAATGGGGGACTGAGACCCAGAGTGACAGTACCAGGGTCAGCACGGACTGGGGCCAAATGGTGGACTGAGTCCCAGAGTGATACTATCAACTTCAGCAAGGATTGGGGCCGGATGGCGGACTGAGTCCTAGAGTGACGGCAGCAGGTGAGCACGGTGTGAGGCCGAATGGACGACTGAGTCTCAGAGTGACGGTAGCAGAGTCAGCATGGACTGGGGCAGAATGGGCGTCTGAGTCCCAGAGTGATGGCAGCAGGGTGAGCATGGACTGGGGCTGAATGGAGGACTTAGTCCCAGAGTGACTGTACCAGGGTCAGCACGGACTGGGGCCGAATGGGGGACTGAGTTCCAGAGTGACGGCATCAGGGTCAGCACGGACTGCGGCTGAATGGCGGACTGAGTCCCAGAGTGATACTAGCAACTTCAGCAAGGACTGGGGCCGAATGGCAGAATGAGTCCCAGAGTGATGGCTGCAGGGTCAGCACAGACTGGGGCCGAATGGCGGACTGAGTCCCAGAGTGATGGCAGCTGGGTCAGCACGGACTGAGGCCAAATGGCGGACTTAGTCCCAGAGTGACGGCAGCTGGGTGAGCATTGACTGGGGCCAAATGGCAGACTGAGTCCCAGAGTGATAGCAGCAATGTCAGCACGGACTGGGGCCAAATGGCAGACTGAGTTCCAGAGTGACGGCATCAGGGTCAGCACGGGGACAGGGGCGGAATGGCAGACCTAATCCCAGGGTGATGGCAGCAGGGTGAGCACGGACCTTGCCGAATGGCGGACTGAGTCCCAGAGTGACGGCAGCAGGGTGAGCACGGTGTGGGGCCGAATGGACGACTGAGTCCCAGTACGACGGCAGCAGGGTCAGCACGGACTGGGGCTGAATGGCGGACTGAGTCCCAGAGTGATACTAGCAACTTCAGCAAGGACTGGGGCCAAATAGCAGAATGAGTCCCAGAGTGATGGCTGCAGGGTCAGCACAGACTGGGGCGGGATGGGGGACTGAGACCCAGAGTGACTGTACCAGGGTCAGCACGGACCGGGGCCGAATGGTGGACTGAGTCACAGAGTGATGGCAGCAATGTTAGCACAAATTGGGGCCGAATGGCAGACTGAGTCCCAGACTGAGGGCTGCAGAGTGAGCATGGACTGGGCGAAACCACGGATTGAGTCTCACAGTGACAGCAGGAGGTTGAGCACAGACTGGGTGGAATGGAGGACTGAGTCCTAGAGTGACGGCAGCAGGGTGAGCACAGAGTGGGGCCCAATGGCAGACTGAGTCCCAGAGTGACGGTAGCAGGGTCAGCATGGACTGGGACCGAATGGCGGACTGAGTCGCAGAGCGACAGCAACAGGGTCAGCACGGACTGGGACCGAATGGGTGACTGAGTCCCAGAGTGAGAGCAGCAGGGTCAGCACAGACTGGGGCGGAATGGGGGACTGAGTCCCAGAGTGACTGTACCAGGGTGAGCAGGGACTGGGGGGGAATGGCGGACAAAGTCCCAGAGTGACGGCAGCAGGGTCAGCACGGGGACAGGGGCGGAATGGCGGACTGAGTCCCAGAGTGAGAGCAGCACGATGAGCAGGGAATGGGACCGAATGGCAGACTGAGTCCCAGAGTGATGGCTGCAGGGTCAGCATGGACTGGGACCGAATGGCAGAATGAGTCCAGGAGTAACGGCAGCAGGGTGAGCAGGGACTGGGGCGGAATGGCGGACTGAGTCCCAGAGTGACGGCAGCAGGGTCAGCACGGACTGGGGTCGAATGGTGGACTGAGTCACAGAGTGACAGCAGGAAGTTGAGCACGGACTGGGGCTGAATGGCGGATTGAGTCCCAGAGTGACGGCAGAAGGTTGAGCACGGACTGGGTGGAGTGGCGGACCGAGTCCTAGAGTGACGGCAGCAGGTGAGCACGGTGTGGGGCCGAATGGACGACTGAGCCTCAGAGTGACGGCAGCAGGGTCAGCACGGACTGGGGCCGAATGGCGGACTGAGTCCCAGAGTGATGACAGCAGGGTCAGCACGGATTGGGGCTGAATGGGTGATCGTGTCCCAGAGTGACGGCTGCAGGCTGAGCATGGACTTGGCCAAATGGCGGATTGAGTCCCAGAGTGACGGCAGCAGGGTCAGCACGGACTGGGGCCGAATGGCAGACTGAGTCACCGAGTGACTTCAGCAGGGTCAGCACGGACGGGGGCTGAATGGCAGACTGAGTCCCAGAGTGACTGTACCAGGGTCAGCACAGACTGGGCCGAATGGCGGATTGAGTCTCACAGTGACAGCAGGAGGTGGAGCAAGACTGGGTGGAATGGCGGACTGAGTCCTAGAGTGACGGCAACAGGGTCAGCACGGACTGGGGTTGAATGGCGGACTGAGTCCAGGAGTAACGGCAGCAGGGTCAGCACGGACTGAGGCAGAATGGGGTACTCAGTCCCAGAGTGACGGCAGCAGGGTCAGCACGGACTGGGGCGGAATGGGGTACTGAGTCACAGAGTGACGGCATCAGGGTGAGCAGGGACTGGGGCCGAATGGCAGACTGAGTCCCAGAGTGACGGCATCAGGGTCAGCACGGGGACAGGGGCGGAATGGCGGACTGAGTCCCAGAGTGATGGCTGCAGGGTCAGCATGGTCTGGACCGAATGGCGGACTGAATCCAGGAGTAACGGCAGCAGTGTGAGCAGGGACTGGGGCCAAGTGGCAGACTGAGTCCCAGAGTGACGGTACCAGGGTCAGCACGGATTGGGGCTGAATGGCGGACTGAGTCCAGGAGTAACGGCAGCAGGGTCAGAATGGACTCGGGCCAAATGGCATACTGAGTCCCAGAGTGATGGCAGCTGGGTGAGCATTGACTGGGGCCGAATGGCAGACTGAGTCCCAGAGTGAAAGCAGCAGGATGAGCAGGGAATGGGACCGAATGGCAGACTAAGTCCCAGAGTGACGGCTGCTGGGTCAGCATGGACTGGGGCCGAATGGCAGACTAAGTCCCAGAGTGACGGCTGCTGGGTCAGCATGGACTGGGGCCGAATGGCGGACTGAGTCCCAGAGTGAAAGCAGCAGGGTGAGCACTGACTGGGGCCAAATGGCAGACTGTGTCCCAGGCTGAAGGCAGCAGGGTCAGCACGGACTGGGCCGAATGGCGGATTGAGTCCCAGAGTGACAGCAGGAGGTTGAGCACGGACTGGGTGGAATGGCGGACTGAGTCCTAGAGTGATGGCAGCAGGGTGAGCACAGAGTGGGGCCGAATGGGTGACTGAGTCCCAGAGTGACGGAAGCAGGGTCAGCACGGACTGGGGCCGAACGGTGGACTGTTTCCCAGAGTGACGGCAGCAGGGTTAGCATGGACTGGGGCCGAATGGTGGACTGAGTCCCAGACTGAGGACAGCAGGGTCAGCACTGATTCGGGCCGAATGGCAGACTGATCCCCAGACTTATGGCAGCAGGGTCAGCACGGACTGGGGCCGAACGGCAGACTGAGTACCAGAGTGATGGCAGCAGGGTCAGTACGGTCTGGGGCGGAATGGCGGACTGAGTCTCAGAGTGACAGTACCAGGGTCAGCACGGACTGGGGCCGAATGGCGGACTTAGTCTCAGAGTGATGGCAGCAGGGTCAGAATGCACTCGGGCCGAATGTCAGACTGAGTCCCAGATTAAGGGCAGCAGGGTCAGCATGGTCTGGACCGAATGGCGGACTGAGTCCAGGAGTAACGGCAGCAGGGTTAGCAGGGACTGGGGCTGAATGGCTGACTGAGTCCCAGAGTGAGAGCAGCAGGATGAGCAGGGAATGGGACCGAATGGCGGACTGAGTCCCAGAGTGATGGCTGCAGGGTCAGCACGGACTGGGGCCGAACGGCAGACTGAGTCCCAGAGTGATGGCAGCTGGGTGAGCATTGACTGGGGCCGAATGGCAGACTGAGTCCCAGAGTGAGAGCAGCAGGGTCAGCATGGACTGGGGCCGAATGGCAGACTAAGTCCCAGAGTGACGGCTGCTGGGTCAGCATGGACTGGGGCCGAATGGCGGATTGAGTCCCAGAGTGACAGCAGGAGGTTGAGCATGGACTGGGTGGAATGGCGGACTGAGTCCTAGAGTGATGGCAGCAGGGTGAGCACAGAGTGGGGCCGAATGGGTGACTGAGTCCCAGAGTGATGGCAGCAGGGTCAGCACGGACTGGGGCCGAACGGCAGACTGAGTACCAGAGTGATGGCAGCGGGGTCAGTACGGTCTGGGGCGGAATGGCGGACTGAGTCTCAGAGTGACAGTACCAGGGTCAGCATGGACTGGGGCCGAATGGCGGACTGAGTCCTAGAGTGATGGCAGCAGGGTCAGAATGCACTCGGGCCGAATGTCAGACTGAGTCCCAGATTAAGGGCAGCAGGGTCAGCATGGTCTGGACCGAATGGCGGACTGAGTCCAGGAGTAACGGCAGCAGGGTCAGAATGGACTCGGGCCAAATGGCAGACTGAGTCCCAGAGTGATAGCAACAGGGTCAGCATGGTCTGGGGCGGAATGGCGGACTGAGTCTCAGAGTGACAGTACCAGGGTCAGCACGGACTGGGGCCGAATGGCGGACTGAGTCTCAGAGTGATGGCAGCAGGGTCAGAATGCACTCGGGCCGAATGTCAGACTGAGTCCCAGATTAAGGGCAGCAGGGTCAGCATGGTCTGGACCGAATGGCGGACTGAGTCCAGGAGTAACGGCAGCAGGGTCAGAATGGACTCGGGCCAAATGGCAGACTGAGTCCCAGAGTGATAGCAACAGGGTCAGCATGGTCTGGGGCGGAATGGCGGACTGAGTCTCAGAGTGACAGTACCAGGGTCAGCACGGACTGGGGCCGAATGGCGGACTGAGTCTCAGAGTGATGGCAGCAGGGTCAGCATGGGGATAGGGGCCAAATGGCAGACTTAATCCCAGAGTGATGGCAGCAGGGTGAGCAAGGACTGGGGCCAAATGGCGGACTGAGTCCCAGAGTGAGAGCAGCACAGTCAGCATGGACTGGGGCCGAATGGCAAACTGAGTCCCAGAGTGACAGCAGGAGGTTGAGCACGGACTGGGTGGAATGGCGGACTGAGTCCCAGAGTGACGGCTGCAGGGTCAGCACAGACTGGGGCCGAATGGTGGACTGAGTCCCAGACTGAGGACAGCAGGGTCAGCACTGGTTCGGGCCGAATGGCAGACTGATCCCCAGACTTATGGCAGCAGGGTCAGCACGAACTGGGGCCGAACGGCAGACTGAGTCCCAGAGCGACGGCAGCAGAGTGAGCATGGACTGGGGCCGAATGGCAGACTAAGTCCCAGAGTGACGGCTGCTGGGCCAGCATGGACTGGGGCCGAATGGCGGACTGAGTCCCAGAGTGACAGCAGCAGGGTGAGCACTGACTGGGGCCAAATGGCAGACTGTGTCCCAGACTGAAGGCAGCAGGGTCAGCACGGACTGGGCCGAATGGCGGATTGAGTCCCAGAGTGACAGCAGGAGGTTGAGCACGGACTGGGTGGAATGGCGGACTGAGTCCTAGAGTGATGGCAGCAGGGTGAGCACAGAGTGGGGCCGAATGGGTGACTGAGTCCCAGAGTGACGGCAGCAGGGTCAGCACGGACTGGGGCCGAATGGCGGACTGAGACCCAGACTGAAGGCAGCAGGGTCAGCATTGATTCGGACCGAATGGCGGAGTGAGTCCCAGATTAATGGCAGCAGGGTCAGCACGAACTGGGCCGAATGGCGGATTGAGTCCCAGAGTGACAGCAGGAGGTTGAGCACGGACTGGGTGGAATGGCGGACTGAGTCCCAGAGTGATGGCAGCAGGGTCAGCACGGACTGGGGCCGAACGGCAGACTGAGTCCCAGAGTGACGGCAGCAGAGTGAGCATGGACTGGGGCCGAATGGCGGACTGAGTCACTGAATGACAGCCACAGGGTCAGCACAGACTGAGGAAAAATGGCAGATTGAGTCCCAGAGTGATGGCAGCAGGGTCAGCATGGACTGGGGCCGAATGGCAGACTGAGTCCCAGAGTGACAGTACCAGGGTCAGCACGGACTGGGGCCGAATGGCAGACTTAGTCTCAGAGTGATGACAGCATGGTCAGCATGGACTGGGGCGGAAAGGGGTACTGAGTCCCAGAGTGACAGTACCAGGGTCAGCACAGACTGGCGCCGAATGGCGGACTGAGTCCCAGATTAAGGGCAGCAGGGTGAGCACTGACTGGGCCGAATGGCGTACTGGGTCCCAGAGTGACAGCAGGAGGTTGAGCACGACTGGGTGGAATGGCAGACTGAGTCCCAGAGTGATGGCAGCAGGGTGAGCACGGCCTGGGGCCAAATGGTGGACGGAGTCCCAGACTGAAGGCAGCAGGGTCAGCACTGATTCGGGCCGAATGGCTGCCAGAGTTCCAGAGTAATGGCAGGAGGGTCAGCACGGACTGGGGCCGAATGGCAGCCTGAGTTCCAGAGTAATGGCAGCAGGGTCAGCACGGCCTGGGGCCGAATGGCGGACTGAGTCCCAGAGTGACAGCAGCAGGGTCAGCACGGACTGGGGCCGAATGGTGGACTGAGTCCCAGAGTTACAGCAGCAGGGTGAGCACGGACTGGGGCTGAGTGCTGGAGCAGCTGCGGAGAGGGTCTGAATGTGGGCCGATGCCTGGAGGTGGCGTTACTTCATGTTCCGTGTCCGATGGGCACAGACACCTTCTGGAAAACTTTCTAAGCTCTATTCCCCTGCTTACCTATACTTTTCTTACTCTGTAACACCACTTCCAGTATCTGTACCTCGCTACTCTGTCCCACGATGGTGCCGAGAGTTTTCACTGCACCCATTGATTGCACGTGACAATAAAGGCTATTGTATTCATCTTTGCCTTTTGCAGAATGCTCTTTATCCTTTTCTCATCTATTACATTCCTCCCTTGAACAGAAAGCAGTACAGGCAGAAAGGAATGTGAGAATTCAATTTTCTTGACTTCCTTTTCGAAAAGCTGTCACCAGTCTGCTCCTGGAGTCTTCGCCTTCAAATTTGTGTTTCCTTGATTGGTCTAAACTGCTGCTACATTGAAGTCTTTTTGTTGGTTCGAGCTCAAAGACTAACCATCATCAGTCTCAGAAGCTGCCAATTGTGTAATGGGCTCTGTAAGAATGTGTGAAGAGATGGATTCATCAGAAAGGATTCTTTGTAGCACTGTTTGTGGACCAAGAGAAGGAGTAGTACGTCCCCTGCTCCTCCAGACTTACCTCCACATGGTTGGACCCCTGTGGTAGGTTAGTTCTTACATCAATACCTCCATCCTGCTCTATTCCCATGCTGGAATATCTCTATTTCATTCACTGACTGCCTTCCCATCAACAGGACAGATGGTCCGTCCATCAGCCTGACTGGGACAAGGGGAAGGAATTAGTTTCAATTCCTGGGCTGTGCTGACTTGGGCAATGCCACAAGGATCGGGACCACTACTTTTCGTCATTTATATAAATGATTTGGATGTGAGCATAAGAGGTACAGTTAGTAAGTTTGCAGATTACACCAAAATTGGAGGTGTAGTGGACAGCGAAGAAGGTTACCTCAGATTACAACAGGATCTGGATCAGATGGGCCAATGGGCTGAGAAATGGCAGATGGAGTTTAATTCAGATAAATGCGAGGTGCTGCATTTTGGGAAAGCAAATCTTAGCAGGACTTATACACTTAATGGTAAGGTCCTAGGGAGTGTTGCTGAACAAAGAGACCTTGGAGTGCAGGTTCATAGCTCCTTGAAAGTAGAGTCACAGATAGATAGGATAGTGAAGAAGGCATTTGTATAGGAAGGATGTTCTAAAACTTGAAAAGGTTCAGAAAAGATTTACAAGGATGTTGCCAGGGTTGGAGGATTTGAGCTTTCGGGAGAGACCAAACAGGCTGGGGCTGTTTTCCCTGGAGCGTCAGAGGCTGAGGGGTGTCCTTTTTTAGATTAGATTACTTACAGTGTGGAAACAGGCCCTTCGGCCCAACAAGTCCACACCGACCCACCGAAGCGCAACCCACCCATACCCCTACATTTACCCCTTACCTAACACTACAGGCAATTTAGCATGGCCAATTCACCTGGCCCGCACATCTTTGGACTGTGGGAGGAAACTGGAGCACCCAGAGGAAACCCACGCAGACACGGGGAGAACGTGCAAACTCCACACAGTCAGTCGCCTGAGTCGGGAATTGAACCCAGGTCTCAGGCGCTGTGAGGCAGCAATGCTAACCACTGTGCCACCGTGCTGTCCTTATAGAGGTTTATAAAATTATGAGAGGCAAAGATAGGATAAATAGACAAAGACTTTTCCCTGGGGTCGGGGAGTCCAGAACTAGAGGGCATAGGTTTAGGGTGAGAGGGGAAAGATATAAAAGAAACCTAAGGGGCAATGTTTTCATGCAGAGGGTGGTACGTGTATGGAATGAGCTGTGAGGAAGTAGTGGAGGCTGGTACAATTACAACATTTAAAAGGCATCTGGATGGGTATATGAATAGGAAGGGTTTAGAGGGATATGGGCAGGTGGGACTAGATTGGGTTGGGATATCTGGTCGGTATGGATGAGTTGGTCCGGAGGGTCTGTTTCCGTGCTGTGCATCCCTATGACTCTATTTGCACTGCCGAGGTTAAACCTTCATGTGAAATAAAAGATCAGCAGGAATTCCTACTCCTCTTCATTGTTCATTGCCTCGTTCTAGAAACCCCCACATCACTGAACATTGTGTGAGAATAGGGTCAGGATCGACAGGTCTCAAACATCCCAGCTTACATTCCAAAAAGGGACAAGGTGGCTTTCTTATTCCTGATGAAGGGCTTTTGCCCGAAACGTCGATTTCGCTGCTGGTTGGATGCTGCCTGAACTGCTGTGCTCTTCCAGCACCGCTGATCCAGAAAGAAGGTGGCTTTCTCCCTGATAATCCCACCGAGAACTTGTACCTTCAGGAGTAGGGAAGGTGATATGAAAAAAAAACTATACAAGGCAGGATACAGTTTATATCCTTGATTACTCTCATTTCCCCATGCCAGTAAATTAATTGAATAGGGAGCAGCCTCTTTAATTGCCCGCAACACATTGAGAATAGCTTTGCACTTCCTATTGCACTGGCCACTTGGATTTACAGCTGTTATGCAAAGCACAGCTCATTAAGGACCAGTTATCTCATGATATTTTCATTACCACAGATACGCTGGAATTTGCACTAAGGGATGATCTCTTCATGAGGAATTCAGGTACCCTGATTGCCTATATGCAGATAATTTTTCCTCTCTGAGCCTTTTCTTAGATGCCATTGACCTGAGGATCTGGGAGTCGGGTAACCTCTGCCTGTTGAGAAATAAATGGAAAATTGTAAACGGTTTCATTTGACAAGCTACTGTTTGTTTTTGTTTTTTTTCGTGCAGTGATTTAAAAGACAATCTTCACACGGTCCCTGTGGAAGACTTTGTACTCTGCAGAAGAAGCTATTATTCCTTGCATCGACCTGCGTAAGCTGCTTATTCAAATACTGGCTCTTGAAAGAAAGGAGGACTTGTATTAATGTAATGCCTTTTACCACCTCAGGAGCTTCACAGCCAACGAGGTAGACATTGTTCTAAGATGTGAAACATGACAGGAAATCAGTACACAGCAAGATCCCAGAAAAAAAATGTTACAGTGAACATAAGAGAATAATAAATCCGAGCAGGAGTACAGGTTGTTCTGCTATAACGCACACTTTGTCGGCATAAATTGGCTATGATGCAATTGACAAATTGTGGATGTTGTTTGGATAATGTGAGCTTTCTACTGAATGGGTATAGCAATCTTCTATTAGCGATCTTCTGCAGTGGTTTTCCATCACGTGATTTTCTATAGCTCGAGGTTGCAGAGGAACACAACCGTTGCGTTATAGCAGGGGCCAAAGGCTATTTGGCCCCTCAAGCTTGCCTCGCCATTCAGTAAGGTAATGACTGATCTGCCCCAAGTCTTAACTCCTCTTTTACTGCCAGCTCATTACAGACCCAAACTCTCAGGTAACTCAAAAATATCTCTACCTAATCTTTAACAACTTTCAGTGATCTAGCCTCCACAACTCTCTGGGGGAGAAAATTCCCAGACATTCTCAATGGTGAGTGGATTATCTCTTTCGCGATGTGGTGAGCACTAAGCGTTGGTAACTCTGTACAGAGCTCATCTTCTTTTCATTAAAATAATACCATAGCGTACTTTTATATCCAACTGGCTGGGCAAATGGGATCTCAGCTTAATATTTCCTCTGAAAGACGGCACTACTGATGGGGCAACATTCCCTCAATGCAGCACACAGGAGGGACATGCAGGTTTTGTTCACAAATCTCTGGAAGTCAAGGGCTGTGCAGAGCTGGGGGGAAAGTGGAGTGGAACCCAAAGTTTGATTGGACAGTCATCTTATTGGGTGGTGCAGCAGGTTCAACAGGTCAAATGGTCCATGCCTTTTCCTGTTTCTCATGTTCTTATAGAATAGTCTTGAAGCCAGGACCTTATGAATCATGGATATGATGAGATTTTGGGTCCTTCACTCCATCCACTTGGACTGAGCTATGTTTCCACAGCAGTGCTCCGGCAACTTCTGTGGCAATTACCCTCCGCCCCATTCCTCTGTGACAGTTCTATTAATATCCGGTGCAATATCATGGACTATTAATCTGCTGCCTATTGCTCATTGCTGGATGTAGATAGTAGCATGGCTGGATGCCTAATGCTGAGCAAGGGTTTGTGATGATAGTTTAAGATTTATTCATATCTCCACATTGGAATTTTTAACCGGTACATTACCAGTACACTGTAAAGAGTAGATTCCCTACAGTACGGAAACAGGCCCTTCGGCCCAATAAGTCCACAATGACCCTCTGAAGACTAACCCACCCAGACCCATTCCTCTCCCCTGTATTTACCCTGACTAATGCACCTAAAACTATGGGAAATTTAGCATGGCCAATTCAGATGACCTGCACATCTTTTGGATTGTGGGAGGAAACCGGAGCACCCGGAACAAGCCCACACAGACACGGGGAGAATGTGCAAACTCCACACAGACAGTCGCCTGAGGCTGGAATTGAACCTGGGTTCCTGGCGCTGTGAGGCAGCAGTACTAACCACTGAGCCACTGTGCCATCCTCGAAGCTTGACTCCATCTTGGGGAAGGGAGAAAATGTCAGTTCTGATTGCCAGTTCGAGCACCTCAAGGTTTCTGGTTCAGGTTTTTGTTTAATGTGATGAATGGTTTTAAAGCTATGATTCTGAGATGTTTATTTCTAACCTTACCTGGGAGTGAACTCCAGTAGGATCCAAGAACTTGGGAGAAGTGTGACAAAAATGGAAATCAGTCTCGATAGTCTCAAATCAGTTTCTCTCGAGTCGAGGAGAGAACACGCAGAATCGGCGCTTGCTCCAATAGCTTGTTTCTGTAATCAGGAAATACAAGGACAGTCATTTGAATAAATGCATAAGGAAATCTAGAATGGGAAAAGGCCACAAGGCTGTGTAGCCATTCTCTGTGCAGACTGCGTGATCAATTTTCATCTACAGTGCTGTTCAAGCAACCATAGTGTTGTATTATTGCATTACTTCAAGGTCAATATCTTTAAGACAGTTGGACAGCTTCATGACATGTAACATTCCAGTATTAAAGTATCCGCCTCACCTTCAGTCACTTTGTCTGTGTAATGGAATCAGCGTAGTAGGTCAGTTATGTCTGTGCAGTGTACAGTAACATCAGTTAGCAGAGAACCTAGACTATGTGTGTAAGTCTGTGATATCAGAAACTCACAAATAGAGTTGTAAAGAAATTTCAAGATATCTGACTAATAAGAACCTGGCCTTCTGCATTATATGTCACTTTGGATAAAACATAGAAAACCACAAACAGCATCACAGGTCGATGTTGCAGGCCTGGAGGGATGTTTGGCAATGGGGCCTCTTTGCCTTGTCTACGTGGTGTCCCATTCTGGACAACAGGAGAGCACTGAGCATCAATAGCTTGCTGGTGAAGAGTGGGTGACCATTGACAATTTGCCCTTATGCACAGATGCAGTTAGAGAAAAGTCCCGCTGGAGGGAAAGACAGGAGTTGGGCCTGTTTGACAGACTAAATAGCCTGTTTCTATACTGGATTCAGCCATGAATGTACCAGCTAATTCCACAACTACCTGAAATGTACAGGAGAATTACTTTCTTGCCTCAACTCCTCGAGGTGAAAGCATTCTCAGACATGTGAGACCTTTTTATTACTCTAGGACCATCCCACTTGCCTCTCGTTGCTTTGTAGAAAGTGAGGACTGCAGATGCTGGAGATCAGAGTCGAGAGTGTGGTGCTGGAAAAGCACAGCAGGTCAGGCAGCATCCGAGGAGCAGGAGAATCGATGTTTCAGGCATAAGTCCTTCATCAGGAGTCATCGTCATCATTTGTGATGAACGGCTTGTGCCCAAAACATCGATTCTCCTGATCCTCGGATGCTGCCTGATCTGCTGTGCTTTTTCAGCACCACACTCCTTCTTTGCTTTGACACCAGTATTGCCTACTGCGGGTGGTTCAAACCCACTTCTGTGCTCAATTGACTCAAGTCACCCAACAGTTTCACATCTTGCAATGTTAAGTAACAGCAGCCTGGGTGATCATTTAAAAGAAAATGTCTATACACTTGGTAGAAGTTTTACTTGGCTGGAAGTTGGAAGGAGAGGAGGAGGAGAGAGAATGAACAATGAAATTAATTGGTGCAAGTGAAATCTATGGCCAAATTAAAAATTCTGCAGAATTGGCTTGAGAACTATTTCACACTGCAGCCAGTAAGTGGGTGAGAAATGCAGCGAATTAAAATATCAGGGCAGCAGGGTTAGACGTGATAGAGTAGGGAGCAGTTAAAATAAGTAATACTCTCGATTGATGCCCTTTAGAAGGTAATTAAACAGCAATGCTGACCTCCAAAAGGCTCTTGAAAGCTTGCATTATTATTAAACCAACTGATTTGCATATCATGCAAGTAAATGCCTCCTTCTAGATATTTTGGATAATATTTGCTCCTCCCTGTCATAGCCCACGGACCTTTGAAAGATATTAACCAGAATTGCAGCAAAGTCATTCCATACCGTGTTGATTTTGATAGTTTATCTAATCTAACCTGCGTGTCCTGCTTTTAATTCTCTGCATTTCTCTTTGTGACACTTGCTTACTTATTCCCAGACCAAAACCTGCAGAATCTGGAACGGGGCCAGAGATTTCATTTGGTGAAAAATGATGTTGTTCTTTTAATTCCCTACCACCCACCAGCACCAACCCCCAACCTCCCCAGCAGCGTCTCAACTCATTATTGCTTCGAATCCAGGTTTTCAAAGTGAGGTTTTCCCTCGAGGACCTGTTAGAGGATGCAGAGAGAGAGGGATGGGACTTGCAAATTCAAGTCTCTGTATATTCAATATTTGTTGATGCTCCTTGCCACAGTAGCACAGTTTAATTTGAATAGTTTTTGCAAATAATACATCCCTCAGAATGTGTGAGTATTTGTGGTCGGGAGATGCTCAATATTATGTGGAGATTCTTGAGTTGCATGAATATTTTCAGCAGTGCAATGGATTTGCTAATATTTGGACACACACAGCCGCATTTATAATCCATTAACCTCTTACACAGCTTTTAATTCTGATGCTGTCTACATTTTCATTGCCTGCTCCAATTCTGTTTGTCATTTTTGCAAGTGACAATCCTCTGCCATTACTGATTTGTATTTTACTCAACTACATAGTTGGGAAATTGTCCTGGTGTTTTCCTATTACTTTGGGGCAAAATGCTATGTGAGAATCATGAAAGGGTTCCTGAGGGTCGGTCAAAAGGCCATCAATAAATGGAAAAGAATGGCATAGAAACACAGAGGCAAATAAATGATTGTGTCTTATTGTAGCATGTGCCGACATCCAGGAGGGATTTTCAGGCAAAATCGGTTTCAGACAACCAATTCTAAAAGGTCACAGCAGTGACACGAGCAGGTTAATGCATTTTATGTGTAGCGCTGCCAACTCCCACAATGTCTGATCAACAACTGTACTTTGCATTTACATAGCACCTCTAATGTAGTGAAATGTCCCAAGGCAGTTTACAGTCCAATCAGGGCTTGACACCAAAGCCACAACAAAACCTCGCTCACACCTGCACACACATACTAGGGTGTTGGGGAAAAAAGTAAGCACTACCACAGTTAGACGGTAGTGCGGGGGTTAATAAAAAAGAGGAAAAAAAAGAGAAAAAAAACAAAAACCTCGCTTTGATGTTCAGTGGTTCTACACCTCTGAACAACACCCCACTGACTTCATGACATTCATATTGTCATTTCTTCACTGTCACCAGGTCAATATCCTGCAACTGTCTCTCTAACAGCAATGTGCGTCCACGCCACATGCACTGCTAAAGGTGCCACAATAATTAGGAATGGGTCATAAATATTGATTGCAAGGAGGTGTCAGGACGTGATCGAAAGCTTGGACAGAGGTCCTATGTCGAGAGGTGTTTTAAAGGATAACAGGATGACAGAGTGGTTAAGAGCGTTAAGGAGGAATTTCCACAAATGATGGTCCAGGGACTGGAAGCCAGCAGCAGAGAGATGCACAAGACAACAGAGTTGTACTAAGAACGGAGAAAATTACATTAGAGGAACAATAGACAATAGACAATAGATGCAGGAGTAGGCCATTCAGCCCTTCGAGCCTGCACCGCCATTCAATATGATCATGGCTGATCATTCCTAATCAGTATCCGCTTCCTGCCTTATCTCCATAACCCTTGATTCCACTATCTTTGAGAGCTCTATCCAACTGTTTGGCCCTCCAAGCCTGCACCAATCCAGATCCTCTACCTAAACACTTCCCTATTTTCTAAGGATCTGTATCCCTCTGCTCTCTGCCCATTCGTGAATCTGTCTAGATACATCTTAAATGATGGTATCGTTACTGCTCCTACCACCTCTGCTGGCAATGTGTTCCAGGTACCCACCACCCTCTGCATGAAGAACTTTCCGTGCATATCTTCCTTCAACTTTTCCCCTCTCACCTAGAAATTGCAACCCCTAGTAATTGAGGGTTGTGGGGCTGGAGTCGTTCATTGAGATAGGGAGGGAGATGTCTTGGAGGGATTTGAAAACGGCGATCAGAATTTTGAAATTGAAATGTTGCTGGACTGGTAGCAATGTAGATCAAGTAATTGGTACTGGGAGATTGGATAGCTGGGTTATGTGGAAGTTAAATCCAAATTGGAAAGGGTGAAACGGGCAGTAGTTGTACGACTGTAGCCAGATTTATTTATTCCTGGATGTCTCAAAATGCTTTACAGCCAGTTAACTACTGGAGAAGTGGCAGCTAGTTTGCACACAATAAGATCCCACTTGGATAAACGACCAGCTGATTTTTTTTTGGTGATATTGATTGAGGGTTAAATATTGACTAAGATTAGTTATTTTCAAAATATTGCTTTGGAACTCTTTTACTCCCAAACGAGAATCGAGACGACACTTCAGAATAACTCCTCCCCTGACAGGGTGGCCCTCCCACAGTACTGCGCTGGAGTGTCATGTACCTTCACGTGCACAAGAGGAAGAGCGAGACACTTGACCAGAGCAGGGACTGCTGTGGTTCAAGGAGGCAGCTCACCACCATCTCCTCAAGGGCAACTAGGGACAGGGAATAAACACTGACCCAGCCAGTGACCCCTATGTCGCATGAATGAATTTAAAAAATTCAAATGGAGACTGAACTAATTATGCTGTGGACCAGGAAGGGTCAACTTTCAAGAAGCTAGAATCCATTGAAGAAATTGCAAATGGGTCAGAGAGTTATAGCAATGAGACAAGGAGACAAATCCACCTGGGAATACTTTTGTGGAACACTGGTACCAGCTTGATTTAGTCGTTAATACTTAAACTTGCTGCACATGGGAAATTCTGTCCAGGATGGTTAAAGATGACATTTACTCTGAGGGTTTTACAGCTTACAACCACATACTTACACATTGCGTCCCGTGTTCAGGCTCATTACTCTGCTTATTTTTAGCTTCTCCATTTGTCTTTAATATATTATTGTGTAGCATGTGCAGTGCTTGCTTCACGCTGTTATTAATCACAATGAAACTGATCTTGGCAAAAAGTGACTTGTTATGGATGAACTATTCTCAGTAAAATCCACCCTCTTTGCAAGGTTATCAAATAAATCAGTGAGACAAATGACAAGAAATAAGCTGTGCCCAATGGATGACAGATACCTGAGCTAATGATAGTGCCGATACATGTTGACTCTTTGTGAACTCTCTGCAGCAGACCTTATTCAATGGTCCTGAGATGGAGAGGGTGGATAGCATCAAGTTCCTAGAAATGATGGCCACCAACAATTTATCCTGGTCCACCCACATTAATGCAACGGTGAAGAAAGCAATAACATGGCTGATAAGTTTGTCAACCCCATTCTCCTGCTTTCTCCCCATAACCCTTGACCTCCTTCACAACCAAGAACCTCTCTCTCTCTCTCTGCCTTAAATATAATCAGTGACTTGGCCTCCACAGCCTTCTGTGGCAATGAATTACCCTGCTAGATGGAAGTAGTGACGGGTTTGGAAGGTGCTGTCTGAGGATCTTTGATAAATTTCTACACTGTAAAAATTGGAAGAGATTTCAGAGGGGAGGGACAGGGATGCGTTACAAGGCCAGAAAAGCAAATGGAGAAAATGCTTGAGGCACTCAGCTGATCAGTCAATATCTGGAGAGAGAACAATTTTAAACGTGAACCCTCGTTCAGAATTTGATTTCTCAAAAAGGCTGCACAATAACACCTCTACTTCCTCAGGAGGCTAAGGAAATTCCGTATGATTATGAAGACTTTACCAATTTTTACAGTTACACCATGCACCATTCTATCTGGATGAATCATGGCTTGGTGTGGCAAGTCCTCAGCCCAGGACCGTAAGAAACAACAGTGAGTTGTGAACACTGCCCAGTCCATCACACAAGCCAATCTCCCACCCTTGACTCCATCTACACTTCCCTCTCTCTCAGCCAACACCATCAAAGACCCCTCCCACCCTGTTTATAATCTCTTTCAACCTTTTCCATCAGGCAGAAGATGAAAAGCTTAAACACACATACCAACAGAGTCAAGAACAGCTTCTTCTCTGCTGTTTTTAGACTTCTGAATGGACCTCTCAAATTTCAAGTTTAATGCTGACCTCACTCTTTGTGCACCTTCTCTGCAGTTGTAACATTGTATTCCTCGCTCTGTTCTATTACTCTAAAGCACTTTGTATGGTATGACCTGTCCCTTCTGCAAGCAAAACACAATGTCTCACTGTACCTAGGTACGTGTGACAATACTAAACCAACTCAACGAAAAAGACACACAACCAGTGTGGTAAACAAAGAAAGGGTTGCCTTTGTATAGAGTGTCTTTTGCATCTACTTCACAGCCAATCAATCGCCTCTGAAACATGTTGTTACGTGGACAAATTCAAATCAGCACACAGCAAGATCCCACAAACCATGATTCTATGTTCCCTGATGTTGATTGAGGCATGTTAGTTGACCAAGGCACTGTGAGAGATTCCTCTTGCTTTTTACAAGATCCACAACGAATCTTGATACATCCATCTGTACAAGCTTAGTGCAACACAAATGCCGAGCAAAGGATTTTGAAAATATGAAACAAAAAGTGCTGTAAGTTCTCAGCAGCTCAGTCAGCACGGATGGAGTGAACGATGGAGGGAATGCTGTCAGTGTGCAGGCTTTTTGAGAAATCAAATTCTGAATGTGGTCCACGTTTAAAATTGTTCTCTCTCCAGATATTGACTGATCAGCTGAGTGCCTCAAGCATTTTCTCCATTTGCTTTTCTGGCCTTGTAACGCATCCCTGTCCCTCCCCTCTGAAACCTCTTCCAATTTTTACACTGTAGAAATTTATCAAAGATCCTCAGACAGCACTTTCCAAACCTGTCACTACTTCCATCTAGCAGGGTAATTCATTTCCACAGTCACTGATTATATTTAAGGCAGAGAGAGAGAGAGAGAGAGGTTCTTGGTTGTGAAGGGGGTCAAGGGTTACGGGGGGAAAGCAGGAGAATGGGGTTGACAAACTTATCAGCCATGATTGAATGGCGGAGTAGACGCGTTGGCCCTAATTTCTGCTCCTATGTCTTATGGTAAGGACAGCAGATATATGGGAACACCACCACTTTCAAGTTCTTCAAAGTGCTTTACAGCCACAAACTACCTAAGAAGAGTTGTAATGGGCAACTAAATGACGACCCAGCTAGCAACCCCTAAAGTCCCGTGAGTGAATTTAAAAAATTAAAATGGAGAATACAAACAGGTCACAGAGCATTTATTGCCTGTCCCTAGTTGCCCTTGAGTTGGTGGGGGGTGAGCTGCCTTCTTGAACCACTGGAGACCTCCTGCTGTGTGTTGACCCACAATGCACTTAGAAAGGCAATGCCAGGATCTTGATCCAGTGATATGAAAGAATGGTGAGATAGTTCCAACTCAGGATGGGGAGTGGCTTGGAGGTGGCTTGGTGAGCAATCCCTACTCTGGTCTGGTGTATCACTCTTCCTCTTCTGTGAGTTGTGTCTCATGCTATCGCTTGTGCCCTTGAAGGTACATGACACTCCAGAGCAGTGCTGTGGGGGGGGGCCATCCTGTCAGATGAGAAGGTAAACTGAAGTTCCATCTCCTGCCTTGGGTGGGTGTAAAAAAGCTCATGGCAATATTTTAAAAACAACTAGTTCTATCTAATATTTCACCCTCAATCAACATCAAAAGAAAGTCAGCTGATCGTTTATTCCATTGCTGCTAATGGGATCTGACTGTGTGCAAATTGGCTGCCAATTTTCCCTACATTACAACTCTTCTTAGGTAGTTGCGGCTGTAAAGCACTTTGAGACATCCCTGGTTGTGTTGAGGCTGTCATGAAAGGCACTATATAAACTTAAGGCTTTCCTTTGCAAAGGGATCGGAATATAGGAATAGATAAATCCCGTTACAGACTGTGATGAGACCATATCTGGAACACCATGTTCGATTTTGGTTTCCATATTTAACAAAGCATATACCAGTGGGTGGCACAGTAGCTCAGTGGTTGGCACTGCTGCCTCACAGCGCCAGGGACCTGAGTTCATTTCCAGCCTTGGGTGACTGTCTGCATGAAGTTTGCACATTCTCCCCGTGCCTATGTTTTCTCCCACAATCCAAAGATGTGCAGGTCAGGTGAATTGGCCATGCTAAATTGCCCATAGTGTCAGGGGGTCCGGGTGGGTTACTCTTCAGAGGGCCAGTGTGAACTTGTTGGGCTGAATGGCCTGTTTCCACGCTGTAGGGGATCTAATCTACACTGGAGACAGTACAGGAGATTGATCCCAGGGATAAGACAGGCCCTGTAATTACAGGCTGAGCAAATTGGACCTCTGATGTGTAGGGGAATTAGCGGGGATCTCATTGATGCACACAAAACTTTCAAGGGAATTGGAGTAGAAATTAAGAGATGTTTCCAATGGGAGGGGAAACTAAAACAGATGCGCACAGTGTCTGGATAATGGGCTGACCAGTCAGGACAACGATGAGGAGAAATTCCATTAGTCAAAGGGTTGTGCCTCTTTGAAATGCTTTACTCTGGAGGGTTGTGAATGGTCCAGTGATGAACACATTTAAGTTGTGGTAGAGATAGATGTTTCGTCTTTCAGGAATCAAGGAATTTGGGAAGCAGGGGGAAGGTGGTAGTGAAACCCATGATCGTATTGAGTAGGAGAGCAGGCTGGATGGCCCAAATGTTCTCTTTTTGCTCCTATTTCCCATGTTCTGTTCTTCCATTCACACCAGATCTTTCACCCACATCACTAGTACCATCTGAAATCCTTTCTTTCATCCAAATGTCTTACCGCAACTCTGGCAGTCCAAAAGCTCCATTTAAAATCTACCAGCTAACCTTCAGCTAGAGTTCAACCCCACCTCGGAGTTCACTTTATATGAAGGAAGCTGTTGGATCTGAGACTGCGGTGAGGTGGAAATGCAGAATGTATTGTTTCTGTCTGGATTAGATTACTTACAGTGTGGAAACAGGCCCTTCGGCCCAACAAGTCCACACCGACCCTCCGAAGAGCAACCCCCCAGAACCTACATTTACCCCTTCACCTAACACTACGGACAGTTTAGCATGGCCAATTCACCTAACCTGCACATCTTTGAACTGTGGGAGGTAACCGGAGCACCCGGAGGAAACCCACACAGACACGGGGAGAACGTGCAAACTCCACACAGACAGTTGCCCGAGGCGGGAATTAAACCCGGGTCTCTAGCGCTGTGAGGCAGCAGTGCTAACCACTGTGCCCAGGATTTTCAATAGTCAACTTGAAAGCTTGTTATTTTTGAAGCTTCTGTAATTCTTTTTTTCCCCAGATTCCCCTCAAAGTGGGAATCGTACATGGGTGTGGTAACCCTTCTTAACCTCATTGTGTGCTCATTGTTCATGCCTGTGAATTGAGTGTGGATAAATTACTTGATCATGGGGATGATGGAGCGAAGGCCAATGTTGGCTCTATTCAACATGTGGACACTGGACGTCATTCTGCCATCAGCAATTGTATAAAACACACACTACTGGAGTCCATTATAATCCCCTCCTAACCTTGTTTGCCAATGTTGGAAAACAGGAAGCAGTGTGGTTTGCAGATGCTGGAGATCAGAGTTGAAAAATGTGGTGCTGGAAAAGCACAGCAGGTCAGGCGGCATCCAAGGAGCAGGAGAACTGACGTTTCAGGCATAAGCCCTTCATCAGGAATGTTAGAAAACAGTTGGCTAATGTTCAACAAAGAAATAAAAATCAGTAAAATGAGACAAACTGGTCCGAGTCACCTTGTACATTTAAAATGGAGACCCAGTACATTAATTTCCAATTAGTGCTGTTTTCTTTTTATCTGATTTCTCCCTCTGGGAAATGACTCAGAATGTCTTCTACAATAGAGGAGGATCAGGAAAGTAAGCCCAAGGCTGCCCTTCCTCTCCTTAGCGCAAGGTCAATTGTGATGCCTTTCACTTCTAGCTCAGCGAAAATTAGCTTAATTCAGCAGAGGACAGGATTGCCTTTTACAGTGGTGTACATAGACACTGGGAGAGAAAGCTAGAGTTCTCATCCTAAAGTCTATGTTGGAAAAGGAGCCTGTTTTGACATTCCCTGGGCGGACTCCAGTCCCTGATCTCTCCAAGTAAAGTCCACAAGTTTGGAAAGTAAACAATAGGAACACATTCTCACTTTAACAGGTATGATTAGTAGGATGCTATGAGGATCGGTACTTAGGCCCGAGCTGTTCACAACAAAGCAATTTCTGAATCTGCAGGCAATACAAAGCTAAATGGGAATGTGTATTTTAATGAAGATGTAAAACATTTACTGACTGGGAAGGACAAAATAAAATGCGGAAAGATGACAGGTTATCCACTTTGGTAGGAGAAAGGGATTTGTTGAGCTATTCTTAAAAGGTGAGTGGTTGGAAACTGTAGGTGTGCAATCAGTGTCCTTGTGAATAAGTCGCTGAAGGTTAACTTGCAGGTGCAGCAATAGCTTTCATGGAAAGAAGATTTGAGGACAGGAGTAGTGAAGTCTTGCTTCAGTTGGATTGGAGCGTGGTTAGATTGCACCCGGAGTTCAGTGTGCAGTTTTGATTTTGTTATCTCAGGAATGATATTATTGCTGAAGAAGGAATCCAATGGAGCTACATCGGACTTGTCCCTGGGATGGCAGGACTGTCCGATGAAGAGGGATTGAGAAAACTGGGTCCGTTTTCTCCAAGATTTCAAAGAATAAGAAGAGAATTCATTGAAACCTCTAAAATCCTTAAAGGGTAAATGCAGATAATACCATTGTCCTGGTCAGGGTTTCTAGAACTAGGGACACAATTTAAAAAGTAAGGAAGATGTCATTTAGGATTGAGGTGAGAAACAATATCTTTACGCAAAGGGTGGTGAGTCTTTGGAATTCTCTACTGTGGAAGACCAGTTTTTGAGTATATTAGAAGTTGATAAATGTTTGATTATAATGATTGTGGATAATGTGGGTTGAATGGCCTTCTCCTGTTTCTACGTTCCTAATGCATTACAACAAATTTTTCATTAACCCGCACCTTTGTGACCAGGAGTGTACTGATTGATCAAATGTTCCATCTTTTAAATTGATTCAGAGGATGAAGGCATCACTGGCTGGGCAAGCATTCATTGCCATCCAGAGAGCAGTTAGGAGTCCACACATTGCCATTGGTCTGGAGTTACATTTGGTCCAGACCAGGTAATGCTCACAGCTTCCTTCACTAAAGGACCAGGTATGGAACATAGAACATAGAGCGTTACAGCGCAGTACGGGCCCTTCGGCCCTCGATGTTGCGCCAACCTGTGAAAATAATTTATGCCCATCTAACCTATTATTATCCATATGTATGTCCAATGCCCATTTAAATGCCCTTAATGTCGGCGAGTCTACTATTGTTGCAGGCAGGCTGTTCCACACCCCTGCTATTCTCTGAGTGAAGAAACTACCCTTAATATCTGTCCTAAATCTATCACCCTGCAATTTAAAGCTATGTCCCCTCATGATAGCCTTCACCATCCGAGGAATAAGGCTGTCTCTGTCCACCCTATCTAACCCTCTGATTATCTTATACGTCTCGATTAAGTCACCTTTCAACCTTCTTCTCTCTAACAAAAACAGCCTCAGTTCCCTCAGCCTTTCCTCATAAGACCTTCCCTCCATACTAGGAACATCCTAGTAAATCTCCTCTGAACCTTTTCCAAAGCTTCCACATCCTTCCTATAATGTGGTGACCAGGACTGCATACAATACTCCAGGTGCGACCTTACCATTGTCTTGTACAGCTGAAGCATGACCTCATGGCTCTGAAATCCCCCTACCAATAAACACCAACACACCATATGCCTTCTTAACAACCCTATCAACCTGGGTGGCAACTTTCGGATATTTAGGCACCTGGACACCGAGATCTCTCTGTTCACCTACACTGCCAAGAATTTTACCATTAGCCCTGTACTCTGCATTCCAGTTATTTCTTCTGGAGTGAACTACCTCACACTTTTCCACATTAAACTCCATTTGCCACTTCTCAGCCCAGCTCTGCAGCTTATTTATGTCCCTCTGTACCCCATAACATCCTTGGCACTACCCACAACTCTGCCTACTTTAGTGTCATATCTTTTTCCCAACAAATGACAATGGATTCATGATCATTATTAGACTTTTAATTCCAGGTTTTTTATAAACTGAGTTTCATCACCTGCCATGATGGGATTTGAACTGGGGTCCCTAGAAAAATATTTAGGTGTCTGGATTAACAGTCCAGTCCAATAGGACATTGCCTTGATCCAGAGGTCCACATAATCAATGTAAAAAACACACAGTAAGTAACAGAAAAGTAATATGGGAGGTACCCACATCGCTGTTATACTTTAGTTACAGCATAAATTATTTAAATATTGATGCAATTTTGTTTTTAATAAAATTAACTGACAGAGAGCCTTCTGAATGGTACCAGGAGAAACTGAGGTCTGCAGATGCTGGAGATCAGTCAAAAAGGCTGTGATTCTGAATCGTGCCCTCAACTGACTACTCAGAGATTGCCGAGATTGTGATTAATACAGTTAATATCCGATATTTCAGGTATGTAATTTTTGCCAGTTTATCAAGAGTGCTGGTTCATCAGATGCTGGTTAAAACAAAGTTTGCCATACAACTTATTTGATGAACAGTTAAGGTCGAAATGTGATATTGACCCAGTAAGGTCTGAGATTCATGATCCAAGCAGTGATTTTATCACCATGAAGAGTAGGCTATCCCCTCTGGAGAGTGGGCCAGGAATTATGAGCCAATGGTTTTACAATAATTGGCAAACGATCCTGATGTGAGAAAGGCAGAAATGCTTTCACTTGTAAATTTCACAAATAACTTGGAATGGAAGTTGGATAGATTCTCCAGGATGAGAAAATATGGGCTTCAATAGATGTTTTGCTATTCACTGGCTTGCCTCTTTTTTATTGGCTTGGGAGAAGTCGATGCCGCTTTGGATAACATAAATATTTGGAAAAGTAAATATTCTGTGCTGTCAGTTACTCTTATCAATTTGCCAAAGAATTCCTAGGTTTCCAGTTTAACAAAATTTTATTTTGACTGGGATAGAATTGGTAAGTTGTGTTTGCATAATGGTTTGATTCAATAGAGGATGCAAAAACAATTTACAAGAAATGACAGACAATCTGATGGAAGTTCATAAAATAATGAGGTGATTAGACAGGGTTAATGGTAGTTATTTTTTCCCTAGGATGGGGGATTTCAAGACTACAGGGTGCGTTTTTAAGGTGAGAGGAGAGAGATTTCAAAAAGACATGAGGTGATTTTTTTACCCAGGAGTGGACAGGTGGGGCTGGTTTAGTTTGGGATGATATATGGCATGGTCTGAAGGGTGTGTTCCCACGCTGTATGACTTCCTGGCCCACATTCATTGAATAGCAGCGCAAACCTGATTGCCATGTAAGTAACTCAGCTTTTTTTATCTTACCACTTTATGTTTCACAGACTCCTGGATTAAAAAAAAAGGGGGGGTGCGGTGGGGAGGTATGAGATTAAGCATGATCAAGTCTTTCAAAGAGCCAGTCCGACTGCAATGGGGAGAATGGGAAGGTTCCGAAAAGGTGCACCTGATTAAGTCCAGAATGAAAGGTTTGGCTTATGAGGTGAGATTGAGCAGCTTAGGCCTCTAGCCGTGAGAGTCTGGAAGAGGTAGAGGAAATCTAATTGGCGGCATATAAAATGTTAAAGGGGATTGACAAAGGACACAAAGATCAAATGGCTCCCCTTTGTGGGGTAATCTAGAGTGAAAGTTGTTATTTTAGGATCAGAGCAAGCAGATTTAAAACCGAGATAATGGGGAATTACTTAGAATGTGTTGCTGGAAAAGTGCAGCAGGTCAGGCAGCATCCAAGGAACAGGAGAGTCGACGTTTCGGGCATAAGCCCTTCTTCAGGAATGCCCGAAACGTCGAATCTCCTGTTCCTTGGATGC
Organism: Hemiscyllium ocellatum; assembly: GCF_020745735.1. NCBI lineage: Eukaryota > Metazoa > Chordata > Chondrichthyes > Orectolobiformes > Hemiscylliidae > Hemiscyllium > Hemiscyllium ocellatum. The sequence continues at coordinate 9,847,020 of NC_083426.1, read as the reverse complement.
TGCCTGACCTGCTGCACTTTCCCAGCAACACATTTTCAGCTCTGATCTCCAGCATCTGCAGACCTCACTTTCTCCTCGAATTACTTAGAGTCCCTACAGTGTGGAAACAGGCCCTTCAGCCCAAACTGATCTTCTGAAGAATATCCCACCCAGATCCATTTCCCCCTATCATATTACTTGACATTTACCCCTGCCTAATGCAACTAACCTACACATCCCTGAACACTACGGGCAATTTAGCATGGCCATATCACCTAACCTGCACATCTTTGGACTGTAGGAGGAAACCAGAGCACCCAGAGGAAACCCATGCAGATACAGGGAGAAGGTGCAAACTCCACACAGACAGTCACCCAAGGCTGGGATCAAACCCAGGTCCTTGGCAGGTGAGGCAGCCACTGAGCCATTGTGCCTACTCAACTTCTCCCAAAGGATCATGAATCTGTGGAAGTCAGTAGCCCAAAAATTCAGTGGATGCTTGGCCAGTGATTAAATTTAAAGAGGAAATAGACTGATTTTTAATCAGTAATTGGTTAAAGGGTTATGGAGGAGCAGGCAGGAAAGTTGAGAGCGAGACAAGATCAACCATGAGCAGATTAAATGGTGGAACAGAATCAAAGGGCTTAATTGCCTACTCCTGCTCCTAGTTCATTTGCTCTGAATGGCCTGTTTGTACATTCCTTTGGCTCCATGGATTCGGGTTTTGCTACCCCAACAGCAGGTGGGTAAGGGCATCAAGCAGCACCTGTGAAACCACAGTGCATCACCAAGTACAGAAGGCTTGAAAGTTTGAGATGAAACAATACAATCAGGCCTTGTCTCAGGATTTGTGATTAAATTAAAAGGAAAAGAATGTCAGAAATATATTGAATTTCCAAAGTTAGATACATTTCAAAATTACGACCCCAAGTATCCATGGAAACCTTATTCATAAAAACAGAAAACTGATATTGAGTCATTGCTGAAAGTGCTGGAAATTCTCACAGGCCAGGCAGCTTCTGGAGGGAGAGAGAAACAGAATTTAATGGGTCCCACTTTCCTGCACCTCATGCAGAATGTCAATCTGCCACTGACAAGGGGTGTCAGCTTGAAGCATTGACTCTCCTGCTCCTCGGATGCTGTCTGACCTGCTGTGCCCTTCCCAGCATCACATCTATTGACTCTGACTTCCAGCAGCTACAGTCCTTACTGTCTCCAAGTCAATCTGCCCCTTCATTTTTATGAATGGATGGAGCTCCATATTTTCCAACTGGAGATTCTGGTCAGAAATGTGGAGCTGTGCTACCATTCCGACTGTTTTCACCGCACAGGAGTGTTGGGAGAAAGGGAGACCAGAGCCCCCCTTTTCACAGCAGGCAGCTGTCATTAACTGAAATGTAAAGGTCGAGACAGCCACAAGATAGCTGCTGTCAAACAGTGAGACATGAAGTAAGTGTGAGGTTAAGGTGCCAGGTGGGTAAGGAAGGAGGATGGTGCCAAGTGGGTAAGGAGGGAGGGGAGTGCCAGGTGGGTAAGGAGGGAGGATTGTGCCAAGTGGGTTAGGAGGGAGGGGAGTGCCAGGTGGGTAAGGAGGGAGGATGGTGCCAAGTGGGGAAGAAGGGAGGGGAGTGCCAGGCAGGTAAGGAGGGAGGATTGTGCCAAGTGGGTAAGGAGGGAGGATGGTGCCAAGTGGGTAAGGAGGGAGGATGATGCCAAGTGGGTAATGAGGGAGGGTGGTGCCAAGTGGGTAAGGAGGGAGGATGATGCCAAGTGAGTATGGTGGGAGTTGAGCACCAGGTGGGTAAGCAGGTAGTAGGGTGTTAGGTGGGTAAGGAGAAGAAGGGTGCCGAGTGGGTAGGGATGGAATAGGCTTCCAGATTGGCAGGATGAAAAGTGGCAATGTGGATGCAGACAGATGCTGCAGTGTTTAGCCTTAGTTGAGTTAAGAAGGAGAATCTGGGTCTGTGAGGGATGGAGACGGTGGTTGTTGTGTTCTAGCAGATGGGTGGGTCTTGGTGATTGGCATTCACATGTGGAACAGGCGAAGAAGGGAACGTGTCTAACGATGGGGTGAAGGGGTGTTGTGTGCAGAATCGGGACAAGCATAGAGTCATAGAAATGTACAGCATGGAAACAGACCCTTCGGTCCAACACGTCCATGCCGACCAGATATCCCAATCCAATCTAATCCCACCTGCCAGCACCCGGCCCATATCCCTCCAAACCCTTCCTATTCATATACACATCCAAATGCCTCTTAAATATTGCAATTGTACCAACCTCCACCACTTCCTCTGGCAGCTCATTCCATACCCGTACCACCCTAGGTCAGGTGGCAGGTGAAAGGGGTAAAATGTGAAGTGGGGGAGGAGAGGTGAGTGTGCACTAGTGGGTTAGGGGCAGGGGATTAATCCCACCAGGTCTAGAGTGGGGATAGAGGGGATGAAGGGAGAATGAAGGGGGTTTGGGTGCAGACAGGGGAAGTAGTGGTTGTCCTGTCCAGAGCGGGGAGATGAGATTGGGAGTAGAGTGTGGGTAGGAGATTGTGTGTAGAATGGGAGAAGGGCTTTATGAACTAAAGCAGGAGAAATGGGGTTGGTCCTTTGGTGGGCTGGAAGGGGGTAATAGGGGCCAGGTGTAGAGCATGGGAAGGAGGATTTGAGGGAGGAAAGACTGTGTTTAACAGCAGGAGAAAGGCAATGGTTGAGGAGCAGGGGAAGGGGGTTGGGTGCTGGTGAGTCTGAGTGATGTACGTGGTTTGGATAGGGTGACATTGCGGGTGTATGAAATAGGTATGCAGTCAATTGACTAGTTACACAGGAATTAATCTATCTATTTAAGGATAAAGGTCACAGACTTGAAAGGTTAGCTCTTCCCCTCTCTCCCTTTTCTCTCTCTCCACAGATTCTGCCGGACAAAGGAACATCAGATTTAGGAGTAGGATGAGGTCAAACAGCTCTTTGACCCTGCTCTGCCATAATTGCATTGCATTTTCCATCAACTGTGACCTCAACCCTACTCCCTGACTCCCCCAACCCCACAACTACAGCTAATAACCAACAACCCCTCCCACTCCCTAACCATGACCAATAATCCTCCACACTACCTTACCCCCCCACAACTACAGCCAATAACCAACAACTCCCCAACCCCACAAGTGCAGCCAATAACCAACCACTCTCCCCCACCCCTATAACTACAGCCAATAACCAACAACTCCTACACACCCACAATCACAGCCAATAATCAACAACTCCCTGATTCTTCCTGGCCTCCACAATCACAGCCAATAACCAACCACTCCCACACCACCACCACCACCCCAACAACCACAGCCAATAATCAACCACTCCCACACCACCACCACCACCCCAACAACCACAGCCAATAACCAACCACTCCCACACCACCACCACCACCCCAACAACCACAGCCAATAACCAACCACTCCCACACCACCACCACCACCCCAACAACTACAGCCAATAACCAACCACTCCCACACCACCACCAGCACAACTACAGCCAATAACCAACCACTCCCACACCACCACCACCACCCCAACAACCACAGCCAATAACCAACCACTCCCACACCACCACCACCACCCCAACAACTACAGCCAATAACCAACCACTCCCACACCACCACCACCCCAACAACTACAGCCAATAACCAACCACTCCCACACCACCACCACCACCCGAACAACTACAGCCAATAACCAACCACTCCCACACCACCACCACCACCCCAACCACAGCCAATAACCAACCACTCCCACACCACCACCACCCCAACAACTACAGCCAATAACCAACCACTCCCACACCACCACCACCACCCCAACAACCACAGCCAATAACCAACCACTCCCACACCACCACCACCACCCCAACAACCACAGCCAATAACCAACCACTCCCACACCACCACCACCCCAACAACCACAGCCAATAACCAACCACTCCCACACCACCACCACCACCCCAACAACTACAGCCAATAACCAACCACTCCCACACCACCACCACCACAACTACAGCCAATAACCAACCACTCCCACACCACCACCACCACCCCAACAACCACAGCCAATAACCAACCACTCCCACACCACCACCACCACCCCAACAACCACAGCCAATAACCAACCACTCCCACACCACCACCACCCCAACAACCACAGCCAATAACCAACCACTCCCACACCACCACCACCACCCCAACAACCACAGCCAATAACCCTTGAGTCCATTGTCTATCAAAATGTTAACGCTGCCTTGAATCAACTCAATAACTCTGTCCTCGCTATTTTCTGAGGAACAGAATTCCACAGACTAATCACTCTCTGGGAGATTGGAAGGCAGCACTTAGGAGCAAGACCTGCCAGGTGCTGCACTTGTAACATTTTTAGATTTTCAATTTATTTTAGATTTTCAGCACCCACAAAATTTGTGCCACATGTACCTAGAAGCAAGCCACAATTCGTTTGTCAGAATATCATTCAATTATAAGCTCCATGGCTAAAAATAACCCTGCAAAATATAACCTGAATATTGATTTTTTTTTGAAGGGGAAAAGGGTTTGCAGTTTGCTGAACAGCAAAGTCTGGTAATTTATTTAAGAAAAATGCAGCTTTGGATGGTTAAGTTCTTTAGTCACTTGAGGCTCAGGGCAGCTATGTGATTACAACAGATAGATTACAGCACACACAGCTATAAAGCAATCTCAGTTCTCGACTGGGGCATTCTGCAAGTTATCTGTTGAAGGTCACTCAGCCTGGCTATCAAGGTCATCAAGATCAGTCTTCGTAATTGGTTAAAGATCTTCAGGGTACGGAGTAATGCCTGTCTCGGAATTATGCTTCACAGACAGGTGAGGTAAATCCCGCTGATTTTGGAATACAACACTGTTCTGTCATTTTGTATGCAGGTTCAATTCCCAATCTCGGTAGCGAGGTTTTCTTTTCCCTGGAGAGACGCTCAGAGCTGTCAGGCGGCAGGTTGTCACACTGTTATCTCGCTGCGATGCCATGTGGGGAATCTGCACATCTTGCACTTGCTAGAAATCATTTGGAAGATGTTGACCTCAGCAGAAAGTTGGTTTGAGTTATGAGGGGAGGTAAACAGTCAGACAGCACTGGAAGAGGTCACTCAGCTCATGGTGCCTGTGTCTGCTGTAACAGAAAACTCCAATTAATTTCATTATCCTGCCCTTTCCCCATAGCCCTGCAAACCTTTGTCTCTTTATCTAGTTCCCTTGAGAAATCTTCACTGAACCTGCTTTTCAAGCATCACACAGGAGATTATAACAACTCGCTGCATACTGTTTTCTCCACCATGTCCCTGAAATTCTTTTGCTGATCATCTTCAATCTGGGTTGTCTGGCTACTGACCCTTCTGTCGGCCAAATATTTCTCCTTATTTACTCTAATTAATCCTTTCCTCATTGTGAAAACCTCAATTAAGTATCACCTTAACCTTTCTGCCCCAAGAAAAATAATGCAGAATTTTCTACCTTCTCTACTGAAATATTTCAACTTGATGCTGTTCCAGTGAGTCTACTCTGTACCATTCTGAAGACTTCGCAATCCTTCCTAAAGTGCACACGCAGGACTTCAAATAGGTTTGTCAGGATTATTTCCTGTAGTTGGCGAATCTAGAATGTGGGGCCTGGAGTCAGGATCAGGGATTGATCATTTTCAAGGAAGTTCCTCACAAAAAGTGTTGCAAATTTTTGGAGGTCTTTCCTGCAGAAGATTGTGGGTGTTCCATCATTGAGTACAGTCAAAGAGAAGGCAGAATAACTTGTAGCTTCTCAGGGAATTGAGCAATGTGGACAGTGACAGGAAAAATGTAAAGCCAGGAGAGATGGATGAACTTCCTGAGGAAGTGGTGGATGTGGGTACAATTACAATGTTTAAAATTGAATAAGTGCATGAAATGGAAAAGTTTGGAGGGATATGGGCCAGAAGCAGGCAAATGGGACTGGTTTAGTTTGGGATTATGTTCACATGGGCTGGTTGGACCGAAGCGTCTGTTTCCTTGCTGTATGGCTCTGTGACTCTGACCATTTCTGTCCAAACAATCATTCGATGCTCTCTCGAATTCCTGAGAAGACTAAATGCATCTGAAATGTTAATACCTGGGAGATTTTTCAGTGTTTGGTGACGTGGATGGGATGGAAAACCCATTTTCCTGGATATCGCCTCACAGTGCAGTGGGAATTTTAAACTCCCTGCCCCAACATACTGTTCAGGCTCATGGTCAGGTGGAAATGTAAAATGGAAAGGTCTTTGATTGTGAAGGGTATGAACAGTTACTAAACAAAGGTGACAGGATGAAGATAAGGTACAGGTCGGTCATTACACAAGCGAATGAGGCAGGAGGATGAATGGCCACTTCTATTCCCATGGTCCTATCCATGCTGAATGTCTCTGTGACTGTAGGACTGGAAGAACAAGCTAGAGAGGCTGTGTGTTCCACTCATGCTCCTGTTTCTCATGTTCATATTGACACTAGACTTGAACACAATACTCCACCTGAGGGCTACCCACTGATTTGTAAAAGCTTAGCCTGACTTCCCCTTGAATATTCCATGGCCTCACTTACAAAGTAACGGGCTGCACTTGTGCATGCATTGACAAACTGAGTGAGGGTAATTAGCGATGGGCAACAAATGCTGGCCCTGCCCAAGATGGCGACATCCTTTGAAAGAATAAAGCAAAGAGGGTAGCACGGTATCATAGAATTCCCACAGTGTGGAAACAGGCCCTTCAGCCCAACGAGTCCACACCGACTCTCCACACACCTATTCCCCTACCCTATATTTACCCCTGACTAATGCATCTAACCTACACATCCCTGAACAATTTAGCATGACCAATCCACCTCACCTTTCTGGATTGTGAGAGGACACCCCATGGAGATGGTGCAAACTTCACACAGACAGTCACCCGAGGCAGGAACTGAACCCAGATCCCAGGCGCTGTGAGGCAGCAGTGCTAACCACTGAGCCACCATGCCACCCAAATAGATATTGTGTATATTGACTCAAAAAATGGTTTGAGATGAAGTCTCACTCCACTGGGGAAATAGATGCATGTGGTATTAAGCGATTAGCTTAAGGACAGGAGGCAGAGAGCTGTGGTGAATCGTTTTTTCCAACTGGACAGAAATATTACAAGGTTCCTCAAATACATTCGATACTTGACTGTGTAAGGAGTGGGAAAGTTGACAGAAACTTACATAAATATTTACAAATTATCTTTAGGTCCTGTCAAGTATTGCAAAGGATTTGGGGCACTTCATTTTAGGAACAATATCAAAGCTCTGGAAAATGTACAGAAGGGACAAATTTAAGGTGATTTACAAAAGAAGCAAATGTGTCGTGAGAGAAACTTTCTTCAGACAGTGGTAGTTAAGGACATACAGTCATACAGCATAGAAACAGGCCCTTCAGCCCACCATGTCTATGCTGACCAACCAACACCAAACTACACTAATCCCATTCACCTGCACTTGGTCCATAGCCTACTCAACCTGGTATTTTAAGTGTTCATCCAGATGCTTCTTAAATGTTGTGAGTGTACCTGCCTCCACCAGTCTCTCAGGCAGTACATTCTATATCCCATTTGGGTGAAAGAAATTCTTTCTCAGATCGTTTCTAAACCACTTACTCCTCACCTTAAACGTACGCCCTCTGGTCTTAAATATGTCTGCCATTGGGAAATGGTTCTCATCTATTCTGCCGATGCCTCTCATAATTTTTATACCTCAACAGATCCTCCCTCAGCTTCCCGTGCTCCAATGAAAACAAACCCAGCCTATCCAGCCTCTCCTCAGTAATGAGACTTTTCCATCCCAGGCAACATCCTGGTCAGTTTCCTCTGCACCCTGTCCAGTCTAACCACACCCTTCTGATAGTGTGGTGCCCAGAATAACACACAATATTCCATCTGTGGCCTTAACCAATGTTTTTAAAAGACTTCTTTGCTCCTATATTCTAAGCCCTGGCTAATGAAAGTAAGCAGCCTGTACACCTTCTTCACCACCCTGTCTACCTGTGCTGACACCTTCAGGGTTCTATGGATTTGTACACCAAAGTTTCTTTGCTCCTCAGCACTCTCTCGGGACCAACCACTCACTGTATATATCCTTCCCTTAGTAGACCTCCCAAAATGCAACAACTCACACTTGTCAGGATTAGATTCCAACTACCATTGCTCTGCTCAATTTACCCAATATCAGACTGCAGCCTGAACCCATCCTCACGAACAATTTTCATGTCGTCAGCAAACTTACTAATTATACCTCAAGAATGCATTGCCCAGAAGTGTAGAGGATGCATTTTCAACTGAGGCATTCAAGAGGGCATCAGATGACTAGAAACACCATACAAAGTTATGAGGAAAAGGTAGGAGAATGGTGTAAGGTCTTTATATTCATTTGGAGAGCCAGTGCAAGCAGAATGGGCTGAATGGCCTTTTTCTGCATGTAACAATTCTGTGAGCCAAGAATTATGTGGATCATGCCAGGGATGAGGGCCTTGATTCATGCAGAGAGATTTATTTTGTTTTGTGCCTAAGAAATATGCAGAGATGGTACTGGAGTTTCCATGTCTCAACAGGAGCATTCTTTACAACAAAGACAGAAATTCCTAGAAAAGCTCAGCAGGTCTAGCAGCATCTGTGGAGAGAAATCAGTGTTAACATTTCGGGTTGAGTGACCCTTCCTCAGAATAGCTCTGAGGAAGGGTCGCCTGACCTGAAATGTTAACTCTGATTTCTCTCCACAGATGTTGCTGTGGAGCTACTGAGCTTTTCTAAGAGTTTTTGTTTTTGTTTTCTGATTTACAGCATCCCCGCAGTTCTTTCAGCTTTATTTACAATGCTTCCAGCTGTCTTTTGGTTTCACCTTCTCAGTTGTCATGCCCAGGCCTGACTAACTGCACTGAGAGCATGAACAGGCAAATGTAATCAAACGTTGAACAATTGAACAATGCAGGTGCATTCTGCTTTAAGGGAATCCTAACAGTGGTGCTCTAATCAAAGAGGATTTTTAAAGTGGGAATAGAAAGAATCTGCTTTTGCCTCTAGGTAACCTAAGGTCTGATATGTAAAATAATTGGCAAAGATACAAGAGGGTCATGGATTCATAGAGTCATGGAGATGTACGCTGATGAAGGGCTCTGGCCCGAAACGTCGAATTTCCTGTTCCTTGGATGCTGCCTGACCTGCTGTGCTTTAACCAGCAACACATTTTCAGCTCTGATCTCCAGCATCTGCAGACCTCACTTTTTACTCATAGCGATGTACAGCATGAAAACAGACCCTTTGGTCCAACTCATCCAACTGAGTCTGCGATGTGCAGCAGATGGGAAATGCCCATAAAATAAATGAAAAGAGAAACCTTTACAATGCGTTGTAGGGTGGCACAGTGGTTAGCACTGCTGCCTCACAGTGCCAGAGACCCGAGTTCAATTCCCGCCTCAGGCGACTGACTGTGTGGAGTTTGCACGTTCTTCCCATGTCTGTGTGGGTTTCCTCTGGGTGCTCCGGTTTCCTCCCACAATCCAAAGATGTGCAGGTCAGGTGAATTGGCCATGCTAAATTGCCTGTGGTGTTAGGTAGGGGGTATGGCTGGGTTGCACTTTGTCGGGTCGGTGTGGACTTGTGGGGCCAAAGAGCCTGTTTCCAATCTAATCATCCATGCAGACCAGGTATCCCAACCTAACCTAGTCCCCTTTGCCAGCACTTGGCCCATATCCCTCTAAAACGTTCTGTTCACATTCCTATGCAGAGAAATTCAGAATTTCTTCTTCACACAGTGTGTGATTGCTGGTGGCACAGTGGCTCAGTGGTTAGCACTGCTGCCTCACAGCACCAGGGACTTGTGTTCGATTCCACCCTCGGGTGACTGTCTGTGTGGAGTTTGCACATTCTCGCCGCGGCTGTGTGGGTTTCCTCCGGGTGCTCCAATTTCTTCCACAATCCAAAGATGTGCAGAGTTGGCCATGGTCAATTGCCCGTGTAGAGTATAGTGAGGTGCAGATCACGTGGAAAGTGTGGCATTATGGGGACAGGGTGAGTCTGGGTAAGATGCTCTTAGGTGCAGACATGATGGGCTGAATGGCCTCCATCTTCACTAGGAATTCAATGATCTTGAAGACATTGACCAGAAATAACCTGACAGGGCAGTGGAAGTGCATGCATTTTAAAAAAATAAATTTGCAAGCTGCTAGTTTGCTGGACTAAATCAGATCGTACATTCAAAGAGTGAGCACAGCATGGTCGACCATATGGCATCTTTCAGTGCTGAGAGATTCTACGATGCTTACCTGTAAGTGTGTGAGCTTTGATTTTGCTCAAACAAATGTAACCATTGGGCATTAAAGGTCAACTTAAATGAGTTTGCTTTTCCCTTTGCCCAACATTTATGCACACAGGATAACACATCGCTTCATCGCAACCAATCCTTCGTGATTTCTGCCCACCCTGAAACCATCCTATCGTTCAGTAACAGGTCCTGCTTTTAATGGCTCATTTCCAGAATGAGTCACTGAGGGAGCTGGCAAAAAGTATTTTTGCAAATTGCCTGCAAATTGCTCCTAAGGAGAGTTTGAGCTGGTGCATTTCGAGAAAATCGAAGTTATTATCCTTTCTTCAGTACCTAGTGATGAGGTCATAACCTTTAGGTTGTTTACGATTTCCCAAGGAGGATTGGTATGTACCTTACAATGCAGCATCGCCCATCTTCTTACCATATTTAGAAGATGCAGAATAAAATCTGCAGGCATTGTATAGGAATTAAATGTTAATATCAGGGTGTTACATTCTTGTAAACAAGGTGCAAATTCATAATGGTATTAAATTAAATTGTATGATTTAAAATTTTTTTTTCACAGGATAAGAGCTTGACTGGCAAAGCAGCCTTTGTTCTTCATCTCTAAATAAGGGGAAAGTCACCATAGCCCCAGAAGACTACTCTCTCAATAGAGAGAGAGAGAGAGAAATGACTGGTGGTGATTTAACCTGAAGGGCCACCACATCTCAGGAGAGAAGAGACCTTCATGGTAACCTCAGGTAGTGCAGGAATTGAACCTGTGCTGTTAGTATCTCAAACTAGCCATCCAGCCAACTGAGCTAACCGACACCACTCAGTGCTTGTATAAAACGGAGAACTCTGGATGTTGAAACAAAAGCAGAAATTGCTGGAGAAACTCAGCAGGTCTGGTAGCATCTTGGGGAAGTAAGCAGAGTTAATGTTTTGAGTCCAGTGACCCTTCTTCAGAACTGATCACTTGAACTGAGTAGCCACTTCAGAGGGCAGGGAGAAAGTGAGGACTGCAGATGCTGGAGATTAGAGTCAAAACGTGTCGTGCTGGAAAAGCACAGCTGGTCAGGCAGCATCTGAGGAGCAGGGAAATCAATGTTTTGGGCATAAGCCCATAACTTCAGAGGGCAGTTGAAATTATCCATATTGCTGAAAATCCGGAGACAGATGTGGGCCAGATCTGGTAAGGACAGCCGATTTCTGTCCCACAAGAGAATTATTGAATCAGATAGTTTTTTAAAATGACAAGCGACAATTGTTGTCAATGCCACTATTCTGAGGCTTGCTTTACAATCCAGATTTATTTACTGAGTTTAAATCCCATTAGCTACCATGTTGGGATTTGAACTGTTGTCCTCAGCGCATCATCCAATCCCTGTGAATTACAAGACCAAGGTCATAACCACCGTCCATTTTTCTTGGCTTTAATTTGTTGATCATAATGATGTTGGAGGCCAGGGAGAGAAAGAATGTTGCTTGGCTGACAAATAAGAAGCATCCTATTGGGTGACAAAGTCATGTAAAGGAGGTGCATCGTGATGATTGATGTTCTAGGTGACCAATGACAGCAGGATGTATGGGATGGGCTGCTCGAAGGTCAGATAGAATAGAACTATAGAATCCTTACAGTGTGGAAGCAGGCCATTTGGCCCACTGAGTCCACACCAACCCTCCGAAGAGCATCCCACTGAGACTCAACCCTTACCCTATCCCTGTATTTCCCATGGCCACTCAACCTAACCTGTACACCTTTGGACTTTGGGAGGATTCTAGAGCACTGGGAGGAAACCCACACAGACACAAGGAGAATGTGCAAACTTTACACAGACAGTCGCCCGAAACTGGAATCAAACCTGGGTCCCTGCCGCTGTGAGGCAGCAGTGCTGACCACTGAGCCACCCTGCCACACGTGATGAGCCCTGTAGAGATTAGTCCAAACAGAGTTGGCAACCTTAACAGATAATTCTGTAACTCAAAATATTAGTAGCTTAGCACCAAGAGAACCCAACATGAAAACAAATTGAGTTGACAATTCACTTCTCCACAAAAAGAAGGCTGTGAAGACGTCTTGGGGTCAGTCAGGGACACTTGCTTCAAATCAATTTCCAATCCCTCCCTGCACTGGGCAGTGACTGAAAAGAAATAAAAAAAAGTTGGACTTTATTGATTTCTGGTATAATGGCCTCATTGTGTTTCTGTTGCTCTGTACTGCAAATCCTGATCAGGTTCTTTGTAAACTGTTAAAACTCTGTTTTGTCATTCACACCTTCTCGAGACCCATCTTTGGGTTACGGTCTTATAAACACTCCGTTAAAGCTTGCACCATCCTTTCTTTCATCATTTAATCTCTCCTGGCTTCCACTATATTATAAACCTTCTCTTTTGTTCTCTCTCTACCCCCATCTTCTTCACAGAATCGTACAGCACAGAGGATGATCCTCGGCCCACCATAAATACATGACTACAGACACGTTCCTGCACTCGGCCTATAGCCTCAAATGTTAAGACACTTTAAGTGCTCATCCAACTATTTTTTTAAAGGTTCCCACCTTAATTACTCTTCAAGACACTGAATTCCTGATTCCCACCATCCTTCGTGAAAAGGTATTTCCTCAAATACCCTCTACTCCTCCAGCCTTACACTTTTATATTATACCTCTTGTTACTGACCCTTCATTTAAAAGAGAACAGCTGTTTCTATTCACCCTGTCCATGAACCATCCCTGCACTTGCTTTAAAATAACTGTTATACTTCTTTATTTCGACTCTTGTTTTGTGTTCTATGGACAGTGTCTGACGTGCTGAGTAATTCCAGCATCCATTTGTTTGTCGTCTTGATTGTAGCAGTGTTCTCTCATCATTGAAGTGCGTTAAAAATGGGAGACGGGTTGACAGGGTGTAGAGTGAATGCTGCTTCCTCTTGTTGGAGAATCTAGAATTGGTGAAGGGCCTAACAATCTCAGAATAAGGGTAGTCTGGGGTGTACAAAGTTAAAAATCTCACAACACCAGGTTATAGTCCAACAGGTTTATTTGGAAGCACTAGCTTTTGGAGCGCTGCTCCTTCTTCAGGTGGATAACCACCTGATGAAGGAACGGTGGTCTGAAAACTAGTGCTTCCAAATAAACCTATTGGACTATAACCTGGTGTTGTGTGATTTTTAACTCAGAATAAGGGATCAGTCATTTAGGACTGCAGGAGGAGAAACTCCTTCACTCAGGCATCGTGCATTTAAAAGGCATTTGGATAAGTACATGAATAAGAAATGTTTAGAGGGATATAGGCCAAGTGCAGGCAGGTGGAAATAGTTAGTTTGGGATTACGGTTGGCAGGGACTGATTGGACTGAAGGGTTTGTTTCCATGCTTTCTGACTCTATGACTCTATCTTCAGCAGTCTCGGTTGTTGAGCACTGTGAAAATGCTGTGAATGATACATTTTTCAACACCAAAGGAATTAAGGGAATATGGCAGGAAAGTGGAATTGAGACGGGTGATGAAGGTACAGAACGGGTCTCTATGAACTATTCTGCTTATTTCAAAAGGAAAATCTAGTGAAATTGGCATCCTCATCTTACTCAGCTTGTATATCTCTAAGGCAAAAGTGAGGACTGCAGATGCTGGAAACCACAGTTAGATCAGAGTGGTGCTGGACAAGCACAGCAGGTCAGACAACATCCGAGGAGCAGGAAAATCGACGTTTCAGGCAATAGCCCTTTATCAGGAATAGAGGCAAGATGGGGAGAAGGTAGCAAAGAGTACAATAGGTAAATGGGAGTGGAGATAGATGTGATAGGTCAGAGGGGAGGGTGAACCGTATAGGTGGGAAGGGAGATTGGCAGGTAGGACAGGTCATGAGGATAGTGCTGAGCTGGAAGGTTGGAACTGGGGTAAGGTGGGGGGAGGGGAAATGAGGAAATTGGTGAAGTCCACATTGATGCCCTGGAGTTGAAGTGTTCCAAGGCGGAAGGTGAGGCGTTCCTCCAGGCATCGGGTGATGAGGGAGCGGCGGTGGAGGAGGCACAGGACCTGCATGTACTCGGCAGAGTGGGAGGGGGAGTTAAAATGTTGGGCCACAGCGGGGTTTGGGATTTCTCTTGCATATGTCTAAGTTCAGGACCACTACAGAATGTTCATTTCCAAGAATAACTTTTCTCTTAAGCGTTATTTTCCCAGTATGGCATGTCTTATGTTCTTTTATCTTCTATTTTGTTCACACATCCCATTCAATTTTCTAACAGTTGTGAAAAGAGATATATAAGCTATGGGCAAATAATTAGACTTGGAAAATCTTAAAAGGAAGGAAAGCATTTGTAATTGGGACAACTTTGTAGGGCTCTGTGGATGTTGCTCAGCCTCATTAGGTTGGAGGGAAGGTCAGAACTCCAACAAAGAGACTCTCTGTAAACTACAGCATGACTCCTACCTGACTCCGAAAGCTGAGGATTCGAGAGAGTTCACCACAAATCTGGGAGAAAGCCAACAATTCTGGAAAATAAGAGCTGCAATGGGGAGGGGCCATAAGTGAGAGCTGATGAGTTGTACGTTTCGTCATATTTTCCCAGGCACTGAACAAGAGTCATTATCCATAGTTCACTGTCACCAATTGCCCTTTATCTTTGCTTTGTTTAGTAATTAATAGTAGAGAATACAGCACTATCGAGTACCTACAGAGAGGTACTGTTCTTAAATAAAACAATTATTGAATAATAGCAATAAATACAATCACATTTGATGAGGCCTAATTAGTAGGACTTCAAGGAGCTGATACAGACACATCTGCTCCCTCCGAAAGCTAGAGTAGAACTCTTTGTCTCCAGCCTCAGCATGAATGAAATGGGTGGAGCCAACATAACCTGAATCTTAACCCCTTTGGAACCATTATCCATTTGTCTTCGACAAGATGGTCAGGTGGCCACTGGGCTGTAGACCATTGATGCATCCCACACTATAGTTAGCAAGGAGTTTCGAAGATCAGCATCTGTTGGAGGGCAGTCTTCCCATCCATTTCTGGAAGAGGAGCCCTAAAACTTTGGGTTCATCTCATCCCACTCACTCAAATCTTCATTTCTTTTCTCCAACTTTATAGAGAACACATCTTTATACATGTGAGCTGCATGTAAAGAAGTCATTAGACAACAATTCAGGTGTCTACGGGTCTTTCAGTGTGTTGTGCCATTGGAGATCTTTGTTGCTGTTCCCCTCTGTGTATCTTTGTTTTTGGTGTGTCTTTGTTTCATCTTTGGCAATTAGTGGGCAGTGAACCACTAATGTTCAGATCCCAGAAACAAATACTGAAGGAAAACAGCCTGTGTTTCTGTAGCTATTTGAGGAAAGCTGTCTGCAGGAACATGTCAGGAATGAGATTTAGGATGAAACACAGTGAACAAGATAAGCTATGCTTATTTGTGAGAGTGAGGTGGATCAAAAGTGGGTGATACTTTTCATCTAAAATTCATGATTGATCGGTTTCAAGTTTGTGCGGTTTTCATTTCCTTTGTGCACATTTCTGTCTCATTTTTTGTTTGTCCCTCTCTATCTCCCTCAGAAGGAGATCCCATTCTGACAGCTTACCAACAAAACCTCAGCTGACCTGCTCAATGCAGTCCTGAGAGGGTGCTGTACTGTCAGAGGTACTGACTTTCTAATGAGATATTAAACAAAGGTCCTAACTGTACTTTCCAGCAGATTTATGAGATCCAGTGGTATTGAATTGACAAAGAGCCTGATCAAAGACTAATTGATTATCCAGCCATTACCACATGAAGGTTTATGGGATCTTGAAAATTGACACAAGTAGGATGTGAAGTGGTTGGACGTAAGGGTCTGTCTCTGTGCTGTACAAATCTATTGGGTAGAGGGATTGAAACATCATCAAGACAGGTTGAGGAGAAAATCAGAAAGAGGTAAAGCAATGGTAAATAAAGGAAAATTAAAATGAGGGAGAGATGTTTTACATGTTACTGCTTGACAGATGGCTCCTTCCAGTGTGATAGTGCTGGGGCAATGTTTGTTAATACTGTACTCAGTAATCCTGCATGATTATTCAGCAGCATTTGCTTGCACCATTGTGTCAGTCCCAGGTGGTCCTGCTGTGTTCTGTACACACTCCACATAAGGTGCCTGCTGCACTATACAACAATTAAGCTTGTTTTCTTCCCTTTCACTCAGGCTTCTATTAGTGAAATTTAATCAAACTTAAATCGTAAAAAGGTCTGGAACCTGACTCAACAGAAGCAAAGATAATTAAACACATAACTCAAGGTATCAAATTATACAAGGCATTAATTTATCAGGCAGGAATTCATATAAATAGTTCAATATTTTGTATTTGCTGTTTTGCAAAGGGATATTCCTACCGTAGGTTTAAATGGCTGATCTGTTGGCACTGTATCTAGAAAAAAAACAATATGCTATTGTTTTTGGACATTTTCAGGGAAGGAGGTCAAAGCCCCCACCCACATTGTGAATGCCAAATTTTTTAATTCTTTTATTCATTTACTGGATGAGGGCTTCACTGGCTAGGCTGCATTTATTACCAATTCTGAATTGCCCAGAGGGAAGTTTAGAGTTAACTACATTGCTGTGGGTCTGGAGTTACATGTAGGCCAGACCAGGTAAGGATGGCAGTTTCCATCCCTAAAGGACATTAATGAACCAGGTGGGTTTTTCCTGGCAATCAGTAAGGGATTCATGGTCATCGTTAGATGATGACTCTTAATTCCAGATATTTACTAATTTAAAATTTTACCAGCTGCTTTGGAGACTCAGACCTGGGTCTTCCTGCCATTAACTTGGTCTCTGGATTAACAGTGCAGCGATAATACTACTAGACCATTGCTCCCCATAACATTGGCATTCATTATCCCATGCGGCAGGTAATATGAAATAAACTACTGTGACTCAGTCTTGCAATTCTTATTTCAGCTACGTGAGTTTTATTTGCCAAAATACTGATCTTTGGTACGGAGGGATTACCTCATGAGCAAAGCTAAACAAATTGTGACTCCACTCACTGGAGCTTAGAAGAAATGAGAGGTAACCTCATTGAAAAACATAGTATTTTTAAAGCGTTTGGTGGGGTAAATGCTGAGAGGATGTCTCCTCTCATGGGAGACTCCAGGAACAGAGGGTTCAGAATAAAGGGGCATCAATATAAGACTGAAATGAGAAGGAATTTCTTCTCTCAGACAGTTGTGAGTCTTTGGAACTCTGCCACAGAGAGCCCTGGGATAGAGTCCTTGTGTATATGTAAGACTGAAATAGATAAATTCATGATCAGTCGGGAAGTCAAGGGTAATGGGTAAAACACAAGAAAATGGAAACGAGGAGTTTTGATCAGCTGTTATCCTACTGAATGGTGGGGTAGGCTCGAAGGACCAAATGGCCAACTGCTATTATCATTTCTTATGGTCTTACAGTCAAACAAAAGCATCTTCAGCCAGAGAGAATCAACACAGTGAGATCAAATAAATCTACAAGGAAACATTTCTCTTATTATTGATTATTAATCTTTCCTGTAAATAATTTGTGTTTGAAAGTCACTGGTTATTTAAACCAATGAAGATTTCAGTCATCACTTCACTCATCCCTTTGATCACCCTCATTCTGTGCTTTTTAGAAATGGTTATGTTCCTAATTTTGATGATAAAACCAAAATTCTTCTTTTTCAGACTTTTTTATTTGTTTCTTCATTATAATAATGTCAACACGTTCTTCAAAAGTACTTCATTGAGAGTGTTGTGAGAGATAGCCCTGTGTTGTGTTTTGACTATTTTGGAGCCAGGCTCTTTCTCCTCACTTTCTCCTCTTTGACCAGTGATACTGGTTCATTCAGTATCCGATTGTCAATTTGTCCCTTATTGTGACTCAGGTCTGAGGGACTTAAGACATTTACAAACCCAATTTGCATTTACATAGCGACTCTTCCACACCAAAATGTCTGAAGATGTTTCGCAGGAGAATTACCAGATAAAATCTGGTGCTCAATGACAGGTGACCAAATGTTTGGTCAAACTGACAGGCTTTGAGGACTGCCTCATGACAGATAGAGAGTTTAATCAAGATTAGACCATAAGACCAGTAGACTATTTGGCATATTGGGTCTGTTCTGCCATTCAATGAGATCATGACTAATCTAATAACGCTTAATTCCACTTTCCTGTTTTTCCCCATAATCTGTGTATAATCTTTGTTGCTAAGACATCACTGCTTCCCTTTTACATTATCTCTAAAAACAAAGATCAGACATTTTGATTACTTTTTGCACTTCAGTGACATGAATACAGAAACATCTCATCACCTTTGTTTCTTCACTGCTCCTACTTCTTGTCAATTAGGAAAATATTCAGATCCAAAGTCAATGAACTTACTCTTCCCTGTATTGAGCTCCATCTTACACAATGCTTCCCACTTGAACTGTTTACCTGTGTGTGTCTTTGTGACTTCCTGCTCCCATCAACACAACTTGCTAAGTAGCAGAATTCTTATGGTGAAAATCTATGCCTTAGTTGTAGATCTCTTTATTCTTTCTTCCATTAACATAAATCGTGACAAACTGAGGTCCACAATATGTGTCCCTGGGGAACACAACTTGCCAGACTGAGAACACACCTTCTATCCCCAATTACTGTCCCTTACCTTCCAAATAATTACCAACCACATCTCAAAGTTCAATCAATTCCATGTCTCTCACTTCTTCTAAGTTTTCTGTGGAATCTAACAAAGAGTTGCATGGACAATATCTCTAGATAATCGACGTTTCAGGCTGTAGCCTCTGAAGAAGGGCTCCGGCCCAAAATGTTGATTTTCCTGCTCCTCGAATATTGCCTGACCTGCTGTGGTTTTCCAGCAAACACTCTCAACTCTGATCTCCAGCATCTGCAGACCTCACTGTCTCTTAATATCTCCAGATAGTTTACTTAATCATTCATGAGACATGACATAGGTGTCACTAATTAGGCCACTATTTATTACCGACCCTAATTGCCCAAGGGCACTTAAGGGTTAATCACTTTAGCTTTGGATGTGGAGTCACATGAAGGACAGGCCAGGTAAGGATGGCAGGTTTCCTTGCCGAAAGGACATTAGTTAGTCAGACGGGGTTCCTCAATGATGGACAGCAGTTTCATGGTCATGATTAGATTCTTAATTTCAGATTCTTAAAAAAAAATTGAATTGAAATTCGAACGCAGGTTCCTAGGACATTATCTAAATTTCTGGATTAATATTCTGGCATTAACACCATGAGGCCATCACTTCTGACAATCCTGTATCTAAGGCAAGATAAAGTCACCATAGTCTTTCCAGTCTATGGGGCTATGCTGTCATTACAGAAAGGGAGATGACTGGTCGTGGTTTAACCTGAGGGTCACCACACCTCAGCTGAGGGGAGAGGTTAAGAAGGAAGGATCTTCAGAGAAGGTTGAACACACGCTGTTGGAGTCACTCTGCATCACAGCCAACTGAGCAACCAACCCCCTGGGATCCTATTTTTACTCTAAACACTTCCTATTATCCACAGCTCTTATTCTTAACTCAAAGCTCAAATCACGGCCAGGTGAAGGATGAAGTTGCCAGAACAGTGCTTATGAAAGAGCACCTTTACCAGATGATGTTTCCTCTACCCAGTCAACTTTCTGGTCTGTCTGAGTGAGTCTGCCAATTCAAGCACCACTTCTATAAAACTACGGTCAGTTTTGTACTGTGGCTGCTTATCCGCTCAGATCTGTACTGAGACCTTGCAAACTAATTCTCCTTCATGTCCTTTCCGCTGCCAAAAAAAGCTGAGATCGAAGCATGGACCTTGATTTGAATCGAGATCACAGATAATAATGGAGAATATTCACTCAACCTCATACTTCACAGGGAGCAGCAAAGGATTCGCTAGTGAACTTTCTGAAGCTGATGCAGCAACTTTATATCTTCCCATTAAACTGAGCTGTCATTAGTTCTATTTATATATAACAGCAACGTGAATTGAGAACAAAAGAACATAACAGCTAGGAGCAGGAGTTGGCAATTCAGCCTCTCGGGCCTATTCCACCATTCGATACAATTAGGGCAGATCCCACCTCAGCCTCAACCTCATCTTCCCACAACATCCTCATAACCTTTTCAGTCATTGCTAATTAAAATCTGTCTGTCTCTTCTGAAGGTTCATTCAATGTTCCAGCCTCCACTCCATTCTGGGACAGTGAATTTTTTGCGAGAAATAGTTTCTCCTTAGCTCTGTTTAAAATCTGCCATCACTTCTGCATACAGTAGGGTCCCGAGGACCAAACAAAGAGACCCTGGCGTGCAGGTTCATAGCTCCTTGAAGGTGGAGTCACAGGTAGACAAGGTAGTGAAGAAGGCATTTGGTACACTTGCTTTTATTGGTCAGTTCATTCAGTAGATGAGTTGGAAGGACATGTTGTGGCTGTACAGGACATTGGTTAGGCCACATTTAGAATACTGCATTCAATTCTAGTCTCCCTGTTATAGGAAAGATGTTGTTAAACTTGAAAGTGTTCAGAAAAGTTTTACTAGAATGTTGCTGGGGTTGGAGGGTTTGAGCTATAGGGAGAGGCTGAACAGGCTGGAGCTAAATTCCCTGGAGCGTTAAAGGTTGAGGGATGAGAGGTTTATAAATCATGAGGGGCAACAATAGGGTGAATAGCCAAAGTCTTTTCTCTAGGGTAACAGAGTCCAAAACTAGAGGGTAAAGGTTTAAGGTGAGAGGGGAAAGATTTGAAAGGGACCTAAGGGGCAACATTTCATGCAGAGGGTGATGCATATATGGAATGTGCTGCCAGAGGAAGAGATGGAGGCTGACACAATTACAGCATTTAAAATGTATCTGGATGGGTACATGAATAGGAAGACTTTAGAGGGACATGGGCCAATTGCTGGCTAATGGGACTAGTTATATGATATCTGGTCGACACGGATGGGTTGGACCATAGGATCTGTTTCCTTGCTGTACACCTCTAAGATTCTCAGTCTAAGAAATTATTTCTTGTTCTAGATAAAGATTTTATTATCATAAAACCTACAAAGTGCTCCCAAGTGCAATGTAAAATAAATTTTGATATTGAAACTGCAATGGAAGTCCCTTGTTGAACAGGAAGATGGCTTGTGTTGTACTGGTCAACTCTCTAGCCCCACAGTGCTATTCAAATCTCTGCCGCATTTGTTGAAGTGGGATACAGTGGGCGAGAAGATGCACGGTTGGCTCCTGTGTTGTATTAACATTTTACTGTAAGTGCCGGTGATAGAGTTGAATTCAGACAGTAAGATGAGTTATAATGCTTGTTGATTTGCCATGGAAATCTTCCAGAAACATGCTATATACACTTTGTTTTTCAAAAAGCCTCAACATCACAGGATGTAGAAGTGGAAAAATGCGTTTTACTTTTTCAAAGTGATCTGTTCATTCAATCCCACATCCACAAATATGCACTCCCTCCACCACCAGCACTCAGTAGCAGCAATTTGTACCACCTATAAGGTACATTGTGGAAATAAGACTCCTTAGACTGCATCTTCCAAAACTATGACCATTTCCATGTAGAAGACAGCAGATACATGGGAACACCAGCACCTGCAAGTTCCCCTCAAAGTTACTCACCATTCTGACTTGGAAATATAACACTGTTCCTTCACTGTTGCTGGGCCAAAATCCTAGAATTTCTTCCCTAACGGCATTATAGATCAACCTACAGCACACAGACCGCAGTGGTTCACGAAGGCAGCTCACCATCATCTTCTCAAGGGGCAACTAGGGACGGGCAAAAACTGCTGGCCCAGCGCCCGACGCCCAAATCCCATGAAAGAATAAAAAGTCATCAACCAAAAACTACTGACATCTGGTCTCTTTGAGATTCAGAATCAAATTGTCAACATTTGACAGGGTGCACATCATTTCGAGTGGGTCCTAATTTGCACATGATAAAAACTGAATAACAGTCCTGTTGACAATCTGACATTCTTACAGTGCAGATCCTTTCCAACGTTGCTGAGCCCATCACAATATCCTTCAAAAGATAAATGTATTTAAAAGATACAAATAAATATTTAAATACTTATGGAATAAGAAATCTAATTTCTGTTCTAAAGTTCTGATCTTGTCAATGATAGATGCAGATTCCATGTTTATTTTTAGATGACTAAAATATATTTTTAATTCTCTGTAGAACTGCTGGGATGCAATGATTTTTCTAAAAGGTGTAATTTTGAAATGACACCTAAAGGGTCTCAGACACCATCTACCATTGATGTCTTTTGAAAATTGATTGCAAATTATTGACTGTGCACATTTGAAAATGTTGCACTTCATTCAGTCAATGGCTTTTAGTTCTATGAGCACCAGAAGACTGGGTGGAGACGGAGGAAGCACTGTCCTTGTAGCAGAGGCTGAGTAACTGACATGATCTTGCCTTTTAATAGCACTCTGGCAGTTACTGTGAGTTCACCTTTCTCTGTTTCAGCAGATTTCACACATGACCGCCAACCCTACGCTCAGGCCATCTGTCGCTGGACAATGTCAGCATTTGGTCCATCCCCTTCCTTTTCCACACCAGACGGGCTGTTTGTGATTGGGCTCTTTGACCAACATTATGTGCACCTGCCTGTTGTGATTTTAGTGATCAGGTGCACAAAATTGAATTGAATTTATTGTCACGTGTAGCGAGACACAGTGAAAGGCTTTGTTTCGCGAGCAATACAGTCAGATCACAGAGTGAAATAGCATAATAGTAAATAATAATAGTAAATAATAGGTAAACAGCAGGAAAAACAAAAACACAGGTACAGGCGAATGTTAAGAGTTTGTGAGTAGTGACATAGAGAAGGAATAGGAAATCTCCCCACTTATCCTGGAGATCACCCCAACAAGTACGGAGAGTGGATGGATGTCCAAATTGGCAGTGCGCCCAGCATATTTCAATAAGTAATGATAAGAGGTCAGTTGAGGTTGTGTACAGTCAGAATGTGTGCACAGCATCCTTTTTAAAAACAATTTTTCAAAGTGTAAGAAGAAGGCATCTTTAGAGAGTGCCCTTTGTGCATCAGGCTACACCTTCCGCCATTTCCCAGAAAATAAAACCTGCCTGAATGGATTTTAAAGCCAACCCTTCCAGCAGCCTTTTCTCCTGCTACGAGCTACCAAACCCTTGCCCCCAGTGCTCCTGACGTGCCCACATCTGGGATCAATTGGATCCTCTTTTCAGGGCTGGGTGTGAATCTGACCAGACTCACACCAAGCTCTGCTGCTGCCAGAGTTCATGGACCAAACTCCAGAGACTGAGCCTGAAAGATGGGTTGGGAACATAACTGATAAAGTTAAAAAGGAGCGAAAGGAGATGGACTTTATTATGTCATGTCTTACAGTTGTATGTCATTAAATCCTCAAAGAGACAATGTTTATAACATCAACACAGTATCACAGCATGGGACCTGATTCTCATACTCCGTCTCATTCAGGAATCACTTGAAGCATGACATGCTACGGAAAGCATGCTGCTCAATACTTAATCGTGCAAACTAACAACGTAATGTCTGCCACGACACTATGAGTTGAATCTTATGCATTTTTAAGTGTGAGTTGTATGAAGTTTTTTTGGGAGGGTTTTTTACTGTGAGGCCTAGAGAGGTTTCCCGATGTATCTTTACCAAACACACCTCATTAGCTACTTACCCTTCTAGGGTCCCTCATGTCCGATTCCAGCTTCTCACGCGGCGTAGCCAGAATAACTTGCCACTCAGTGGATATCTGCACACTTCCCTGCATCCTTGGGGCCTGTTCAATGTTTAAAAGACCCACTGTGTACCTGACCCTTCCAGGACGTTTGTAGAAGATGTCAGTATGGGGGGAGATGATGTTGTGGTTCTTAACTGGTCCCTGGAGATCCGAGTAGATAGCGTGGTACATAGGAGGGGCATTCTCTTACTGGAGGACCAGCAGAGGAGGATATGCCACCAGAACCTGGCAGCCTGGTCTGGGATTGCCACCTGGGTTAGTCTCGTGTCCATGGGTGTGGAGGAATGGCTAGCAGTGCCATATGAAGGTCATTGACCTTCCTGATTACATTAGGATAAGTGCCACTCTCTTCTCTCTGTCACCTCTCACTCTCTCTATCTTTGCTGCTGAACCTACTTCCCAACAAGGCTCACGTTCTGCCACTCTTACTATCGCCTTCAACATCTTCCCTCATTTGATGTCGCCCCCATCCCCACCAAACCTCAAAGCTTTCAGACCACTAACCCTGTGTGGCCTCTGCACTGCCTACTCACTTCCTCTGAACACCTCGTGACTATTCCTCTACCTTTCAGTTCAATCCATCCTTCCCTTTTTCTCCTTGCAGGGGGAGACATGCCACAACACGGCAGAGAGATCTCACAAGGATAGAGGGATGCCTGACATTTCACTCCTCAGTCCCTACGAGGAGAAAACCCAGGCCCTTGTAGTAGGGGAGAGAGAGATTTAAAAAAGACATAAGGGGCAAATTCATTACACAGAGGGTGAGATGCAAATCTTATCAGGTCGAGTGGATCGGTTGGAGAGACAGATAGAAGCGATGAGGAATTTGCAACAACGACAGTATGTGATGGATGGCAGATATAGGAAGGGGGGAAAGTCTCAGATACAGTCACATAGATGGGTTAACTCCAGAAAGGGTAAGAGAGGTAGGCAGCTAGTGCAGGAGTTGTTTGTGGATATGCCCATTTCAAACAAGTATGCTGTTTTGGAAAATGTAGGGGTGTTGGATTCTCAGGGGAACATAGCATGAACAGCCAAGTTGCTGGTATTGAGACTGGCTCTAATGCAACGAGGGGTACGTCGGCCTCCAAGGGATCAATTGTGTTAGGGGATTCTGTAGTCAGAGATACAGAAAGATGTTTCTGTGGCCAGCAGTGAAAAAGCAGAATGGTGTGTTGTTTCCCTGGTGCCAGGATCAAGGATGTCTCAGAGAGGGTGCAGAATGTTCTCACAACAGGGGAGAGGGGCCAGCAAGGAGGTCATTGTCCACATTGGAACCAACGACATTGGAAGGAAAAAAGTTGAGACTCTGAAGGGAGATCACAGACAGTTAGGCAGAAATTTAGAAAGGAGGTCCTCAATATCTGAATTACTCCCAGTGCTACAAACTAGTGAGGGCAGGAATAGGAGGATAGAGCAGATGAATGCATGGCTGAGGAGCTGCTGTATGGGAGAAGGATTCACATTTTTGGATCATTGGAATCTCTTTTGGGGTAGAAGTGACCTGTACAAGAAGGACGGATTGCACCTAAATTGGAAGGGGACTAATATACTGGCAGGGAAATTTGCTAGAACTGCTTGGGAGGATTTAAATTAG
Organism: Hemiscyllium ocellatum; assembly: GCF_020745735.1. Classification (NCBI taxonomy): domain Eukaryota; kingdom Metazoa; phylum Chordata; class Chondrichthyes; order Orectolobiformes; family Hemiscylliidae; genus Hemiscyllium; species Hemiscyllium ocellatum. The sequence goes on along the minus strand of NC_083426.1, from coordinate 9,821,367 downwards.
TAAGGTGGGATGTGGGACCCAGGGAGATAGTGAGGAAAGAGATCGATCTGAGACGGGTACGGCTGAGAACAGAAGTGAGTCAAACAGTCAGGACAGGCATGGACAAGGTAGGACTAATAAATCAAACTGCATTTATTTCAATGCAAGGGGCCTAACAAGGAAGGCAGATGAACTCAGGGCATGGTTAGGAACATGGGATTGGGATATCTTAGCAATTACGGAAACATGGCTCAGGGATGGGCAGGACTGGCAGCTTAATGTTCCAGGATACAAATGCTACAGGAAGGATAGAAATGGAGGCAAGATATAAGGGGGAGTGGCATTTTTGATAAGGGATAGCATTACAGCTGTAGTGAGGGAGCATATTCCCGAAAATACATCCAGGGAAGTTATTTGGGTGGAACTGAGAAATAAGAAAGGTATGATCACCTTATTGGGTTTGTATTATAGACCCCCCAATAGTCAGAGGAAAATTGAGAAACAAACTTGTAAGGAGATCTCAGCTATCTGTAAGAATAATAGGGTAGTTATGGTAGGGGATTTTAACTTTCCAAGCATCGACTGGGACTGCCATAGTGTTAAAGGTTTAGATGGAGAGGAATTTGTTAAGTGTGTACAAGACAATTTTCTGATTCAGTATGTGGATGTACCTACTAGAGAAGGTGCAAAACTTGACCTACTCTTGGGAAATAAGGCAGGGCGGGTGACTGAGGTGTCAGTGGGGGGCCACTTTGGGGCCAGCGACCATAATTCTATTCGTTTTAAAATAGTGATGGAAAAGGATAGACCAAATCTAAAAGTTGAAGTTCTAAATTAGAGAAAGGCCAATTTTGACGGTATTAGGCAAGAACCTTCAAAAACTGATTGGAGGTAGATGTTTGCAGGTAAAGGGACGGCTGGAAAATGGGAAGCCTTCAGAAATGAGATAACAAGAATCCAGAGAAAATATATTCATGTCAGGGTGAAAGGGAAGGCTGGTAGGTATAGGGAATGCTGGATGACTAAAGAAATTGAGGGTTAGGTTAAGGAAAAGAAGGAAGCATATGTCAGGTATAGACAGGATAGATCGAGTGGATCCTTAAGGAGGAAGTGAGGACTGCAGATGCTGGAGGTCAGAGCTGAAAATGTGTTGTTGGAAAAGCGCAGCAGGTCAGGCAGCATCCAAGGAACAGGAAATTCGACGTTTCTGGCATAAGCACTTCATCATTCCTTGGATGCTGCCTGACCTGCTGCGCTTTTCCAGCAACACATTTTCAGCGAGTGAATCCTTAGAAGAGTATAAAGAAAGTGGGAGTATACTTATGAGGGAAATCAGGAGGGCAAAAAGAGCACATTAGATAGCGTTGGCAAATAGAATTAAGGAGAATCCAAAGGGGTTTTACAAATATATTAAGGACAAACGTATAACTAGTGAGAGAATAGGGCCCTTCAAAGATCAGCAAAGCGGCCTTTGTGTGGAGCCACAGAAAATGGGGGAGAAACTAAATGAATATTTTGCATCAGTATTTACTGTGGAAAAGGATATGGAAGATATAGACTGCAGGGAAATAGATGGTGACATCTTGCAAAATGTCCATATTACAGAGGAGGAAGTGCTGGATGTCTTGAAATGGTTAGAAGTGGGTAAATCCCCAAGACCTGATCAGGTGTACCCGAGAACTCCATGGGAAGCTAGAGAAGTGATTGCTGGGCCTCTTGCTGAGATATTTGTATCATCGATAGTCACAGGAGAGGTGCCGGAAGACTGGAGGTTGGCAAACATGGTGCCACTGTTTAAGAAGGGTGGTAAGGACAAGCCAGGGAACTATAGACCAGTGAGCCTGACCTTGGTGGTAGGCAAGTTGTTGGAGGGAATCATGAGGGACAGGATGTACATGTATTTGGAAAGGCAAGGACTGATTTCGGATAGTCAACATGGCTTTTTGCGTGGGAAGTCAGGTCTCACAAACTTGATTGAGTTTTCTGAAGAAGTAACAAAGAAGATTGATGAGGGCAGAGCAGTAGATGTGATCTATATGGACTTCAGTAAGGCGTTCGGCAAGGTTCCCCATGGGAGACTGATTAGCAAGGTTAGATCTTATGGAATACAGGGAGAACTAGCCATTTGGATACAGAACTGACTCAAGGGTAGAAGACAGAGGGTGGTGGTGGAGGGTTGTTTTTCAGACTGGAGGCCTGTGACCAGTGGAGTGCCACAAGGATCGGTGCTGGGCCCTCTACTTTTTGTCATTTACATAAATAATTTGGAAGTGAGCATAAGAGGTACAGTTAGTAAGTTTGCAGATGACACCAAAATTGGAGGTGTGGTGGACAGCAAAAAAGGTTACCTCAGATTACCACAGGATCTGGACCAGATGGGCCAATGGGCTGAGAAGTGGCAGATGGAGTTTAATTCAGGTAAATGCGAGGTGCTGCATTTTGGAAAAGCAAATCCTAGCAGCACTTATACACTTAACGGTAAGGTCCTAGGGAGTGCTGCTGAACAAAGAGACCTTGGAGTGCAGGTTCATAGCTCCTTGAAAGTGGAGTCGCAGGTAGATAGGATAGTGAAGGTGGTGTTTGGTATGCTTTCCTTTATTGGTCAGAGCATTGAGTACAGGAGTTGGGAGGTCTTGTTGCGGCAGTATAGGACATTGGTTAGGCCACTGTTGGAATATTGCGTGCAATTCTGGTCTCCTTCCTATCGGAAAGATGTTGTGAAACTTGAAAGGGTTCAGAAAAGATTTACAAGGATGTTGCCAGGATTGGAAGATTTGAGCTACAGGGAGAGGCTGAACAGGTTGGGGCTGTTTTCCCTGGAGTGCTGGAGGCTGAGGGGGTGACCTTATAGAGGTTTACAAAATTATGAGGGGCATAAATAGGATAAATAGACAAAGTCTTTTTCCTGGGGTCGGGGAGTCCAGAACTACAGGGCATAGGTTTAGGGTGAGAGGGCAAAGATATAAAAGAGACCTAAGGAGCAACTTTTTCATGCAGAGGGTGGTACATGTATGGAATGAGCTGCCAGAGGATGTGGTGGAGGCTGGTCCAATTGCAACATTTAAGAGGCATTTGGATGGGTATATGAATAGGAAGGGTTTGGAGGGATATGGGCCGGGTGCTGGCAGGTGGGACTAGATTGGGTTGGGATATCTGGTCAGCACGGACGGGTTGGACCAAAGGGTCTGTTTCCATGCTGTACATCTCTATGACTCTATTTGAATGAACTTCCTGAGGAAGTGGTGGATGTGGGTACAATTACAACATTTAAAAGACATTTGGATGGATACATGAGTAGGAAAGGTTTGGAGGGATATGGGCCAGGAGCAGGCAGGTGGGACTAGTTTAGTTTGGGAATATGTTCAGCATGGACTGGTTGGACCGAAGGGTCTGTTTCCGTGCTGTATGACTCTGTGACTCAATGAGCAGATGGGGATTGTTCCTGTGGGGGATGTTGAGGTATTGGTGTCCCCATTAAGATTCCACCTTAAGTGCCTGAGGAATATGAAGCTTGTGTGCAATGGTTAACTGCACTAAATTGAATTCTTCAACACCATGATATTCACACCCAGTTTCTTAAGTTCCGAGTGATTTCATAAGTATTGCCACATTAGGTAAAACACCCCAGCTGGAAAAATATACAATCAGTGAAAGTGATATGCAAATGCGGAAAAACATTTTCACACAGTGAGCTGCTCGGGTGTGGAATATGCAGCTTTGAAACCCAAATTGTTGACTTCTCCACCTCCTGATCCTGCCTGGCTTGCTGTGGTCTTCCAGCCTCCTGCCTGTCTATTTTGGAAATGTGGTGAAGCCAAGTTCAATTGAGGCATTCATGAGGGTCATGGGATGATTATTTGGACAGAAATTTACTTGGATAGAAATGGTGTGCAGGGATATTGGGGACAAGGCAGGACATTGGCACTGGGTGGTAGAACCCATGCAGACATGATGGGCCAAATGGCCTCCTCTCACACTGTAACAAACACAGCACAGCAGATGGCAGCATTGAGTGGATAGCAATAAGTGTGTGCCGGGGGGATTTATATGGAAGATAGAGGTTTCAGCAGGCTAGGAGGGCAATAAATTCTGATGAAAGAGGGTGATTACACTCTTCCTGATGCATAGCTTCACAAAAACAAAACTAAGTGAACAGTCAGTGCATGTCTCTGGGTTCATAAAGTGTTTATTTTCCAGCTCATTTAAAATAGCCTACTGCTTTGACACAATATGTACTCACTGCTGCCACTGAACGAAAGCTAATTTAAGGAACAACTTTTGCAACAAACAGGTCCCTTGCAATTCATCAACTGCTCACTACCTGTGTTTTCCAGAGATAGACAAATTGAAGATCTGCCCTAAGTTCCCAATTAGAGGTCATAATTAGCTTGAAAGACAATGCAATTCTTCCTTCTTTTAATTATAGTCATAATATGGGAGTAATGTGTTTTTTCTGGTTTATTTTAGCCACAGCTCTGTCAGATTTCATTTGACTTTATTTTAAACAGATGAGCTATGTACAATATATAGACCCTCATTTGTTCTTTTCCCCCAGTCTCTTCACCTGAAGCCAATTATCTGCAAGGATAAACTGGCAGTCATCCAATCCCATGTCAACATGGTCAGCCTTTGAAATCTAAGCCCAAGCACAAGCCATTGACGGTAACATACTGAGTGTATCTTAGTCATGTTCAATTTTGTTCTCAGACAGAAGTCCTCAAAAGTACTTTATAGCAGAGGTCACCAACATTGTTGCTGTGTTAACACATGCACAATTAGGTCATTCAGTCAGATTGTGGTCAATGCCTTGGTCCTTGTTATGTGCATGTTGAGTGTTATGTCTCCCCACATTCATACCTCAAAGTTCACCATTGGCTCGGAAGGGCAAGAGAATGTCCTGAAGTTGTGAAAGGGACAAATGTATGAACGTACAAACTGGGAGCAGGAGTTAGCCATTTGGCCTTTGGTCCGCCACTTGGTTTCTAATCATGATTCATTTGAAACCTTAACTCCATACTCCTGCCTACCTCTGATAACCTTTCACCTCCCTTGTTAATCAAGAATATATGCACTTTGACCTCTTGCTTCCACCACCAAGAAGATTCCAAAGACACATTGTCTCTCTCTTAAATGGGTGGCCCCTTATTTTTAAATGGTGACCTTAATTCTTGGTTTTTCTCAATGAAAGGAAATGTCCTCTCCACATCCACCATGTCCTGATCCCTCAGGATCTGCTATGGGTCAAGGAAAGTAGCAAAACCGACATTTATTCTTTTTTGAACCTGCACCCCTTCTAGACTTTACAAACCCCAATGCAACATATCGTCCAAACTTCCTCACAGAGCTACCAGGAAGTTTTACCCTTGGTCTGGATGACTTTCACAGTCTACACATAATGTTCTGTCAGCACTGTAGGTGTTTTTAATCAACTTGTTCATAGATATTTTTGTGCATTTCTGGAGCAGTTGGGACTTGAACCCAGGTCTTCTGGCTCAGAGATAGAACACTACCACTGCACTGCCTATCTTTCATTTAAATCTGACCACTGAGTCGTACCAGACTCAAAATGTTAAATCTGCTTCTCTCTCCATGGATGCTCCCAGTCCTTTTGAGTTTCTCCAGTTTTCTCTGTATTCGTTTCAGATTTCCAGTCTCTGACATTCCTAGAGCATTACTCCGAAATATTAGATTACTAGTTCAATGACATTATCATGACACCATTATCTCCCTCCTTCAAAGGGGAGCCACTTAATTCTCATCAACCTGTTCAGGGTTGTAATGGTCTCCTGGCTTAGAGGTACAAACATTACCACTGCACCACCTGTCGGCATTGTAAGGTATTCTAGTTTCAAAGAAACAAAAACAGAAATTGCTGGAAAAGCTCAGCAGGTCTGGCAGCATCTGTGCAGAGAAATCAGAATTAATATTTCAGAACGAGAGACCCTTCCTCAGAACTGAGCTGAGGGTCTCTCCACCCAAAACGTTAACTCTGATTTCTCTTCACAGATGCTGCCAGACCTGCTGAGCTTTTTCCAGCAATTTCTGTTTTTGTTACTGATTTACAGCACCTGCAGTTCATTTGGTGTTTATCTGGTTAAAAGTATTTTTCTTGCCAACTGTCAGGAGTGTTTTGCCTTAGTTAACAAGACACCAGGGTTTAATGCAAACACAGTACTCTACTGATCCCTTGAGATCTCTTAAATGGGAGCTAAGCATCATTTTATTTTTGCTGGGTCATCACAATGCAGTTAATAGTTAACCAAGTTGGTTTGAGACTGCAGTCGCATTGTTAATTAACCCAGACTTATTCCAAAGGACCACTATTAAACATGCTAGAACAGAATTGGACAGTTTCAGGTTCACTTTGCCACTGTCAATTTTTTGAAATGGTTGTTTCCAGGTTTATTTCAAACTAAATTCAAGTTTTCAAACTTGGTTGTTTGTGGAAGTGTATTTGTGGGAGCACCTACACTTGTGACTGAAAACAGAGGCCACGTGACTAAGACAAGTGATTTCACTTGAGAGACAGGAACTATTAATGCCACCCATGAAACCATGGTGCGGTTTGAATTTGTGTTGAAGCTGGAAGCATCAGGAAGAGGTCGCTGTGGACTGCCCACTGGACATTTCCAACTGGAGATGCAGACATTCAGCCTTGTCTTTTGCTGGGATCCTCCATCATTGATGATGAGGCTGTTTGTGGAACTTTCTCCTCTTGCTGACTGTTTAATTTGTCTGGGCAAAAGTGAGGACTGCAGATGCTGGAGATCAGAGTCAAGATTAGAGTGGTGCTGGAAAAGCACAGCAGGTCAGGCAGCAACCAACGAGCACAAAAATCGACGTTTCGGGCAAAAGCCCTTCTTGAAGGACTTTTGCCCAAAACGTCGATTTTCCTGCTACTCGGATGCTGCCTGACCTGCTGTGTTTTTCCAGCACCACTCTAGTTTTGACTCTGTTTAATTTGTCCACCAACATTCACAAATGGTTGTGGCGGAACTGCAAAATTTTGTTCTGAGGAAATGGTTGTGGGACCATTTATGCTGCTCCTGCATTCACAACTTGTGTTGTAACTTCACCATTTTGGCACTTAATATGGTGCTGGCTCTGGCAAGCCCTCCTATGCTCTTCAGTAAACTAGAGTTTGATCCTAGTTTGATGCTAATGATGGATTGAGGCATATGCCATACCATGAAGACTATTGTGGAATACAATTCTGATGCTGTTGAGAGCCCACAGAGCCAGGTGAATGTTCATTTTTGAGACATTAGATCTACTTAGAATCTCATTTAGAATTGTGATGGTACAACAAAATGATAGTGAAAACAAACTTAGTATCCTCAAGATGGTGTGGGAGTTATTCCTAGAGAAAGTGAAAACTGCAGATGTGAGAGAGTCAGAGTGGGTATAGAGTGGGTATAGAGTGGAGCAGGTTAAGCAGCAGCAGAGGAGCAGGGGAGAGACATTTCATGTTGGAACCTTTCATCCTGAAACATCGATTTCTCTCCTCCTCTGATGCTGTTTGACTTGCTGTGCTTTTTCCAGCTCCATGTTTTATTTACTCTGGTAGTTATTCCTATCAGTATGACAAAGGTAGGAAGAGAGATGGGGGTTTAAAGCAGAACTTCAGGGAGCTAGGATGGAAGCTTAGAGCTAGAAGAAACCGAGTTGTTAAACCAGTATGTACCTCCTGGAAATTTGCTTCTATTAGATTAGATTACTTACAGTGTGGAAACAGGCCCTTTGGCCCAACAAGTCCACACCGACCCGCCGAAGCGTAACCCACCCATACCCCTACATTTACCTCTTACCTATCACTACGGGCAATTTAGCATGGCCAATTCACCTGACCCGCGCATCTTTGGATTGTGGGAGGAAACCGGAGCACCCGGAGGAAACCCACGCAGACACGGGGAGAACGTGCAAACTCCACACAGTCAGTCGCCTGAGTCGGGAAATGAACCCGGGTCTCAGGCGCTGTGAGGCAGCAGTGCTAACCACTGTGCCACCGTGCCGCCCACGGTTATCTCTGGTTTGTTGCCCATGCCTAGTGCTAGCAAAGTGAGGAATAGGGAGGGAGGGGAGTTGAATATGTAGCGAAAGGATGGTGCAGGAGGGAAGGTTTTGGATTTCTGGATAATTGGGGCTCTTTCTGGGGTAGGTGGGACCTCTACAAACAGGATGGTCTTCTCCTGAACCAGATGGATACCAATATCCTGGGGGGCGGGGGGGTGGGATGATTTGCTAATGCTCTTCAGATGGGGTTAAACTAATTCAGCAGGGAAATGGGAACCAAAATTGTACTTTGAATACATGGGAGGATGAGAGTAGTGAAGTCAGAATTAAGATTTCAAGATCACAAGGAAATGGCAAGCAAGCAGTTGGTTTGAAGTGTGACTACTTCAACATCAGGAGCATCCGGAATAAGGTGGGTGAACTTGCAGTGTGGGTTGGTACCTGGGATTTCGATGTTGTGGCCATTTCAGAAACATGGGTAGAACAGGGTCAGGAATGGTTATTGCAGGTTCTGGGATTTAGATGCTTCAGTAAGAACAGAGAAGATGGTAAAAGAGGGGGAGGTGTGGCATTGTTCATCAAGGACAGTATTACGGTGATGGAAAGGATGTTTGAGGACTCTTGTACTGAGGTAGTGTGGGCTGAGATTAGAAACAAGAAAGGAGAGGTTGCCCTGTTGGAAGTTTTCTATAGGCCTCCAAATAGTTCCAGAAATGTAGAGGGAAGGATAGCAAAGATGATCCTCGATAGGAGCGAGAATGACAGGGTTGTTGTTATGGGGGACTTTAAACTTTCCAAGTATTAACTGAGAGTACTATAGTTCAAGTACATTAGATACGTCAGTTTTTGTCCAATGGTGCAGGAGGGTTTCCTGACACAGTATATAGACAGGCCAACAAAGGGTAAGGCCATATTAGATTTGGTACTGGGTAATGAATCCGGCCAGATGTTAGATTTGGAGGTAGGTGAGCGCTTTGGTGATAGTGACCACAGTTCAGTTATGTTTACTTTAGTGATGGAAAGGGATAGGCATATATTGCAGGGCAAGAGTTACAGCTAAGGGAAAGGCAATTTTGATGCGATTAGGCAAGATTTAGGATGCATAGGATGGGGAAGGAAACTGCAAGGGATAGACACAATTGAAATGTGGAGCTTATTCAAGGATGAGCTACTGCGGGTCCTTGATAAGTATGTACCTGTCAGGCAGGGAGGAAGTTGTTGAGCATGGGAACCCTGGTTTGAATCTCTCTTCAAGAGGAAGAAGAATGCTTATGTTAGGATGAGATGTGATAGCTCAGTTAGTGTGCTTGAGAGTTACAAGTTAGCCAGCAAAGATCTAAAGAGAGAGCTATGAAGAAGACATGAGATGTCATTAGTGGATAGGATCAAGAAAAACCCTAAGGCTTTCTATAGCTATATCAGGAATAAAAGAATGACTAGAGTAAGATTGGGGCCAATCAAGCATTGTAGTGAGACGTTGTGCGTGGAGTCAGAGGAAATAGGGGAAGCCCTAAATGAATACTTTTCATCAGTATTCACCCTAGTAAAAGATAATGTGGTCGAGGAAAATACTGAGGCACAGGCTATGAGACTAGATGGGATTGAGATGCATAAGGAGGTGTTAGCAATTCTGGAAAGTATAAAAATAGATAAGTCCCCTGGGCCAGATGGGATTCTCTGGGAAGCCAGGGAGGAGATTGCCGAGTCTTTGGCTTTGATCTTTATGTCATCTTTGTCTACAGGAAGAGTGCTAGAAGACTGGAGGATAGCAAATGTTGTTCTCTTGTTCAAGAAGGGGAGTAGAGACAACTCTGGAAATTTTCAACTAGTGAGCCTTACTTCAGTTGTGTGTAAAGTGTTGGAAAGGATTATAACAGATAGGATTTATAATTGTCTAGAAAGGAATAAATTGATTAGAGATAGTCAACACTGTTTTGTGAAAGGTAGGTTGTGCCTCACAAAACTTATTTAGTTCTTTGAGAAAGCGAGCAAACACGTGGATGAGAATAAAACGGTTGATGTGGTGGATATAGATTTCAGTAACGCGTTTGATAAAGTTCCCCATGGTAGGCTATTGCACAAAGTAGGGAGGCATGGGATTGAGGGCGATTTAGGGGTTTGGATCAGAAATTGGCTAGCTGAAAGAAGACAGAGGGTGGTGGTTGATGGGAAATATTCATCCTGGAGTTCAGTTACCAGTGGAGTACTGTGAGGATCTGTTTTGGGTCCACTGTTGTTTGTCAGTGATATAAATTACTTGAATGAGGGCATAGGAGGATGGGTTAGTAAATTTACGATTGACAGTAAGGCCGGTAGAGTTATGGAGAGTGATGAAGAATGTTGGAGGTTACTGAGAGACATAGGTAAGCTGCAGAGCTGGGCTGAGAGGTGGCAAATGGAGCTTAATGCTGAAAAGTCTGAGGTGATTCTCTTTGGAAGGAGTAACAGGAATCCAGAGTACTAGAATAATGTTAAGATTCTTGGTAGTGTAGATGAGCAGAGAGATGTCGGTGTCTAGGTGTATAGATCCTTGAAAGTTGCCACCGAGGTTGATAGGGTTGTTAAGAAGGCGTATGGTATGTTAGCTTTTATGAGTAGAGGGATTGGGTTTCAGAGCCATGAGGTCATGCTGCAGCTGTACAAAACTCTGGTGCAGCACATTTGGAATGTTGCGTACAGTTCTGGTCACTGCATTATAGGAAGAATGTGGAAGCTTTGGAAAGGGTTCAGAGGAGATTTACTAGAATGTTGCCTGATATGGAGGGAAGGTCTTATGAGGAAAAGCTGAGGGATAGTGAAGAACGCGTTTGGTATGCTTTCCTTTATTGGTCAGAGTATTGAGTACAGGAGTTGGGAGGTCATGTTGTGGCTGTACAGGACATTGTTAAGCCATTGTTGGAATATTGCGTGCAATTGTGGTCTCCTTCCTATTGGAAAGATGTTGTGAAACTTGAAAGGGTTCAGAAAAGATTTACAAGGATGTTGCCAGTGTTGGAAGATTTGAGCTATAGGGAGAGGCTGAACAGGCTGGGGCTGTTTTCCCTGGAGCGTCGGAGGCTGAGGGGTGACCTTATAGAGGTTTACAAAATTATGAGAGGCATGGATAGGATAAATAGACAAAGTCCAGAATTAGAGGATATAGGTTTAGGGTGAAAGGGGAAAGATTTAAAAGACACCTAAGGGGCAAATTTTTCACGCAGAGGGTGGTACATGCATGGAATGAGCTGCCAGGAGATGCAGTGGAGGCTGGTACAATTGCAACATTTAAGAGGCATTTGGATGGGTATATGAATAGGAAGGGTTGGAGGGATATGGGCCGGGTGCTGGCAGGTGGGACTAGATTGGGTTGGGATACCTGGTCGGCATGGACAGATTGGACCGAAGGGTCTGTTTCCATGCTGTACATCTCTATGACTCTGTGACCTGAGACTGTTTTCCTTAGAAAGAGGAATGTTGAGAGACGACTTAATTGAGACATGTAAGATAATCAGACGGTTAGATATGGTGGGCAGTGAGAGCCTTTTTCCTTGGATGGTGATGCTAGCACGAAGAGACATAACTTTAAATTGAGTGGTGGTAGACTTGGTCAGATGTCAGAGGTAGTTCCTTTACTCAGATAGTAGTAGGGGCGTGGAACACATTGCCTGCAACAGGAGTAGATTCACCAACTTTAAGGGCATTTAAATGGACATTGGATAGGTATATGGATGAGAATGGAATAGAGTAGGTTAGACGGGCTTCAGATTGGATCCACAGGTGGACATAACATCGAGAGCCAAAGGGCCTGTACTGCGCTGTAATGTTCTATGTTCTATCATGAACTGATATATCTATACTGGAATTGATGAGGTAAAGTAGAATTTTCTCTTAGTGTTCTGTCACCACTGGCGCAGGCCCAGATTGGTAGATGTGCACTTTAGGATTCAGTCTGTAGTGGTGTTTCTGAGTCGCGCTTGGTGATGGACATTGAAACTCCCTCACCAGGGATCATTCCCTGTCCTTGCTGCCCTCAGTGCTGCTTTCGAGTTGCATTCAACATGGAAGAGCACCGAACTTGCACTCTTTGCATCAGATGTGGGTGATGTTGGCAAGGCCAGTGTCATTGACTGTACTGAACAAACGATTTGCTCGACCATTTCAAAGTCAACTACTTTCCACGTTACATGTAGACCAGACTAGGTGAGGGTGGCCGATTTCCTTCCCTAAGGGACACAATGAACCGGATGTGTTTTTACAACAACTGACGAAAATTTCATGGTCATGTCAAAAATCACATAACACCAGGTTATAGTCCAACAGGTTTAATTGGAAGCACTAGCTTTCGAAGCACTGCCCCTTCATCAGGTGGTAGTGGTGTTAGAATCCACAACCACCTGATGAAGAAGCGATGCTCCAAAAGCTAGTGTGCTTCCAATTAAACCTGTTGGACTATAACCTGGTGTTGTGTGATTTTTAACTTTGTACACCCCAGTCCAACACCAGCTTCTCCAAATCATGGTCATGTTAATAAGATTCCAGACTCAATCCATATTTATTAATTAATTCAATTGAAACTTCACCAGCTGCTGGGTTAGACGAGTGACTATTGCATTATTTTGAATTAATTTTAAATCTGGCACCATATGGGGAAGCACAAGTACAGAAAATCCTTAAAGAAATTTCTATAGCAAAGTCTTGAGCAAGTAATCAAGACCAACCTTTCACTGTAGAACTGAAGAAATGTTGCACTATCAGAGGGGCTACCTTTGAGTTGATGTATTAATTTGAGGCTCCATCTGGCCTGTTTGTTCCTATAGGAGATTCCACTATTTAAAGAGTACAAGAGAATTCTCCTGTTTCGAGAGCATTCATTGAGTTCTGAAGAAGGGTCACTGGAAGAAATATTAACTCTGCTGTCTCTCCATAGATGCTGCCAGACCTGTTGAGTTTTCTAGCAATTATTGTTTTTGTTCCTGTTGCATTTTAGAACCAACATCATTTTGCAACATAAAGGTGATACAATGCTATACAGAAACAGACTCTTCTACTCACCCCCCCCAAGTGTGAACCGATTCCTAATCCTTATTTAGACTCATGACTAACTGCCCATCTCCTGTTCAAGTGTCTAACCAGATACGCCTTAAATGTTGCTAATGTGCCTGCTTCCACTGCCTCCACTGGCAGTGTGTTCCAGGCTCCCACTACTCCACGAATGAAAAATTTTCCCTGCACCTCTCCCCTAAACCTTCCCCCTCCCACCTTGAACCTATGCCCTGTTGTCTCCCACCACTTACTTCATTGCTAGTTTCAGGGCATGAATTTGGCTGTCAGGTTTCCCACCTTATACTGCTCATTCCCAAAGTACTCCATTGGTTCTTAAGCATGTTGGTGCACCTTACAGTCATCAAAGGTGCTATATAAATGCAAGTATTTCCTCTCCGACTGCACGTATGCTAGTTTCATGATCAAAGCATTATTCATGGCTGTTCATCATTGGCTATTGCTTTTCAAATATGTTTGTTAAAAGGAATATTTCAGGTGCCATTAAGATAATGAATTAGCCATCAGTAAGGAACTAATAGGGTCAGTAATTGGAAGAAGAAATCTATCTCAGGTAGGCAGCCTATTTATTACCTGCAGTATACATATGAGATAGCTTTCATTTAGTTCTTTCAGACCCTCCGCATCAAGGCAAACACAGCCATAAAATACAGCAAAAAGCTGAAAGGTTGGCAGAGAATTCATCTAAACATTGTCATTGTTGACTGGTGTTTTACAGTGTCATCAGATACCACACTTGGCACAGTCCTCCTGTTACCCTGCACTCCTGTGGTGTGCCAGGCGATCTATCTGAGTATCGGGATAAGTCAAAGGAAGGTTTGCTTCATGCAAGTGAAACATTCTTGTGAAATGGGACTTTGACCAGGTAGTTCATGATCACTGTAGCACTGTTGAAAAATAGCAGGGGAGAATAGAGTAAATAGAGGGCTTACTATGGAGTAATTCCAGTTAATTTGTAAATAGATCTCAGCCTGTGTTATTAACGCTGGGACTTTGCTGTGGTTTGATTCAAACACAATTGACATTCCAGACTTGCTTTCGCTTTGTGTAAACATAATACTTCACCTCAGACAGAGGCAGTGAGTGATTTTGGAAACCAGATCAGAGTTAACCTGTTAGTGTTAATACAATTAATTGCTAGTAGCTGCAACTGTGCAGGTGCCTTTGCGTTGTCATGCCTGTAACAATGGACCTAGTGCATAAGCAAATGAAAGATTGTTGGAAAAGAGAGGCATTACGATTTTTGGGAGCTTTGACTAAATGTTGTCCCCATACAATGAGGCTAGAATGGAAGAAGGTAGATCTTTCTAAGGGTTGATTTGCCAAATGGAAAGGTCTGTTTGGGAGGACCCCATATCAGCTACATGGAGGTCTCAGTTAGCAACTGTGGAACCTGTTGAAGGATCCAAAAACCAACATAAACTACTCTATTGCCTCCACTTTAGCCAGACCACTAACTGAAATTGGTTACAGTGAGCACACCCCTCTCCTTAAACGGTGAGTGGAACCTTCACGTATGTTTGAGGACCCCCTGTCCTACAGTTTGAATATAGATACAGAGATAGGCAAACTGGTCACTCTGCTAAGACCTAGGCAAAGATTATTGGCAGGAATGGTTTGGCAAGTTATTCTGTATTATTTTCAAGAGGCTAACACCTCATTCACATTTTGCTGGAGGCTCTGAAACCTTACCCCATGTGTTTCAGATAGAAGTGGGAATGCAAATTGTTCCTGTCCATATCTTCATGGTCAGTTGAAGTAAAATTTCCAAGTTAGTACTAATCAGGGTTGAATTCTGTTTGGGACTATAGTCGGCAGGGACTGATTAGACTAAAGAGTCTGTTTCTGTGCTGTATGACTCTAATTACAGGCAATCTGTCCTCTCATTAGGCAACTTGAGTTGTGTTGAATCCAAAGGTTCAGAATCTTATAGTCAGTAAAAAAACTCATTATATCAGCCTTAAAATGCATCCCTTAGATCCCGAAATGAAAGAACCAACTCGTCCTTCCACTTATTGTTGCTAAAAGAACTGATTCCTCAACCTTTATTCTCACTCAAAGTCCAAATCACATCATAATAAATAGTCAGTCCACGAAGGGGAAAAAAAATCGTTGTCATTTCTCTTTTGTCACATGGTATTAATGCTGCACCTGAGAGTTTAAGTTCAAGACAGATTGAACAATGACATAGAACATAGAACATAGAACATAGAAAAATACAGCGCAGTACAGGCCCTTTGGCCCTCGATGTTGCGCCGATCCAAGCCCACTTAACCTACACTAGCCCACTATCCTCCATATGCCTATCCAATGCCTGTTTATATGCCCATAAAGAGGGAGAGTCCACCACTGCTACTGGCAGGGCATTCCATGAACTCACGACTCGCTGAGTAAAGAATCTACCCCTAACGTCTGTTCTATACCTACCACCCCTTAATTTAAAGCTATGCCCCCTCGTAATAGCTGACTCCTATCTAAACCCCTAATCATCTTGTACACCTCTATCAAGTCACCCCAAACCTTCTTTTCTCCAATGAAAACAGCCCCAAGTGCCTCAGCCTTTCATCATACGATCTTCCTACCATACCAGGCAACATCCTGGTAAACCTCCTCTGCACCCGTTCCAGTGCGTCCACATCCTTCCTATAGTATGGCGACCAAAACTGCACACAATACTCCAGATGAGGCCGCACCAGAGTCTTATACAACTGCAACATGACCTCAGGACTCCGGAACTCAATTCCTCCACCAGGAGGAGGCAAAATAAACACTAAACATGTTCCCATGTACCTGTTTCCCATGCCCTTCTTGATGGAAGTGGTCAGAGTTTGGAAGATACTGCTGAAGGATCTTTGGTTTCTACAGTGCAGCACACCCCTGCTGCTACTGGGTGTCGGTAGTGGAGGGAGTAGATGTTTGTGGTTGTGGTACCAATCAAGCGGGCTGCTTTGTCCTGGATGGTTCAAGCTTCTTGAGTGTTGTTAGAGCAGCACCCATCCATGCAAATGGTGAGTGTTCCATCACACTTCTGACTTGTATCTTCAGATGGACAGGCTCTGGGTCTGTCCGACTAGTAGGACAGAACATATCCGGGGGTGGTGATAGTGATGTCTGGGACATTGTCTGTAAAGTATGACTCTGTGAGTATAACTGGTCGTTTGACTAGTCTGTGAATCAGCTCTCCCAATTTTGCCACTAGCCCCCAAGTGTCAGTGAGGAGGACTTTGCAGGGTCAACAGTGCTGTTTGTACTGTTGTTGTTTCTGGTGCCTGGGTCAATGCCAGGTGGTCCATCTGGTTTTATTTCTTTATTGAGACTTCATAGTGATTGATACAACTAAGTAGCTGACTAGGCCATTTCAGAGGGCAGTTGAAAGTCAACCAAATTGCTGGAGACACATCTAAGCCAGACCAGGTGAGTCTGGCGGGTGTCCGTTCCTGAAGGATATTAGTAAACCAGATGGAGTTTTCCAACAACTGACAATGGTTGCATGGCCAGTAATAGATTCTTAATTCCAGTTATTTTTTATTGATTCAAATTCCACCATCTGCTGTGGTTGGATTCGGAACTTGGTTGTGAGAATATTAATGAGTTTCTGAATTAATATTCGAGCTGTCACTGGTTTCCCCCACTATCAACTTTCTGGGATTACTATTGATCAAAAACTGATCTGGACTAGCGATATAAATTCTGTGGCTACAAGATCAGGTTAAAGGCTAGGAATCCTGCAGGGAGTAATCCACACCCTGACTCTCTAAAACTTGACCACAATTCAGGAATGTGTTGGAATACTCCCCACATGACTGTATAAATGCAACTCCAATAACACTCAAGAAGCTCAGCACCATCCAGGACAAAGCAGCCCACTTGATTGACACCACATCCATAAACATCCACTCCCTCAATCACTGACACACAGTTGCAACAGAGTGTGTACCATCCAGAAGATGCTTTGCAGGATTTCAACAAGGCTCCTTCCACAGCATCTTCCAAACACATGACCACTACCATTTAGAAGGGCAGCACGTAAATAGGAACACCATGCTGACAACTTGCCCTCTAAGGCACTCACCATCTGGCTTGGAAATATATCGCCGTTCCTTCAACATCGCTGGGTCAAAACCCTGGAATTCCCCACTGGCACCATGTGTCTGCTGCAGCAAATGGACTGCAGCAGTACAAAAAGGCAGCTTACCACCTTCTCAAGGACATCCAGAGATGGGCAATAAATGCTGGTGCAGCTGGTGATGCTCATATTCTGTGTATTAATTAAAACTGTTCCTGAACTCTTTAATAAACATCCACCTTTAATCTACCTATGTTTGTATCTAAATGACTGTACTGTTGATGCCACGTGGTAAGCAGCTCTGTGACAAGATCCTAAGGTTGGTCCAGGGTCCTGAACCTTTAACAAAACCATTTCTGATAACATTACACCTTGCGATGGTACTGCAGGTCTTGAACGGGGTTAACTGTAGAAATAGTTGTCCAGCATTGAACCCGAATAAACTGCCCGTGTGTCCAAAGCATCCTTTTGAGCAGAGAAGCCCCATGAAGAATCCCAAACTGCACTGGGCTTGATGACCTTTAGAATACAGGCCACCATAAAAAACACAAATGGAAGAGGGATTTAATTGATGAGACTCTGAGAAACGTATTGGGCTTCCATCTGCAACAGTGCCAGTAAGGAGCAGAGAGATGAATCATTCTCCCAAACAGCTTTCTCTCTCCGTTTGCAGTTATATACCCTGTTGGTTTTGCCATCTATCTAACTGCCCTGGAGCAATCTGATGAATGACTGCAGCTCTGTGCTGGCTTTACCGCAGTTAAGTACCTGTCATTTAACGTTGCATTGCAAAGGCCTAGCTGATGCAGACTGCAGGTGAGGGTTAAGACGGAGCAGTTTATTTGTGAGCTAATTAAACACACTTCTGCAAAGGTATGTAGAATCCCAGGCAATCCATAATGTTCTTCAGTTCTTGTTGATTCGCCTTCCCTACAGCACGACAGTTCCCTGTAGTGAATTATATCTTTAACAGTGACTGGCTTGTGCAATTTGCTCAGAACAGTTTCTCTTACATGACACCAAGAGCCACAAAATAAAGGGATATCATGCCTGTGGCATTGCAGCCTGTGAAAGTATTTATTTTTTTCTGAAGGAAGATCTTTTCATAATTCAAATATGCTTCCCCTTTATTAACGCCAGGCACCAGTGCTTCAAGAAGGTGTAGCTGTTCTATTGCATCAGGCTAAAGATGCTGCTGTCACCTTCAACCTCAAGTGGTGCTGGCTGTGATATGGTGGGGACACTCACACCTCTGCTTCTGAAGGTCATGGGGCCATTTCCCACTCAAGCCCTCTAAGTGTGGGTTACGTCTCTCAGCGCAGTTTTGAGGGAGTGCAAAACAAAGAACTGGGAATCTGAAACAAAAATTGCTGGAGAAATTCAGCAGGTCTGGCAGCATCTGTGAAGAGAAGGCAGAGTTAATGTTTCGGGTCCAGTGACCCTTCGTTAGAAGCCAAACAGTAGGCTTAGTTTCGTCTGCAATCTAAGCTCTTCAGCATGTGCAGTTTCTGTTTAATTTTATGACTCTCTCTCGGTTGGGTAAGGAAGATCCTGCAGCACTGTTCACAGGGGACTAGAGTCTTCTTTTTAATTCATTTGTGGAATGTAGGCCTCGCTGCCTGTCCTTAATTGTCCTTGTGAAGGTGATGGTAAGCTGCCTTCTTGAAGCACTGCAGTCTACCTGCTGGGGGTTGATCCACAATGCCTGTATGGAGGGAACTCCAGGACTTTGACCCAGCAACAGTGAAGGAACAGCGATATAATTCCAAGTCAGGCTGGTGGGTGGTTTGGAGGGGAATGTGAAGTGGGGTGAGGTGTTCCCAAGTAACTGCTACTCTTGTCCTTCTAGATGGAAGTAGTTGTGGGTTTGGAAGGTGACGTCTGAGGATCTTTGGTGAATTTCTGCAGTGCATCTTGTAGATAGGACATCCTGCTGATGCTGAGCATGGTGGTGGAGGGAGTGGATATTTTAGATTAGACTTACAGTGTGGAAACAGGCCCTTCGGCCCAACAAGTCCACACCGACCCGCCGAAGCGAAACCCACCCATACTCCTACATTTACCCCTTTACCTAACACTACGGGCAATTTAGCATGGCCAATTCACCTGACCTGCACATCTTTGGACTGTGGGAGGAAACCGGAGCACCTGGAGGAAACCCACGCTGACACGGGGAGAACGTGCAAACTCCACACAGTCAGTCGCCTGAGTCGGGAATTGAACCCGGGTCTCTGGCGCTGTGAGGCAGCAGTGCTAACCACTGTGCCACCGTTGGATGTGGTGCCAATCAAGACACCATTATAAGCTGGGTGTGAACCTTAACTGTGGACAAAATGCTTGCGGCGTTGTACATTGCAAGAGTGATTATTGCAGTGTTTGGTTGAAGGAAATGATTTGCAATATCGATACTGGGAAAAACTCTATATTAATATCTTTCCTTCTGTATGTTTGTGACTTTGGGTTTTGAATTTCCCAGACTGCATCAATATTTCATACATTGATATAACTGACAATAGTAAATAGATGTCACTAAAATGGTATTCAGGGTTCAGTAGGAGGAAAAACATTTACAAGTCTGGATTGAATGATCTTCATAATTGAACACAGTGATTCCTTTTATGTTAAAGAAGGAATCCTGATAATTAAATCAAGAGAAGAAACCAATCCAATTCTGCCTGTTCATTAACTTGAATTGCTTGCTTTGTTTATATACGTCATGCATTATGAACGTCTTTGGTATATGGTGCGTGCTATCAGTTAGGTCAAATTGCCACTGCAAGCAACTTAGGTTATGGGTTCAAGCCACAGTCCCAAGACATGTGAGCACAAATACTCTGGCAAAGTATTGAGGCAGTGCTGCACTGTCAAAAGTGCAGTCTTTAAGACCAGAAAAAATAGAAACAGGAATAAGCTGTTCAGTATATCGGGCCTGCTCCATCAATCAATAGGGTCATTGCTGGTCTGACACTCCTCATGTCCACCCTCCTTGCTTTTCTCTAATTTGGAGGTGCCGACGTTGGACAGGGGTGGACAAAGTTAAAAGTCACACCAGACCATGTTATAGTCCAACAGGTTTATTTGGAAGCACTAGATTTCGGAGCGCTGCTCCTTCATCGGGTGGTTTCGTCACAATCACCTGATGAACGAACAGTGCTCCGAAAGCTAGTGCTTCTAAATAAACATGTTGGACTGTAACCTGGTGTTGTGTGATTTTTAACTCTGCCTTTCCCTGTAACCCTTGATTCCCTGACTAATCAAGAATCCACCCTGAAGAAGGGTTACACCCAAGACATCGACTTCTGGACCTCCTGAGGCTACCTGGTTTGCTGTGTTCTTCTAGCCTCTTCCAGCCTTTGGATTCCAGCATCTGCAGATTTTTTTGTCTCTAACCAAGAATCTATCCATCTCAGCCTTAAATATACAAATAGACTCTGTCCCCACAGCTCTCTGTGGTAAGGAGTTCCAAAGACATTTGGACAGAAGCAATTACTCCTCAGTGCAATGTTAAATTGTTATCCCTTGATTCTGAGAGTGGTCTTTGAGAGAAGCCATTAAACCAGCCCCTCCCCAGGTTGGCATAATAGATTCCGTGGTTACTTCTCAGAATTTCAGAGGAATTATCTCCAGCACCATGGCCAATATTTATCTGCCAGCCAACATGTGAAACACAATATCTAATCATTTATCTCACACTCTGTGTGGAAGAAGATAGCTGCATTTCACATGTTATACCAGAGATGAGACTTCAAAAGCACATCATTGACTATGAAACTCGTCAGATGATACTGAAGTTGTGAAAGACATGGCATTAATACAAGGCTTGTTTTTTTGTTGTTGTTTTTTTTTTAACTGTGATAATCTCCTGGAACTTGCCTGATTTCCAGTTCATCCAAATCAATGAATAAATTCAGGTAGTTCTCTAAAAGGCTGGTGGATCTGCTTTGTTAGATTACAGTCCAGGCAGCGAAGATGATAATCTCATTCAATGACTTTCAGCACCAGGGAATTTTTATCACTCACTGCAATATCTAGATTAAATTTTCAAACTTCTGACACAGAACAGTTTTCAGTGTTATCATTTTATCATGATCAGAGCAAAAAGATTTTCCACATTTTGTCCCACTAACAACCCTTCCCCTGCTATCCCCTGCATAGCATTCTCTTATTCAATAAGAGCAAAGCACCGCAAAACAACTGAATTGTTACTGGACTCAAATCATTAACTCTGTTTCTCTCTCCACTGATGCTGCCAGACATGCTGAGTTTCTCCAGCACTTTCTGCTTTTATATCGGAACTCGTTGTTTGAATTCAATGTTTTTAGGTCACAATTTCCTTCCATTTCATTTTATTTTTGTGAGCCTAGTTAATACGGTGGCTCAGTGGTTAGCCGTGCTGCCTTACAGCACCAGGGACCTGGGTTTGATTCCACCCTTGGGTGATTGTCTGTGTAGAGTTTGCACATTCACCCTGTGTCTGTGTGGGTTTCTCCCAGATGCTCTGGTTTCCTCCCACAGTCCAAAGATGTGGAGGTTAGGGTGGGTTGGCCATGAAAAATTGTCCCATAGTGTTCAGGGATGTGGAGGTTAGGGTGGGTTGGCCATGAAAAATTGTCCCATAGTGTTCAGGGATGTGGAGGTTAGGGTGGATTGGTCATGGGAAATTGTCCCATAGTGTTCAGGGATGTGCAGGTTAGGGTGGATTGGCCATGACAAATTGTCCCATAGTGTTCAGGGATGTGGAGGTTAGGGTGGATTGGCCATGGTAAATTGTCCCATAGTGTTCAGGGATGTGCAGGTTAGGGTGGATTGGCCATGGCAAATTGTCCCATAGTGTTCAGGGATGTGCAGGTTAGGGTGGATTGGCCATGGCAAATTGTCCCATAGTGTTCAGGGATGTGGAGGTTAGGGTGGATTGGCCGTGGAAAATTGTCCCATAGTGTTCAGGGATGTGGAGATTAGATGTGTTAGCCCTGGGAAATATGTGTTTATAGGCAAAGAGTGGGAGATGGGTTCGAGTGGGATGTTCTACGGAGGGTCGATGTAAACTCATTGGGCTGAAAGGCCTGTTTCTACATTGTAGCCATTCTATTCTATCTTCTTTTACTTGTAGCAAAGGAATGTAAGACTCAGGAGCTGGAATAGACCATTCACCCTCACAAACCTTCTCTGTCATTTAATGTGATCATGGCTGACCTTTTAGTTCAACATCATTTTCCTGAACAATCTTTGTATCCCTTGATGTTATTAACATGTAGAAATCCACCATTACAAATCAATTTCTTCCTTAATGCCTTTGGTTTGCATTTGGATGTCAAGCATTCATCTTTTCTTTACTTGCCCCATTATCACTCTTGTGGCTTAGCTCTGCTGCTCTCCACCCTATCACCAGTTTTTCTTTTTGTTCTGAAGAAGGGTCACTGATTTTGAAATGTTATCTATTTTCGCTACCAGACCTGCCGAGTATCTCCAGCAAGTTCTGTGTTTGTTTGTATCAGACTCATTTGAGTTTAGATTTAGTCTTGACATGTTAAGGTTGGGGTGAGAGATCTGGGTTAGAAACCTTTCGTTTTGCTGTTGATGGCATGTGATCTAGCTATACCCTAGGTTCTACTTTCCATCTTCCATCCCACCTATCCGCTCCACCCTCCTCTCCGACCTATCACCATTACCCCCACCTCCATCTACTTATCGCACTGTCAGCTACCTTTCCCCCAGCCCCACCCCCCTCCCATTTATCTCACCACCCCCTCGACTCACAGCCTCATTCCTGATGAAGGGTTTTTATCTGAAACATCAACTTACCCGCTCCTCGGATGCTGCCTGACCTGCTGAGCTTTTCCAGCACCGCACTCTCAACTCTAATCTCCAGCATCTGCAGTCCTCACTTTCGCTTCTTGGAAAATACTGCCTTCCTATTCACTCCATCGATGGTCTTCACAATCATTCACACACCTCCTTCAGGTCTCCTCTCAATCTTTATTGCTTTAAGGAAAACATCCCCAGTTTATCCAATCTTTCCTCATTGTTCAGACACTTCAGCCCAGGTAACATCCTGGTAAATCTCTCCTGCACTGTCACTCGTGCAAATACATCTTTCCTATTGTGTGGTGATCTGAACCGCACAGTTATGAGAAATTCAGAAGGAAGGTAAGAGCAAATTACATTGCTGTGGGCTGGAGAGACATCCAGCCCCACAGAAACAGACCCTTCAGTTCAACAGCTGAAAATGTGTTGCTGGTCAAAGCACAGCAGGCCAGGCAGCATCTCAGGAATAGGGAATTCGACGTTTCGAGCATAAGCCCTTCATCCTGATGAAGGGCTTATGCTCGAAACGTCGAATTCCCTATTCCTGAGATGCTGCCTGGCCTGCTGTGCTTTGACCAGCAACACATTTTCAGCTGTGATCTCCAGCATCTGCAGACCTCATTTTTTACCCTTCAGTTCAACAGACCCACACAGACAATATTCCCACACCAAACAAGTCCCATCCGCCTGCACTTGGCTCAAATCTCTCCAAACCTTTCCTAATGTACTTATCCTAATGTATTTGAAACGTTGCAACTGTACCTGTATCCACCAATTTTTCTGGCAGTTAATTCCTCACGAGCCACACTCTTTGTGTGAAAAGCTGCTCCTCATGTCCTTTTAAAATCTTTCTCCTCTCACTAGTTTTGAACTCCCTCACCCTAGGGAAAAGACCCTTGTCATTCGACTTATGTATATGCCTCATGATTGTATAAACCGCAATAAGGTCACCCCTCAATGCTCCAGTGAAAGAAGTCCCAGTATTCCTGGTCTATTTTTATATCTCAAAACCTTCCATTCCCAGCAAAATCTGGTAAATCCTTTTCTGAATCCTCTCCAATTTAACAATATCCTTCCTCTCACCAGGTGACCTGAACTACACAGAGTACTCCAGGAGAGGACTCTTCAATGTCCTGTATTACCTCAATATGATGTCCTGTACTCAAAGGTCTGAGCAATGAAGGCTGGCGTCAAATGGCATATTTCCTTCCCAAAGGCCATTAGAGACCCAAATGGGTTTTTATGTTCAGCTAGCTTTCATTCTGGATTTTTCATTTAATTAAAGTTTCATCGTCTGCAACACTGGGATTTGAACGAATGTCCCCAGAGCATTAGAAGTCAGCGTTCCAGATTACTAGTCTAGTGACATTACCATTAGCCCACTGCCTTCCCTTAAAATGATAAATTGAGGTCCTATAAACCTACTCAGGTGCATGTAAAGGATCCTGAGGCACTGCTTTGATGTAGAAGTTATTCCTGGAAAAATAAACTGAAGAACTGCGGATGCTGGAAATCTGAGGGAACAAGGGTCACTGGACCCGAAATATTAACTCCACCTCCTCTCTGCAGATGCTGCCAGACCCGCTGAGTTTCTCCAGCAATTTCTGCTTTTGTTTGAGTCATTCCTGGTGTACTGGTCAATTTGTATCCCTCAGTCATCATCCGTAAAACAGATTATCTGACAACCCAACAATGTGCAGGTTAGGTAGACTGGCTATGCTAAATTTCCCATAGGGTCCAGGGATGAGCAAGCTAGGTGGATTAGCCATGGGAAATGCAGTGTTACAAGGACATACTCTTTGGAGGGTCAGTGTGGACTCGATGGGCTGAATGGCCTGCTTCTATGATCGTCGCATTGTTGTTTGTGGGAGCTTGCTGTGTGCAAATTGCCTGCTACATTTCCAACGCTACAACATAAACTCCACAGTCAGTGGCTGTAAGGCACTTTGAGGTAGTGGATGTCTGTGAAAAGCACTATGTAAATGCTCTAGTTACCTTCTTAGTGCTTCCCTTTTCATTTCAGACGTAGTTTAAAATCACTTGGCACAGCCTTTCAAAAGCCTCGTTTGTATGCGGTTTATCATGCAAAAGAAATTCTTGTTCTGCGATGTGGGAAATGGTCTCAAAGCTAAAAATCGAGTACCCTGGACAATGGAGAGCTATCCTGAGGCAAGGTCCATTGAACACGCTGTGAATTATAATCTGCACTTCCCAATCACTTGCCTTTTCACCTCTTGCAAGAGGCAGTGAGCGTTTGTGCATGTGTTTCTCACCAGCTCAATCAACGTAATTTTATAAAGAAAACCCATTGCTTTCAGGCGACTGGATTCCTAAATAACTGAAAGGCATCTTTCACCATTCCCTCTGTGTGCTTTGAAAAGGCAGCCATTTCGATCCTCCTCTTCCATCACTTCATCCTTTCTTGTAAAAATAAATAAAATTTTATTTTCCTTTTCTTTTTAACTACTCGCCACTTTCATTCCCCCCTCCACACTCACTGGGGGAGGGGCAGGAGTGATGCTTTGATCCAAAGACAGATTGCTTGATTAACATTTTAAAATAAAGGCTCCCAGAGTGTAAGTGATTTGTGTGGGGGTGGTTTGAGGTTAAACTGTATGGAAAAATAGGCTCTTGTTACAAAGCTGTTGATTACTGCTGTGAAATTCTATTCAGCTGTGTGTGTGAGAGAGGGGCGCTTTCCAATGAAATGTACAGAATGGAATTGTCTGCCTGTGGTACTGGCAGTTTGAGATTTTCCTGTAACCAAGTTACGGCAGAAGGATGTCAAGACCCCCCGCACAACAAAGATTTAAAGATTACTGAGTACACTCTCCAATCCCTTTTCTTAAAGTGGATTTAACTTATCTTTATCACATGTGTCATTAAATACGGTATCTGGGGTCCCTTAAAATCTGATATTCCCACTCTGAGCATTTTAATTGAAAAACAGATTTAAAGTATGGTGGCGTGGTGGCTCAGTGGTTAGCATTGCTGCCTCATCACCATGGGCCTGGGTTCAATTCCACCTTCAGGTGACTGTGTGGAGTTTGCACATACTCCCAACGTCTGAGTTCCCTCCTGGTGCTCTGGTTTCCTCCTACAGTCTAAAGATGTACAGGTTAGATGGACAGGCCATACTAAATAGCCCACAGTATGTAGGGATGTGCAGGTTAGGAGGATTAAGGAAATGCAGGGACAGGGTAGGGAGATGGCATGCCATTTGGAGAGTTGGCATGGATTTGATGGGCTAAATGGCCTGCTTCCATGCTGTGGGGATTCTATTATTCTAGAAGTCCATGGTGGGGGGAGGTAGTTAGCGTAGACTAAAACATTACCTCTGTCCCTATGGTACCACTTCCTTATCCTTGTTGAGGAGAAATGGGTTCCCTCAGTGGGTCATGAATCTGCGGAATTCACAAACCCAGAGTGTGGGTGGATGCTCAAGGGGGATGGACGAGAAAGGTGGAGTTGAGACCAAGAGAAGATCAGCCATGGTTGTGTTGAATGGTGGAGTAATCCTGAGGAGCTGAATGGTTCTGGTTCTTATGTTTGAAAGAAGGTCACGCCTTTGTTAACTGCTAATTCCTAATATCCTACTTTCTAAGCATCTAGTTTGCTCATCATTTGCAAACGTTGCCACAATAGTGGCATAGAATCTGTCATTTTTCACCTGTTGACTGTGGCTTAGTTGTTAGAGGTGAAAGGTGTTGTCAGAACATTGTGAGTCTAGCTTCCATTCGAAGGTGTTGAGCGCACAATCTGTAACTGGGAAAGGGAGCGCCACACTGTTGGAGATGCTGCAATTCAGGAGCAATTTGATACCCAGTGTCTTCCCTTGTGGGTAAATGGTTCCTCTGTGCAATTGGAAGAACAGTGTGTTCTCTGGTTTGTATTAATTCCTAAAACTGACTGGCTACTTCTGTTGTTTAGGGGCACCTTCTGGTGTTTGAGGATTCCAACACCTCGCCACCTTACCATGCAATAGTGTAAGGCTATAAAACCAGCCTCTTCACCTTCTCTCTCCTCACTGTCCAAAGCCCCAAGCACAGTTTTTGAGGAGAGGCAGCAATCCACACGTACTTCCTTCCCCAAATTTTGGATTCAGCGCTCACAATGCAGCGTGCTGTCCACCGGGGAAACCAAACACAGACTGGGAGACCACCCCTTCACCCAGTCAGGGTGACCCCAAACATCTATTGTTGGCGGTTTTAAATGATCACCTTGCTTCCGCCCTGACATTTATTTTCTCAGCCTGCCACAGTGTTCCACAGAAGCACAATGCAAGCCCAAGAGACAGCACCTCATTTTCCATTGGATCACTTCATAGCTTCCTGCTGGCTTCGCTGAGTTCAATAACTTCAGAACACCAACTCTGTCCTCCATTTTGATTTTGATTTTATTTTGCTTTCGGGATAGTCTTCATCTTGTTGATTATGGTTTTCCTTCTGATCAGAGCTGATCATTATTCTGCCACTCACACTCACTCTGGACAAACACTTGGATTCTGTTTTGCAACCACTGCCAATCCTTTTGTCTTTTGTTCTCTGACATTTTAGTCACTTAGTTTCATCTGCTGTCTATCCTGTCCCACACCTTTTCTTTTGTTGTTCCTCCTTCTGCTTTTCAGCAACGTAAAACCCAACAAAAACAACATCACATTTTGTGATGCGGTGGCATGGTGGCTCAGTGGCTAGTACTGCGGCCTCACAGTCCCAGGTTCAGTTCCTGCCTTGAGCAACTGTCCGTGTGGAGTTTGCATATTTTCCGTGTGTCTGCGTGGGTTTTCTTCGGGTGCTCCGTTTTCTTCCCATGTTCCGAAGACGTGCAGGTCAGGTGAATTGGCCATGCTTAATTGTCCATAGCCTTTTGGTGCATTAGTCGGAGGGTCGGTGTGGACTAGTTGGGCTGAAGGGCCACACTGTAGTGAATCTAATCTTTGAATTTTCTACTGTCTGAAGAAACACATTTGACACAAAATGTTAGCCCATTTCCTACATCACTGCTGCCAGATTGGCATGGTGTCTTAGTGATTAGCACTGCTGCCTCACAGCACCAGGGACCCAGGCTTGATTGCATCCTTGGGCAACTATCTGTGTCGAGTTTGCACATTCTCCCCATACCTGCATGGGTTACCTCTGGGTCCTCCCATAGTCTGACAATGTGCAGGTTAGGTGTTGTTGTAAATTGCCTGCAGTGCCCTGGTATGTGCAGGTTGGATGGATTAGCCATGAAATGCAGGATTACAGAGATAGGGTGAGTCTGGGTGGGATACCCTTCAGGGTCAGTGTGGACTTGCTGGGCTGAATGGCCTGTTTCCACACTTGTTGGAATTCTATGACTGATTAATGCCTTTTCTTTAAGTTTATCACAATCTTTTGAAGTACATTTTTAAAGATGTTGTACTGGTATGTAACTTTGCCATACTAGGAAGACTTGATATCCAATTAATTTACAGACTGAGGACGACTGGTAAACAAAGTAACAAACAGATGGGGAATCAGCTTTTACAAAGTGAGTGTTTAGGATCTGGATTGAGAGGTTGGTAAATGAAAATCTGAAGAAGGGCTCATGCCCGAAACGTCGACTCTCCTGCTCCTTGGATGCTGCCTGACCTGCTGAGCTTTTCCAGCAACACGTTTTCAGAAATGAAAATCTAATCATGGCTTACAAAGGGAATTGGACAATAACATTAACAAAATAGTTGGGGAACAGTACTGGCTGAATTGCTTCTTCAGAGAGCCAACACATGCACGGTGGGCCAAATGGCCTTCTTCGGTGCTATAATCATTCTACAATTATAGGAATCTCCCATTTAAGATGAAGAGGAGGAAAAATTGAATCTAATTATGGCGGAGTTAGCTATATTTCTGATCAACATGTAAGTCAAGGGGTATGGAGGGCACTGACCAAAAACATGGAGTTGAGACCACAATCAGATCTTCCATGATCTTCCTGGATTGAAGAGGAGGCTCAGAGGACCTACTCCTGCTCTTAGTTATTGCCTTCTTCAGTTGTATGAATTACTCTCATAATATAGACACTACTCTTATGTAGATAGATGTGATAGGCAATTCTGAACACAGCAAAATGAGGCCAATGACCATTTGCTTGTTGAAGATACTTGCCAAGATTCCTATTGGGCAGAAGACATTTCTCTGAACAGGGAAGTCAGCCTCATCCTAATAGTTTGACCCACTGGTATCTCCAACACTCCCTCAATACTGTACCTAATCACCAATGAGATTGTACACTCAAATCTCTGGAGTGGGACTTGAACTGGCAACCTTCTGACTCAGACGCGAATGCAGTCAGCTAATGCCAAGCTGCCACTTGAATAGTTTACAGTGGAAATTAAACCCCTCAAACAATGTTAATGAATAATAATTGCTTTTTGGATTATTCCGTTTATATTTCTGGCTGCAGGAGTGACTGAATGTTGTGTACGAGGGAGTTGAATTAACACATGCACAATTGAAATGACACTATTGCTGAAGCACCCTGGATTAATGATCTCTACTGATGCTAATTTGGTTCCCGCATGCTGTCAAGCTCAGTAAGTGCTTTTTCTCCCCCTCTAACTATCTTCTCAATGCCAATACAATATTTCCAGGTTGAAAGAGGTGGCAAATGGTCTACTCTCAGGCTTGAGGTCTCTTACATGTACCCCACAACTATCACATCTACTGGGTAAGTGACAGCATACAATTAAAAAGAGTGAAACAGAGCATAGACCTCTTTTGAATGAGAGGAACTCTGCATATTATATTGCGATGCTACAAATGTGAATAAAATGAGGGGAGTTCTCATTCTGATTGAGCTTGTTGTAAATAAAGCTCTGCCTGGAGATGGACTTCCTGATCAATGTCCTTCCTTAAACTAACATTGTGGTTTTTTTTAGATTAGATTTCCTACAGTATGGAAACAGGCCTTTCAGACCAACACTGACCCTCCAAAGAGTAACCCATTCCCCTCTCCTATATTTACCCCTGACTAATGCATCTTACACTATGGGCAATTTAGCATGGCCAATTCACCTAACCCAAACTTCTTTGGATTGTGGGAGGAAACCAGAGCACTCGGAGGAAGACCATGCAGATACGGGGAGAATGTGCAAACTCCACACAGTCACCCAAAGCTGGAATCGTACCTGGGTCCCTGACGCTGTGAGGCAGCAGTGCTAACCACTGAGCCACCCTGCACCCTCCAGCCCTTTCAGATAGTTGCATGAAAACATGACACATGAAGTCCCAGTTTAAACATGCCACTTTGCCTTCAGTTGAGCTCTAAGTGTAATGGATTTGCGATACAGGTGTCTCCCTGTATACGCAGGTGATACGTTCCAAGACCGAAACCACAGATAGGACTGAACCCTGTCATTTAAATGGCAAACTTACTTATCACCCTGGCAGCCCCCCCGGAATTATTTCTGGAATGTTCCATGTAATATTTTCGGGCCACGGTAACTGCGGATAACTGAAACCGCGGAAACCAATTCTGCGGATATGGTGGTTCTACTGTAATATGTTCAGTCAGTCAGTTGTGTATGTTATGTACAGGAATATTAATAGGTAGAGTACTCAAATTATATATAAGATGTCAGAGCAGTGCAAATAGTAATTGTTGTTAATAAACTTCAAGACACCTGTCTTAACAAGAGTCTAGTCTTTCTGTTGTTAGTGTCACTGGAAATTAGAATTACAGAGGAACCTCGATTATCTGAAGGACACGGACAGGGAGTATTTCATTCAGTTAATCAAATGCCTGGTACTCAAACGCTGGATAACATAGTTAGCCAAGCATTGGGACCTTGCGGTTTTTTTACAGGTAA
Source organism: Hemiscyllium ocellatum (assembly GCF_020745735.1). Taxonomy (NCBI): domain Eukaryota; kingdom Metazoa; phylum Chordata; class Chondrichthyes; order Orectolobiformes; family Hemiscylliidae; genus Hemiscyllium; species Hemiscyllium ocellatum. The sequence continues at coordinate 9,790,636 of NC_083426.1, read as the reverse complement.
TCTGTAATTCGGTTAATTGAATGCTGGATAATTGAGGTTCCTCTGTAGATGTTATTGTCACATGTGCTTAAGTATAGGTATACATAACTACAGTGAAAAATATACAAAGTCCCCATTCCCTGATGCTATCTTGGTTATAAAACAAGAATCTCAAAAAAAAAGCAGAAATAAAAGAAAAGCAAAAAATAGATAAAAGCACAGATCTCAAAGTTTAAGTCTTTATTCTAATATATGGTGTACCACTCAGGCCACGTTGGACTGGAAGTGGTGTTTGATCCAATAGTCCATGTCAACCAATATCAACAAAACATCTGGCCATTTAATGCATTGCTGTTTGTGGGATCCTGCTGTGCAGGAATTTATCTTATCACACAGCTAAACTTTGCAATCCGTACAACAGCAGTGCGCAAGGTTTTGGTTGAGAAGTTAAGTTGTTTGACCTCTTGGGTGCGTGTAAAAACCCATAGCCACAATGTCTTGAAGAACAGAGGGGGAGTTATCCCTGGGTTCCTAGTCACTAATAATCCAACAGACCATTACAGAGAACCAGAACAGGCCTGATGGGTCAAATGGCCTCCTTCTGTGCTGTAACTGGTCTTTGTTTCTCATTGAAGATGGAGAAGTGTGATTGGAAATGGGGTTGGAGATAGTGGGAAGAATCTCCCAATCTTTCCCAGGTATGAAGGAAATGTCAGAGCGTTAAGGAATGGCAAATGTGACTCCCTGTTTAAAGATGGGGTATTAAGGAAAAATCTTCTCATTATTGGCCAATTAGTTCAATATTAGAATGGGTCGTTATTGAGAAGCAATAATCAGACAAACAATGAATAGGAACTTGGAGACATTTAAGTTAATTAAGGAAAGTCAGTACAGATTTATAAAAGTTAGATACTATTTGACTCATTTAATTGACAATTTTGATAAAGTAACAGAGAATGAAGTACTTTTTAGTGCAATGAATGGTAATGACCTGGAACTTGCTAGCTACAAAGAGCTGCAGGGAGAGATTGAGGGACTGGGCCTGACTGGATTGCTCTCCTGAGAGCCAGTACATATTTGACGGACTCTTTTTAGCTTCAGCTATAGTTTTATCAAAACCTCGCCACTTTAATATTCCATTCCCTTTGAAATAAATGAAATGAAGACAACAACAGCCACTTGCTTTCTCAAAGCACCTTTAATGCCACCATCTCCCCACAATTCATTCCAGTGTTTAGCCTTGGCTTGTGTCATATTTGCATTTATTCTTAGTTACTTTTGTTCTGTCAGACTTTGCTTGTATGACCAATTTTTGCGTCAGTTCACTGCCTTGTGCTCAATGGGGTTTGTAATCTGCCAAGCTGCCCATTACCACTTTTGGTTTTGTTCTTCAATTTCTCCTGTCTAGTGGGCACAATTCATGCTGGCTACAGTAAAACAGCCAACGACAACTCATTGGCACCTCATTCAATACACTCTTCTTTACATCTGATCCTACAGAGTGAGTGTGGCTGATATTATTCAAACTTGCCAGCTCTCATTGGCTCAGAGGAAAACATCGTTCAGCCGGGTCTGACTATCAGATATATTTCGTTTCTATGAATTTCAATACGTAGCTCTTCCAGCACATCATGAGCAAAAGACAAGATTACCCCGCATTGTGCAATTTTAACACTATCAAGTCATATTGGAAGCCATCATTACAAAACTCACAAGCTTGAGCTGGACAACTTTTTTCCCCAATAATGGTAGGCCTTCGAAAAAGGATAGTTAATGATACATCAGGGAACTCTATTGGAAAAGAGCTGGTCGATTATTCTAGTACAAGATAGATTGAGTGTTATGGGGATGAGTATAGACAGAGATGATCTAATACTGTGTAGATCACAATGGACTCAGTCCTACTGGGACCATGGAAATGTAATTTGTGGAATGGACTGGTCAGGGTTGAATGATGTCCTGGAGTTCAACATTCAATCACATCTATGGACTGAGAGCACATTGCACAGCATTTCTGCCTTTGGAAGTTATGGCTGGGAAATTAAATAAACCAGCAAAAATCTATAGCAATGCCCATGGTATCTGCTTTGTTGGACACATAGAATTTGCAGCGAAGAAGCAGTTCATTTCGCCCAATCGGTCTTTGCAAGTGTTGGAAGCGTATATATATTTAATATTATATATATAAATGCTTCCAACTTACACTTAAATGCAACTATACTTTTCTCCTCAACTTTGGTTGTGAATTTCACGTTCACATTATTTTCTGGGTAAGATAATCCTAAATGGATTTATTTTGTGACTATTTTATGTTTAAGGATCTAATTTTGAACTCACTTGCAGGCACAAATATCTTCTATATATCTACCCTACACTTTAATAATCTTAAACACCTCTGTAAGGACAGACTCCCCCACTCCTCCCGCAGAACTTTGGGTTGAGAGAAACTGCAATGTGGTCATTTTGCACCTCTGCTTCCACAGACCCATCACTGCACATACATCCATTTATAACTGCACAGGTGTAAGGATCATACATGAAGGAAACACAGTCCCTAAGCCTTGGTCATGAAGTTCCTGTTCGACCTCAGCATTTCCCCCAGCTTTAGTGGACGGGACCTGGGGACAACCAGAACAAAGGTCTGTGAAAGCATTCTGCATTGACCGCCCCCCCCCCTCCCCTCCCCAGAACAGGTAAATGTTCTGCCTCACTGGTGTGATATGCTGGAAATCAATCCTCATTATTCCCAACGTCAGTAAGTCAACATTTCCTGGTGAATGGCTTATGCTGAAATGTTGACTCTCCTGCTCCTTGGATGCTGCCTGAATGGCTGTGCTTTTCCAGCACCACACTTTTTGACTCTGGTCACCAGCATCTACAGTTCTCGCTTTCTCCAAGTTAGCAATTTTAACTTGCTAACTAAAGTTAGCAAATCCATGAAAGCACACAAAATTCTTCAATTTACCAACCTTTTGGACCCAGTTTTAAAGTAGAAGGCAGCAGGTTTAGAGGGGATTTGAGGAAAGGTTTTCTCACCCAGGGAGTGGTGGGGATCTGGAATGCATTGCCTCAGAAGGGGGTGGGGGTGTGGTTGGGGGTAAGGAGGGGGGTAGGGAGATTGTTGAGACAGAAACTGCTTAACCTTTAAAAAGTGTCATAACATTCAAGGCTATGGGCCTAGTGTGGGAAAGTGCAGCTAGTGTAGGTGACAGTATATTTTTCGTGGTCCAGACTTGATGAACCAAAGCGTCTTTCCTATACTGTATGATCCTATGACAGAAAGCATGGGTCATATTTCTGTACTTAGCAAGGATTGCTAGTCATTAGAAATAAATAGAATCCGTCTAAACATAAACATTTATGAACCACTGACATAGCTCTACTAGTTAAAACTAACCACCATAATACACGCCCTGCACATACATGCAGATCAACACAAAAAAAAGGGTGCTAGGGATGGAGGGAGAGAGTGTGAAGTCAGTTCAATGACTCCTACCACAGGATTGGTTGAGATTTTTGATTTAAAAGGATTTTTTTTTCTCAATCTTGCTTCTCCAGGTGCTTCTACTAGTTTGCAGGAAATACAGTACACATTTATATAGGCTTTAAAGTCTTTAAAGATCACTGGACTCAGACTGTTTTCTTTTTAGCTGGCAAATGGGACTAAATTAATGTAGAATATCTGGCCGGCATGGACAAGTTTAGCTAAAGAGTCTGTTTCTGTGCTCTACATCTCAAGGACTTATGCTGCTGAGTTTCTCCAGCATAATTTTGTTGATGAAGTCTCTGATATAGGACATAGCTTGCAGCAACTATGTGCCTTTACTGTACAGATCAGGACAGCTCCTTCGTTTTTGGAGGTCCGATGGCTTCAGACTAATCATTCACACCAACAAGCTGTTCAGCTACCTGGGAGAGAATCACATTGTTATTGGCAGGTAGAAGTCCTTTGTCATCGACAACCAGTCACTATGCCACAGACCAATCAGTTCCTTGTTGCTGACCGAATCTTATCTTGACACACTCCTTGGTTGCAGTTCAGCTGCAACTAAATTTCCCCCATTGCTTGAACAAATAGAAGTGTAAATAGCATTTACAATTAGTGCTGGTAACTAACTTTGAAATTGCTGTCTATATGTGTATGTAGAGGGAGTATTAGAAAGGTGTTAGAGTTTTAACTGGCCGGAATCCTTTGTACAATCCTTGATTTTTTAAACAGAACTTTTCTTATTTCAGTACATAAACAAAAATACAGAAAAATTAAAAAGGTACACTCTTTACAAAGAAATAAATTACTCTGCCAGATCACAATTATCTCTTTCCCGTGTTAGTGCCTGTGCAGCAAGTTTTCAATGTATGGCTGGTCTTAAACCCAAAGGAGGGCTAATGGGATCCAAAAGTAAAACCGAAGATTGTCCATCTTGGATATATTAAAATGGAGCTCCAGTATAACTCATTTCTTTAAACATAAGAGCATAAGAACTAGGGGCAGGAGTAGGCCAACTGGCCCATTAAGCCTGCTTCACCATTCAATGTGATCAAGGCTTACCTTTTCATGGACTCTGCTCCACTTACCTGACTTACATTATTACTAGTTTTTCATTCTGTGGTGCACTAACTAGGCTTGCATTGTTTGGAGTATACAACTTGGAATAATGATCTGACTGAGATGATTAAAAGAGTCAATGTATCTAGAGAAAAACTCTCCCTTTTGGTGCATGGGACCAGTGAGAAAACCTGAAGGATACAGCAAGACCATTCAAAGGGGACTGTCAAAGATTCGAGGAAGTCTTTCTGTTAATCTGTTTCTGCATAAAAATCACTGGCCAAAACAAAAATCACGTTCCAAAGAAAAACACAAATGCTAAGGTGCAGGATGGTTTCCAAGGCTTTGGGAAGTTAGGTCAGCCACTCCCACAATACCAGAATCTTGGGTCTGGTGTTCTAACAGGTTAGGCTTGAAACCTAGAGGTAGGCTCCCCAGGGTTAGGTCAGGACATCTCTCTCACTCCGAAGCCAAAAGCAAACAGTGACTTGCATTTGCATAGCACCTGTAAGGTAACAAAAGGTGGTAAAATCCCCCAAGTAGCTTCACAGGAATGTCTTTACACAAAATGAGCCACATCGTGAAATATTACCGCAAGGTAAATTCACTGAACTGGCAATCCAAAGGGAATAGGGATATCCAGAATCCCAATATGACAGCTGGTGGAGTTTAAATTTAACTTAAGTTAAATTAATCTGGAATGGTGGCTATAAAATCATCAATGATAATTGTGTAAACCCACCTGGTTCATTAAGAAAATTTGGAATTAAGAATCTGCAGATCACCATTGCTGATTGTTGGAAAAACCCATTTGGGTCACTAATGCCCTTCAGGAAAGGATATCTGCCACCCACACCCGGTCTGGCCTACAAGTGACTCCAGACCCACAGCAATGTGTTGACTCTTGATTGCCAGCAAGCCATTCAATTCAAAGGCAGTTAATTAAATGCTGGCAGCCAGCAATGCCCATGTCCAACAAGTGAATACAAAAAACTATATCCTTTAGGGAAGGAAATCTGCCACTCTTAGTTGGTCTGAGCTACATGTGACTCCAGACCCACAGCAATGTGGTTGACTCTTAACTGCTCTTTGAAATGGACCTAAAGGCCATTAAAGAGAAAAATCAAGTTAAGTCAGTTATCCAAAATCTTAGTTAAAGAGGATTTTAAATATTGTATTAAAAGAAGGGAATGGGGTAGAGAAGCAATTCCAGGTCTTAATGTCGAGGCAACTGAAGGTGAGGCTGCTGAATGGTGGAATAATTAAAACTGGGAACGCTCAAGAAGCCAGAATGAGAGGGGGGATAGGGATTTGGGAGGAGTTTGGGGCTGGACGAGATTATAGTGACGGGAAGGTTGGGAGGCCATGGATGGAGTTGATCACAGAGGCAAGTGAAAATCCACATTACCCTTCCCTCAAACAGCTGCTGCGGCTGGGGGCTATTTGAAGATATCAAAAGGAAGATCATTGAGTCTTTCTGTGTGAGGAATTTAGGGGATGAGGGGCCAAAGAGGATGAAAGAACATGATTAGTCTTGATTTAACTGAATGATGGGATAAGCTCAAGGGGCGTACTCCTGCCCATACAGCATTGAACCTGAGGCTAAAAATAAGGAAAGAGTCGGGGGATCATTTTGAAGGGCAGCTGAGATTCTCAACTCACTGAAAAAGTGTCCCAGTCAAGACAGGAGAGGAGTTGGTGTGAAAAACATAGGCTGGTAAGTCTTCTAGCTGTGTTTACTCTGAAAGGATGTAAGAGTTTGGAGCACCACTTTCATGTTAACCATAGATCTATGGGTAGTTCCGTTTTCATAGTCTTGGAACAGTTATGGGACAAACAAATGCCACTTGGGCTGTCATGTCTGTGCTAGGTCTTGCAAGTGCATTTTATTGTATTCCATTCCTCTGCCTTTCCTCACGGCCCTGCCGTTTTTATTCTTTAGATAATTATCCACATCCTGTTTTTAGATGCACCGATTGAGTCTGCCTCCCATCACATTCTCAGGCAATTCCTAACCAACTGCTGTGTAGAGAGGCTTTTGCACATGTTGCCTTTACTTCCTGTGCCAAACACCTCTTTTATCCTCATATCCGTCCACAGAGTGAAGTGGAATGGTTTTCCGATCTACTTTGTCTGTCCCCTTGTGGTTGTTGAGCACCACGATAAAATCTCCCTTTTCCCAGTTTGAAAAGTCCCAGCTACTCAAGTCTCTGAGACATTATACTGTAGACAGTGCCTTAGTGGATACATCAATGTGACGATATCACCCCCTGTCTCTCACACATCAAATGCTGCGATCCATGTAATGGCAATGTCAGGGCTGTCCTCGTTTGGGATGTTCAAGTTAACCCTCAAGAAGTTTAAGGGGTAATCTGGTTGAAGTCTTCAAGATATTAACAGGAAAAGATAGGGGAGATAAAGATAAACTATTTCCACTTGTTGGAGATTCTAGAGTTAGGGGTCATAGTCTGAGAATTAGGACCAGATAGTTCAGGAAAGATATTAGGAAGCAGTTCTATCCACAAAGGGTAGATGTTTGGAACACTTCAACAAACAGTAATGGATGCTGGATCAGTTGTTAGTTTTAAATCTAAAAGCGATAAATTTTTGTTTAGCAGAGATACCAAGGGATATGGGCTAAAGGCAGTTATGATGTTAGGCCACAGATAAGCCATGACCTCATTAAATGGCGGAGCGGGCTTGAGGGGCTGAATGGTCTACTCTTGTTCCTATGTTCCTCATCTGTCATCTTATTTCAGAGGACAGTGGTGAATTGTACTCGAAACATGATCAATACTTGCCTCTCAATCATGTCAGAAACATACATTGTCTTGTCATCAGTCGCTTATGGGATCTTACTGTGTGAAATGTGGCTGCTTCATTTCCGACAAAACATCAGTGACTCCACTTCAAAAACTACTTCACTGGGGCTGGAATGAGAGGAACTTGTGGTGGTGAATAGTGCTGGGCAAATGCAAGCCTTTCTGAATCTTACTAGAACATGTTAGTTCGCTCAATGGTTTATTGGCGTGGTACGTCTGTTTAAAAAAAACCTTTCAGATAACCAGCTGAAGGAGAAACAGATTTAATTTCACATGGACTTTTATCTAAAAATGAGTTAGTACCAGTGAACTGTAAAGATTTGTCTCTCTGCAACTTGATGCAGCAGAGTTGGAATAGTCAAATAACCACAGCTAATTGTTCATTATCTGCATTCATGGGTCTGTGAATCAGGTACTGAACTCTGTCTCTTTGATTTCCCACAGCCTTCATAGCCTTGTAAACACTGAAGAACATGCTGGCCTGATGCCTCCCCATTCAAATCCCCTTCTTTCCAACACTGCACCAGCCATTCACATTTTCTCTAAGCCAAATGGGTTCTTGGTTACACGGTACAGAGACCCTCCCTCACACAGGATTTCTAATGCCATGCACATCTGGATAACTTGTACTTTTTCAGTGCATCTTCCTAGTTTTTTCCCCCCACTGTTCCCATTTACTTTGCATTCCACTTGCGTGCCACAATTCTATCCCTTCCTTGTTCTCCTATCCTTGGAGTATCTGCACACCAGTGCCTTAAAAAAGGACTTTAATGTTGGACTTTTTAACTTATTTCTCAATTTTTCTACTTTTATACTGAGAAGACTATAGTGCAGAACTCTTTAACTTCTTTATTTTTCTATGTCTGTAAATAAGATTTTGTAATGAGGTACTTTGTACCTAAGATGGCATCATGTGTGACAACATTGTCCACCTTTCACTTTATCTCTGTATCCTGTACTGAAAATGTGTTGCTGGAAAGGCGCAGCAGGTCAGGCAGCATCCAAAGAGCAGGAGAATCGATGTTTTGGGCATGAGCCCTTCTTCTGCTGCGCTTTTCCAGCAACACATTTTCAGCTCTGATCTCCAGCATCTGCAGTCCTCCACTTTCTCCTCTGTATCCTGGACCTGAGTACACATGACAGTAAACCTAATCCTAAACCAAGAATCTATTCTTCTAATCACTTCTATCCCATCCCCTTCCCTTTCTATTCCAACCACCTCTTCCAACCTCCCACCCCCTTTCATATTCTCATAACCGCTTCCCCATCCACAACCCTTTCCTTAGCGCAAATCAACAACCACTTCCATCTAGAAGGACAAGGGCAGCAGATACATGAGAACACTACCATTTGCAACCTCCCCACCCCCGAACCACTCATCATCCTGACTTGGAAATATATCACTGTTCCTTCACTGCCATTGGATCAACATCCTGGAATTTTCTCCTTAACAGCATTGTGGGTATCAGCTTATGCCACATGGACTGGTTCAGGAAGGCAACTCACTACCACCTGCTCTGGAGCAACTAGGGATGGGAAATCAAGGCTGGCCCAACCAGTGAAGCCCACATCCTGTCAATGAGGAAACGATTCCATCTTACAATGGCCTCCTAAACTTCACTTCCAGTCATTCTCCTTTGCTCCCTTTCCCTCCATCCTCCCTTCACTCACTCTATCTCTATCTCTCTCTTCAGCCTCACTTCCCCCTTCCCCTGCTCTCTTTAACCTGGTTGACTGTAATATTGCACATGGTCTTCACTCAGGTTTAATCATCTGAGCCCTTTAATGCTCCTCCGCTCTCCATGTGTAAAACTATGGGACATGGACAGTTGTACTGGGATGGATAATTATTGCTGTGTTTCTGGTGGCAGTGAGGTTGAGTCAGAGATCTCCTTGTGTTTAATGCGATGGGGCCCTCACAGTTGCCTCTTTTTTCACTCAGCTGTCCAAATTTCGAAGCTCTCCCTTGGCTCAAAGATCAGTGACTATTCATGTCTAAATCTAGGCAGTCAGCACCTACCGGCTATTTAACTATGGGATGTACATAGTTGTGCCAGTTCTGTCCTTTCTCAAACCTGACGTGCAGGTATTTTCCAGCATGGGTCCACAAGACATCAACCAGGAAACAAGCGTGCATGATTTTAGCTTGTTTTCTGTGCCCTAGTCAGAAACCATAGGTGTGGGGTCAGGGCTCAGGGGTTGGGGGTGGGGGGAGGGGAGGTGGTTGCTGTCATACTCCTCCTGCCATACTGGTTGAGATTAGTCAAGCCAGTTGTGGCATGATGGCTCAGTAGTTAGCACCGTTGCCTCACAACACCAGGGACCTAGGTTCGATTCCAGCATTGGGTGACAGTCTGTGTAGAGTTTGCATGTTCTCCCCAAGTCTACATGGGTTTCCTCCGGGTGTTCTGGTTTCTTTCCACAATCCAAAGATGTGCAGATCAAGTGAATTAGTTATGCTAAATTGCCCATAATATTAGGTGCATTATTTAGAGGGAAATGGGTCTGGGTGGGTTACCCTTCGGAGGGTTGGTGTGGACTTGTTGGGCCAAAGGGCCTATTCTCTCACTGTTGAGAATCTAGTCTGACTCAAGAGGGATTCATGGTCTGCCTATTCAGTCCTGCCTTAGTGTCCATTCATGTTCAGCTCCAGTAACAGGGCACAGGTTAGTCATTGGGAACAATTACCCTGAACTAGTCCAGGAGTCTGAGCTCTATCAACAACAATATCTTCTAAGATATCCCAAAGCGTGTTATTGAGCAAAGTCCACAGTGAGCGATGAGGAGAGGTGGCCTAAAGTTTAGTCAGACAGGTAAGTTTTAATTTATGTTTTAAAGGAGCAGAGAGAAATGGAATGCTTCCATGATGGAACTCCAGAGCTTACAGCATTAGCAACTGAAAGCATAATTGTCAATGGTGGGCAATATTAGGGATGCATACAAGGCCAGAATTAGAGAAATGCAGAAACTTTGGAGGATTTACAGAGCTACAGGAAATTATAGTGACAGGGAGAAGGCAATGTCATGGAGAAAAAACAATGGAAATTTCAAGATCAAGGGATCACTAAGCTAGGAACCAATGTGAGCCTGGGGTAAGGGAGTTATGGTGCAAGTTAGAAGAGCAACAGAAGAGATTTGGATTATAGACCTCAATCATCAGGAACGATTGCACTAGAAAACGGGGATCAAAACAGGAGGCTCAGTTACTGAAGCAGCTGTGTGGTCAGTGGGGTGTCCACCTGCCTTCAAGGGAGCAGGAGTATGTTTCTGCAACGTTAAATGAAAATCACACACAATCTGAATCTATTTCTGTCTGCAGTTCATTTGGTTGTACACACTGTTCTGCATGAGGGAGAATGCCTGAGATATTCCACAATTATGTCAAAGATTTTCTGAGGTAGAGTACAGGCCAGTAATACACCTCTGGACTGATGTCAAGGAGTATGAGCCAAAATTTGTATGGAGCAATCGAGGTGAACTCCATGCTTATGAGGTGATACTTTAACTTTGAACAGATAATAATGAAACAAAAGTGAAGCACAGTGTTATCCTGGTAAAGATAGGGTGAAGATGAAATCAGAGCTTCTTCAGGAGGCAGTGGACTTACCTGTCCCTGGCTACTTGCAACCTACTGGAATTGTGGACCTCCTACAGCACATGAACTGCAGCGGATCAAGAAGGCAGCTCACCACCATCTTCTCAAGGACAACTAGGGACGGGTAATAAATGCTGGCCCAGCCAGCGATGTGTACATCCCACAAATGAATAAAAAAGGGGATAACTATTTCCCAGCTCTAGTGGCATAATGGCTAGTGTGCCTAGTTCTCAGCTAGAAGACCTGCGTTCAAGATTTGATAACCAAGGAAGATGCGTCATAACAAGACCAAGCCGATTGACTGTCATCGAAGAATGTGGTGCTGGAAAAGCACAACCAGTCAGGCAGCATCTGAGGATCATCTGATGAAGAGCTTATGCTTGAAATGTCGACTCTCCTGCTCTTTGGATGCGGCCTGACCAGCTGTGCTTTTCCAGCACCACACTCTTCGACTCTAATCTCCAACACTTGCAGTCCTCACGTTCTCCAAGCTGATTCATTATCAATCCGTGAATCTTTTCTATGGCAGATTTTTTTAAAAATTAAGTGACAGGAGGTGAGCATTGCTGGCTCGGCCAACCTTTAATACTAATCCCTAATTGCCCAGAGGGCAGTAGAGAGTCAGTCATAATGCTGTGGGTCAGGAGTCACATGTAGGCCAGACCAGGTAAGAATGGCAGTTTCCTTCCCTAAAGGACATCAGTGAGTCAGATGAGTTTTTCCAACAATTGACTATGTTTTCACAGTCATCATTAGACCTTGTAATTACAGATTTTTGTTGAATTCAAATTCTACCATCTGCCGTGGCAGGAGTTGAACTTGGGTGCCCAGAACATTTACTAAGTTTCCTGGATGAACAGTCTCGCAATAACACTGCCGAACTCCTCCTCTTGCAAGAGCAAGAGAGTTTCCATGTCAGCTGTACGATGGGAACCCCCATACCATAAAACACTCCACTTGCACGTCATTGCCAGGAAGATGCCCCATCCTCAATCTATGTCCCTTGCCCAGTATCCACACTTCTTTCCCTGACTTGATGTGGAAATGCTGGTGTTGGCTTGGGATGGACAAGGTCAAACATTGCACATCATCAGGTAATAGTACCACAGGTTTATTTCAAAACACAAGGTTTCTCTGACTCAGGAAGGGACACCGCGTAAATATGACCCAGTTCCTTTCCTTGCCACTGAGTTCTAGAGCTACCCAACGAGAAAATGTTTGAAAGTGAACACCTGAACTCCACCCCTCAGGTTAACTTGATCTCCTTGACTGATTTAAACTGAAATGAAGACAGTAAAACATAAAGAGATTTGGAAATACAATCCTGCTGCTCAAAACCAACCCTATTTCAGTCTGTTTCAAGGGACCTAATTGATTGGCCTCTGCTTACTGCTAGAATTTTCTTTGGGAGGGAGGAGTGTGGGGGAGAAAGGGTGGGGGCAGTGTAATGATTCCATACAGTAGATTTGATTCCTTTGAAAAACAGGCAAGAGGGTGATCTGGTTAAAATGTCCTTTGAGCTGTCTTTCTGCTAACCACGAACACTATATAAATGCAAATTGTTCTGTGCACATGAATGTGATATCGAACCGTACACTCATTCTTCATAAATGGGCAACTGATTCTGTTAAACAGAGAACATCTTCACTCTGTGTTGTTACTGTCTGAATCAATTGTATGCCTTCGAAAATTATTCCACCAGACTTGCTGGCAAACCTGATGCCTGATTTCTCTCTTTTGCTCCTCTCCTCCTAGACTCTATCCTGTGTCCTCTAGTACTTGGTTTAATCCACAATGTTACTCCCCTTAGCCGTGAGGGCTGTCATTAAATAACATGTAGTTGCTTCACTTTGAATTCAGTTCAGGGTAGCTCAGTTGGCTAGAAAGCTGGTTTCTGTGTAGAATATGGGTTCAATTCCTGCTCTGGCTGAGGTTATCATAAAGGATATGCCTTGCTTGAGGTGTGCGGTGACTCTGAGGTTAAAGCACCATCAGTTGTCTCTGTCTCAGAGACAGCAGGACTTGGGCATCTTTACTTTTATGATTTAGAAAAGGCCACAACTTTTCTGAATAGATGTCTAAATATTATTCAAAGTGGAGCCAAATTGCAACCTAAACACTACAGTACACAATGCAGACAACCACCACATGGGTCATTCACAATGTTTAGTGTGAATGAGATAAAGGCACCCATTTAAACAATTAGTGATTGTACAAGTCACCCTGATGTAAACTTTTTAAAATCATAAACTGTTAGTTTAATGCATTTGTCATGTTGGGACAGAGTGTGAAATACAATTACACTGCTGACGAGGGACTTTGTTATGAGAATTGATGACAGAAAAAAAATGTGAACAGAGAACTGGGTAGAAGCAAGTTAAGTGGTTAGCACTGCTGCCTCACAGCGCCAGAGACCTGGGTTCAATTCCCGCCTCAGGCAACTGTGTGGAGTTTGCACGTTCTCCCTGTGTCTGCATGGGTTTCCTTCGGGTGCTCCGGTTTCCTCCCACAGTTCAAAGATGTGCGGGTCAGGTGAATTGGCTATGCTAAATTGCCTGTTGTGTTAGGTAAGGGGCAAATGTAGGGGTATGGGTGGGTTGCGCTTCGGCGGGCCGAAGGGCCTGTTTCCACGCTGTAAGTAATCTGTAAGTAATTGAAAGAAATAAAATAAAAACAGAAATTGCAGGTGAAACTCAACAGGTTTGGCAGCATCACAGAATCCTTACAGCATGGAAACAGGCTATTCAGCCCATCAAGTCCACATTGACTCTCCAAAGAGCATCCCTCTCAGACTGTATCCCTGCATTTCCCACAGCTAATCCACTTCACCATCAAATCTTTGGACAATCCACCTAACCTGCATATCTTTTTGTCTGTGGGTGGAAACTGGAACACCCGGAGGGCAGGGGGAGAATATGGAAACTCCACACAGACAATTATTAGAGGCTGGAATTGAACCTGGGTGCCTAGTGCTTTGAGTCAGCAATACTGACCATTGAGCCATTTAATTGGCTAGGGTGGAGGGAGACAGGGTTAACATTTCCAGTCCAGTGACTCTTCATTGGGAATAAAATGGCTGCGATGAGTCATCTGGCAATTTGCTTTCAATTCTCTTCTATGCGATAAATTCCCAAATCCTGCTCCTCCATGTCCCTCTCAAACTATTGTCCTTCTTTAGTTTTATGTCTGAGAAGTTCCTGATTTGGACTCTGTTTGATGTGCCTTAATTCTCATGTGACTCTGTTGATTTTCTTTTCAGGTTGGGGGAGGACTGAGTGAAGAGACATCTCTTTGTGGAAAATAAAGCATGGTAGAGATGAGTTCAGGTCGTTCTGCTATAATGTGACAGTTGTGTTCCTCTGCAACCTCACGATACAGAAAATTGAGCTGTAGGAGATCGCCAATACAAAGTTGCTATATTCGTTCAGTAGAAAGCTTGCCTTATCCAAACAACATCCACAATTCATCAACTGTGTCACAGCCAATTTGCGATGATATGTACGCTAAAGCAGAATGACCCTGTAGGTAGGTCCTGAAAATCTGAAGTAAAAAACATTGGCGTAACACAGCAATGCTGTACCATCTGGTTCATGAGGAGAATTCTTCCTTGGAGTAAAGGCAGCCTTTTTGGAACCATAAGCAAATAATTAGCTGCACTCCTCCCAACTCCAGCCTCTTGTTACTCATTCCAGATTTCCTTTCCTCTACATTCCAATAGCTGCCTGACCCCTTTAATACCCTCCTTAAACCACTCTACCTCACCTTATCCCTCTTCCTTTAAAATATTCCTTGAAACCTATTTCAATGCCCAAGGTTTTGGTCATTTGTCGTAATATCTCCTTGCGTCAGATTTCATTGATTGGAACATTCACATGCCGCACTTTGCAATGTTTTACTACCTTAAGATGTTACTGCAGTTGAGGCATTGATTAGAAGGTTTTTTTTTGTTGCTTGAGTGACTTTGGAGATTACAGTCCTGATTTTAACCCCTGTATGTGACAAGAATGAAGTATGCAGAGATGGAGGGGAATGTCTTTCCAAGGGAGATGGTTCTATAGCAATAATGTGGTTGGACCACTCACCCAGACGATTCGATAAGTGACCCAGAGAAATAAATTCAAAGTTTCACACAGCAGCTAGGGAAGTTTATATTCACTACAGGGAGATAGCAAGGTAACATAGAGTCATCATGGTCTTATCAGACCATAGGAACTGCTCTCTCATTTGAGAGAGGCAACTGGTTGTGGTTTAATCTGAGGCTCAGGCAGGACGCAAGGTTGAGAAGAGGTCTTTTTCATAGCTAGCCCAGCCACTGCAGGAGAGGAACCCACGCTATTGGCATCATTTTGTGTCACAAACCAGTCAGCCAGTCGACAGTGAGACAGAACAGCACAGCAGTGAAAAGTGAGGACTGCAGATGCTGGAAAAGCACAGCAGGTCAGACAGCATCCAAGGAGTCGGAGAATCAAAGCATGGTTAATCTGGATCAAGAACAGCACGGTGCTAACTTACATCATGGTCATCCAAAAGCTCAGCTGAATAGCCTGGGAGAGTGGGCACAACAACACCAGAAGCAGCTGAGGGAATTTGAATTCACTGCATAAATTCTGCATTTGTAAATCCACTCTCAGTTAAGGCTATGAGAACCGTATTGGTAGCTGTTAAAACCCACATAATGTGAGGAAATCCATCTTCCTTACTTGCTCTGCCCTATGGGGCTGTGGAGTGGCCCAGTGGTTAGCACCATTGCCCCATAGTACCAGGGACCTAGGTTCAATTCCAGCCTCAGATGACTATGTGTGTGGAGTTTGCACATTCTCCCCATGTCTGTGTGGGTTACTTTTGGATGCTCTGGTTTCTTCCCACAGTCCAAAGATGTGCAGGTTCGGTGAATTGGCCATGCTAAATTGCCTTTAGCGTCTCGGGATGTGTAGGTTAGCTGCATCAGTCAGGGGAATGGGTGTGGTGGGTTACTTGCTGGAGGGTTGTTGTGGACTTGTTGGGCCCATTGGCCTGTTTCCACACTGTAGGGATTCTATTCTATTCTTTGTGTGAGTCCAGACCCATGACTGTGTGATTGACTCAAAGTGTCCTCTGGAATGCCCTTGCAAAACACTCTGTAGGCCAGACCAGGTAATGATCGCAGATTTCCTACCCTAAAGGATATTAGTGTACCACATGGGCCTTTTAAAATAGAAAAAATAGAGATGTAACTTTGATTAGACTAGAATTTTAAGGGCAGTTTGGGAATAAATCCTGGTCTTTCCAGCGATGCCTACATCTGTGAAAGAAGAAAATCTGGGATAAAATTCTATGGTAGATCACAAGATCAGCTGGTTACAGAAAATATCGCACAGCAATACTGCCATCAGAATGGCCTAATGGCTATAACTGTTGCTGTTTGATACAATTAGTGCTATATCTACACCTTGGACTAGCTCTGCTCAAGTAGCCAGCTCACCTCCAGCTTCTCAACCTCAATTATGTATGGAGAAAGTGAGGTCTGCAGATGCTGGAGTATCAGAGCTGAAAATGTGTTGCTGGAAAAGCGGGGCTTATGCCCAAAACGTCGAATTTCCTGCTCCTTGGATGCTGCCTGACCTGCTGCGCTTTTCCAGTAACACATTTTCAGCTCAATTATGCATGGGCAATAAACACTGAGGTTGCCTGTAATGCCCACATCTGACAACAGGGAGAGAAAAAATAAATGGACGGGATGGACCTGCTCAGGGGATCTTGCTCTGAGCTGCTTGTGAGGTCCCCATTCAGATACGCGAGGCCCAAAGTGAGGTTCGGGGATGAGGGTTGGACAGTAGCTGAGGCCTGGGGACTAGGAAGTGTGGTGCTGAGCTGGAGCAATGACATTGTGGTAAAGTAACTGGGCTAGTAAGCCAGATTTCCAAGGTACGTTCTGGTGTGATGGGTTCAAATCCCATTGGGGCAGGTAGGAAAGTCTGAATTCATTAACAGCTGTATTTAAAATGCTCGACTAATCAAAACTATACCACTATTTTTAATTGTAAAAGACCCATCTGGTTCACTCATGCCCTTTAAGGTAGGAAGTCTGCCATCATTATCTGAACTGGCTTACATGTGACTCCAGACCCACGCAATGTGGCTAATTCTTAAATGCCCTCTGGACAATTAGGGATGGGCAATAAATGCTGGCTCAACCAGTGATATCTGCATCCTGTGAATGTATAAAATAAAACATCTTGATGATATGTAACTACTGATATCAGAATTACACATATCAGAATTACGCAAATTAAATACATTCTCAATATACAACACCCATGAGTTGAAGTACTTTCTGGATACATGAGTCCAAAGATGTGCAGGTCAGGTGAATTGGCCATGCTAAAGTGCCCATAGTGTTAGGTGCATTAGTCAGAGGGAAATGGGTCTGGGTGGGTTACACTTCAGAAGGTCGAAGTGTCTGTTTCCACACTGTGGGGAATCTAATCTAATCTAATCTAATATTTAAGAGAACCAAGACACTGATCTTAGATAAATGGGAAGAATTAGAGTTATCTGAATATTATGTAAATGGAGAAAGACTGTGGAAAGCTAAACAGAGCAGGGTTTTGTGAGGTCTTGTCTATGAATCACTAACAGCTAGTGGGTAACATGGAAAGCAAGTGGAATGCCAGGCTTGTGATTAGTGCCGCTACTTCACAGTAGCAGGGACCTGGGTTCAATTCCAGCCTTGGAAGACTGTGTGGGTTTCCTCTGGGTGCTCTGGTTTCCTCCCATAGTCCAAAGATGTGCAGGTTAGATGGATTGACCATGCTAAATTGCCCCACAGTGTCCAGTGATGTACAGGGGGATGCTCTCTGGAGGGTTGGTGTAGTCTTGATGGAGAAAGTGAGGACTGCAGATGCTGGAGATCAGAGCTGAAAATGTGTTGCTGGAAATAAGCAGCAGGTCAGGCAGCATCCAAGGAACAGGAGAATCGACGTTTCGGGCTTAAGCCCTTCTTCAGCCCTTCTTGATGGGCCAAGTGGCCTCTATCTGCACTTCTATGACTTTATTTCAAAGGCAACAGAGTGTAAAAATGGGGATGTCTCCCTCAAACTATGTGAGGCACCACGGAGTGGAATACTGTAAGCAGTTTTGAGTCCCTTATCAAAGGAAAGATATACTGTCATTGGAGACAGTCAGAGAAGCTTCACAGGGTTTAGCCCTGGTATGAAGGTATATCGCATAGTTTGGGTGTATTCTGGATGGAGTTTAAAAGAAAAGGTGACATCATTGAAACGTACAAGATTCTTTAGGGACTTAAAAACATTGTTGCAGAGAGGTTGTTTCCTCTGTACAGAGTCCATGCTCAGAGGGCTTAAGCTCAAAGTAAGAGGTCACCCATCTAATTCCTGATGAAGGGCTTATGCCCGAAACGTCGAATTTCCTGCTCCTTGGATGCTGCCTGACCTGCTGCGCTTTTCCAGCAACACATTTTCAGCACCCATCTAAGGCAGAAATAAGGAGGAATGTCTTCTCTGTGACGGTAGTGAATCTGTGGAATTCTTTACCGCAGAGGGTTGAGACGGGGTCATTCAGTACCTTCGAGATCTTAGCAAGAGGAAAGGAACTTGGTCGTAAAACTAAATCCAAAAATGATGTTGATTTGAAGGTGATGTATGAGCATGGAGGTGACCCCATGTGACCTGGGAAAAACTGCAAGAGGAACCATGGATATGGGGCATAGAGTGACAAATTGTTTGGGATTTTCTGGGACTGTCCCGTTTTAGAGGTGTTTGTCCCATGTTGTCTACATCTGGAATGTTGTTTGTCCCCCACTGTCATTCTTCAAATTTCAGGCAGATGTGTTGTGCAGCAGGCCGTAAGGCATAATGCAGATGTAGGCCATTCAGCCCATTAAGAGTCTCACTGATCTGATAACCCTCAAGATCTTTTTGGTCTTTTCCCATAACCATTGATTCCCTCATTGATTATAAATCTATTTCAGCCTTGAATATACATGATTTGGAGATGCCAGTATTGGACTGGGGTGGACAGAGTTAAAAATCACACAATACCAGGTTATAGTCCAACAGGTTTAATTGGGAGCACTAGCTTCACAACCACCTGATGAAGGAGCAGCAGTCCGAAAGCTAGTGCTTCCAATTAAACCTGTTGGACTATAATCTGGTGTTGGTGTGATTTTAACTTTGAATATACATAATGACCCAGTGTTGACATGACCCTTTCACTCCAAGTGAGTGGCTCAATAGAAAACTGCCCCCAATACCTACCCCTGCCCTCACAGGCTTACCTACAGCACCAAAGCTCACCCCTCTTCCACACACCCACCTCCGCAAAAGGCACAACTTCACCCACCTCCTCGTGCCCCTATGGAAGCTCAAAGTGATCCTTAATTTACTTCCCACAGTCGGCCTAGGTATGGCCCGTGGGAGGAGCAGGCACAACTGAGTGAGGTTTCTTTGCTGTGAAGAATGGGTGATGGGGTACCTGTGGATAATGGGCAACTTCTGGTAATGAGCACCTTCGGGTGATGGGACACCTTCGGGTGATGGGACACCTTCGGGTGATGGGCACCATTTGGTGATGGGACACCTTCGGGTGATGGGACACCTTCGGGTGATGGGCACCATTCGGTGATGGGACACCTTCGGGTGATGGGCACCATTCGGAGATGGGGCACCTTTGGGTGATGGGACACCTTCGGGTGATGGGACATCTTCGGGTGATGAGACACCTTCTGGTGATGGGACACCTTTGGGTGATGGGACACCTTCGGGTGATGGGCACCATTCGGTCATGGGACACCTTCGGGTGATGGGACACCTTCGGGTGATGGGTACCATTCGGAGATGGGGCACCTTTGGGTGATGGAGTCCGTAAGCACCTTCACAAAAGGCTGACTAAAAATCTAGATTTGCACAAGTGTGAATGATGATGAAGCGAAGGACATTGCAGAACTGCAGAGCTAAGATCAGTTCCACATTATCGCCCATGCACAAGCCCATTATTTTCCTTTCATCAGCTAAATGTTCCACATACTTTTTAAAGAAACCTTTTTTTTTCAGCAAGCTGCCAGCTAAACGTGAGCAGCTTTTTAAAATTCTGCTCACTCCTGTTAAATGGCACGCGCTTCTTTTTAAATTTCTCTGCATTGATGTCGGATAATCTCTTGAGCCTTGCTTGCCTCTGCCTTCATCAGCTCGTTCAGGCGTGAATGAAAAGTACTCGAGCTCAAGCGCATTAACAGACCCATCCCCGGAGAATATTTTCAGAAATGAATGCTGAATGTTAGGGTTCCTTCTGACATCTACAGAGCACACATTCTCGACTCTGGAGGTACCCTGGAAGAATTGAGTTATCACTCTTTTTCCCTACACAGTTGAAATGGTGCCATCCCCCAATCCATTACCCTTCATGTGGCTCAGTACCACAACTTGGAATTCACTGCAACTGATTTTTTTAATTTGAAAAGTGATCAGTCTCTGGCCACATGGGGCAGAGCAAGAGAGGCAGATTTGCATTTTAAATAGCCCTTATTCGAGGCTCCCTCCAGCAGAGTTGAAAAGTGTGACACTGGAAAAGCACCAGGCAGGCAGCATCCATGGAGCAGGAGAATCGATGTTTAGGGCATAAGCTCTTCATCAGGAATGTGGGGCGATGATGGGCTGAGAGATAAATGGGGGGATGTGGGGTGGGGTATGGCTGGGGTGTAGGTAGTTGGGAAGGCATAGGGAGATGCAGTTGGGGATGATGGTGATAGGTCAGAGGGGATGGTGGAGCCGATAGGTGGGAAGGAAGATGGACAGGTGGGACAGTTCAAGAGTGTGGTGCCAAGTTGGAGGATTGGATCTGGGATGAGATGGGGGGAAGGCAGATGAGGAAACTGGTGAAGTCAATGTTGATATCACGTGGTTGGAAAGGCCCAAGGGGGGAGATGAGGCATTCTTTCTCCAGGCGTTGGGTGGCTTGGATTTGGTGGTGGAGGATGCCCAGGATCTACATGTCCTTGGTGGAATGAGAGGGGCAGTTGAGTGGCTGGCCATGGGGCGGTGGGATTGTTGGGCGTGTTTCCCAGAGATGTTCTCTGAAACATTCCATGAGTTGATGTCCTGTCTCCCCGATGTAGAGGAGACCACATTGAGATCAATCCTCCTCACCAAACTATCACCATCATCCCCACCTGCATCTACCTATTGCTCTGCCAGCTACCAGCCCAAACCACCACACCCAGAACTCCTACTGATCTCTCTATCCCCTTCCCCCCATTCCAACCTCCCCTGCCCCCCCACGATTCCTGATGAAGGCTTTATGCCCGAAACGTTGACTCTCCTTTTCCTTGGATGCTGCCTGACCTGCCAAGCTTTTCCAGCTCCACACTTGTGACTCTGATCTCCAGCATCTGCTGTCCTCACTTTCTCTCCCTCCAGCAAAGGAACTGAATATAAATTCATGGGATGAGGGCATTGCTGGCCAATGCCAGCATTTATTGCCCATCTGTAATTTGCCCAGTTGAGAGTCAGCCCCATTGCTGTGGGTCTGAGTCACATGTAGACCAGGCCTTTTAAGGATATCAGAGAACGAGATGGGCTCTTATGGCAATCAAACTGTTTAAGTGGTCCCCTATCTTTTCTTTAAGATTAGATTACTTACAGTGGGGAAACAGGCCCTTCGGCCCAATAAGTCCACACCGACCCTCCGAAGAGCAACCCACCCAGACCCATTCCCCTACATTTACCCCTTCACCTAACACTACGGGCAATTTAGTGCGGCCAAGTCACCTAACCTGCACATTTTTGAACTGTGGGAGGAAGCCGGAGCACCCGGAGGAAACCCACACAGAATGTACAAACTCCACACAGACTGTTGCCTGAGGCGGGAATTGAACCCAGGTCCCTGGCACTGTGAGGCAGCAGTGCTAACCACTGTGTCACCCTGAGGAGCTTTTTGCTTTATGTTCCAAAATTTTACTTGAATTCAAACTTTACCATCTGACAATGTGGGATTTGAAACATATGGGGCTGGGGTCCGAATCCACTAAATTGACAGCAATGTCACCATCTCCTATCTAACATTTCAAAACGTCCTACTCGACTAACTCCTGGGATGAAGTGGAAGGATCTCACAAGGCAACACTGGACAGAGCGGTCCAGGATTCATGGGAATTCGGAAGAATGAGAGACGACCTTACTGAAACCTGAGTATAAAGTCCTGAGAGGACTTGACAGGGTGGATGTTTGAAAGGATACTTCCCCTGGCAGAGGAGATTAGAATTAGAAGACGAATAATTAAAAATAGGGGCTTCCCACATTCAATGTGTCAATGAGAGAATTATTTTTTTCTCAGCTCAGGCTAACTTTATACAAAGTGACTGCCAGGTTTTTGCCTGAATGTAAACTGGAGAACTGTTGCTGGCTCCTCCTCCAAATGAAACCCTTGTGCTCAGTAGTTCAAAACTTCTATTCAATTATTCATAAGTTAAAATTCACCAAAGGCATGATCAAAGGAGGAAGGCTGGGGAGGGCGTGTGGATATGGTTCACACCATTCAGTTAGACCTCTGCAGTATGTCTCTCAAATTAATTGCTACTATCATGTTCAATTATAAACCTCTGTTTCCACTCTCCTCATCTGTAACTTTACAATACATTATTCTGTGGCAGAAATAAACAAGCATTGCTGAGTTATCTGTCCTACACTCCCAATGTTTCTATGTAAAATTATTTGTTAAGCAAAAGCAAATCCATCTTCAAAGCCCAGCAACTGGAGCAGTTGTGGTTAAGGGGTGATTTAACAGAAGTTTCCAAAATTGAGAGTTTCAATATTTCTGTTGTAGACAAGCAGGGAGCTGGAAGAACGCAGCGAGACAGGCCGCATCAGGAGGTGGAGAAGTCAATGTTTCAGGGGAGAAGAAGGATTACACCTGAAGCATTGATTTCCCTGCCTCCTGCTGCCTGGCTTGCTGTGTTCTTCCAGCCTCCTGCTTGTCTACCTTGGATTCCAGCATCTGCAGTTTTTATTTGTCTCTAAGTTTGACATTTCTATTGGCGGGCATGTCAACAGATACAGGTTTAAAATCACCGTCAAATAAGGCGTGGAGGGTGGTGGTGGGGAGGGGGGTGGGGCAGGGTGGGGAGGCAGTGAGGGAGATGGACATATTTGTCAATTAGAATGTGCTGTTTATGAATGGTCCAAGCAGATTTGATGGTAACTTTGAAAAGGGGGAAAAGATACAAAGAGTTTTGAGCAAAGAATGGCAGAATAGATAAGCATTTCAGAGAGCTGGTATGGGCAAAATGGTAATATAATGGTAATGCTCCCCCCTTATTAATGATCCAAAGGCCTCAGCTTACATCATAGGGATGTGGATTCAAATCCCAGCACAGCAACTTTTGGAGTTTCAATTCAATTAACTTCGATCTGGAAATTAAAAGCTAGTCTCAATAACAGTGATCATGAAACTATCATTGATTGCTATAAAAAAAATACAGGGCTTAGATCAGAGTGGTGCTGGAAAAGCACAGCAGGTCAGGTTGCATCCGAGGAGCAGGAAAATCAACGTTTCAGGCAAAAGTCCTTCATCAGGAAAGAGAGACAGACAGTCAGACAGAGAGAGAGAGAAAACCTGCACAGTTACTGCCTTTGCTGTTTGAATGCGTGTATTGCTGGACATCGCAGTGCATCTGGGAAAATTAACAAACAGTGACATTCACAACTAATCTTGGAGGAACTGTTGGGCGAAGTTCACAGCACAGAATCAGACAAAGTAATTGTTGTTTTAAGCCTGTCCAAGAGAAAGGCTGCAGTAGTGGGTACAGTGGATTCTTTCTTGATTATATGTTTTTGGAGATAAATCTCTTGAGTAAACTTAAAATATAAGCCATAGCTATTAATTTAACCTGGGGCAGTGTTTGTAGAGGAATAAGACAGTGTTATTTTCTGGGTCTGTAGATTGTGAAGGAGCAAAAATTGCCTTTGCAGTGATATGTACTTCTTGTCAGATGTGGGAGTTTAAAGAGAGTTTAAGGGTTACTGCGGATTATATCTGCCATTAATGCTGTTGGATGCAAATCTTATCAGATCGAGTGGATCGATTGGAGAGACAGATAGGAGCGATGAGGAATTTGCAACATCAACAGTATGTGATGGATGGCAGTTATAGAAAGGGGGGAAAGTCTCAGATACAGTCACATAGATGGGTTAACTCCAGGAAGGGTGAGAGAGATCAGCACCTAGGGCAGGAGTCTTTTGTGGATATACCCATTTCAAACAAGTATGCTGTTTTGGAAAATGTAGGGGGTGATGGATTCTCAGGGGAACGTAGCACAAACAACCAAGTTTCTGGCATTAAGACTGGCTCTAATGCAACAAAGGGTTTGTCGGCTTCCATGAGATCAATTGTGTTAGGGGATTCTGTAGTCGGAGATACAGACAGACGTTTCTGTGGCCAGCAGAGAAAAAGCAGAATGGTGTGTTGTTTCCCTGGTGCCAGGATCAAGGATGTCTCAGAGAGGGTGCAGAATGTTCTCACGGGGGAGAGGGGCCAGCAGGAGGTCACTGTCCACACTGGAACCAATGACATTGGAAGGGAAAAGGTTGAAACTCTGAAGGGAGATTACAGAGAGTTAGGCAGAAATTTAAAAAGGAGGTCCTCAAGGGTAGTAATATCTGGATTACTGCCAGTGCTACGAGCAAGTGAGGGCAGGAATAGGAGGATAGAGCAGATGAATGCATGGCTGAGGAGCTGGTGTATGGGAGAAGGATTCACATTTTTGGATCATTGGAATCTCTTTTGGGGTAGAAGTGACCTGTACAAGAAGGACGGATTGCACCTAAATTGAAGTGGACTAATATACTGGCAGGGAAATTTGCTAGAACTGCTTGAGAGGATTTAAACTAGTAAGGTGATGGGATGGGGCCCAGGGAGATAGTGAGGAAAGAGATCGATCTGAGACAGGTACAACTGAGAACAGAAGTGAGTCAAACAGTCAGGGCAGGCAGGGACAAGGTTGGACTAATGAATTAAACTGCATTTATTTCAATACAAGGGGCCTAACAAGGAAGGCAGATGAACTCAGGGCATGGTTAGGAACATGGGACTGGGATATCTTAGCAATTACAGAAACATGGCTCAGGGATGGGCAGGACTGGCGGCTTAATATTCCAGGATACAAACGCTACAGGAAGGATAGAAAGGGAAGCAAGAGAGGAGGGAAAGTGGTGTTTTTGATAAGGAATAGCATTACAGCTGTGCTGAGGGAGGATGTTCCTGGAAATACATCCAGGGAAGTTATTTGGGTGGAACTGAGAAATAAGAAAGGGATGATCATCTTATTGGGATTGTATTATAGACCCCCCAAATAGTCAGAGGGAAATTGAGAAACAAACTTGTAAGGAGATCTCAGCTATCTGTAAGAATAATATGGTGGTTATGGTAGGGGATTTTAACTTTCCAAACATCGACTGGGACTGCCATAGTGCTAAAGATTTATATGGAGAGGAATTTGTTAAGTATGTACAAGACAATTTTCTGATTGAGTACGTGGATCTTGACCAACTCTTGGGAAATAAGGCAGGGCAGGTGACTGAGGTGTCAGTGGGGGAGCACTTTGGGGCCAGCGACCATAATTGTTTTCGTTTTAAAATAGTGATGGAAAAGGATAGACCAGATCTAAAAATTGAAGTTCTAAATTGGAGAAAGGCCAATTTTGACGGTATTAGGCAAGAACTTTCGAAAGTTGATTTGGGGGCCAATGTTCGTAGGTAAAGGGCTGGCTGGAAAATGGGAAGCCTTCAGAAATGAGATAACAAGAATCCAGAGAAAGTATATTCCTGCCAGAGTGAAAGAGAGGCTGGTAGGTATAGGGAATGCTGGATGACTAAAGAAATTGAGGGTTTGGTTAAGAAAAAGAAGGAAGCATATGTCAGGTATAGACAGGACAGATCAAGTGAATCCTTAGATTTTGAAGGAAGTAGGAGTATACTTAAGAGGGAAATCAGGAGGGCAAAATGGGGACATGAGATAGCTTTGGCAAATAGAATTAAGGAGAATCCAAAGGGGTTTTACAAATATATTAAGGACAAAAGGGTAACTAGGGAGAGAATAGGGCCCCTCAAAGATCAGCAAGGCGGCCTTTGTGTGGAGCCACAGAAAATGGGGGAGATACTAAATGAATATTTTGCATTAGTGTACACTGTGGAATAGGATAAGGAAGATATAGACTGTAGGGAAATAGATGGTGACATCTTGCAAAATTGAAAATGTGTTGCTGGTTAAAGCACAGCAGGTCAGGCAGCATCCAAGGAATAGGAAATTCGACGTTTCGGGCATAAGCCCTTCACTAGTTTACAGAGGAATAAGTGCTGGATGTCTTGAAATGGTTAGAAGTGGATAAATCCCCAAGACCTGATCAGGTGTACCCTAGAACTCTGTGGGAAGCTAGAGAAGTGATTGCTGGGCCTCTTGCTGAGATATTTGTATCATCGATAGTCACAGGTGAGGCGCCGGAAGACTCGAGGTTGGCAAAAGTGGTGCCACTGTTTAAGAAGGGTGGTAAGGACAAGCCCGGGAACTATAGACCAGTGAGCCTGACCTCGGTGGTGGGCAAGTTGTTGGAGGGAATCCTGAGGAACAGGATGTACATGTATTTGGAAAGGCAAGGACTGATTCGGGATAGTCAACATGGCTTTGTGCGTGGGAAGTCATGTCTCACAAAATTGTTTGAGTTTTTTGAAGAAGTAACAAAGAGGATTGATGAGGGCAGAGCAGTAGATGTGATCTATATGGACTTCAGTAAGGCGTTCGGCAAGGTTCCCCATGGGAGACTGATTAGCAAGGTTAGATCTCATGGAATACAGGGAGAATTAGCCATTTGGATACAGAACTGGCTCAAAGGTAGAAGACAGAGGGTGGTGGTGGAGGGTTGTTTTTCAGACTGGAGACCTGTGACCAGTGGAGTGCCACAAGGATCGGTGCTGGGTCCTCTACCTTTTGTCATTTACATAAATGATTTGGATCCGAGCATAAGAAGTACAGTTGTAAGTTTGCAGATGACACCAAAATTGGAGGTGTAGTGGACAGTGAAGAGGGTTACCTCAGATTACAACGGGATCTTGACCAGATGGGCCAATGGGCTGAGAAGTGGCAGATGGAGTGTAATTCAGATAAATGTGAGGTGCTGCATTTTGGGAAAGTAAATCATAGCAGGACTTATACACTTAATGGTAAGGTCCTAGGGGGTGTTGCTGAATAAAGACACCTTGAAGTGCAGGTTCATAGCTCCTTGAAAGTGGAGGTAGATAGGATAGTGAAGAAGGCGTTTGGTATGCTTTCCTTTATTGGTCATCGTATTGAGTACAGTAGTTGGGAGGTCATATTGCAGCTGTACAGGACATTGGTTAGGCCACTGTTGGAATATTGCGTGCAATTCTGGTCTCCTTCCTATCGGAAAGATGTCATGAAACTTGAAAGGGTTCAGAAAAGATTTACAGGATGCTGCCAGGTTGGAGGATCTGAGCTACAGGGAGAGGCTGAACAGGCTGGGGCTGTTTTCCTTGGAGCATCGGAGGCTGAGGTGTGACCTTACAGAGGTTTACAAAATTATGAGGGGCATGGATAGAATAAATAGACAAAGTCTTTTCCCTGGGGTCGGGGAGTCCAGAACGAGAGGACATAGGTTTAGGGTGAGAGGGGAAAGATATAAAAGAGACCTAAGGGGCAACTGTTTATGCAGAGGGTGGTACGTGTATAGAATGAGCTGCCAGAGGATGTGGTGGAGGCTGGTACAATTGCTACATTTAAGAAGCATTTGGATGCGTATATGAATAGGAAGGGTTTGGAGTGATATGGGCTGGGTGCTGGCAGGTGGAACTTGATTGGGTTGGGATATCTGGTTGGCATGGACGGGTTTCACCAAAGGGTCTGTTTCCATGCTGTACATCTCTATGACTCTACATGAGACTCCATACCCACAGCACCATGGTTGGCTCTTGAGTGGTCCATTAAGTCACTCAGTTCAAGGGCAATTAGGAATGGCCAACACATTTTGGCAATGCCCACATCCCAAGAAAATGAAGGCTCTCTTCTTGCCTGTATGATACTACAAAATATTCTACAGGTCATTCCACTATAACGCCTGTTTTGTTAATGCAAATTCACTGCAACACGATTGATGAATTGGGGATGTTGTTTCTAAAGTGCAGAGTTTTAAAGCATGTTCAGTATTGGTTATAACACCATTCCAGCCCCATTGGTTTAAATGATGCTGATATTATGTGATTTTCTTATGCCATGGGATTGTATGAGAGCAGAACTACCGTATTATAGCAGATCTGATTGTATTTTCTATTTTCTTCTATTTTCTCTTCTATGACTTTTGTAGAACACTCATTGAGGCTGCCCTATTGCTCTCTGTCACCTTACTCATGTATGCATTTAGGCAGTAACATGCCTGAATTCTGATTCACCAGCATTGAATTCCACTCTGTTTCTTTCTGTATTGTATCTTTCAGTCACTGTGACTGATCCAAAATTATCTGTTACACCATCTTGCTGTCATCAGCTATGAGCCGAAGTTGGCTTTGAAAGCCTGGAAGAGTGCACATGAGAGTATGTTGGCAAATGGAAGGAGTGTCTGTTAGTTTGGTTATGTATTTGTATTGATTTTTACATCCATTCAAATGTCACATCAAACAAAAGAATATCCATAATGCTTCAAAGTACATAATAATTGCAACACTATCACCTTTCTTTTATTTTCAGGATTTCTATTCATTGTCAATGCCCATAATCTTCTCGAGAGGAGATTGTTTGTAGCTTTATGGCATGTCACCTCTGTAAAAACCCGCCATGACAATACTCAGGCTGGCCCGAGTCCCTCATTTAGCTTCTGCAGTTTTGAGAAACTCCTTGCTTGCCCTGAGTCTACTTGTGTTTGGAATTGAGTTACTCAGAGACAGAATTGGGATGGAAAGTGTTACATTGTCCATTTTGGCAGAAATAAAAAAAACATGCATATTAACCAAATGGTGAGAGATTGCAGATTTCTGCGATGCAGAGAGATCTGGTGCACAACTCACAAAAAGTTAGAATGCTGATATAGCAAGTAATTGGGCAAGCTAATAGAATGTTCTTGGTTATTGTGAGGGGGACTGAATATAAAAGTTGAATGGTTATGCTTCAATGGGAGAACACACTGGGAGTACTGTGCACAGTATTGGTCACCCTTTCTTACCCCTGTACCTCCTTCAGCCCTACAATTTGCTGAGAGCATTTAGGGTAAATAGCATAGATGTATACAATGGGAAACATAGGAACATAGAAATATTGATAACAGAAACAGGATTAGGCCATTCAGCCCTTTGAGCCTGCTTTGTTATTCAACCTGATCATGGCTGATCATACAGCTCAGTCCCTCTGTTCCCATACTCTTTGATCCCTTTAGCCCTAGGAACCCTAAGGGCTAGTACAGTGGCTCAGTGGTTAGCACTATTGCCTCACAGCACTAGGCACCTAGGGACCTGGGTTCAGTTCTGACCTCACATGACTGTCTGTGTGGAGTTTACACATTTTCCCTGCATCTGTGTGGGTTTCCTCCCACGGTCTAGAGATATACAGGATAGGGTGATTGGCCGGTGCTAAATTACCCATAGTGCCTGGGTGGATTAGTCACGGGAAATGCTGGGTGGGATGCTCTTTGGAGGGATGTTGTGGATTTGATGGGCTGAATGGCCTATTTCCACACTGTAGGGATTCTATGATTGAGAACATCCTTCCTGTGTTTACTCTGTCTAGTCTTATTAGAATTTTCTAGAAGATTCCCTCTCATTCTTCTAAACTCCAGTGAAAAACGACTCTAATCAATTCAGTCTCTCTACATACATCAGCCCTGCCTTCTGAGGTAAGTTATTAAGTGCACAAAGGAGAAAAGAACAGGAAGATATGTTAATATGGATGGATGAAGGAGGTTGAGATGAGGGTCCCGTGAGATAAATGCACCGTCGTGGCTGCATTTGGCCGAATTGCGTCCTTCTGTGCTGCAGCAAAGGGGAAAATAAGAGAAACACAAGAAAGGCTGCAATGCTAGAGAACTTTGGAGGCTTGAACCAATGGAGGAATTACCCAATCTGTTTCTTCCATCTGTTCATGAGCGTGGGATCGTGTTGGGTTCTGGTGATGTGTGGGAAGGTGGCAGGAGGGGTGGTGGATGGAACTTTGGGAAAAGCCTTTGGGTGCTAATGTGAAACTAGCTTTCATGTCAGTGGTGTTGAAGGAAAAACGACTTATTCACTTGAAAAACAAAACCAAACTTTTTTGTGTTAACAACGAAGCAATGTTGAAGTTTCAGCTGATGCCTATGCAGATGTTGAGACTGTTAATATAATGATGGCAAAACAGTGGGAGTCAGCTTGGATGGAGCACAGACATTCATGTAGACAAAGGCTTAACTTTCATCACTACTCTACACAGAGTCATTGAGATGTACAGCATGAAAATAGACCCTTCGGTCCAACTCGTCCATGATGACCAGATATCCTAAACTAATCTAGTCCCGTTTGCCAGCACTTGGCCCCTATCCCTCTAAACCCTTCTGATTCGTTGCCCCTTAGGTTCCTTTTATATCCTTCCCCTCTCACCCTAAACCTATGCTGCCTAGTTCTAGACTTCCCCGCCCCAGGGAAGGGACCTTGTCTATTTACCCTATCCACTCCTCTCATGGTTTCATGAGCTTCTATAAGGTCACCCTTCAGCCTCTGATGCTCCAGGAAAAACAGCCCCAGCCTATTCAGCCTCTCCCTATAGCTCAAACCCTTTAACCGTGGCAACATTCCTGTAAATCTTTTCTGAACCCTTTCAAGTTTCACAGCATCCTTCTGACAGGAGAGAGACCGGAATTGCACAAAACATTTCAAAAGTAGCCAAACCAATGTCATAATATGTAATATCATTTTTAACAGAGATAGGATTTAATACTGTGAGAAATAAGATGAGACAGACAAATTGGATAGATCTTTTAAAGACCTACACACTGGCATGATAGATAGAATTACTCTTTTCTCTAAACTACACAATCAGTTTTTCTCATGATGTTATTTTGAGCAGAGTTTTATGCTTTGCTGAATAATTTATAGCACACACATATATAAAATTAGGCAGCACCTCAACTCCTTTCTCAGCTGGAGGCAAGTGAAATGAATAACAGCTGTCCCAAAAAATTGACAGTGTGGTTGCTGAGGGAACAAAAGGCTAGGGAGAATTTGACAGGGAGCAAATAGAAATATCGCCTGGAGCCTGCTCATGAGCTAATACACGCTCCTGAAATCCGGATTCAGGGAGTGCGTACTGATTCTGCATTTGAACCAGAGAAACTGTTTCAGGCAACAACTCATGAAGTCATTCAAGCAACAGAGAAAATTGTCAGGGAGAAAGATCCTAAAGAAAGGAGTAGTAGCACAGGCCATTTATTGATACTCCAAACAGACTGTTCAAAAAAAAAACACAGCATATGTAACAGAACACTGAAATGTACCTGTAATAACTCCTATTGTCCTAGGGGTCACAACAAAAAACAATGTTTCAGTGGGCTCACCCTTGCTCTGCTTCAGAAAGATCCATAGAGATATTGTCATTGAGTCATAGAGTCAGACAGCATGGAAACAGACCCTTCAGTCCAATCAGTCCATGCTGAACATAATCCCAAACTAATCCTGCTCCTGACCCATATCCCTCCAAGCTTTTTCTGTTCATGTCCTTATCCAAATGTCTTTTAAATCCACCGCTTCCTCAGGAAGTTCATTTCACATGCAAACCACCCTCTGTGTAAAAACAAATGCCCCTCATATCTTTTTTTAAAACCCCTCTCCTCCCACCCTACAAATGCTGCTTCACAGTGCCACGGATCCGAGTTCAATTCCCGCCTCAGGCGACTGACTGTGTGGAGTTTGCACATTCTCCCCGTGTCTGAGTGGGTTTCCTCCCAGTGCTCCAGTTTCCTCCCACAGTCCAAAAATGTGCAGGTTAGGTGAATTAACCATGCTAAATTGCCCGTAGTGTTAGGTGAAGGGGTAAATATAGGGGAATGGGTCTGGGTGGGTTGCGCTTTGGTGGGTCGGTGTGGACTTGTTGGGCCGAAGGGCCTGTTTCCACACTGTAAGTAATCTAATCTAATCTAATCTAATCTAATCTAATCTAAATGTGCTCCCTAGTCTTGAAATCCCCCATCAGAGGGAAAAGACAACTCCCACTAAATTTTCCATTACCTAGCATGATTTTATAAACTTCTATAAGGTCACCTCTCCACCTCCTACACTCCAGTGGACAAATGTCCCAGCCTATCCAGTCTTTCTTTACGACTCAAACTTTCCACACCTGGCAACATCCTGGTAAATCTCTTCTGAACCCTCTCCAGCTTGATAATGCAGGAGCAGGCAGTTCCAATGCAGTACAGAGAGAACACTGCACTGTCAGAGGCGTTATCTTTCTGACCACATGTCAAACCAAGGCCCTGTATCCTCTTAGCCAAGTGTGAAATAAAAACCTAGGGCATGACAGCAGACCTTTTATTAGCTGCACCTGTAGGAGCAGGAATGTTGTGGCTGATCAAGACATCCACATACCATGAAAATGCAATGCATGGAGTATACACATCACTCTTATACATTACTTATAGTATAAGTCACTTAAATAATAATCTAACTTTGCCTTAAATAAACGTACCAACAGAGACCCTTAACTGACCACTCGGACATCACGGTGGATTGTGGTATTGGAGGAGAAATTGACTCAAAATTGAATCAACTGTTGAACTATCTCGTGGCCATTCAATTGAACAACAAGCATACTTACATCGGGTAAATAAATTTTAAAAGCTTTTATAATTGGACAGAATAATTCAGTCAACTTCGCGATATTTGAGGGATATAATTCTTCGGGCCATTTCTCGAGAGTGCCAGTTCATAAGATTCTGGTTAAAACAAAGTTTGCTGCATATTAAAGAAGAGAAGAACATTTCTCCTCATTGTTCAGAATAACAGTTGCTCCACAAATGCCACCTGATAAAGATAATCTGTATTTTTTAATGTAATTGCTGTTTTTGAAAGATGAGATGTGCAAATTGGTTGCAACAGTTCCTAACATCATAAGATTTATTGTATTTCACAAGTTCTTCACTGGCTGAAAAGTATTTTAACATGCTCCAAGTTTGTGATAGGATCTCTATAAATGTACATCTCTCTATCTCTAGTCCTTTTGTGAGTTGAGTCACATAACTGAAACCTCTTAGGATTGGACACAATTTATGTACAATCATGTAAGGCACCTTTAAATCGATCATGGTTGAACAATCACTTCAATCCTCTGAGCACACTTAGCTCTAGTCGTAGAGTCATAGAGATGCACAGCACGGAAACAGACCCTTCGGTCAAACTTGTCCATGCTGACCAGATATCCCAACCCAATCTAGTCCCACCTGTCAGCACCTGATCCATATCCATCCAAATCCTTCCTATTCATAAACCCATCCAAATGCTTTTTAAATGTTACAATTGTACCAGCCTCCACCACTTCCTCCGGCAGCTCATTACATACATGTACCATCCTCTGCATGAAAATGTTGCCCCTTAGGTTTTTTTATATCTTTCCCCTCTCACCCTAAACCTATGCCCTCTAGTTCTGGACTCGCCCACCCCAGGGAAGAGACTTTGTCTATTTACCCTTTCCATGTTCCTCATGATTTTATAAACCTCTATAAGGTCATCCCTCAGCCTCTGACGCTCCAGGGAAAACAACCCTAGCCTGTTCAACCTCTCCCTATAGCTCAAATCCTCCAACCCTGGCAACATCCTTGTAAATCTTTTCTGAACCCTTTCAAGTTTCACAACATCCTTCCAAAAGGAAGGAGACCAGTTTTGCATCCAAGGTCTCTTTGTTCAGCAACACTCCCTAGGACCTTACCATTAAGTGTATAAGTCCTGCCAAGAGTTGCTTTCCCAAAATGAAGCACCTCACATTTATCTAAATTAAACTCCATCTGCCACTTCTCAGCCCATTGGCCCATCTGATCAAGACCCTGTTGTAATCTGAGGTAACCTTATTTGCTGTCCACTACACCTTCAATTTTGGTGTCATCTGCAAACTTACTAACTGTACCTCTTGTGCTCACATCCAAATAATTTATATATCTGGAAACAGAATAGGCAGGACTATGAAGACTAATATTATGCATCTGGCTGGTCCCATGAAGGAAGCTTCAAGCTTCTCATAACTGGCATCATATTGCTCTACCTTTTGTTTGTACTATTGAGTTTTAATCTAGGGATTTTTTCCAGAACATTTGCCAAATGATAAGTCAGCAATCAGAAAATAAATCTTGGAAAGTGGGCACCACTTGCAAGATTTTTGCCTCTTTATTGCCTTCTCCTTTCTTCATTTGCTGGTTACAATTTGACACAACTGGGGATTTTGTGAAATTACTTCAAAAGATAATTTAGGGTCATTTAGGTTGGTATGGAACTACAGTCCATGTCAAAACCAGAGTGGACAAAGATTTCCTTCCCTATTAAGTGAAAACCACGGTCTTTGTCAGGAAGTAGGACCCAAGCCACAAATAGTCCCCTGCCGTATCCTGCAGATTTGTGACCAATGGAAATTTATGATCTGATGTTCAGATCAATATTACAGTGAGTTGACTGAGACGATGAACTGTGCATTCAATCCCACAACATTAGTGACCCAGCCCTGGGCTGTGCTCCAGCCTAGAAATACACTGAATCGGGCACATGTCACAAAGTTTTGCCTCTGGGAAGGAATTCAGGAGGAAAACAAGCTTTGGAAAATAAATAGATAAATTGAAATGAAATCATGATTAATCAAAGAGGAATGAAAGATTGTTTGATAATGGAAAGGGGACAAAGAAAGTAGAAGACTTATTGGAAGTTTGACAGTGACGGGGGATGAATATGCAGTATATTTGTGCCACCTTCAAATCTTCCTTCTAAATCTGCTGCATTTTTTGTTACTGACATTATACACAATGCTCTATTTGGAATCTCAATCTGGAATAGCCTCAAGCTTCCAAGGAGCATGAAACGAAAGCTCAGTTTGAGTGACTGTACGCAGAAAGTAACAAATACACAACAAGGGACTGTTCAGAGAGGCAGTAGGGACTGACTAATCATAAATCCAAGAATGTGTGGCATACATTTATTATTTTGATTGATTGATGGAAGCACTATCAAGGGGATATAGTATTTCCTAGTCTCTGGGACAGCTATGTATTTATCTCTCATTTCTGATCCAGAGCTGAAGAAATGTATTAGCGATTACTGCACAGTCATTGATCATCCATGAATTAATCTGCAAACATGAAATGAGGAGTTGGAAGAAAACCATCTTGAATTTAGAATTATCGTGCCTCATGCAGATTTACAGACAAGCCTTGAACGTAAGTATAGGTCAGCTCAGTCATGTGCACTCAGTGTTTTATAGACACCCTCAGCAGGGCCAAAATAATCTTCACAAAGTAGACAGACATCGAGCTTGAAGAAAGGTCCACTCGGCTTGTTGAAGAGCATCTCTCTAGAGTCCAGACAGAGCCATAGATTCATACAGCATGGAAACGGACTCTTCAGTCCGACTCATCTGCATCAACCAGACATCCTAACCTGACCTAGTCCCATTTGCCAGCATTTGGCTGACATCCCTTGAAACCCTTCCTATTCATATGCCAATCCAGATGCCTTTTAAATGTTGCAATTGTTCATGTTAATTTGCATCACTGAATCTAATTGTACTTTGAATAATCCAAATACTCTCTATTACTTTGCTTGGAAGATTATTTCAAAAATGTAATACTTTGAAAAAACATTTTTCTTTCTGGATCTGTTTTGAATTTGCTTATCGTTCATTTACATTTATCTCCTCTGGCCTTATTTTCGTGGGTTTCTTTGAAGTTTTAAAATGGTTTCACCTTATCTATTGCAATTAATATTTTACTGGCCATACTCCCATACATTGCTCATAGATTTATATGCCTTGGGCTCTTGTATCTCTCTGCGATTGCTGATGGATGACATTTACTGCATTTTGATTAAAAGCAGTGTCCTTGTTTATTCCCCCTGTCTTTAAACCTTTCTTCTCCCTCTGTGAGCTAATTTCCTTCCGACTCTCATGGTATTTTAGCTTATAATTCCTTCTATCCATTGTGAAATTCTGTCTGGATTTTATCCTGCACTTTTTTTTTCCATTTGATTTCTTTTACTCAAAGGATAATTAGGTAAAGTCAGGAGTCATCTGGTGTTGTAATGCACTCCGAACGTTATTTAATTATGGGTTCGACCAACTCTTGAGCTTATTTAATTATTTATCTTTACAATGCTCACAGCCTGGGCAAGGGAATAAATAACTAGAGTGAAGAGGTTTTTTTAAACAGCTCGGGTGTGCTGCCAATAGAAAGTGCTGGAGAATGGAGCTCTCATTTGGCTGATAGGTTGCTAAAGTTGGGACCTAGGCTGGTTGAGCCCTTCAATAAGTCTAAGCATCCCTTAAGCTTGCATTGGCTTTGCTGATATATTCTGGCGGAGAAAGTTGAGCCTTAACTAATTAGTTGCTGGATCAATTGGAAAATGATATATTAATGCCCTGAATTTCTTTTGATTTTTAATACAACAGAAAGTGCTGATTAACTGCATCTGTGGAGAAATACAGAGTTGATGTTTCAAGTGTGACATAATCAACTCATCCATTCCAAGGAGTTGACATTGGACTTGAAACAGTGACTCCGTCTCTTCACAGATGACGTAGAAATCAAACTCACCTAGAAGTAGGGGGGAGGCGTAGTGAGTTATCTCAGTTACTTGGTCTGCAGTGGGTACAACAGTGTGGGTACAACTCCCACACCGGCTGAGGTTACCATGAAAAACTCTCCTTCTCAACCTGTCCCTTCACCCGAGGCGTGGCACCCCTCTGGATAAGCTATGACCAGTCATTACTTTCTGATGAGAGAGCAGTCCTTTGGTCCATTCAGACCATGGCAACTTTACCTTCTTCACATTATGCCACACACTCAAGACATTTATTCACACAAGAGTGATAAACATGATTTGGAGATGCCGGTGTTGGACTGGGGTGTACAAAGTTAAAAATCACACTACACCAGGTTATAGTCCAACAGGTTTAATTGGAGGCACTAGCTTTCGGAGCGAGACCTGATGAAGGAGTGGCGCTCCGAGAGCTAGTGCTTCCAATTAAACCTGTTGGACTATAACCTGGTGTAGTGTGATTTTTAAGAATGCTAAAGGAATTACAACATAACTACTTCCATCCTTTTCTTTTAACTCACTTTTATTAATCATGGATTCCATCTTGCTGCCAGTTACTGTGCTCCATACAATAAAGGTTCCTTTTTTTTTCTTATTATGGACAAACCTGAACACAATTCTATGTGTGACCTAACCTGTGCATAGTAAAAACAAAGTTCCATTCACTTTGCCCTGAACATTATAGTTCTTACAATCTCTACTCATTAGACGAAAGCAGACTGAGCATGTGTGAGGAAAACCCTCGAATGGAAATATTTGATAACAGAAGTCTAAAGTCATCTGTTCCTTTCAAACGAGCTACACTGCATGATGTTAAGTTACTGATACATTGCATCCCAAAATGACATTTTCTCAAATAATCCCATTTAATCTGTGTTTGATTGAGTCATTGCTAACTGTTTTCACTGTCTCTCCAGGAAATCTGTGCCATTCACTCGCTGAAATAACATGCCCTGCTCGGAGAGTGGTCCTGATTCTGCTTCTGCTGTTCTGGACAAGGTGAAATGGATTGTCCCAGTCTACAATCTCTGTTCTGACCATGTAGCCTGGCAAACTATTAACTTTATTAGTTTCCTTACAACATTTAGGCTGGTGGATGCAATGATTCTCAGTTCTCTTTCTAAGTGCATTTCATTGCTATTGCATGTCCAGAAAGTAATTGGCTTTGCTAGGAGGCATGACAGGTAGCACTTTAACTAAGTGATCTCCAGGACTGGCTTTGCTTACCTCAAGGAGTCAGGGGAGAATTTTGCAGAATATTGTTTCTTTTGAAGACCCCACACTTTCTTCTGATTTTTTAATAACTTTACCCAAGAAAGGTATGGCATTGCACAGAGATGCAGGGAGTGCTGGGAGATGGAGGCGTAAGACTAATGACTAGTTGGAAACACTTAATTTAATTTTAAATAACTGAGGTTGCATTCTAAAAATTTGAAACCATAGTCTCAACGGTGGCTGAACATTTGCATCACTGTAATTACTACATCTCAAAGCAATTGGAATGGAGATGACCTATCTGCAAAGGCTCACCACAACCAATTACTTTGAATGAAGGAGCCTATTCCATTAGCAAAGCATTGTGACAATCACTGGTTACTCATTTGGGGAAGGACATATCATTAGACATAATCACTTAGATGGAGGGCTCTCGCTAAGAAAGGAATATACCAAATGTAATTTAATCATGTAAATCAGAAATCCAATAGCCATGATCATGTTATATCACTGGTCAATTGGAAAGAGAGGATCAAGTTAGCAAAACTTTATTTCTGTTTGAGTAACTTCTGCAGAGCAGAACAGTAGTAAACAAATGTTTAAGAAGCCAGACTCGCACTGTGAAACCCCGAACACTCCCTTCATCCAACATGTACATTTTGAGCCCATTCCTGTGCAAGAGACAGAGAAAAAGAACCAGGAGAAAGCAAGGACCGTAGATGCTGGAGATCCAAGTCGAGAATGTGGTGCTGGAAAAGCACAGCAGGTCAGGTAGCATCTGAGGAGCAGAAGAATCAACAATTCGGGCATATGCTCTTCATCAGAGTAACAACCGCCTCATCAACAAACCCAGATGGGACATTGCGTTTATCCCAAAGCAAGCCAAAGCCCTAACCTTTAAGAGTCATATATACTTTTAACTTTACTGAATTGTTAAATAAGATGACCTTTCCTCTAATAGTGTGTGAGAAAGTTGGAGTGTTTTGATTATTTAATTAACAAACATCATTTAAAAACAAACTCAAGGAAACCTGCTTTCATAGTCGCAACACATAAGCAACCAAGGAGTGGGAAAAGAGGGAAACCCATTTTACTCTTTCTCATTTGGGTGTCATTGTATGGATTATGTTGTACCCACTACAATGGTCCGGATTACAGTTCCCAACATTCAGTTTTGATTGGGATATTGAATGTTTCCAAATTTAAGAAACACAATTTAAGAGGGTCAGAGGCAGGCATCAACAAAAAGGACACGGAACCATCTAAGGAGATATTAGAAAATGTGACCAAATACTTTATAAACGATGTAGATTTTAAAAAAGCACGGTGAAGGAGGTGGTGGGGGGGGGGAAGAGAGAGAGAGAGATAGTGAGATATAGGGAGTGATTGCAGAGCATTAAGATCGAGGTAGCTGAAGGCACGGCTGCCAATGATGGAAGTGATTAAAATCAAGGATGCACACGAGGCCAGAGTTGGAAAATCGCAGAGATCCCAGGGAGTTGTAGCGCTGGAGGTGATTACAGAAACAGGGAGTGTGTTTCACTCTGTTACTTCACACATTGATCAACACCAAAATTTACCAAAGCTTCCCTACAGGAGAAAGAGAGGTGCAGCTGTTTCGATCAAAGATATAAATCTGCGGGTGGCATTCGGTGTTAAATAGCAAGAGATCTGTGAAATCTCTCGGCTGTGTTCACATAGGTCAGTGTGTGCATCTCATTCGTTATTCTTAAAACTGATTTTTTGAGGAAACTCAGCAGGCTCAAGTGAGAAATTAATTGCATCTGGCCCCAGGCTAATAATTCCAGGTGGAATACAAATGAATATTAATAAATCTTCAGGATTTATGACGCCTCACTGGTGAAATTTCTGCAGCTTTGTTTCATTATTTGGGAACAGGAAGGGTACTGGGGGAAATACAAGGCTTTGACAGCCTGTTACTCCCTCTGAATCACATTTCATTGAGCGATTTCTCATTTCCTCTTCGAGACCCACATCCTTCCTTCATCTGTTGCTCCACTTCAACTCTAAGACAATCGCAGGTATCTACTTAGGAAGATTTCTTTCACTCACCCAGCCTTAATGGGACTCCAATTCTGGCCCACTTCCCATCCCTCTCTAATCTGTCCCAAGCCATAACAACTAATGCTTGTATCTCATTAAATACAGAATTATGCCAGGAGAAACAGCATTCTGTATTGAAACTTATGGTTTTTGAGCAAACTAAATGTGTGGATTGGGGGAACCAAAGGTTATTGTTATTATTATTTACACAGGTAGGTGACATCTTTCTTGCTGATATCTGTCATCTTTTCTGGACCCACAATCTTTCAATTTTCCCTGGGGCGGGGGGGTCCAGAACTAGAGGCAATAGGTTTAGGGTGAGAGGGGAAATATTTAAGAGGTACCTAAGGGGCAACATATTCATGCAGAGGGTGGTGCGTGTATGGAATGAGCTGCCAGAGGAAGTGGTGGAGGCTGGTACAATTACAGCATTTAAAAGGCATCTGAATGGGTCTATGCAAAGGAAGGGTTTAAACAGATATAGGCCAAGTGCTGGCAAATGGGACTCGGTCAATTGACGATATCTGTTTGGCATGGACAGGTTGGACTGAAGGGTCTGTTTCTGTGCTGTACATCTCTAGACTCTATGACTCTCAGCACTCTGAATTCCTCCAATCTAGCTATGTGCATCACTGGCCCACCATTGGTGGTACTGGCTTTAACCGATGCCAATAAAACTAATAATCTGATCACTATCTCATCTCTCTCTGTGGGGCCCTGCAGTGTGCCGGTTGCTTCCTATGCCAGTAATTACACCACAAAAATACTACACTTGCTGTAAAGTGCTTTGTGGCCATTTACAGTAAATGTTGACAGACATACAGATATAAAACTGGAGCATAAGCAGAACATTCAGCCCTCAAGCTTGTGCTGGCATTCAACAGACCATCAGCTTGTGCTTCAAATTCCACACTTCCACCTAACCCAGATAATTTTAGATTCTTGTTAGGCAAGGGAATCAAACAACGATGCCTGATGAACATTTGTAAATTCACTATTATTGTAAGACAGGATAAGTTGAGCAACTGATGTTCCAACCTACTCTGGATGTACTCAAAAAGAAATAAGTCTCTTATCTCTGGACTACCAACCCAATTATTCCCAATTAACACATGTTGGTAGAAATTAATAAAGTGATGGGGCTTGTGGCCCATTAGTAGTGTCCCTGTCCTCTGATCCAGGAAGCATAAAGTTCAAGTCCAACCTGCACTAGAGACGTGTCATAGCATGTCTGAACAGGTTCATTAAAAATGTCTAAGATATTAAATGGAATTATGTGTGTCGATGCAATACAGATGTCCTTACCTCTAAGCCAGGAGGCCCAGCTTCTAGACTCTACTACTCCAGAAACGTACAATTAAGATCTCAGAACAGGTGGATTAGAGACTATTTACAGGAAGATAAATTCATTACTTTCAGATTGTTAAGACAGTGGTGCATCCCAGGAACCTGTGCAACGCACCCCCTTAAGTTGCTCAGATGTGAAGCCACATAGAAACAATGCTCCTTTAAGGTTTGCAAGCAGAAATGGCTCTGCAGAAAAGCAGATTCAGAAGGAGCATTGGTTCTTTCTACCATACTGAGTACTTCTGGATATTTTTAATCATTCTGTTCAGAAATGTTGTGACATCCCTCTGTGTTAGGAGGAGCCCGAATCAGGGCCTTCTGGTTCAGAGGTATGGACATGATCACTGTGCCACAATAGTCCTGACTGAGTTCTTTTATATATAAAGATCCAAATACAAGGAGGTAAGGCAGCTTCACATGAAATATTGCCACAGGAGGGCTATTAAAACCATGCAAAAAGCCTGGTAAAGATTTACTAGAATGATAACAGAGCTGAGGGATTATAGTTATGAAGAAAGATTTGAAAAATAGAGATGTTTCCACTGTGTGGAACAAAGGTGATTGTAAAAGCTCAGTCAACCTATTGGTTTGAAAGGAATTGAGCTAGGGCTTTCTCGAAAAACGAAGCAAATGTTAGAAGAATATTTTTTCATATCATGAGACATCAGAACATAAAATACTGTTAAAAATGCCTACTATTAAGTGTATGTTGGATAAATATTAACATAGTTTGACATTGTACCCATTTCAGCCTGTGTCTAGGCATTTGTAATTGTGAAGAATTGTACTTTCATTTTATTTTTGTTCTCTACCTGATGTTAGTACACTCCTATCCTATCCAGATGTGATATTTCTGCTCACTTATATTTGATATTTTATTTTAATCAATAAATGTCACTCTACACCACAGAAACAGGCTACTTGATCCATTTAGTTTGTGTCAGTGATTATGCTGCACATTAGCAGTGCACTGTGGTGCAAAGAAACAGCACAAATTGAAATCTTTCTCATCTGTCCTCTCTTGAAAATGCTGACCCTGTTCTTCCATTTGAAGGGCTCATGCCCGAAACATCGACTCTCCTGCTCCTTGGATGCTGCCTGACCTGCTGCGCTTTTCCAGCAACACTTTTTCAGCTCTGACCTCCAGCATCTGCAGTCCTCCACTTTCTCCTGTCCTTCCATTCCCTGTCCATACCTCCCCCCACCATTCAGACTCTGACCACGATTCGGCCAATCCTGCACACATTCTGTCCATTTTCCATACATAACCTTTTCACCTCTCCAGTCATGACGCTGCCCAGCCACTCCCTGCCCACATCTCAGTCACTTCCCATAAATAGTCATGTTTTTGGCAAGGAAAGCTTGTAAAGCAGTAAATTTTCCTTTAATAAACACTTGGGTTCAGCTTCTCTGTCACCTAGCTTTCGTTTGGGCCCAGTTTAACCCGGGCAAATGGTTGATTTCCTTTCTCAGTCGCATGTCTTGAGTGCAGCATGAGGCATTAATGCTCTTGTTCTGACAAACTCTACTGTAGTCGTTGATTTAATTTGGTTGGCAGGCAGTCAAATTGTATCATAGATCTTCTAGTTTTCTGAAGATCTGAATTATATCTTCCCATTGAGATAATAATGGAGTGCTTCAGGTTCCCCTGGCAGAGCCATTCAGAGGAAATGAAACCCTTCTACCGTGAAGTCTTTGCCAAAACAAAGCTCCTTAATACGAGATGGCAGTCAATTGAACTTGACTGATTGACATGTTGATCAAACTAGGCGGGGGAACCACCTGCAGTTACAATAGGTGGCTCTGTTAGAAATTCCTGGATACTATCTCAAAAAAATCAGACATCCTTACCAATTCTCTGCTTGCTGGGTGCATGAATCTGACCTGAAATTCATACCATATTTTGCTTAGAAAAGAAACTGTGTTCCTCAAATAGCTTCCCATAAATAAACTGCAATGAAAATATTTTCTGGCAGAAACATGACGATCCTCATTGACTGGAAAGGGATTCACATCCTCTAACTCCAGTGTGCATGCTGTAAATAGACATTCCTGATGAAGGGCTTATACCTGAAATGTCAACTCTCCTGCTCCTCAGATGCTGCCTGCCCTCTGTGCTTTTCCAGCACCACACTCTCGACTCTGAATCTCCAGCATCTGCAGTCCTCACTTTCTCTCATGCCACAAATACAGCCAAGTTGTGCACTTTGTTCCTCATAATAATA
This sequence comes from Hemiscyllium ocellatum, assembly GCF_020745735.1. Lineage (NCBI taxonomy): Eukaryota > Metazoa > Chordata > Chondrichthyes > Orectolobiformes > Hemiscylliidae > Hemiscyllium > Hemiscyllium ocellatum. Next base: position 9,747,047 of record NC_083426.1, on the reverse strand, counting down.
CAATGAAGGGACCAATTGATTTCATCAGTGGCTGCCTAATGGATCATCAACCTGAGAGAAGTGAGTCAGTGTGGGTTGGGAGATGTGGAGGTGGGATTGGGGGAGGGGACACCATGATACAAAAACCTCTCTCTGCCATCCTGATCTGCAACCAATGTTGGGCAACAGCTTCAACTTCTGCAGGATCTTGGTTGGGGAGCTGTGCCTTGTTTTATGGGGGAGGCAATGACCAAAGGTATTATCGCTAGACTACTAATCCAGAAATTCAGCTAATGCTTGGGGCAGCACAGTGGCTCAGTGGTTAGCACTGCTGCCTCACAGCGCCAGGGACCCGGGTTCAATTCTCACCTCAGACAACTGTCCGTGTGGAGTTTGCACATTCTCCCCATGTCTGCATGGGTTTCCTCCCACAGTCCAAAGATGTGCAGGTCAGGTGAAATGGTTATGCTAAATTGCCCATAGTGTTAGGTGCATTAGGTAGGGGTAAACATAGAGGATAGTAAACCATCTGGGTGAGTTATTCTTCAGAGGGTCGGTGAGGACTTGTTGGGCCAAACGGCCTGTTTCGACACTGTAAGGAATCTACTCTTATATTTGAATAGATACATGAATAGGAAAGATAAGTGGGATTACGTTTGGCATGAACTGGTTGGACCAATGAGTGTGTTTCCATGCCGTATGACTCGATGACTCTATGTGTGGGTTGATCTTCCAGAGAAAGTAGCAGAGGTGGGTACTGTCACATGTTTAAAAGACATTGAGATTAGTCCATGAATAGGGCATGGGCCAAGCGCAGGCAGGTGGGACTAGTTTAGTTTGGGATTTTGTAGGCATGGACTGGTTGGACTGTGAAGGGTCTGTTTCTGTGCTGTATGACTCTACGACTATGAGTTTGTGTAGAGATACCTACAATACTGTTAAGGAGGGGATTTCAGTATATTTGACCTGGGATAAATCATATCTTTATAAATGTAAGTTCTATGGGTTGATAGACTTGGACTTGAGCTTGTTCCCCAGCAACCTTTTGGATTTGCTATCACCAGCCGCAAACACACAAAGAATGCTGGAGAAACTCAGCAGCATCTGTAGAGAGAGAAACAGAGTTACTTTTTTGAGTCTACTACGACTCTTGCTCAGAACTGCCTCTACTGGATACCCTACCAGATCATTAGAAAGAGATGACAGGTGATGAATTTAACTTGAGGGTTACCACTCTTCAGGTGAGGAGAGAGATTGAGAAGGAGAGTCCCTAATGGTAACCTCAGTTGGTGGCTGGAACTAAACTTGCACTATCAATGTTACACTACATCGCAAACTTTCTAGCCTGTCAACTAAACAAACCAATCCTCAAACTTTATGTCCCCCCAAACAAACTGATAGCTTTTACTCCTCAACAGAGAAAGGCAGGCAGGAACAAACAAACCAGCGAGAGGCCAAGATAATTCATTTCCAGCTTGTCATTTCATTCACTCCCTTGAGCAGTGCATCTGGCATGGGGGCCATCTGTCGATAGAGCTTGTGATAGCTTAGTTTCTTATTTATTTAGCTTATCCCATGAGTGGAGCGGCATGCTGATTCCCCACAGCTCCCTCAGATAGCATGCCTCGCACCAAATCCACAGTCATTCATCTCTGTAAGAACGAGGGTTGCTCAGATGAGGACATTAAGATTCAAGAGTAAGTGCTCACTTAACAAAAATGACAAACGGAAACAGGTTAGTAGCCAGGTGAAGGCAGCAACCACAGCTCAGGAAGCCAGTACATCACAGCCATTCCCTTGGGAGATAGGTCAATGCTTTCGAAAATATAGCTGAAAGCAGGATAGGTTGCTGCACATTTTGTTGGGTTTGTGTTAATGGCCCTCAGTCAAAACAGCTGCAGCTTCAACGGCAGGAATACTGAACTGGAGAGTTTGGTTAACCAGTGTATAAATACAGATTAGTTTCGCTAATGAGGATGACCATGAATGAATGTAAATGGAATTACTTGTTCTGGCAAAAGAACCTTCGAGCTAGAAAATGACAACACTGTCAGCACAAACAAGTGAAAAGAAAACAGAAATTGAAGTATTTCCATTATTCAACTAACTACGTGAGAATGGTGAGGACCTTAGTTTCCATGGTAATCGCTATTTGTCACTTTAGGCATAGAGTATCATTGGTTCCCTGTTTCGGGATTCATCGTTGTGAATTTCCGATTTGATTCCCAGTTGAATGCTCTTCCCTCAGATCCTGGATCCAACAGCAACTTGGGGACACTGGAATTGTGGAGCTGAGAGCTCTCAGTGAACTGCTGAAGTCAATCTATCCAGGGTCTTCCACGGTGTTGAATATTAGGGTCCCTTAGGCTTCCTAATATGTACAGTTCAATTCAATTCAATGCAACGCAGCATGAGGTTTCATTTCATTCTGACAGAGGGTCACTGGACCCGAAATGTTAACTTTGATTTCTCTCCACAGATGCTGCCAGACCTGCTGAGCTTTTCCAGCAACTTCAGATTTCGATTCTGATTTCCAGCATCCACAGTTCTTTCGGATTGCATGAGATTTCATTTAGCAGCTGTTCCTGTGGTAATTAACTTTCCAAAATTTCAACATGAGAAAAAAAGGAAAGAATTACAAAAAACATGAAGTTCATGATGTCTACCAAACTGGAGGCAATATTTTATCTTGGCAAATAGTTTATCTGATTCCTGATGAAGGGCTTATGCCCAAAAGATCAATTTTCCTGCTCCTTGGATGCTGTCTGACCTGCTGTGCTTTTCCAGCAACACACTCTTAACTCTGATCTCCAGCATCTGCAGTCCTCACTTTTTCCTAAATAATTGATCTACCAAATGCACCCTGTTATCAGTGTGTTGCTTTTAAAAATAATAAATATTTACTCTTGGAAAGAATTGTAAACAGACCCTCAGATGGGGATGGACAAGGGGTAAACGATCATTCTCTGTGCCTGTCCTATAGCCTTTAGCCAAAAAGATTCAGACAATTTATTGACACAGAGAAAATAACCTACCCCTGGAAATATGATATAAGAATAAGTGCCGGGTAGAGAGGGGAGATCTTCTTGGGATTTCTTATCAGTCAGACCTGGTAGGCAGCTGTTCCCCAGGCAGCAGTCTTGATCGAGTAGTCCTAATCAGTCAGTTGGAATGTGGACCAGAAGGAGAGGAGATAGAGGTAGGGAAGAGATCTTGGCTAAAGATCAGGATGCTGTCCCCATCACTTCAACGAGCCTGAAATATTCTGCACCAATAGTCTGTTTGTTCTCTGGTATCAATGACCCATCCCCAATTGTAACCATTGTATACAGGTCATTCTGCTATAACGCATGTTTCGTCAACGCGAATTGGCTCTAACATGATTGATGAATAAGGGATGCTGTTCCTAAAGTGCAAATTTTTAAAATATGCATTGGCTATAATGTGTTTGCTAACTTTAAATGCTATTTTTACTGTGCAATTTTTAAGCAGCATGAAGTCACACAATAACGCATCCATCAGGTAATAGAAGTACTCTCTGTATCTAATTAATTTATGTATATCTAATTTACTGCTTCTTAACAAACTTTCTGAAAATGACAATAAATCATTGACAGCCGATTTTCAGTAACTGTGATTGAGGATCCCTAAGACCAACAGGGGTGAATGAAGACAAAACAGACTTTCAAAGGTGGGACAGGCTAGTCGTACCAGAGGATCTTTGCCTGTCTAACATTGTTCAGGTAAACCTCCTGCTCCTGAAACACAGCTTAGTGTGACCAAGAGACACCCTGACTTCACTGAATCCCTACAATGTGGAAGCAGGCTATTTGGCCCATCAAGTTCACATCAATCCTGTGAACAGCTTCCCATCCAAACCCACACCCTACCCGTTCCTTGTAAACCTTCATTCTTCATGACCAATCCACCTAACCTGCACATTCTGGGAGGAAAGTGGAGCATGCAGAGGAAACCCACACAGGCACAGGGAAATGTGCAATCTCCACCCAATTATCCAAGGGCAGAATCAAACCCAAGTCCCTGGCGCTGTGAGGTAGCAGCGCTAACCACTAAGCCACCATGCGAAAACTGCTTTCTGTTTTGTTCCTATGTTGACAGAGGAATTGTAGCCGCCCAGACATTGTTCCTGTACATCCCTCTGGAGTTGAATTACTAACCAGGATAAAGGTTCTGTAGGATACATGTATTGAGTTTACACTCCTGACAAGTGAGGCTTCCTATTGGGAGTGTGCATTTAGTCAATTTACTTGATGCTGGGACTGAAATCTGGAATGCCTATTGCTGTATAGAATCTTAATCGAACATGTTGGCTTTCTAATGCAATAGTGACTTTCAAATTCTTCTGACTTAGACTTCTAGGGAGACCAGTGTCCCCTAAGCCAAACTCATTCTGAATTTAATAGGAGCAAGGGAGGATAAGCCACTTCGAGTGAAAAATGAGGTCTGCAGATGCTGGAGATCACAGCTGAAAATGTGTTGCTGGTTAAAGCACAGCAGGTTAGGCAGCATCTCAGGAATAGGGAATTCGACGTTTCGAGCATAAGCCCTTCATCAGGAATGCCTGATGAAGGGCTTATGCTCGAAACGTCGAATTCCCTATTCCTGAGAGGATAAGCCACTTGCATAGGTACAGAAAGGTGGAGAGACAGATATCAGAGGGTTGATTCAACAATCTGATACAAGGGAAAAGTCAAAGATAACCCCCACTGACCGATCCCAAGAGACTCCCTGCAAACACCATTAAATGATTGGGCACCTCGCCCTGACAATTATTAACTCGCTCTTGGAAGCCTTCTACAAATATTGACATCTTTTCAGGGATTCGCTTGTCATCATTCCTAAAATACAACATCAGCTAACAAAACAAAATAGCATTAAGTTTTTTAAGAGTTTTTTTTAAACTTGATATTCAAAACCAGAGGCAAGAGTTTTTGTTGCACTGAGTGAGTATTACAATTTGGAATGCACTATCTTGACTGTTTCTCCTAAGGAGTATGGGATACCTTAATGCAGTAATCTAACAATAATGTTGACACTTATATTCAGAATTTCAAACATGAAAGGTTTTGAAATGAACCTTTAATTTTAAAAGCAGACAGGGCACTAGTAGTTTGTGGAGTCAGTGGCAACCCATTCAATCATCCCAGAAATAACAATAGGTGCCAGTGTGTTGAAGGTCATGGGGCAAATCTTGGGCCAGAGTATTTTAGGGTGACTCCCTGGTCTACAATGCAGCTGCTAATTTTTTGTTTAAAATCCCTACAGTGTGTAAACAGGCCATTCAGCCTATCAAGTCCTCATTGACCCTTTGAAGAGCATCCCACCCAGACCCAATCCCCTACCCAATCCCTATATTTCCCATGCCCAATCCACCTAACTTGCACATCTTTGGACTGTGGGAGGAAACCCACATAGACACAGGGAGAATGTGCAAACTCCGCACAGCCAGATGCCCTAGGCTGGTATTGAACTTGGATCCCTGGCATTGTGAGGCAACTAAACACTGAGCACTGGGCCTCCCACTTTTGTTGATGATTATGTTGCTGTGGGGTAAATAACGAGCTGTTTCTTCTGTAATAGAAGTTTTTTTACATTCACTAGAGAAGGCAGATTGACCCCTTGTCATTGAAAAGGTGGTGCCTCCAATAGTACAGCACTCCCGCAGCATTTGCACTGCACTGTCAGCTATGAGCAGAACGTTTTGTGATTGAGAAAGACCAAACAATCTGTTAAGCCCAATTTATCCAAACATGATGCAATCAATGTGTTCTATTATCCCATCCTTTCCCAATTCTAAAAACCCTCGACAGGAAGAGCTGGAAGCTAATGGAGAGGAAGAGATTCCTTGGAGATGTTGCAGTTTCTTTCAGGACACTGCAATTCAGGACACTGAAGAATCTTCAACTGTCCATGACTCTTGGGAACATAACCAGCTTCAACCTGTGGGATGACAGTGATGTTATACTTACTGCATACTCTGGTAAAGCATTCCAAGTAAAAGCAAACTGAGTCTACAGTTTAGTATCTAATCTGGAAGGATTTCACTTCTGACAACGCAAAACCACCTTGGTATTCCTATTATCTTGGTCACTTCATCCAGCCCTACGCTCTTCAGGAGTGCCCAGATTCATATAAACCCCTGTCTCATGTGTAATAGTCATTCCTGCTCTCCACCCCGATACAGCCATCAAGGCTTTTAGTTCTGGAATTTCCTCCCCAAAAATCTCAATCACTTTCCCTTTAATATCTTCAAGATATTGCTTCAAACTTACTTCTTTGATCAAGCCACCTGCCTTAGACTTTACTTTCTTTGGCTTTGTCTAACCTTTGTTATGAAGTGACTTGAAGCAACGTTTCCACATTAAAAGATGGCATCAGAATGCAAGTTGCTGTTGTTGAAATGCTGGCCTGGATTATTTCACATTGTGGTTGTGCAGTCAACCTTTCCGTGACTCAGGCGTGAATGCACGAAGAGGTTTCGTTATGGAGCCAACATTCCTGAGGAAGAGGCACAACTTGGCAGCACAATCTGGCAGGAAGGGTGTGATATTTTCTCATCCTGATGCGATCTATCAACCAGCTGCTCGACATGGCGGTGATGATGAGGGGAATTTTAGGGGATGTTGGGGGTGGGGTATGGTGTCCAAGCAACCAATTTCATCAGGAATCACCAAGTGAATTACAGAGTCATGGAGATGTATAGCATGGAATCAGACCCTTCGGTCCAACTCATCCATGCCTACTAGATATCCCAACCTAATCTAGTCCCATTTGCCAGCACTTGGCCCAAATCCTGTGACAAAAGGTGGCCAGGAAATTTGAAGGCTGTTTTGTTGCGGTTTGAAACAAGGAAGAATGCCACAATTGGCTGAACACATGCAAACCAGCCAGCCTCTCAGAGCAATACAGAAATACCCAATGCACTGCAAAATCCCACAGCCTGCCGGATGAGTGCTGCTGCTTCACCATTAGCTTTGTGAAATTGCATTTTGCCCCCATGCGACGATTTCCATGGCTTAGAAAATAGAAAATATCTACGATCCCCATGGAGACCAGTAATATTCTCTTTTGAGAATAAATGAATCCCCATAATGTCAAAGAAAAGAGAACAGCTGGGCAAGATTCTGCTATAGAACCTCTCCGGTAACAAGTCAACATAATTCAGGCACTAATTAACAGGCGAAGGATATTATGAACAGGTGAATTTGGCATTAAATAACCAGTAAGGATATTTGAAGGATTCAATGACACATGGGAAGATTCAAACACAGAGGTGCATTTCACTTCAAAGAGTTGCATAGCAACCACGCACCTCACGTTGGTACAATCACATTACTTCGTGCCAAAAGATGCAACAATGTGTGGATGAAGAACAAAAAATGCAGTACTCAAACAGGCCCTTCGGCCCACCAAACCTGTGCCAACACGGGATGGCTTTCTCAACTAAACACCTTTTGTCACTATGCGGACTGCATCCCTCTGTTTCCTGCTGATTCATTTATCAGTCAATATTCCTCTTCGATGCTTCTAATTTATTGTAATGTAGGTGACTGTGAGACTACCCAGTCTGGTCACAAAAACAGGAAGGCGGCTTATTACCTGAATGGTGGCAGTTTAGGAAAAGGTGAGATGCAACGAGACCTGGGTGACATGGTGGAACAGTCACTGAAGACTGGCAATGCAGGTGTAGCAGGCAGTGAGGAAAGCTAATGGCATGATGGCCTTCATAGTGAGAGCATTTGAGTATCGAAGTAGGCAAATTTCTGTCAGATGTGGAAGGATCCTTTGGGGCCTTGGACGGAGGTGAGGGGGAAGGTGTGGGCGCAGGCTTTGCACTTCTTGTAGTGGCAGGGGAAGGTGTCAGGAGTGGGGTGTGGACTGGTGGAGGGGGTGTGGATCTAACGAAGGAGTCACGGAGGGAATGGTCTCTCCAGTATGCTAACAGGGATGGGGAGGGAAAAATATATCTGGTGGTGGGGTCGGTTTGTAGAGGTAGAATTGGCAGAGGATGGTGCGATGTATACAGAGTTGGTGGGGTGGAAGATAAGGACCGGGGGAATCTGTTCTCGGACAAGGACAGAACAAGGAGCAGGACAGTCAACGTTTCAGGCATAAGTCCTTCATCAGGTATGTTGTGGGGCGGATCCAAGGGAGCTGAGAGATAAATAGGATGGGGCGTGGGGCTGAAGGGAGGGTAGCTAGGAAGGCGATAGGTAGATGAAGGAGGGGGTGACAGTGATATATTGGAGCGGTGAGGTCGACATAGATGATGCCGTGTGGTTGGAAGGTCCCAAGGCGGAAGATGAGGTGGTCTTCCTCCAGGTGTCGACATCATCAATATCGATTTCACCAGTTTCCTCATTTCCCCTACCCCCCACCCCATTCCCCGATCCAACCTTCCAACTCAGCACCGCCCTCTTGAACTATCCTACCTGTCCATCTTCCTTCCCACCCATCTGTTCCACGCTCCACTCCGACCTATCACCATCATCCCCCACCTTCATCTACCCATCGCCTTCCTAGCTATGCTCCCCCTAGCCCCACCCCCTCCTATTTTTCTCTCAGCCTCCTTGCACCCTCACCCTCCCCAACCACCCTCCCACATTCCTGACGAAGGGCTGATGCCTGAAATCTCAACTCTCCTGAACCACGGATGCTGTCTGACCTGCTGTGCTTTTCCAGGGCCACACTTTTTGACTCTGACTCTCCAGAATCTGCAGGCCTCACTTTCTCCACATAAAGATAACTGCCAGTGAGAGCCAACCAAACTCCTGGCCCACAAAGTAAATTCTCATTCCATCGTGCAGAGAACTGTTCTTGGAAATTGTCAAACAAAGCACGCCCAAGCTTCAATTTTAATTTCTTTTCATACACTCTTCTTTTTTTTCCCCTCTCATTTAGTCCAGACTTTCCATACTGTCGGGTTTCTATGATTCTGTGATTTCCTTCCACTCTCCAGTTTGGCAAGCGATAACTAAATGAGAGCCACAGGGATCAGTGCTGGGATCCCAATTACTTACAATAAATGTTAATGATGCAGATGAGGGAAGTGAACGTATCGCTGCCAAATTTGCAGATGACACAAAAATAGGTGGGGAAATAAATGGTGAAGGTAACACAAAGAATCTGTTCAGTGTTAAAGATAGGTTAAGCAAGTGGGGAAAAAAACCTGGCAGATAGAATATAACGTGGGAAAAGGGGAAGTTGTGCACTGGCAGGAAGAATTAAGGAGCTCGATATTTAAATGGAGAAGGACTGCAGAAAGTTGCAGCACAGAGGGATGTGGCACAAATCACACAAAAAAAACTAGTTTACAAGTTAAACAGGTAGTAAGTAAGGCACATGGAATGTTGATGTTTTGTTCAAGGGAATTCAAGCATAAAATAAGGAAGACACGAGTTAGACTGTATCCAGTTACCGTGAATAGTCTTGAGAACCTTATCAAAGGAAAGATATTCAGACATTGGAGGCAACAGAGAGAAGGCTCACTAGGTTGATTATGTTTATGGTGGGATTGTCTTAGGAGAATAGGTTAAGTAGTTTGGGCCAGTACTCAATGGAGTTTAGAAGAATGATTACTGAAACAAACAAGATTCTTAAGGGACTTGGCAGGTAAATGCAGGGAGGTTGTTTGACCTTGTGGGAGAGTCTAGAACCAGACAGTATAATATCAGAATAAGGGTTCACCCATTCAAAGCAGAAATGGGGAGGACTTGCTTCTCTCAAAGGGTACTGAATCCGTGGAAATCTTTACTGCAGGGGCTGACGAAACTGGATTGTTAAGCATATTCAAGACTCAGACAGATGGATTTCTAATTAGTATTCAAATCAAGGGTTATGGTTAAAAGGCGGGAAACTGGAGTTGAAGATAATCAGATCAACCATGATCTCAAGAATGGGAGAGCAGACACAGAAAGGGCAGAACAGCCTAAATCTGCTTCTATATGGTTATTCCTGTTCCCATACCTGTGTTGATATTGAATTCATCCTTTTTGCCAGTTCTTCCTCCACTCTGCATGGTTCACACCATGCAATGGAGGGATCATAGCAGTTGTCCTTCATCAAAGACCATCCACCTAGTTATAGAGATGACCAAAGTGGTAACGGACACTTCGGTACAACTCTTCCATGCTAACCAGATAAACTAACCTAATCTAGTCCCATTTGCTAGCACTTGCCCTTATCCCTATAAACCCTGCTGCTTCATACACCCACCCAAATGCCATTTAAATGTTGCAATTGTACCAGCCTCCACCACTTCCTCTGGCAGCTCATTCCACACACGTACCACCCTCTGCATGAAAACATTGCCCCTTAGGCCCCTTTTATATCATTCCCCTCTCACCCTAAACCTATGCCCCATAGTTCTGGATTCCCCACTCAGGGAAAAGACTTAGTCTATTTATTCTATCCATGCCTTTCATGATTTTATAAACCTCTATAAGGTCATCGCTCAGCTCAATGCTCCAGGCAAAACAGCCCTAATCTATTCAACCTCTTCCTGTAGCTCAAATCCTCCAACCCTGGAAACATCCTTGTAAATCTTTTCTGAACCCTTTCAAGTTTTATGTGTGAGAACAAATGGAATTTAATGTCTCATCTGAAAGATGAGATGTCAGGCAGTGACAGGCTGCTCCTGTGCATTAAAATGAAGGCATTCTACCTCCAACTCCACCAGATTTAAAATTTAAAACGTTCTTTGTAGCCGTGACATTGCTGTGAGGGGGTCAGGGGGTGTTATCTGTTGGTACCATGCTCCCAGGTAGGCAGGGAAGGCCCCCTAGCCAGTCTGGAACACTGCCACACCTTACCCTACCCACACCATTTCCCCCACTCCCACAGCCTACCAACAGGAACCAACCTTAAGGCACTACTATTGTTCTGCATGCTCACTATCTCAAGATTGGCCTGGGGGTAGCTGGAGGTGGAGAATTAGCATAAAGGTAAAAGGTACAGTATTGTGTGGTAAGCCCCGTCTGTCCTGTGCCATGATGGGACCTGCAGTGATTGGAACGTGGGGCTCATTGACTATAAGGTTCCTGATTGGGGCTAATTCCTGGCTGGTCAGAGCCTGCCGACATTGCACGTGTAAATAAAGGGTGACCTGGTGATGAGATGCTGGCCTCTGTACATTTATTTCAGGAGTGAAACTGCAGATTAGTCTTGGTAAAGGTGGTATGAGTACTCTCCAAAAATAAGTTTAAGAAATCAATAGTTAACTTAAATATGCTCCAAACTTCAATAATTAAATATTGTAATACTTTCTTATCTGCTGATTATGTTTCTTCTGTGTTAATGCTTTTTCTGTAATAAATCTGATTTATAACTTAGCCAGACTATCTTGTTCGAGCTAATTTTTTTCTCTATTGATCAAATAAATCAGGTGTTTATAATGGTATCCATACCATTTCTAATGTATAACTCAGTAATATCGAGTGTATTTTAAGTCAGAGAGAAAAAAAAAACAACTTCCATTTACTACATGCTTTAACTTACAAGTTTGGTCTCAAAGGTAATGGATTTTGCTTGTGGATAGTGCAGTCTGTCGTCACTATAAATAGAGACAGTTGGTTTACAACAGTTTTCTTTAACCAAATTGTCTTTGTTCAGCTCCCCTTGGAAGAAGGGACAGTCTATATTTTTCAATCCATACGGGATTCAACTACTGCTGAAGTTATTCATTACTGTAGGTTCCCAAAATAACAATTTATATTAAGGTATACAAGAATTCACAAGGAAGACTATTATATGGCCTTTCAACGTGTCTTGGGAGATGGGATTGGGCTATCTGGGGACATAGGACAATGCTCATTGATAGAACATGTGACTGAATTTTAATCTGTTACTTTTATGGTGAACTGTTTTATACAGCAAGCAATCTGTGCAGTTGACAATTCCCATTCGGTTTAAGAGCTGTCAGGAGCTTGCAGAGAAACCATGTCATTTTGACATTAATAGAAAGATGGTGTTTCTCACTCACTGGGACTTTGGCTCTGTGTTTATAAATTGTAATAGTTTATTCCCTTACGCAAGCTTTTAGGAAGCTACGGCAAACAGAACAAAGTGAATGACATATGAACAATGATGATCACAGAAAGACCCTGCGGTCTATTCCGCCTGCTTCATGCAGTCATGATACCTTGTGCATTGTGATGTTTTGCACCTTTTTGCCAGCTGGGAGTCGTGAATAACCAGACGAAAGAAAGCCAAGGCCAACTTGCAGTGGTGGGGAAATAAACAAAGGAGCTTCCTCTCTCAGTGAGACCTTGCAAGACAATATAAACTGTTCCATGAGATCAGCCTGGACAGGAGGTCCTTGTCATGCCTCCCTTTGGTATGAGGTGAGCCACACTTCCAGTCACTTTAATGGACTAGAGGCTTATGGACTAAAAGGATCTATGAGTTTGACCTGCTGTCTGTCCCAAAGACCTGACCCCAATGAGGATGGGCCCAGTGAAGAGGATGGTGGGAAAATAACTGCTGACCTCAGTGTATTACCCACTAGAGCAATTGTGTGCAAAAGCAGTTACTGTTCCACAGTCAATAGGGAATAGGAGCACTTGTAGGCCATTTCGCCCATTGAGTCTGTTCCATCAGTCAATGAGATCATGGCTGATCGAATAATGTTCAACTCCACTTTTCTGTCTTTTCCCTGTAACTGTCTATTGTCTTACTGGTTAACAGTCTGTCTATCTCAGCTTTGAAGATACTTCACAAACCAGCTTCAACAGCCCTCTGCATTAAAGAATTCCACAGATTCACCAGCCTCTAAGAGAAAACAATTCCACTTCGCCTCTGTCTTGAATGTGCGATCCCTTATTCTGAGATTATGCCCTTTGGGTCCAGACTCTATGCCCTGCCCCTGGATTGCTCATTGTGCAGGCAACAGATCCATTTATACGTATCAGTATCTACCATCTACTTCAGGTGAGATGGACAAGGTATGTAGCCAATGATGCCCAAATGGATGCTGTGCTTCAGGGAGACAATCCTGGGATGTGGGGATGGGGTGTTACCTTTCAAAGTCATTGTAAAGTCTCCATGAAGAACTGCCATTAATGTCATCAAATAGGATGCAGATGCCTAATCATGGTCAAAATCATCAAAACTGGTGTTAAGACCTTCCAGTTAACAAGAGCAGCTATTGAAGAGACAACGACAAGAGAGACAGAATAAATGGGCACCTGCTCCAACTGACAATCTACCACCACCTCTACCAGCCAACAACTAACACCCACACAGAGGGAAATGCATAAACAATCTGAGAAGCCATGGTCAACACTGACAACTCAACAAATAAATCTCAGGAAAGAATCCCTCTCAACATAAGGAATTGACAATGATGATGAGGGAAACGTAACTAATCTTTCAGAATGCAAATGGCACCAAGTGATTCAACACATTGAGAAAGGAAAAAAGTTAAAGAAACGAAGCATTAATCTATAATTTGAGTTAACAGCCCACTTTTTCGAATCTGGTTTCAAATTTGAAGCTGTTTTATATTTGCAGCATGAGAAAGAGATAAATCTTGGAGAACTTAAACCTTGTCATTGAAGCTATTCATTCCTCACAGTCTGGAGTTTATTGGTAGAAAGAAGCCATGATTTAAAATAAGCATCTCATGATTGTTTATGGTCCAACATGTCACTTCAACTATATGTCTCAAAGCCATGTGTTACTGCAATGTAGAGAAATTCAACTCTAACCCATTTGATACTTTATCCAGTCTGGGAGGACAGGAAGTCCCTGTCCTTTCTCCCCCATGTCTGGCATTCCTGGAAAGGTCCAATTTGTAACAGGAAACTGCCAACACTGGGGAGAATTGCACTGTCAGGGGAGCTATCATTAGGATGTGACGTCACATCAAGGTTATTTTTTCTATTTTCACACAATGGGCGTTAAACATTCCATCATTTTGAAGTGTAGGGCATACTTTCCATTGTCTTGCCTCTTCTGGAATACTGTGTCCTGTTGTAGGAAGGATATTAAACTGGACAGAGTGCAGAAGAGATCAGGATGTTCCTGGTAATGGATTTATGGTGCCGGTGTTGGACTGGGGTGTACAAAGTTAAAAATCACACACCACCAGGTTATAGTCCAACAGGTTTGTTTGGAAGCACTAACTTTCGGAGCGTTGCTCCTTCATCAGGTGGTTGTTTGAATTATAAGGTGCGGCTGGGGAGGCTGGGACTATTTTGACTGCAGTGTAGGCTGTTGAGAGATGATCTTATAAAGTTTATAAAGTTACAAGGGGAATAGATAAGGTGAACGGCAGGTGTCTTTTCCCTAGGGTGCGGGATTTCAAGACTGGAGGCATATTTTTAAGGTGACAAGAGAAAGATTTTAAAAAGACATGGGGGCAATTTTTTTACAGAGAGAATGATTGGTGTGTGGAATGAAGTGCCAGAGGAAGTGGTGGATGCAGGTACAGTTACAACATTTAAAAGACATTTGGAAAAGGACACAACTAAAAACTCTTTGGAGAGACATGGGCCAAACGCAGGCAGGTGGGACTAGTTTACAGAGGAACCTCGATTATCCGGAATTCGATTATCCGGAATTTGATTAACCGAACGAAATACTGCCTGCTTGTGTCCTTTGGATAATCGAGTTACCTCTGTAGTTTGGAATTATGGTCAGCATGGACTGGTCGAACCAAAGGATCTGTTTCCATGCCGTATGACTGTAAGATTCTACTAGAGAACATCCAGACACAGAACTCTTCTGTCTCTCATCTGGTTAAGATTTTGAAACCAAATACAGATGAATGTCCTGTCCTGCAGCACTGTGACATTTTAAAATCTTCCATTAGCTGTGCTGTTACTGATTAGGATTTCAAATTAATTGGCATCTAATTATGTGTAACACTTATCCTGTGGACTCAAACTCGCTCATATTTTAGTCAGGATTGGCAGAAAGTCAATACACATTCAGGAGACACCCTCACCTCACAGCTGCACCCTTTCTTTGTTTCGTATCTACATCAAAGGAGGGGTTTTACAAAAACAAAATTGAATGAATATTCTTGAACATTTGCTTGATTGTAATGAGATCAGAATATGAGTTCCCTGATTGGGGCTGTTAAACTGTTCCAATCAGGGAACCCTGGCTGACAGATATAAACAGGAGTGTCAGAGGTTCTGTTCACTCTGAGAGCTGGCTCTGAGTGAGCTGGTTTAGTGGCAAGGACTCTCCACGTGCAAGTAAAGGCTGACTTGGTGACAGGATACCGGCCTCTGTGGAGTTATTTCAGCTTTGTCCCCGTGCAGAAATAAAACAAAACTCTTGCATTTGTGTGGCGTCTTTTGAGATGTCAAGTCATCACAAAGTACCTTAAAACAAATGAAGCACTTTTGAAATGTGGCCACTGTCAAAACTACAGAATCACAGTCATAGAATTCTACAGCTCTTCACTGTAAAAGGCCCTGCAGCTCATTATGTCTGGGCTAAATATTCCAATCCCATCTTCCAGCACCTGGTCCCATAGCCTTGAATGCCTGGCATCATAAGTGCACATCTAAGTACTATTAATAATAAAAGATGGTAGTCAAATTGTGCACAGTAAGATGCCACAAAAAGCAAAGGGAACTAACAATGTACCAATCTTTTTTTCAGCCATGTCAGTTGAGGGATTAACTGTTGATAAAGACTCTTTAGGACGAATTCCCTTGCAAAATAATGCAATGGAATTATTTAAATCCATCCCGACAGATCAGCTCGGGACCTCGGTTTGCTGTCTCTGCGAAAGATGGCATCTCTGACCGTGTGGCTCTTCCCAAGTGCTGCAGAAAAATGTAAGGAGCCAGCTGTTAGGTGGTGAATTCTTCACGGAATCCATTGCGAGGAGGGGAAAATCTTGTGACCACTCTCGAACGAGTTAAAGAAGTCTTTATGTTACAGCTGGATGTCTCCTCCACTGTAGCAACATATGGCTGAGAATGTTCTGCAGCTGGGTCCTGTTTGATGGTAACTCATTAAGCAATGCTTTTTATTCAAATCATTATTGTTTCAAAGAGTAGATGCGAGTTTCCTCTTTTAAAAAGCATCAATAGAAAGGCACATCTGGATGTAAGATATCTCTGCATACTTGTATTGCTGAGTAAATTAATTGGATTTACATTGTAATGAGGCAAGAAGAATGTTAATGCATTTTTGAATCCTGAAAAGTTTAACTCATTACTATATCAAGATGCAAAAATGAATAATTTCCTTTCATCACCTACATTTTAGATGGCATTCCTCTAATAGCCTACACAGCTTAGCAATCCTCTGTTTTTTCCTTCCCTAATATGTACAGGATGATGGTAAGGGCTGCACAGGTTTTGTCATCTTTATGGAAGTGTTGATTTTGTTAAAAAGTGAAATACTGTTTGGTCATTCAAGCTCCAAAGCAGAGTCAGCTGCAATTTTTTTTTTAACCATTTAAGTTATTGGGGTTCTCTTTGAGCAACAGGTGGATAATTTTTATACTCAAACAAAGTAAGCAATATTGAAAAACTACAGCTCAAGGCTGACAGTAAGTTCTGCACAATGGCAGTCTGCAAAATCCAACCTGTTCCTCGAGATTTTCTTCCAGTTTTCTTCTTTCACACATTTTGGATCTGATTTTAGAGATATAAAGATGTACAGCAGGGAAACAAACCCTTCGGTCCAATCCGTCCATGCCGATCAGATATCCCAAACCCAATCTAATCCCACCTGGCAGCACCCGGCCCATATCCCACCAAACCCTTCTTATTCATATACCCATCCAGATGCCTTTTAAATTTTGCAATTGTACTAGCCCCCACCACTTTCTCTGGCAGCTCATTCCATACATGCACCACCCTCTGCATGAAAAGGTTGCCCCTTAGGTCTCTTTTATATCTTTTCCCTCTCACCCTAAACCTATGCCCTCGAGTTCTGGTTTCTAGGGAAAATACTTTGTTTATTTATTCTATCCATGCCCCTCATGATTTTATAAACTTATATAAGGTCATCCCTCAGCCTCTAACACTCCAGGGAAAAACAGACAGCCTATTCAGCCTCTCCCTGTAGCTCAAATCCTCCAACCCTGGCAACATCCTTGTAGGTTATTTCTGAACCCTTTCAAGTTTCACAACATCTTTCCGATAAGAAGGAGACCAGAATTGCATACAATATTCCAACAGTGGTAACCAATGTCCCGTACAGCCACAACATGACTTCCCAACTCATGTACTCAATACTCTGACCAATAAAAGGAAAGCATACCAAACACATTCTTTACTATCCTCATGACATGCAAATCCACTTTCAAAAAGCTATGAACCTGCACTCCAAGGTCTCTTCATTCAGCAACACTCCCTAGGACCTTACCATTAAGTGTACAAGTCCTACTAAGGTTTGCTTTCTCAAAATGCAGCACCTCACATTTATTTAAATTAAATTTGATCTGCCACCCCTCAGCCCATTGACCCTTCTGATCAAGATCCTGTTGTAATCTGATGTATCCCTCTTCACTGTTGACTACACCTCCAATTTTGGTGTCATCTGCAAACTTACTAAGTATCCCTCTTGTGCTCACATCCAAATAATTTTATATTAATAATAGAAAGAAGTGGACCCAGCACTGATCCTTGTGGCACTCCACTGGTCACAGGCCTCCACTCTGAAAAACAACCCTCCACCACCACCCTCTGTGTTCTACCTTTGAGCCAGTTCTGCATCCAAATGACTAGTTCTCCCTGTATTCCATGGGATCTAACCTTGCTTACCAGTCTCCCATGGGGAACTTTGTTGAATGCCTTACTAAAGTCCATATAGATCGCATCTACTGCTCTGCCCTCATCAATCGTCTTTGTTTTCTGTATCCTCATCAATTTTCTTTGGCTTGTAGTGTTGTAAGATGGAAGCAGCAAAGCCACCTCTTTGTAGTTTGTGGGAGCTTGATGTGTACAAATTGGCTGCTATGTTTCTGATAATATAACAGTTCAAACAAGTACTTCTTTAGTTTTGAAACACTTGGTGAGACATGAGGTTATGAAAGGTGCTAGGGAAGTGATTGGTGGGCCTCTTACTAAGATATTTGTATCATCAATAGTCACAGGTAAGGTGCCAGAAGACTAAAGGTTGGCTAATTGGTGCTACTGTTTGAGAAAGGTCATAAAGACAAGCCAGGGAACTATAGACCTGTGAGCATGACATCGGTGGTGGGCAAGTTATTGGAGGGAATCCTGAGGGACAGGATGTATATGTAATTTGGAAAGGCAAGGACTGACTAGAGATCATCAACATGACTTTGTGCGTGGGAAATCATGTCTTACAAACTTCATTGTGTTTTTTTTAAGAAGTGACAAAGAGGATTGATGAGGGCAGAAAGATGGACATGATCTATATGGACTTCAGTAAGGCGTTCGACAAGGTTCCCATGGGAGATTGGTTAGCAAGGTTGGATCTCATGGAATACAGGGAGCAAAATTGGATACAGAACTAGCTCAAAGATAGAAAACAGAGGGTGGTGGTGGAGGGTTGTTTTTCAGATTGGAAGCCTGTGACCAGTGGAGTGCCACAAGGATCAGTGCTGGGTCCACAACTTTTCGTCAATTTGGATGTGAGCATAAGAGGTACAGTTAGTAAGTTTGCAGATGACACTAAAATTGAAGGTGTAGTGGACAGCGAAGAAGGTTACCTCAGATTATAACAGGACCTTGATCAGATGGGCCAATGGGCTGAGAAGTGGCAGATAGATTTTAATTCAGATAAATGTGAGGTGTTGCATTTTGGAAAAGCAAATCTTAGCAGGACTTATACACTTAATGGTAAGGTCCTAGGGAGTGTTGCTGAACAAAGAGACCTTGGAGTGCAGGTTCATAGCTCCTTGAAAATGGAGACACAGGTAGATAGGATAGTGAAGATGATGTTTGGTATGCTTTCCTTTATTGGTCAGCATATTGAGTACAAGGGTTGAGAGGTCATGTTGCGACTGTACAGGACACTGATTAGGCTACTATTGGGATATTGCATGCAATTCTGGTCTCCTTCCTATCTGAAAGATGTGAAACTTGAAAGGGTTCAGAAAAGATTTACAAGGATGTTGCCAGGGTTGGAGGATCTGAGCTATAGGGAGAGGCTGAACAGGCTGCAGCTGTTTTCCCTGGAGCATTGGAGGCTGAGGTGTGACCTTATAGAGGTTTACAAAATCATGAGGGGCATGGATAGAATAATTAGACAGAGCTTTTTTTCCTTGGTGTGGGGGAGTTCAGAAATAGAGGGCCTCGGTTTAGGGTGAGAGGGGAAAGATATAAAAGACACCTAAGGGGCAATTTTTCACGCAGAGGGTGGTGGTGCGTGTATGGAATGAGCTGCCAGAGGAAGTGGTGGGGGCTGGTACAATTGAAACATTTAAAAGGCATCTGGATAGGAGTATGAATAGAAAGGATTTGGAGGGATATGGGCCGGGTGATGGCAGGTGGGACTAAATTAGGTTGGGATATCTGGTCAGTACGGACGAGTTGGACAGAAGGGTCTGTTTCTGTGCTGTATATCTCTATGACTCTAACAGAGTTAAAGTTATATCAATTCATTTTTTTTTGTATGTTAACTGTGTTGTGAGAATAAGGTGTGTTTTGATTAAAGCAGAGAGGTGGACTAATCAAATCACATCTGGAATACAGCACCTTATGCTTGCCTTTAAATAAATACAAACTTTAGGGTTTTTGCTATCTCCTTACAATACTTTTGGTTGGGGAGTGGGTGCTATCTGGACAAGTCCATAGTAGTTAGACAAATAAAATCATGACCACATAGGTGTGACTGACAGGAGATAACCTGGGAATAATGATCTCACTATTTACATAGCTGGTTCTGAATTTCTGCTGAGAACTTTGCCAGGCACAAGTTGCTTGTCATAGCTCCTCTTTAGACCCCATTTATTTACAAACCAGGCATTCATAGTTCAGACACAGCACATCCTTACTAAGATAATTGAGTCTTTAAAACCTCAGCTTAAATACATTCAAATTAACTACAAGATCTTCGTACGTTTCTCATTTAGTTTTAGATGCTGTTGTGGAATATTATTTTAATGTAACAACAAATGTTGGTAAATCAGTAGTGAAAATGCCAAGGACAAGTAATTACATCTCTAATTTGTGGTAACGTAATTTCCTGAGGCTATTGAGCTCAGCAACTCCTCCAGTTTTTTGGTTTCTCCAATTATCCCATTAATGTTCAGGATTTTAACTTAATATGTAAAAAATAAATGATGCGGAAGAGGATTTATTGAGATTCCACTGTTGCACAGCGCCTTCGCTCCCCATTGCTCAGTATATGGAGTTGTCATGGCACAGATAGAGGCCATTTGGCCTGTTGGCTCTCTGTAGACAAACTCAAGTCAGTCCTGTTCGCCCCCTCACCTTGCGCACCTCCCCACGCCCCACCCCCCTTCTAGCTGTAGCCCCGAAAAATTATTTTCCTCAGCAAATTCTGATTTCATTTAGAAATCAGCCAGCATCAGCTTCCACTGATCTGGCAGGTATCCAGTTCAGGGTCATCACCAGTCACTGCTGAAAATAAATTCTGCCACATAGCTGGTCTGCATCTCTTGTCCAAGACAATCACGTTCCCTAGTCCTTGTGCTAATTGGAACAGCTTTTGTCCAATGTACCTAAATCTGTCATAATTTTGTACATAGAAGTACAGACTTACTGTGCTAAAGGAGGCCATTTGACCCATCCTGTCAGCACTAGCTCACTCATTTTGTTGACTTAATGCCAATCTCTTGCCTTTCCCCATAGCCTTGTGTATTACTTCTGTCACTCAATAGCCTCCTAAATGCCTCATTTGAACCTGCCTCCACCATGACCCCAGGCAGTGCAATCAAACATTAGCTCCCCATTATGTGAAAATGTTTCTTTTTCCCTCATGTTGCATTTGCTTCTTATTAAAACTGTGTCCGCTGGTTCTTCATCCTTTTATCAGAGGGAATGGTTTTTCCCTGTCTAGTCCATCCAGGCCCCCCCATTATTTGGAAAACTTGTATCAAAGCCCCCCTCATCATCCTTCTCTCCAAGGAAGTCTCTTCTCAATCCACTTTGAATTTTTCAAATCTAGCTTTGTAACTAAAATCTACAAAATAACACCTGGGGATGAGTCCAGCAACTGCAGGCTATTTAAAGCAAAATGCTGCAGTTCTGGAAATCTAAAGTAAACCTAGTGTGTGGCTCAGTGATTGGCACTGCTGCCTCACAGCACCTAGGACCCGGTTTTATTCCACCCTCGGGCAATGTCTGTGTGGAGTTTGCACATTTTTTGTGTCTGTGTGGGTTTCCTCTGAGTGCTCTGGTTTCCTCCCACAGTCCAGAGATGCGTAGGTTAGGTGGATTGGCCATGCTAGATTGCCCATAGCATCCAGGGATGTACAGGCTAGGTGGATTGGCCATCAGAAATGCAGGTTTACAGGGATAGGATGGGATGCTGTTGACTTGATGGGCTGCAAGGCCTCTTTCCACACTGTAGCGATTCTATGAAAAAAAATCAGAAAACGCTGGAGAAACTCAACAGATTTGGCAGCATATGTGGAGACAGAAACAGGGTGAACGTTTTGAGTCTGGTATGACTTTGTTGAATTTAAGCTGAACAGTTTAACATTGATGGTCAGAAAGCCTCTAGAAACAGCAATTCAGGAAAAAGTGAACTTTGGGAATATCAAATTAATTTAAGAGAATCAGAACTCATTTGTAAAGAGCAATTTTATCAAGCTTAGAGTTTTTGATGTACCAAGTTAAAAATCACGCAACACCAGCTTTCAACTACCTGATGAAGGAGCGTCGCTCCGAAAGCTAGTGCTTCCAAATAAACCTGTTGGACTATAACCTGGTGTTGTGTGATTTTTAACTTTGTACATCAAAAACATCCAACGCTGGCATCTCCAAATCAAGAGATTTTGATGAAGTAGTGAACAGGTTGGCTGAGGGTTTTATGATAGCTGTGTTGCATGTGGACTCCCAAGAGGCAAAGCTGGAGCTCAAGGGGGTGAGATGCTCAGAAAAATGAGCTGAGGTCAGGAGACTGTCTTGTGATGAATGGCTGTTTTTAGAGTGTTATAGTAGTGTTTTTAATGGGTTAAAAATCATACAATACAAGGTTATGGTCCAACAGGTTTATTTTTAACAGGGTTCCTGATGGGTTGGTAATGGAGCTCTGCTGTTTCTTATGTATCCCAATGAGTTAGTCTTGAAGGTTCAGAAGCTACTGTGTTGCACACTACAAGAGGGCAAACTTTAAAAGGACTTAAAGCTTATGGAACACATGGACAAGTGGTAGACGCAATATATAGGCAGTTCTGCTATAATGCAGTAATCCGTTCTCATGCAACCCTGTGTTATAAGAATATTGTGTAGTAGCAGCACAATTTAAACTAATGGGGCCAGAATTGTGCTATAACCAATACATGCATTCAAAGTTTACGCTTTAGAAACAGTGTCCCCAATTTGTCAGTGTGTTATTGCGAATTCGCATTAATGAAACACACATTAAAGGAGAACAACCTATAATGCAAAGAAGCATGAAGTGATCAGTTTTGGTATGAACACTGAGAGACAGGGCACAACTTTAAAGGGAATGCAGGGGCTAGGGCAGCTGGGTACATATGTACTCAAGTCAATGAGGTTTGCAGGACAGATTGAGAAGTGTGAAGCATATGATATATTGGGCTTTATAAACAGTACAAAAGCAAGGAAGATATGATGAACTTTTGTAAGGTGCTGGTTCAACATCTATTGGAATATTGGATCCAGTTCCAGGCACCATTCTTTTGGAAAAATGTGCAGATATTAGCAAGGGCACAGAAACAATTCACAAGAATGGTTCCAGGGATGAGGAATTTTAATTGTGAAAACTGGTTGGAGAAGCTGGGGCTGTTTTCCTACAAGCAGACAAGGTCAGTGTAGATTTTCACAAAGGTATAGAAAGTCATAATAGGTATGGTTAAAAATCACAACACCAGGTTATAGTCCAACTGGTTTATTTGGAAGCAGTAGCTTTCGGAGCACTGCTCCTTGCTCTGAAAGCTACTGCTTCCAAGTAAATCTGTTGGACTATAACTTGGTGTTGTGTGATTTTTTTTTAAAACTTTGTCCACTTCAGTCCAACACCAGCACCTCCACATCATAACAGGTATGAGCAGAGTAGATGGGGAGACAGTGGTCCCATTAATGGAAGGATAGAGAACTGGAGAACACCGATTTGAAGGTGATTGGCAACAGAAGGAACAACAGGTGAGGAACAACTTTTTGATGCAGCAATTGCTTAGGATGTAGACTGGAAATAGGTTCAAACGTGCCTTTAATAAGTGAATTACAGGATTATCATGAGAGGAGATGGTGGAGCAGTGGTGGTGTTGCTTGGTTAGTAAAATCCAAGGGCCTCCGCTGATGCTCTGGGACATGGATTCAAATCTCTCCACAGCGACTGGTAGAACTTAAAATCCAATTAACAAATTGGGAATTGAAAGCTGGTTCCCAGTAATGGTGGCCATGTCACCTGTCTAGTTGTAATATAGACCTATCTAGTTCACCATTGGGAAAGGAAAACATGAAAGAAATCTGCTGTTCTTACTCTGGTCAATATTGGACTCTAGGCCCACGGCACTGTGGGGGGTTGACTCTGAAATGACATAGGAAACCATTCAGTTCAACGATGATTAGAGATGATCACCAAATGCTGTTCATACCTACATCCCTTGGGAGAACTGGCTTGCAGGGCCACAGGGGAGTGACGCAGAGGGAAATACTCCATCAGAGAGATCTACATTTAAAAAACATTTAGATAAGTAAATGAATGAGAAATGTTTGGAGGGATATGGGTCAAGCGCAGGCAGGTGGGAGTAATTTAGTTTGGGATGATGGTTGGACTGAAGGGCTTGTTTCCGTGCTGTATGACTAAGACTAAAAAGGCCCTTCAACCCATCACATCTGTGTCAGTCAAAAACAAGCACCTAACTATTCTAAATCCACTTACCAGCACTTGGCCCACAGCCTCTTTTCTGCCTTGGAACTTCAAGTGCACATCTACATTCTTCATAAATGTTCTGAGGGTTTCTGCCTTGGAGCTGCTATCTCATGACAGAGAGATGACTGATGGTGGTTTAAGTTGAGCTCTGGTGGGAGGAGAACTGATGGAGGAGAGTCCTTCACAGTGACCTCAGGTGGTTGTACCCCTTTATAGGCAGTGAGTTTCAGATTGCCACCATCCTCTGGGTAAACAAACTTTTCCTCACCTTCTGAGGGCTAGCACAGAGTAGGTTCTTCCTTCTATACGTAAACTATTCTGGAATAATCTTGGACACCTGTATCAGATCACTTTCAAACTTTCTTTGCTTCAAGGACTTAAGGCCAGCGCCTCCCACCTAACCTTGCAGCTAAATTCCCCTCATCTTCTGTTTAGAGCTCTTTGCAGTGTGAACATTGATTGCATTGTATATCAAGCTGATGGAAGGTGTTGTCTGAGTGATTAACAGTGACGAATAAGAGGTTCGTCCAAGACGTCAGTCAATAGGAAAGTGAAATTTAATCAAAACCCAGATGTAATGTCCTTTCACAAAGCCTTGGTGAGGACATGATTTCTGTGAAAAAAAAATGAAAATGAATTTGTCTTACAAACTTTTTTTGAATGATGTCTAAAAACTGTGGATGCTGCAATGTCACTGAAGGTTTAGTTGATGGTGACAGTATGTGTCGTAACTTTAAGTATGAAAAATTGTCACGTGGTTATGTTAATAGCCGTAATTTTATTTCCCCCATCACCGAACATGAAAAATAAATAATTATGTATGATGAAAATCTCTACTAAAGCCCAAAATTCTGAGTCAGTATCTGGATGTATTGGTTTCCTAGCTCTCCTATTTAGAGTCGTAGAGATATACAGCATGGAAACAGACCCTTCGGTCCAACCCATCCATACCGACCAGATATCCCAACCCAATCTAGTTCCACCTGCCAGCACCCAGCCCATATCCCTTGTTCTTTTGGGTTTCCACAAGTGAATCCTCCCCTTTGTATTAAAACATAGAAGATCTGGAGGAGAACTGACCAGTAGATGCTGAGATTACGTTTCCTCTCATGGTGACTCTACCACCGAGTGCAGATTTGGAGATGCTGGTGTTGGACTGGGGTATACAAAGTTAAAAATCACACAACACCAAGTTATAGTCCAAGCTAGTGTGCTTCCAATTAAACCTGTTGAACTCTCACCTAGTGTTGTGTGATTTTTAACTGAGTGCAGAGTTTATAATAAAGGCTACTCATTTAGGACAGAGGTGAAGAGAATTGTTTTCCCCCTGAGAAGGTCATTAATGTTTGGAATACACATCCACAGAGATCAGAGTCGAGAGTGTGGTGCTGGAAATGCACAGCAGGTCAGGTAGAATCCGAGGAGCAGAAGAATCGACCTTTTAGATATAAGCTCTTCATCAGGATGGAGATCAGTGGGGTTTGAGTCACTTCATATATTCGAGATAGATTATTGATTGACAGAGAGAACTTGGTTAGCTCAGTTGGCAGCGTGAAGCCAACAGTGTGGGTTCAATTCCTATACTGGCCGAGGTTACCATGAAGAACTCTCCTTCTCAACCTCTCCACTCACCAGTGTAATGACCCTCAAGTTGACCCACCATCAGTCATCTCTCTCTAATAAGATAGCAGCTCGATGGTCCAGTTTAACTTCTACCTGTTCATTGACAAGGCTGTCAAAGTTTCGCAGGGTGGGTCTGGTCGAGTGGATTACAGGCAGGAAAGTGGACTTAAGGCCACAATCATGCCAGGATCTTATTGACTAGCAGAGTAAGATTGAGGGGCCAAATGGCCTATTCCTGCACTTACATTCTTGATGTTCCATAAATGAGTTGATATTTGCCCGCATGTGTGGAGTGAATAAGTTTTGTTCATACCAAATCCGAACAATTAATTCTGTTTCTCTCTGCACAGACGCTGCCAGAGTTGCCGAGTTTCTCCAGAAATTTTCAGATTTCCAGCCTCCATACTTTTTGCCTTGCTTCTGTCACTGGCATTGTATTGGCCAGGATTCAGTGTGTAGCACTCTCAATTCTGAGTCAGAACATTGAAAGTTTGGATTCCAACAGAGAGATGTGAGCACAAAGTTCAGGATTACATGCCAATGTTGTACAGAGGGAGTACTGCACTGTTGGGACAACTATCTTTCGGGTGAGATGTTAAACAAGGCTTCATATCTTCCCTCTCAATGAATCTAAAACATCCCAAGCTACTATTCAGAGAAGAAATGTCCTGGCCAATAGTCAACCATCATCACAATCAAATTATCTGGCCATTATCATGTTCCAGTCTATGGAAGCTTGCTGTGTCCAAATTGGCTATTGCATCACATTTTATCACAATGGCTGCACTTCAAAATACTATTCATTTGCCGCAAAATACTCTAGAACATTCTGGGCTTGGGTAGGCTCCACGTAAATATAGTTCCTGTGGTTCCCAACTACATCAATATTTTATACATTGATATAACAAATACCAGGAGACGGATGTCACCAAATGATATTTAACACCTGGGAATTTATAAAATATTTATAAATCCACATTAAACAATCTTCTTCATTGAACATACCAGCCAGTTTTATGTTGAAAAATCAATGCTGATAATTAAATAAGAAAACAAAGAAATCAGACACCGTCTGTTCATTAAATAAAAAAAACAGGCAACTCAAATTATACTATAATGCAAAATCCATGTTAAGTGTCTCCTCAATTGGATAGAATCACTATTAGAAGCAGGTTAGGCTATTTTTTAATGAAAATTGAAAGGACTACGGTTGCTGTAACTCAGAAACAAAAACAGAAATTGCAGGAAAAGCTCAGCAGGTCTGGCGGCATCTGTGGAGAGAAATCAGAGCTAATGTTGTGGGTCTAATGACCTTTCCTCAGAACCGCTGTTTAGAGGAAGGGTCACTAGACCTGAAACGTTAACTATGATTTCTCTCCACAGGTGCCACCAGACCTGCTGAGCTTTTGCAGCCATTTCTTTTTTTTAGGTTATTTTTATGTTTTTGTGCATGGAAAATTACACAGGGTCTACAGCAGTGACACAGACAATTTGAAAAAAAACCCAAAGAAGTGTGGATGCTGAAAATATGAAGGGTCACTGGACTCAAAACATTAACTCTCTCTCTCCACAAGTGCTGCCAGATCTGCTGAGTTTCTCCAGCAATTTCTGTTTTTAACACTGACAACTCAACCTAATGGGCTCAGGTTGACATTTAAAAAGATGTTTTTATTTGTTCACGGCGGGTGGACATTTCTGGCTGGGCCAGCATTTATTGCCCAACCCTAATTGTTCAGAGGGCAGTTAGGAGTGAAACACACATTGTGGTTCTGAAATCACGTGTAGGCCAGACCAGGTGAGATTGACTGATCCCTTCCCCTGAAGTGAACCAGATGGGTTTGTACAAGAGTCAACACAGTCACTTTTTTTTTCCCCAGATATTTCAAAGATTGAATTCAAGTGTCACTATTTGCAATGAACCATTGTTGCCAGAACATTAGCCTACAGTTTTATTTACTATCCCAGTGACATTACTGCTCGCCTATCATCTCCCCCTACATTTAAGTTCCCAATAAGCCTCTTCCCTCTTCATCTCTCCGTCTCAATATCTCCACTTTGTGTTTGTCCAGCTTTCCCCTAAATGTATTTATTTTAACCACTTCTTGTGGCTACATTTTCTACACTCTCACCACACTCTGGATAAAGATTCATTTTGTTTGTTCAGATTATCTAACTTAGCCAAAGGGCAGTTAAAAGTTAACCAAGTAAGGACAGCAACTTTCCTTCCAGGATGTTAATGCACAAGATGGGTTTTTATAATAATTACCAATGGTTCGTGGTCACCATTTGACCAGCTCTTCATTCCAGAGATTCATTTGAATTCAAATTTCACTGTGGCTCAGTGGTTAGCACTGCTGCCTCGTAGTGCCAGGGACCCGGGTTTGATTCCAGCCTCGGGCGACTGTCTGTGCGGAGTTTGCACATTCTCCTACTGTATGTATTGGTTTCCTCTGTGGTTTTCTTCCACAGTCCAGGGGTATGCAGGTTGGGTGCATTGGCCATGGAAAATGGAGGGTTACAGAGCTAGGATAGGAGTGTGGGTCTGGCTGGGATGCTCTTCGGAAGGTGGATGGGCCGAATGGCCTGCTTTCACATCTTATGATTTAGGTAAATTAACTATAGTCCTACTGAAACAAAGAACTGCATTCTCATGACAGAGAAACATGGTGGTTTAACCTGAGGGTTACCACATCTCAGACAAGGGGAGAAATTGGGAATAAGAATCCTTCATGCTAACCTCAGCCTGTACAGGAACTGAACCCATGCTGGTGGTGACAATCTGCATTTCAAACCTGCTTCCAGCCAATTGAACTAACCAACCCCCTCCACTTGAAACCCATGCCCTCAGAACACTGGCACTTATCTTTAATTGCTTGTCTATAGCCTCCCTGTAATTTCCTGTTGGGTCTATTTGTACATCTACAAAAACTCTGATGTGGACTCTCCCTTAGTAAGAAGAGTTAAAGAACTGTAAAGCACAGAAACAGACCCTTTAGACCAACCCATCCATGCCGACCAGATAGCCTAACTTAATCTAGTCTCCTTTGTCAACATTTGGCCCATGTCCCTCTAAACCCTTCCTATTCATAAACCCATCCAAATGCCTTTTAAATGTTATGATCATACCAGTCTCACCACTTCCTCCTGCAGCTCATTCCATACACGTACCACCCTCTGTGTGGAGAAAGCTGCCCTGTGGGTCCCTTTTAAATCTTTCCTGTCTCACCTTAAAACTATGGCCTCTAGTTTTGGAATCTTCTACCCTGGGGAAAAGACCTTGACTATTCATCCTATTCATGCCCCTTATGATTTTATAAACTTCTATAAGGTCACTCCTCAGCCTCCGCTCCAAGAAAAGTAGAAACATATTCTCTGCTTCAAACTTATTGAAGCTTTTCATAATCTGAAAGCCCTCTATTGGGTCACTCTTCAACCTTCCTTTGTGAAGAATAAAGAGCTTCAGCCTGTTTTAACCTTTCCGGCAGGGTCCAGAAGTTCTCTCAGAATCTAGGTTTTGAGGGACTAAGGTCTCGTGCATGGATAAGTCACTTAATGACATTTGCTGAACTCAAGAGATAAGAAATCACGAGGAACTCCATGTGCTCCTCAAGAGAAGGCATTCACTGAACTCTGCAGGAAGAGATCACTGAATGCAAGCAAATGGATTTCACAGGAAAATGAAATGAAAGGTAATCGTAATTTGTTTTTGAAATCTGAAAATGAGTTTATGATGACTAGCAGGAGAAAGTTCACAATCCCAATTTAGTGAGGTTTAAAGAGAATTATAACTGTTCAAAGGCCAGTTGTATTTCTTTGCTATCACTCTCCATTCATGTTTAATCCTCCCCTGCCAAACATTTACAATGTCTACCGAAGTATATCATGAACCTTTTCAAAGGACTGAACATTTTACTGAAAAATTTCAAACTTAATCAAATTTTTATGCAAGAATAAACAATCTGTGAATATTTCAATTTGAATTAAGTTCCATTCAAAGCATTCAGTCTTACATCTGACAATATCAGAAATTAGTTTGATTTTCCTATTTTTAAGAGGATCTCTTTGCATATATACCATGATATAAATTAAAAAAAAACTAGGTCAGGAAAGTGATGTGTTTTACCTATACCATACCCAGTCAAAATCACCTCAGGATTAGTGCAGTGCAGTATCAGATCAGAGGCTGCATAGTTTTTGGCCAGACATATAAGACAAGGATAATGTTACATTTTATTACTGGGATAACATTGGACTGCTGTCACAAATGGTAAAAAAATTCCTTTCTACTCTGACATACAGTTGGCACACCATTACTGTCATAATTAGTAGGAAGCACACGGCAGATGATAGCCTAGTGGTATTATCTCTGGAATGTTAATCCAGATAATATTCTGTAGGTTCAAAATCCTACCATGGTAGATGGTAGAACAATAAATTCAATAAAAGCCAGGAATTAAGAAAAAAACCCATCTGGTTCACTATCATCGTTACCTGGTCTGGCCTATGTGTGACTCCAGACCCAAAGCAATGTGATTGAATGACTATTTAAACACTCTTCTTTTCATTCAGTCCCTACAGTGTGCAAGCAGGCCATTTGTCCCATCAATGCCACCCCCCTTCTGAAAAGCATCCCACTTCAACCTATTCACATAACCCCATAATCTGCATTATGGCTAATCCACCCTGGACATAACAGGACAATTTAGCATGGCCAATCCACCTGACCTGCACATCTTTGGACTGTGGAAGGAAACCCATGCATACACGGGAATTCCACACAGACAGTCACGTGTGGGTGGAATCAAACCCAGGTACCTGGTGCTGTGAGGCAACAGTGCTAACCAATGTGCTTTACCATATACCCTTTCTAAAGTTGCTCATCTCCTGCAGTATCCTCTTTGGCCTTTAACTTAAGATGATGAACAATGAATCATTCATTCTTATTGTCCCAGTTTAGAGCTCAGAGTTTGGAGTTTGTCTGAACAGGGGATCAGAATATTCTAACGGATTATTGATCCAAATATAGTTCACTCCCAACTTGTCTACAAGAAAATGACGTGTGCAAACGAATGAAGGGTTTTGATAGAATAGGTAGGGAGAAAATTTCCACTGGCAAGAAAGTTGACAATTGACAAAAATAAAAGAGAGGAAAAATGAAAGAATATATTTTTATTTAATGAATGTTCAGCCTGGAAGGTTGAGGTGAAGGTAGATTCGGTCGTGATTTATTTTCAAAGGGAGTTGGCAACATGCTTGAATAGAAAAACAAGATCGACTCAGGAGAGGAGAACGAAATGAACTGAAGCAAGGACAGTGCTCCAATTGAAGATTGTCAAGTCTTACATTCAGAACTGGTACAGATTGCTCCTGTATCTTGATGGGCTGTTTTGCATCCCCATTCCTGATGAAGAGCTTTTGTCCGAAACGTTGACTTTCCTGCTCCTCGGATGCTGCCTGACCTGCTGTGCTTTTCCAGCACCGCTCTAATCTAGGCTCTGATTTCCAGCATCTGCAGTCCTCACTTTTGCCTATGCTGTCTAATCTGCTCATTATGCAGATTGCTGTTGAATTGATTTTAGAAGGTTCTAGGTGTAGAATTGTAGAATCCCTACAGTGTGAAAGCAGGCTATTTGGCCCACTGAGTCACTCTGACCCTTCGAGAAAAATCCCACCCAGATCCACATCCTTTGTGGGCGGCATGGTGGTACAGTGGTTAGCACTGTTGCCTCACAGCGCCAGAGACCCGGGTTCAATTCCCGCCTCAGGCGACTGACTGTGTGGAGTTTGCACGTTCTCCCCGTGTCTGCGTGGGTTTCCTCCAGGTGTTCCGGCTTCCTCCCACAGTCCAAAAATGTGCAGGTTAGGTGAATTGGCCATGCTAAATTGCCCGTAGTGTTAGGTAAGGGGTAAATGTAGGGGTGTGGGTGGGTTGCGCTTCGGCGGGTCGGTGTGGACTTGTTGGGCCGAAGGGTCTGTTTCCACACCATAAAGTAATCTTATCTTATCCCTGTAGCTCTGCATTTCCCATGGCTAATCCATCTAACCAGCACATCCCTGTACATTATTGGTAACTTAGCATATCGAATTCAAATAAGTTGCACACCCTTGGACTGTGGACCTTGTCAAGTGGCTTGGGACTCTATCCACAAATAAAACCACTAGATATAGGAAAGCTGTTGTTCCTAATTCAGTTGGTTCAGATATAACACGATAGTTCCATTCTAGTGCGATCTCATGTTATAAGAAAATCGCGCAATAGCCGCATCATTTAAACTAACGGGGCTAGAATCACGTAATAGCCTGCACAGGTAAGGAAATTTCGCAATCAACAAATAATGATCTAAATTCTTCAATCACATTAAAGCCAATTTGCATTGAAGAAACAGGTGTTATATAGAACCAACCGTACTTACCAACATTCCCAGCTACCCAGTAATGGTTTGTTTCACTCTCTCAGTCTCCACTCTCATCAACCAAGTATGAGTTCCAAGCTGCCTTCACAATCCCTCTGATCAACCTGCTAGGATTTGTACTGTTCCTGCTCACTTATTTCAGCCATGGATGGTGCCATTTGGCCTCAGGCTCATTAAGCAAAGGCCCATTTCCAGTCGGCCATATTCAAAACAAGCCAAGCCAAACGCAGAGAGGAGCTTCCTTTGCTTAGAAAAGCATGCAGGGCTTGGAATGAATAGTATTGTATTTCAGTTAATTATTACAGCGTTTGTTTAATTTCACAGGTTGATAGTTGCCCTCCTGTTCAAATTAATAATCTCACTGGGGAGGAAAAGAAATGCAAGGAATTGTAAAAGTGAAAGGTTTACTGTGACATTTAATGCAACAAGTAAATGTCAAAGATTTCTCATCGAGGTACATTGTAATTAAATTCCAGCAACGCTATTCTCCAGAATTAATTAATTTCTGTTAACCTATTCAGGGTTCCAGACAAACATTCCGATAATTTGAATTGCTCACTTCACTAATTAGACTCACTCCCTCCCCTCCTGCTTCCGCTTGGAGTACTGACCTCACATAGGTGTTAAATGATGTTATGTAGCTTGCAAAAGGAAGGTTATCACAGTTTTGACATCTCCAGGATTTGCTTGTTCTTTCTTGCAGCAACTACTGGCAACTTGAGTAATAATTGCTCAGAATCCTTTTTTTATTCTCTCTCTGGGCGATTGTTCCCCAACAGGAAAAAGGGGCCTCTCAAACCCACATTCTA
This sequence comes from Hemiscyllium ocellatum, assembly GCF_020745735.1. NCBI lineage: Eukaryota > Metazoa > Chordata > Chondrichthyes > Orectolobiformes > Hemiscylliidae > Hemiscyllium > Hemiscyllium ocellatum. The sequence goes on along the minus strand of NC_083426.1, from coordinate 9,714,232 downwards.
GTTGTCATCTGGATGTACTGACAGAACTCGAGTAAAGCATCTGCAACAGCAAGAGGTAAGACCCGGGGAGGGGCGTGCAGAGCGGAGCCAGGAAGAAGTGAAAGCAACTGATTTGGTGACTCTACAAAAAGGCTAGTCTTCTATTTCCCACAAAGCAATGATCTAGTTCCACCCTTCTGACTTGCTACAGGCACATATTATTGGAGAAAAGAGACCTGTACCTTCATCATAATTCTCGAACTTGAGGCTGGCACAAAGAAAGGGCCATGTCTGGGGACGAACAACTGATGGGGCAACGTGGCTACATTTGGGCATCTTACTCACATTGTTGTGATGAAAGCAAAATACTGTGGATGCTGGAAATGTGAAACAAACAAGGAATATCAGAGAAACTCAGCAGGTCCAGCAGAATCTGTGGAGAGAGAAAGAGAGTTAACATCGATTGCAGTTTGACTCACAGCCATGCCATAGGCTGAGAATGGCTTCTGTAGAATGGGTGGAGCCAATGTCACATGAACAGTAACCCCTTCAATGCCATTCCTTTATATAACAAACTCAGCCATTCCAGTACTTCACTGTGTTAAAGGCACTGCTGTAATTCCCTGTGTCTTTTGAAAGACTTTTTTTTGCACTTTACAGAATACAGCACTATTATTTTCCCCCTGCACTTGCTGCAGGCTCTGTCTGATAATTGCTGTCTGTTTTCCAGTTCAACAGGGTTATCAGATTTAATCAAATGATTATGCTCTCTGTCATGCTGCCTGCAGCTCTGCAGACTGTGTGTCTGTCTCTTTTACATTTTAAACCATTCCTAGTCTTTTTCAGATAAATGTTTTCAAACCTTACACACACATTTTATTAACATTTTATTTCATCACATTTCCCACACGCTTTCTGCTCTTTTCTCTTGCAGGTACAGATTTTGCATCAATTGGCGACCTTGGCTGACTGCCCAGACTTCATTAAGATTGTCAATTGCGACCAGATCTATTCCTGAAGGTTGCTTCATATGAATTGCCCCATGCTCCAGCCTTCACTTGGTCAACACATCCACCCAGCACATGGTGCTGCCTTCCTATGCCAATCAGCAAACAAATAACCAACGTGAGTGTTGGCCAAATCAGCATTTCCTCTCCCTTGTTTTCAATACTTTTAAAAGCCAGTAAAGTGAGATGTCCAAAGGTAATGTCAATCTCCCACTAATATTCCCATGAATTTCCTCCAATATCAGATGCAGCACTATCCTGGAGACTGTATGTCAATCCTCAACAACTCTAGTCTTCATTTAAGGTATAATGACCCCAGTCTTACCAGACCATAGGGCTGTTCCCTCCTTAGAAATGGATGAGTGGTGATGGTTTAACCTGTGGGTCACCAGGCTTCAGATGAAAGGAGTGGTTGAGAAGAAGATTCCTTCATGGGTAACCGCAGATGGTGTAGGAATTGTCCCCTCATTGTCTGTGTTTACTCTGTATCCCAAGGCAGCTCTCCAGACAACTGATCTAACTGAGCCCTAAGTCTTCCTAAACAGGAATGGTATCAACAAGGGGTACAACTACAGCACTCATCACAACCATCTTCAGCCTGTACCCACTTGTATACCCTTACATACCTTACTCATACACTCTTCTATAACAGACGTCTTATTAGGAATGGGAGTACACTCCCTAACCCAGCGGCACTGAAACCAATCATGGAAATTAACTGGTGCCCTTGAGAGCTGAGTTATTTGGTTTGCATTAAAAAGAAACAGAATGTATGGAACCAAACGTTGAGTACATTGGAATACTTGGATCTCAGTCACAATGATTGCAATAAGTGAATTTGGAGTAGTTTACATTTTAACACCTCAGGCAAGTGGAGTAAAGGGTTTAGTATACCTTTACACTCAGAAGATGAACTGAGCATGTGCATAAGCAGCTATGTAACCATGATGTGTCAGATCACATGGTACTGAGATCTGATTGTGGAGGGTTTCAGAGGGCTTTCTGTGTAGAGTTTGTATTTAATGAACAGTATTGGTCTTCAATGATATGAGTGTAGATGAACAACTGCCCAGTCAGGGACAAACGTTTATAGGGGCAGAGGTGTGCAGAAAAGACTGCGGACAGTCAGCAGATGGAGAGCAAGCCTGTGCTGTCACACTAATGAACTGTGGGCAGGTTAAATTAGTGCAAACTGGGGCTTCCAGTCCACACTAGCAGAATACACGACTATCTGGACCTGCAACCTAAACAGTCTTGGCAGTGCCATCTCTCTGAAGGGCACTGTTCTGAACAATGGCCACCCACAAATGATGACCAATGGAATCTGGATCCAGGTAAGACACAATGTAATGGTGCGTAAAGTGGGTTTAACCACCATAGGTGCTGTGGGGAGGTGAGACAGGGTTAGTCTTTGATGTATAGACTGATAGGAAGGATGGAGGTGGGCTACTGTCTTTCACAGTACCTGAAGCAGGTCAGACATCATCCGAGGAGCAGGAGAATCGACATTTCCGGCAAAGGGAATGCCATTTCTTGGAAATGCAGGAAGATAGCGCATGCCTTTTGTTTCTCTTAAAAGGGAAAAGGAGTCACCAACTGGGATAAGCTGGTGAGCAGGGCTTCAGCAATGTCCTCTATTGCCATCTCTGCATCTATCCTTAATGAAGATTGTCCATCTCCATGTCAGTCAATCTAGTGTCAGCTACATCCTTACATGATCACATGACAAGATATTCTTATTAATAAAATTTCTGAAAATTACAACACATATCGGTAGAAACACATTCAGCAAGGAGTTCTGAGACTGCTTCTTCACACCTCACTGCCTGCAAAATGCAACACCTCTGTGGCGAGATGATGGTAGAATGGAAATGTCACAGGACTAGTAATCCCAAGAGCCAGGCGAAAGTGAGGACTGCAGATGCTGGAGATCAGAGTCAAGCTCAGAGTGGGGCTGGAAAAGCACAGCAGGTCAGGCAGCATCCAAGGAGCAGGAGAATCGGTGTTTCGGGCAAAAGCCCTTCATCAGGAATGAGGATTCCTGATGAAGGGCTTTTGCCCAAATTGTCGATTTTCCTGCTCCTCGGATGCTACCTGACCTGCTGTGCTTTTCCAGCACCACTTTCATCCCAAGAGCCAGGCTAATGCAGTGTCACTGGCTCTTTAAAAGGCAGTTAATGATAAGCAACAAATGCTGACTTTGCCAGCAATGCCCATATCTAGAGAAAGAATAACTATTGAGACCAAAGCAGGATTGGGATGACCATCACTTTATCTATCTGATGTTGAAGTACAAATCTGGGAAACTGAACAAGAATGGCTTTGGGATGGGATAATAGTTTAAGTTTTGATAACAGCTTCATTAAAATTTGTTATCAGAACACAGGAATTATTTAGGAAAACCAAGATTTATTGTCTTTACTTAGCTACCTTGGGATTGTACTACTGGGCTTTGTTTTTGATGGATCACTTCAGTTAAGAGTCACACACAGGGCACAGCAGGTAAACTTGAGAGTTATCAAATTGCAATCCATGGTCACCCAATGTACAAGCAGGAAATGGTGGAAATGTTCAGCAGGTCAGGCAGCATCTTTTGAAACAGAATTAACCTTTCAGTATGGTGACCTTTCATTCGAACTGAAATATCAACTCTCTTTCTCTCTTCACAGATCCTGCCTGGCTTGTTTCCAACATTTTGTTTTTTTTATTTCAGATTTCCATCTGCTTGTGTGCCACATTATTGACAGCAATTCTCTTTATTTCCGATTTTCAAAAAATCAAATTCAAATTCTCACAATGGGATTTGAACTGCCTGTCTCTCCCCTATGTGCCCATATTTCTGAATTCCCAGTTCAGTCACATAACCACCATCCTGCTATGCACTGCTGCTAAACACAATCCCTTGAATAACTGTCTTCACGTCTCAAGAGAGAGCTACAAAACAATAGCTTGTAGTTAAAATTAGGCACCGGCAATCTATTGAGTTTAGAAACTTGACCTGTGGATACTGCAAGAGCTGGGGTGCGTCATTACCTCACAGGATGATATTTTAATTTACATTTAGCAAGTTTACTTTGGAATTTTCATTTCCATTGCTGCGCTCCTCAGGACCTGCTTACACTAATTTTGATTCATTTGTTTGTTTATAATGCTACAAACTGGACCCATGACTCAAAACAGCTGGACATCCAATCTAATTACAGTGCAAAGCAGTGTGATCCAGCAAGGGCAATTAGGATTAAACTCCCAAGAAACAAATATTGCGAGAGTCTCCACATCTCCCACTGAATTGCAAAATAAGCCCAGCTGATCGCCTGGATTTCACAGAACCATTTTTCTTTTTCTCCTGTCAATGCCTGTGATCTAAGTCTCTTTCCACTGTCCATCCATCCCCTCCTCAAGGGAGTCATCTGGTACAGCTGCACGTTTTCTCTTGGTCTCTGGTTTTCAAGCACGTTCGGTCAGAGACAGAGTTAAACTACGTTAAACCTGGAGGAGAAGCTTCAGCTTTTGCATCCAATAAGAGAAAAGATCATTCGATTCAAATGGCTTTACTTTAATGGGTGGACATACGTCCTCCACAGTCCAACAACTGGTCAGTATGAAATGCATGACAGGAATGCAAGTCTTTCTTTTATTTTTTCTCAAATACCAGCCACTTTTGCAGAAAAAAGAGCACTATGTCGAAAATCTGGAAAGGGAAGAAATCCATGATGGACTTTGTCATGGTTCAAAGGAGAGAAAGCATTTCTGAGCTTGGAGGATTAGATTCCCTACAGTGTGGAAACAGGCCCTTCGGCCCAACAAGTCCACATCGACCCTCTGAAGAGTAACCCACCCAGACCCATTTCCCTTTGACTAATGCACCTAGCACTATAGGCAATTTAGCATGGCCAATTCACCAGGCCTGCACATCTTTGGACTGTGGGAGGAAACCAGAGACCTAGAGGAAACCCACGCAGTCACAGGGAGAATGTGCAAACTCCACACAGACAGTCACCCGAGGCTGGAATCGCACCTGGAACCCTGGTGCTGTGAGGCAGCAGTGCTAACCACTGAGCCACTGCGCCACCCAAGGGCTCCTGTTTCAGACATGTCTGAATATTATAGTGGAATTAAATACAAATTTGAACACACAATGCAGAGAACATTGGAAATCTGAAAGAGGAACCATAAAAAGCTGGATAAACTCAGTTCAGTTAGCAGACAGGACAAAAACAGAATTAACGTTACAGGTCATTGTTCTAAAACATTGACTTGTTTCTCTCCCTACAACTGCTGCTGTATTTTCACAGCTATTTTGCTTGTTCTTATTTTGAATGGTTTAGGTATTTATTCCTTGGTCTCATCAACAGGCAGTGCATTTCAATTCTTGAGCAATAATTTCAAAACGTTGTAACATCGCAGACATACGTTAAAGCCATATTTATTCAAGCTGTTCATCCAAGATTTTCTTTGCTTTGTTAATTAAGACAAATGTTTTGAAGAAAGTTCTTTGTACAAAGCATTTAAAATGATATGGCTCAGGTAATGAAGCCAAAACAAATTTCATCCATTCAAGAGTCAGGTGTATAGTACAATGGAAGGTTTGCCCTCTTGTTGACCAGTTGAAATATCTTCTATCATGAAGATGTAGTGAAGAAGATTACCTCAGATTACAACGGGATCTTGATCAAATGGGGCCAATAGGCTGAGGGGTTGCAGATGGAGTTTAATTTAGATAAACTTGAGGTGCTGCAAATCAGAGCAGGACTTATACACTTAATGGTAAGGTCCTGGGAGTATTGCTGAACAAAGAGACCTTGGAGTGCAGGTTCGTAACTCCTTAAAAGTAAGAGTCACAGGTAGATAGGATAGTGATGAAGGCATTTGGTATGGTTTCCTTTATTGGTCAGAGGGTTGAATAAAGGAGTTTGGAGGTCATGTTGCGGCTGTACAGGACAGTGGTTAGGCCACTTTTGGAATATTGTGTGCAATTCTGGTCTCCTTCCCATCAGAAGGATGCTGTGAAACTCGACAAGGTTCAGAAAAGATTTACAAGGATGGTGCCAGGGTTGGAGAATTTGAGCTATAGGGAGAGGGTGAACAGGGTGGGGGTGTTTTCCCTGGAGCATCAGAGGCTGAGAGGTGACCTTATAGACGCTTACAAAATCATGAGGGATATGCATAGGATGAATAGACAGAGTTTTTTTTTCCCTTGGGTGTGGGAGTCCAGAACTCGAGGGCATAGGTTTAGGGTGAGAGTGGAAAGATATAAAAGGGACCCAAGAGGCAACTTTTTCATCAGAGGATGGTGCATGTATGGAATGAGCTGCCAGAGGAAATGGTGGAGGCTGGTACAATTACAGCATTTAAAGAGGCATCTGGATGGACATATGAATAAGAAGGGTTTAGAGGGATATGGGCCAAGTGCTAGTAAATGGGACTGGATTAAGTTAGAATATCTGGTTAGCATGGACGAATTGGACTAAAGGGTCTGTTTCCATGCTGTACATCTCTATGACTCTGTGTGTCCTAATATCTGGTTACTCATGAAAAAAGGCAGCTTTATCTGAAAGAAACAGAATTGAATTCTGCTTCAAATTGGAGCAGAGCAAATGGAGGCCATCCATTTCCTTTTTTTTCTTTCTGTTTTTCAGTCTGATAGTTGCTAATCTATATTTGGAATGTGTCTACCAACCTTGATCATAACCTTTAATGTTCTCATCGAACAAAAACATTTATCAAGACCTCACCGTTTCTGATTAGCTCGTTGCGCTGTTCATAGAAACAGAAAAAGGAGAAGTAGAACTTTTAGCTCATCAAACCTGACACATCATTCAACATGATCATGGCTACCCCTTCAAGTCAATGTCATATACCCATACTCCATGGCACCTTTAGCTTAGAGAAATCTACTTCTTTTTAAAATATTTTCAGTGACTTTGCCTCCACAGCCTTGAGGTAGAGAATTCCATAGGTTCGTCACCTACTGATTGAAGACATTTATCCTCATCTCAGTCTGAAATAGCCTGTTGTATATCCTGAGATTTTGAGCCTTCATTCCCCAATCTCCTGTCCACATCACTGGCCTTGCATCCAATCTGTCCAACCATATTAGAATTGTATATGTTTTAATAAGAAGCTTATCCCATCTAATCTTGTGTTGTGAGCAAACTTGGAATTGTTTTATCCTATTTCTTCATCCAATTTCTCAATATCTATTGTGTATCTATTGTTTGCACTTTTGTTATCTTCCTCTGTGCATTCAGATATAGTACTAAAGAATTTTGAGAAGATTTTTCTGGATGTAAGTTTGCTCATTGAGTGTGAAAGTTCATTTTCAGATGTTTTGTCACCAAAATAGGTAACATCACCAGTGAGCCTCCGGTGAAGCATTGGTGGTATGACTTGCTTTTTATTTGTGTGTTTGGGTTTTCTTGCATTGGTGATGTCATTTCCTGTTCTTTTTCTCAGGGGGTGGTAAATGGGATCCAAGTCAATGTGTTTGTTGATAGAGTTCCAGTTGGAATACCATGCTTCTAGGAATTCATGTGCATATCTCTGTTTGGCTTATCTTAGAATGGATGTGTTGTCCCAGTCCAAGTGGTGTCCTTCCTCATCTGTATGTAAGGATATTAGTAAAAGAGGGTCATGTCATTTTGTGGCTAGTTGATGTTCAAGTATCCTGGTTTCTGCCTAAGTAGTGTTTGTTACAGTTCTTAAAAGGTATTTTGTAAATGACATTAGTTTTGCTTGTTATTTCAAGTTCATTAGCTGCTGTGTTTATGTGTTGGTAGGTTTGTGGGCAACTGTGATGCCAAGGGGTCTGAGTAGTCTGGCAGTTGTTTCAGAGACGCCTTTGATGTAGGGGAGAGTGGCTAGGGTTTCTGGACGCATTTTCAGACATAATACCTTTAGACATATTTACACATCATTTGAGATATTTATAGTCCAGCCTTTTTAGCAGCCCTTGTTTCCTTTTGCTTTCTTCTTTTCCATCACTGTTTCCCTCAATCTTGTCTGTCTGCTCAGGCTTCTGTCCCCTGCCACTTTAGTTTGTACCTGCCCCCACTGTACAAGCGAATGCCTCTGCAAAGGTATTGGTCCTGGTCCTAACATCCAGAATTGGTCTGAAATCCTCAATAATCTAAGTCCCTCCAAACACACATTCATTTAGTCTATTCTCCTATTCCTGATCATGCTAGTGCATGGCACTGGGAGTAATCTGTTCTTTGATGTTCTGCTTTCCAATCTATTTCATGCTCCCTATATTCTGTTTGCATGATTCCATTGCAGTTTTCCAGCATGTAATCGGTGATGACAGTATGGTTGTTCTCCACCCTTTTTTCAGAATGTCCTGAGCTCAGTGGTATCATTGACCCTGCGACCAGCCTGGTAATGTCACTTCTGCAGCTGCAGTAACATACAATCCCCACAGTACAGACGGAGGCCATTCGGCCCATGTGCACCGACACTCCTGAACAGCATCCCACTGAGACCCAGACCCCACCCTATCACCATCACCCCACATTTATCATGGCTAATCCATCTAGCCTGCATGTCCCTGGACACTACTGGAGGACAAATGGAGGACTTCAGATGCTGGAGGTCAGAGTCGAGAATGGTGTTGCTGGAAAAGCACAGCAGGTCAGCCGGCATCCGAGGAGCAGGAGAATCGATGTTTTGGGCAAGAGTCCTTCGTCATTCCTGATGAAGGGCAGCTTGCCTGAAACATTGATTCTCCTGCTTCTCGGATGCTGGCTGACCTGCTGTGCTTTTCCAGCAACACCATTCTCGACTGCTGGAGGAAACCTGAGCACCCAGCAAAAACCCATGCAGACACAGGTAGAACATACAAACTTCACACAGACAGTCACCCGAGGCTGGAATCAAACTCAGATCCCTGCCTCTTTGAGGCAGCAGTGCTAACCACTGAGCTACCATGCTGCCCCTGACGATTGAATTTCCCATCACTATCACTCTCGCAGTTTTCCTTCCTCCCATTCTGTGCCACTGAGTGAGTCCGTGGACCATGGTCTTGACTGGCACTGCACTCTGCAAGAAACCCCCTCCCCAGAAGTATTCAAAATTAAAAATCTAATCGAAAGGGACAGAGAGAGAGACAGAGAGAGAGAGTCATAGAGTCATAGAGATGTACAGCACAGGGGAGAGAGAGGGAAGAGAGAGAAGGGGGAGAGAGGGGGGGAGGGGGAGAGGGGGGAGAGAGAGGGGGGGAGAGAGAGAAGGGGGAGAGAGAGAAGGGGGAGTGAGAGAAGGATGAGTGAGAGAAGAGGGAGTGAGAGATGGAGGAGTGAGAGAAGGGGGGAGTGAGAGGGGGGAGTGAGAGAAGGGGGAGAGAGAGAGGGAGAGAGGGAGGGGGGAGAGAGAAGGGGCGGGGGGGGGAAGAGAAAGAAAGCAAAAGAGGTGACCCTCGATATTGCTGCCCTCCCTGCCTGTGTTTTGACTCTATTTGCAGGTCGCCTCCTGCCTCTCTGTCCATATACCCTTGCCCTGCAGTGACCACTTCACTCTACACGCTATCGATGAAGATCTCAGCCTTGCAGACACTGCAGCAGCCTGCCCTAATCAGAAACAAGGATTTCAAGGCGCTGGATAACAAAGGGCCTCCCGAACACAGGAAGACAATGCTGAGAATTCAGCCACTCTTCCCCAAACCATCAACAATTTTAAACGTTGGTTGGCAGAGAAGTCCCTGGTGATATGACGTTGCAGATTCACAGCCAGAGCTATCCTGCAGTATAACTCTGGTGCTGGAGACCTCTGTCTGATATTGACTTAAACCATAACCACACCCACAAGATAAATGGTGCCTTGTCGGATGATCATTACGAAAGCATAAATATGAAAAACAAAATGAATGAGGCTAACCTTACTTATAAATTCTTGCTTGAATGCCTCTGATAATCATCATGGCGCCATCTGGAGAGGTTTGGTTTGGAAGTAATGGATATTGACAAACTAGGATCAATGTATTTAAATAACAGCATATACCCTGGCTATTATTAAGTGCACAGTGTTGTGTTTTGTTTAATTTGATCTTGTGATATGGTTTGACAAATCAGATAGATTATTTGTTATACAGATGATGTAACATCTTGATGGCCCAACAACAAGCCACAAATTGTTGGCCCCATAATGTCACATAATGCTGCTCCTCTCTGTGTTAGTCTAAGGAGCTGTTTAGCAGATCGTGCTGGAAGGTGGATCACAATCGCCCTTCCCATTCCCCGACTCCCTTTCCAGCGCCTCCCCCTCTGTTATGAAGATATAGGTGCACTATATATTTAAGAGACTTAAAAGCTAGCAGAACTACCTGATACAGCACCAGTGTTGTGAATAAGGTAACAATGTAACACTTGGTCAAAAGCTAGATTAGCTGATTGCCTGGAAACAACAAAACCAATTCAAATTAGGCCAATCAGTTTAAATTATATGCCGAAAAATACCAAACGCTAATCAAATTTAAATTTAGTGTATTGACAATCTTAAAAGCCAATGATACAATTCTATGCTTTGGGGGGTATAAGACCGGGGAAACTTGAAGAGTTTGGAGGAGAACTGCCAAGCCAACACTATCTGCAGACTGCCCAGAGAATAGCTCTTTTAAAGGCACCTTTATCGATCAGTAACCTGTGAAGCAGAAATCCCTAAGAAGGAGAAAAGATGATTTGACGTTTGACTGGTTTTTGAAAAGTTGAATTTTGGTAAATCTTAATCGGGGGGTTTTATTGGACTAGTATTGTAGAAGGGGAAGGTAAAAGATAGGTTACAGGAAGGAGCTGTAAGTGGTTGTTAGTTAATTATTCTCTGTTATACTTTAAGAAACAAAGTTGTTACTTTTACTTTAACTAGTTCTTGGCCTCTCGAATTTTCACAGATTACTGCACAGGATAAATCTTTTCTGTGTTGCTGGTTTAAATTAAGCAGGAGGGGTTACCTCATGTCATAACACCCTCCATTCCATTCCTCTGAAAGACACTTTCTTTCAGCTACCAATCAGATTCATTCATCCCATCACATCCCATCAACTAACTAGGCTGTATCCTCTATCCGTGTTCACCTAACCCTGCCTCTGATGTGGAGGTGCTGGTGTTGGACTGGGGTGGACAAAGTTAAAAATCACACAACACCAGGTTATAGTCCAACAGGTTCGTTTGGAACTACTAGATCTCAGAGTGCTGCTTCTTCATCCACCTGATGAAGGAGCAGCGCAGCAAAAGCTAGTGCTTCCAAATAAACCTGTTGGACTATATCCTGGTGTTGCATGATTTTTAATTTTATCCCTAACTCACCACCCTGCCCCTTTCCCCACCCAAAATCCTCCGCCACCACAGCTCCCCCCTTTATCTGCAGCTCCCCTTACACTCACCCAAACTCCTGAAGGAGGGTTACACCTGCAACGTTGATTTCCCCACCTCCTGATGCTGCCTGGCTTGCTGTGTTCTATTGCCTCCTGCTTGTCCACCCAAGTAAGTCTCAACGCAAAAGACCCTTGTTCTTTATAACACCTTATCATTTATTACATCAACATAACTAGATTAGGTTCCCTATAATATGGAAACAGGCCATTTGGCCCAACAAGTCCACACTGACTCTCTGAACAGTAACCCACCCAGACCCATTCCCCTACCCTATATTTACCCCGACTAATGCACCTGACACTTTAGGCAATTTAGCATGGCCAATTCACCTGACCTGCACATCTTTGGATTGTAGGAGGAAACCGGAGCACTTGGAGGAAACCCACGTAAACATGGGGAGAATGTGCAATCTCCACACAGACAGTTGCCTAAAGAGAGAATCAAATCCAAGTCCCTAGCGCTGTGAGGCAGCAGTGTGAACCACTGTGCCACCGTGCTGCCCCCAGACCTACTTAGAGGTTAAATGGACTCTTAGGTATATTACAATAATACTTAACAATTACGACCCAAGCACAGAGAAGACATATGTCTCCATCAGGAAACCAGGAAACACTTCAGGTGATCCTCCATCCAGAGACTGGATGATATCAGACTGTGTAGAATTCAGTCTGGCCCAAACATTAGCTCTTTCAGAATCATTAACTTATACAGCAAACTTTCTACTGACCAGCACTTATAAGAGCAGGAGTGATCAAATATTCCGCATAACCAAGAGGTCTATGTAATCAATGTAAAAACACACACTAATAGAAATGATGCAGAATGGATACACATCACTGTTATTGAGTCATTCAGCATGCAAACAGACCTTTTGGTCCAACCAGTCCATGATGAACATAATCCCAAACTAACTAGCCCCACTTGCCTGCTCGTGGCCCATATATCTTCAAACTTTTCCTATTTGTGTACTTATCCAGATGTCTTATATCTTCAAATTTTTCCTATACATCAACTTCTCCCATAATTGTACCCACATCCCCCACTCTGTGTAAAACATTTGCCTCTCACGACTTTCTAGAATCTCTCTCCTCCCACCTTAAAAATGTACCTCTTAGTCTTGAAATTCCCCTTCCTTTAACTCTATCTCTACCCCTCATGATTTTATAAACTTCTACGCCCATACTTTTTGTACAACATAAATCACATAAATAATAATGCAACTTTGTCTTAAATAAAACTCACCGGCAGAGATCATTCTCACTTGCACTTCAACTGGCAACTTGGACATCGCAGAGATTGTGATAACACAGTAAACAGAGGTTTTTGAGGTACAGGTAGACAACCTGTTATCCAAAAAGCTCCAAAGTGCAAAAGGTTTTTTGTGAAGTTTTCTTCTCATTAACAAGGTTGTTTGGAGTGCAAACAATTAACCCAGGTCGACACCAACTTGATGTGTGTGTCACTGAGATGCGCTGTGGTGAGGGTGGGGGGACAATGGGGAGGGTTTGGTCCAGCACTGGCAGGCCTCAATTTTGTTTCAGGGCCTGTTTACTGAATGAATCTGCTTCTCCGGTAAGATTTTTAAAAATGTCATCATCAAACTGTCACTTATTCTGAAATTCGAAAACTTCCAATTCCGAAACCCACAGGTCCTGAGCATTTCAGATAAAGGATTGCACATCACTGTATATAATCACTGTCAGTTTATCAAAGATGCCGGTTGGCAGAGTTCCTGTTAAAACTAGGTTTTCTGTACAACGGCATCTAGGTTTGATGGAAACTTAGGGGTGCTAGTGCCAATTGTATTTTGATGTTTTTCATAGACTCAGAGAGAAAATAACTGGACTACCATTGAGTTTTAAAATGTAATGCAACATTTATACTGAAGCTGGAATGGTCATCATTGTTGTTGTCTATTTTGAAAAGCAAACAGTTTGGGCCCATTGATTGCTTGAGGAATACATGCAGAGCCTCATGTGGATATTAAGCAGCCCAGATCAATGTCTGAGATCCTCTGCTTGGATTGTAGCTATTATGGCAATGGGAAGCACAACCCTGCGGCTCCCTCATCATTGCACTCTGCTGGGAAATGCAAAGTCAGAAACATCAGATTAAGAAAAGTGGATTATGATTCAACCTTTCCTTGAGCAAACAACCAGTAACCTTTCACAGTATAGATTCACACTGGAAGGAGGAGCAAGAGTCTATGGAGAAACAAAAACAAAAATTGCTGGAAAAGCCCAGCAGGTCTAACAGCGTCTGTGGAGAAATCAAAATTAACATTTTAGGTCGAGTCACCCTTCCTTAAAATGGTAGGGGTAAACGTTTGCCATTGATGTCAGGTGACCCTCAATTTGAGGACATTGTCTTCTCAGGAGTGTGTGTGTGGGGGGGCAGGGTGGGGGGAAGTTTCTGCCATAGGTAACTGAGCAGGCCCATTCCCAACTGCAGAACCTTGAGAACTTTCGCAAGAGAAGAATTTGCTTCCTTTCCTCTTCTGCACCCCTTATCTTCCCCACCGCACGCTGTAATATAAAGTTATTTTATCACTTTGTCAGAAAATAAAAAGTGGATCTGATAATGAGGTCATGATATGTATGGTGATGTGACAGGAATATCAGCAGTTGTGTCTAAGAGACCTTGGTGAAAAGGTGCAGTAGTCTGGACAAGTGAGAGATGCAAGGACAGAGAACTGGGTTACATACAACAGTGTAAATAAAAGAGTTTGCAGAAAGCTGTCTGTGTACAGAGAAGACTCTCCTCAACAAGGAGAAACAATTTATTGGCCACAAACTACCAGAACAGACGAGGATATAGAAGTGCACAGAATAGATCCTGAGCCACAAACATCATGGCAACATACACAAACCACTCAGCCTCATCATTTGGATTGAAAGCTTAATGAACAAGCATTTTTTGCCATTTATGGAATATTAATGACAGTAAAAATTAAATTGTGGGAGAATCAAAACTACATCATAAACTGTTCTATTTTCTTCTCGTTGAAGAATTTGGAAGATACTTTTCTGCAAGACAGGCTACAGAGATCCCTGGGAGTTTGTGCTGTGCACTTGCTGTCTCTGTCCATGGATACGCAATGTTGAGAATGAGACTGAAGAGATGTTATTGCTTGAAATAGAATGGCTAGCATCTTCACTGATTAACCTGGATGCAGCCATTGGCTAATAGTTAGTTAAATTTATTAGCTAAACCTGTAGCGATGAAACTTCAGGGTAGAATCAGTCTGACTTTGTGAGATCTTGAATGGATTGCATTATGTACGTGGGGAACAGAATTGTTTTTATTACTCAGTCACAAAGTAAGTGCTTTGGCAAGGCCTATTTTTATTGTCTCAACTATATTAGACCCTAGTCAGACCACAGTCAGAATTCCCTCTTTAATTCATTCACGGGTTGAGGGCGTCTCTAGCTTGGCCACCATTTATTTGTCCATCCCTAATTACCGAGAGGGCAGTTAAGAGTCAACCACATTGCTGTGGGTCTGGGAATCACATGTAGGCCAGACCAGGTAAGGATGGCAGTTTCCTTCCATAAAAGACCTTAGTGAACCAGTTAATCAACAATGGATCCATGGTCATCATTTGACTCATAATTCTAGATATTTATTGAATTCAAATACCACCTTGTGCTGTGTCCCAGAACAATATCTGAGTCACTGGATTAACAGTCCAGCAATAACATCACTAGGTCATTGCCTCCCTGTGAACTTCAATACTTTTGCTCCCCTTATCTAAGGAAAGACATACTGATGTTGGACCAAGTCCAGAAAAGGATCACAAGGTCTATCTTGGGTTTGGAGGGAATTTCTTATGAGGAGAGGTTGAGTAGGTTCAACCTGCACTCATGTTATTTCCAAGAATGGAAGGTGACCTTATTGAAACATATAACATTCTGAGAGGACTTGACATGGTTGATGTGTAAAGGTAATCTCCACTCGTGGAAGAGTCTAAGACCAGAGGGTATCACAGAGTCAGGAGTCAGCCATTTAAGACAGTGATGGCGACAACTTTCTTTTGTCTCAAAGAGCGGTGACGCTGTGGAATCCTTTACCACAGAGGGTTATCAAGGCTGGGTCATTAAGGAAATTCAAGGCTGCGATTTTTAACCAAGGGAATCAATGATTATGGGGAAAAGGCAAGAATTAAAGATATCACATCAGCCATGATCCCAATAAATGGCAGAGCAGCATCAATGGGTTGAATGGCCTACATCCATTCTGATGTCATATGGTGCTATGGTTTATGGGAAGGTGAATATGAGCCACTTTCTTGAACAGTTACCATTCATCAACAATTTGCCATAATTGAACGGCATCTCAGAAGGCACGGTGCTTTGCACCTAGAGCTATACAAAGGTCAGCTTGGGCCAAGCATTGTGTGTTGGCATGGAGGCTATAAGGGACAACACGGTGGGAGGGGCTACTATTTAATGAATGACTGACACAAAGTCTCAGAGAAGTGAAGCACAGTGTGTCTCAATCCTGAGCAGCCCCTGCAGGCACCTGAGGCCTACAATCAAGGTGCTGTAGGCCCGAGGTGTCAAGGCAGATCTGACATGGCAGCTTCAGTAAGATGAGAACTCTCCTGCATCAGGAGTAGGGAATAAGTGGGAAATAAAAGAAAATAATATGGTGTTGGGCACCATCTCCAGTTTCGAGTAAAAAGTGAGGTCTGCAGATGCTGGAGATCAGAGCTGAAAGTGTGTTGCTGGTTAAAGCTCAGCAGGTCAGACAGCATCCAAGGAACAGGAAATTTGACGTTTCGGGCACAAGCCCTTCATCATTTTTACCATTTAATCTCTTCAAACATTCCCTCCTCTTCTTTCTGCCCACCTTCTGTCATCCTGTATAAATTGTTTTATTTCTCGACTTTGCTCCAGTTGAATGAAAGGTCAGCAGTTGAAACATAAACTCTTTCTCTCTCTGCACATGTGCAGCCTGAACTGCAAAGAGGTGCAGAACTTTATTTATAGAGTCATAGAGATGTACAGCAAGGAAACAGACCCTTCGATCCAACCTGTCCATGCTGACCAGATATCCCAACCCAATCCAGTCCCACCTGCCAGGACCCAGCCCATATCCCTCCAAACCCTTCCTGTTCATATACCCATCCAAATGCCTCTTAAATGTTGCAATTGTACCAGCCTCCACCACTTCCTCTGGCAGCTCATTCCATACACGTAGCACCCTCTGTGTGAAAAAGTTGCCCCTTACCTCTCTTTTATATCTTTCCCCTCTCACCCTAAATCTATGCCCTCTAGTTCTGGACTCCCTGACCCCAGGGAAAAGACTTCTATTTATCCTATCCATGCCCCTCATAATTTTGTAAACCTCTATCAGGTCATCCCTCAGCCTCCGACACTTCAGGGAAAACAGCCCCAGCCTGTTCAGCCTCTCCCCATAGCTCAAATTCTCCAACCTGGCAATATCCTTGTAAATCTTTTCTGAACCCTTTCAAGTTTCACAACATCTTTCCGATAGGAAGGAGACCACAATTGCACGCAATATTCCATCAGAGGCCTAACCAATGTCCTGTACAGCCACAACATGACCTCCCAACTCCTGTACTCAATACTCTGACCAATAAAGGAAAGCATACCAAACGCTTTCTTCACTATCCCATCGACATGCGACTCCATTTTCAAAGAGCTATGAACCTGCACTCCAAGGTCTCTTTGTTCAGCAACACTTCTTAGGACACTACCATTAAGTATAAGTCCTGCTAAGATTTGCTTTCCCAAAATGCAGCACCTCACATTTGTCTGAATTACACTCCATCTGCCACTACTCAGCCCATTGACCCATCTGGTTAAGATCCTGTTGTAATCTGAGGTAACCCTTTTCACTGTCCACTACATCTCCAATTTTGGTGTCATCTGCAAACTTACTAACTGTACTTCTTGTGCTCGGATCCAAATCATTTATGTAAATGACAAAAAGTAGAGGACCCAGCACCGATCCTTGTGCCACTCCACTGATCACAGGCCTCCAGTCTGAAAAACAACCCTCCACCACCACCCTCTGTCTTCTACCTTTAAGCCAGTTCTGTATCCAAACGGCTAGCTCTCCCTGTATTCCGTGAGATCTAACCTTGCTAATCAATCTCCCATGGGGAACCTTGCCGAACGCCTTACTGAAGTCCATATAGATCACATCTACTGCTCTGCCCTCATCAATCCTCTTTGTTACTTCTTCAAAAAACTCAATCAAGTTTGTGAGACATGATTCCCCATGCACAAAGCCATGTTGATTATCCCGAATCAGTCCTTGCCTTTCCAAATACATGTACATCCTGTCCCTCAAGATTCCCTCCAACAACTTGCCACCACCGATGTCAGGCTCACTGGTCTATAGTTCCCTGACTTGTCCTTACCACCCTTCTTAAACAGTGGCACCACGTTAGCCAACCTCCAGTCTTCCGGCACCTCACCTGTGACCATCAATGATACAAATATCTCAGCAAGAGGCCCAGCAATCACTTCTCTCGCTTCCCACAGAGTTCTCGGCTACACCCGATCAGGTCCTGGGGATTTATCCACTTTTAACCATTTCAAGACATCCAGCACTTCCTCTTCTGTAATCTGGACATTTTGCAAGATGTCACCATCTATTTCCCTACAGTCTATATCTTCCATATCCTTTTCCACAGTAAATATTGATGCAAAATATTCATTTAGTATTTCCCCATTTTCTGTGGCTCGACACAAAGGCCGCCTTGCTGATCTTTGAGGTGCCCTATTCTCTCCCTAGTTACCCTTTTGACCTTAATATATTTGTAAAAACCCTTTAGATTCTCCTTAATTCTATTTGCCAAAGCTATCTCATGTCCCCGTTTTGCCCTCCTGATTTCTCTCTTAAGTATACTCCTACTTCCTTTATACTCTTCTAAGGATTCACTCGATCTATTCTGTCTATACCTGACATATGCTTCCTTCACTTCCTTATCCAAACTCTCAATGTGTTTAGTTATCCAGCATTCCCTGTACCTAACAGCCTTCCCTTTCATCCTGACAGGAATATACTTTCTCTGGATTCTTGTTATCTCATTTCTGAAGGCTTCCCATTTTCCAGCCATCCCTTTACCTGCAAACATCTGCCTCCAATCAACTTTTGAAAGTTCTTGCCTAATACCGTCAAAATTGGCCTTTCTCCAATTTAGAACTTCAACTTTTAGATCTGGTCTATCCTTTTCCATCACGATTTTAGAACGAATAGAATTATGGTCGCTGATCCCAAAGTGCTCCCCACTGACACCTTAGCCACCTGCCCTGCCTTATTTCCCAAGTGTAGGTCTGGGATGTACCTTCTCTTGTAGGTACATCCACATCCTGCATCAGAAAATTGTCTTGCACATACTTAAGAAATTCCTCTCCATCTAAACCCTTCACACTATGGCAGTCCCAGTCGATGTTTGGAAATTTAAAATCCCCTACCATAACCACCCTATTATTCTTACAGATAGCTGAGATCTCCTTACAAGTTTGTTTCTCAATTTCCCTCTGACTATTAGGGGGTCTATAATACAATCTCAATAATGTGATCATTCTTTTCTTATTTCTCAGCTCCACCCAAATAACTTCCTTGGATATATTTCCGGGAATATCCTTCCTTGGCACAGCTGTAATGCTATCCCTTATCAAAAATCCCTTATCTATTTTTATCTTCTAGCCCTCAGTGTTTAGCTTTTCCTGAAATTACAGAGTGAATTATGGACATCAGCAGACTTCTATAAATTTAATTCCAAATCCCTGGTCAACTCTTTCAGAGAAATGTTCACCATCAGCACACCGTCAGCAAAATCCTGGCTCTCTGTCAGACCCATTTCCACTGAGTTATACATTGGGACTGAACCAATGTTTCAAATGAGCTCTCCCGCCTATGACACTGTAGGTATTGGATTATAATCATTACAATAATGTTCAAAAGGGTAGATTAGATTAGATTCCCTGCAGCATGGAAACAGGTCATTTGGCCCAACAAGTCCACAATGACCGTCCGAAGACTAACCCACCCTCTGACTAATGCACCTAACACTCCTGATGAAGGGCTCTGGCCCGAAACGTCGAATTTCCTGTTCCTTGGATGCTGCCTAACCTGCTGTGCTTTAACCAGCAACACATTTTCAGCTCTGATCTCCAGCATCTGCAGACCTCACTTTTTACACCTAACACTATGGCCAATTTAGCATGGCCAATTCACCCTGACCTGTACATCTTTGGACTGTGGGAGAAAACCAGAGCACCCAGAGGAAACCCACGTAGACACAGGGAGAATGTGCAAACTCCACACAGAGAGAGTGAAATCGAACCCAGGTCCCTGATGCTGTGAGGCAGCACTGCTAACCATGGAGCCACCGTGCGCCCAAGTAAATCCCACAAAGCCAAGTTGTGGTCAGGTGTTGAGTAAATCTGGTCATTTTTTTTGGGTTGGTTTGTTTGCTCTAAAAACCCGATTGGTTTGTTAATATCCTTCAGAGAAGGGAATGCGCCAGGACCATTTGATGGAGCCTGCAGAATTGTCTTAGAAATGCAACATTCATCTCCATTTTCATTTCTTAACTGTAGAGACATTAGAAACAAAGCAACATAGATTGGCTGACAGTCAAGAACAATCCAAAAGGTCTGTTCCCCTCTCAATTGGCTCTGGCAAGACAGGGCAGATGGAGGGCAGGTGCATCATGGGATGTGGCAGGAACAACGTCATGAATACACAATACCCTGAGAAGTAAGTATATAGGTTAGCTCGCTACATAGTAAGTATGTCGGTTTTGTTTTCCTTCAAGCTCAACGAGTTAACTTACATACTTATCATCAGCTTGAGCAAACTTTCTCAAAAATATTCACTAGCCTTCAGAAGTCCTAGAAAAGGCACCAAATGCTGAAAGTTAGGCTGCGATCAATGAGTGAGGTGAGGCCTTGTCATGATGGCTGAGCTGCCTCAGGTACAGAAAACAGATGAGCTAACCCTTGCGTTGCCAAACATAAGCAAACTCTGACTCCTTTCTTGGGCCAAGCCATACTCCTGACACAGCATTCGCTTAGCAGGTCATACTCTAACCTGAACACGTGATACAAATGTTCAAAATCACCATTCAGGGCTTTAGCCCAAAATTCCAGTGCTGTGCGATTGTAAACGCTGTGTTTTGGATAAGATGTTAAATTGAGGATCGGTCTGACCTCCCAAGTAGATGTGGTTGCATATTTTGAAGAGGAGCAGCACTGGTTTTTTTAAAACCAAGTAAACCATCCCAGAAACAATCAGATTCTTTCATGTTTCAGCCAAGATGCAGGAGTGGTCAGTCAATCAACAAAAAACAGATTTTGCAATCATTACCGCAGTGATGTTTTCATGGGAGCTTGCTGTGTGTAAATTAGCTGCAGCACTTCCTACCTTACAGCAGCGGCAACACTTCAAAAGCTACTCATTGACTGTAATACTCTTTGATGCGGTCCCAAATGGTGCTAGATAAATACAAGTCTTTCTTTTGTAGATCGAATCAATATCTTGAAAATTTATGAAAATGCTCAAATTCATGAAAAGAAAGAAATGGGAGGGAGAAAATTTAAACAGTAGAGACCCACGCTCAAAGATGTTTGTTGCTGTTATTGCTTAAAGTCTAATGGGAACACACTGAGCACCAGTGGCAGCTGGCTCTATTTTAGCTAAGAGATGGAAGTGTGATTCGACACAATCTCAGCTTGCTGCTCCGCTACTCTGAATTGCTTTTCTCCTGACATTTCACCTCACAGCTGCTATGAAGTGCTATCAGGAAATATTTTCACAGCAATTTCCATCCCTTTAAAGTAAAGGTGACAGCAGTTTATAAATTAAAAAGTGGCTTATCGCATACATTGCATCCCACGTTTAAAATATCACCTGCTCTGCCTGTGATAACAAGCTGTTCCGCACAGCTGGCTGTTTATTTGTTCAACAAGTCCTAAAGGGTGTCCAGCAGTCTGGACCTCCTTCTGTGTTCTGCTGGTTACTCATTTCTGCTCTTTTGTGATAGACTTCAGCGTGCATAGCATTCCCCATGGGGCAGAGTGGTGGAGTCAGTAACCCAGGACCCCCAGACTGTGATGTAATGGAGGGGAGGGGGGGGTTTGTTCAAATCCCACCATGGTCACGAGTGAAATGTGAATTCAATTAAAAGCTCTCTTAAGAAGGGCCTCTTGCACCCGGTGGTAGTGTCCTTAGCCCTACAGCAGGACACCTGGGTTAAAAAAAAGCTATATTAAAATGGGCCCTCATGTTGCCCAGTGGTAGTGTTCCCACCCTGGGTTCAATATGAAAACAGACCCGGGGTAGCCTACTTGGGGCACAGTGGTAGTTTCCCTACCCTGAGACTGGGAGAACAGGTACTAAAAAAAAAGCTCCCTTAAATGGGCCCTCATGTAGCACAATGGTGGTGTCCCTACCCCTGGCCGGGAGGCTGAGTTTCAAGTCCCACCTTCTCCAGAGTTGTGTACAAAAATCTCTGAACAGGTTCACGTTTTTTAAAATTTAACCTATTTTTCAACCGTGGATGCTTGTACCCAGACGTCTTGGTTCAGGGATTGGTCCACAGCACTTGTATCACAAGAGGGACCCCTGAACCGGTTGATGAGAAGTATTGGTTAATTAAAAAAATACAGCTATCTTAATTGTGACCATTGATCTTGGTTGCTGAAAGGGGGAAGATCCCATATGGTTCACTAATGCAGGAAGTCTGCTGTTCTTATCCAGTCTGATCTATGTATGACTCCAGACCCACAGCAATATGGCTGACTCTAAACTGGCCCCTGAAAAGACTGATCAAGTTCCTATGAGGGATAGGCAATAAATGTTTGCCAGTGACACCCATATCCCATGAATCATTAAGCAACATGAGCAAGCTGTCCTCTACATCTCCCCACATTCTTCTTCAGATCATGTGGGTGATAGGGCTAAGTGCAGCACAGTATGAAGGCAACTGATTGGCCATTAGAACAGGATGGGCCGAACTGTCTCCTTCTGTGTTGTAAATTTTCTATGATTCCAATGAAGAGGCAGGAGGCAGCTGAAATCAGGGATCAAGGGCATGAGTAGAGTTCACATGAGGCGAGGTAATGGCCTACTTGTATTATCACTCGCGTATTAACCCAGAGAGCATCTGAGGAGTAGGAGAATTGACATCTTGAGCATGATCCCTTCATCAGGAATGTGGAGGGGGAAGGGAGAATGAGAGATAAATAGGAGGATGGGGGGAAGGCAATAGGTGGATGCAGGTGGGAGGTGATTGTGATAGGTCAGTGGGGAGGGTGGAATGCAGAGATGGGAAGGAAGATGGACAGGTGAGAGAGGTCAAGAGGGCGGTGCCGAGCTGGAGGGTTGGATCTGGGATGAGGTGGGAGGAGGGGAGACTTGGAAACTAGTGAAATCAATGTTGATGCCGTGTAGTTGAAGGATCCTGAGGTGGAAAATGAGATGTTTTTCCTCCAGTCGACGGGAGAACTTGGAAAAATCTCCCTTCCCACCTATCCACTACCTACTAGAGAAGGTGCAAACTTGACCTACTCTTGGGAAATAAGTCAGGGCAGGTGAGTGAGGTGTCAGTGGGGGAGCACTTTGGGACCAGCGACCATAATTCCATTAGATTTTGAATAGTAATGGAAAAGGATAGACCAGATCTAAAAGTTGAAGTCCTAAAATGGAGAAAGGCTAATTTTGATGATATGAAGCAAGAATTTTCAAAAGCTGATTGGGAGCAGATGTACGCGGGTAAAGGGATGGCGGGAAAATAGGAAGCCTTCAGAAATGAGATAACAAGAGTCCAGAAAATGTATATTCCTGTCAGGGTGAAAGGAAAGGCTGGTAGGTAGAGGGAATGCTGGATGACTAAAGAATAAAAAGAAGGAAGCATATGTAAGGTTGTTCGAGTGAATCCTTAGAAGAGTATAAAGGCAGTAGGAGTATACTTAAGAGGGAAATCAGGAGGGCAGAAAGGGGACATGAGATAGCTTTGGCAAATAGAATTAAGGAGAATCTAAAGGGATTTTACAAATACATTAAGGATGAAAGGGTAACTGGGGAGAGAAAAGGGCCCCTCAAAGATCAGCAAGGCAGCCTTTGTATGGAGCCACAGAAAATGGAGGAGATACTAAATGAGTATCTTGCATCAGTATTTACTGTGAAAAAGGATTTGAAAGGTATAGAATATAGGGAAATGGATGGTGACACCTTGCAAAATGTCCATTTTACAGAGGAGAAAGTGCTGGATGTCTTGAAACGCATAAAGGTGGATAAATCCCCAGGACCCGATCAGGTGTACCCTAGAACTCTGTGGGAAGCTACAGAAGTGATTGCTGGCCACTTGCTGAAATATTTGTATCATCAATAGTCACGTGTGAGGTGCTGGAAGACTGGAGGTTGGCTAACGTGGTGCCATTGTTTAAGAAGGGTGGTAAGGACAAGTCAGGGAACTACAGACTAGTGAGCAAGTTGTTGGAGGGAATCTGAGGGACAGGATGTATATGTATTTAGAAAGGCAAGGACTGATTAGGGATAGTCAACATGGCTTTGTGCGTGGGAAGTCATGTCTCACAAAATTGTTTGGGTTTTTGAAGAAGTAACAAAGAGAATTGATGAGGGCAGAGCAGTAGATGTGATCTATATGGACTTCAGTAAGGCGTTTGTCAAGGTTCCCCATGAGAGACTAGTTAGCAAGGTTAGATCTCACGGAATACAAGGAGAACTAGCCATTTGGATACAGAACTGGCTCAAAGGTAGAAGACAGAGGGAGGTGGTGGAGGGTTGTTCTTCAGACTGGAGGACTGTGAACAGTGGAGTGGCACAAAGATCAGTGCTGGGTCCACTACTTTTTGTCATTTACATAAATGATTTGGATGCTGATCTTTGAGGGGCCCAGTTAGTAAGTTTGCAGATGACACGAAAATTGGACAGCGAAGGGGTTTACCTCAGATTACAACAGGTTCTGGACCAGATGGGCCAATGGGCTGAGAAGTGGCAGATGGAGTTTTATTCAGATAAATGCGAGGTGCTGCATTTTGGAAAAGCGAATCTTAGCAGGATTTATACACTTAATGGTAAGGTCCTAAGTGTTGCTGAACAAAGAGACCTTGGAGTTCAGGTTCATAGCTTCTTGAAAGTGGAGTCGCAGATAGGTAGGATAGTGAAGAAGACGTTTGGTATGCTTTCCTTTATTGGTGAGAGTATTGAGTACAGGAGTTGGGAGGTCATGTTGTGGCTATACAGGACATTGGTTAGGCCACTGTTGGAATATTACATGCAATTCTGGTCTCCTTCCTATCGGAAAGATGTTGTGAAACTTGAAAGGGTTCAGAAAAGATTTACAAGGATGTTGCCAGGGTTGGAGGATTTGAGCTACAGAGAGAGGCTGACTAGGTTGGGACTGTTTTCCCTGGAGTGTTGGAGGTTGAGGGGTGACCTTATAGAGGTTTACAAAATTATGGGGGTCGTGGATAGGATAGTTCGGGGAGTCCAGAACTAGAGGGCATAGGTTTAAGGTGAGAGGGAAAAGTTATAAAAGAGACCTACGGGGCAACGTTTTCATACAGAAGGTGGTACATGTATGGAATGAGTGGCCAGAAGCAGTGATGGAGGCTGGTACAGTTGCAACATTTAAGAGGTATTTGGATGGGTATATGAATAGGAAGGGTTTGGAGGCATATGGGCCGGCTGCTGGCAGGTGGGACTAGATTGGGTTGGGATATCTGGTCGGCATGGATGGATTGGACTTGAGGGTCTGTTTCCGTGTTTCGCAACTCCATGACTCTATGACACTCCACTCTCTCCACTGATCTACTACAATCAGCCCCCACCTGCATCCACCTATCACCTTCCCAGCTGCCTTCATCTCCCCGACCCACTTCTCTCATCCCACTTCCTCCTCCACATTCCTAATGAAGGGCTTTTGTCCAAAACATTGACTCTCCTGCTCCTTTGATGCTGCCTGCTGTGTTTTTCCAGGGACACCCTCTTTGACTCTGACTCTCCAATATTTGCAGTCCTCACTTTCTCCTACTAACCTGAAGACCCAGGTAATGTTCTCGGGACCAGGTTCAAATCCTGATGAAGGAGCGGTGCTCCGAAAACTAGTGTGCTTCCAATTAAACCTGTTGGACTATAACCTGGTGTTGTGTGATTTTTAACTTTGTACACCCCAGTCCAACACCGGCATCTCCAAATCATTCCTTAAATAAGGTGCCCAAAACTGAACACAAAACACCAACCATGTTTGACCAATGATTTGTAAATGTATAGCATCACTTCCTTACTTTTAATCTCGATGCCTCTATTTATAAACCCAAGTATCCAATAAGCATTCTTAACAACTGTCTCAACTTGCCTGGCCACCTTCACAGAATCATCCAGGTGAACCCCAAGGCCCCTCTGCTCCTGTATCCTCCCGATGTTGTACCACTGAGCCTGTATTGTCTGTCCATGTTTCTTCTACAAAAATGCATTATCTCACATTTCTCTGCATTGAAATTCATCTGCCAGGTGCTGTACACATAAAATAACCCGAGAACATTAATTCAAGGTTAAATCAAGAGAATAAATGCAATAAATGCCAGTTTGTCCAATTTTTCAATGCCCCTGTCACGTCACTCAGCATTAGCCTTATAATTCACTATTCCCCAGGCTTTGCCTCATCTGCAAATGTAAAGGTGTTGCCCTCAACACCCCATCTGGAAATTTTTTACATAATCAGCAAAAGCAAGGGTCCCAACATTGAGGAATGTCACCTTCAACCTGTCTCCAATGTGAGAAATGCCCATCTACACCTACCCTCTGTTCCCTATCTCTTAGCCAATTTCTATTCCATGATGTCAAGGATCCATCAATCCCAAATATTTATAATTTGCTAACCAACCTGCCATGTGGCACCGTATCAAATGCTTTCTAAAAGTCCAAATATACAACATCTATGACTTGATACAGTTATAATATTTAAAAACTATTTGGATATGTGCATGTATATCTAGAGGGTTATGGGCCAAAAGCAGGCAAGAGGGACTCGTTTAATTTTGGGAAACTCAGTCGGCATGTGCAAAGGATTGTTTCTGTGTTGGATGACACTATGGCTACCCTCATCCACTTTCTGTGTCACCTTGTCAAAGAACTCAACTAAATTTGTCAAACCTGACCTCTCCTTGACAAAGCCATGTTGGCTGTCAACCATTAACTTATTTTTTCACTAACTGTATATTTACCTTATCCCATATTACGGCCTCCATTAGTATTCCCATTATTGACGACAAGCTTGTAGGGTGGAAATTTCCTGGCTTATTCTCGGTCTCTGTCTTAAAATAACTTTGTACAAGCATGACAAATATTTGGAATAATCTGACAAAGGTAATATCAAGAAAAGCAAATCTTCATCTTTGGTGTTCCTGGCAAGCAGTTTTCTAGCACTGGGAATTCAATTCTGCACCTGCAGGCCATTCAGTCCAATGATTCAGTGTTGCCTCTTTAAAAGACATCTGATTACTTTCCCCTTGTTAAAAAAAAAATTAGTAGTGAATCACCAGCCTTTCAGGTAGTATATTTCATAATTATCGTAACTTGTTACATTTAAAAAAAACGTTCTCATCTTCCCACTATCTTTTTTCAATTATCTATGTCCTCTGGTAACTGACCCTCCCGCCAGTAAAAAATTTGTGTCTCATTGTCAACTCCATCAAAACCCCTCATTATTTTCAGTATCTCTACTTGAAGACCTCTCTGTTAAATATCTTTGATCTGAGGAGAAAAGATCCAGTTTATCTAATCTCCCCACATAAGAATTTAATTATGTACCCTCTCCAAGGCATTTACTGTTTAAAATTGAAATGAGGAATTGTGGTGGTAGTTGATAACAGGTCGGGTGAATTACAGCCATGAGCGGAAGTGAGATGAATGGCTCTTTCTTGTCTTTAATGCTTTTTATTGTTTTTTTTGGTAAATATATTACACAGCCTTGTTCAATGAGCTACACTAAGTTTGCTCATCTCAAATCAATATACCAATAGGGAAATGTTAAAATGTTGCTGGACTTTTCATTTCCAGTGCCTTTCCCAGAAGGAATATTCCTGCGGGTGTCGGGTAAAGACATCTTTCATCTCACCCAGGATATATTCCATTGTGAATATTGTAAGTTACTGGTGCAGAAATCCAACTGATTCACTCATGTAAAACCTCATATTCGCATCAACACTAACTCTACTTTGAATGTCATTAGAGACATGACTTTACCCAGTTCCTGAGCATAGCTGACTGCGATATTGAAAACAGAGGCTATGGAGCCTGACCAACAACCTCCCAGTCATCAATTGAGAAACTGAAAGCAATAGAATGTCTGGGAATCTGTCTACTGTCAGGAGAAAGTGATCACAAAGGAGATCTGAAGATCACAAATCATAAAATTGCTAATGAGTAAAGGAATATCAGGAAATAGAAGGAAGAGGTAATGAGGACTGAGTGAAATGCAAACATCAGCAATGAATTGGTTAGAATCCAGACACTTGATTCTGTCTAAGTGATGATCTTTGGGAATTGCAATCTGCCACTGCTACCTAGCCTAGCCAATGCATGATATTAATCTACATTACAATGTTCCCTCTCAATGTTCCTCCAGTAAGCCTTCAACTTCAACACATGCTCAATGGGCATGTCAATCTTTCAGACAACTAGAGATGGGAAATAAATACAGACTTATCAGCATCACTCACACCATGAGAATAACATGAACAAAACAATTTTATAAGATCTCTGATAGAAGGAGGTAGCACCCAAGTATAACAAAATACTTTGGGAAGTATTGACACAGATAACCTTCGCTTGACATTCTCGATCATTTAAACACACCTTTAGAGAAATTTTGATTTGCAGATCAATGTTGGGCACAATCTATTTATCTTTACAGAACAGTCTGAGGAACCACTGTTGTGTAATTCGTTTTTCTCTGATCTGATCTGATCTGATCCAGTGTAAGATAATCTGATTGGGTTGTAATCTAATTAAGCTGCTCAGATGAGGTACAAATGGATTGTGCACAGTCTGTGCGAAGACTAGGATTTATACGTTGAATGGACTTTTCTTGCTCAGGGAGTTTGTTGGCTGTTGTGTAAAATCTGTCTCCAAGGTTAATTTCACAAAGTGCGCACATCCCTTCCTTTTGCACAATAAAGGCTTTGTTGGATATGGGAGAGGCAAGTGGTGAAATCAGAGTAATATCACAGCTAGGATTGAGTCCGGCTCTTAGATGACAGAGTTGAACTTGTATAGCACCTTAAGATGCCTTGGAATACTACGCAGTGAATTTTTGAAGTGTAGTCATTGTTGTAGGAAATACAGCAGCCGATTTGGAGATAGCAAGCTCCCAAAAACAGAAATGCCAGAAAAACTAAATTACCTGTATGGCAGAAGGATAATTATTTGCAATGACTGCCAGTAAAACTCCACTTCTGTTTCTCAGAATCATGGCATTTAGCTGGCAGCCAAACAAGGGCATTGGTTTAACGTCCTAGCTGATAGACGATGCATCACAGAATTGGTGAGGAGGTCATTTAGTCACTTGGTCTACTGTGTCTACAAAAACTCTCAAAACGAGCAGGATGATTTTGTCCCGTCCTCCTGCCTTCACCCTCTAATCCTGCACATTATTTCTTTTCAGATTTCACTAATTCCCTTCGGAATGCTTTGATTGTAGCATTGAGACAGTGTACTCCAGACCCTAAACACTTGCCACTCACAAAAATCTTCAATAAAACGTTTGTTCAATTCTGCAGATGCCATATGACAGAGAATTTCATGCAACTGGTCAACATTATCCCTAAGCACTAAAATAAAAC
Organism: Hemiscyllium ocellatum; assembly: GCF_020745735.1. NCBI lineage: Eukaryota > Metazoa > Chordata > Chondrichthyes > Orectolobiformes > Hemiscylliidae > Hemiscyllium > Hemiscyllium ocellatum. The sequence goes on along the minus strand of NC_083426.1, from coordinate 9,685,030 downwards.
AAAGAACTATAGAAACCTGAAAGAAAAAAATGAACTTCTTGGAGAAACTCAGTGGGTCTGGCTGCATCTGTGGAGATGCAGTAGAGTCATTGTTTCAGATACAGGGATCCTTCATCAGAACTAGAAACGGAACTTATTTCTTCCAATCTTGACCTGATGACTTTCTACCCTTATTGAGTACCTTCCCAATTATTCTGATGTTTCATCAGTTTCAGAATTTCCAGTTCACAGGTGCCAGCTGTCTCCTCTTTACAATGGACTTGCAACCCCTTTACATGTTCATCCCCCACCAAAATGGTGTCAGGGCTCTCTGTGTCCTTCTGGAAAAAAGGCCTGAACTGTTCCCTTCCGTCACCGCTCTCCACCACTTGACTGAACCCGCCTAGTTCTGAAAAAGGGTCACTGGACCCGAAATGTTGACTCTGTTTTCTGTCTCCACAGCTGCTGCCAGATCTGCTGAGTTTCTCCAGCAATTTCGGATTCTGTTTCAGATTAACCACAATCGCATTTGCCAAAATGAATTAATTTGTGACCATCTTATTGCTGATCAGGAGACTTTGCTGAGAACGAAATGGACCTCACTACAACACTTAAAAATACTTCATTGACTCTGAAGCATGTTGAGTTGTTTGTGAAAGCAAAGACGCTATAGCAATGCAATTTGTTCCTTCCTTACATCCTACGATAGATCGCAGATATTTAGGTTGGAAAGAAAAATTTTCTCTGTGCTGGAAATCAGAAATAAGAACAGAAAATGCTGGATATATGCAGCAGGTCATCTGTGAAGAGCTACCTTCTGACTCCCATTCCAGATTTCCAAATGCATGTTGCAGGACACACAATCTAATTTTGAGCTTCAAATAAAGAAGGATTTTGTATTTTTAACCACACTTTTCATAACCTCAGGACATCCCAGAGGCTTCACAGCTAATGAAGCACTTTGAAATGCAGTGTGAAATCTGTATGTACCATAGAATGAATTATGGCCTGAAGTCTAATTATGGAGCTGAGATGGGTCCTGTATGAGCCTGCAGGCGGCTGAAGCTGAAATTGAAGGTTTTCAGGCACTTGCTACACAGGGCATTAAATACCCAGGAGTGACTTACAAAGTGGAAGCTAATTGATTGGTTCAGGTAACAACATAAATCACAAAACCTGATATGTGGTATGTCTTCCACCTCGCACCCCCCCCCCCCCCCCCCCCCCCCACACTCCCCCGCCCCCCAACACCTCTGTCTTCCCACCACTTCCCACTTCCATTTGTTGCAGGAATTCATTTTTCCAGTGGCTTCTAATTCAGGCCCTGACCAGCAGTGCATTGCAGTGTCATCTTCAATTCTGGTCTCCTTGCTTTAGGAAGGATGTTGTGAAACTTGAAAGGGTTCAGAAAAGATTTACAAGGATGTTGCCAGGGTTGGAGGGTTTCAGCTATAGGCAGAGGTTGAATAGGCTGGGGCTATTTTCCTTGGAGTATGGAAGGCTGAGGTTTATAAAACCTTCTGGAGAGACAGGCCGCTTACTTGCGGAACGCTTCAGAGAACACCTCTGGGCCGCCCGAACCAACCAACCCAATCACCCCGTGGCTCAACACTTTAACTCCCCCTCCCACTCCACCAAGGACATGCAGGTCCTTGGACTCCTCCACCGGCAGAACACAACTACACGACGGCTGGAGGAGGAGCGCCTCATCTTCCGCCTGGGAACCCTCCAACCACAAGGTATGAATTCAGATTTCTCCAGCTTCCTCATTTCCCCTCCCCCCACCTTGTCTCAGTCGGTTCCCTCAACTCAGCACCGCCCTCCTAACCTGCAATCCTCTTCCTGACCTCTCCGCCCCCACCCCACTCCGGCCTATCACCCTCACCTTGACCTCCTTCCACCTATCCCACCTCCATCGCCCCTCCCCCTAGTCCCTCCTCCCTACCTTTTATCTCAGCCTGCTTGGCTCTCTCTCTCTTATTCCTGATGAAGGGCTTATGCTCGAAACGTCGAATTCTCTATTCCTGAGATGCTGCCTAACCTGCTGTGCTTTGACCAGCAACACATTTGCAGCTGTGATCTCCAGCATCTGCAGACCTCATTTTTTACTCGAAAACCTTCTGGAGGTTTATAAAGCCATGAGGGGCATGGATATGGTAAATAGCCAACACCTTTTCCCCAAAGTAGTGGAATCCAAAACTGGGGAACATAGTTTTAAGGTGAGAAGGGAAAAATTTAAAAGGGACCTAAAGGGGCAACCTAATGCAATGAGCTGCCAGAGGAATGGTGGACGCTGATACATTTACAACATTTTAAAAGGCATCAGCACGGGTATGTGAATAAGAAAGGTTAATAGAGATATGGGCCAAATGCTGGCAAATGGGCCTATTTCGGGTTAGGATATCAAGTCAGCATGGATGAGTTGGAGCGAAGGATCTGTTTCCGTGTTGTATGATCCTATGACTCGAACTGAAGGCTCCTGGCAAATATGACACAGTTGCTGTTAAATTTCACAATTCACAAGATGATAAGAAATAGAAACAGGAGTAGGCCATTCAGCCCCTCGAGCCTGCTCTGCCTTTCAATAGGATCATGGCTGATCTGACACTGCTCACGTCCACTTTCCTGCCTTTTCCCCATAACCTTGACTCCCTGACTGATCAAAAACCTATCTCAGCCTTAAACACACACAAGGACTCTGCCCCCCACAGTTCTTTGTGGCAAGGAGTTCCAAAGACTCAGAAAAGAAATTCCTCCTCATCTTAGTCTTAAACTGGCACCCCTTTTATTCTGAGACTGTACCCTCTGGTCCTGGACTCTCCGATGGGGGGGAAACATCCTCTCAGCATTGACCCTGTCAAGCCCCGAAAGAGGGAGAAAGTGAGGGCTGCAGATACTGGAGATCAGAGTCGAGAGTGTGGCGCTGGAAAAGCACAGCAGGTCAGACAGTATCCGAGGAGCTGGAGAATCGACGTTTCGGACATAAGGCCTTCATCAGGAAGCCCCTTAAGAATCCAAGAATGAGATCACCTCTCATTCTTGTAAACTCCAGTGAGCAGTGTCCCAACCTGGTTACCGTTTCCTCACAAGAGAGACCCTCCATACTAGGGATTATTCGAGTAAACTGTCTCCAATGAACAATATTGTTAATACCTAAATAGCAGATGATGGTTTCAGTCCATTATGGATTATGGGCCCAGCACACTCCTGGTGCACCACAATAATATTCCCTCTGCCCACAGTAGGATTTGAACCCTGCAACCCAGAGCATTTGCATAGGTTCATGAATTATTAGAACAAGTGGCATTACCATTACATCACACCATCATCCCGTGCTCCCTTACTTTAAAAGCCTTGTCCATGTCAGAGATAGTTCAATCCAGTGACATGGGACAGAATGGATTGAGTCACAGGATTGCGACATAGATAGACTTCGGATACCTTTGATTTCTTTCGCTCCATCTTTATTGTTAGGTGAGGACCTGAACACTCCAAACAGCATTGTTTTGTTCTGATTTGATTTGTTCCTTGTGCACTCTGCAGTATCAAAAACCATCACTTCATGGTTCCAGCTGCAGTGCCAGGTGGAGTTCATAGCTTTCTCCCGCGGGCTCTCCCTAGCTGTGCCATATTTTTCCACTGACACAATCCCACCTAATGCCACACCACCTTGACGGGGGGGGGGGGGGGGGGGGGACAGTCTGCTGGGTGTTGTTCTCAGGACATACCTATTGCTGCAAACCGGAGGTCATGAAGAAGGCTGCTAATTCCATTTGACAATCAGACCAGAGATTACTGTCTTTCATGTGAGTAGCTGTGACTGTGAGTCAATGAGTCACCAGCCCCCTACCGAATCTTCTGTTGCTTTACCTAATTTCCCCCTTCCCCCCCCACCCATTGCATGTCTAGACTCTTGTACTGATTAAATTCCCTACAGTGTGGAAACAGGCCCTTCGGCCCAACAAATCCACACCGACCCTCCAAAGAGTAATCCATTTCCCTCTGACTAAAGTACCTAACACTATGGGACAAGTTAGCATGGCCAATTCACCTAACCTGTATATCTTTGGACTGTGGGAGGAAACCGGAGCACCCGGAGGAAACCCACACAGACACGGGGAGAATGTGCAAACTCCACAGAGACAGTTGCTCAAAGCTGGAATTGACCCTGGGTCCCTGGTGCTGTGAGGCTGCAGTGCTGACTTCTGTGCCACCAGGCTGCCCCACCATACTATTCTTGCAATTCCTGTCTACCAGGGAATAATATATTATGAATAAATGTCAATATTTATTATGAGCTCTGAAGAAAGTAGTCCAGAATAAGAACAGGGGTAGGCCATTTAGCCCCTTGAGCCTGCTCCAGTATTGAATACGATCATGGTCGGTCTCATCTTGGCCTCAACTCCACTTTCCCTGCCTGCTTTCCTCAACCCTTCAACCTGTTGCTAGTTAAAAATCTGCCCATTTCCTCCTTGCATTTGCTGGATTTGACATGTTGACTCTGTTTCACTGTTCACAGATGCTGCCAGACCTGCTGCAGCAATTTGCTTTCATTTCAGATTTCCAGCAGCTGCAGTATTTTAAGAGTTTATGGCCTGTTTTTGTCTGATATTCAAACTCAGAGTGTTGAACCGAGAGCAAACTCCACTGTCAGGTAAGACAATAAAACATGAATGTTTCTCGGCTCTATTATCATTCCTTCCCTTTATTTCATTGTTCCTCCCCTGTTTCCTCAATCTGGAACTAGGTCTGAGATACACTGTGGAGAACACCACACTCACGTTCAGCAACACGACAAGTCAAAATGTCATGGAAAAATTAAACAGACCATGCGCCTCATTGACCGGTTAGAGGAAATTCTGGCTCCAGAGACAGTCTGGCTCTGATTCTCTGTTTGCAAGTTAAAAATCCACATGTTAACAGTCCGCCAAAGCATCAACCTCTGTACCATATTGTCTTTATTACTTTTTCATCTGCATCACACTGTCTCTTTCATGCTCAGCATGCCTGCTGTGTGACAGTAAAACAAATCAAATCCATCCAACACTCTTTATAAATGAATAGACAATGCTTTGCATGTTTTCAAGAATTACATGTCAATAGCACTGAGCTCAATATAGTCTAATATTCCCATGATTTGAGACCACTCAACTGATTTAAAAATACAGTGATTCACTTTATATCAGACATTGGTGATCCTTTAAAGAATATACTGGGCATCTCTATTTTAGAATTATTCTGTGAGCTTTATTTCTTGATACATCACAGAACATATGCAAACCTCTCAAGGGTTGTTATTTCAAGACTTGACTCTCCCATTGGATAACTGGCCAGTTTCCTGCATGTTCATCTATCACCTCCGTGCTCAATGCCCCAATCTAAAAATTCTCATCCACATTTACAAATCCCTTACACCCTGCTCTGTGGGCGGCACGGTGGCTCAGTGGTTAGCACTGCTGCCTCACAGCACCAAGGACGTGTGTTCAATTCCCACCTCCAGCAACTGTCTGTGTGGAGTTTGCACATTCTCCCCGTGTCTGCGTGGGTTTCCTCTAGGTGCTCTGGTTTCCTCCCACAGTCCAAAGATGTGCAGGTTAGGTGAAGTGGCCATGCTAAATTGCCTGTAGTGTTAGATGGATTAGTCAGGGGTAAATAAAGGGGGTGGGTTTTTCTTCAGAGGGTTGGTGTGGACTTGTTGGGCCAAAGGGCCTGTTTCCACATTATAGGAATCTAATCTTCCAGCAGCCCAGCCACTGTCCACATTCTTTGCATGCCTTTGCTGTCTGTTCTCTCAATTTTAATTGCTACTTTGTTGGCCGCCTTGCCGTGAGTTGCCTGAGGAATGGAGTTTTGGATCCTCCCGAAATACCTCTCTCACTCTCTGATTCAGGTTAGGGTCTGGTTAGGGTTAGATCCTAGCTACTCTAGTATCTCATTTTGATGTCCAATTTTGAGTTACAACAGTTTAAATTATAACAAAGTCCAATTTGGTGTTAGTGTGAAGTGTCTTGAGGAACTTTATAACGTTTAAAAGATGCAATGAATGTATATTCTTGTTGGAAGCTGGTAAGCCTAGGGGACCCTACATAACTTCTAGGGTGAGAACATGTTGCCTCATCTGCTTTTCGGTCTTTCTGGTGAAATAGTAAGCTCTGTCTCTCCTCTTGGGTGATCATAAAAATGCCATGGTATTCCTCAAAACAAAAGTTCAGACCAACTTCAACTAACAAAGACTATTAGGCGATCAACACAGTAGGAGCATGGCACTCCTGTGGTGCAGTGATGATACATAAGACTTGGACTCAAATTCTAGTTTCTTCAGAGATGTATGACTCTTCTGAACAACCTTGACTAGGAAGTATCTATATTGCTGTGTGAAAATTGGCTGCTCCATTTCCTATGTTACTATGATTGCATTTTTAATGACTGTAAATGAATTTAGGATGTGATGAAGCAGAGAAATGCACCACATACGTGTCACGTTGTTCTTTATATCCCAGTGTCGTGGATCTCTTTCAAAATGGGCAACTTCACAAAGATTACACCATCAGACCTGTTCTGAGCTAACAGCAGATAGTTCATGTGGGTGGTGTGAGCACAATTTGTGTTTTATTTTGCAGGGACAGCATCAATTACTCACTGTCTTGTACACATTTCAATTTTTTTTCGCTTCTTAAACCCTCATTTAACGATTCTGTGGTGTGAAACATTTCTCATATGCTGCTGCGGAATATTAAGCAGTCATTTACAGAAGATCAATCGACAGCCAGATTAACATGACCACCTCTCAATCAAGGCATTAATTCACACCTCTCAGCAACACAATGAGGCATACAGTTTTTAATTACGATCGGTGCTTGGCATTTTGTGTGTTGCCAGCATGGAAGACTCCGCTTTCTCCAGACGTGTAGAGAAGATGTTGGTATGTCCTTTGCTTTGGGATGTTTGCCTTATTTTGAACCTTCAGCAAGATTCTTTCCCACCTTTTGAGCCTTTTGGAAGAGTATTCCAGGACTCAATTGTGAGTGCATTTTGCTCCAGCAACAGAACTAAACTAAGATTTCTCTTCAGGATCCCTGTAAATTTGCTTTCACTCAAAGAAGGGGGGCTATACATTGTGTTACTGCAATAGTTGTAGACTCGCCAACTTTAAGGGCATTTAAATGCTCAATGGATAAACATATGGATGAAAATGGAGTAGTGTAGGATAGATGGGCTTCAGATTGGTTCCACAGGTCGGTGCAACATCGAGGGCCAAGGGGCCTGAACTGTGCTGGAATGTTCTATGTTCAGTGTATACAGACTGACTTGGTGCAGGTGGAACTGTGTGATCTGGGACTCCTTTCTAAGTGTGAAATGTACATTCTGAAATGCATAAAGGCAAGAAAGGAAAGAGGGTGGGCATCATTCACCACATTTATGGGCTTATTCTAGTCATGCAGGATGCAAACAGACCCTTTGGTCCAAGTCGCCCATTCCCACTAGGTGTCCTAAGTTAATCTGGTCTCATTTGCCAGCACTAAGTCCATATCCCTCTAAACCCTTCCTATTCAAATACCCATCCAGATGTCTTTTAAAATGCTGTAATTGTACCAGCCTCCACCATTTCCTCTGGCAGCTCATTCCATACGCGTACCACCCTGTGTGAAAATGTTGCTCCTTAGGTCCCTTTTAAATCTTTCCCCTCTCACCTTAAACCTATTCCCTCTCGATTTAGACTTCCCTATCCTGAGGAAAAGACCTTGACTATTCATCCTATCCATAGTTAAAAAAAAAATCACACAATCCCTGGTTATAGTTCAACAGGTTTAGTTAGAAGCACTAGCTTTCGGAGCATTGCTCCTTCATCAGGTGGTTGTGGAGTATAAGGTTGTAAGACATCCTATCTATGCCCCTTATAATTTTATAAATCTCTGCAAGGTCACCCCTCAGCCTCCGAAGCTCCAGGACAAATACTCTCAACTCTTCAGTTGGACTCATTACTCCTCATTACTCCTCGTCCTCATGTTTAGAACAGTGAAACAACATCCCGGGCAGTACCACAGACATAAAGCTAAACTGGATCACTCGCATAAATACTGAAATTCCAAGATTATGCCAAGACTTGAGGAATTCTGTGGCAAGAAACACATTTCCTGTCTGCCCAGATTCTGTCCGCCATCCACAAGGCACAAGTCAGGAGTGTGATAAAATACTCTCCACTTGCCTAGATGGATGCAGCTTCAAAAAGCTTATCATCATTGGGGTCAAAGGAGCCCAATGGTTCGGTACAAATCTGCGACCTCCAAATTCCATTCCTTCACCACCTATATCCATGACAGCAAGACTTACTGCCATAAGTGGCCATTACTCCCTTGACAACACCTGTCAAACTTCATAATCTAACACCTAGATGCGGTGTTGGTGGTGTAAAGGCAAACTGCTCAGGCTGGTAATGCAGAAGCAAAAAAAAATCTCAAAAGAACTGAGTATGTTGGAAATCAGAAACAAAAACAGAAAAACTCAGCAGCTCTGGCAGCATCTGGGAAAAGAACGCAGAGTTGCCATTTCAGGTCCGTTTCTGAGGAAGGGTCATTCGGAAATGTTAACTCTGCCAGCTTTCTGTATAAACAAAAGCGAGGACTGCAACTGCTGGAGATTAGAGTCAAGAGTGTGGCGCTGGAAAAGCACAGATCAGGCAGCATCTGAGGAGCAGCAGAATCGACATTTCGGGCAAAAAGCCCTTCATCAGGAATGAGGCTGTGAACCGAGGGAGTCGTGCGGCAAATAGGAGGGAGGGGTGGGGCTGGGGGAAAGGTAGCTCAAGAGTGCAATAGATGGAGGTGGGGGTGAAGGTGATAGGTTGGAGGGGAAGGTGGAGTGGGAAGGAAGATGTAGGCCTACCAATATGTAGGACAGTTCATGAGGGCAGTGCCGAGTTGGAAGGTTGGAACTAAGATAAGATGGGGGGTGGGGAGGTTAGGAAACTGGTGAACTCCACATTGATGCCAAGGGGTTGCAGGGTCCCGAGGCGGAAGATGAGGCATTCTTCCTCCAGGTGTCGGGTGGTTAGGGATGTGGCAGTGGAGGAGGCCCAGGACCTGCATATCCTCAGCAGAGTAGGAGGGAGAGTTGAACGTCGATTTTCCTGCCCCTCGGATGCTGCCTGAACTGTTGTGCTTTTCCAGCACCACTCTAATCTAGAATCTGGTTTCCAGCATTTGCAGTCCTTGTTTTTACCTAGTTGAAATGCTGGGCCACAGGGCGATGAGGTTGGTTGGTTTCTCTCCACAGATGCTGCTGGATCTATTGAGCTTTTCCGACCAATTCTGTTTGTTGTTGATGGTTGTAATCGAGAAGCCTTAGTTTGCATGTTCAAATGTCACTGTGACAGGTGATGGAATTTTAAATGCAATTGATTAATGAAAGCAGAATTAAAATATTATCTCAGTCACGGTGACCTACAATTGATTACCTTCTGATTTTGTTAAAACCCACCTGTTTCACTGATCTGCTTTCGGGGGAAAAAAATTTTGTCCTTATATTAAATGGCCTAATGCGATTGCTAACTACTCACAATGGAAACTGGAATGAGCAATTAATGGCTAGTCTTGCCAGTAAAATGCTCATCCTATTAAGGAATGGTTTAAAAATGCAAGGAGAGCACTTAGAATTCCCACCACCTGCAAGTCACACCACACAGCATCCTGGCCTGAAAACTAGGTTGTCATTTGTTTACTGTCGCTGTGTGAGGAAAAAAAGACTTAAAAGCTCCCTCTCTAGACAATGTCTACACCAGATGGTTCTCTACTGCCTTCTCAGAGTTGATTAGGGATGGGCAACAAATATTGACCATGCTATTAGTGTCTATGTCCCTTGAAAGGGTAAGAATAATCATCGCCACTGAAGCTGGATTAGAAATAGCATTCTGTCCCCTACCTGCCAATTTTCTCCCTTTCTTAAAGACATCAACTCCTTCAGGCTCTGGCTGTACATGTGACTTCTTAATGTCAGAACATACACACAAAGTGAGGTTTACTGTCTATGTGAGTGTGAGAGAGAGTTCTAGTGTATGTGAGCATGAGGGTATGTGTGGATGTGGGAGTGAGTGAGCATGTGTGTATGTGTGAGTACACGTGAGTTTATGTGAGAATGTGTGTGCGTGTGCATGAGACTGTGTTGTCTGTGTCTGTCTTGTATTTGTGTGTGTCTTTGCATTTGTGTGTATATATATTTGTGTGTGCCTGTATTCTTGACTGTATATTTGAAAATAATCCTGTGTATTTATCTGTATGTGCTGGATTAGATTAGATTACTTACAGTGTGGAAACAGGCCCTTCGGCCCAACAAATCCACACCGACCCGCCGAAGCGCAACCCACCCATACCCCTACGTTTATACCTTTTACCTAACACTACGGGCAATTCATCCTGGCCAATTCACCTAACCTGCACATCTTTGGACTGTGGGAGGAAACCGGAGCACCCGGAGAAAACCCACACAGACACAGGGAGAATGTGCAAACTCCACACAGACAGTTGCTCAAAGCTGGAATTGACCCTGGGTCCCTGGTGCTGTGAGGCTGCAGTGCTGACTTCTGTGCCACCAGGCTGCCCCACCATACTATCCTTGCAATTCCTGTCTACCAGGGAATAATATATTATGAATAAATGTCAATATTTATTATGAGCTCTGAAGAAAGTAGTCCAGAATAAGAACAGGGGTAGGCCATTTAGCCCCTTGAGCCTGCTCCGATCATGGTTGGTCTCATCTTGGCCTCAACTCCACTTTCCCTGCCTGCTTTCCTCAACCCTTCAACCTGTTGCTAGTTAAAAATCTGCCCATCTCCTCCTTGCATTTGAGATGTTGACTCTATTTCACTGTTCACAGATGCTGCCAGACCTGCTGCAGCAATTTGCTTTCATTTCAGATTTCCAGCAGCTGCAGTATTTTAAGAGTTTATGGCCTGTTTTTGTCTGTTGCCTGAGTCGGGAATTGAACCCGGGTCTCCGGCGCTGTGAGGCAGCAGTGCTGACCACTGTGCCACCGTGCCGCCCGTGTATTTTGTGTTTGTATCTGTGTTCTGGTCTATATATTTGAATATGTGCGGGTGTATTTGTGTGTATATGCATTTGTGTGTGTGTGCGTCTGTGTTCTTGTCTGTATATTTGAAAATATGCCTGTGTATTTGTCTGTATGTGTATTTTGTGTCTGTATCTGTGTTCTGGTCTATATATTTGAATATGTGCCGGCATATTTGTGTGTGTCTGTGTGTGTGGTGGGGGGGTAGGATGGAAAAGAGTGGGGGAGCATGGCACATCGATCAGCAGGTGCAGTCTCAGTACTGAGGGCACTGACCCTCAATCTTAACCAACTGCGCTTCGGCTGTCACATGCTTTTCCGGCAGAAGACCAGCTTAAATAGCAGGAGGATTCCAATTTGCAGTTCGCGTCTCAGAATCACTTAGGCAGCAGAGGAACTTGCTTTAGACGGCTTGCAGTGAAATCTGGGCGCAAAACACCAAGACAGATCAGTTTTGAAGAGCTCAGGCATAAAGGGAATACAGTAACGCTACTTAACTTCAAACACGCCTTGGGTTGGATTTACAAAATATTTTTTTTTTGTTTGCGATTACAGTAATGAAATGAACGCCCGGGATGGTTAGTCTCTGCCGCTGCCTGAGGCATCACTGACACCCTCTGCAGTTTGCAAAAAAACATCAGGTTTGCCCGCAAGCTTGATTACAATCATAATTACTGGAACACAGTCAAGCACATTACAACAGCAATTGGCACCAAACGCTTTTTCCAGAAAAGGAAAACAACCCCTAATTCAGATGTTAAAAGAACCTCCAACACAGAGTTACGTGGATTGCAAACATATCAGGCCACGCAGCACAATAGCATCGGGTGTCACCAACACAGGGACCACTCTCAGGGAGAACGGCTGGGCGCAGTGACAGGTTTCCTCAGTTGGGAAGGGGGTAGGAGCTGAGGGGCAGAGGGTGAGCACAATCAGCATCACTGCAGTACCAAGATATTAGTGTTCTTAGGGGGCAGTGGTCCTGTTCTTACCCCCGAACCAACAGGGTCAGGTTCAAGTCCCATCTGCTCCAGAGGTGTGGGACTATTGAGTTCAACAGTTTCAAATTGTGAACCATTTCTTTCCTTTCTGTTAGCTTGTTATCATGTCCATCCCACTTACTGTCTTTTCAAGTCTGGCAGGAGACACACCATTGTTCTGCCATTCTCAAATTCCCATTGCTTAATGTAAATTACTGACATCTCTTCACCACCAGCACCCTACACCCACAACTCCCACCACCCTCCCAAACTACAGCATAAATACTGCCTCCATCCACACTTCTCCAGCTCTGAAGAAGAGTCAGCTACAGTAGTAATGTTAGCTGGCTCTCTCCGTGGATGCTGCCTGACCCACTGTGATCTCCAGCATTTGTTGTTTTCAGTATAACTCTGGACAGCCTGATTAAAAAATATCTACCAAGAATGCATGAAGGGGAGGTGGTGCCATAGTCCAATCACCTGGAACCTCAGACTCTGATGGGTATGGGGTCATGAGTTCAATCCCAGCTTGGTCACCAGTGAAATGAAAAACAAAGAAAGTTTTAGTTGCAAACGTTTCGTCCCCTGGCTAGGAGACATCATCAGTGCTGTGGAGCCTCCTGCGAAGCGCTTCTTTGATGTTTCTTCGGCCCTCCAAGCCTGAGCCGATCCAAATGTACTGTCTAAACCTGTCGGTCAATTCCTAAGCGTTTGTATCCCTCTGCTCCCCATCCACTCATGCATCTGTCCAGACGCATCTTAAATTAATCTACCGTGCCTGCCTCTACCACCTCTGCTGGAAACATGTTCCAAACACCCACCACCCTCTGTGTGAAATAATAAAAATCTGAAACGGATGTGGTGAGACAGTGGCCACGTCTTCGGATCAGTGATATTGAACACAATGAATTGGGGTTGTAGGTTTGAATCCCACTGTAGGGCAACTGATAAGGGAGGCATGGTGGCTCAGTGGTTAGCACTGCTGCCTCACAGTGCCAGGGACATGGGTTCAGTTCCACCCTGTCTGTGAAGAATTTGCACATTCTTCCTATGTCTGGGTGGGTTTCCTCCCACAGTTCAAAGATGTGCAGCTTAGGTGGATTCTCCATAACAAAATTGTTTGCAGTATTCATGGATTTGCAGGCTGGACAGAGATAGGGTGGGGTGCTCTTTGGGGATTTGGTGCAGACTTGGTGGGGATGAATAGCTGCTTTCTGCACTGTCGGGATTCTATGAAAGTTATCTTCAATGAAAACTTGGAAGGAAAAATGTGGCAGTGTTCTTATCTCTGGAGACCTGAATTCAAATCCCACATGCTCCAGAGGCATGTGTCATAACGTATCTGAACAGGTCAATTAAAAATATCTGGTAGTGCAGTGATAGTGCCCCAATCTCTGAGTCAGGGGGCCTCAGTTCAACTCTTAGCCTCTCCAGAGATGAGCAATAACATATAAGAAAAAGAAATCGCTAGAGAATCTCAGAAGGTCTGGCAGCAACTTTGTTTTCTCGTCACAGATGCTGCCTGACCCGCTGAGTTTCTGAAGCAATTGCTGTTTTTGTTTGTTTCCGATCTCCAGCATCCACAGTTTGGTGTTTTAATCTGCAATAACATCCGCAGCAGGTTGGTTTCAAAATCTGTACCGAGCACATGGAAAGTGGAATAGCTTTGGCAGCAATTGCTTTGAATTGATGGAGATAATCTGCTTGACCTGGGACCAGGGCAATATAAACCATCGAAGGAGTAGCTGAGCAGAATGAGACAGTGAAGCATGTTGAAGAATGTGAGGTGGACCTTCGAGGAATGGAGAATTTTGCCACTTTTATTTTGTATCCAGTATCAATGTCAGACACAGCCCGAACAATCAAAAATAGAAGATTTCCTGCACCTACTGTATTGCCTAAGCCTGGAAAACTACTCTGTGCTCAAGCAGAAGCACTTTCCATTTTGCACACTTTCTGTTCTTAACCATTCACTTCCACCACTCTGGTTTGCTGTGTGTTCTCTGTACAGTACCCTGAAAAAGCCACTGAGGATTCTGCAACTGCACCTCACAAACCCACCACCTCAGGCAGCAGGTATATAGAATACTGCATCAGATGCTATCCTAACTGGGCAAAGTACCAAACGTTTATCCTTCAGCTCTGAGTCAATATTCCTGGTGTTCCCTTCTGAATAGACCAGTCCCCCAAGGAGTTGTTAGCCTAATGGTATCATCATTATGAGTAATCCAGGAGACAAGGGTTCCAATCCTGCTGTAGCAGATGCTAGAATATGAACTCAAGGGGAAAGTTAAAGAAAAACTGAAATAACAAGTCTAAGAGTGATCATGAAATTATTGTCGGGGGGAAATCCCATGTCCAGAGTGTGGTGCTGGAAATGCACAGCAGGTCAGGCAGCATCCAAGGAGCAAAAGATTTGATACATTGGGTATAAGTCCTTTATTAGGAATGTTGGGGAGGCCAAGGGTGCTGAGAGATAAATGGCAGGGTGCTGGGGATGGGAGGAAGGTAGCTGGGAATGCGAAAGGTAAATGAAGGTGGGGTGATGGTGATAGGTTGGAGCGGAGGGTGGAGCAGATAGGTGGGAAGGAAGATGGACAGATAGGACAGGTCAAGAGGGCGGTGCCAAGTTGGAGGGTTGGATGTGGGATAAGGTGGGGTGAGGGGAAATCAGGAAACTGGTGAAATCCACATTGATGCCATGTGGTTGGAGGGTCCCAATGTGGAAGATGAGGCATTCTTCCTCCAGGCATCGGGTGGCGATGGAGGAAGCCCAGGGCTTACATGTTCTTGGTGGAGTGGGAGGGAGAGTTGAAGTGTTTGGCCACAGGGCAGTGGAGTTGTTTAGTGCGTATGTGTCAAAGGTGTTCTCTGAAACATTCTGAAAGTTGGCATCTTGTCTCCCCAATGTAGAGGAGACCACACCAAGAACAACAGACACAGTAGATAAGGTGTGTGTAGGTGCAGGAAAATCTCTATTGTTCAACAAGGTTACCCATGGTAGATTGGTTAGGAAGGTTAGATCTCATGGAATACAGGGAGAACTAGCTATTTGGATACAAAACTGGCTTGAAGGTAGAAGACAGAGGGTGGTGGTGGAGGGTTGTTTTTCAGCGTGGAATGGAGTGCCACAAGGATTGGTGCTGGGTCTACTACTTTTCTTCATTTATATAAATGATTTGGATGTGAGCATAAGAGGTGTAGTCAGTAAGTTTGCAGATGACACCAAAATTGGAGCTGTAGTGGACAGCAAAGAAGGTTTCCTCAGATCACAATGGGATCTTGATCAAATGGGTCAATGGGCTAACAAGTGGCAGATGGAGTTTAATTGAGATAAATGCAAGGTGCTGCATTTTGGGAAAGCAAATCTTAGCAGGACTTATACACTTAATGTTAAGTTCCTATGGTGTGTTGCTAAACAAAGAGATCTTGGAGTGCAGGTTCATAACTCCTTGAAAGTAAAGTTGAAGGTAGATAGGATAGTGAAGAAGGCGTTTGGTATGCTTTCCTTTATTGGTCAGAGTACTGAGTACAGGGGTTGGGAGGTCATGTTGTGGCTGTCCAGGACATTGGTTAGGCCAGTTTTGGAATATTGTCTGCAATTCTGGTCTCCTTTTTATGGGAAGGATGTTGTGAAACTTGAAAGGGTTCAGAAAAGATTTACAAGGATGTTGCGAGGGTTGGAGGATTTGAGCTATAGGAAGAGGCTGAACAGGCCGGGACTGTTTTCCCTGGAGCGTCGAATGCTGAGGGGTGACGTCATAGAGGTTTACAAAATTATGAGGAGCATGGATAGAATAAGTAGACAAAGTCTTTTCCCTGAGGTCGGGGAGTTCAGAACTAGAGGGCATAGGTTTAGGGTGAGAGAGGAAAGATATAAAAGAGACCCAAGGGGCAACTTTTTCCCCCAGAGGGTGGTACGTGTATGGAATGAGCTGCCAGAAGAAGTGGTGGAGGCTGGTACAATTGCAACATTTAATAGGCATTTGGATGGGTGTGTGAATAGGAAGGTTTTGGAGGGATATGGGCCAGGTGCTGGCAGGTGGGACTAGATTGGGTTGGGATATCTGGTTGGCATGGACATGTTGGACCGAAGGGTCTGTTTCCGTGTCATATATCTTTATCACTCTGTGACTCTATGTGAAAATATCCTTTGGGACCTTGGATGAAGGTGAGGGGGATGTTGTGGGCGCAGGTTGTACACTTCTTGCCATGGCAGGGGAAGGTGCCAGGATTGGAGGGTGAGTTAATGGGGGCGTGAACCCAAAAGGGAGTTTTGGAGGGAATAGTCTCTGCTGAATGCAGATAGGGATGGGGATGGAAATATATCTCTGGTGGTGGGGTCAGTTTGTAGGTGGCAGAAGTGGCAGAGGATGATGCGTTGTATGGTGGGGGCCGGGGCACCGAAAATCATGGAGGTGGTGTAGGGCGTGGGTGATGTTTCGAATGTATGTGGGGGGATGCTGGACCAAGGGGTCAGGATGGTGTCAAGGTATATGGAGAGAAGTTTGGTTTTTGTTGAGTTTTGTTACAGATTTGGACCCACAATGCTCTGACTCAAAAGTAGATGTTTACTGAACTACATCAGTCCCATGTACTGAGTACAAGGCAAGATTCAGAGGACAATAGACAATAGACAATGGACAATAGATACAGGAGTAGGCCATTCTGCCCTTCAAGCCTGCACCACCATTCAATATGATCATGGCTGATCATCCTTAATCAGTATCCTGTTCCTGCCTTATCTCCATAACCCTTGATTCCACAATCCTTGAGAGCCCTATCCAACTCTTTCTTAAATGAATCCAGAGATTGGGCTTCCACTGCCCTCTGGGGCAGAGCATTCCACACAGCCACCACTCTCTGGGTGAAGAAGTTTCTCCTCATCTCTGTCCTAAATGTTCTACCCCGTATTTTTAAGGCTGTGTCCTCTGGTTCGGGACTCACCCATCAGTGGTAACATGTTTCCTGCCTCCAGAGTGTCCAATCCTTTAATAATCTTATATGTCTCAATCATATCCCCTCTCAGTCTTCTAAACTCAAGGACACAGTTCTTGAAGGGTCTTTGAACAAGACAAAGTTACCAAGATGACACTGCAATATAAGAATGGCTACTTGAGGGAGCAAATTGCCCCTGTGTAATCCCTCACTGTCTTCACCCGAATACTCAAGCGCACTGGAGGAAAACAAATTCTTTTGTTATTGACATGGTGACTATGACTCAAAGAGTTTTCCGATAAATACTTCCCCAAGACATTAGGGACTTATATATAGTTTCGAAAAACTAATTTTATCTTTGTACAGCTAATAAAATGTCACTGTCATGCAGCAGCCCGTATGAGATAAAGACATAACTTGAAGGCTTTTTACGATATCAATTGTCAAAAGCAAAACAAGCCTATTAAGAACAAGCAGCCACACAGTTACTGTCACAAGCGCAGTGCTACAATTCATCAAGTGGGATACTGGGAGGGGAGGAGGCTGAGATTAACCTATTGAAGTTTGTTAAGCAAGTGTGCAAACACACCCTCCCAC
Source organism: Hemiscyllium ocellatum (assembly GCF_020745735.1). Classification (NCBI taxonomy): domain Eukaryota; kingdom Metazoa; phylum Chordata; class Chondrichthyes; order Orectolobiformes; family Hemiscylliidae; genus Hemiscyllium; species Hemiscyllium ocellatum. The sequence continues at coordinate 9,667,475 of NC_083426.1, read as the reverse complement.
ACATCACCATGCAGAGATAAACATCTGCACTCCCTTCAGTACACAGACATAATGACTCAAACATACAGGATCAATACAACATTATATTTCTCTTCCCACTGCTGCACACATCATGATCCAGGCTCCTGAAGCCAGAAGAGTATACTGGTGAGCACTATCACTCACAGTGCTTTCTCGTCCCTCCTTTACTCATTATGCAAATTCTGAAGATGAGTCATTTCAGAATTGGAACGTTAACTCTGTTTCTCTCTCCACAGATACTGTCTGACCTGCTGAGTTTCTTTCGCACTTACTGTTTCTATTTATTTATATAGCCACTTCCACAAGGCATCCCAAAGTGCTTCACAGCTCATTAAATACCTTCCAAAGTGTAGTCACTGCTGTAATTAAGATAAACTCAAATTACTTTATACACAGCATGTTCCCACAAACAAATGCAATACTGACAAGCGAACCTGCTCATTGACAGATAAATATTGGCCGTGATATTACGGATAATTTCTCTGCTTGCTATGTGATCTTTAAGTTCCATCTATGAGGGTGGGCTGAATCCTAGTTTACCATCTAAAAATATGGCACCTTTAACAGTGCAGCACTCCTTCAGGACTGCTGCATTTATGCAGCTAATAAAATATTCTACAAAAGTAAAAGAAAACTTCAAAAAATGTTAAACAACTGTTGTGAAGAACAGTCTTGCCAGACCCGCAATGTTAACTCTGTTTCCCTCTGCACAGGCCAGTTGGGCTTCTGCAACATTCTCTGTAATTGTTTGGTATAACAATGTGCTTTGGGGGAATTTAAAATAAATAACATGGGCATCATTGCCCATCCCTAGCTGCCCTTGGGAAGGCGGTAACCAGCCTTCTTGACCATTTTGTTATTGGCTGCCAAGCATCACACCAGCATCACACCAGCATCACACCAGTGGCCGCACTTGAAAACAAAGCACTCAACTGCTTGTGAAACATTGTGGGACACTGGGACTATGAAGATTGTCACATACCAAACCTCTCCTATTTTCCCGATCGTTACCACCTTAGCTCACCATATTTCCGCGCCAGTATAATTCCCATTCAACTTCACTTTTGACACAAAATCCCAATATTTTCATTGTTTGCTGGAGAGACTTCATTAACTTCAGATTGGAGAGGAACAATCCTCCCTGCAACACTTTAACACATCTTAACACAAGTTAGTAAGCAAACACAAATGCACAAACAGCCACATACTTTCAAATGTACAGACGTACATGCAGGCAACATGTACACAGACATCTGTACATTAACATACGGGAATGCACCCATACACACAAGAACCTATATGCATGTTAACCTATATATCCACACATTTAGCATGTAACTATTTACAATAACAAGCATACATATTTGTGTGTGTGTATGTGAAGTGTACCAATGTACGCTTGGATACCATACAGTTGCCAATCTATCTGTGTGGGACCCTCTGTTAATATAAACCCTGCACATTTGCGCACACAAATGAAAATGTACAGACAAATGCACTCACAGCACTGGCTAACTGAATGGAGAATGATATAGAACGAGAGGAGGCCAATTGGCCCATCAAGCCAATGGACAGCTGTTTGCCAAACTAGCCCCACCTTTCTCACTCCTTCACCACCTAGCCCTACTGTTCTTCCAGAACGAACATAATTCCTTTTGAAAGTTACTTCTGAATCTGTTTCCTTCACCCTTTCAGATGGGGGTTCCAGAGCTTAGGAAATGGGGACTATATATATGTACTCAGCCTCCCAACGTTAAGCACCTACCCGCCCATACAGACATACCCAGACACTGACACATCATGTGCATGTGCTGCCCACACGCTCCATCACCACATTGGTCAGAATCAGCCTGGCACAGTGACTGAGCAGCGGGATAGTCCTACATAGACAGTAGGGAAACACAATCATCCTCTCTCTCTCACACACACACACACATAAGAATACACACCCGCACACCAGCTTGCGCAATCAGCCACCTACACACAGACACACACAATGCAAGTGCCCACATCTATCCACACACCAATTTATCAGTGAATGCAGACACACTGTCCTAGAGACACCCACCCACACACACCATGAAGCCAGCCTCACACAGCACAAACTCACGAATATCTTATCCACACGCTCGGTGGATAGTAAAACGCGACAGTTAAAACAAAAAAAAGCATCGGTTCCATAGCTCAGGGGTCGCGAGTTCAAATCTCGCTGGGGCCTATTCACAAAATCCGTTTGTTGTATATTGTCAAAATGACAAATATAAGCGACTCTACTCTGAAAACAACTTAATTAAGACTAACGATGCATTAGAAAAAAGCTACAGTTTGCACATCACTCCCTCCCATTTCCCTTGTCCTATCTAAAAGCCCCCTGAGACCACCCCTCCTTGTAGCACCTTGCAAAGATTTGAATTTCCTTTGGATAGATCCAAAGGGCACTGTTCTGTTCTACAAGACCCCCAGATTGTTACAAGTCACGGGTTCTTGTTCAGAGAGTTGCTCTCTCTCTCTCTTCCCTGTGATGCATAATATATTATCTTTGCATCTTATTCAGGGAGCCCCCTCGCGTAGTCATCCCGTAAGAGATGGAGGGAGAGAGAGAGAGAGACGTTCTTTTGACCCTCACCATTCCTGCAGTGTTATTCAGTGACAGCCCGGGCTGACACAGTTAAATAGTACACTGGGGGCTGGAGAAAGCTGCTGAAGGATGGCACTGAACCTGGGGTTTCTCAGCTGGACACTTAGACCTTCCTACACTGCGATAAAAATAAAAGACTCCGTCAGATGTGAGTGGACGCATCCCCAGTGGAGTGAAAGTAGCTCCACAAACCCACTTCTGTTAAAACGCTTTGATTAGCCCCCTTTCACATCCTTCCATTCACAAAACATTGGGCATTCGTACACCTGTTTCAATCCGATGCAAGAAAACATACTTATCCCTTGCCTGGGTTATTCCAATCCAGGCTCCCCACTATGAACACCCCCAACACAAGCATGAGATGTTTTTTCCGGGCCACTCACCGTGAGGGTTTCCTTGCTCAGAGATGGAGCATCGCTCTAAGTCATTGCTCACGCTGGATCGCAGTCCGGAGCCGGCACATTCTGCTGTTTTCTCCCACACACTGACGAATTATTCTGACCATCCTTCAGAGGGAGCCTGACTGGTTCCAGGATTCATTTGTCCTTCCTTTCCTCTCTGTCTCTCCTCCCTCCCTCCCCCTGACTGAGCAATGAGCTGTGAGCATCTGCAATGTTCCCCTCCCCAGCCCCTTGCCCACTCAGTCTCTCTCTCTCTCTCTCTCCCTCAGTGTGTCTGAGGCAGGCAGGGAGCCGCAGCTCTCTCACCCCCTCACTGCCCACAGCCCATAGGCTGCTCCAGGCAAAGGGGCTGTCACTACTCGCCAACACCGATTGGCTGTGTCTGTGGGTCCTCCGCAGAGTGCGACGGGGAGGGGGAGGAGGAGGGAGAGGGGAAGGGATGGTGGAGGAAGGAGGGATGGAGGTGGAGGGGATGGGGATGGAGGGAGGGAGGGAGGGAGGGGAAGGAATGCTGGAGGAGGGAGGAAGAGGGGAAGGGATGCTGGAGGAGGGAGGAAGAGGGGAAGGGATGATGGAGGAAGGAGGGAGGGAGGGGAAGGAATGCTGGAGGAGGGAAGGAGAGGGGAAGGGATGCTGGAGGAGGGAGGAAGAGGGGAAGGGATGATGGAGGAAGGAGGGATGGAGAGAGGAGGAAGGGATGGAGGGAAGGACTGCTGGAGGAGGGAGGGTGGAGGAAGGAGGGAGATGGATGGAGGAGGAGGAAGGGATGGACAGAAGGAGGGGAAGGGTTGCTGGAGGAGGGAGGGAAGGAGGGAGAGGGGAAGGGATGCTGGAGGAGGGAGGGAGAGGGGAAGGGATGCTGGAGGAGGGAGGGAGAGGGGAAGGGATGCTGGAGGGAGGGAGAGGGGAAGGGATGCTGGAGGAGGTAAGGGATGGTGGAGGAAGGAGGGATGGAGGGGAAGGGATGGTGGAGGAGGGAGGGAAGGAGGGAGAAGGGAAGAGATGGAGGAGGAGGAAGGGATGGAGAGAAGGATGGGGAGGGGAAAGAGGGAGGGATGAGGAACTGGTAGGAGTGGAGGAAGAAGGGAAGCGATGATGAAGAAGGAGGGTTAAGGAGGAGGGAGGGATGGATCGAAGGAGGCAAAAAAGGAAAGGATGGTGGAGAAATTAGGAGGAGGAAGGAATGGAGGAAGAGGGGAAGGGTGAGGAGGGAGTGATAGGGAAGAGGTTGAAGATGAGAAGGTATCAAGGGGGGTGGAAGGGAGGAGGGGATGAGGGAAATGGATGTGGGAGAAGGCAAAGGGATGAAGCGGAGGAGAAAATGGGGAAGGAGTAGGAAGAAGGGAATTGAAGGTGGGAAGGGGGCAACAGCCAGGAGGGGAAAGAGGGAGAGGTTTGGGAGAAGAAGGTGGGTAGAGGAGGGAAGGCAGTGAGAGAGGAGAGAAAAGAGAGGGGCAACAGAAGAGAGAGGGCAAGAAAGAATATAGGGAGAGGAAAGGAAGGAGGCGGTGGGAGAAAGGATGGAATGGATGGAGGGAAAGTGAGTGAGGAGGGTGGGAGGAAGGATAAGCATCAAATGGAAAATAAGTGGGGAGGGAAGGGGAGATCAAGTGGTGTGAAGAAGGATGGGGAGTAGAAGGGAAGAGTGAGGGAGTGATGGGGAAGGAGGAAGGGCAGGGGATGGTGTGTGAGTGATGGCAAATGAGGACGGAGGAGTGGAGGGAGGAAGAGGTGTTGAAGGAAAAGGAGTGGGGCAAGGAGGAGGAATGGTGAGAGAGGACGGAGGGATGGGAGGGAGGAAGCTGGAATAGAGGGTGAGGTAGGAAAGGGAGCTGGAGGAAAAAAGGTAGGGTGGGAGAATAGTGTGGAGGCAGAGAACAGAAAAGTGCAGGGAAGGGAATAGGAGAGGGCGGAATGGGAGGGCGAAGAGATGTAGGAGAGTAGAAGGGGAATAAGGGGTGGTGGGTGGAGGGAAAGGCTATTGAAGTGAGAGAGGGAGAGAGAGAGTGAGAAGGGAAGTGGGCAAGAGGAAAGGACAGAGAGAGGCAGGAAGGATGTGAATGTAAAGAAGAGAGGGAGTGGGTGGAGGAAATTTGAAGGTGCAGAAAGGGGGATGGGGGAAGAAAGTGGGAAAAGGAGACAGTAGGAGAAGGGACTATTGGTGCAAGAAGGACAGACAATAGTGGATGTGAGAGCTAGCACGAAGGTGGAGAAGATGAGTGAGAATAAATGATGGGTGGTCTAGGAGTGGGAGGGAGGGAGGGAAGAAGAGAGAGGCTGGGAGGATACAGAAGGAGAGGGGAGAGAGTGAGTGATTGGGCAAAGATGATCACACGCTCTTCCCCGAGCGTTATTAATTAAACAAAAAACCTTCAAGCAGTCAATAATTGATGTGGATTCTAATATTATTTTGTTCTCACCACCAAGACCAACCTAACTTGCATCTTTCCCACAACATATTCTGGTGGTGTCGTCTGGGGAGCCATGGTGGCATGGGCAATGCCATTGGGTTAGCAAGAGTGACTGAGGCCAACATTCTGGGGACATGAGTTCATGACAGGTGGTGAAATCCGAATTTAGAAAAATCTGAAGTGAGAGAAAACCATTCTAAATGTTGTTGGCTCACAGATACCCTTTAGGGATCTTTGCCAAGACTATATGTGACTCCTTGCCGACGGTATTATGGTTCACTCTTAACAGCTATTTGGGTAATTAGGGTTTGTCAATGAAACCTGGCCCTAGCCAGTAATACCTGTGTCCCATCAACATAAGGAAATTCCAAAACCAATTCAATTCCCCATGAAGGCACATCTATCAATGCTGGAACATCTGCACTTGGGGATGTGTAAGATGCTCAAATTGGATGATAGCAGTAATAACTCAGGACTGTAACATCGATGGAGGTATGGACTGCAGAGTCAACTGAGGGATTCTTTTAGAATTAGAATCCCTAATGTGTGGAAGCAGGTGCTTTGGCCCAACAAGTGGACACCGACCCTCTGAAGAGTATCCCACGCAAACTCATTACATTTACCCCGACTCATGCACCTAACCTACACATCCCTGAACACTATGGGCAATTTCCCATGGCCAATTCAAATAACCTGCATATCTTTGGACTGTGGGAGGAACTGGAGTACCTGAAGGAAACCCACACAGACACAGGGAGAATGTGCAAACTCCATGCACAATCATGCGAGGCTGGAATCAAATTTGGGTCCCTGGAGCTGTGAGGCAGCAGTGCTAACCACTGAGCCGCCATGCAAAGATGATCATTTTAAAATTACAGTGGAGCCAGAGTGGGAACCAGTGCAGGTCCATGAGCTCATGGGTAAATCGGACTTGCTGCGAGATGAAGTGTAGGCTGGATTATGAATGTTGTCAAGTTTATGCAGAGTGAAAAAAGGGGAGGCTGGTCAGCAGGGTGTTGGAATAATTGCATTTCGTGGTGACAAAAGAAAGTTTTGCAATTACACTGATGAGCACAACCTGGCCAGGCAGAAGGCCATTTTCTTTTTGTTGTAGACCTTCCCTGACCGGGAATTGATTTAGCTCAGTTGGCCGGATTGTCTGATTACAGAGCAGTGTGACACCAACAGTGTGGGTTCAGTTCCCATCACTGGTTTGAGGTTACCATGAAGGATTCTCCTTCTCAATCTCTTCCCTCTCCTGAGGTCTGGTGGCCCTCAGGTTAAATCACCACCAGTTGTTTCTTTCTAATGAGAGTGCAGCCCCTATGGTCTGGTAAAACTACAGTGACATGCCAACAACTTTCCTGACCCTTCAACATCTCAAGGTGTTCCACAGCACCCAAAATCCTTTGAAGTATTGTAACCTAGGAGAGACAGCAGCCAATTTGGTCACAACAAGGTCCCTTAAGCAGCAATGTGATGATGACCAGGTAATCTATGTTGCTGATGTTGATTGAGGGATGTATGTAAGCCAGAACATTGGGGATTACTCTCATTATGTTTTCTGAAGTAATGATCCTTTATGTTCAGTGGGAAGGACTAATAGGGAGCTCAATTCAACTCCTGCACATTTGATACAATTTCCAGCAACGATTGACTATTGGCGAAAGAAAGACACCCTCCCTAAATTGCATTTTAACAAATTGTCCTGTTAGTGCAAAATGAAAAGCTTCAACAAAATGCGTCTTTTCCAGAAACACTCATGCTCTGTAAAATTATTTCCTGAGATGCCCATGTACCTGCCTATCAGCTATTGTCCACCCTAAGTGCCAAAGAGACAGTTAAGAGTTAATCAAGTTGCTGGAGGTCTGGAGTCATGCATAGGTCAGGCTGCATTAGAAATACCTTCACACAAGGATGTTAGCGCACCACATGGTCTTTTCTCATAAACAATCTTGGCAGCACATTGACTAAAATTGCAATGACATGGAGAAGATTGGGAATGGCCCCTGCACAAGGAGGACTCACACTTTTGTGAAGTGATCCACATTAGGAGAAGTGAGGGTCTAGTGGTATTATCAATCAACTATTAATCTAGAGATGGTGGAAGTGGGTACTGCTGATGCTAGGGATTAGAGTCAAGATTAGAGTGGTGCTGGAAAAGCACAGCAGGCCAGTCAGCATCCGAGGAGCAGGAAAATCGATGTTTCGGGCAAAAGCCCTTCAGCAGGTGAGGTGAATTCATGGGTCGATTTTCCTGCCCCTCGGATGCTGCCTGACCTGTTGTGCATTTCCAGCACCACTCCAATCTAGACTATTAACCTCTAGATCCAGGTAATGTTCCTGGGAACCTGTTTTCAAACCCTGTCATGGCAGATGGTGGAATTTAAATTCAGCAGAAGGCTGGAATTAAGAGTCTAATCAAAACGATGAATTCATTGTTAGGGGAAAAATGAGGGCCCTCTTGTGTCATAGTGCCCCTACTTCCGAAGTAGAAAGCCTGGGTTCAAGTCCCATCTGCTCCCAAGGTGTGTATTAATATTTCTAAACAGGTTGATTAGCAAAATAGGTTAAGTTTAAGAAACACAATTGCAGTCAGTTATATGGAAGACACTAGGCTAGTCTTTTTTTTAAATTCTAGAATTTTAATTTTGATCAAATTCAAATTTCATCACCTGCCATGTTAGGATTTGAACTCATGTCCCCAGAGTAAAGCACTGAGCTTCAAGATTACTAGCACAGTGACATGATCAGTAAACCACTGCCTCCCCACAGCCTAGGCTGCCACATGACTATTTCCAACAGTCCTGGCCAGCATCTCTTGTGTTTGTGTTTTAATAAGATTTATTTTATCAGTGTTTCCGCCTCACTAATCTTTACAGTTATGTAAGCAGGTTTTGCCAAAGTATCTTACCTGAAAGTCGGTACTTCTGACAGAGCAGCATTCCCATCCATCTGCACGAGAGACTTTGGATTTGTGCTCAACTTCTGGAATGGGCCATGAACCCAAACATGAGAGGGTTACCAGGTAGATCAAGGCTGGTGTTCAAACAGAGACACTGAGGACATTTCAAGCAGAAGATGAACTGAAGGCAGCACTGGGTTACAAAATCCACAGAATTAAGCCATAAAAGTAGAAGGCAGTGGGGTTGAAATGTAGGTCAGTCTTTAATCATTTGAAAGAGAAATGAGTGAGCTCATTCTTCAGACGTGCTCCGTGTTTCCAACACTTTTATCCTAGGTACAGCAGCAGTGATGGTTTTTGTCTTTATCTCCAAAGGTCTCAGGAAGCTCTCTAAATGGAATAAAAGTCTCATTGCTTTTGCTGCCGTTTCACTCACATTCATTCAGAGAAACATAGAGCCGTACAGCACAGAAACAGACCCTTTGGTCCAACCCGTCCATGTCGACCAGATATCCCAACCCAATCTAGTCCCACCTGCCAGCACCCGGCCCATATCCCTCCAAACCCTTCCTATTCATATACCCATCCAGATGTCTTTTAAATGCTGCCATTGTACCAGCCTCCACCACATCCTCTGGCAGCTCATTCCATACACGTACCACCCTCTGCATGAAAACGTTGCCCCTTAGGTCTCTTTTATATCTTTTCCCTCTCACCCTAAAGCTATGCCCTCTAGTTCTGGACTCGCCGACCACAGGGAAAAGACTTTGTCTCTTTGTCCTACCCATACCCCACATGATTTTATAAACCTCTATAAGGTCACCCCTCAGCCTCCGATGCTCCAGCGAAAACAGCCCCAGCCTGTTCAATCTCTCCCTATAGCTCAAATCCTCCAACCCTGGCAACATCCTTGTAAATCTTTGCTGCACACTTTCACATTTCACAACATCTTTCCGATAGGAAGGAGACCAGAATTACACACAATATTTCAAAAGTGGCCTAACCAACGTCCTGTACAGCCACAACATGACCTCCCAACTCCTGTACTCAATACTCTGACCAATAAAGGAAAGCATACCAAACGCCTTCTTCACTATCCTATCTACCTGCAACTCCACTTTCAAGGAGCTATGAACCTGCACTCCAAGGTCTCTTTGTTCAGCAACACTCCCTAGGACCTTACCATTAAGTGTATAATTCCTGCTAAGATTTGCTTTCCCAAAATGCAGCACCTCGCATTTATCTGAATTAAACTCCATCTGTCACTTCTCAGCCCATTGACCCATCTGGTCCGGATCGTGTTGTAATCTGAGGTAACCTTCTTCGCTGTCCACTACACCTCCAAATTTGGTGTCATCTGCAAACTTACTAACTGTACCTCTTATGCTCACTTCCATATCATTTATATCATTTATATAAATGACAAAAAGTAGTGGATGCAGCACCGATCCTTGTGGCACTCCACTAGTCACAAGCCTCCAGTATGTAAAACAACCCTCCACCACCACCCAGTGCCAGCGTTGAACTGGGGTGTACAGAGATAAAAACAATGACTGCAGATGCTGGAAACCAGATTCTGGATCAGTGGTGCTGGAAGAGCACAGCAGTTCAGGCAGCATCCGAGGAGGTGTACAGAGTCAGAAGTCACATGACATCAGGTTATAGTCCAACAAGTTTAATTGAAATCACAAGCTTTCAGAGCACTGCTCCAAAGGTTTGTGATTTCAAATAAACATGCTGAGTTATGGCCTGGTGTTGTGTGACTTCTGTTGATAATCAAACAGGAATTTCCTAAGTGGATGGATTGAGTAAGTTGGCCTGTACCCATTGCAATTTAGAATAACGAGAGACGACCTTATTGAAACATTTATGATTGTTCGTGGACTTGACAGGATAGATGCAGAAATGTTTTTATCACCCCATCCCCACTGCCCTGCCACCAGCTGCGGCAGACCCATCTCGTTGCCACTGGGCCTATCTCATCAACACCACCGTTGCTGCCAATGCTGGATCCCGTGCTGATCCCACACTTACCATGCAACCAAGAGACCCCAACTCTACTGCAGTGCCAATGCCAGGAATCCCCTCTCTGGGCCTACTGCAACCAGGAGACCCTGCTCTGGGCCTACTGCAACCAGGAGTCTCTGCTCTGGTCCTACAGCAACCAGGAGTCCCTGCTCTGGGCCTACAGCAACCAGGAGTCCCCGCTCTGGGCCTACAGCAACCAGGAGTCCCCGCTCTGGGCCTACAGCAACCAGGAGTCCCCGCTCTGGGCCTACAGCAACCAGGAGTCCCCGCTCTGGGCCTACAGCAACCAGGAGTCCCCTCTCTGGGCCTACTGCAACCAGGAGACCCTGCTCTGGGCCAACAGCAACCAGGAGTCCCTGCTCTGGGCCTACTGTAACTAGGAGTCCCTGCTCTGGGCCTACTGCAACCAGGAGTCCCTGCTCTGGGCCTACAGCAACCAGGAGTCCCTGCTCTGGGCCTACTGTAACTAGGAGACCCCGCTCTGGGCCTACTGCAACCAGGAGACCCTGCTCTGGGCCTACAGCAACCAGGAGTCCCCACTTTGGGCCTACTGCAATCAGGAGTCCCTGCTCTGGGCCTACTGCAACCAGGAGACCCCGCTCTGGGCCTACTGCAACCAGGAGTCCCTGCTCTGGGCCAACAGCAACCAGGAGTCCCTGCTCTGGGCCTACTGCAACCAGGAGTGCCCGCTCTGGGCCTACAGCAACCAGGAGTCCCCGCTCTGGGCCTACTGCAACCAGGAGCCCCTGCTCTGGGCCTACTGCAACCAGGAGTGCCCGCTCTGGGCCTACAGCAACCAGGAGTCCCCGCTCTGGGCCTACTGCAACCAGGAGCCCCTGCTCTGGGCCTACTGCAACCAGGAGTGCCCGCTCTGGGCCTACAGCAACCAGGAGTCCCCGCTCTGGGCCTACTGCAACCAGGAGCCCCTGCTCTGGGCCTACAGCAACCAGGAGCCCCTGCTCTGGGCCTACAGCAACCAGGAGCCCCTGCTCTGGGCCTACTGCAAGGAGTTGGGCTTCACTGCCCAACAAGGCCACCGCCACCATAAAAGCAAATTACTGCAGATGCTGGAATCTGAAACCAAAAGAGAAAATGCTGCAAAATCTCAGCAGGTCTTGAAACATCTGTAAGGAGAGAAAAGAGCTGACATTTCAAATCTAACTGACCCTTTGTCAAAGCTAAAAAAAGGGGAGAAATAAAGAGGTATTTATACGAGGCTGAGAGAAAGTGAGCCATGACTCCAGAAGCAAAGGTAACAATAAAGAGCTGATAATGACAGTGCATAGAGAGATTATAGGGAGATTAGGAGCTGTGAGTGACCAGGGCTGAAGCCAGTGCTGTGTGACAAAATATGTGGGCGATGGGGGGGAAGGGGTGAAGCAGGGGCAAGATGGAAAACAGGGGAGAAGGGTAGCAAAGTGGAAAGAAGAGAGAAAAAGATGGTGAGAGAATGGGGAGAGAGAGAAAGAGATAATCAAAAAATAAGAATACAGAACAGTGAAAAAAAACTTAAAAATAAATAAAATAAATGAAATAAAATTATCTGAAGTTGTTGAATTCAATGTTGAGACCGGCAGGCTGTAACATGCCTAGTTGGAAGATGAGATGCTGCTCCTCCAGTCTGCGTTGAGCTTCACTGGAACATTGCAGCAGGCCAAGGACAGACATGTGGCCATGGGAGCAGGGTTGGGTGTTGAAGTGGCAACTGAAAATGTGTTGCTGGTCAAAGCACAGCAGGCCAGGCAGCATCTCAGGAATAGAGAATTCGACGTTTCGAGCATAAGCCCTTCATCAGGAATGAGAGAGAGTAGCCAAGCAGGCTAAGATAAAAGGTAGGGAGGAGGGACTTGGGGGAGGGGCGATGGAGGTGGGATAGGTGGAAGGAGGTCAAGGTGAGGGTGATAGGCCGGAGTGGGGTGGGGGCGGAGAGGTCAGGAAGAGGATTGCAGGTTAGGAGGGCGGTGCTGAGTTGGGGGAACTGACTGAGACAAGGTGGGGGGAGGGGAAATGAGGAAACTGGAGAAATCTGAATTCATACCTTGTGGTTGGAGGGTTCCCAGGCGGAAGATGAGGCGCTCCTCCTCCAGCCGTCGTGTTGTTATGTTCTGCCGGTGGAGGAGTCCAAGGACCTGCATGTCCTCGGTGGAGTGGGAGGGAGAGTTAAAGTGTTGAGCCACGGGGTGGTTGGGTTGGTTGGTCCGGGCGTCCCTGAGGTGTTCTCTGAAGCGTTCCGCAAGTAAGCGGCCTGTCTCACCAATATAGAGGAGGCCACATCGGGTGCAGCGGATGCAATAGATGATGTGTGTGGAGGTACAGGTGAACTTGTGGCGGATATGGAAGGATCCCTTGGGGCCTTGGAGGGAAGTGAGTGTGGAGGTGTGGGCGCAAGTTTTACATTTCCTGCGGTTGCAGGGGAAGGTGCCGGGGTGGAGGTTGGGTTGGTGGGGGGTGTGAATCTGACGAGGGAGTCACGAAGGGAGTGGTCCTTGCGGAACGCTGATAGGGGAGGGGAGGGAAATATATCCTTGGTGGTGGGGTCCGTTTGGAGGTGGCGGAAATGACGGCGGATGATACGTTGTATGCCGAGGTTGGTGGGGTGGTAGGTGAGAAAGTGGCAAGCCATGGGAAGGTCTGGGACCTGATTGTGTACAGACCGAAGGTGCTCAGCAAAGTGATCACCCAATAGAGGAGACTACATTGGGAGCGATGAATGCAATTGACCAAAACGCAAGAGGTACAAGTGAAATGCTGCTTAATCTGAAATGAGTGTCTGGGGCCTTGGATGGTGAGCATGGAAGAGGTAAAGGGGCAGGTGTTGCACCTTCTGCGATTGCATGGGAAGGTGCCGTGTGTGATGGGACAGGTGTTAGGTGTGATGGAGGAATGGACTAGGTTGTCCTGGAGGGAACGATCTCTGCGGAATGCAGACAGGGGGAAGGAAGGGAAGATGTGTTTAATGTTGGCGTCGTGTTGGAGTTGGCGAAAATGGGGGACGATTATTCTTTGCCTGTGAAGGCTGGTGGGTGAAAAGTGAGAACAAGAGACAAGGGTCGTGGCACGGGAGATGGACCGCACGCTGTCAAGAGCCCTGTCAACAACTGTAGGTGGGAAGCCACAGTTGGAGAAGAAGGAGCACATAGTAAGAGCACCACTTTGTAAAGTGGCCTCATCGGAACAAATGCAGCAGAGGCAAAGGAGCTGAGAGAAAGGGATAGAGCCCCCCCATCCCCCTCATATTTTGTCACACAGCACTGGCTTCAGCCTTGGCCATTCACAGCTCCTAACCTCCCTATGCACTGTCATTATCATCTCTTTATTGCTACCTTTGCTTCTGGAGCCATGATTCACCTTCTCTCAGCCTCGTATAAATATCTCCCTATTTCTCCCCTTTTTTTAGCTTTGACAAAGGGTCAGTTAGACTCGAAACATCAGCTCTTTTCTCTCTTTACAGATGCTGCCAGACCTGCTGAGATTTTGCAGCATTTTCTCTTTTGGTTTCAGGCCACCGCCACTGTCTTACCAAAAGTCCCATACTGGCTGCCCTCCTCGGAGATGTCATCTTGAAAAGCCTGTCGCTGCTGCCTCTGATCGCTGGAGGAGTTTTGCCACCAGCCCCAAAAGCTAGGCGTACATCCCTGCTGCCATTGCGTCTGGACACCTTTCAACTCCCCACAGGTTCTGGTATTTCCAATCCAATGCTAGTTGATCAGATTAGATTCCCTACAGTGTGGAAACAGGCCCTTTGGCCCAACAAGTCCACACCGACCCCCGCAGAGTAATCCACCCAGACTCATTCCCTTAACCTATAAGTACCCCTGGCTAATGCACCTAACACTATGGTGCAATTTAGCATGGCCAATTCACCTAACCTGCACATTTTTGGATTGTGGGAGGAAACCGGAGCACCTGGAGGAAACCCATGCACACACAGGGAAAACGTGCAAGCTCTACACAGACAGTCACCCAAGGCCAGAATTGAACCCAGGTCCCTGGCACTGCAAGGCAGCAGTGCTAGCCACTGAGCCACCGTGCTGCACCACAGTTCCAGCACATTCCTGCACAGTGAACCATAGAATTATTCTCCCTCGCTTGATCCTGTCAGACCCACTGTTTCGCTCTGAGTTATCAAAGACATCCTTAGAAATTCTTCCCCTTGCAAAATTCATTTCCAAGACAATTAGAATCACATTGGGCTTGTATCCAGGCAGCAATACGGGAGGGCAACACTCTCTTTCATCTTGGAACTAAATAGACAATTTAAACATTAGCTTTGCAACCTGATCTTCTCAGCTCTTTTCTAAGACATTAGAAATTCACAAGCGATCCATTCGTGCATAGGCTGCTTCAATTGTCTCCAACACCTTGCATTTTCTTCCAATAAAGCAAACTCAGTCTTCCTCTGATCTCTAACAATCAAACCCATCAGAATTGAAAGAAGGTGACATCACCTCTTTTATCTTACTTCAAATTGAAGACCCAGTCTCAAAACATGACAAGAAATCCAGAGATGTTACAAGTGGCAATTTAGCCAAGATGCTGGGAGTACTTGGTGCTTCAAGCTGTGTCAAGTGAGAAAACAAGAGAAAACATCACCTCTCAATGAGTTGGACTGAAGGGCCCGTTTCCGTGCTGTTTGACTCTATGTGCAGGGTAGGTGGATTGGCCATGCTAAATTGCTCATAGTGTCCTGGGATGTGTACGTTGGGTGGATTAGCCACGGGAAATGCAAGGTTATAGTAATTAGGTAGTGGGGTGAGTCACTGAAAATGTGTTGCTGGAAAAGCGCAGCAGGTCAGGCAGCATCAAAGGAGCAGGAGAATCGACGTTTCGGGCATGAGCCCTTCTTCAGGAATGAGGAAAGTGTGCCCAGCAGGCTAAGATAAAAGGTAGGGAGGAGAGACTTGGCTAAGGGTGAGTCTGGCCGGGATGCTTTTCGGAGGGGCAGTCGATGGGCTGAATGGCCTCCTTCCACACTGTGGGGAGTCTATGATGATTCCATAAACTTCGTAATTGTGAGAACAGGTGAGCAACAGCTTGGTCAGAGAGAGAGGTTTTAATAAGGTTCTTAAAAGAGGGAAGGAGAGAAGCAGAGAGGGTTGTCAGTCAAGGGACGGATTTCCAAAGCCTAAATTTTAAGTGACAAAGATATAGATGTCATGGGTGGTGCAATAAAAATCCAGTTATAGGCAAGGGTAGACAATCCACACAGTAAGTGATGACTACAGGGAGCATTGGAATCTGGTCGGTCAGCATCTGAAAGATGAAAATTAACATCTCTGGTGTTACCATTCGGCGAAAGACTTTGGTTGACCTAGTTAGCTCTTTAGGTTATTAATCAGCTTACCACACCTGACTGTCTGTTTGCTTAACCAAACCTGATGCCTCAAATTGGCAATGTAGGCTTATATAACTCATTTATGGCAATGTCATTCATAAGATATGAGACCAGTATTAATAATGCAATAAATCATGTATAACACTCACTTATTTTAAACTCTCTCTTTCTCTATAAGCGCTTGTGCATTTGGTAGCCTTCCCAGTAAGAAATACGTGGGTGGGAATCTTTCCAGGGTCAGTCTTTTTTTTAAATTATTTATTCACAGGATGTGAGTGTTGCTGGTGAGGCCTACGTTTATTGTCCATTCCTGTTTGTCCTTGAGAAGGCAGTGATGAGCCACCTTCTTAAATACAACTGAGGTTCTGCTCGGCCATTCTTAGACAGCAATTAATAACCAGCCACATTGCAATCGGTCTGAAATCACTGATATGCTAGTGTAGGTAAGTGCCCATCTCCTCTCCTAATTCACATATAGTGAACTAAATGTGTTTTAAACAATAACTTGGCAATTTTATGGCCACCATTACTTTTACTTATTTTCCAGTCAAGATTTTATTTTACAAAACATTGATTATAATTTCCCTAGTTACTAGGATTTACATTTTTTGGGAATCACAGTCTAAGGTTATGGGGTAGAGAATTCAAGAGTGAGACGAGGAGAAATTTCTTCACCCAATGAGGCCGTGGAATTTTCTGTCACAGAAAGTGGTTAAGGCCAAACGTTGAATGTTTTCGAGGAGTTTGATAGAGTTCTTAGGGCTAAAGGGATCAGAGAGTTTGGGGAGGAAGCGGAAACAGGGTACTGAATTGGATAATCAGCTATGATCAGCAGAGAAGGCTCAAAAGGCTGAATAGTGGTGCTGGAAGAGCACAGCAGTTCAGGCAGCATCCAAGGAGCAGCGAAATCAACGTTTCGGGCAAAAGCCCTTCATCAGGAATAAAGCCACGACATGGTTGAAGAGCTTCAGGGCAGACGAAATGACCTGGGAGTTGCAGTGGGAGAGGGACTCCCTGAGATTCTTGTAGAGAGAGGAGGAAAACTTCTTCAAGACAGGCATCCTTGCAAGAGGATTCGCAGTAGGGTTAAAATAAATGAGGTAGAAACAATGACTGCAGATGCTGGAAACCAGATTCTGGATTAGTGGTGCTGGGAGAGCACAGCAGTTCAGCCAGCATCCGAGGAGCAGTAAAATCGACGTTTCGGGCAAAAGCCCTTCATCATGATTTCGCTGCTCCTTGGATGCTGCCTGAACTGCTGTGCTCTTCCAGCACCACTAATCCAGAATCTGGCTTCCAGCATCTGCAGTCATTGTTTTTACCTCAAAAGGCTGAATAGGCTACAGCTCTTATTTTCTATGTTTCTATTTCATAACTGATTTGAACAATGTGTGGGATAAGCATTAAGTAACCATCTCTCTCCCTCTTTCTCAAAAAGCTCTTGCCCTGTGAACTGGGAGGAATTCATGAATGGAAACACTGACTATTGTCTTTTCAATTTTTTTCTTACTCTTTCTGTCTGTCTGTCTGTCTCTCTCTCTCTCTGTCTCAGCTGTTATCATTGAGGCTAGAATGGAATAGTATAGGTTAGCTGGGGTTCAGATTGGTTTCACAGGGCAGCGCAACATCGAGGGCTGAAGGGCCTGTATTGTGCTGTAAGGTTGTATATTCTGTGTTGGTTAATTCTGGGTATGTTATAGTTTGAAAGGTTTAACACCACAAAATCTATTCTATTTACCTTTCCAAAGAGCTGGCAGGGGGTAGAACTTCACATTTGGGTGGCACGGTGACTCAGTGGTTAGCACTACAGCCTCACAGCACCAGGATCCCAAGTTCGATTCCCGCCTCAGGTGACTGTCTATGTGGAGTTTGCACATTCTCCCTGTGTCTGCGTGGGTTTCCTCTGGGTGCTCTAGTTTCCTCCCACAGTCCAAAGATGTGCAGGTGAATTGGCCATGCTAAATTCTCCATAGTGTTAGGTGCATTAGTCAGAGGGAAATGGGTTTGGGTGCGTTACTCTTCGGAGGGTCGGTGTGGACAGGTTGGGCCGAAGGGCCTGTTTCCATGCTGTAGGGAGTCCAATCCAATAATTGTTCCATTTGTACTGACCCGTTTTGGGGCAAGGGTTGAAAACTTTCTGGAAAATTGGGAATTAAAAGAAAGATGATGAAGCAGAGCCTTTCAAAGATGTTCCAAAATGACGGGCAGTCAATGGTTGGAATTTGCACACAGCAAGGTCCCAGACACAGCAGTTTGGCAATGACCTGATTTAAATTTGTTTTGGGTGAGGGATAACTACTAGAAGGGACATTGGGAAGAAATTCCAGCTCCTTTTTTATGGAACCTTCTACCTCAGGCGGCCAATAGGTCTATTCTTTCACACTGCATATATCAGATGACATATACAGCAGCGCAGCACTCTCCCAGTACTACCCTGGAACTGTCAGACTGAATTTTGCATTTAAGTCTTTTGGAGGGATCTCTACCTATATCATCCTGATTCAGAGGTGAGACTGTTTCCTGACCAGTTCTGATTTACGTTGGGTATTTCAACTCATTTAGCACTCGCCGATAAATTGTCATTCTGCTAAGAGGATCAGTCTTGCCAGTATAATCCCTGAGTGACACGGTGCACTGAAATTAATCACAGGTGTGATGCATTAGGGTATAAATAGTAAATCACCATTCAAATGAATTATTAAGGGATAGGCATTATTAAAAGTAGGGTCAATAACTCCCCTCTGTGAGAGAAAAGCATTATTGCAAATCAACCAGAGGTATTCAGATGACAGTGTTGTAAATTATGAAACTATTGAAATTCATTGGTATTCTCCACAATGCTCTTGTGTTTTAGAGTTTGCTAGTAATGCATGGTTTTAATAAAGTAGCTACAATAATTGAATTGCATGCTATAGTTAAAAGTAAACAATTGGCTTTAATGGAAAGTGTGCTTTATTCAGTGGTTGAGATGTAATTTCTAATACAGGATGACTCAAACACGTGAATGCACCGTTCTGAAGTGAACATGCAGTCCTTGGGATCACATCACAGCCCTGCCTCTACTATCTTTCTTTTTAAGCTGCAAGTAGTGACACAGAAACCAAGCTGCTGCGAACATCTGGGATTACCTGTGACATGTACTGTCCAACTCTCTTCCACCTGTTGCCCTTTGCTGTTGAAATAATCCTGCTTCTTTTACGAGACTTTTGTCAATTTGGAATGTGAATTCTGTTTGCTGTAGTTGTTGGAGCATCCAAGTAGATAGATTCTATTTGCCGTTTGCTGTAAAATAAACTCTAAGAGCTGATTGTCGTTTAAATACTCTTGTTTATTGTTCACTGTAAAATTGACTTTATTTGCTGCAAAATAGACATTGTTTGCTGACTTAATAGTCTCACTTGCTGTTTTGATCGTTCACTCATGAAATGTGGGCCAGTATTTACTGTCCATCCTCAGTTGCCCATTGAGAAGGTGGTGGTGAGTTGCCTTCTTGAAATGCTGCAGCCAATAGAGAGCAGACAGACCATAATGCTGTAAAATAGACTCTGTTTGCTGGTTGAGAGAAAGCGAGGACTGCACATGCTGGAGATCAGAATCAACCGTGTGGTGCTGGAAAACACCCGAAACATCGATTCTCCTGCTCCTCGTTTGATGCCTGACCTGCTGTGCTTTTCCAGCACCACATTCTCAGACACTGTTTGCTGATTGCTGAGTTAATTTGCTGTTTGCTGTAAAAGTATTACCTTTGATAAAAGCAGCTAATAAGCTCAGTATTGAAGGCCGCAAACACACCTTCTAGGTGAAGCAGTACTTGACCTGCATTTCACACAAACTAGTTACTCCATTCACTGCTCACAATGTGGGTCTTGGCTACATTGGGGAAATGAAGCATAGACTGACTGACCACTTTGAAGAACACTTGCGTTCTGTCTGCAAAAATGACCTTAAGTTTCCAGTTGTCTGTCACTTCAATACAGCAGGAGAAAGTGAGGTCTGCAGATGATGGACTCCTCCATCGCCAGACATGCAGGTCCTTGGACTCCTCCTTCGCCAGACCATAACAACACGACGGTTGGAGGAAGAGCGCCTCATCTTCCGCCTGGGAACCCTCCAACCACAAGGGATGAACTCAGATTTCTCCAGTTTCCTCATTTCCCCTCCCCCCACCTTGTCTCAGTCGAATCCCTCGAACTCAGCACCGCCCTCCTAACCTGCAATCCTCTTCCTGACCTCTCCGCCCCCACCCCACTCCGGCCTATCACCCTCACTTTGACCTCCTTCCACCTATCCCACCTCCATCGCCCCTCCCCCAAGTCCCTCCTCCCTACCTTTTATCTTAGCCTGCTGGACACACTTTCCTCATTCCTGATGAAGGGCTTATGCCCGAAACGTCGAATTTCCTGTTCCTTGGATGCTGCCTGACCTGCTGTGCTTTAACCAGCAACACATTTTCAGCACTTCAATACAGCACCCTGTTCCCTGGCCAATATCTCTGTCTCAAGTGCTCCAGCGAAGCTCAGTGTAAGCTGAAGAACAGCACTTCATTTTCCACTTGGGGACCCTACAGCCTTCTGGATCAATACCGTATAGAGTGCAATAACTTTAGGGCTTGAGCTTTCCCATGTCCTCACCCCAGGCCCACACACCAGGCCTTGTTATCATAGTCTGCTATTACACACCACTCATTGTTAATCACTAACAGTGCCAGTTAACAAGGTAAAAACAAGGACTGCAAATGCTGGAAACCAGAGTCTAGATCAGAGTGGTGCTGGAAAAGCACAGCAGGTCAGGCAGCATCCGAGGAGTAGGAAAATTGACGTTTCAGGCAAAAGCCCTTCATCGGCCCTCTATTCCTGATGAAGGGTTTTTGCCCAAAATGTCAATTTTCCTGCTCCTCGGATACTGCCTGACCTGCTGCGCTTTTCCAGTACCACTTTAATCCAGTCCCAGTTCACAGCTATTTATCCTTCTGGATAGGTCATTATCCGCTCCTTCGATCTGTCTAACTGCCGTTCTCTCTCTTTGGGCTCTATCCCTCCTATTGTTTACTCCTTATCTCTCCACACACCCTAATTTCTGCATATAGACCTATATTTTCCTCGCCGCCATCAGTTCTGAGCAAGGGTCACTTGACCTGAAGTGATAACTCACCACAGATGCTGCCAGACCTGCTGAGTTTTTCCAACAATTTCTATTTTTGTCTCAGCTCATTCGCAAGTTTAATATTTTTACATAATAGGTTGATGGCAAATTCTGAAGGATAATTAAGTAGTAAATACAGATCATTAGCAGAGAGATGGACTGTCAATGACTTTGACCCGGTGGCTGCCTAAACAGCCACAGATTAATTACAGCGAGCCACAGAAATAGAATCTCGATTGTTGAGATATTTTTTATCAAAGGTGGGATTTGAAATGTGTGTCTCCTGGCTCAGAAGTAGGGACATTATCACTGCACTGCAAGATCCATAATAACCACGTTATTACCAAATGTTGTGCACTTTAGGAGTTAAATGATATATTGTGAAAAAGGCTACATTCAGAAACTAATAGCATATTGTTAACTTTCACATTATCTTCTTTTACAAAGTTTTTCTCTTTCAAATGGGCTGTGCCAAGGTGGAAATGGGCAACATTTAGGGTTAACCAAAAGACATTTTAAAATTCTCATCTGTCCATGATCTCTATCTCACCAACCTTCTCCAGTCCTACAATCTTCCAACAACTTTCTGTTGCTCCAACATTAGCGTTTCAAGCATCCTCTTTATTTATTGCTCTGATCCCAGGATGTAATCTCTGAAAGTGCCTTTCTACAGCTCTCTTCTCAAGTAAAACTTAACATGTCAGTGCTGCAAGTAATTGCATCCTTTGGTACAGGATGAATTGAACATAAAAGTAAGGACATTATGTTTCAAACATACAGGGCATTGGTGAGGCTATTAGAAGAATGGGTGCGGTTTTGGTCTCCTTATTTGCAGAAGGTTGTAAATATGTTGGAGATAGTACAGAGGAAATTTACTGGATTGATATCTGAAAGAACAGGTCTTTGTATGAGGAAAGGTTGCACAGACTGGCCTTGTTTCCAGTAGGTGACTTGATTTGAGAGTTTACGATCCTGAAAGGTTTAGACAAATTGGACATGCCATGGATGTTTTACTCTGTGAGCGAGTCCAGAACCAGTGGACACTGTTAAAATCTAAGGGTGGGTGTTTTAGGACGGAGTTTAGTACATCTGTATTTCTCTCAGACCATAGTGTATCTTTGAAAATCTGCTTCGGAAGATGGTATAGGTGGAGTCATTGAATATTTTTAAGGTGGAGGGAGTTAAGTTCGTGTTAGGTAGTGGAATCAAAGGTTATCGGATCCGTTGGAGATGTGGAAACATAAATAGCTCAGTAATGAATGAATTGAATGATGTAATAGCCTCAAAAGGCCAACTTCTACTCCAAGTCCATACGTCCACTTTCTAACTCTCTCCTCCCCTAATACACTCACCAAGCCATCCATGCTACCCTTTGGCACACACCTTTTGTGTTACTGACTCTTCTACTTGATGATGTTATTAGCCACCTGTCCTACTACCTTCTTGGATGGCTTGGAGTCAGGGTTGAAACTCCTGTAAAATGTACAATCTTATACACAAAGAAGAGGTACCAGACTGCAGACGGTCCTATACTGCAGGGCAGAGGTGGAGAACTAGGGTGGACTGATGGCTCAATGGTTAGCAGTGCTGCCACACAGCACCAGAGACCCGGGTTCAATTCTGGCCTTGGGTGAAGGTCTGTGTGGAGTTTACACTTCTCCCGTGTTTGCTGGGTGCTCCAGTTTCCTCCGACAGTCTGAGGATGTGCAGGTTAGGTGAATAGCCAAACTAAATTACCCCATAGTGTCCAGGGATGTTTAGACTAGGTGGGTTACCCCTGGTAAATGTGGGTTTATTGGAGAGGGGGTGGCACTCTCCACAACGTTGATGATGGGTCGAATGGCCTCTTACTGTGCTGTAGGGATTCTGTGAAAAATAGTTTGGTCGTGGGGAGGAGCAATTATTGAATAGAACTAAAAGTATACAAATGGAGGATTAAAATTGGCAATGCACACACTGATGGAAATGTTTTTTCAATGATGCAGTGCAGGCATTGAGTTTTCCAACATCAATAATTTTCTTCAACTCATCATTAAAATTAGAATCTGCGTCATTTGCTTCACAAAATCTGAGAGCCAGGTGTAACATAGATTAATAAGCTATGGGAACTGTGTCCACATTCCATGATGCTCAGTGAACAAACTAATAGTTCAATGTCAGGCAGTGGGTTTTTAAACAAATCTGCCAGGGAAGTGCAAAATCTTGAGGTAAATGTTCATTAATCAATCTTTCCTAATTACGCAGAGCGCCACGGTCATGAGTACAGAGTGAGTGAATGTGTCAAATCCTGTTCGATGACTCGGCATTTTGATACTGTTATTGTCTTAGGTCAGAGGAGGCACATCCTGATTCTATTTGTTTTGTAATTAAGCCCAATGGATTTTAGAAAAGCCACAAATCAAATTTGATTTTCATCACACACGGCAACAGGATTTCCCAGGGATTTTACTGGTGAAAGTGCACAAGAAGAAGGAGTATAACAAACCACTTAGTCCCTTGAGCCTGCTCCATCATTCACTAAGATCGGTTCTGATCTGATTTTGGCTTTAACTGTAGTTTTCCATCTGCCCAGTGCCACCGCCATCTTTAACTCCCTCCCTTTAGTCAATCGATCATGGGTATATAAATAGGAAGGGTTTGGAGGGATGTGGGCCGGGTGCTGGCAGGTGGGACTAGATTGGGTTGGAATATCTGGTTGGCATGGACGGGTTGGACCAAAGGGTCTGTTTCTGTGCTGTACATCTCTATGACTCTCCAGTTCCAACTTGAATTTACTGGCCCAGGTTTTCCAGTCCTGTGATAGTTGTAGAGCAGACATACCATGAAAGAACGTTGTTCGTACCCCTCTCGCTCCCAATGCACTGACCACAAGGTAAATGCCAGGGGAGTCTAAACCTGTCCCAATCCAGTACTCCACCCCTGGACTGACCAGACCTCCAGCACCCCAGTCCCTTGATATAGATCAATTAACACTTTCACTCTCCGGACATAAACCCTGTACCCCCCACCAACCCTTCCAGATACAAACTCAATAACACCACCAACCGCCTCCCCCCCCCCCCCCCCATGACCTAATACATCCCCAAGCTGAACTGACTTATCAACTCATTCACCTTGTCACTGTGTCTATGATGACTCTTGCCACTCTACACCTTTTCCACCTTTCTCACTTTGATCCAACCCCCCCCCCACCCCCTGGCACTCTGCTCCCTTACCACTTACCTCACCCATTACTCATTTAGCTGACTCACACTCAGTCACTAACACTGCAAAGCTCCTTACTTGTCCCAGAACTGTTCAGCACGTGAGTAAATGAATGAATTTACACAGATACTGCAATTACTGCTGTGAAAGACACAGGCGTGTGATTTGGCTTTATCCTGACCATCTGACGCTACAACAATTGAGTCAAGAGTGTGGTATTGGAAAAACACAGCAGGTCAGGCAGCCTCTGAGGAGCAGAAGAATTGACGTTTTGGGTGTATTCTCCTGCTCCTTGGATGCTGCCTGACCTGCTGTGCTTTACCAGCACCACACTCTCAACTCTGATCTCCAGCATCTGCAGTCCTCAATTTGTCCTAGCTGCAAGGATTCAGCTGGATTAATGCCTTTTTTTTGTAAATATTGAGGAAAAAGATTTAAAATTTTTTACAAAATTACAAAATCACTACAAGATAGTGTAACAATTTTATAATATAATGACAATAACAAAAAACAAATTACTACTCGACTCCACCAACCACTGAGGAGAGAGACAAAAAAACCTACAAAAACTACAATTCAATAAATAAGAAAAAAACCCAAAATTAAACCAAGTTATACCAAGGTACATTAAGTTATATTCAGTTAAATTACTACATTCAGTGCAATCCCATCAATGGGAGCATTAGTAAGCAAACCCGTATTTGTTCAGGATTCTTCCCCCCAGGGCCCCCCAGACCACCAGACATAACCCTCATGACTACACTAAGGCCCTGACCAACAGAGCACACAAGTCTGCGTCTATATAATTCAGAAAGGGCCGCCCATGTTCTATAAAACAGTTCTGTTTTCTGGTGCACCATAATCGTAAGTAAGTCCAGGGGGATGTGCTCCATAACTAACCTACGCCAGCCTGAAAGTCCCGGGGGATTCTCTGATACCCAGCTCATTAGAATGTTCTTCCTTGCACAGAATGAAAGAATATTAAACAATTTCTTCCCATGCATGTCTAAAGAGGAACGATTTGGAACACCCAAGAGGAGGGACACCGAATCCAACAAAACCTCATTTCCCAAAACATTCGCTATGGCACCCCAATGCCTACGAAGCTTGTTGGCATGACCACAAGCAATGAGTAAGAGTGCCAACATCTGTTTTACATTTGGGGCACGCTGGAGATGCTCCGGTGCCAGATGAGCCCTGTTACAGCTCGAAATCTTCCTTACATTCTCCCAAATATCCTCCCAAGCCTCTGACGAGATTTCCACCCCCAATTCCCGAGTCCAGGTTCTGCATAGCCTCTCAATGTCCTTTGAAACATTACTTCTTAAAGGGTACTGACCGAGAGAGCGCCCGTAGACCGGAGTACTCTCCTCCCCATATCTGTCTTATAGGGACTAACCATTAATGTCGTCTGTATTTGTATGAAGTACCTAACCTGAGGTAATGAAATAGGTCCTTCCTAGATAGCTCATATTTCTGACTCAGCTGCTCGAAAGACAACATGACCTCTCTGTCAAATAAATCTCCCAGACAGGAGACTCCACTAAACTCCCAGAACTTAAAGCTTGAGTCCATTGACCCCAACCGGAATCCTAACCATGGGAGTGAAAGGGGAAGTTTTTTGTAAGTTGCCCTCACCGTGCCACATCATTCTCCATGCTTTGGCTGTGTTAAGGACAATAGGGTTTTTGCAATGGTCCACAACAGCCCTCATCAGGATTAATGCCTCTGAGTACGTTTTTGAGGGAGCTGTTGCCAAATCAGGCAAATAGAGATGAGCAATCAATTTTGGCACACCCAGTGATGCCCACATTTCATGAATTTTAAAAAAATCTTCAAACTGCTTCAAAATAGTGTCACTAGATACCATTCAGCTACATTGGAGGGCTGACCTCCTATCTGTTCAACACTTCACCAAACAGTACAGTTCCTCTGGCTATGCAACATACCTTCAGCACTCCACAGGAGGATCATCCAGATTTTTTTTACCTAAGTCTCTGCACTTCCATGACTCAGACATAAGTTTGTCACTGATTGAGTCACCACTGACAGTTGTCTATTTGGCACCCATATGAAGTGTTTTAACAGATGAACTCATCACCAGGGAAGCATGCCCTCAGTATGTCGATAGAGTGCCATGTTATACTCAAACATCTGCACAGTCTTCTGACTCGGAGATAAGTGTTGAGCCACAGCTGATCAGGGGTTTACAAATTCAGAAATGATCTGTGTGTGACAACGATGTGGAGGTGACGGTGTTGGGCTGGGGTGGACAAAGTCAGAAGTCACACGACACCGGGTGAGAGTCCAAAAGGTTTGTTTGAAATCACAAACTTCTGGAGTGCTGCTCCTACGTCAGGTGGTACGCAGTGTTTCGACTTCAAATAAACCTGTTGGACTATAACCTGCTGTCATTCGACTTCTGACTGTGTCTGACAAGCCACACAATGGAATCGGGATGCTGTAATGCTATTATTTAAGTGCTTCCACCGATATCACTGAAAATTGCAGCCTGAAAAATACAATGAATAAGCAGCAATGGACAAATTGCTCACTCTGCAAGGAAAGATGGACACAGTCCCCTTTGAAAACTGGAGCAGAGTTGCTTTCCTGTACATGATAGTCTGTAGCATCTTGCCACACCGACAGCACTCTCCACTATGAGTCATTAGATTAGGCTGAGATTCCTGACTCATTCTGTAAGCTGCATTGGAAAGTAACAATCAGCACAACCTCTGCACTTCCCACCACTTCTGAGCCAGATTTTAACTCTCTGTGCAGAATCTAATTCAGCACAGTTAGTTCAAATGACACATTCAAAAATGAGTGATTGCTGTTTAAAAAAAACAGCACAAATTGATCACTTATTACAGCAACCTGCATGATTAGATTAGATCCCCTACAGTGTGGAAACAGGCCCTTCGGCCCAACAAGTCCACACCAATCCTCCGAAGAATACCCACCCAGACCCATTTCCGTCTAACTAATGCACCTAATATTATGGGCAATTTAGCATGGCCAATTCACCTCACCAGAACATATTTGAACTGTGGGAGAAAACCAGAGCACCCGGAGGAAACCCACGCAGACACGGGGAGAATGTGCAAACGTCATACAGCCAGTCACCCAAGTCTGGAATTGGAACCTAGGTCCCTGGTGCTATGAGGCAGTGGTGCTAACCACTGAGCCACCGTGATGATTAGGAGCAGGAATTGTCAAATTAACCCTTTAAGTCTGTTCTACCATTGAATAAGATCTTATTCTTTTGTGAGTGTCACTGGCTGAGCCAGTACTTATTGTCTGTCCCTAGTTGCCCTTGAGAAGATCTTGAACCTTACCCAACACCTGGTTATAATACAACAGGTTTATTTGGAAACGCTAGCTTTTGGAGCTTTGCTCCTTCATTAGGTGGTTGTGAAGGAGCAGCACTCCGAAAGCTAGTGCTTCCAAATAAACCTGTTGGATTATAACCAGGTGCTGTGCTTTGTCCACCCCAGTCAAACACCGGCTCCTCCATATCTTGAACCTCTGCATTCCAGGTGCTGTAGGTAGAGCAACGATGCCATGAGGGAGGGATTTCCAGGATTTTGACTCAGTGACAGTTAACTATGATATGTTTCCAGGTGAGGATGGGGAGTGATTTGGTGGTGGTGTTCCCCTTTATCTGCTGCCCTTGTCCTTCCAGATGGGAGTGGTCATGGGTTTGAAAGGTGTTGCCTAAGGATCTTTGGCCGGCAATGTAGCAATGCAGCATTTCTCCACACCACCCAGACCATATCCCTTCATGTTTTCAATATTTAGATATCTACCAATCTCCATTGAAGTCAAGGGAGTAGATTCAATTGCAACTGTTAAGATAAATTGGATAAATTAATATTGGATCAATACCTGAAGAGAGAGCATACACAGGATTATTGGGATGTAGCCATGGAATGGGATTAATGGGATAGTGTAACCAAGGAGCTATTATGGATACAATGGAATAAATTACTCAAAGGGTAACAGTCATAGAGTCATACAACACAGAAACAGACCCTTTGGTCCATCCAGTCTATATTGAACATAATTGCAAACTAAACTAGTTCCACCTACCAGATCCTGTTTCATATCCTCCAAACCTTTCCTGCTCATGTACTTATCTCAGTGTATTTTAAATATTGTAACTGTCTCCATGTCCACCACTTCCTCAGGAAATCTTTCCACATGTGAACCGCCTTCTGTGTAAAAATAAATTGCCCCCATGTCTTGTTTTAAATTTCTCTCATCTCATCTTAAAAATATGTGCCCTAGTCTTGAAATCCCCCACTGTAGGGAAAAGACACCTCCCATTAACTAGATCCATACCTGTCATCATTTCATAAACCTCTCTCAGGTCACCTCTCAACCTCCTATGCTCCAGTATAAGAAGTCCCAACCTATCCAGCTTTTCTTTTTAACTCAAATCTTCCATTACTGCCAATATCCTGGTAAGTCTCTCCTGAGCTCTCTCCAGCTTGATAATATCCTTCCTGTAACTGGGCGACCAGAACTGGACTCCAGAAGAGGCCTCACCAACATCCTGTACAACCTCAATATGACCTTCTCAACTCCTATAATCAAAGGACTGAGCAATGAATGTAAACGTGCCAAGTGCCTTTTCAACCACCCCATCTATATGTGATACAAACTTCAAAGAAGTATGTATTTGAAACCTCAGATCCCTCTATACTACAACACTACTCAAGGCCCTACTATTAACTATATAAGTCCTGCCCATGTCTGTTGTACCAAACTGCAATACCTCACCTTTATTCCAAATGAACTCAATCTGACATTTTCAGTCCATTGACCCATTTGATCAAGATTTTATTTTGTAATCTTCTTCACAATCTTCTTCACACTCTTCTATGCCACAAAGTTCGGTGTCGTCTGCAAACGCACTAATCATGCCTCAGTCTCATATCATTTAAACCGAATTACATTGATTAAACTCTTTATTAAACATAACTTCACTGTTACCAACATTCTACTGTTTAGATTAGATTAGATCCCCTACACCCATAGACAGGGTGGTTAAAAAGACATTTGGCACGCTTGCCTTTATTGCTCAGTCCTTTGAGTCTCGGAGTTGAGATGTCATGTTGGGGTTGTACAGGACATTGGTGAGGCTTCTTCTGGAATACTGTGTCCAGTTCTGGTCACCCATTTACAGGAAAAATATTATTGAGCTCGAGAAAGTTCAAAAGAGATTTACCAGGATGTTGCTGGATATGGAGAATGGAGTTATATAGAAAGGCTGGATAGGCTGGGACCTTTTCATTGGAGCAGAGGAGGTGAGAGGTGACGTTATAGAGGTTTATAAAATGATGAGCAGTATAGATAGGGTTAATGGTGAGAGTCTTTTCTCTAGAGTGGGGGATTTCCATACCGGGGGCACATTTGTAAGGTGAGAAGAGTGAGTTTTAAAAAAGACATGAAGGGCAATTGTTTTCCACAGAAGATGGTTTGTGTGTGGAATAAACCTTTTGAGGAAATGAGGGATATGGGCACAGTTAAACTTTTTGGAGGAATAAAGGCCAGGAGCAGGCAGGTGGGACAAGTTTAGTTTGAGATTATGTTTGGCATGGACTGGTTGGACCAAAGGATTGGTTTCCTGCTGTGTGACTCCACAACTCAATGACTGACAGTAAGTGAGGATTGAGGCAAGAGAGTGACTGTGAATGAGAATCAAAGCAACAACAATGAAAGTGAATGAGGATGAAGGCAATGGGAGTGACTGTGAATAAAGTTTAGGATTTGAACAGTGGGAGAGAGAGTGAATGAAGATTAGAACTAGGGCAGTGGGAGTGAATGAGGATTAGGATAAAGGAAATGGGAGTGAGTGTGAATGAGGATTGATGATTTGGGAGTAGCTAAAATTGAGGTAAGGATATGCATTAGCACCACAACTGACATTCCATTTCTCCTGCAGTAAATTACTCTGTCTCTCCTTAATATCATTTTAGAAAGTTTCCCTCCCACTGTGCGGGAACTCATCCATAGCAAGCCTACATATGTAATAAAAACAAAGTGGTTGCAAAGTACACTATTTCCTCACAGCAGTTTCTGATCTCCAATACAGATTCCTCCTGTTGCTATTCAAACACTTCATCCACATCGTGTACATAACTCCCTAAGTCCACCAGCTCCAGAACTAATCCCTACTCGACGCACACAGTGTGCCCAATCCTGATTGACTCAACACAAGCCACATCAAATAGAACAGAAAGAAAATAAATTTCTATTAAGTGTCTTTTGGAAATATTTGTAAAATATTCTTTATCACTGGGATTTGAGCATTTCTTTATTCATTTATGGGATGTGGGTGTTACTTGCTAGGGCAGCATTTATTGCCCATCCCTAGTTGCCTAGGGTTGGGAATGTGGTGCTGGAAAAGCACAGCAGATCAGGCAGCATTCTAGAGCAGGATGATTGACGTTTCAGGCATAAGCCATTCATCAGGAATGCTGATGAAGAGCTTATGCCTGAAATGTCGATTTTCCTGCTCCTCAGATGCTGCCTGACCTGCTGTGCTTTTCCAGCACCACACTCTTGACTCTGATCTCCAGCATCTGCAGTCCTCACTTTCTCTTAAATGTCCAGTGGGCAGTTAAGAGTCAACCACTTTGTTGTGACTCCGGAGTCACATGGAGGCCAGATCAGGTAAGGATGGCAGCTTCTTTCTCTCAAGGACATTAGTGAGCTTTTCCTAACAATTGATTCATGGTCATCACTAGACTCTTTTGCAGAGTTTATGAAGAATGACTTCAATGAATCCATCACCGGCAAACTAAATGTAAATCTGGGATGTTTGTCTCTCTAACGCTACAGTCTACATTTGCATCTAAGGAGCAGGAGAATCGACATTGTGGGCATAAGCCCTGCATCATCCCTGAAACATTGATTCTCCTGCTCCTCGGATGTTGCCTGACCTGCTGCGCTTTTCCAGCACTTCACTCTAGACTCTGATCTCCAGCATCTGCAGACCTCACTTTCTCCTACAATCTACATTTGGTTTGTCATTGCAAAGTGTAGTGCTGGAAAAGCACAGCAGATCAGGCAGCAACCGAGGAGCAGGAGAATCAGGAATGAAGAGCTTATGCCTGAAGCATCAATTCTCATGCTTCTCGGACGCTGCCTGACTGGCTGTGCTTTTTCAGCTCCACACCTTTTGACTCTGATCTCCAGTGTCTGTAATCCTCACTTTCTCTTTGTCATTGAATGTACAAGATCTGTACTTTAGCCCCTAATGGGGGTAGAGGGGGATCACAGCGGGTAAGAATTTTATAGAAGTCTGAGCAATGCAGGCTGTGATGAGATTTGTGGCAGAATTGGGCAAGATCCTCTCTCAACATTGACCGATTTAATATCACTTGTACCAAAGGACAGTGAAAAGCTTTGTTCACGAGCAGTAAGGGCAGATCATAGGAGGCAAGGATATACACGTCAAATGATTTAGACAGAGGCACATGAGTAACATTGCACAGAGTGTACAAGAGAAATCAACATTAGCAAGATCGGCATTATTTGAGACTTGAGAGTCCATTCTTCAATCTAGTAATGGCCAGGATAAAGCTGTTCCTGAACCTGTTGGTGCACGTGTTCAAGCTCCTGTATCTTCTGCCTGATGGAAGAGGTTGGAGGAAATCAATACCAGGGTGTGGGAGGTCTTTGATGATGTTGGCAGCTTTTCTGTGGCATTGAGCTGTGTAAATAGAGTTTGTGGATGCAAGGTTGACTCCTGTGGTGGGTTGTGCACATTAACTTTCTGTAGTTTCTAATGGTCCTGGGCAGAGCAATTCAGATACTGGGCAGTTATGCACCCAGACAGTATGCTCTCAATGGTGCACCTGCAGAAGTTGGCAAGGGTTCTTATGGACATGCCAAACTTCCTGAGTTGCCTGAGGAAGAAGAGACATTGATGAGCCTTCTTGACCATTATATTTACATGGGATGTTCAGGACAAGTTGACGGTGATCAGCAGTCTGAGGAATCTGACGCTCTCTACCCTCTCAACTTCCACTCTGTTGATGCAGGTAGGGCTGCATTCTCCTCCTTTCTTGTGAGGAAAACATTGCGGATCAACTTGCGGCATCCAGATGTCCAGCGCGTGGGAGGCAAGCTTTGTTCCCAGTGGCAGCAGAGGGAGTCGGTGGGAGTTGGATCTGGAGAGCGTTGTAGGACCCATCAGCTTAAGCGATGGCTGAATTGCTGAGATCAGCCCAGTGCAGTCTCATGGCAGCGAATGGAGTTGGCGGAGGCGAGATGCTGGTTCTGTGGTGGCGATGTGGCGATGGGACTTGAGGCAGATCGAGTGCATTGTGCTGATGTTGGTCTCAGTGTCAGGGTGGATGAGCCCAGATCCATTCCCATGCAGAGGCACTTGAGAAAGACAGCAAATTTGAGTTTTCAACTTTATTTTTCTAACTTTATGTTTGATCTATTTCTGTGTTTTAAGACAGCGCTGGAGACATTGTACAACACTTTTCACTGTATTTCTAACAAGGACACGTGACAATCAATTAATCTTTTATGCATTTGCCAGGCATTGAGGTGAGTTCCTCGCTGACCAATGGCGAGTTGCTAATTAAGGAGGATTAGAGCTTGGTAAAGATCTCATTAGCAACCCAGCTTGACTCATTCATATTCAGCTTGAAATCTTATGACATGTGTTGAACAAGCACTACGTCGACATGGACATCAGAGTGGGTACCTGGAGACTGCAGCTTACTGCTGCCTGCCAGAATCCTCCATGCTGCTCCACACCCACCAGCCTCTCAGGGCACGATCGGTGGGCATGCACTTCTGGTCCACAGACATTGGCACCTGACATTTGCCAGCCCCCCTCGTGATCACCATGGCATCCCTCTCTCTGTGTTTGCAGGTGACTCAGGAAGCTTAGAGCTACATTGCCAGATGGCCCAGTGACTGGCATTGAAAGGCTGCAACAGGTGGAGGAATAGGTTGGTTAGCATGCAGGGGCAGGAACCCAGCGCACGGATTAGATCAGACTGCATCGCAGGGCTGCCCGCTTTCTCACTTGCCATTCGCTCACAAAGGCCCCACTCTTTCAGCATCCATGTCCTGCCGTGCCCTGCTGTGTCATGCCTGTTAGTGTGTTGATGCTTCAGCTGGAGAGGTCACTACCAACCTGAGAAGAGCTGATTGACACCAATCCCCCGCCATCCCCCCACCAAGCCCAGGATGCAGCAAACATAATGGGCTCTCTAACAGTCATTGGTCATCGTGCAGCATTTAGTTTGCATGTGAGAATGAACTGCCACCTCTATTGGTTTTGTTTGTGTTCATGTTTGTTTGTTGTCAGTTAATAAAAGCGCACTTTCAGAATTGTCTGCTTCGTGCCTCTCTGTGATGTTCCCCCACTGCACAGAGTAACAGTGACTCAGAGGAGGAGTTTAGACAGGATGTAAGGAAAGACAGGTGAACTGTGAAGCCTGTTGGTTTAATAGTGTCTACAGGAGTGAGAATGGGATTGTTTCTGTGAGGGATGCCAGCCATGTGTCATGGGCAACTTGGCTTTTTGCTGCTATGCCGTTCTTTTGCCAGTGACGGGCAATGTCAGACTGACAAGGCTTACCAGGGTGCACAGTCCTCTTTCAAAGGTTGTGGGTGTCTGTGGGATGCTGATGTTTCAGCAGATATCCAGTAAGTGGTAAGTTGTTTTGGGAATGGTGTGTGGTAAGATAGGGCTGGAATTGAATGTGAGAGACACCATATGCGTAGGATAGATAGTTAATGAGGCATATTTGGGAACATACAGCAGGAAGTTACGCTAGACCTTGTGGCAAAAGTCACTCCCAAAACCTGCTGCAATTTGTATTTATCCAAAAGAATATTAAGATTCGGCCTTACGTTGCCTACTCCTGGATTTTAATATAACAGCTATTTGTATGTGTGAACAGTTAGAAGGAAGGAAAGGCTATGAAGCAAGTAATTAGCATTTCTTTCATAACACTAAGGAACATTAGTGAGTTTTGAGAAGATTTGTAGCTCAGGTTAACTGCTATCTCAGAAATGACTGTCGGACCACTCAGACCCCTTGGCATCATGGTAGCCCACAAACCCACCAACACACTAAAACAGCAGCTAATGAACTTAAAATACCCTATACAGACAGCAAGAAAAACTAATGTCAGTTACAGAATACCTTGCAAGAACTGTAACAAGCACTACATTGGACAAACAGGCAGAAAACTAACCACCAGGATACATGAACATCAATTAGCCACAAAAAGACATTACCCACTCTTACTAGTATCCTTACATATGGATGAGGAAGGACACTGCTTTGACTGGGATAATACATCCATTCTAGGACAAACCAAACAGAGACATGCACCAGAATTCCTAGAAGCATGGCATTTCAACTGGAACTCTATCAACAAACACATTGACTTGGATCCCATTTACCATCCCCTGAGAAAAAGAACTGGAAATTACATCACCAAAGGAAATGACATCGCCAACCCAAGGAAACCCAAACATATAAATAGAAAGTGGGCTAAACCACCAGTGCTTCATCTGTAGCTCACTAAAGATGCTATCTAGTATGGTGATGGAATGTCTGAAAAAGAACCTTTCAGCTCAGCGGTCAAACCAACGTTCAGAACTAAGGAATATTTGGGATAGAATTGGACCAAGCTTTGGAACTAACTTTGATTGTCTGGACTGAGTAAAGATATGTCCATTTACAAAGATGATCAAGACAAGGGTTTGCATGTGGAATGAACCTCCTGAAGAAGTGGTGGATGTGGGTACAATTACAGAGTTTAAAAGATTTGGGTAAGTACATGAAAAGGAAAGGTTTGGAGGGATGTGGGCCACGAAAAGCCAACTGGGACGAATTTAGTTTGGGATGATGATCAGCATGGACTGGTTGGACCGAAGGGTCTGTTTCTGTTCCGTATGACTGTGTGACTCTAAATCAAGGGTCCATCAATCAAAGATTGAATCAAAAAGAGATACAGATGAAACTTCTTGATATAGAGGATGGTTAGGATGTGAAACTTGCTACCCAAGGAGTAGCTGGGTGACCGAAATAAAGAGAGAGAGAGAGAGAGTGAGAGAGAGAGACATAGGAATGGAAAGATATGTGAAAGGATTAGAGGGTCGGGTGTTAGGAAACTTGAGTAGATAAAGAATAGATTGATCAACTGGTCAACTTCTTTACAGAAAGGATATAATTGTACGCAAGAGATTTACAAAGATGTTTACAAAAATGTTGCCAGGACTAAAAAAATTGCAGCTAAGGGGAAATATTGAAGAGGCGGGAGTTGTTCTCATGGAAACAAAGGAGACAAAGGGGAGATTTGACTGTGATGTACAAAATTGTGAGGAACCTGTATTGACTGGATGGAAAGGACCTATTCCCCAGAGCAGAAAGAACAGTGACCAGGAAGGATAAATTTAATATGATTGGTAGAAAGATCAGAGGGTTGACGGGGACAGACATTTTCACCTAGAGGTTGATAGGAGTCTAAAATTCTCTGCTTGAGAGGGTGGGAGGGGCAGAAATCCTCAAGTCAATTAAAAGGTGTCTGGACATGGGGTTGTATGGGCTTGACCAGCTCACTGTAACATGAGTTGCTGCTTATGATGAAAGTTAAATACCATCTTTCTCCTTAAGTGTAGAAAGTTATACTTCCCTGTTTCGTCCAGTGTGAGAGAGCTCACGGTGAAACAGCTCATGGTCTAACTAGAAGAATCTCTTTTAGTTAATCAAGTTTATTACATGTTGGCAACAGGTTGCATTGATAAGAGAGACATTGTTATAGAGAGAGAACCTGGCTGTTAGGACTTTGCCCACAAATCTGGGTGACATTATTGAAATGAGCGGAGATCCTGGCATTCGTCAGCATTAAACCAATCAGACCTCAGTGTGCAACTCTTGTTCTGTAATCTGCAGGATTGGAAAGTAGGATTAGACTGGATGGGTCATTGATCAGTGCGAGAGTGAGGCTGAACAGGCTGGGATAGTTTTCACTGGAGTGTAGCAGATTGAGGGCTGACCTTAGAGAGTTTTATAAAATCATGAGGGGCATTGATAAGGTGAAAAACCAAAGGTTTTTCTGCTAGGGTAGGGGAGTTCAAAATTTAGGGGGCATATGTTTAGGGTGAGAGGAGAAAGATTTAAAAGGTACCTGAGGTGCAACCTTTTCTCACCAGAGGGTGGTTCATGTGGAATGATCTGTGACAGGAAGTGGTAGATGCAGGTACAGTTATAACATTTAAAAGACATTTAGATAGATACAGGAATAGGAAAGGTTTAGAGGGAAATGGGCCGAAAGCAGGCAAGGGAGACTTGTTTAGTTTGGGAAACTTGCTCAGCTTGGACGAGTTGGACCAAAAGGCCTGTTTCCATGCTGTAAGACTCTATGATTCTGGTATGAGCAAATAACCTCTTTCTGTGCACTGGGCAGTAACTGTTCTAGCCCCTCAAGCTTGCTCTGCTGTTGACTGACCAACAACTAAATTCCATTTCTCTTGGTTCCAGATTTGTTGATTCCTTGATCCAACATGAATCTACCTCTATTTTGATAGCTTCAATTGCCCTCCTTTTGTTTTGGGCATGGGGAGGGAAGTAGGACTATGTGACAACTCAAGCAAACATCTTCTCCCTTTCAAAGTACTCCTTGAGAGACAGATATTGCAAAACCTTCATTGGTAATTGATGCTTGTCATTCTGTCTTGTGTCATTAGGAATGTTATCAATCCTTATCAATGGGTTTCTGCAGAACACATCAATCTGGAATTGCTTGAAGTGCATCAACGAATGTCTACACCAGCAACATCTGCCAATTAGATTTCACCAGGTAGTTTTTGTGATTTGTTACACTGTGTAAATCTAAGCAGCCATTACTGGTTCACAAGTAATGTTTTAGCAAATAGTTTATCGACTAGGTTTCTAATTGTGCTGGCAAATTCTGCTGATCTTATCAATGAAACAAACAGTAGACTTTTAAACTTTTCTGAATAGATAATCTGTTTTTTTTAGTGATGTTGATTGTAGGATAATGTTCCCACAGGCCACTGGAGAGAACAGCAGTGTTCTTTCTCGGAATAGTGCAGTGGGATATTTTACAGGCACTGGAGATGGGAGGGGCTGGCACTCAGGGCTTGGTTTTAACATTCCTGAAGAAGGACTCATGCCCGTAACGTCAATTCTCCTGCTCCTTGGATGCTGCCTGACCTGCTGCGCTTTTCCAACAACACATTTTCTGCTTGGTTTTAACACCTCAACTGAAAGACAGTGCATCTAACAACACAGCAATGAGAATAAGAACTTGATAGAGATGTTTAAAAAAAGATTGACATGAACATATCCAGGGAGGTTTTGCAAAGTTAATGTCCAGGAATGTTGAACCTCGACGTCACCGATCTTTTTGCAGCAGAGAGCGGCGGGAGCTAGGTGGAAGTGAAGTCGGAACGCAGAGCCAATTGGGAAAGTGAGTGATTGTTATTTGAGTCGGTGTGTTCTAGACCACAGGTCCTACAAATTAGGGCCTCCTCTAACCTAACTTTAAAGTCCACAGACTTGCCCCAAAAAGAGAGTCCAGGGAAGTTCCTGTTGAGAGAAGGGAGTCTTTTGCTCACGAGTCTTCGACAAGGAGGTTGAGTGAAGTGATTACACCACAGTTGAAGAGGGTGAAGACATGACTGCCCAGCTGGTTCAGTGTGCTACGTGCATGATGTGAGAGGTCAACGACTCTGGTGTATCTGGCTCGTACATGTGCGGAAAGTGTGTGCACGTTCAGCTACTGACAGAGCATATTGCAGCGCTGATGAAAGAACTCGAGGACCTTAGGCTCATCCAAGAGAACGAGATCTTTCTGGACAAGACCTTCAGCGAGGTTATTACACCAACCATACCAGAAGAGAGCAGACAATGAGGGAGGCAGAGAGGACACAGGTGCAAGAGACTATGGGGGAAGTACCTGTCAGGAACAAGTTGAATCTTTTGGAAACAGTAGAGACAGATGACACTGCCAGTCCGCGAGGCGGCCACGTCTGTCAATCAAAAGTTGGCGTGGAGGCAGAGCGGAAGAGTCGGTCATCGCACAGAGCCGTGGTAATAGGGGACTCCATAGTGAGAGGAACTGACCGAGGTTTCTGCGGCAACAGGCGGGATTTAAGGATGGTGTGTTGCCTTCCTGGTGCCAGGATTAAGGACATCGCAGACAGAGTGCAGGAAATCCTCAAGGGGGAAGGTGAAGAGCCAGAGGTGGTGGTACACGTCGGCACAAATGATGTCAGGAAGAAGAGGAGGAACATACTACAGCGGGACTTCAAAGAACTAGGAAGAAGGCTGAAAAGCAGGACGTCCAGAGTGGTTATCTCCGGTTTGCTTCCAGTTCCTCGGGCTGGTGTGGCCAGGAACAGGGAGATAATGGACTTGAATGTGTGGCTGGGGAATTGGTGCAGGAAGCAAGGATTTAAATTCTTGGATCACTGGGGCATGTTTTGTGGTAAGCATAAATTATACAAGAGAGACGGTTTTCACCTTAATTGGTTGAGGACCAGCATTCTGGTAGGCAGGTTTGCTACTGCAACACAGCTGCGTTTCAACTAAGTAGCGGGGGTGGGGGACAAACTGAAAGTTTAAGAAGGAAATTGAAGGGAAAGTTAGAACAAGGGAAGTCAAGAAAGACAACGGTATCAATGAAGCAGAAAACTCAGAAAGGGATCATTCTGTAAGGTTGAGTGAAATAGGAGTTGGTGGGAAGGGTGAGGGCAGTAACAAATTAAAAATACTGTATATGAACGCACGAAGCATTAGAAATAAGATAGATGAGCTTGAGGCTCTTTTGGAAATTGGCAGATACGATATTGTGGGGATGACTGAGATGTGGCTTCAAGTGGATGGGGCTTGGGAAATGAATATTCAAGCCTTGAATATTCATTTCCCAGGCCCTGTCCACTTGAAGCCACGTCTCAGTCATCCCCACAATATCATAAGGACAGACCGACGGGCAGAGGGTGTGGGGTGGCCATGTTGGTAAGGGAGGATATTCAGTCCCTTGCACGGGAGGACTTAGAATCAGGGGATGTAGAGTCAGTATGGATAGAGCTGAGAAATTCTAAGGGTAGAAAGACCGTCTTGGGAGTTATCTACAGGCCCCCAAACAGTAGTCTGGATGTCAGATGTAAGTTGAATAAGGAGCTGAAATTGGACTGTCGCAAAGATGTTACTACAGTTGTTATGGGGGATTTCAACATGCAGGTAGACTGGGAGAATCAGGATGGTATTGGACCTCAAGAAAGAGACTTTGTAGAGTGCCTCCGAGATGGATTCTTAGAGCAGCTGGTGCTGGAGCCGACCAGGGAGAAGGCAATTCTGGATCTGGTATTGTGCGATGAACCAGAATTGATCAGGGACCTCGAAGTGAAGGAGCCGTTGGGAAGTAGTGACCATAATACAATAAGCTTCAATCTGCAATTTGAAAGGGAGAGGGTACAATCGGTGGTGACAATATTTCACTTAAATAAAGGGAACTATGGAGCTATGAGGGAGGAGTTGGCTAAAATTCAATGTGTAATACCTTAGCAGGAATGACAGTGGAGGAACAATGGCAGATATTTCTGTGTATAATGCAGAAGATGCAGGATCAGTTCATTCCAAAAAGGAAGGAAGATCCTATGAGGAGGCATAGGTGGCCGTGGCTGACGAGGGAAGTTAAGAAACATATAAAGTTAAAAGAGAAAAAGCATAACATAGCAAAGATGAGTGGGAAAACGGAGGACTGGGAAGTTTTTAAAGAACAACAGAGGATTACTACGAAGGAAATACGCAGAGAAAAAAATGAGGTACGAAGGTAAACTGACCAAAAATATAAAGGAGGATAGTAAAAGCTTTTTTAGGTATGTGAAAGGGAAAAAAATGGTTAAGACTAAAATTGGGCCCTTGAAGACAGAAACAGGGGAATATATTACAGGGAACAAAGAGATGGCAGAAGGGTTGAATTGGTACTTCAGATCTGTGTTCACTGGGGAAGACACAAGCAATCTCCCTGAGGTAACAGTGACTGAAGGACCTGAAGTGAAGGGGATTTATATTTGCCAGGAATTAGTGTTGGAGAGACTGTTAGGTCTGAAGGCTGATAAGTCCCCGGGCCTGATGGTCTACATCCCAGGGTACTGAAGGAGGTGGCTGTAGAAATCGTGGATGCGTTGGTGAATATTTTCCAGAGTTTGATAGATTCAGGATCCGTTCCTGCAGATTGGAGGGGCTAATGTTGTACCACTTTTTAAGAAAAGAGCGAGAGAGAAAGCAGGAAATTATAGACCAGTTAGTCAGACCTCAGTGGTGGGAAAGATGCTGGAGTCAATTATAAAGGATGAAATTACGACACATCTGGATAGCAGTAACCGGATAGGACAGAGTCGGCATGGATTTATGAAGGGGAAATCATGCTTGACTAATCTTCTGGAATTTTTTGAGGATGTAACTCTGAAGATGGACTAGGGAGATCCAGTGGAAAGCCTTTGATAAAGTCCCACATAGGAGGTTAGTGAGCAAAATTAGGGTGCATAGTATTGGGGGCAAAGTACTGACTTGGAATGAAAATTGGTTGGCTGACAAAAAAAGAGTAGTGAAAAACAGCTCCCTTTCGGAATGGCAGACGGTGACCAGTGGGGTACCGCAGGGAACAGTGCTGGGACCGCAGCTTTTTACAATATATATTAACGATATAGAAGGTGGTATTAATAGTAGCATTAGCAAATTTGCTGATGATACAAAGCTGGGTGGCAGGGTGAAATGTGAGGAGGATGTTAGGAGATTACAGGGTGACCTGGACAGGTTAGGTGAGTGGACAGATGCGTGGCAGATGCAGTTTAATGTGGATAAATGTATGGTTATCCACTTTGGTGGCAAGAACAGGAAGGCAGATTACTACGTAAATGGAGTCAAGTTAGGTAAAGGGGCAGTACAAAGAGATCTGTGTGTTCTTGTACACCAGTCAATGAAGGCAAGCATGCAGGTATAGCAGGGCAGTGAAGAAAGCTAATAGCATGCTGGCCTTCATAACAAGAGGGATTGAGTATAGAAGCAAAGCGGTTCTTTTGCAGCTGTACAGGGTCCTGGTGAGACCGCACCTGGAATATTGTGTGCAGTTCTGGTCTCCAAATTTAAGGAAAGACATTCTGGCTATTGAGGGAGTGCAGCGTAGATTCACAAGGTCAATTTCTGGAATGGTGGGACTATCTTATGTTGAAAGATTGGAATGACTGGGCTTGTATACCCTTGAGTTTAGAAGACTGAGAGGGGATCTGATTGAGATGTATAAGATTATTAAAGGATTGGACACTCTGGAGGCAGGAAACATGTTTCCGCTGATGGGTGAGTGCTGAACCAGAGGACACAGCCTAAAAATATGGGGTAGGCCATTTAGGACAGAGATGAGGAGAAACTTCTTCACCCAGAGAGTGGTGGGTGTGTGGAATGCTCTGCCCCAGAAGGCAGTGGAGGCCCAGTCTCTGGATTTGTTTAAAAAATAGTTGGATAGAGCTCTCAAGGATAGTTGAATCAAGCGTTATGGAGATAAGGCAGGAACAGGATACTGATTGAGGATGATCAGCCATGATCATATTGAATGGTGGTGCAGGCTCGAAGGGCAGAATGGCCTACTTTCTATTTTCTAATATCTATTGAACTGCTGGACCCTATGGATGAAGGAAAACTAATTTGATTTTGATTAGACTATTGTGCCTGGACAGAGTAGATGTTGGGAAGATTTTTCCATTAGTAAGAAAGGCTAGGACCAGAGGGCAC
The DNA here is from genome assembly GCF_020745735.1 of Hemiscyllium ocellatum. Classification (NCBI taxonomy): domain Eukaryota; kingdom Metazoa; phylum Chordata; class Chondrichthyes; order Orectolobiformes; family Hemiscylliidae; genus Hemiscyllium; species Hemiscyllium ocellatum. The sequence continues at coordinate 9,625,581 of NC_083426.1, read as the reverse complement.
AGCCTTAGAGTAAAGCCTTAGAGTCTATTAGAACGGAGCGAACGACAAACATCTTCAGCTGGAGAGTAGTGAATGTGTGGAATTTACTACCACAGAAGGATGTGGTCATTGAGTGTATTTAAGATTGAGATTAATAGGGGATCTTTGATTGTCAAGGGGATCAAGGATTATGGGGAAAAGGCAGAAGAATGCGGACGAGAAACTTATCAGCCATGATTGAATGGCAGAGCAGATTCGATGGGCTGAATGGCCTATCTTCAGCTCATATGTCTTATGGTCTTGTGGACTCTATGATGCTAGTAGAAAGTGAGGACTGCAGATGCTGGAGATCAGAGCTGGAAAACGTGTTGCTGGAAAAGCGCAGCAGGTCAGGCAGCATCCAAGGAGCAGGAGAAGGACTTATGCCTGAAACATCGATTCTTCTGCTCCTTGGATGCTGCCTGACCTGCTGCGCTTTTCTATAACTCTAGTCACATGTACCCAAGTACAGTGAAAAGCAGTACAGTTTTGTAAGTAGTACAGGCAGATCATAGCAAATAAGGGCATACAGATCATAGGGTGTTTAGACAAAGCGAGGCATCCAAGGTTATGGCTGCACAGGGGATGCACAAAGCAAGATCAACCTTATTTGACATTAATGTGATCCATTCAGCAGTCCATTAATGGAAAGGGAAGAAGCTGTTCTTGAACTTGTCGGTGTGTGAGTTCAAGCTTCTGTATCTTCTGCCTGGCAAGAAGAGGGCATTACCGGGGTGGGAGGCAGCTTTGGTGATGTTGGCAGCCTTTCCAGGGCACTGACAAGTGTAAACGGAATCTATGGATGGATGGGATAAAAACAGAAGTTGCTGGAAAAACTCAGCAGGTCTGGCAGCATCTGTGAAGAAATAATTGAGGTAGCCTTTCGGGTCCAGTGGCCCTCCCTTAAAAGTGTCCATGGATGGGAGGTTGGCTTTCATGATAGTCTGGGCTGTGCACACAATTTTCTGTAATAAAGGTCAGCTTCTGTATAATTCTCATTGGAACTTGCCTGCTGTTCAATGCAGTCAGAATATTAATGTGTAAAAGAAGCAGGCAATTATTAAGTTTTCTAGCATTAACGCTGCGCAGCTATTGTCAATGAGCATGAAGACCTTACGTGTGGAATTATTTTCCTTTGAGTTCTAGTTTTATTGAAATTGAGTCAACATTGTCACAGCGTGAAAGAATGTTGGGGAAGTATTCTCTTTATGCTCAGAAATTTAATGAGATTAAGTTTCTCCAGCTTTTTCCACTGTGCAAGTTGATTAAGTGACATTGAGTTAGATGTAACATGTACAATATCACTGGGTGAAGTCTTTACATTTTCTCAAAATTCTCCTGTGTACTATTTTACGAAAGGCATTAATTTTTGCTTTTATAAATCAGGCACTGTCACTGAAGAAAAAGAATGTGGTTTCATGGTACCTGTAATGACTGCAGACCACCCCCAAAATATTTTACAACTAAACGTAGTCACTGTTGTAATAGAGTCATAGACTTGGACAGCATGGAAAAGAGCCTTCAGTCCAACTCATTCATGCCAACCAGATATCCTAAGTTAATCTAATTCCATTTGCCAGAACTTGGCCCATATCCCTTCCTATTCTTTCACCCATCTATATGCCTTTTAAATGCCGTAATTGTACCAGCCTCCACCACATCCTCTGGCAGCTCATTCCATACATGCACCACCCTCTGCGTCCTTTTTAAATATTTCTGTGCTCCCCTTAAACACAAACCCTCTGGCTTTGGACTCTCCTAACCTGGAAAAAAAAGAGCTTGGCTGTTCACCCTATCCACATCCCTCATTATTTTATCAACCTCTATAAGGTCACCCCTCAGTCTCTGACGCTCCAGGGAAAACAGCGCCAGCCTATTCAACCTCTCCCTATAGCTCACATTGTCCAAACCCAGCAACATCTTTGTAAATCTTTTCTGAACCCTTTCAAGCTTAATAACATCTTTTCCTATAGCATTGACCAAAAGTGGCCGAACCAATGTCCTGTACAGCCGCAACAAGACCTCTCAACTCCTGTACTCAATGCACTGACTAACCAAGGCAAGCATACCAAATACTTTCTGCATTATCCTGTCTAACTGCGACTCCACTTTCAAGGAACTATGTACCTGCAATCCTATGGCAGAATTGTGACAGCCCACGTGCACAAGACTGAGACAGTGGACCATAAATACTGGCCTTAGCCCGCGATGTCCACGCCTCTGAATGAAGAAAAAGAACACACATGCTATATTATCTGGTTGTCTGCTTTAGGTGCTATTTGAAGGAATAGTATTGGTCAAGGATGGAGGAAACTTTCCTGCTCTTCAAAGTCATTCATGGAATCATTCACTGGAAGGACAGGCAAGAACTTGACCGAACACCTCCCCTAACGGGCAGGACTTGCAATCGTCCCTCAGGAGTGCCCGATGAGGCCCCAGCCTGTCCCATGTACTCAAGCCTCTGGAGGACACAATAAACCCATGAACCTCTGACTCAGGGTCAGATAGTGACCACCGAGACCAGGCTGATTCTTTGAATTATTCAAGATTCCTGCACATCCCAGTTGGATATCTCCAACAGCAATTTCTAGCTGTCAACGAAAACAAAGTGGCACCCTTAATTTACTGCCTTCAAACACACCGTGTCACAAAATAGTCTTGATTGGCATTTTATAGGATTCAATATTGTAATCCAGAGTGAGAGAGCACAAGTAACCAATAGGTTTGTGAATGATGTTTGGAAATAGTCGGTAGAATTTCGAAAGCAAACACTTCAAGCATTGCGTCCATTGCTCTGTGGTACCTGACCATACTACAGGCTACATGTTGACTGCTGCAGACTGAATTGAAACCCAAACCAATCAATACATAGAATCCTCCCTTCTTTATCATGGAATGCTGCTGGCTTCTTCTCTGTGGAGTGTCTTTGGTGACAGTTTAATGAAGAACAGTTGGCGTGTGGGCAGTACAAAGTGTTGCTATGATACAACAAAATAAAAAAAAATCATTGCACTTTGCAAATCACGGGGATAATGCAGTCCTGACTTCTAGAGACTTTTTCAGATACAGCAATGGGGAATTCATTGCCTTAATTGATTGTTCTTGTGAGAGATCAAGCAATAAAGAAACCCATTTTTCCTCGCAGGAAGTCCCACGCACAAGCATTCCTATTTACATGGAAGATTGTTTGCCAGGAGTCATCTTTTATCTAATCGAAGGAAATCAGGCAAATATGAAGCATATTAGGCTGGAGTACAACCATATGGCAATTAGAGCTGAGGAAGTCCATTCAGCCCATCATAAGTCATCTATTCAGAGAGGTCCTCAAATCCTCAGAATCCTCAGAACCACCAGATATGAACAGAGCACTCAGAATGGGTGGAATGGTGGCTCATGTCGCCAGGGACCCGGGTTCATTTCTACCCTTGGGCGACCGTCCATGTAGAGGTTACATATTCTCCCCACGTCAGTTTGGGTTTCCTCTGGATGATCTGGTTTCCTCCCACAGTCCAAAGATGTGCAGGTCAGGTGGATTAGCCAGAGTAAATTGCCCATAGCATCCAGGGATGTGCAGGCTAGGTGGGTTAGACATGGGAAACGTGGGGTAATTGGGTAGGGGGATGGGTCTGGGTGGAATGCTCTTCAGAGAGATAGTTGGACTCAGTGGGCCGAATGACCTGCTTCCATATCTAGGGCTTCTGAGTAGAGGCCTCTATAATATGAAAAACTTTTCAAAAAATTCCTTCATTGGATGTGAGTGCCACTATCTGGGCCAGACTTTACTGGCTGTCTCTAGTTGACCTTCGAGAAGGTGGTGGTGATCCACTTCCTTGAATTACTGCAGTCCATTTGGTGAAGGTAGATTTGCTATGCTATTACAGAGGGAATTCCTGGATTTTGACTCCGAGACGCTGAAGGAATGGTAATATATTTCTCAGTCAGCTTGGAAGGAGATATAGTTGAGTACTTGCTGGAGCAACTGCCATTGTCCTTCAGGATGGACTGGTCCTGTGTTTCGAAAGTGCTGTCTAATGACTTTTGAGTATTTGAATATTTTTGACTTTTGCACCAAAGAAAGTGCAAAAATGAATTATTGGAATCATTCCAAAAATCTATTAGCAAATATTAAATAAACTGGTAAAGGGGAAAAATTAAGGAATTATCTCATTGATATCTGTAAGATTAGGAAAGAATTTAAAAGGGTAGACATGGAGAATATAGGCAAAAGTGAGGACTGCAGATGCTGGAAACCAGAGTTTAGATCAGAGCGGTGCTGGAAAAGCACAGCAGGTCAGGCAGCATCCGAGGAGCAGGAAAATCGACGTTTCGGACAAAAGCCCTTCATCAGGAATAGAGGCAGGAAGTCTCCAAAATGGAGAGATAAATGGGCGATTTTCCTGCTATCTATTCCTGATGAAGGGCTTTTGCCCGAAACGTCGATTTTCCTGCTCCTCGGATGCTGCCTGACCTGCTGTGCTTTTCCAGCACCACTCTGATCTAAAGACATGGTGAATATGTCAAGACTGTGGTACTGGAAAAGCGCAACAGGTCAGGCAGCATCTGAGGAGCTGGAGAATCGATGATTCGGGCATAAGCCCTTCATCAGGAAGGGCTTATGCTCAAAATGTCGATTCTCCTGCTCCTCAGATGCTGTCTGACCTGCTGTGATTTTCCAGCACCACTTTCTTGACTCTGATCTCCAACATCTGCAGTCCTCATTTCCTCCATGGAGAATATATCTCTCACATGTTGGGTAGGAATAAATGATAAAAAGAGGGAGATGGAGTGGCTCCCTGAGAGTTTCTTCTCCACAAGTAAACAAATCCAGAACTAAGGGCCATTTGTACAAGACAGTCATTATTAAATCCTTTTGTAAGCGAATCATGAGCAACTTTCTTTTCCCCCAAAAGTGATCAGAATGTGGAATTTGCTACCACAAGAATAATTCAGGCAATTAACACAAATAGATTAAAGGAAAACAAGCTAGATGAACATGATGAATAGATTAAATTAGATTCCCTATAGTATGGAAACAGAGCCCAAAAAGTTCACACAGATCCTCTGAAAAGTAACCCACCCAGACCCATTTCTCTAACCTATAGTTACCCCTGATTAATGCACTACGGGCAATTTAGCATGGTCAATTCATCTAACCTGCACATCATTGGACTGTGGGAGAGAACCAGAGCACCTGGAGGAAACCCACGCAGACACGGGGAGAATGTGCAAACTCCACACAGACAGTCACCTGAGGCAGGAATCAAACTGGGGTCCCTGGCCCTGTGAGGTAGCAGTGCTAACCACTGAGCCACCGTGCCAACCCAAATAGTAGGTGGTGTTGATATGGCAAAATAACCACAGCCTGGAACTGCTGGGCTGGGCTAACCTGTGCTTTTCCAGCACCCCACTCTTGATTCTGGGCTAAACAGCCTACTGTGTACAATAGATACTATTTGGAAAACCAATGATTCCTAAATTATTCCAGTGTTTAACCCATTAATACATTGGAATCTCATTCTGCATGTTAACTCGGGCGCTACTTTTGTAGACTGCCTTTTCCCCACTGTGTTGCCCTCTTACCCTGCTCAGGTAAGGTGTACCAACACATGGGATAGTAGTAAAAGACACAAAGGGAGAGGTGGAGTGGATCCTGAGATTTTCTTCACAAAATTGATGAAAATTCTTCTGCAAACACTAATATCATCAGTAACTCTTGCTTCTGTTCCATAAACCAGAAAACCGATATAGCAAAATAGTCAACTATTCTTTTAAAGCTAGAATTGTGATGGCTAATTTTGTAAAGCTCAAAACAGGGAAATGTGGAGTTTTAGTTTGAGTCCTGTACTTTGACTCAGAGAATTAGCCTATGTTATTGATGAGTGCAGCGCAATGAAATTATTCAAATACTATACAAATGGTAGTATTTGAGGGCAGAGGGTGTGCAGTTTCATCTTATGGTCCTGTCCGTGATGCCACCTAAGTATAGAAATTCTGGGCATTGCAGGAGTTCGAGAAATAGACATCTTAAAGATCATTAGATTTAAAAACACTTTGGTGGAAATTTATTCTGTACTATCATTCCAATAGCATTAGCAGCTCAAGAACAGGCCATTCAGCCCAACAGGACTATGAAAACATTTATGCTTCTTTCCAATTATCCTACACACTTTATCAACATATCCTTTCTACTCTTCATTTGCTCATCCAGCTTCTGGCCTCTATGCTATTCACCTCAATTGTTACGTGTTGTGAGTTCCACAATGTCTAGTGTGTCATGCCTTATAACGTTTCACAACATAGTTTTCCACTTTCAGAGCATTCCTTTTCCTGTCAGTATTGTATTCATTGATGTTCAGTCACTGCTGGCTTTGATGCAGCACCTCACAATGAGTACAGACTGCATAGTTAACACAACTGCACATTGAATGTGAGGAAGAGGAGCCTGTCATGCATCAATGAATGCAATGATTCTGCGAATCTCTGAGCACACGGAGGGGATGGCCCAAGGGTATTATCAGTGGACTATTCACCTCGAGACCCAGGTAATGCTCTGCAGACCTGGATTCGAACCCTGCAATGCAAAATGATGGAATTTGAATTCAACATAAAATTTGAATTAAGAGGCATTTGATAATCGTGAAACTATTGTCCGTAAGACCATAAGAAGTAGAGTGGAATTAAGGCCATTTGGCCCATTGAGTCCACTCTGCCATTTAATCATGGCTGATGGGCATTTCAATGCCACTTACTTGTTCTCCTCCCATATCACTTAATTCCTTGTGAGATTAAGAATTAATCAATCTCTGCATTGAAGACATTTAATACCCCACTGCGCTCCATGGCAATAAATTCCACAGGCCCACCACTCTCTGGCTGAAGAAATGTCTCTGCATTTCCATTCTAAATTGACCATCTCTAATTCTAAGGCTGTGCCCACAAATCCTAGTATCTCCACCAGATGGAAACAATTTCCCAGCGTCCACCTTTTCTAAACCATGCATTATCTTGTAAGTTTCTATTCGATCTCCCCTCAACCTTCTAAACGCTAATGAATACAATCCCATTTCAATTGTCAATTGTTGGGGAAAAAACTCAATTGAAAAGAAGGAAATCTGTCTGGCCTACATATGACTGCAGATTCACAGCAATATGGTTGACTCTTAATTGCCCTCTGAGCAATGAGGGATGGTCAATAAATGTAGGTGCAGCCAGTAACAGCCCTTTCCTGTGAGTGAATTCAGAAACTTAAATGCTGAGACTAACACCTGGACAGGGCACCATCAAGTTGTGCCATCTGCTGATTTCCATGCATTATTGGGATTAAGGATCGTTAATCCAATGTAGTGAATTTTGTAACCTGTCCTATCTCCTGTTACAGTATCAACAATTTTGCAGTGTGGCCAATGATAAGTTATATTTCAATCTGTCATTGGCATGTGAGTGTCAGCAAGAGGGCACAATGATTTTCGTTCAGCTTGACCATCCCTCAGTTGGTGAGGTGCCAAGATCAGCTCATTGGGTAATACTCTCATTTGTGAGTGATCAAGTTCCACACCAGTAACTTGAGCACAAAATCCAGGATGGTACATTATGTAGTATTGAGACAGGGCTACACGAATGTAAGTAATGCTTTCAAAGTGAGAAATTAAATTGAGGCTCCTCTTGCCTTCTTGGTGCAGTGAAGTCATCTGGTGGACCTCATAGAGTATGAGTTCCCTGATTGGGGCTGTTAACCTGGTCCGCTCAGGGAGCCCTGGCTGACAGATATAAACAGAGTGGCAGGGGTTCTGCCCAATATAGGAGTGAGCTCTGAGGAACCTCTGTGTCATGTACTATGCATGTGTAAATATCAGCCTTTGTGGAGTGACTTTATTCAGGTAAATACAAAAAGCCTGATGATGTTATTTTGAAACATTGCAGGATTGTTGTCCTTGTGTCGTCTGTTCAATCAACCTCACTAAAAATCAGATTATTTGATTTATATCTGATTTATTTGAGTCTCTGCCTTGTGTACAATGCCTGACATCTTTCTATGATAAAAACTGCACCTACCATGTACAGAGTTATTCAATGTTAACCATGCTTAACTTTTGTTTCACTTCTGCTCTTGGTCCAAGCACCTCAAAAGAATTCTTACTGGAAAACCCAGTAGTGTCAGGGGCGATGTCGGGACAGAGAAAAAAAACACTATGATTAGAGCACGGAGATTCACAGGAATATTAATGTTAATAAGAACAGAGATTGCATAAATTGTCAAAGAACAGCTGAATTCTTCAAGCCATTATGAAGTGATGAGCCAGATGTTATATTAAAAAATATTTAAACAAAGGACATAGCTCAGGAGAAGACACTACCTCCAACAGTAACAATATGACATCTGCAAAGAACAGGGAACTTGGATACAGTCGCTCAGTCTGGATGACCTTTTGAGAGAGGTTGTATTGTCCATCTACTGAGTGGGATGAGACCATTGCATTGCATTTTTAAACTCAGTGAGAGAGAATTTGCGAGCTGCATCAGAGACAACAACCCATTGCTCCCTGACTCTTTGCAACTCCTCTCACCAAAGTGTCTGCAGTGAAAACCCACTGAAAGCTATCTCTGCTACTCGAGAAGTATTTGTTAGAATCCTCCCCACCTTCTCCAGCAAAGGAGAAACAGCCAGTTGTAACTGTTCCAGAAAGACATCCCAGTGCCAGCCCCTTACATATTCAGAACAACTTCAGGCACAGAGCACCATTTAGGAGTATCATGAGTGTGCATGTACTAGCTTTTTTGGATGGACAGTGCATGTATTTGAACAGTTTGTTAATGATCTTTGCACCTGTGTTTGAGTCAATTTATGTTTTGTATTAAACCAGTTGCTAGTCGTTGACTGTAGAAATCTAACTGAATGTCTCAGTGAGGAAAAGGAGAGAGAGAGAAATTTAATGTGTGCTAACTCTGATAAAATAAAACAAAGAAATGTTGATGCTGGAGATCTGAAACAAAAACAGAAATTGCTGGAGAAGCTCAGCAAGTCTGGCAGCATCTGTAAAGAGAGAAACAGAGTTAGTGTTTTGATCCAGAAATCCTTCTTTGGAAGTGATCTAGTGAAAGATCACTGGACTCGAAATGTTAACTCTGCTTTCTCTCCACAGATGCTGATCGTCTTGAGCACTTTCACAATAATGATGAACAATCAACATACTCGGAATGTATTGATGCAGGCAAAGGAATGTGTGGAAGATAAAATGTGAGATCCTGGTAAAATGTAGGGAGTCCCTGATGGACAGTGGCACTGAGGAATATCGAAACATGAGATGTGGAGGTGATGAGCCAGTGGTATTACTGCTGGACTGTTAATCCAGAGACCAGGATCATGTCCTGGGGGCCTGAGTTTGAATGTTTGCTGACAAAATGGGAATTCAGTAAAATCTGAAAGTAAGAGTCCAATGATGACCATGAAACCATTGTCAATTGTTGGAAAAAAACCGTTTGGTTTATTAATGTCCTTTAGGGAAAGAAATTGCCATCCTTACCCTGCCTGGACTACATGTGACTCCAGACACACAGCAATGAGGTTGACTCCTAATTGTCCTTTGGGATGGGCAATAAATGCTGGCCAGGCCAGCGATGCCCTCATCCCGTGAAGGAACATTTTAAAAAATTGGCTACTCAGACCTTCTGCCTGTTCTCTCATTCAATTAGTTTGAGATTAATTTGTATTTTGGCTCCATTTAACAGAACCACAACAACGAGCACCCGAGCTACAAATCTTCTCACAAACTTTGTCCATTTAACAGATTTGTTGCCTCCTCTCACAAGAAAACCCATTTGTCTCAGAGTTGAAATGTTCACATAACTCCCATTCCCAACCCTTGGGGGCTGCAGGGAGTCCCAGATTTCTGCAATTACTTATATGGACAGGTACCTCCTGCAATCAACATTGAAAGTCCCTGTTCGAATTTTAGATTTTTGTGCTCCTGCAGCATCAGAGCTAACGGATCATGGGCATATGGGAAAGTGAAGTAACGAGTGTCTTTGTGTTTGTGACTTTTTTAGAAAAATTGGCCACTGAAGATTTTTATATAGACTCAATTAAAAAAGGAATGATTTCCCAGAACATCTGACGGCACACTGGAGAGGTTGACACAGTGAGCTGTTATGAAATACTAAATGCATGCAATCCCATAGCAATTTAGTTCTCCAACTGCATTTTCTGGACCAGTCACTATTATCAAAATAACAAATAGGCAGAAAATGTCCACATTCTCCCATAGAGAAACACATCTTTTGATCATCACAGTAAACTCTGCTGCTCTGCGTTTGCATTCCAGTCCATGACATTTTAGGGAACTCTCCAATTACTTTTGTGGGCAGCACGGTGGCACAGTGGTTAGCACTGCTGCCTCACAGCGCCAGAGACCCGGGTTCAATTCCCGCCTCAGGCGACTGACTGTGTGGAGCTTGCACGTTCTCCCCTTGGCTGTGTGGGTTTCCTCCGGGTGCTCCGGTTTCCTCCCACAGTCCAAAGATGTGAGGGTCAGGTGAATTGGTCATGCTAAATTGCCCGTAGTGTTAGGTAAGGGGTGAATGTAGGGGTATGGGTGGGTTGCGCTTTGGCGGGTCGGTGTGGATTTGTTGGGCCGAAGGGCCTGTTTCCACACTGTAAATAATCTAATCTAAACCTTCACAGCCATATTCTCTACCAAAGCTGCACAATTTCCACCTCCAACCATCCAACCACAGACTTCACGTGTCCAGTGCCTTTAAAAATCTCCTACACAAGCAGATCAGTCATGATACAAGGAAGTGGCCGAGCAGGTTCAATGAATGGCCTGCCTCTGCTCATAAAACATATATTCGTATGAATTGCGTTTCGGCAGCACATGCTGGATCATGGCACGCTGCTCAAAAGAACAAGAAATCTTCAAATCTCTCCTCTGTTTACACACTAAACCTGTATTTAGGAAGGTGACAGGACAGGTTAGCAGAGTAGTTAGAATAATTGAAACATTACAGCATGGAACCAGGCCATTCAGCCCATTGAGTCTACAATGACTCTCTGAAGAGCATCCCACCCTATACTTGCACTTCCTGTGGCCAATTCACCTAACCTCTACATCTTTGGACACCGTGGGCAATTTAGCATGGCCAATCCACCTAGCCTACATATCTTTGGACTGTGGCAGGAAAACTAAGTACACACAGGGAGAATATGCAAACTACACACAGACAGTTGCCCAAGGGTGAAATCAAATCCAGGCCCCTGGTGCTGTTAGGCAGCAGTGCTAACCACTGAGCTACCATGCCGCCCACATTCAGGATTTTTTCTGATCAATCAGTTCAGAGATGCTTTTGCATTCCTCTGTGGCCGGTGGGATTCAGGACACTTGCCTTTATCAGATTATAAAAGCAGGGAGTTCATCTTGGGGCTGTATAGGACATTGGTCAAGCCCCAGCTGGAGTTGTGTGTGCAGTCTGGTAGCTGCACCATAGGAAGGACTTGATTGTACAGGAGGGGATGAGAGGGAGATTCCTCAGGATATTGTCTGGGATGGAGCATCTTAACTACGTAGAGAGGCTGGATAAGCTCGGGTTGATTTCTTCAGAGCAATTAACCAATTGAGAGCCTCACCCTACTCCTGTCGGTCTGTCATTAATGATAGGTCTTGCAGGAAGCCTGGCATCTTTAGCTGTGGAGGTTGTTGCATGGGCAAAGAGAAGGCATTCCTTCTGTGGCCCCGTGAACCCAGCAGAGGCACTCCATCTTCAAGAATATTTTGCTCCTTTATGCCCTCTCTACCCCCACCCTATGCCTTTTCAACCCAGCAAGCATTCCCCTCCCAATTCGCCTTGCTCAGGCCACCTGCTCCCCCATCAATATCAGATCTATCCAGGGTCCTCAGCATGACAAAACTGCCTGCACTCCCAGATACCACCTCTAGGTGACATTATTGGGCCTGTGGAGCTGCCATTCATCTGACTGGCTCGCAAATCCCGAAGGCGGTACTTCCTCCCGACATAGGCAGTCCCACCTGAAACCAGTGAAGGTGCAACTGACTGTAAAATGCTATTCATGGCAGAGGGCAGGATCCTGGTCAGGCCCAGACACATCCTTCCCCACCCACAACAGTTTTAGCCAGTGTTGGGGTGGGGGAGAGTGGTGACCACAATGCCTTACAAATTCCATAACTCTGATGAGAGGTTAATGACCTGAAATCTCTGTTTTTTTCTCCAGAGATTTTTCCAGGCTTGCTGAGCATGTTTGACATTTAATGAGGTGGCACGGTGGCTCAGTGGTCAATACTCCTGCCTCTCACTGCCAGGGACCTGGGTTTGATTCCAGTCTCAGGTGACTGTGCGGAGTTTGCACATTCTGCCCGGTCAATGTGTGTTCCATCCAGGTGCTCCAGTTTCCTCCCACAGTCCAAAGATGTGCAGGTTAGGTGAATTTACAATGCTAAATTGTCCATAGTGTTCAGGGATGAGTAGGTTAGGTGCATTAGTCAAGGGTAAATATAGGATAATAGGGTAGGGGAATGGATCTGAGTGGGTCATTGTTGTCTTGTTGGGCCGAAGGGCCTGTTTCCAGACTGTGGGGATTCTTTGATTCTATTGCATTTCTGGTGCATTTAAAAGGCACCAGGATGGGTATATAAATAGGTAGAGTTTAGAGGGATATGTGTCAAATGTTGGCAAATGGGACTAAATTACTTTCGGATATCTGAATGATTTGGGCCGAAGGGTCTGTTTCCATGCTGTACATCTCTATGACTTGATAACTCTATTTGAGATAGTGGAACAAGTACCTTTGGCAATACATCCTTTGAATGATAGACCTCTTCAGAACAATGGGCCAATTGTCTTAATTCCTATCCTATGTTTTTTTTTATTATCTCCCCCTGATATTGGAATCACAGAACTGTTATGGTACCAATCCCCTGCCTTTTGCCTTATCCCTGAACTCCATTTCTGTCCAAATAATCATGCAATTCCCTCTTAAAATACTCAACTAAGGTGCTTCCAATGCATTTCCAGGCAATGCGTTCTATACCTTAATACTCCCTGTGTGAAAACATTCTTTTTCCCACATCACTCTTGCTACGTTTACACATCACTTTAAATCTACGCTCTCCCCTTTTGTCCTTTACAAACAGGAACATTTCATCCCTACCTGCTCTTTGCAGCACAGTCCCTACCTATCTACGCTAACCAGAAGAAAATCTTGATAGAGTTTTTCTGAGCCGCTTCAGAAAGGGCAAAATGAAGTTAGAGACGGAAAATCTATCCAATCATTATTTATTGACCTGTTGTCTTCCTTGAATGAGAATTTCTTTATCTACAGGAATCACCATGACCCATGCATTGTCCTTCAATCTACCTTATTCATCTTTAGTTCCATTTCCTGACCAGGCATTTGTCCAACTCTTCTTTGCCAATAAATGTGGTCTTGCATGAAAGCTCATTCCTGCTTTCTGCAGTTAACTTCTCATTCCTGAAATAACACCAGAGTTTGAAGGGGTAATTTCATGAAAAAATAGCTGGAAACACTTTGTTCCCTGATATTATCTCCCTAGATCTCCTGTGGCACTATCATCTGCTTGTTTTGTAACCATGGTAACTCCTTGAACCTTGGAGATTTTCCTTTTTTGTTTTTTTTTGTGAAAGTTACAAGTGTTTAATTTGTCTTCTCATCTTTTTTTAACAAAGATCCTTCGCTGTACTTGCATTGTATTGGGTTCCCAGAACTTCCAGAGACAAGGTAGTGTTTCCAATAATTCAGTATTCACCTAGGTAACCAGAGTAGTTAAGGAAAGGGCTAAATCTTTTGAGAGCATAATTATTATTTTTGTTAAATGTTGAGTCTGTGAGAAGGTTAGGTAGGACACAACGTACTCAGAGGTTATGGAAACATGTTTCTATTCACGGAAGACAAGCTGTGAGAATTGTGAATGAAGTACTTGCTAGAACAGAACAAAAGATTTCACATAACCAAAAGGGCTGGCACAATCTTTTCTGTGACCTATTCTTAGCTAAAGCAAAGATGCCATAGACATTGATTGGGAGTTAGATAGTCTAATATATTTTTCTCTCCTGGATCTGATTCATAGAATCTGAATTCAATAGCAGAGGGAGTTTTGAGAAGATTTGTAGCTGAGGTTGAGGTTCTGGATGTAGGTTTGTTCACTGAGCTGGAAGATTCATGTTCAGACATTTCATCGTCATACTAGGAATGAAAATGTTACCTGGTATGGTGATGAAATGTCTGAACATGAACCTTACAGCTCAGTGAGCAAACTTACATCCACACATTTTGAATGGCAGAGTTCAAATAGAGAAGTTCATGGAGACAGAGCATTACAGAAGCATAATGACCAGCAGCATTTTGTTCTGAAGACCATAGTCTTAAACAAATGTTATGCCTCGGTGAGTGGGAGGAAGATAACTTGTGAGAAAGTGGGAAGAGATAGAAGGTTTTATTTTCTCATGGAGGGTCATGAGTCATTCTTTGTAAAAACTCTTCCCCAAAGATGCAGGACGTGGGATTGTTTGATGTATTCAAGGTAGAGGTAGAAAGATTCTTGATTTACAAGGAAGTTGATGGTTATTAAAAGCAGGCAAGTGTGTAGAGCTGAGGCTGCAATCAGAACAGTTATGGTCTTATTGAATAGTGAAGCTGGCTAGAAGGGCCAAGTGGTTTCCTCCTGCTCTTAATTTGTATGTTCATGGGGACACCCTCAGAGACACTGCAGCCCACCACACTATGAAATGTTAGTGTGTAGACCAAGTAATGTGGTGTAAAGGGTTAACTATACCAGTACTCTAATCATAGCTGCTGAGCACATGTATAAAGGCTTATGTTATAATGATATCAGAACACATGGGACAGAGGCCTGATAGAAGAAGGCTCAAGTGAATGCTTATGTGTAGGCAGTAAATGGTAACAGTTTGTACTAGTCTCATGTTCAGCTCTTATATGAAAATATAAGCATGTGAAATAGAAATAGAAGTGGCCAATTTGGTCCCTCAGGCCTACTCCATCTTTCAGTAAGATCATAACTGATCTGTCTGCATTTCCAATTCCACATTCCCATCTAACTCTGATTAGCTTTGTTTCTCTTTCCTAATCTATGTACAAGTAAAATATTCAATGCCTCCCCCCCTACCCCCCCCTCTCCCCACCACCTCCAGCGCCTTCTGGGGCAGAGTTCCAAAGTCACAAAATCGTTGAGGGGGAAAAATCAGTCTGTGTCTAGAAAGGGTGATGCTTAATTTTAAAACATTGCAGCCTTGTTCTGGACTCCCCCACAACAAGAAACATAATTTCCACATCCACCTTGTCAAGATCATTCAGGATCTTACACACTTCATCAAGTCACCTCTTACTGTTCTAAACTTCAATGGAACAAAGCTCTGCCTATCCATCCTTTCCTCATATGGTACCATTCCAGGTAAACCTCATACACCTTCTCTGAACTGCCTCCAGTGCGTTTACATCCTTCTTAAATAAGAAGATGTAAACTACACAGAGTATTCAAGATGGTGTTTCACTAATGCCCTGTACAGCTAGAACATGTCTTCCTTAAGTTTATGTTCAGTTCAACAAATGCCTCAAGCTGTTAGATGATCCTGACAATGTCCCCCCCATGTGGACCCCACTGTGATGACTAACAAGCATCATTACCCCATCTTGATGAGCTCTTGACCTCAATCTTGTCATGATTAACTTCAACAAATGGGGGAATAGGGAGCTCCCCTCCCACTACCATCTCCCTCACTCACCACCCCCATGAAATGAAATCCTTCTAGTCCATTTCGATCATTCTTGGCACAATGTGGGGCAGAGAGGATTTCTGGCAGGTTGTGAAAACTGGCTGGATGTATTCATGACATCACATGACATCTTCTACAACTGGCCACAAAGAATTGTTTTCCCCATCTGCCATTCTACCGATTGCCAACTGTCAATGGGTTTTGCTGAAGACCACAGTCCATGGCCGATCTCATGTCAATCTGTACCAGGTGCCAGCTCTGTCCACACTGAACACACTGTGTGGCTATTCTCAAAGAGTAAGTGGAGTAGACCTCAATCAGGTTCAGGGAGACGGCATTCCCGCAGGGTGTCCTGACACAGTCCGTCAAGGGCAGCCTCCGATCTCAGTGCAGGGGCTTGGATGTAGTCAGGTGGCCAATTGGGTGGCCAGGATAGTACCTCTCAGGCCTGGGGAGTAGGCCACACTGGGCATTATGTGTGCAGAGCAATCGGTTTAGGAGTTACAGAAAGATCGTCAGAGGGCAGTCTGCCACTTCTGGGGTCAATGCCCACACCGTGCAGGGCAGTTGCAGAGTGCCAGCAGATGACGAGGAATGCAGTGGCCTTTTAAATGTGGTGCCAATACCAGGAATGCCAGCAGGGCTGAGTGATTTACAGCCAGTGGGAGAATAGGCTAGAATCAGAAAAGAGGGGCACTACAGGGTGGTTAGTTAATGAGGTGTGTTTGGGACAATCTCACAACAAAACTACATAAACCTTATAAAGAGGAACCCTGGATGAAACTCAGTGAAAATGACACATAACCAAAATATGGGAAGGTTCGGCCCACAGATCTGCTGAGCTTCTCCAGCAATTTTGGGGTTTTATTCAGCATCCATTGTATTTTATTTTAACCTTTCTCCAAAGCTGTGCTTTTTCAAATAATATCAGTCTTCTGTCAAAGCACCACAGTCAATTTTGATATGGCCTCTGTGATCCCAGATATTAAATCTTAAACATATACCACGAAGACTGAATTGTACTTGAGACAGATGTCTTAAAGTTTATGAACTACTTACACTGCCAAGGGATCCCTGCTGTAGGAAACATGTTGTTAAACTTGAAAGGGTGCAGAAAGGATTTACAAGGATCTTACAAGGTTGGAGGATTTGAGCTACAGGGAGAGGCTGAACAGGCTGGGGCTGTTTTGCTTGGAGCATCAGAGGCTGAGGGGTGACCTTACAGAGGTTTATAAAATACTGAGGGGTATGGATAGGATAAATAGGCAAAGTCTTTTCCCTGGAGTGGGGGAGTTCAAAACTAGAGAGCAAAAGTTTAAGGTGAGAGGGGAAAAATTTAAAAGGGACTGAAGGGGTAACCTTTTCACGCAGAAGATGATGCATGTATGGAATAAGCTGCCAGAGGAAGTGGTGGGGGCTGGTATAATTGCAACATTTAAAAGGCATCTGGAAGGTACATGAATAGGAAGGGTTTAGAGGGATATGGGCCAAATGCTAGCAAATGAGACTAGATTAATTTAGGATATGGGGTCGGCATGGATGAGTTGGAGCAAAGAGTCTGTTTCCATGCTGTACATCTCTATGTGTTACACATAGTCTGTTTTCTGTGCTTACTGACTACATAGAGCAAAACTACAGGTTATTACTATTACTTTGTTCCCACAACAACTGCTGTTAAATCTGTGGTGGGTACTTTTAAACAGAATATCACATAGCATCATGCTATCTAACTGACTTAAAGGTACAATGCTCATCTGGTCAGATATCAATGCAATAATACAACTCAGTCTGTGAACCATTCTGTCTATCTTTACCCCTTGACATGATAAACCTATTGAGTTTCACTTATTGTAAGCACAGTGGCTCAGTCGTTAGCACTGTTTCCCTATATCATTAGGGAACCAGGTTTGATTCAAGCCTTTGCCAGCTGTCTATCTGGAGTTTGTATATTCCCCAGGAAGGTTGATGTGGACTTGATGGGCCAAATGGCTTCCTTCCATGCTGTGGGGATTCTATGATTCTAAATCTTCAACTAAGAAATTTCAGAATCTCAAGGAATTTTACCAACTTTACCAGCTTTGATTGTGGTTCCATAATGTAATGTAATGTCCTCCTTCCCAGGAGTTTTTGAATGGTAGAATATATTTACTGGTATATTATGGCAGAAGCAATTTATTTTTTAAGGTTACCAATAGTAAATCATAGAAACCAAATTAAGAATTCTAGGATATTATGGTTACATAGATATTGGTTCTTGAGGACAAATATAATACTACAACTCTTCTATAATTGCTGATGAGCAATCAATTCTAGATGATAATAATGAGGACTGAATCACAAAGTATATCACAATTGAAGTAAATCACCACCTATTGACGACTTTAAGAAAATTAAATGATCAATGTTGTCTTCCCTTAAGAATGTGTGTCCTCTCTATAGTCAAAAATCATCATAGTAGGTCCATTCTACTTCAAATTTAAATTTATACACCAATATTTAAATCCATCTCAAAAACCCTTCTAGATATTCAAACAAAGAAAATTTAAAGATAACTAAACTAAACAAATAATCCATTAAATTCCGCTAGAGTATTTTTGTATCAACATTCAAGGGGAGTTGGTGGTAAACATGACTCTTGTGTCCTTTGATCGCTGATCTATTTGTGCATGTGTGTGTTGGATTTTAATTTGTTCCTGTGGCAATTGAGCACATTTTCATTGCTCATTATATATATCCATAAAATCTTTTTATTGAAATAAGTCCTCTCGCTTTTTTTTGAGCTATCTTCTTATGCGCGTGTGAAGTTAACTGGTCTTTTTATCTGGTTTTTGAGACAGGTGTTTGGTTATTTTCCAACAGTGATACTATTTTTAAGATCCTCAACAGCCCACTGTTTCTATACAAGATTTTCTCATTAATGTCTTGGTGTTTATTCAAATATTGCACATAATATTTCATTTTCGTTAATTCCATTTAATTTAATTAAGAAGTAATTTCTCCTTCACCTTCTTCAAGTATCTTTATGTATTGACCAATAATCACCAATAAGTCCGATATCACCTGCAAAGGCTGAACTTACCTGTGGTCAGGACAGTAATATTCATTTTTAATTACCCCAATATAAAGTGCTCAGAGATGCTTTTCTATGTTAAAGGCTGGGGCTCCTTTCTCTTGAGGTGGGTTGGTTACCTCTGTTGGCTTGATAACTGGTTTGCAATGTATTGTGACACCAACAGCATTGGTTCAATTTCCACCTTAGCTGAGGTGACCGTGATGGACTTCCCAACTTCTCCCCTCACCATGAAACATATTAACCCTCAGGTCATGATTTGGTGAAGAAGGTATTAGACTGGGGCGGACAAAGTTAAAAATCACACAACACCAGGTTATAGTCCAACAGGTTTATTTGGAAGCACTAGCTTTTGGACTATTGAACCTGGTGATGTGTAATTTATAACTTTGTACACGCTCAGGCTAAACCACTGCCAGTAATATCTCTCAAATAGGAATACTGTTACAGCTTTACCTTTATCTAGAAAAGAGATAACTGGTCTTCAATGTTTAAAAGTGTTTGATGGGGTAAATGTAGACCACCTACACTTAAGACCAGAACCAATAAACAGAAATCAGAAATAGCCATGAGGAAAACTCAAAAGACAATTCAGGGTAAACATCTTGAAGAGTGGTCAGATTGTGGAACAGAAGACCACAGGGAGTGGTTGAGGTAAATGGAATAGATTTAGGGGAAAGCTAGATGAACACAAAAGGGGGAAAGAATCTAAGGATGAGTTGGTGGGGTTAGACAAAGAGGGGTAGAAGGAGACACATATGGAGGTAAAGACTGACATGGGCATGTTAGATGAATGAATTTGTTGTGTACTGTCAAGATTTTCTCTATGTAAATGCAATGTCATTATAACCCCATCATCTCCAAGTCACACGCTATTGTAACTTGTACATGTCTCCTTGTTCCATTATCATTATTGGGTCAATGTCCATCAATTACCCATTTCTGTGATCTAGGGATCTCCATCACTTCAACCACCACCTTGATTTAAGGTGATGGCTCTTCCATCACTTTCTCTTGGAGGGCAATAATAAATTCATGGTGCCCACATCCTACAGAACAAATGAAAAAGAGGATGATGCCAGTGAGAGGAATCGCAGACTGTGCTTACCACATACTGTGGAAGTGCCAGTGTTGGACTTGGGTATACAAAGATCACACAACACCAGGTTATAGTCCAACAGGTTTGTTTGGAAATACTAGCTTTCAGAGTATTGTCCTTCATCAGGTGCTGTCATGTGACTTCCGACTTACCATAAGAGGGGATTTCATAGAGACATACAAGATGATCAGAGGATTAGATAGTGAAAGTCTTTTTCCTAGGATGATGACATCAGCTTCTACGAGGGGTCACAACTACAAATTGAGGAGTGATAGTTTTAAGACAGATGTCAGAGACAGGTCTTTACTCAGAGAGTGGTAAGGGCATGGGATACTCTGCCTGCCAATGTAGTTAACTCAGCCACATTAGGGAGATTTAAACAATCCTTGGATAAGGATTTAAACAATCTTTAGATAAATGATCTGGAAGAGGGCACTATTGGTATGATCAGCAAGTTTGCAGATAACACAAAGATTGGTGGAGTGGCAGAAAGCATAAGGGACTGTCTGAGAATACAGGAGGATATAGATAGACTGGAGAGTTGGGCAGAAAAGTGGCAGATGGAGTTCAATCCAGACAAATGTGAGGTGATGCATTTAGGCAAGTCTAATTCTAGACCGAATTATACTGTAAAAGGAAGAGCCTTGGGAAAGTTGATGAGTAGAGAGATCTGAGAGTACAGGTCCATTGTACCTGAAGGTTGCTGCACAGTTGGGTAGAGTGATCAAGAAGGCATAGGTATGCTTGCCTTCATCGGACGGGGTATTGAGTATAAGAGCTGGCAGGTTATGTTAAAATTATACAAGACATTGGTTCGGCCGCATTTAGAATACTGTGTACAGTTCTGGTCACCACATTATCAGAAGGATGTGGACGCTTTGGAGAGGGTGCAGAGAAGGTTTACAAGGATGTTGCCTGGTATGGGAGGTGCTAGCTATGAAGAGAGGTTGAGTAGGTTAGGTTTGCTTTCTATAGACAAAAGGAGATTGAGGGGGGAACCTGATTGAGGTTTACAAAATCATGAAGGGTATAGACAGAGTAGATAGAGATAAGCTTTTCCGCAGGGTGAAGGATTTAATAACGAGAGGTCACATTTCGAGGTGAGAGATGAAAAGTTTAAGAGGGATACACGTGGCAGGTACTTTACACAGAGGGTGGTCGGTGTCTGGAATGCGTTGCCAGCAGAGGTAGTAGAGGCAGGTGGCAGGTAGATTAATTTAAGATGCATCTGGACAGATGCATGAGTAGGTGGGGAGCAGAGAGATACAGATGCTTAGGAATTGGGAGACAGGTTTAGACAGTGGATTTTGATCAGTTCAGGCTTGGAGGGCCGAAGGGCCTGTTCCTGGGCTGTAAATTTTCTTTGTTCTTTTTTGTTCTTTAAGCATATGGATGATAATGGAATTGTGTAGGGGGGATGAGCTTAGAATAGTTCACAGGTTGACACAACATTGAGGACCAAAGGGCCTGTTTTGAGTTGTATTGTTCAGTGTTCTATGTTCAATATACACTCACATTTCCCAGCAGGCATCACTGATGGCAATCAAATGAACAAATTGACAGATTATTTTGTCTTCTGTCCAATTTAAGAACATTTAACTTAAATCCAGAGTCTGGTAAGGGGGAATTGTGAATATTTTGAAGCAGTTAACCACAGTCCCTGATAGAGTATTTATCAGGAATTATTCTTCAGCGCTTACTTCAGACATGACCTCGCTGATGTTACAAAGCTTCCATTTCACTTGTGGGACTTTCAATCTAAACCCCACTATTACAGTTGGAAATGAAACTGTCTTCTTATTAATGACTGTTTGAGGCCCAGTGTTAAATATCTATATGCAATCTTGGCCCACTTTCTAGTAAAGTGAGACCAGGGTACATCATTACCATGAAACCCAACTTTCATTTATGTCAGTTGTTCAGTGAGTAGGCTCATTCGGAATGGTTAGAAGGAGCGGCAGATCAGCAAATGAAAAACTAATATAAGATCAATGACCTAATGAGACAGCCAATGATCCAAGTCACATGGGAGGTAATCAATACATCCTTCAGACAGTGTATACCTGGCCTGTGCAAACTTAACACATCCTCATACACTTGTGTAAAATGCATTCACAGAGCCCACTCAATTTCCCATTTACAGGTGGACTTACACACACGTCCACTCAAATGCTCTCTCTCTCTCACACACACACATTTACACGCACGTGCACATACACACACACTTTCCATGATCATAGATGTACTGACATACATTTTCACACTCATGAACACACATACACCCACACAGATGATCAGAGACACAAATAAATACTCTCATACACACATACCCACACACGTACACATGCTTCACACATGCTTTTACACATGCTCACAACATTTAAATACTCAATACATACCCATACATGTTTACACTTGCATATATACAAACCTGACCCACACGTGTACTTATACACTTACTGTCACACATATGTGCTCAATGCACATTCAGACGTACCTACCACACGCACATATTAGCTTGGCTCACACACTTACTGGCAGGTATTTAGTACTGAGGTGGGTAACTTCAGTTGGAAAACTTCATGACTTGCAGGCTGCCTGAGTTTAAAGTTTCCTTCAGACTCAATTTCTCCTTCCGGGATGCTGGGGAGGGAGAGGATATGGCCAACACCCCTGGAAGCAGATCGGTAAACTGTTTAGAAAGCTTGTTTCTATCTTGGCTCATCTGGAATGTCAGGTCCCTAGCTCACCAGCTCTCACAAATCCTCACCCCCACATCCACACCCATGAACCCCAACATTGCCATGATATATTCACGTCAATCAAAATGTAAGTCAGTCCATCCTAATGAAATAAGTGCATTCTTGGCATTTGAAAAAAAAGCTGACAATTTCAGCATTTATTTCTGTTTAAAAAACTTGAGTTAGGAAAATGGAGAGTATATTCCGAACACAAACTCAGCTCCATCTGTGTATGAACAGTTACACCTCTGACATCACACAGGTGCCTATTTTCCACTAATGTAAGCTTTTAATTCTGAAGCTTTTTATAATGCAAAAATGAATGCTAAGAGATTTGAGTCTTAATGTGATACTTGATATCACATCCTGTTACTTGTTCAGATTGCAATTATTTTAAAAGGGTAACACTGTACCTCTGTAGGTCACACATTTTAATTAACTTCATTTCAGTAAAAGCAAACCATATAACATGCATTATCTGCCAAAAGCATAGAGGTGGCTCAACCAATAAGAAGCTAGTGATTGCTGTCTCTGCACAAACCTTTATACATCACCTTTCCACCAAAAACATCCCAAGGAACTTTACAGAGGTGTAAACAGCACCCTCCAAACCCACAGCCAATGCCATCTAGGATCAGCCACATGGGAACACCTCCATCTGTAAGTTCCCCTCCAAGGCTTAGAAATATATCGCCACTCCTTCATGTCACTGGATGAAAATCCTGGTACTCTATGTGGATCTACCTACACCACATGGACTGCAGTGGTTCAGGAAGGCAGCTCACCACCTTCTCAAGGGCAACTAGAGATGGGCAATAAATGCTGGGCCCAGCCAGTGACACCCACATCCCATGAATGAAAAACATTGAAAATGAACGAACATTGAATCAAATGAGGATTGGAACTTGTCAGCACAGTTGGCTCCGCCATAGTAGTAATGTAGACCACAAATGCAGTTTTATAAAGAAATTCAGATCACAAGAATTGACCAGACCTTATCCATCCTTCACAGTACTTACATTAGCTCCGTAAATTCATGACTCTAACACAGTGGGTTAAAGCACTTGAGCAGAGAAAATGCCACCTGTTTGAACTCAGCTTTAACTCCAAATTACCCTGCTGAATTTGGGTTGTGTGATTCATCTTCTGCCTCTTTTCCCTGATGGAAAAATTGAGGTTTGTCAGAAATCAGGGCAGGATTCCACATCCAAGTTTCATCTGAATTGTTTAAGGTAAAATCCAAATTTTACACTCATAGGATTAGATAACATTCAGACAAGTACACACACAAACATCCACACACCTCCACACACACACACACACACACTCACACACACAAAACATACACACACCTCCACACACACACACACACATACATACATAAACATACACACACACACACACACACACATAAACATACACACATACACACATACACACACTCACACATACACCCACACACTTACACATACACATGCATACATACACACACTGATGCACATCTAATCGCATTCCTATTTACATATTCACACTCCATTCACACAATACTGGTACATGCACAAATGCGCACACACGTGCGCTCACACACACATGCGCTCACACACACTTGCTCACACAGACACACACTTGAATGCTTAATTCATCCAATGGGATATGTCCTGTTTTGTTGTCTAGTAGAAGGTTGCACATACCTACACACAATGACAGACTCACACAATCACATGCTCACATACACAAACTCACACTGAATCACAATCACAGACCTATACAGGAACACCCTCATATTTTCACACCCATTCCTACACTCATACACTCACTTGAACCCACATGTACACCTGTGTACACACAGACAGAATCAAGCCAACATTAGCAGTTTTGATTTTAAAAAATTGCTGTTATTCACATCTAATCAAAGCTAAATATGTTCATAGCCAAAGTGAAACATGGCAAAGTTCCAACTCTGGTGTGTGAATGAGCGTGTCTACATACATACGTTTATATGTGCATGTGTGTTTGGGCATGTGTGTGTGTGGATGTATGTGTGCATGAACACAAGCATGTGAATGTGAGGGTGTGTTTCTGAAAGTGTGTACGCGTGTGTGTGTGTGTGTGTGTGTGTGTGTGTGTGTTCGAGAGCATGTGCATGCGTGGATGTAAACATGATCTTGTGTACGAGAGTGTGTGTGTGTGTTTGCATTTGTATGTTTGTCTGTGAATAAGCATATATTAGTTAAACTAAGGAGAAGTCCAAAACTCCAACCAGACCATGACCTGCTCAGGTGACTGGTGATGGTTTAACATTCGGGTCACCATGTCTCAGGTTAGGGGAATTGAGCGGCACTGTTGGCATCACACTGCATTGCAGACCAGCCACCCAGCTGACTGAGCTAACCAACTCTAAAAATTTGCATAAGCATGTGTTTGTGCGGTGTGTGTGTGAGTGCATGTGACAGCATGTGTGACAGCATGTGCACGAGAAAGCATACTTGCCAGTGTGAAAGAGTATCAGTGTGTGTTGTATTGGAAAGTGTGAGTATGTGAGAGCTTATGAGAGTGTGAGTGCACATGTATGTGACAGAGAATGTGAGTATGTGTGTATGATAGTGTGAGCGTAGACATATATGCACGTGTGAGAGTGTGTGTCATGTTTGAGAGTGAGTGAGTTTCTGAGAGTGTGAGTGCATGTGTATACCTGTGAATATCTAAGAGAATGTGTGTGTGTTTATGATAGTGTGAGCACAAAACCTATTCTCATCTGTGAGAGCATGTGTTTGTGCGTGTTATGTGTTTGGAGTGTTTAAGTGGGTATATGACAGTATGAGTGCGCATGTTTGTGAGTGTATATTTATGTGCGTGTTGCAGTGTATGTGTGTGTTGCAATGTGTGTGTGTGTTGCAATATGTGTGTGCGTGTGTGTATGTGTACGTGAGAGAGTGAAAGTATGTGATGGTATGTGTAATTTTCAGAGGTCAAATCAGATTCAGAGTTAGCTGGAAGTAGTGACAATCTCTGTACACTGTGCTATAGCTGCTGATCTCAGCTCAGGCAGCAGCTAAGGTCTTGCATTGGGACTGCATGCTAGGGAAAGGACCAGACTAGCTCCCATTGGCTGTACCGGGACCCAGGAGATGTTTGGAGTGAGCAGGATCACATACAAAGCAAAGGTGCCATCTGATCATTTGTACAACAGCCTATTAAACTATAATTCACACAATGAGAGAGCTCATTGCCCTTCTCAGCCAGTTAAAAAATGTTGCAGAGTATTTTCTCAGCTGGTTGATAGCTCTTTATGATTGTGTGCCAGGTTCCCTTCATTTTTCCCAATCTCAGAGGAGCTGGATACAATTTGATTTTGCACACACAGCGTGTAACCATACAGCAATAAAACTTTTACTTCTAGAAGACAGAGAAATGACTTGTAAATAACTATGAGTTTTATAGCAATACTGCATTTAATAATATTTCACTTAAAATGGGAAAGAAGGCAAACCTCCAATATTCTATGGAATGGGACAAGGAATGTTGGGTTATCCTCAAAGCACTAAAATAGATCACATGTGTAGGCGTTTATAGTGAGTAATTCTCCTGAACATATTTTAGATCTACCAGGTGGAGGGAACCAGTATTTGCTCTTTATTAAATCCTGACAAATTCCTA
This sequence comes from Hemiscyllium ocellatum, assembly GCF_020745735.1. NCBI lineage: Eukaryota > Metazoa > Chordata > Chondrichthyes > Orectolobiformes > Hemiscylliidae > Hemiscyllium > Hemiscyllium ocellatum. The sequence goes on along the minus strand of NC_083426.1, from coordinate 9,599,237 downwards.
TTAACTGTTCTGCATTCCATTCCTGATGACACTGATCCCAGATTTCCTTGTGGACTTTGTCAAAATCCAACCTGGAACATGGAATGAATATGGTCAAGTGCTTTAGCGTCAGATAGGAATTCATTGAATCCACAATAGTTCGACGGGGGTGGGGGTGGTGAGAGGTGGAGGGGTTGGTGGGGGTATTTCCCACTTGGAGAGGAGGGTTTCGGGTGAGGGGAAGCGTGAGGGAGACATGGCCACCAATTTCCCCAATTATGAAGCTGCGATGGGCCTGGGGCAAGTGGGAATACTGTAGCTGGTATCTCCTTATGAAGGAAATTTCCACTTCTCTGGCTCACTTGTGACCTGATGTAAGGCCGTATGTTGGTACAGCCAGAGATTTTAAGGACATTAGGGATATGAGTGGACCATTCGGCCCATCAAGCCTGAATGAATATTTAGTTAGATCATGGGTGATCTTCAGCCTAATTCTTGGTACATGCTCCTAATCGCTTCTCATACTTTTGTACTACAATCCCACTTTTCGGATGTGCCGGAGTTGGACAAAGTTAACAAAGTCCAACAGGTTTATTTGGAGGCACTAGCTTTGAAAGCGCTACTCCTTCTTCAGTTGGTCGTGAAGCAGCACCATAAGACACAGAAATTAGAGCACATCACCCACTCACAGGCTTATACCCCATCACACTCACACCCATACACTTTACCAAGCTTGCACACATGCAAATACACGCTTTCTCACATGCACTCACACCTCATGCGCACATACTCACATGCACGCACTCACTCACTCTCTCTCTCCTGCACACACACATGTATATACATTTATGGGATAAATTTATATTTGCAGCATTAGATTTGAAATACATTTATTTTGCTCAAAAAATGCCTAACCTACAGGCAGTCAATCCTGTATTTTCTAAATCCCACTTTAGAAATAGAACCAGTCTGACTCAAGATTGGGATACAGACAGACTTTAACTTTACACCTTTGACACATTGTCTGAACTGAGATGGCACTTTTTGTTATAAACGTTGTTATATTGAGAATGTGACTAGAAAGAAGTTCTGGGATTTACATATTAAGGAACCAAAACTAGCAAACCCATTCGAAAAGATGAAAGACTTAATGTAGGTTTGTTCAGAATATCATTTCAGTTGCATGACACTGTAATCTTTTTCTGGATTAGAGGTGCTGGAAAAGCACAGCAGTTCAGACAGCATCTGAGGAGCAGTAAAATTGATGTTTCGGGCAAAAGCCCTTCATCAGGATTACATAATGGAATCTTTTGCTAGAATTTCTGTGTCCTATGGTCCTGCTGCACAACCACCTGATGAAGGAACGGCGCTCTGAAAGCTAGTGCCTCCAAATAAACCTGTTGGTCTATAACCTGGTGTTGTGTGATTTTTAACCTAATGCCACTTTTGTTATTTTCTGACCTCACGAGCTTTCTGTGGAATAGGATGATGGATTTCCAGTGCCGGCTGGTTCCTGATCTCACTCTTGATTGGCTTGTTCTTATGTTTAGGTTCGGATGCCCCCCCACCCCTCACATCCCCATTCCTTGCCCCACTCTGGACTCCCTTGCCAGAGACACCGGCCCGATAACTGACCTTGATACTGGGTTAAGAAGTACCCACTTAATCTTTCAATGATTTCTGCTCTGTGGGAACTTGGACAAGGGCCTCTGTTGTTTCTACATGTCTGAGTGGAAGGGAGGAATCTTCAAATCCAACAGCAGAAGAAATCATAGTGGAACCAAGTTCTACTTCCCAGTGCTGAGTACCATATTCCAAAGTTTAAATGTCCAGCCAGGACTTTGAAAGCGACTGTGAGTTGGTCAGGTAAGGTCACTGAGAGATTGGACTGGGGAGTGTTGGGGTCAAGATCAGAGTGCTGCTGGAAAAGCACAGCAGGTCAGGCAGCATCCAAGGAGCAGGAAAGTGTTGGGGAACAGTTGGGTGAAGGGTGAGGGTGCCAGGCTGCTCAGATGGGGTAAGGTGCCAGGAAATTGGATGAGTGTTTAGGTTCAAGTACAGACAATGCTGGAGAAATTCAGAAGGTCTGAAATGTCGTGAAGATGTATCACATTGGCCTCAAAGAACAAAGGACTGTCCAGCACTGGAGCAGACCCCTCGGTCCAACAAGCATCTGCCAACACATGACACCTTTCCAAACTAAAAGCCTTTTGCCTCTACCCCATCTGTATCTCTTGCACATTCTCCCCATATCTGCTTAGATTTCCTCCTACAGTCCAAAGATGTGCAGGTTCAGTGAATTGGCCATGCTAAATCGCCCGTAGTGTTCAGGGATGTGTAGGTTAGCTGCATTAGTCAGGGGTAATGCAGAGGAATAGGGTGGGGGAATGGGTCTGGATGGGATACTCTTCAGAGGGTCAGTGTAGCCTTGTTCGGCCGAAGGGCCTGTTTCCACACAGTATGGATCCTATGAAATGTTAACTTTATTTCTTTCACCATAGATCCTGTCAGAACTGCTGAGTTTCTCCAGCATTCTCCATGTTTGTCTCTGGTCTCTGTCATCCCAAGCATTTTGCCTTTATCCGTACTGGGATGAATGTCTACACAAACTCTTCAGCCAATGATAGCTGCATCCCTAATGAACAGCAAATGGGTTTATTATGGATCACTTAACAGCCAGCACCAACAGATGACAGTTGGCAGGGGGTTGTTGGGTTTGGATTAAGGGCCATATTGGGTCATGTCAGGGGTGTGTGTTGGTTCAGGGATCCTCCATGTGGGGGAATCAGTGGCGTTGGGTGTCAGATCAAGGGCTGTCTGTCTGGTTGGGTGAGTGTTGGTCGGGTCAGGACATATCAAGTTGGGTTCGGGTATTTCAGCTAAGGTCAGGGGGGTTGGTTGTTGGGTAAGAGGGGTGTGTGTAGAGTAGTTAGTGGGGAAGGGGGGTCAGTGGTGAACTGTAGAGAGGGAAGGGTTGGTTTGACAAACATCCAGAAGTTACAATAGCTTTTTAATCCTCAATTTGTTTTCCTGGGTAACATATGAATTAAGAACAAAAGTAAGCCATTTGGCCCTTAAATCCTGTTCCACAATACGATTACATTTGAACTCTCTGTGTTCTGAATCTTGCGTTCCCACTACATCTGACAACCCAACAAGATCCTCCACCTAACAAGAATCAATCACCTCAGTCCTGAAAATGTTGAAGTTAAAAATCACACAACATCAGTTTAGAGTTCAACAGGTTTATTGGAAATACAAGCTTTTCCCGATGAAGAGCTTAAGCCTAAAACGTCGACTTACCTGCTCTTTGGAGACTGCCTGACCTGTTGTGCTTTTCTACTGCCACATGTTTTGACTCTGAATGTTGAGGATCTGCAGTCCTCACTTTCTTCCAGTGGCTTAGTGGTTAGCACTGCTGCCTCACAGTGCCAGGGACCTGGGTTCAATTCCAGCCTTGGGTGACCGACTGTGTGAAGTATACACATTCTCCCCATGTCTGTGTGGGTTTCCTCTGGGTGCTCTGTTTCCTCCCACAATGGAAAAGGTGGAGGTTAGGTGAATTGGCCATGCTAAATTGACTATAGTGTTCTGGGATGTGTAGGTTAAGTGCCTTAGTTGGTGGTAAATGTAGAGTAATAGGGTAGGGGAATGGGTCTGGGTGGGATACTCTCTGGAGAGTTGGTGTGGACCTGTTGGGCTAAATAGCTTGTTTCCACACTGTAGGAATTATATGAAAAATAAGCCAAGCAAGTTCAATCTTTTCTCATAAGACAGCCCGTCTATATCTGGTAGCAATCTAGTGAGCCATTCCTGAACTGCCTCAAATGAATTTACTTCCCTCCTTAGATAGGGAGACCAATCTGTCCAAGGCATGCAACATGTGGTCTCACCAATGCCCCATAAAACTAAAGAATACCATCCTTACTTTTAAGTTCAGTTCCTCCTGTAATAAAGGATAGCAGCCCATTCACTTTATTAATCACTTGCTGTACCTGCATACTAACTTTCTGTGACTTATACAGTGAAACACCCAGGTCTCTATGTACCTCGCAATTCCACAGTCATTCTTCATTTGAATAATTCTCTGCCATTTTATTCTTTCTGCCAAAGTGAATGGAGAAGTGTCACAGGACTTGAAACTCTGCGTTCTCTCCGCAAATGTCTCCAGACCTGCTGAGTTTTTACAGCGATTTCTGGTTTTTGTTTTGGATTTCCAGTATTGGCAGTTCTTTTAGTTTTTTGAATAACGTCACGTCCTCCTATATTATATTCCATCTGCCAGACTTTGCTCGCTCACGCAACCTGTCTACATTCATTTGCATTTTTGTCATGGTCATCTTCACAATGTAGCTTCCAACCTATCTTCATGTCATCTGCAAATTTAGGCAACATGCCCTTGTGCCCCTCACCGAATTCAGTGTTATAAATTGTGAAAAGTTGAGAGACTAGAACAGGTTCCTGCTGGATCCCAATTGTCACAGCCTGTCATCTGGAAAAAGCCAATTTGTGTATAGTCTCAGTTTTCTGACAGCCAACCAATCTTCTATCTACGCTAGCATTTTACCCCTTATACTGTGAGTTTCAACTTTGTGTAATAACCTTTGATGTAACATCTTGATCGTACTTTAACAGGGCCCTTTTTATTCATAGTGCATGTTATTGCTTCAAAGAATTCAAATAAATTGTTTAAATTGAACTTCCTTTTCATAAAACTCCTTTCAAACTTAACAGTGTGGAACCCTCTCAAATCATTGACTTTAAGAGTCCTGTTTGGAGGATTCTATTTGCAGGGGAATGGCCCATCAGAATTTTCAATTTCCTCGACAATTCACTTGGAGACTATTTGGCTATCAAATCCTCTGGACCAAACTGAACACCAGGAGGAAGTGGCAGGGAAATTGACTGGCGAAGACTCACAAAGCTAATGTAATACTTATCCCTTAAAATAAAGGAACCTTATTAATCAAGAGGCTGATGTGGGGCTTGTGTGAAGTTGCTAAGCAAAGAAGCAACAGGTTCCACTTGCTGCACTATCCCCTCCATCCCGCTGCCTTCCACCATCACCAAACAAAGCCTTCCTCCCAGCCATTCCCTGAGGTGTTCATCTCTTTGTGTCTGATTAACATGGTCTGGTGGATGCCATTGCTGTACAATAGTGGCATGGGCAAATAACATATCCCTGACCCTGAAATGTCTGGTGGGATTAGCATTAGTGTGTTTTGAAGATACAATGAGTACACTTTGCTTTGGGAATAATGGTAAAGTGCCTGGAGCTCTCTTTCCTGCACATCAAAGGATGTGATTTCAATTCTTTCACACTCCAGTGACCTGAGTGCAAAATCTTTGAATCTCTGTTTGTATGCCACGTTCGGGAGAACACCTTTTTACTGAGATAACAGCAAAGCCCTTCGTCATTCATCTCCCACCGATTTGAAGAGTGGTGCTGGAAAAGCACAGCTGGTCAGGCAGTATCCGAGGAGCAGGAGAATCAATGTTTGGGCATAAGTCCCTCACAAGGATCTCCCACAGATTGTCAAAGATAGAGCTGCTAATTTTCTTGTGGACAACAGTCGGTTTTTTTAATTTCAAAAATATACTTTATTCATAAAATTATTTGGATCTCTCTACAATTGGTCATGTCATTCTTGTGCACACATTACATTGCTTTACATACAGACATCGAAATTTATTTCTCCTATGTACAAGTCTGTACATTTCCTATCCAGCTCATCTGCTGAGGTGTCAGCAGAGCCCAAATGACTGGGTGGGCCCCCTGTCCTTCTTAGGCAGGCAGATGTTACACGGTGGTCTTTCCCCACCGCGCCTTGGCGGCAGCTGCCCCAAGCTTCAGCGCATCCCTCAACACGTAGTCCTAGATCTTGGAATGTGCCAGTCTGCAACACTCAATCGGGGTCAACACCTTCAGCTGGTAGATCAACAGGTTTCAAACCGCCCAGAGAGCGTCCTTCACCGAGTGGATGATCCTCCAGGCGCAGTTGATGTTCGTCTCGGTGTGCATCCCGGGGAACAGACCGTAGAGCACGGAGTCCCGCGTCACGGCGCTGCTCGGGACGAACCTTGATAAACACCACTGCATTCCTCTCCAGACTTCTTCTGCATAGGCACATTCCAGAAGGAAGTGTGTGACAGTCTCGTCCCCCCGCAGCCGCTTCGAGGGCAGCGTGCGGTGCGGCTGAGAGTCCGGGCATGCATAAAGGATCTCACAAGCAGAGCCCTTCTCACCACCAGCCAAGCCATGTCTTGGTGCTTGTTGGAAAGTTCTGGTGATGAGGCATTCTGCCAAATGGCTTTGACAGTCTGCTCAGGGAACCGCTCGATAGGATCCGCCCTCTCCTTTTCCTGAAGGGTCTCAAGGACACTACGTGCTGACAACTCCCTAATGGACTTGTGATCAAAAGTGTTTTTCTTCATAAACTTCTCCACAAAAGACAGGTGATACAGAATGGTCCAACTACATGGAGTGTTCTGTGGCAGCGAGGCCAGGCCCATCCTTCACAACACCGGGGACAGGTAGAACCTCAGTATGTAGTGACACTTGGTGTTTGCGTACCGGGGATCCACGCACAGCTTGATGCAGCCACGCACAAAGGTGGCCATCAGGGTGAGGGTGGCATTGGGTGTGTTTTTCCCCCGTTGCCCAGATCTTTGTACAGTGAGTCCCTTCGGACCCGGTCCATCTTTGAACTCCATATAAACTGGAAGATAGCCCGAGTGACTGCAGCGGCACAGGTTCTGGGAATAGGCCAGACCTGTGCCACGTATAATAGCAATGACAGTGACTCACCCCTGATGACCAGGTTTTTTCCTGCGATGGAGAGTGACCGTAGCTTCCACCTGCCCAGTTTCTGCCTCATTTTGCTGACACGCTCCTCCCAAGACTTGGCGCACACCCCAGCCTGCCCGAACCAAATACCCAGCACCTTCAGGTGGTCGGTCCTGACAGTGAAGAGGATCGAGGATTGGTCGGCTCAGTTCCTGAAGAGCATGGCCTCGCTCTTCCCTCGGTTTACGTTGGCCCCCGAGGCCCATTCGAACTGGTCACATATGCACATCAGTCTGCGCACGGACAGCAGATCCGAGCAGAAAACGGCGACATCATCCATGTACAGGGAGGCCTTAACCTGCAGGCCCCAGCTGCCAGGAATAGTCACCCCTCTCAGGCTCGCATCCTTCCTGATGGACATGGCAAATGGCTCTATGCAGCACACAAACAAGGCAGGAGAGAGAGGGCAGCCCTCCCTGACTCCAGATTTGACTGGGAAGCTATCTGATTCCCACCCATTGATTGAGACTGCACTGACAATGTTGGTGTAGAGCAGTCTGACCCAATTGCAGATTCCCTCCCCAAAGCCCATTTTGGAGAGAACATCTCTCATATACCTGTGCGATATCCGGTCAAAGGCTTTCTCCTGGTCCAGGCTGATCAGGCAGGTGTCCAACCAGCTGTCCTGCATGTAGGCGATCGTATCCCTGAGGAGTGCGAGACTCTCAGCGATCTTCCTGCCCAGTACAGCACAGGTTTGGTCAGGGTGAATCACCGACCTCAGAGCAGACCTGACCCGGTTGGCGATTACCTTTGACAAAATTTTGTAGTCCGCATTCAATCGTAAGATTGGTCTTCAATTTCTGATTTCCTCCCTCTCCCCATTCCGCTTGTAGATGAGGGCGATGATGCCTTTCCTAATGGATTCACTCATGGTACCTGCCCGAAGCATACTGACATACACCTCCAGCAGGTCCTGCTAATCAAGTCCCACAGAACAGAATAGAGCTTGACTGGTAAGCTGTCGCTTCTGGGAGTTTTATCCTTTTTGAAAGTCTTGAGGGCCTTGGTCAGCTTGTCCAGAAATAGCGGCTGGTCCAGCCTCTCTCATGTTCTGTCGTCTAAGACCTCCATGATAGAGGACAGGAATGACTGGGAGGCCACGCTGTTGGTTGGCTTCGAGTCATACAGACTGGCATAAAGGATTTACTGATCCTCATGACGTCAGCCTGAGATGACGTTATCGAACCATCTTCTTCCTTCAGGCTGCTGACCATGGAGCTCTCTTTGTGCACCTTCTGGAAGAAGAAACATGAGCACGTCTCGTCCTGCTCCACTGAGCAGACCTTGGACTGGAAGATTATCTTGGAGGCCTCCAAGGCAAAGAGCGAGGCTTGCTGACCCTTCACCTCCTTGAGGTCCTCCGTGACATTGACCCCCATCGTTTGCAGCAGGAGGAGGTTCTGCATACATTCCTGGAGTTGGGACCGTTTTCCCCGCCTATCTCTCGCCTCCCTAGCTAAGTAAAGGATACTTAATATTTTGAAACTTTTCAAATGGTCATGTTGTTACTCTTGCACCCAGAAGTTAGGTTTAATATTGAGAAGGTTTGCAAATGGGTGCAGTTAAGTGGAAATGTGAAATGGTCATTAGTTTTGCATGGGGCATGGTCATTCTATGGGAGGGTTCAGATTCCAGTGCGATACATTTGAAATGAAAGCAAAAGATTGCCAAAACATGTTTCTTTAACGAACAAAATTTACTCTCAATAGTTTGTGCTGCTTCGTTCAATTTCAGACAAGTTATATCAATAGAAATGATGCAACTCTGGAGAAACTCTCACTTTAGATGACTTAGTGGTTTCATCTAGGGTATCAATTTTTCCTCTTTATAACTCAATGCAACGCCAGATGGTGCCTCTATTCATGAGTTCAAGATAAAATGGGATTTTCAAGACTCTGATGGAGCATGTTTGCTGTTGCATTCAAATGCTTTCTCAGGCTGTCAGCAGGCAAGGTTAATGTGCAGTCTTTCATGTATCTGTGAGTGCTTTCAGTGAGTCTGAATTGTAAATTAAATTGTTATAATTAACAGCTGCAGGAATCAACTCGGTTGAACAAGGAAGGAAGGAAAAAGTAGAAAGAATAAATCTGAAAGAGGCTGCTAGGTAACACCGGATCACGCTGGGAAGAGGAATAAATGGAGACTGCACACAAACTGCTGTTACCTGCTAGATACCCTGTGTTTAGAGGAAATGAGTTTCGCCAAGAGCACACTAACACAAAACAAAAGCAAATGACATCTGGGTCCTGTCCATAGAATTTCTTTCAAATTGCAATTATAAAGCATATCAGACCATTCCAAAGCACTTTACGGTAAATCAATTGCTTTTTGAAGTGTAGTTACTGTGATACAAAAGCAATTTACACACAGTAAACTCCCATAAGCTGAAATGTGATAACGAGTGGATGTCTTTTTTTAGCAGGGAGGTATTGTCCTGTTGTCATTTCAAGGGGTGCCCTCGAATATTTTGCCTTCACTAGGGAGGCTGGATGGCAATTCAGTGCTAATACCTCAGGAAGGAGTTGGAATTACAGACTGTACACCATTCACTCAGTGCTGTCACTCTGCAAGACTCTGAAGTGGGACATTAACCCACAGCCTCCTGACTCTGAGGCATTAGCGTCATGCACTGAGTTTTCCATCGCAGAGTCCCTTCTAAAGACATTATAAAATGGAACCACGAGACCCATAAACCCCACCACTTTGAGGCAGCTACAGTAGCTCCAACAATAGATGGTGCAAAACTATTTGTGAGAAAGGTTCAGCATCATTCAAGTGGAACTAAACAGGACAGCAAAGGATGTGTTAGCTGTTTGAAGATGCTCTCCCTGCTGAACAATAAATATATTATGGCTCCCCAGGCATACTGAAGAAATATGAGAGTGATTTTCCCCATAGTAACTCCGCACATTGTAAGACTTTACATAAAGTGCTCAATTGTGTGTGGATACTGACTAATGGTTTATGTACTGGTTCAACCGCAAATATCTCCCCTTTATCACCATGAAAATTGGACGAATCTGACATAAAAATTGAAATGAAAAGTGGTGCATGACTGGAAATTGGAGTGAACTGTTATATAAATAAACCCAAGGTCTTCTTAAAACATGCATTACCGGAGAGTCTTTGCTAAATTAGAAAAATGCAGAGGTTATTCTCAAGTCAAGTTGGGGAGCGGCATGTTGGTTCCATGGTTAGCACTGCTGCCTCACAGCACCAGGGACGCGAGTTTGATTCCACCCTCGAGCGGCTGAGTGGAGTTTGCACATTCTCCCTGTCTCTGTGTGGGTTTCCTCCGGGTGCTCTAGTTTTCTCCCACAATCCAAAGATATGTAGGATGGGTGAATTGGCCATAGTATTGGGTGCATTAATCAGGGGTAAATATGGGGTAGGGGAATGGGTCTGGGTGGGTTACTCTTCAGAGGGTCAGTGTGGACTTGTTGGGCCAAGTGGCCTGTTCCCACACTGTAGGGAATTGAATCTAAAGGCATCATTCTTGCTTTTTCTCATGTGCTTGTTTTATCCCTTAAACCTGGTGACTCAGACATTCAGGTTCCTTTCATACAGTGCAATCAGTGATTGTGATTGAGAGAACTGCGTAGGGCTTGGTTTAAGATAGGCAAAAAAAGCAACAACAGACCCATCCAATTAGCTAGATGGAGCACATTACACCTCTATAGCTTTTACATAGAGCTGAGAGTGAACAGTGTTTGCAGAATGGATATTTTCCATGGAGAAAGTGAGGTCTGCAGATGCTGGAGTATCAGAGCTGAAAATGTGTTGCTGGAAAAGCGCAGCAGGTCAGGCAGCATCCAAGGAACAGGAAATTCAATGTTTCGGGCATAAGCCTTCATCAGGAATGAGCATTCCTGATGAAGGGCTTATGCTCGAAACGTCGAATTTCCTGTTCCTTGGATGCTGCCTGACCTGCTGCGCTTTTCCAGCAGGATGTTTTCCATGGACATACAGTTCAAGAGTTTATCAAGAGAAAAGGATACAGAGAAAGAGAGAAAACCACACAAGAGAGGAAGGAAGAGAAAAAAAACAAGAGAAAGAAAAAAATTGGAAAAGATGGAAACAAATATCGACAAAAATAAAGAGAAAGAAGGAAAGGAAGGAATGAAAGAGACAGAGAAAAGAAAGACAGAAGGAAAAGAAACAAATTGAGAGAGAAAAAAGGATAGGGAAATAAAAGAGAAAGAAAAAAGGGAAAGAATGAAAGAAGAGAGAATAGATGAAAAGGTAAGAGAAAAAGAAAGAAGGAAGAAAGAGAGAAAGCGAGTGGGAGAGAGGAAAGAACAATTTTGTTTTAAGCAGACTTTCCAAAGTATTTAAAGTGAAAGAGCTCCTTTTGACAGTTAGCTCCATTATTCTGATGTAGGAAACAAGATAACAAATTTGCACGCAGCAAGTCCTCATAACTGCCAGTGAAGAAATCTCAAGGTCAGTGATGTTAGTTGTTAGTAAATGTTTGGCAGGATAGCAAGAGGACCTCCCTGCTCCTCTCCTTGGAATCTTTTACATTCATCTGAAGGATAGAGCCTTTTGAAAGTATAATACACAGGGGGAGGCAGGGAGACAAAGGGGTCTTGCAAAAGTCTTTGGCATTTCCCACCTTCAGGTACCCTCTCTGTTTACTCACTACCAAATCCCCTCCACCGCCCATCCAGTTTTATACAGATATCATCACCTCCTGAAGTCTGGAGAGATCACCAAAGGGAGTCCATCTCCATCATTGTGGCAGGATTATTGAATCTGCGGTGTTTCAAATTTAATGGCTGAAGCTACGTCACAGACTAGCGCATTTACGTATGAGGTCTTCTGGTGGTATAAATGATCAATTAGAGTCATAGAGATGTACAGCAGGGAAACAGACCCTTCAGTCCAACTCATCCATGCTGACTAGATATCCCAACCCAAATCTAGTCCCACCTGCCAGCACCCGGCCCATATCCCTCCAAACCCTTCCTATTCATATACCCATTCAAATGCCTTTTAAATGTTGCAGTTGTACCAGCCTCCACCACTTCCTCTGGCAGCTCATTCCATACACGTACCACCCACTGTGTGAAAAAGTTGCCCCTTAGGTCTCTTTTATATCTTTCCTCCCTCACCTATGCCCTCTAGTTCTGGACTCCACCACCCCAGGGAAAAGACTTTTTCTATTTATCCTATCCATGTCCCTCATAATTTTATAAACCTCTATAAGGCCACCCCTCAGTCTCTGATGCCCCAGGGAAAACAGCCCTAGCCTATTCAACCTTTCCCTATAGCTCAAATCCTCCAAACTTGGCAACATCCTTGTAAATCATGTCTGAACCCTTTCAAGTTTCACAACACCCTTCCAATAGGAAGGAGACCAGAATTGCATGCAATTGGATTATTGTTGCAAATTTTGTCAAAGATTTTCATTTTGCATTCATCAGGACAATTCACAAGAATACCATTTCAAGGAAAAAGATTACATTGAACAAGAGGAGAATGCAAGTTGACTAGAAATTGGACTTTAATGTGTGGAAGTGTTGCTGTGGAGAATTCACCCATTCATGCTGGTTAAGAGTTAACGGGCAGATTATGTTTCACCTATTTTGACAAGTTTAAACAGGTGCAGTGTTTACATTTTGTGTCTGTCTGTGAGGAAGAGGACTCTGTGCATTAATCTATGTATCTTCCAGTACACATAAGTGAGCCTGACTGACAATCCTACATTGATTGTCAGCATAATATCTGACGCATTCTGGTTTACTCAGAAAATGCTGTCCAATTGCAGAATCACATTTACTATAGTACATTGTTGGACAAGATCTGCAATCTGGGGCATTATGTCATCAAACAAAATGTGACCCAGAGCATCATAAAAAATTAGAACTGATAGTCAAAACCGTATTAAAGAGGTAGGTTTTGAAGTAACATCTTAAAGGAGGAGTGGGTGATGAACAGGTGTAGGGATGGAATCCAGAGTTTAGGACTCAGGTGAAAGAACAGTCAATATTTGTGATGCAAGTAAAACCACAAGGAGACCAGAATTGGAGGAGTGGTTCGTAGCAGTGGGGGAAATCACAGAGATCACAAAGATAGAAACTACAAAGGGAATCAAACACAAAAACATGAAAATTTCAAAACTGAGTCATGTCTGGACTAAGACCCATAGTAGTCAGGAGTGATAAATAAACTCGACTTGGGCTAAGTTATGAAATGGACAGTGGAGTTTAGTTTACACAGGAGGAGAAGGGGGAGATTGACCAGGAAAACATTGGAATTGACTCGATGTTTTTAAAGGCCATTTGATAAATTTAAATTTGTTGTCTTTGCCTATGTTGAGGATCAATTCTCACCTAACCTCCCAATGGGTAATTGATGAGATCAAGTGTAACACTGGTTATTCTTGGCAATCAATTGATGCTTCTATTGAAAACAGGGCAGAGTGAAGAAGGAAAAGTGTGTAAAAATATCATTCTTCCAAAACCAGTGGTTAATCTGCTAGGGAAATCTAGTTCGTTCCATTGGAATCTGACTTCTATTGTCAAATAAAATGGCTTAATCAGTATTCGCAAAGAGTTGCAATATATTTGGCACAATTCTTCTCCACTGTTACTGAGTAATTTTCAAGGCCAACTGTGCATTTTGTACACTTTTGAGGAAATACTGTGGTTATTTGTGATTTATTTGCATTATTACCGATGCTACAAAAGCACATTTTTCAGCCTAAGAGTTTACAAAAGCAAAATACTGCCGGTATTGGGAAACTGAATTAAAAACGGAAAATGCTGCAGGTTTGGCGGCATCTGTGAGAGAAAAACATAGTCAAAATTCAGGTCTAAAGAACTGGGTATGTTGCATTTCCTGATCATGCTGTGGGTGCCTTTACATTCGGGAGAGGGCAGGGAGACTGTTTTAACTAACACATCCAGTAAGTCTGCAAGTGTCATATTGAGTTTCTAGTAACCTATAATTGTAATGCTCAAAATTGTTCTCATTCTGAGCAGTCTGTACTTGGCCTTCCACATTGTTCCAATGAAGCTCAACAAATGGTATCTTGTCTTTCAGTTGGTACTTGACAGACTTTCAGCAGGGTCAATTGGCTGGACAGCTTGTCTGCCATAGGAGTGAGGTTACCATGAAGAACTCTCTTTCTCAACCTCTTCTCCTGGCCCTCAGGTTCAATTACCATGAGTTGCCTCTCTCTGATGAAAGAGTAACCCATTGTCTGGTAAAATCATGGCAAGTTGAATACAGAGTGATATCCAGCAGCACAGGTTCAATTCCCACACCGGCTTAGGTTAGCACAAAGTATTCTCCTTCTGAATCTCTTCCTTTGCCTGAGGCATGGTGAACCTTAGGTTAAACCACCATCAATTGTCACTCTCTAATGAAAGAATGGAATTATGGTGACTTTACAGACTTCTGGGCTTAACAACTTAAGATAACTGATTTTAGATATTCCGGTCCAGTTTTGTCCTTTTTTTGCTTTTCCATATGTTTTCTTTGTTTATATTTTCAGATGACAGCTTCAGAATCAGCCATTCACACCTCCTCTTCACATGATTTGGAGGAGCTGGTGATTTTTAATGTTCTCCTCTTTACAAATCTTTTATTTCCTTATTTGTCCCATTACTCCTCCCTTTGGCCTGTACCACACTATTTTTTAATTCATTCACAGCATATGGACATCAGTTGCTTGACTGCATTTATTGCCCATCCCTAATTGCCCAGAGTCAGCCATTTTGCAGTGGAACTGGAATTATGCACAGGCCAGACCTGATGCAGCAGTTTCCTTCTCTAAAGGACATTTGTGAATCAGATGAGTTTTTTTCTTGACAACCAACAATGATTTCATGCTCTGAGACACTTAGTTCCGGATTTTTATTGAGTTCAAATTCTGCCCAAAAGGGATTCAAGCTCTGGTCCAGAATGGAAAGTGCTGGAGAAACTCAGCAGGTCTGGCAGCATCTGTAGAGAGAAAAATAGAGTTAAAAGTTGGAATCCAGTGACACTTTATATGGTTCTGATGCACTGGTACCATTTCTATTCCTATATTCCATATTTTCTTTCTCTCCACAACAGATTTATGAGTGGACCTCTCATATATTAGAGTTAATCTTGCTCTGCACCTTCTCTATAACACTATATTCTGCATTCTGCTCTATCACCCTGATGTAATTATGTAAGATATGATTTATCTGGTTAGCAAGCAAAACAATATTTTTCACTGCATCTCGGTATTCAATCAAATCAGTTGAAACTCACAGAGATATAGAGGTTTACAGCAAAGAGACCTATGTCCTTTGACCCATTGCATCCACAAACAACCACCTAAACTTTCTTAGGACTATTAAAAGCTGCTGTGGTCATCACTGCAGTGATTAATTTAGCAATGCACTCCACAGCCTCAGATCATTTCCTGTATGGAAGAGTTCCAACACTCTCATATTCACAGGAAGTAACTCTTATCAGTGATTGAAAATTACTGGAGATGATTATTATGGGTCTGTGGAGAGTTGCAAACCAGGCTGAGCAGGGGAGTAGTGAGAACACAAAGATTTCTGTGTTATCATTTTGCAGCTAAGAATATATATCCAAAACTTTACATCTGGAGATTGAGTCATGAATTTAAAAATTGCTCTACTTTTCATTGTTTTAATATTTCATTTCTATTACTGCCTTTTGAATGTTTTTCTTTACTGAGCAAAGACAAACAATGAGGGCGAGAATCAAAGAGATAACTAGGAAGGAAGAGATGAAAGACTATTGGGAGGGAGACAGCACAGTGTAGATACTGCACTGGAACATGGGAATGAAGGAACAAACAGCCTGTACCACAGAATCAGAACCAGACAGCACAGAAAGAGACAATCCATTTCGCTGTGCTGTTTGAATGATGTGTTAAATTCGTCTCACTCTCCTTTTCCCTTTCCCATCTCCCTGCACGTTCTTTGTGCTTCAACTATATGTCCAATTCTCTCTTGAATCTACTGTTGCCAGATTTTCAGGTCAGAGCTCACTATGCTACAACATTTCTCTTCAGTTTCTTTTTGCCAACTATCATAAATTTGTGTCCTACCAGTCATTGAAGACACTTGCTCCCTACTTACTCAATGAAAATCCCTCAGAATTTTGAACAACCTGATTATGTCTCGGTCATGATACCAGCTTTTTTCCACTGAACTGAAGTCCCCTTCTTGATCGACTCTGTGGCCGATCATTAATGAGTATTGACATTGCTAACCTTGTCACTGGATTTGTAATTAGGGGATTGTATTTTCTTCATTAACCCCATGATTAATGCAGCTTTGCTCCACATGACACTCCGTTGCAGTGTCTGAATTCGTGTTTATAACAATGCAACATTTCAAATGTACTTCAATCATTAAAAAAGTGCTTTGGGATTTTATTTGCTGTGAATGGTGTAGTATAAACTTAAACCTTTCTTCTGTGGGCGGCATGGTGGCACAGCAGTTAGCACTGCTGTCTCACAGTGCTAGAGACCCGGGTTCAATTCCTGTCTCAGGCGACTGACTGTGTGGAGTTTGCACATTCTCCCCGTGTCTACGTGGGTTTCCTCTGGGTGCTCCGGTTTCCTCCCACAGTCCAAAGATGTGCGGGTCAGGTGAATTGGCCATGCTAAATTGCCCATAGTGTTAGAATAGGGGTATGGGTGGGTTGCGCTTTGGTGGGTTGGTGTGGACTTGTTGGGCCAAAGGGCCTGTTTCCACACTGTAAGTAACCTAATCTAATCTTCTATTTTCAATCCTATGCATATCTATTTTTGATTTCAAGGAACCATTTAACCTGACAGTTAGTTACCATTTGTGTACCTGAAACCAATACTAACAGTAACACCACTTAAGAATGTTAAAGTGCTGCTTTAACTGAATGTTATTTCCAGTAAACCATACCTTGTGGCATATTCTGGATGACAAAACTAGAAGCCACACATGATGCTGCATGAGTTGGAGTGGAAGAATGTTGGGATGTTTCCTCAGTCCTAATAAAGGCTGCATTAGTGTTGCAATTAGGCATTTGGCGCCATCCAGATATAGATAGGGTTGGCAAAGGTGAGGCACAACAGATGCTGGAAACCAGAGTCTAGATTAGAGTGGTGCTGGAAAAGCACAGCAGGTCAGGCAGCATCCGAGGAGCAGGAACATCAATATTTTGGGCAAAAGCCCTTAATCAAGACTGAAGGCAGGGAGCCTCCAGGGTGGAGAGATAAATCGGTGATGGGGGAGGGGGGGTCCGTGAGGCTGGGGAGAAGGTAGCCAAGACTGCAATAGGTGGATGGAGGTGGGGATGAAGGTGATAGGTCATAGAGGAGAGTGGAGCGGATGGGTGGGAAGGGAGATTGGCAAGTAGAACAGGTCATGAAGATGGTGCTGAGCTGGAAAGTTGGAACTGGGGTAAGGTGGGGGGAGGGGAAATGAGGAAACCGGTGAAGTCCACATTGATGCCCTGGGGTAGAAGTGTTCTAAGGCAGAAGATGAGGCGTTCTTCCTTCAGGCATCGGGTGCTGAGGGAGCGGCGGTGGAGGAGGCCCAGGACCTGCATGTCCTCGGCAGAGTGGGAGGGGGAGTTGAAATATTGGGCCCCGGTTGGATTCCAACTCAAACGTGGATGGCACCTGAGCAGAAGATGGGAGAAAGGTCATGTATTGGCTTTTAACAACACCCCGACGGATATTTCCATTTCACTCCCCTCTTTCATTGGGTCAGAAAATGGCCACACCTTCTCTACCAGAAATGCTGGTGGGATCTGGGATCCTTTCCTTCCATTTCACTTCCTGTTGCTTCCTAGTGTTACCATGTGTTGCCTCTGGGTAGTTGGCCCATCCATAGAAGGGAAGAGAACTTAGTGGGGACCTCTGGTCATCTGATTTTGGGCCAGCGCTTGGCTACTGGAGGCCTTGGTTTCCTCCTCATCTGATGCTGCAGCGGTGTCTCCATAACTGTTCCTTGGAAGCTGCCCCTTTACACTGGTTGACCCCAGTGTCAAAGCCAACAGGCATGGGGAAGACTATCTGATTTGGCAGCTTTAGGTGGGCAGATTCAAAGGAACAACTGACAGTACCACTCTTGTCAGTATTCCCTCCTGAACAGCAGAATCCCATCCTACAGATCAAACAGTCTGTTGGGATCTTATAAAAATTTATTTCTGATTTCAAGGAACCATTTACCCTGATGTTTAGGAAGCATTTGTAGCATTTGTGTACTTGACATGACATCTCCAAGGAACGTTAAAGTGAATTACCATAGATTTATGAAAGATGTTTGCAACAGGGGGAAGACAAAAACCAGGGGTTGTAGACGTGAGATGGTAATGAATAAGATAATTCAATTCAGGAAAGGCTTTGTCACTTAGTTATTGTTCATTCATAGAACATCACTATCACTGGCTGGGTCAACATATGTTGCCCATTCCCTGACAGGAGAAAGTGAGGACTGCAGATGCTGGAGATCAGAGCTGAAAAATGTGTTGCTGGAAAAGCGCAGCAGGTCAGGCAGCATCCAAGGAGCAGGAGAATCGATGTTTCGGGCATAAGCCCTTCTTCAGGAGCCAACATTTCAGGTCAGTACCTTTCATCAGGACTAGTGCAAGTTCTGACCTGAAATGTCGACTCCCCTCCTTCTCTGATGCTGCTTTTTGCCAGCGCCACTCTTTATCATCAGTGGAGAGATAGCTCCAAGTAAGGATGGTGGGTGTGTGTTAGAAGGAAACTTCAGGTAGTGATGTTGCCGTGTACTTGTTCCCCATGGCTTTCTAGAAGATGGAGGATTGGAGGGGGCTGCCAAAGTTTGGAAATTGGTAACTCGTCATCGAGGAGGAGATGAGGTGAGTAGCTCATTTAAGAGAATGCTGGATAAACACATGTGGATTGTTATGATTGGGACCAGGGTGGAACTCATTGACTATGAGATCCCTGATTGGGATTGTTAACCTGGGGCAATCAGAGATCCTGGCTGACATATCCACAGGAGATTGAAAAGGTCTCCTCAGTCTAAGGACTGGCTTTGAGTTGGCTGGTCAGAGTCCATTAATATACACACATAAACAAAGGGTGACCTGGTGACAGGATACTGCCCTGTGTACAGTTATTTCAAGGACAAAAGGCAGAGAGAAATGAAAGTGAAGCATCATTGTCCAATTGGACCAAAGTGATGTTTTCCCATTAGACAACTGATTATGATGGAAACTGAGGGTCAACATACCTCAGGTTAGGGGGGAAAGGATAAACCATCTCGGCTGGTGCAGTAATTGAACCCACACTGTTAGCATCACTCTACACCATAGACTAGCCATCTGAGTTAAGAGGAAAACAGGAATCACTTGCAGGTGAATTAGTGTGACAGGAGTTTTGAGTATGGCACAAACTGAATGACCTGTTATGCGGATGTGAATTCTATAAACTAATAATGTGCCACTGAAAGTTGCTGCATCCAAACTGTTTAAAATGACAGACTATCATCATTTTACCTTTGTCATTAAATTTAATGCGATGGAGATCACCTGCTACATGGGACAGGCATATATCACGGAATCACCACCAGATAATGACAGTACCCTCCCCTCAAAGTGTTTGGCCTCAAGTTGCTTCCCTCTCTCTCTCTCTCTCTCTCTCCCCCTCACCAACACCCCCCCACCCCCCACCCCCAAACGGCCCTCTCTCCATAAGCAGCGCACAGTTCGAAGAAAGGAAACAATGCAGAGGAGGAAAATATAGAATAAGAATACACATTTAAGAATGAATATGAAATTTGATTGGGCAAGTTGAGTGTGAGGAGGAAGGATTGTTAGAGCTGGAACACCGTGCACCTTCGACAACCTCGGTACTGGAATAGACATCTTAGACTAATGAGATTTAGATTATTAAAACATGCTTTCCTTGTCAACCAGCAAGCAGAAGAGAATGATTACAATCCCTGTGTATGAGTAAGCATGGAAACATAAGGACTACAGAACAGAGACATTCAATTCATTCTGCGGATAATTTTATTTCCAATGCAATGAAATACTCCTGTCAAAGGACCACGTAAAGTGACCTTTACTTTATAGAATAAAATAGATTCAAATTTACATTTGCAAAGCATCTCCACGTCTCTGTGGATTTTACTGAGTGTATCAGCAACTTTATACCACGCCATTGATTTATTCTGACTGACTGCAACTTGCAACTGTATGAATATGACCTGGTAGAACAGGATGAAATGACAATGCCAGATGGGCAGCATAGCATTGATCAACTGTGATAAGTCTCACTTCATAGCATTCCTGAAAGAAATCACATTCCCCTCCTCTTTTCATTTTGCACTCACCATGATAATCCACAAAATATACCAATAAGGGGGGAAACCACAATAAGACACAGGAGGGGAAGTAGGCCATTTGGTCCATCAAATCTGCTCTATCATTCAATGAGATCATTCTCAATTCCACTTTCCTGCCTTTTCTCCACAATCCTTGGTCCTATGACTGATTAAAAATTTGTCTTTCTCAGCCTTGAAAATACTCAGTAACCCAGTAATGAATTCCATGGATTCATTATGCTCTGAGAGAAGCAATTCCTTCTCATTAAAGTGGTGCTCTTAATATGTGCTCCTTCTTCTCCAACCATGGCTTCCCACCTACAGTTGTTGACAGGGCTCTCGACAGCGTGCGGTCCATCTCCCACGCCACGACCCTCACCCCTTCCCTCCCCTCCCAGAACAAGTATAAGGTCCCTCTTGTTCTCACCTTTCATCCCACCAGCCTTCACAGGCAAAGAATAATCCTCCGCCATTTTCGCCAACTCCAACATGACGCCACCATGAAACACATCTTCCCTTCCCTCCCTCGTCTGCATTCCGCAGAGATCGTTCCCTCCAGGACAACCTAGTCCACTCCTCCATCACACCTGACACCTCTCCCATCACACACGGCACCTTCCCATCACAGCTGACACCTCTCCCATCACATACGGCACCTTCCCATCACAACTAACACCTCTCCCATCACACCCGGCACCTTCCCATCACACACGGCACCTTCCCATGCAATCGCAGAAGGTGCAACACCTGCCCCTTTACCTCTGCAATGCGCACCATCCAAGGCCCCAGACACTCATTTCAGATTAAGCAGTGTTTCACTTGTACCTCTTTCAATTTGGTCGATTGCATTCATTGCTCCCAATGTAGTCTCCTCTATATCGGAGAGACAAAGCACCGACTGGGTGATGGCTTTGCTGAGCACCTTCGATCTGTACACAATCAGGTCCTGGACCTTCCCATGGCTTGCCACTTCAACACCCAACCCTGCTCCCATGCCCACATGTCTGTCCTTGGCCTGCTGCAATGTTCCAGTGAAGCTCAACGCAAACTGGAGGAGCAGCATCTCATCTTCCGACTCGGCACGTTACAGCATGCCGGTCTCAACATTGAATTCAACAACTTCAGATAATTATCCCATCTCGACCCCTCTGTTTTCATTCTGCTCTGTAATTTTATTCCATTTATTTTTTTTTTATATATTCTTTCCACTGTTGAAAAGAAAAAAAAGCTTTGACAAAGGGTCAGTTAGACTTGAAACTTCAGCTCTTTTCTCTCCTTACAGATGCTGCCAGAGCTGCTGAGATTTTCCAGCATTTTCTCTTTTGCCTCCTCATCACTAATTGGGTAATCACTTGGTCTGAGATTATGATCTTAGGCTCTCTCACAAGGGTAAACGACCTTGTGAAATGTAACCTGTCAATTCTCCTAAGAATCTTTTAAGAGCTTCTGAGATACTATGTTAATTTACCTGGAGGAGATTGAACTATGTTGTTGGTCTCCTGAACTTCATACAATCCCTACAGTATGGAAGCAGACCATTCAGGACACACCAACCTTCGGAAGAGCATCCCACCCTGACCTACTCCATCCCTGTAACCCTGCATTTCCCATGGCTAATCTATCCAGCCTGTGTGTCCTTTGACACTATGGGCAATTTAAGCGTGGCCAAGCCACCTAACCTGCACATCTTTGAAAGTTGGAGGAAACCCAAGCAGACACAGGGAGAATGTGCAAAGTCCACACAGACAATTGCCGGAGGGCAGAATCAAACCCAGGACCCTGGCACCATCAGGCTGCAGTGCTAATCACTGAACCACTGTACCGCCCTAATCTTTGTTATATCTCTGTCTCAGTTACATAAGTAATTGCTTGGTGATACGGAGATCTAGATGTTACTGTCACCTTTTATTTCATGAAGTAAATGAAAGAAAGCAAACATTGACTTTCAGAATGAAACTTTACCAAATTCATAGATTTCTTCCATCCTACTCCTGCATCTATGATAACGATAGTTAATAGGATGAAACTTTGGGATTGCAGGAATTTCCTGATGAAGGGCTTATGCCCGAAATGTCGAATTTCCTGTTCCTTTGATGCTGCCTGACCTGCTGCGCTTTTCCAGCAACACATTTTCAGCTCTGATACTCCAGCATCTGCAGACCTCACTTTCTACCCAAAAGCTACCACAGCTGATATTGCAGAGCAAAGCAAGTAGAATCATGGCTGAGCCCACTTGGGATCAAGAAAATTAGACCTTGTCCACCTCTCCCATTGATTTATTTCCCTGTAGAATCTCAATGAAGCAATTGGGATTTACTTTTTGACACTCTGACAGTTTGTGGTCACTTTATGCATTTTTAAAATTTGGTTTTGTCTTGTTTCGAGATTTGTTAAACTGCATCCAAATTGTCAAACTGGCACAAACAGAAACAGAAATTGCTCCAAACCTTCAGCAGGTCTGGCAGCATCTGTGGAGAGAAACCAGTGATAATATTTTGGGTCCAGGTTTTTCTTAATTTGCCATGTTGCTCTGCTCTGGATTTTTAGCCCAGGCTTCCAGGATTGTTTGTCCTGTGAAACAATCATGACGCTTCTTAATAATAACAACCTATATTTATCGAGGACCTTGACAAATAGAAAACATCTCAAGGCATTTCATAGTGGCTTTATGAAGCAAATGGGTAGCATGGTGGCTCAGTGGTTAGCACTGCTGCCTCACAGCACCAGGGTCAATTCCCGTCTGTCTGTGCGGAGTTTGCACGTTCTCCCTGTGTCTGCGTGGGTTTCCTCCGGGTGCTCCGGTTACCTCTCACAATCCAAAGATATGAAGATCAGGTGAATTGGCTATCCTAAATTGACCACGGTGTTAGTCGGGGTAAATATAGGGTAGGGGTTTGGGTGGATTTCTCTTCAGAGGGGTGGTGTGGACTTGTTGGGCCGAAGGGCCTGTTTCCACACTGTAGAGAATCTAATCATAATCTAATTTGACACAAAGCCACATAAGGAACAGATAAGCAAAAATGTGGACAAAATTGTGCATTTTAAGGAGTGTCTTAAAAGAGGAAATAGAGACTCGTAAACTTAGGGGCCAGACAGGTGAAAGAAACATTGATGGGGTGATTGAGATCGGGGATGTGAAAGAGGCCAGAATTTGAGGATTGCAAATATCTTGGAGGTTTGTGTGGCCACAGCGGGACAGAATCATAGAATCATACAGGACAGAAGAGGCCCTACAACTCCCTGAATCTTTACCACCAAAAATGCACTATTCCTACTCTGTTATGGACTAACCCAGACCACTCAAAACATTCTTAAGCAGGCAGCTCAAACTATAATTTTGCAATTTGTTTTGGTAAGTGTACAGAGAAACTACACTGATTAATTTAGTTAGGTTGACGACTAGATTTTAAAACAGTCAAAAATTTATTCACAAAATTACAAAATGAAACACAAATAACAGAATAAAGAACCCCTACAGAACTCAGTCTATCCAATTAGAATTAATTACGCTGTTCCAAATAGACACAACAGTTCCAATAAGCAAACTCCCTTTAAGACCCAGTATAAATGGAACATATGCTTCAGCTTGAAGTTGAAGGGCAGAGAGAAAGAGAGAGAGATTCCACATGCTCCCTGTTGAACTTCCAACCTTTCAAGACTCAACTAAAACTGCTCAGCTAGAGAGCTGGCCAATCTCCCTTTTATTATACAGGTCACTTCTAAAACATGACCACTTTGGCCTGGAGTCTCATCTGTTTAAGTATAAACAAAAGGCCTCTCAAAATCCTTTTCCTCTCTGCACCAAACCAGACTGATCGGAATCTGGCCTCGGTTTATTATCCCTCTGAAAAAAATCAAGGGCAGAGTCTCCTTGAGCCAAGGAACAGCTTTTACAAAAAAAAAGAACTAGCTTTATAACAACACTAGTTCCCCATTTCATCACTAGGCCAACAACCTTGAATGTTATGACACTTCACAACTGCTCATCTGAGTACTTTTTGAAGGTTATGAAGTTTCCTGTCTCAACGACCCCCACAGAATGTTCCAGAACCCATGTCCGCGTGAGCAAAATTACATTTCCTCCAATCCCCTGTAAACCTCCTGACTTTCACCTTAAAAGCACATCCCCTTGTTCCTCACACTTTGACTAAGATGAACAGCTGATTTCTATCCATCCTGTCCATATCCCTCCATGCTGACTCAGAGCACGAAGCGCTGCGTTCAGAAATATCTGCACAGGACTGGGTCACCACAGAAGGTGCATTTGTAAAGTGATCAAACAGATCGATTGTCCAATGGTTGTTGCTAAGAACAGAGGAGTCACCTGGTCAGCCATAGTTGATACAGTGTGTTTCTCCCCCTCAAGCCTCAAAGGGGCCAGGAATCATGCTAGGAAAAATGTAGAAGAAAGCGAGGACTGCTGATGTTAGAAATCAGAGTCGAAAGTGTAGTGCAGGAAAAGTACAGCAGGTCAGGCAGCATCCGAGGAGCAGGAGGGTAAACATTTCAGACATAAGCTCTTTATCAGGAATAATTAAAGGTTTATGCCCAAAATGTGATAGAGAATAAATAGCTAATTTCATTGAATCCACACAGTGTGGAAGCAGGCCATTCAGCCCACACCAACTCTCCAAAGACCACCCAGGCCCAACTCTGTATTCCTCATGGCTAACCTATCTAGTCTGCACACTAGCATGGTCAATTAACTTAACCTGTACATCTTTGGAATGGGAGTGGGTTCACAATCTGAAGGACTGAACTCAATACTGAGTCCAAAGGCTGTGAAGTGCCCAGTCGGAAGATGAGGCACTGTTCCTCCAAGTTGGGCTGTGATTCACTGGAACACTTAGAGTAAAAAATGAGGTCTGCAGATGCTGGAGATCACAGCTGCAAATGTGTTGCTGGTCAAAGCACAGCAGGCCAGGCAGCATCTCAGGAATAGAGAATTCGACGTTTCGAGCATAAGCCCTTCATCAGGAATAAGAGAGAGAGAGCCAAGCAGGCTAAGATAAAAGGTAGGGAGGAGGGACTAGGGGGAGGGGCGATGGAGGTGGGATAGGTGGAAGGAGGTCAAGGTGAGGGTGATAGGCCGGAGTGGGGTGGGGGCGGAGAGGTCAGGAAGAGGATTGCAGGTTAGGAGGGCGGTGCTGAGTTGAGGGAACCGACTGAGACAAGGTGGGGGGAGGGGAAATGAGGAAACTGGAGAAATCTGAATTCATACCTTGTGGTTGGAGGGTTCCCAGGTGGAAGATGAGGCGCTCCTCCTCCAGCCGTCGTGTTGTTGTGTTCTGCCGGTGGAGGAGTCCAAGGACCTGCATATCCTCGGTGGAGTGGGAGGGAGAGTTAAAGTGTTGAGCCACGGGGTGATTGGGTTGGTTGGTTCGGGCGTCCCTGAGGTGTTCTCTGAAGCGTTCCGCAAGTAAGCGGCCTGTCTCACCAATATAGAGGAGGCCACATCGGGTGCAGCGGATGCAATAGATGATGTGTGTGGAGGTACAGGTGAACTTGTGGCGGATATGGAAGGATCCCTTGGGGCCTTGGAGGGAAGTGAGTGTGGAGGTGTGGGCGCAAGTTTTACATTTCCTGCGGTTGCAGGGGAAGGTGCCAGGGGTGGAGGTTGGGTTGGTGGGGGGTGTGGATCTGACGAGGGAGTCACGAAGGGAGTGGTCCTTGCGGAATGCTGATAGGGGAGGGGAGGGAAATATATCCTTGGTGGTGGGGTCCGTGGATGAAAGATCAGTCCTCAGCAGAGGCCTCACCTTCATTCCCCTACGCCCTCGGATTAATTAGTTCAACACGCGGCGAGATATTGAACAATTCTTCCGCCGCCTTCGCCTCCGTGCCTACTTTCACAACCAAGACTCCCGCCCACCCTCTGACGACCCCTTCTCCCGCCTCCAACATACCCCATCCACCTGGACACCCCGTGCTGGCCTCCTACCCGCCCTCGACCTCTTTATAGCCAACTGCCGCCGTGACATTAATCGACTCAACCTGTCCACCCCTCTCACCCACTCCAACCTCTCACCCTCAGAACGTGCAGCCCTCCACTCCCTCCGCTCCAATCCCAACCTCACCATCAAACCCGCAGACAAGGGAGGCGCGGTGGTAGTTTGGCGCACTGACCTGTATACCGCTGAAGCCAAACGTCAGCTCACGGACGCCTCCTCTTATCGCCCCCTTGACCACGACCCCACCTCCCACCACCAAACCATCATCTCCCAGACCATCCAGGACATCATCACCTCAGGGGATCTCCCATCCACCGCCTCCAACCTCATAGTCCCACAACCCCGCACCGCCCGTTTCTACCTCCTGCCCAAAATCCACAAACCTGCCTGCCCCGGCCGACCCATTGTCTCAGCCTGCTCCTGCCCCACCGAACTCATCTCCCAATACCTCGACACTGTCCTGTCCCCTTTAGTCCAAGAACTCCCCACCTATGTTCGGGACACCACCCACGCCCTCCACCTCCTCCAGGATTTTCGCTTCCCCGGTCCCCAACGCCTTATTTTCACTATGGACATCCAGTCCCTGTACACCTCCATCCCCCATCACGAAGGACTCAAAGCCCTCCGCTTCTTCCTTTCCCGCCGCACCAACCAGTACCCTTCCACTGACACCCTCCTTCGACTGACTGAACTGGTCCTCACCCTGAATAACTTCTCTTTTCAATCCTCCCACTTCCTCCAAACTAAAGGAGTTGCCATGGGCACCCGCATGGGCCCCAGCTATGCCTGCCTCTTCGTAGGATATGTGGAACAGTCCATCTTCCGCAACTACACTGGCACCACCCCCCACCTTTTCCTCCGCTACATCGATGACTGTATCGGCGCTGCCTCGTGCTCCCACGAGGAGGTTGAACAGTTCATCAACTTTACTAACACCTTCCATCCCGACCTGAAATTCACCTGGACTGTCTCAGACTCCTCCCTCCCCTTCCTAGACCTTTCCATTTCTATCTCGGGCGACCGACACAACACAGACATCTATTATAAACCGACTGACTCCCACAGCTACCTGGACTACACCTCCTCCCACCCTGCCCCCTGTAAAAACGCCATCCCATATTCCCAATTCCTTCGTCTCCGCCGCATCTGCTCCCAGGAGGACCAATTCCAACACCGCACAGCCCAGATGGCCTCCTTCTTCAAGGACCACAGATTCCCCCCAGACGTGATCGACGATGCCCTCCACCGCATCTCCTCCACTTCCCGCTCCTCCGCCCTTGAGCCCCGCTCCTCCAACTGCCACCAAGACAGAACCCCACTGGTTCTCACCTACCACCCCACCAACCTCCGCATACAACGTATCATCCGCCGCCATTTCCGCCACCTCCAAACGGACCCCACCACCAAGGATATATTTCCCTCCCCTCCCCCATCAGCATTCCGCAAGGACCACTCCCTTCGTGACTCCCTCGTCAGATCCACACCCCCCACCAACCCAACCTCCACCCCCGGCACCTTCCCCTGCAACCGCAGGAAATGTAAAACTTGCGCCCACACCTCCACACTCACTTCCCTCCAAGGCCCCAAGGGATCCTTCCATATCCGCCACAAGTTCACCTGTACCTCCACACACATCATCTATTGCATCCACTGCACCCGATGTGGCCTCCTCTATATTGGTGAGACAGGCCGCTTACTTGCGGAATGCTTCAGAGAACACCTCAGGGACGCCCGAACCAACCAACCCAATCACCCCGTGGCTCAACACTTTAACTCTCCCTCCCACTCCACCGAGGACATGCAGGTCCTTGGACTCCTCCACCGGCAGAACACAACAACACGACGGCTGGAGGAGGAGCGCCTCATCTTCCGCCTGGGAACCCTCCAACCACAAGGTATGAATTCAGATTTCTCCAGTTTCCTCATTTCCCCTCCCCCCACCTTGTCTCAGTCGGTTCCCTCAACTCAGCACCGCCCTCCTAACCTGCAATCCTCTTCCTGACCTCTCCGCCCCCACCCCACTCCGGCCTATCACCCTCACCTTGACCTCCTTCCACCTATCCCACCTCCATCGCCCCTCCCCCTAGTCCCTCCTCCCTACCTTTTATCTTAGCCTGCTTGGCTCTCTCTCTCTTATTCCTGATGAAGGGCTTATGCTCGAAACGTTGAATTCTCTATTCCTGAGATGCTGCCTGGCCAGCTGTGCTTTGACCAGCAACACATTTGCAGCAGCGCACTGGAACACTTAAACATGCCGAAGACAGACATGTGGGTAAGCCAACAGGACACTGTGTTAAAATTAGAGTGGTGCTGGAAAAACACAGCAGGTCAGGCAGCATCTGAGGAGCGGGAAAATCGACGTTTTGGACAAAAGCCCTTCATGTGCCTGCCCTGCTGTGCTTTTCCAGCACCATTCTGATCTAAACTCTGGTTTCCAGCATTTGCAGACCTCACTTTTGCCACTGTGTTAAAACGACCAGCTATGAGAAGGTCAGGGCCCTGCTTGTACACATGATTGGGAGGCAGTGTAGGTCAACAGCACATGGACATTGTACGAACAGGATTTGGTGTGATTTAAGACATGAACAGCAGAGGTTTATAATGTGACAATGTCGGAGGGTAGAATGTGGGGAAGTGGTTAGGAGAGTGAAATCTGGAGTTAACACAGCAGATGAACTGAAGCAAGAATGAAGTAAGGTGGTTTTATGGAAGTGGAGTTGAACAATCTTGGTGATGGCATAAATGCATGATGGGGTCAAAAACACCACCGAGGAGTTATCTGTCTGATTCCTCCTCAGTCAGCTGCCTGACAGACAGACAGACTAGGACCCAGGGCAGACACTAAAGACAATTCATTCATTTATTCTCTTCATTCATTAAAATAGATGAATCACCATTTCCATGAATTTAACAATTAAAATTGCAAAGATATGTGAGGGACCCTTGTATTCAATGTTTCACACATTAACTGGCTGCACAAAAAGAATAACTTTTCTGGTACAGCAAGACCGACAGATGAAGAGAGATTGGGTCAGTTGAGGTTATGTTCACTGGAATTTAGGAGAACAAAGGGGGATCTTATAAAAACCTATAAAATTCTAACAGGACTACACAGAGTAGACACAGGAAGATATTGTTAATGAGTAGGGAGTCCAGATCTGGGGTATAGGGTCACAGTCTAAGGATACAGGGTGGGCCATTTAGGACTGAGATAGGGAGAAATCTCTTCACCCAGAGAGTGGGGAGCATGTGGAATCCTCTGCCACAGAGTGTGATAGAGGCCAAAACATTGAATGTTTTCAAAAAAGAGATAGATGTAGTCCTTAGTGCTAAAGGGATCAAAGGGCATCTCATTAAAGAGGGTACAGGATACCAAATTGGATGACCACCTTGATTGTATTGAATGTAGTTGCAGGTTTGAAGGGCCAAATGGCCTACTCCTGTTTCTAGTTTCTGTATTTAGCAACATGTGGTGACATTGCCTTATGTTGTGCTTGTAGGAAAACTTATAAGTTGGAAATGATCATCTCTTCATCCCCAGAGGCTGAAAGCAAGGTTTGAAGGATCGAATGGCCTTCATTTGCTCCTATTTTCTGCATTTCTATGTTTTACAGGATGTCTTACGCACCAGCTGAAGTGAGGGATAGAGTAGTGCTGGAAAAGCACAGCAAGTCAGGCAGCATCCGAGGAGCAGGAAGATTGACGTTATGGGCCAAAGCCCTTCCTGATGAAGGGTTTTTGCCCGAAAAATCGATTTTCCTACTCCTCGGATGCTGCCTGACCTGCTGTGCTTTTCCAGCACCACTCTAATCTTGACTCTAATTCTCAGCATCTGTTTGAAAGTGGACTGCTGATGCTCGAAACGCCGAATTCCCTATTCCTGAGATGCTGCCTAACCTGCTGTGCTTTAACCAGCAACACATTTTCAGCTCTGATCTCCAGCATCTGCAGACCTCATTTTTTACTCGAGTATTCTGTTCTAACCAGCTTTCTCCTTTCAATCAATGGCACCAAAAGTCTTCATCTCTTTCCAGTTGGTGCAACTTAACCATGTGTTTACCCATAACAGCATTGTGATGAAGTTCACTTCTTGGAAGACGCTGTACAAATAATGCCTTGGCATAAATCAGTGGGAGGAATTATCACTTTCATTCCCCAAAGCAACTCAGGATTAAAATATTTCAATGCAATCTAATGTGGCTGCTTCACTTTGATGTGGAAGTTAATGAGATATGGTGATGATGAAGAGACGCTTCGCTTTAATTCATATCTATTTGGCACTTACATTACAAAGAAAAAAAACTCTGGGATTACTGATAGTTTGGCTGAGACCCAGCAGCACAAATACAATAGTCTCATTTAAAGAGAATGTTCACTTTAGGACTTTGATTATTGCCGACAAAGATTGAAACCTGATTGAGATTCAAAGTAAAATGAGCCATTGCTCACTAGTTTCAAACTTTTTGATGGGATTGCCTTTAGTCTTTTGGTTCTTTCTTCCTCAGTTTTTTGCTGGAATAAAAATGAATATGGAATATGAATAATATAGTAGATTCTTACAAATCAAGGCAAAAGTGATGGAACATAGGAATAGGAGTAGGCTATTCAGCCCAGAGTTACTCAGATTATCCTAGCTAAGCAACCCCCTAACAATATCCCTTTCCAAAGTTGTCCCCATGTCTCTTAGGGTTGTAACTCTCCAGAAAACTATCAATTACTATCTATAACCTGCTCAATGATTGCGTTTCCACTGGGTGGAGAATTCCAATGATTCTTCACCCCCTGTGTGAAGAAATTCCACCTCAAGTCAGTCCTACTTGGAAATGGTGTCCCCGGCTCTAGATTTACTAGCTGGGGAAAAGTCTTATTTACACATAACCTGTCATCCCCTGGAAGGATTTTGTCGGTGACTAGCTTCATGTTTGCTGAAGTGGCATGCAGGTCAGTTCCACTCTTTGCAACGGAGTATGGCGGCTTCCATTTTGAAATGCTGCCAATGTCAAAAGCCACACCACGTCAGGTCATACTCCAAATCACAAGCTTTCAGAGCAATGCTCCTCCGTTAGGTTCACATCATTGCTGGGGAGTCCTCTGGTTACCAAGTGTACTGTCGCTAGAGATAGTTTCTCCCTGCCAGTTCCTTCAAAACATGTCATACCTGTGAGAGCTTGGATAGCATGGAGGCTCAGTGGTTAGCACTGCTGCTTCACAGCGCCAGGGACCCGGGGTGAATTCCATCCTCGGGCGACTGTGTGTGTGGAATTTGCACGTCCTCCTTGTGTCTGTGTGGGTCTCCCCCAGGTGCTCCGGTTTCTTCCCATAGTCCTAAGATGCTGAAAATGTGTTTCTGGTTAAAGCACAGCAGGTTAGGCAGCATCTAAGGAACAGGAAATTCGACGTTTCGGGCCAGAGCCCTTCATCTGGCCCGAAATGTCGAATTTCCTGCTCCTTGGATGCTGCCTGACCTGCTGTGCTTTAACCAGCAACACATTTTCAGCTCTGATCTCCAGCATCTGCAGACCTCACGTTTTACTCATACTCCTAAGATGTGCAGGTTGGGTGGATTGGCCATGCTAGATTGCCCATAGTGTTCAAAGACGTGCAGCCTTGGTGGATTAGCCATGGGAATTATGGGGTAGGTGTTGGATCTGGGTGGGATGCTCATCAGATGGTTGATGTGGACTTGATGGGCAGAATGGCCTGCTTCCATGCTGTAGGGATTCTATTCTAACTTCCAATACCCCTTCCCTTAGCCTCCTCTGTTCCAGAGAAAATTATTCCAGCTTCTCCTCATTACTGAAGACTCTTACATCTGGACCATTCCCTTTTTAAAAATTCATTAATGGGATATGAAGGTCACTGGCAAAGCCATCATTTACTGTCCCTTCCTAATATCCAAAGGGCAGTGAAAAGTCAACCCCATTACCATGGGTTTTCAGTCATATGCAAGAACAGCAGTTTCCTTCCCTAAAAGGGAATTAGTGAACCGGATGGGTTTTCACAATTTAATGGTCATCATTAGATTCTTAATTCCAGATTTTTAATTAAATTTGAATTCCACCATCTGCAACAATAGGACTTGATCTCAGGACTCCAGATCATCACCTGAGCCACTGATGGGCGGCACGGTGGCACAGTGGTTAGCGCTGCTGCCTCACAGCGCCAGAGACCCGGGTTCAATTCTCGCCTCAGACAACTGTCTGTGTGGAGTTTGTGCATTGTCTGCGTGGATTTCCTCTGGGTACTCCAGTTTCCTCCTACAGTCCAAAAATGTGCAGGTTAGGTGGATTGGCCTTGCTAAATTGCCTGTAGTGTTAGGTGCATTAGTCAGAGGGAGATGGGTCTGGGTGGGTTACTCTTTGAAGGGTCAGTGAGGACTTGTTGGGCCGAAGGGCCTGTTTCCACACTGTAAGTAATCTAATCTAATGTAACAGTCCAGGAATTATACCACCATGCTATCACCTCCCCCACCACAACACCACTTCAACATAGTCACTCTCCCTAAAGATTAGTGCCCAGAAATAGACATTCTCCTCCAACTGTGGCTAAACCAATGACTTAGAAAGATTCACCCAGCCCATTCTGCAATTTGTTTTCTATCATAAAACAGATTGTATTGGAGTTCCCCAAAGATCAGTATTGTGACCCTTGCTTTTCCTTATATATATTGATGTGCAGGGCACAACTTCAAAGTTTGCACATAGCACAAAAGTTGGGAGAATTTTAAACCATGAGAAAGACAATGCTGAACTTCAACAGGTCATTGACATGCTGCTAGGGCGGGTGGACAGATGGCAGATGGAATTCAATGTGGAGAATTTTGAGCTGATACACTTGAGTCCAAAAACGCAGACAGGTAATATTAACTGAAGGGTACTATTCTAAAGGGTGAGCAGGAACAGAGAAACCTGTGTGAATGATTGCATTGGTACAAGTTGCACTTCAGAAATGCACCAAGGCTTCCGAGACAGCATATTCCAAACTCATGATCACTACTTTCGAGAAAGACATGGCTACCAGATACATGGGAATACCAGCATCTGCAGATTTCCTTAAATCCACACAGTATCTTGATTTGGAAATCTATTGCCCTCCTTCAATGTCCTAGAACTCCCTTCCTCACAACATCATGGGCGGTACCTAGACCAACTGGACTGCAGTAGCTCAAGAAAACAGCTCCCTGAAGGCAGTACCACTACGTTCTCAAGGGCAATTAGGGATGTACAATAAATGC
This sequence comes from Hemiscyllium ocellatum, assembly GCF_020745735.1. NCBI lineage: Eukaryota > Metazoa > Chordata > Chondrichthyes > Orectolobiformes > Hemiscylliidae > Hemiscyllium > Hemiscyllium ocellatum. The sequence continues at coordinate 9,565,925 of NC_083426.1, read as the reverse complement.
TCAACCAGCAACGTCTACATTTCATGAATTAATAAAAAGGAACTCATGCACTCTTGGCTTTATTAATAGGTGTATTAAATACATGAGAGCGAGATTATCCTGACTAATGACATTAGGTAAACCTTGGCTTGAGTATTATGTACAACTCTGGGTGCCATACAATTGAAGGATGTGAAGGCTTTGGAAAGAGTGCAAACGGGGCTTACAAGAATGGTTTCAGGGATGAGAAACTCTAGTTATGAAGAAAGATTAGAGAATTTGTGACAGTTTACCTTCAACAGAAGATAGCTGAAGTGAAATTTGATAGAAATGTTTCAATTCATGAGGGGTCTGGACTGAGTGTCTGCCCTTGGTCATAAAAGGATTGTGAAGCAGAGAGTATTGTTTAAAGAGTTTTGCAAAGGATTAAATGCAAGGGGTGAAAAAATCTTTGTCACGCAGCAAGCCAGGAATGCACTGCCTGGAAGTGTGGTTCAATTCAAGCGGGCATTTGATGATTATATAAATAAAAACAATGTGCTCAGGTTACACGGAAAAAGCCATTGGTACTAATTCAAAATACACAGAGATCAAGTGCAAACGCAATGGGTCAAATGGCTTCTTTTTGAACCATAACAAATCTGTGATACCTCTCTTTAGCATTCTGCACAATGTGGCATGGATCATCACTTGGGTTTTCTGCAACTTGAAGGAACAATTCCAAGGCAGTGTGATTTTGGTTGCCAGCTCTCCAGGATTCTCAGAGAAGCACCAAAAAAACCTGACAGTGGTTTTAAAGAATAATTTTCTTTCAACATATTCTCGATAGTCATAACATTATTAGAGTTGCAAATAAGGAGACAGATAGAGAAAGGAACATCCTTTTCACTTTGCGTTGTGACACAGGGGATAGGATTGCCCTTTGAGGCTGGAGAATTCAGGTGACAAATTGGGGAAGCCTGAGTCTGGATATTTGGAGGGGAACATGCGATAAAATTTCTAGCATTGAGTTCACCCAAAATTGGTAGCCATTCATAAATCATTCCTTGAATAGGATAAACAGACAAAGTCTTTTCCCTGGGGTGGGGGAGTCCAGAACTAGAGGGCATAGGTTTAGGGTGAGAGGGGAAAGATATAAAAGAGACCTAAGGGGCACCGTTTTCACACAGAGGGTGGTATGTGTATAGAATGAACTGCCAGAGGAAGTGGTGGATGGTACAATTCTAGATGTAGGTTTGCTCACTGAATTGGAAGGTTCATTTCCAGACGTTTCGTTACCCTACTAGATAACATTTCCAGACCTTTCATCACCCTACAAGTGGGCCTTAGGCTTAGCAAGTTTAGCATGGCCAATCCTCCTAATCTGCACATCTTTGGACTGTGGGTGGAAACTGGACCAGCCAGACAAAACTCACGCAGATATGGGGAGAACGTGTAAGCTCCACATCGGCAGTCGCCCGAGGCTGGAATCAAACCTGAATCCCTGGAGCCGTGAGGCAGCAGTATAAATACCTGAGCCACTGTGCTGTCCATATCTGTTTTGATAATATTTTAACTAATCTGCTTCTACTGTTTTGTCGGGCAGGGAGGTCCAAAGAAATGTTGTTGGGTGGCTTTGGGTTTGAGATTTTTAGTGTTCATTTTGGAATGTGGGCATCGCTAGCTTGCCCCGAATTTGTTGCCCATCCCTACTTGCCCTTGAGAAGGTGATGGTAAGCTGTCTTCTTGAACTGCTGCATTCCACTGGGTATGTACACCCAGAGTGCTGTTAGAAAGAAAATTGCAGGATTTTGACTTAGTGATAGTGAAGGAATTGCAAGACAGTTACACATGAGTGTATGGCTTGGAGAGTAAACTGCAGATGATGCTGTTTCCATACATTTGCTTAACTTGGCCTTCTAGGAGCTGGTGGGTATGATGCTGTCAAAGCCTCCAATGTAGACAAGCAGGGAGCTGGAAGAACACAGCAAGCCAGGGAGCATCAGAAATTGTAGAAGTCAATGTTTCAGGTGTAAATTTTCTTCAGGACAAGTACGCCCCAAATCATTGACTTTTCCGCCTCCTGATGCTGCCTGGCTTGCCGTGTTCTTCCAGCTTCCTGCTTGTCTACCTTGGATTCCAGCAGCTGCAATAATTTTGTGTCTGTCGAAACCTCCATGGCACATTGCTGCAGTGCATTTTGTAAGTAGTAAACACTGCTACCACTGCGTGTTGGTGTTGAAGATGGTGGATAGTCTGCAAAGTTTATATATCACAGGAAAAAAGTCAGAGGCTTTTGTAAGGCAGCTCAGCTGAAATCTCAACAAGTACAAATTCTTTCATCTCAATCAGCTTTGGTTACCTAATGGAATTGTCACTGAAAATTATGGCTGCTAACCAGGCAAAGACTCTCAAAGCAAACCATTAATGGTTTCAACCCATATTCACACTGCTCACGCGGGACAGCAAAAATGAGCCATTTTGGAAAATGCTAGAATCCTTCCTCAAGAGGTGGTGTACTCACTTAGGGTCATAGAGTCATAGAGATGTACAGCATGGAAACAGACCCTTCGGTCCAACTCATCTGTGCCGACCAGATATCCAAACCCAATCTAGTCCCACCTGCTAGCACCCGGCCCATATCCCTCCAAACCCTTCCAATTCATATACCCATCCAAATGCCTCTTAAATGTTGTAAATGTATCAGCCTCCACCACATCCTCTGGCAGCTCATTCCATACAAGTACCACCCTCTGTGTGAAAAAGTTGCCTCTTACCTCTCTTTTATATCTTTCCCCTTTCACACTAAACCTATGCCTTCTAGTCTGGACTCTCTGACCCCAGGGAAAAAACTTTGCCTATTTACCTTATCCATGCTCCTCATAATTTTGTAAACCTCGATAAGGTCACCCCTCAGCCTCTGATGGTCCAGGGAAAACAGCCCCAGCCTGTTCAGCCTCTCCCTAGAGCTCAAATCCTCCAACCCTGGCAACACCCTTATCAATCTTTTCTGAACCCTTTCAAGTTTCACAACATCTTTCCGATAGGAAGAAGACCAGAATTGCATATAATATTCCAACAGTGGCCGAACTAATGTCCTGTACAGCCACAACATGACCTCCCAACTCCTGTACTCAATACTCTGACCAATAAAAGAAAACATATCAAATGCCTTCTTCACTATCCTATCTACATGTGACTCCACTTTCAAGGAGCTATGAACCTGCACTCCAAGGTCTCTTTGTTCAGCAACACCCCCTAGGACCTTACCATTAAGTGTATAATTCCTGCTAAGATTTGCTTTCCCAAAATGCAGCACCTCGCATTTATCTAAATTAAACTCCATCTGTCACTTCTCAGCCCATTGACCCATCTGGTCAAGATCCTGTTGTAATCTGAGGTAAGCCTCTTTGCTGTCCACTACACCTCCAATTTTGGTTTCATCTGCAAACTTACTAATTGTACCTCTTATGCTCGTATTCAAATCATTTATGTAAATGACAAAAAATAGAGGGTCCAGCACCGATCCTTGTGGCGCTCCACTGGTCACAGGCTTCCAGTCTGAAAAACAACCCTCCACCATCACCCTGTGTCTTCTACCTTTGAGCCACTTCTGTATCCAAATGGCTAGTTCTCCCTGTATTCCATGAGATCTAACCTTGCTAATCAGTCTCCCATGGGGAACCTTATCGGATGCCTTACTGAAGTCCATATAGATCACATCTACTACTCTGTCCTCATCAATCCTCTTTGTTACTTCTTCAAAAAACTCAATCAAGTTTGTGAGACATGATTTCCCATGCACAAAGCCATGTTGACTATCCCTAATTAGTCCTTGCCTTTCCAAATACATGTACATCCTGTCCCTCAGGATTCCCTCTAACACCTTGCCCACCACAGAGGTCAGGCTCACCGGTCTATAGTTCCCTGGCTTGTCCTTACCACCCTTCTTAAACAGTGGCACCACGTTAACCAACCTCGAGTCTTCCGGCACCTCACCTGTGACTATCGATGATACAAATATCTCAGCAAGAGGCCCAGCAAAAACTTCTCTAGCTTCCCACAGAGTTCTCGGGTACACCTGATCAGGTCCTGGGGAGTTATCCACCTTTAACCGTTTCAAGGCAACCAGTACTTCCTCCTCTGTAATCTGGACATTTTGCAAGATGTCACCATCTATTTCCCAACAGTCTATATCTTTCATATCCTTTTCCACAGTAAATACTGATGCAAAATATTCATTTAGTATCTCCCCCATTTCTGTGGCTCCACACAAAGGCCGCCTTGCTGATCTTTGAGGGGCCCTATTCTCTCCCTAGTTAACCTTTTGCCCCTATTGTATCTGTAAAAACCCTTTGGATTCTCCTTAATTTTTTTTAAGCTGGTTTGATATTTACCTTCAGAACCATGTACAATGCAAAAGTAAATCCCTTCCTTCATACAGTCAGACAGTTATACAAGACAGAAAAGGCCCTTTGGCCCATTGGAGCTGACATAACTACCACAAAAGGTGCACTAATCCCAATTTCCTGCATCTTCTAATATTTCAAGCGCTCATTCAAATATTTTTAAAAATGTAGTAAGGTTTCTGGCCTCCGCTACCTTCCCAGACAGTGCATTACAAATTCCCACCACCCACTGAGTGAAAAGAGTTTTTTCTCAAATCCCCTCTGAATCTCCTGCCCTAACCCTAAGCCTAACCCTAACCCTAACCAAAACCTTAAACTATGCCCCCTCGTGATTCATGCCTCCATCAAGAGGGGTCCCTACTCACCCTCTGCATACCCCTCATAATCTTGTACACCTCAATCATGTCCCCACTCGATCTTCTGTGCTCTAAAGAAAACAATCCAAGCCTATCTAGTCTCTCCTTACAGTTCAATTTACACCAACATCCTGGTGAATCTCCTCTGTACCCCTCTAGTGCTATCACTTCCTTCTTGTAGTGAGGTGGCCAAAACTGCACACAGTACTCCAGCTGGGACCAGGCCAATGCTCTGTCCAATTCCAACATTACATCCTTGCTCTTATATTCTACGCCACGACTGATTAAAGCAAGTGTCCCATATGCCTTCATAACAATCCTATTCACTTGCTGTGCTGGCTTCAGGGACCTGTGAATAATTACCCCAAGATCCTTCTGTTCCGCTAAGCTTCCCTGTGTCCTGTCATTCATTAAATGCATCCACATCTTTTTTCTTCTTCCAAAGTTTATCACCTCACCCTCATCAGAATTAAACACCATCTGCCTCTGCTCTACCCATCTCGCCAACCCATTTATATCTTCCTGTAACCTACAGCCATCTTCTTCTGTATTAACTACCCTGTCAATGTTGATATCATCTGCAAACTTGCTTAAAATTCTCAGATGGGAACCACTGATATTGAGAAGTGGATTCAAATTTCTTCCTGAACTATCCTCTGGCAGACTGGAAACTATCTCTGAGCATCTGATAATGGAATGTGATCCAATGGGGAATGTCTTCTTTATGGGGAATATCAGAAGCACAATTTTGTTGAGTGAGACCATTCTCATGGACATGCCCAACAATGAGATAACCCTTTTATCTTTATTTCTTTTTTTTTCTTCTTTCTTTTTTTAAATTTTAATTAACCTCCGCACTACCGCCTAACTGCGATAGTGCTTATTTTTTCCCCAGCACCCATGGTTTGTGTGTGCAAGTGCGAGACGCAGGGAGAGACACAAAGTGCACAAATCTTTATTTAATTTCCACCACCAGGAAGAAAGGAAACACCCGAGTGGCCTGTGACAAAGCAGTGCCCTTCACATCAAAGGGCAATGCTGTGTGATCAAACAGTGAAGGGGAGGGCAGGGAATAAATCAAAATAGAGTTGGAGGGGGAAATGATGCACTCCACTCCCTGCAGCACCCACCTCTCCCTGAACAACTCCAGGGTGTTGGTGGACACCGCGTGCTCCTTCTCCAAGGACACCCGGGCCCTAACATAACCGCAGAAGAGGGGCAGGCAGTCGGCCCTCATGACCCCCTCCATGGCCCGCTGCCTGGACCTGTTTATGGCCAGTTTGGCCAGGCCCAGGAGCAGACCCACGAGGAGATCTTCAGACCTGCCCTCCCTACTCCGTACCGGGTGCCCGAAGATCAGGAGCGTGGGACTGAAGTGCAACCAAAAGCAGAGGAGGAGGTTTTTGAGAAAATCAAAGAGGGAGTGCAAATGCCCACACCCAATATACACATGGTCCATGGACTCCACAGCACCACAGAACAAGCAGTTGGGCTGGGAGTCCGTGAACCACCGCAATCTGCGGTTGCAGGGTACTGCTGCATGGAGCACCCTCCACCCCAGATCTCCAAGAGAAAGGGGGAGGACTCCCGCGTAGAGGGCCCTCCACTGGGGAATAACCCTTTTATCTGTGGTATTTGCCCTGATTGTCATTGGCTGGAACATCATGGTATCTGCCTCCTCTGCTAATATATCAGTATCTGCTGTCACCAATCCATCTTTTCCTAAACTGTCTCTGGTGCCTGTTTAGTTATCAGCTGTGGAGGGTAAACCACTCCAAACAGAAGTGACACTTGGCTTAGATAACAATGTGAGTTTTTAATAGTGGTAATAAACACAACTACATTACTAGACAGGTGTAACTATTATGATTCCTGGGAGCTACACAGAACACATCTGCTCCCTGTGAAGGTTAGTCTAAAAGTCTTTGTTCCCACTGAAAAATTGGGTGCGATATCATCACAGTGGATGGAGCTAATGCAATTTCAACATGAATTCTTTCAAAGCTATTACCTTATTCAACATTCCCCCACAAGCATTTCACCCCATAGTTAACACATTATACAGTCGTGTATGTAACTATATTAATTTTATCACTGTTGGGGACATCCATGGCAGCAATAGCTACCTATAGTGACATATTATGTGATGTAGCAAAGTGTAGCCACACACTGTATAATATAACGAAGTGTAGCCACATTTCGGATAACAAAATGGAGTCTAAAGCGTACAGGTATTATGGAATTTAACAGCATTCTGGTGGATATTCAGTCTAAAGCAGCTAGAAGAGGCCCCTCCCACCAACAGGTGAGTGCTGTCTAACTGGTGAAGGAGTTCATTTTGGAAGGTTGTTAAATAAAATGTTTTTTGAAGGCCCAAAGATAATTGATAAGGAGGGGTGTTAAACATCATGAGACCCTGGGATGACCCAAAACTATCCAAGGACTGACCCTAGAGCTATGAACCTGGTTGGTTGTGTATGCAATCAATTAATAATATGATTGGCTTGTGACAGCCAAGGTGAGCTAAAGTAAATGCATACGAAGTGTATGTTTTCCTTCGTTCAGTGGAGAGGTTGGACTGAGTCAAAAAGTGTGTGCTGGAAATGCACAGCAGGTCAGGTGGCATCTGAGCAGTCAGGAGAGTCTACATTTCGGGCATAAGCCCTTCATCAGGAATGTCAGGTTGTCTGGACATTGCAGCTGCTGGTTCCCCAGTAGTGCAAATAATAACCCTTTGACAATTGGAACAGACCTGGGTGTCGAGTGACTGATCATCTGATTTCCCCTTTCAACCACCTTCCCATGTTTCCCTAAATCTCTGGCTTCACAAGTCTGGATATTTCACAATTTTTCCAGAACACGCTTCCTTTGGACTTGGGGCATAAGTTGGTATTTTGCTTGAGAACTAGTGACCTTAAAGTCATAGAGGCTTTCAGTATAGAAAAACTGCATTGAACCTGCACCTTGGTTTCAATCCATGGATCATTTCTCCACAGTGGGAGAAGTCTTTTATTCCTCAGACATTCTTTAAGGAGGATATTGTTCCTTATAAATCATGTTGTAGCTTCATGTCTTTATCCAAAGATAATCTTTTGAATTTCATTTGCTGAGGAATTTCTCCCTTCTAACTCAGGAGTTGTCCCATAATATCATCTTGGGGGTGGTGGTGGGATGTGGGAGAGGAGGAGGCGGAGATGACTTTAAACTGATGAATGCCCATCATGGGAGACTCCGGCTCTGTGGAAACAGGGACTTCCTTCTTTGCAGTATCCTGAATTTCTGGAGCAGGCAATATCTTTCTAATTGGAAGAGGTATTCTCTTTTTCACCGTATCCTGTGTCAACACAATGTCGTTTTATTTCTTGTGCTTTTCAGACTGACATGAGAAAGCAGTGTTTCAAAGTGAGTGTTTTGCGAGGGCTGCTGCTTGTTTGGAACAACAAATAACCTCCCCATGGAATCCGAATCTGCACTACTGCTACAACGTGGTGTTTGTCCTGGCAGCCAAAGCCCCTTGGTATCCATCACGTCAGCCATTTTGTGGCACAGGGTAAGGGTGGTATCAGGTATTTCACAGCCAACGATTCAACTTTGTGCCTATCTAATTATCACTGGTAAGGGATTGGCTGCTGGTGAGTCTGAATGAAGAGGCACTTCTCTTAGTCAACTAGTTGGTTTGTAGTATGATAGCTACAAGTGCAGTTCACATGACTGTCAGTCACAGTTACTGAGAATTCTCAAGAGCTGTGTAGAATGTATCTGCTCCCTATGAAGCCTGGTGTCTCCACTCAAACATGGTGCACGATATTATCAGATTGGGTGGAGCTGATGCAAATTCAGTATTTTCTCTTTTGTAGTTATTACCTTGTATCACAATGATGGGCTTCTCTTGTGTAGCTAATCAAACTGCTCAGTGATGTTCTTACACACTTCTGGAGCAGGTTTAACTTGAAGTTAGACCTCCTGGTCCAGAGGTAGCGACACTACCACTGCACCACAAGGGCCATCCAATAACTGGGAAAACTCCCTGTGGTAATGATTTGTATCTGTCTGTGCCATTTTGTAAATGACCGTATCCAGAAAAACTGATGGACCACTAGCTTTCTAATGATTTTAACACCTTTATCCTGCACTGTTATACATAATCTTAGGAAGTATAAAATCACGAGAGGCATGGATAGAGTAAATAGACAACGCTTTTTTTTCTGTGGTGCGGGAGTCCAGACCTAGAGGGCATAGGTTTAAGGTGAGAGGAGAAAGATATAAAAGGGAACTAAGGGGCAACATTTTCGTGCAGCGGATGGTGCGTTTATGGAATGAGTTATCAGAGGAAGTGGTGGAGGCTGGTACAATTACAACATTTAAAAAGCACTTGGATGGGTATATGAATAGGAAGGGTTTAGGGGTATATATGCTGGCAGATGAGACTAGATTTATTTAGAATATCCGGTCGACAGAGATGATTTGGACTGAAGAGTCTGCCTCCATGCTGTACATCTCTTTGACGTCTCCTGGAAATCATGGAGAGGATTAAGAGTCTGGTTAAGGAAATAATTGTTCCAAAGACTGAAGCATTGAGTACCAGTGGGCATGGCATTAAAATGATTGACAAAAGTACCAGACGCTGCAGAAAAAAAATTATTATTTTCACGGCTGAGTGGCTAGGATTTGGAACACAGTGCTGAACCCTAACCCTAACCTGATTGCAGGGGAAAACCTCAGGGAGTTGGGTGCATCAGTGAAGGAGAGAAAATTGAAGGAATATTAGAAAGAGTGAAGGACTGGAGTTAACTGGAGTGTTCCTTAAGGGAACCTGCAGAAACTGGGTGGCTCAGATAGCCTCCTATCGTGAATCATTTTACATTTCTAGTAATGGTGATGTTCTGGTCTTAAACACTAGAAGATAGATATCAGCCCTCAAGAGCCACTGCACCTTCTCAAGGTTAATTAAGGAGGCGTGAAAAAATGCTAGCTTAGCTAGTAATATCATGTCAGATGGATGAATGAATTAATGAGTGAATGAATCAATTAATGAAAAAGCGATTTTGATTAGTGGAAAAGTGTAGGACTGGAATTGGGAGAGCATGCAAAAAAAAATAATCTAGCATTAAATGGAGTGATAGGATGCATCTTTCCTTACCTAGGACAGCCTTACAATTCCCTTGTAACTCAAAAATGGAAGATCTTTAAATGCTAATGCTACTGTTGTAAAAGACAACTTGTAAAAGACAAACATTACATAACATCCTCATTAATCATCAGTGAATGGGAAACTTCCCTGCTCTGTTATGAAATTGCTTTCCATCAACACATTCTAAAGCATAAGAGTGGGCTCACTATCAAATGACAAAGATGATGCCTATGGGATGCTTATTAATTAACAAGTTAGCCCAGAAAATTAATACAACCTCACTACAGGATGGTCACCAGTGGTGAAAATATTAAATTCTGAACAGTACCTTTACAGGGAGCTGTGTCACCTCAGCAAGCCTGTAACAGAATTTTTAAAACCTTCTCTCTCTCTTTGCCTCAACATTCATCGTTCTGTGACTTATATCCATTGACTCTCACTTGTTTCACTGAAAATTATGACCCGTGGGCTATAAAAATGATACAGTATAAAACAGCTCATGTTCATTGAAATGGGTTTGGAATGTATCTTCCTGCTTTCACTCATAGTTGGCAAAGGGCCGATTCTGTCAAGTGTGACATGCATGCACCAAATGAAATGCCTGATTCTTTCTCTCCCCAGTAGAATCAAATGTATTAACTAATTCTACACCCTGTATTGCTTACTAAGCAACATCGTTTTGCAAACTGTGACTGTTTTATTGCACTCCACGTGTGTGGGGAATGGATGACGTGGCTGTAATGTTACATTATGGGCAACTCCAATTTTGACTGACTGCATTTTCAGGGGAATGACAGTGAAATTGAAGTGGGTGGAGACAGAAGTGCAAGGAACTAAACATAGATTAGATTAGATTCCCTACACTATGGAAACAGGCCATTTGGCCCAACAAGTCCACACCGACCCTCCGAAGAGTAACCCACCCAACCCCATTCCCCAAACCTATGTTTACCCCTTGACTAATGCACCTAACATTATGGGGCAATTTAGCACGGCCAATCCACCTGACCTGCACATCTTTTGGACTGTGGGAGGAAACCGGAGCACGCAAAAGAAACTCATGCAGACATGGGGAGAAAATGTAAGCTCCACACAGACAGTCGCCTGAGACTGGGATTGGAACTTGGGTCCCTGCCACTGTGCAGTAGCAGTGCTAACTACTGAGCCATCGTGCTACCCTCAGAGAGGCTGAGGGTCTGAAGGCGCTCAGCACAGACCCTGGGAAAGACTGGACGACCCAAGAAGCTGAGTTGTGTTCTCCAGCTTGGACTAGAGTGAGCTAGTCTTGTCCAATTAGCACTTTTCTCCCAGTGTAAGTATTAAGAGATGGTGAGGATTCCATCACCACTGAAAAACACTCTTCATCTTTTGAGAAGTTTGCAATCCTCCAATTCTGTCCCTTGTGTGTTTTGCCTTGCTGGCAACACTCACATCCCATGTCAGAATCTTGACAGTCCAGTGAGCCCATGCTGAAAAATTGTCAATACTTATCCCACAAAAAAAAATCTAAAGCAGATAACCTGATCATAACCACCTGGCTGTTTGTGAGAGCTTCCTGCACATAAATTGACCATCGCTTTTCCTCTATCAGAATGACATTAAGGGATATATGGATAGCACAGGAAAGTGACATTGAAATTCAAGATCAGTCATGATTTAATAGATAGCAGAGCAAGGTCAAAGGCTGAATGGACCTCTCCTGCTCCACTGTTCCAAGACCTGGACAGTCCCCAGGCAGCAAACGGAACAGATGCCAATGATGCAACAAAGGAAATTGGAGATTAACAAGAGACCAGATGTGGAGAGATCAAACTTCTGAGAAGATGGAGAGTGGTACACAGGTAGAGGTTTCAAACACAAAACAAGGCATGGGAATCAAGCACAAAGGCATCATTATATGCATTCCATCACGCCAGTTCTTTGACAACTGGACAATTTTCCAATGACTGTGGCTTTGAAGAAAATCACTTCATCATCTGAAAGGTGTTTTGAGATAATCTGAAATCACGAAAGATCTTTTTATTGCAAAAATGTACTTTATCACATGCATACACAGTTGCTGAAGCAGTTTTGTCCGGTCTTTGCACATGAAGACAGACAAACATTGACATTCCCTGCAGTTGCTTAAACCAAAGGCATTTCTTACTCATGCAGGAGAACATTTATATACTTTGAGGTAACAAGAGAGTCTAAAAGCCAAATAGGCCGTTGTTATACTTCAGCAGAAAGAGGAAGATACTGTATAGATACATACCCATCATGTACCACATGTAAGTGACTTACTTGATCATTTCTGAAACTGATTAAGAATCAGCCAAGTTATTGTAGACCAGACTGGGTAAAGATGGCAGATTGCCTTCTCTAAAGACATTCATGAACCAGATGTTTAATTTTTGCAACAACTGATCATAGTTTCACGGTCACCATCAATGAACCTAATTCTATTCTAGACCTTTCTATATTAATTAGTTGTATCTATTCATGGAGTTTAAATTTCACCAGCTGCCTAGAAGAGTTTTCAACCTGTATTTCCAGGCTTTTTGACAAGGCCTCCATGTTACTAGTCCAGTGACATCCTCTTAGCTCTCATTGGCTACTCACATTTCATATGATGATACCTTCAGTGGAGTCATAGATATATACAGCACGGAAACAGACCCTTTGGTCCAATTTGTCCATGCCAACCAGATATCCTAAATTAATCTAGTCCCATTTGCCAGCATTTGGCCCATATCCCTCTAAACCCTTCCTATTCATGTATCCGTCCAAATGCCATTTAAATATTGTAACTGTACTAGCCTACATCATTTCCTCTGTGACCTCACTCCATTCATGCTTCAGCCGCTGTGTGAAAAAATTGCCTCTTAGATCCATTTAAAATCTTTCAGCTCCCCCTCTAGTTTTGGACTCCCTGCATTCCAGGGAAAATACCTTGTTTATGTATCCTACCCATGCCCCTCATGGGTTTATAAACCTCTAGATTAGATTAGATTCCCTACAGTATTGAGACAGGCTATTCAGCCCAACAAGTGGGCGGCACGGTGGCACAGTGGTTAGCACTGCTGCCTCACAGCGCCTGTAGACCCGGGTTCAATTCCCGACTCAGGCGACTGACTGTGTGGAGCTTGCACGTTCTCCCCGTGTCTGTGTGGGTTTCCTCCGGGTGCTCTGGTTTCCTCCCACAGTCCAAAGATGTGCGGGTCAGGTGAATTGGCCAAGCTAAATTGCCCGTAGTGTTAGGTAAGGGGTAAATGTAGGGGTATGGGTGGGTTGCGCTTCGGCGGGTCGGTGTGGACTTGTTGGGCCGAAGGGCCTGTTTCCACACTGTAAGTCTAATCTAAGTCTAATCTAAGTCTACACCGACCCTCTGAAGAGTAACCCACCCAGACCCATTCCCCTAAATTTACCTCTGATTAATGTACCTAACACTATGGGCAATTTGGCATGGCCAAGTCACCTGACCTGCACATATTTGGATTGTGGGAGGAAACTCAGAGCACCCAGAGGAAGCCCACAGAGACATGGGGAGAACGTGCAAACTCCACACAGACAGTCACCCAATGCTGGAATCGAATCTGGATCCTTGGCATTGTGAGGCAGCAGTGCTAACCACTGAGCCACCATACCACCCCTGAACCGCTGATGCTCCAGGAAAAATAACTCCAGTCTATTCAGCCTCTCCCAAGAGCCTTGTGGGTGGCACGGTGGCACAGTGGTTAGCACTGCTGCCTCGCAGCGCCAGAGACCCAGGTTCAATTCCCGCGTCAGGTGACTGACTGTGTGGAGTTTGCACATTCTCTGCGTGGGTTTCCTCTGGGTGCTCCGGTTTCCTCCCATAGTACAAAAATGTGCAGATTAGGTGAATTGGCCATGCTAAATTGCCTGTAGTGTTAGGTGAAGGGGTAAACGTAGGGGAATGGGTCTGGGTGGGTTGCGTGTTGGTGTGGATTTGTTGGGCCGAAGGGCCTGTTTCCACACTGTAAGTAATCTAATCTCCAACCCTGGCAACATCCTTGTGAATCTTTCAAGTTTCTGAACCCTTTCAAGTTTCACAACTTCCTTCCCTATAGCAGGGAGGCCAGAATTGAATGCAGTATTCCAAAAGTGGCCTAACCAATACCTGCATGGGAAGCAAGTAAATAGAAAAGCAAATGGTATGTGGATCTTCATTCCATTTGAATATAGGAGCAAAGAAGTCCTACTTTAGCTGTACAGGGTTTGAGAAGACCAGAACAGGAATCGGTGAGCAGTTCTGATCTCCTTCTCTAAGAAAAAGACATGATTGCCATAGAAGGAGTGCAGCAAAGGTTCACCAGACCGATTCCAGTGCGGACAAGTTTGTCATATGAGAAGAGATTGGGTTTGACTGGGCATACATTCACTGGAGTTTAGACAATTAAGATTCTCATCAAACATATGAAGTTCTGACAGGGCTGGACAGAATGAATGCCGAGACAAAGTTTCCCCAAGTCAGAGTCCAGAACAAGAGTCAGAATCTCAGGAAATGCAGTAGGTCTTGTCAGACTGAGAGAAGGAGAAATTTCTTCACTCAGAAAATGGTAAAACTGTGGAATTCTCTACCGTAGAAGGCTGTGGAGGTGGAGTCACTAAATGCATTTAGGAAAGAGACAAATAGAAATGTCCAAAAGCGAAAAGGGACTTAGGGAGAGATTGAAAGTGTGGTGCTGAGATAGACAGTCAGAATTATGTTCAGAAATCACACAACACCAGGTTATGATCCAACAGGTTTATTTGAAATGACAAGCTTTCAGAGCACTGCTCCTTTGTCAGGATTTTACCTTCACCTCCTTCATTTTCCTCTGAAAGCTTGTGACTTCAATAAACCTGTTGGACTATAACTTGGTGTCATATGACTTCTGACTTTGTCCATCCCAGTCCAACACTGGTACCTCCACAACCTGATCATGTTCAATGGCAGAGTAAGAGCCAAATGGCCTCCTCCTGTTCTCACTTTCTCAGTTTCACTTTCTTCATCACTGAGGGATAGTGGCAGCAGAATGTACCATTGACGAGGTGCACAACAGCAAATCAGCAAGATTCATCCAACAGCATTTTCCAAATCTATCACCTTCACCAATCAGGAGGATGCTAGCTGCAGTGTGGGAATACTTGGAAGGGTTTGTTCTGAAGAAGGGTCACCGACTCGAAACGTTAACTTTGTTTTCTCTTCACATATGCTTGCAGACCTGCTGAGTTTCTTCAGCATTTCTGATTTTTGTTTCAGTTCTGGAAGGTGTATCCACACCGTCTTCTCAAAGGAGTTAGAGATGGCCAATAAAATGCTGGTCAAGTCCACAGCCCCTGAATGAACAAAGACAAGAACACCTTTGTATGAGGTTCCAAGCATAGATAATTGTCAGCAAAGGCCTTTGCCCAAAGATTTGGGAAGCATCAGCGTGGCTGTTTTATTTCCTTCCACCACGAGTCCGGAGATATTGAAGTTAATTGCTGTTTCCAACAGCAGCTTACACAGCTTTCTCAGTCAGGGTCAGGAGATAACGCTTGCAATTTTCTGGTCCGTATAATTCAGTACCACACTGGGTTGTACCTTTGTACGCATATCACTAAACACAGAAAACTACTCAAAAGAAAACAAGAATCAAATCTTGCTGCAAACACTGTGACAGAAGGAACTCAGCTCAGAGTTCAACATCTTCTGAACATCACGGTTTACACACCCACTAATTGTGCAGTAAGACTCCAGTAAACAGATTGAATGTGCATTAACACATTGAAACCACATTAATGGTCTATTTCTTTCTTGCTAAGTAGCAATTAATGCACAACATGCAAATTTGAAACTGTAAAGACGACTGGCAGAGTTCATGAGGTGAATAGAGTAGGAGGCAGCTGAAGAGTATGTCAAAACCAAGTCTTTACTTTAACACGATAGCTTGTGTGTTAGTCTCTCTTTGCTTGACACTCCAGAGCTGGAACATCAGGCACCTACTGCCCAATAACTTTGACTTTGATTTATTACTGCCCTGTGTCCTGAGGTAAAGTGAAACGTATTGTCTTACATGTTTTACAGGAAAATCGTACTGTACAAGTGCATCAGGGTAACAGAGCAAAGTGCAGGATATAGTGTTACAGCTGCCAGGAAGGTGCAGAGAGAGATCAACAGTAAAGAGGTCCATTCAAAAGCGTGAAAAAGGCAGGGAAGAAGCTGTTCTTGAATCTGTTCACACGTTATACAAACTTTTATCTAGAGTGATAGTCATAGTGTCATATCGTATGGAAACAGACCGTTCGGTCCAACCAGTCCAGGCTGAACATAATCCCAAACTAAACTAGGCTCATCTGCTTGCTCCTGGCCCATATGGAATTCAATGTAGCTAAGTGCGAAGTCGTTCACTTTGGTAGGAATAACAAGATGATGGATTACTGGGCTAATGGTAGGCTACTTGGTAGTGTGGATGAGCAGAGGGATCTTGGTGTCTATGTACACAGATCTCTGAAAGTTGCCACCCAGGTAAATAGTGCTGTGAGGAAGGCATATGGTGTACTGGGCTTTATTGGCAGAGGAATTGAGTTCCGGAGTCCTGAGGTCATGTTGCAGTTGTATAAGACTCTGGTGAGGCCTCATCTGGAGTATTGTGTGCAGTTTTGGTCGCCATACTATAGGAAGGATGTGGAAGCTTTAGAACGAGTGCAGAGGAGTTTTACCAGGATGTTGCCTGGAATGGTAGGAAAATCTTATGAGGAAAGGCTGAGGCACTTGGGGCTGTTCTCATTGGAGAAGAGAAGGTTTAGGGGAGATCTGATAGAAGTGTATAAGATGATTAGGGGTTTAGATAGGGTAGATACTAAGAACCTTTTACCGCTAATGGAGTCAGGTGTTACTAGGGGACATAGCTTTAAATTAAGGGGTGGTAGGTATAGGACAGATGTTAGGGGTAGATTCTTCACACAGCGGGTTGTGAGTTCATGGAATGCCCTGCCCGTATCAGTGGTGAACTCTCCTTCTTTATGTTCATTTAAGCGGGCATTGGATAGGCATTTGGAAGTTATTGGGCTAGTATAGGTTAGGTAGGACTCGGTCGGCGCAACATCGAGGGCCGAAGGGCCTGTACTGCGCTGTATCCTTCTATGTTCTATGTTCTATGTTCTATATCCTTCCAAACCTTCCCTATTCATGTACCTATCTAAGTGTCTTTTAAACATTGTAACTGTGGCCACATTCACCACTTCCTCAGGACGTTCATAGCGTCATAAAGATGTACAGCACAGAAACAGACCCTTCGGTCCAACTCGTCCATGCCAGCCAGATATCCAAACCCAATCTCATCTGACCTGCCAGCACCCGGCCCATATCCCTTCAAACCCTTCCTATTTATATACCCATCCAAATGCCTCTTAAATGTTGCAATTGCACCAGCCTCCACCATTCCTCTGGCAGCTCATTCCATACATGTACCACCCTCTGTGTGAAAAGTTGCCCCGAAGATCTCTTTTATGTCTTTCCCCTCTCACCCTAAACCTATGCCCTCTGGTTCTGGACTCTCTGACCCCAGGGAAAAGACTTTGCCTATTTACCCTATCCATGCCCCTCATAATTTTGTAAACCTCGATAAGGTCACCCCTCAGCCTCTGACACTCCAGGCAAAACAGCCCCAGCCTGTTCATCCTCTCCCTATAGCTCAAATCCTCCAACCCTGGCAACATCCTTGTAAATCTTTTCTGAACCCTTACAAGTTTCACAACATTTTTCCGAAAGGAAGGAGACCAGAATTGCACGCAATATTCCAACAGTGGCCTAACCAATGCCCTGTACAGCCGCAACATGACCTCCCAACTCCTGTACTCAATATTCTGACCAATAAAGGAAAGCATACCAAACGCCTTCTTCACTATCCTATCTACCTGCGACTCCACTTTCAAGGAGCTATGAACCTGCACTCCAAGGTCTCTTTGTTCAGCAACACTCCCTACGACTTTACCATTAAATGTATAAGTCCTGCTAAGATTTGCTTTCCCAAATGCAGCACCTCGCATCTGCCACTTCTCAACCCATTGGCCCATCTGGTCAAGATAATGCATCGGTGGGCAGAGTAGATGGCCGTTTGGTACCCATTGAAACATCAGTATGACTGTAGTACAATGTGCAATTCGATGAGGGAGCCGGCATTTCAACCAGGCTTGCGTTGTCTGTCAATTCACTAAAGCAAACCTACAGTCAAGCTGCAACATCTGAGTTGCACTCTTCAAGAAAGCGAAAGTGATTAACACACTAACATTTCACACAACTGGATCCCCCTTCATGTTGTATAAGACCTGAAAGAGGTAACTGATATCCCAAGATAAGCTCGACATATAAGGATATAAAGTGCTGCTCCCGGGGGGGAGCTAACCAGAGTTCTGCTTGTGTTCTCCAGAAGGTGTATAATTCTTCAGTGATTGTTCTTTCAGTTAATATCATGTAGCTAAAGTACTTAATCTTACATTAAGCTTCATAGTTTCACAAGTAATAATCCAAAGTAATGTAGCTCAGCTTCGAAGTAATATATAAGAAATCTATTCATTTTTCCATTAGGATGAGCCTGCCCTGCCTTTGGTTATGTGGCCACCATTCCCCATATGGTATCCATAGCTCAGGTTCAATCCTGAAAGAAGGAGTGGTGGCAATGAATTTACCCAAGATATCCCTGATAGTTGGAGCAAAAATCAACATATACAAGACCAGCAGGAGGTCCCCATTAGATAAGGCTGCATTACAGCTGTAAAAATGCTTCATTGTCTATAACCTGCTTTATAACATCCTGACTTCATGATCTGCATAACCTCCTTCCTTCCTGATTTCTGCCTTCCTCCCAACCCTTCATTTCTACCTCTCTCCCTCCCCCGTTCCCTCCTTTCTCCTTCCTCCTTCCTGTCCGACCTTTCCAGAGGTTAAAGAAAATCTTCTTTGTCCACGCATGTAAACATCCAACTCGTCACCATTCATTGTGTTTCAATCATCTGTCCTTCCCTCATGAAAAGGAACCATTCTTGTATACACTGGACTATTTACACAACCTCGTTATTCAGATATCAGCTGTTGCCAACAAAATGTTGGAATTTTTCAGGGGCATGCACAACTTGAGGGAATCAGCACATTCCCATCTGACCCAAAGAGGCATTCCACATATTTTGTTGGCTTTTGGAAGTCTTGGGTTACTGGTTTCAAAATTGGCTCATAATGTTGTTCATCGAATTGGTTCTTACAAGGTGCACATCCTGAGTCCATGACCAATCCCGCCCTCAATTTCCCTTTGGTCAAAAAATTGAGTCACAGGAATTGAGCAAACATCTCTCATCTCCACTTTACACAAATGGATTTAAAATATATAAATTTATCGTAGGATGAGGGTGTCACTGGTTAGGTCAGGGTTCATTGCCCATCCCTACTTACCCAGTGAACAGTTAAAAGTCAATCACGTTGGTAAGGGTCTAGAAACACATGTAGACCAGACAAGGATGGCAGCTTCCATCCCTAAAGGAGATGGGTTCTTCCCTTGACAATCTGCAATGGTTTCAAGTCACCATTAGATTCTTAATTCCAGATTTTTTTATTGAATACAAATCCCACCATGGCAGGATTTGGACCCAGGTTGCCAGAACATCAGGTAGGTCTCTGAACTAACAGCATTGTGGCAATACCACGAGGCCATTGCCTCCCCTCCAACAGGGTACAATATAATCTGACAGATGCTCCTGTTCCTCAGTAAATTCATGATGTTACTTTCGTTGAATCAAGTTCTTGATATAAACCAACAGATGCCTTTATTCAACATTAAGCAGGTAAATGCACAATATCTAACATAGTTCATAACTTTTTAATTATTAGTTCATGGATTACGGGCATCACTGCGAACTATGAATAGTAATTATGGCCCATCCCTAATTGCTCTTGAGTGGCTTTGACAGCCGACTCAGAGGGCCAGTAAGAGGCCTGTATGGTTCTGAAATCAAGTATTGACCAGATAAAGACATCAGACCTTTTTCCCTCAAGGGCATCAGTGACTGAAATGGGTTTGTATGACAATCAGTGATGGTTTCATGGCACCATTGCTGAGACTAGTTTTCAATTCCCAATTTACTAATTAAATTTTTTTAGATTAGATTAGGTTCCATACAGTGTGGAAACAGGCCCTTTGGCTCTACCAGCCCACACTGAACCTCCGAAGAGTAACCCTCCCAGACCCATTTCCCTCTGACTACTGCACCTAACACTACGGGCAATTTAGCATGGCCAATTCACCCGACCCGCACATCTTTGAACTGTGGGAGGAAACCGGAGCACACGGAGGAAACCCACGCAGATAGTCTACCGAGGCTGGAATCAAACCTGAGACCCTGGTACTGTGTGGCAGCAGTGCTAACCACTGAGCCACTGTGCCACCACAAATCTTATATGGTTAAAAATCACACAACACAGGTCATTGTCTAACAGGTTTATTTGGAAGCACTAGCTTTCAAAGCGCTGCTCCTTCAACAGGTGCTTGTGGAGAATAAGATTGTAAGACACAGAATTTATAGCAAAAGTTAGTATGATGTAACTGAAATTATATATTGAAAAAGATTGTTTGTTACGTCTCTCATTTTTTAGAATGACCATATTGGTTTCAGTTCTTTCATATGTAAATCACAGAACATTTTTTTTTGTACATTACATTCTCAAGTGAGAATCTCCAGATCATAAATTTAGATGTACTTTCATCAAATCCCTACAGTGTGAAAACAGGCCATTTGGCCCAACACGTCTACACTGATCCTCCAAAGAATATCCCACCCAGACTACTCTACATTTCCCCTGACTAATGACCCTAACCTACACATCCCTAAACACCATGGGCAATTCACATGTCTAATCCACCTAACCTGCACATCTTTGGACTGAGGCAGGAAACCCAGACAGACACAGGGAAAATGTGCAAAGTCCACACAGACAGTTGTCCAAGGCCAGAATTGAACCTGGATCCTGGCGCTGTGAGGCTGCAGTGCTAACCACTGAGCCACCATGCCATCCATTTTGTACATAAGCAGCCCCTAGCCAGTAGGGGGGCATGGTGGATCAGTGGTTAGCGTTATTGCCTCATAGCACCAGGCACCTAGGTTTGATTCCACCCTTGAGTGACTGTCTGTGTGGAGTTTGCACATTCGCCCCAGGTCTGCATGAGTTTCCTCCTACAGTCCAAGGATGTGCAGGCTTGGTGGATTGGCCATGGTAAGTTGCCCATAGTGTCTAAGGATGTGCAGACTAGGTGGATTAACCATGGGAAATACAGGGATAAGAGAGAAATGAGGCTCTGGACAGGCTGCGCTTTGGACGGCTTGATGGCCTGAATGGCCTGCTTCTATGCTGGAGGGATTCTATGTATCTTGTGATGAAATCACCTTGCATTTAGCATGAGAATGCACAGTCATTCTGGTTAGGAGTTTTGCTTGGTCTATAGGATTTCACTGAGTGGGGATTCCCAAAGTGGGGGATTTGGAGCCCAGGTGGGCTCGGGAGCCAAAATAACGGGTTTGACTTCAGAGGGAGTGATGACTGTTGTGGAGCGTCCCTACTCCCCAACCCTCCCCAACTTCTTTGCACAAGTCATCTCACCCTAACTTCCATTCTGAGCATCCTCACTGAGGGATCTCAGTGGGAAAACATTTAGGGAGCTCTGCCACTGGGATACTTCCCAAATGGGCTCCTGTTGACCAGTGCTTCTCAAACAGTGCATGACAGGATTTCAGGGTGCATACTCTGATGTTGCAACGGCTGCTGTGGAACTTTGGCCAAGTGTTAACAATGGCAAGGAGCCTTTAAATCCTCACTTTTTTTATCTTAATGACCGTGGCCCAACGTATAGATACTCATAGAGCCCCATAGCATGGAAAAACAGAGTCTTTAGTCCAACTTGTCCATGCTGACCAGGTAGAACATAGAACATAGAACAATACAGCACAGAACAGGCCCTTCGGCCCACGATGTTGTGCCAAACATTTGTCCTAGCTTAAGCACCTATCCATGGACCTATCCAATTGCCGCTTAAAGGTCAGCAACGATTCTGACTCTGCCACTCCCACAGGCAGCACATTCCATGCCCCCACCACTCTCTGGGTAAAGAACCTACCCCTGACATCCCTCCTATACCTTCCACCCTTCACCTTAAATTTATGTACCCTAGTAACACTCTGTTGTACCCGGGGAAAAAGTCTCTGACTGTTTACTCTATCTATTCCCCTGATCAACTATAAACCTCTATCAAGTCACCTCTCATCCTTCGCCGTTCCAATGAGAAAAGGCCTAGCACTCTCAACCTATCCTCGTACGATCTATTCTCCATTCCAGGCAACATCCTGGTAAATCTCCTCTGCGCCCTCTCCAAAACTTCCACATCTTTCCTCAAGTGAGGCGACCAGAACTGCACACAGTACTCCAAATGTGGCCTTATCAAGGTCCTGTACAGCTGCAATATCACCTCACGACTCTTGAATTCAATCCCTCTGCTAATGAACGCTAATACACCATAGGCCTTCTTACAAGCTCTATCCACCTGAGTGGCAACTTTCGAAGAGCTATGAACATAGACCCCGAGATCCCTCTGCTCCTCCACCTTCTAAGAACCCTACTGTTAACCCTGCATTCCGCATTCTTATTTGTCCTTCCAAAATGGATAACCTCACACTTGACAGGGTTGAACTCCATCTTCCACTCCTCAGCTCAGCATCATATCTAAGTCCCTTTGCAGCCGACAACAGCCCTCCTCACTATCCACAACTCCACCAATCTTCGTATTGTCTGCAAGTTTACTGACCCACACTTCAAACCCCTCTTCCAAGTCATTAATAAAAATTACAAACAGCAGAGGACCCAGAACTGATCCCTGCAGAACTCAACTTGTAACTGGGCTCCAGGCTGAATATTTACCATTTACCACCACTCTCTGACTTCGACCGGTTAGCCAGTTCTCTACCCAACTGGCCAAATTTCCCACTATCCTATGCCTCCTGACATTCCGCATAAGCCCACCTTGGGAAACCTTATCAAATACCTTACTAAAATCCATGTACACTACATCCACTGCTCTACCCTCATCCACATGCTTGGTCACCTTCTCAATTAATTCAATAAGACTTGTAAGGCAAGACCTACCCCTCACAAATCCGTGCTGGCTGTCCCTAATCAAGCAGTGTCTTTCTAGATAATCATAAATCCTATCCCTCAGTACCCTTTCCATTACTTTGCCTGCCACCGGAGTAAGACTAACTGGCCTGTAAGTCCTGGGGTTATCCCTATTCCCTTTTCTGAGCAGGGGCACAACATTTGCCACTCTCCAGTCCCCTGGCACCCCAACCCCATTGACAGTGAAGATGAAAAGATCATTGCCAATTTCCTCTCTTGCTTCCCACATAATCCTAGGATATATCCCGTCAGGCCCAGAGGACTTGTCTATCCTCAAGTTTTTCAAAATGCCCAACACATCTTCCTTCCTAACGAGGATCTCCTCTAGCTTACCAGTCCGTTTCATACTCTCCTCTTCAACAGTACGGTCCCTCTCATTTGTAAATACTGAAGAAAAGTATTCATTCAAGACCTCTCCTATCTCTTCCGATTCGATACACAGTCTCCCACTACTGTCCTTGATCGGACCTACCCTCGTTCTCGTCATTCTCATGTTTCTCACATACGCATAAAAGGCCTTGGGGTTATCCTTGATCCTACCCACCAAAGATTTTTCATGCCCTCTCTGGCTCTCCTAATCCCTTTCTTCAGCTCCCTCCTGGCTATCCTGTATCCCTCCCACGCTCTGTCTGAACCTTGTTTCCT
The DNA here is from genome assembly GCF_020745735.1 of Hemiscyllium ocellatum. Lineage (NCBI taxonomy): Eukaryota > Metazoa > Chordata > Chondrichthyes > Orectolobiformes > Hemiscylliidae > Hemiscyllium > Hemiscyllium ocellatum. Next base: position 9,542,249 of record NC_083426.1, on the reverse strand, counting down.
CAACCTTATGTAAGCTCCTTCTTCCTCCTTACAAGACACTCAACCTCCCTCATTAACCAAGGTTCCCTCACACGACCATCACTTTCCTGCCTGACAGGTACATAAATATCAACGACACGTCGTATCTGTTCCTTGAAAAAGTTCCACATTTCAACGACATCCTTCCCTGACAGCCTATGCTCCCAATTTATGCTTCTCAGATCCTGTCTTGCAGCATCGTATTTACCCTTCCCCCAATTGTAAAACCTACCCTGTTACACGCACCTATCTCTCTCCATAACCAAGGTGAAAGTCACAGAATTGTGGTCACCATCACCAAAATGCTCACCCACTAACAAGCCCATCACTTGTCCCGGTTCGTTACCAAGTACTAAATCCAATATGGCCTCCCCAATGGTCGGACAATCTACATACTCAGTTAGAAAAGCTTCCTGGACACACTGCACAAACACCGCCCCGTCCAATCTACTTGATCTAAAGATCTTCCAATCAATATTTGGGAAGTTGAAATCGCCCATGACTACTACCCTGTAGCTTCTGCACCTTTCCAAAATCTGTTTTCCAATCTGTTTCTCCACATGTCTGCTGCTATTGGGGGGCCTATAGTAAACACCCAACAAGGTGACAGCTCCTTTCCTATTTCTGACTTCAGCCCATACTACCTCCAAAGGCAGATCCCCCTCGAACTGCCTTTCTGCAGCCATTATACCATTGCTAATTAGCAACGCCACACCCCCTCCTTTTTTACCACCCTCCCCCCAATCTTACTGAAATATCTGTAACCAGGAACCTCCAACAACCATTCCTGTCCCTCTTCTATCCACATTTGCGTGATGGCCACAACATCGTAGTCCCAAGTACCGATCCACGCCTTAAGTTCACCCACCTCATTTCTGATACTCCTTGCATTGAAGTATACACACTTGAGCCCATCTCTGTGTCCGCAAGTAGGCCCTGCCAGTGCTACCTTCTCCACAGCCTCCCTACATTCTTGGACATCCTGAAAAACAGCTAACCTACTTGCGGGACTACAAGTCCGGATCCCATCCCCCTGCCAAATCAATTTAAACCCCCCCCCGAAGAGTGCTAGCAAACCTACCTCCCAGGATATTGGTGCCCTTCTGGTTCAGGTGCAACCCGTCCTGTTTGTACAGGTCCCACCTTCCCCAGAATGCAGTCCAATTGTCCAAATGCCTGAAGCCCTCCCTCCTACACCATCCTTGCAGCCACGTGTTCAACTGCACTCTCTCCCTACTCCTTCCCTCACTGTCACGTGGCACCGGCAACAACCCAGAGAAGACGACTCTGTCCATCCTAGCTTTTAGCTTCCAGCCTAACTCCCTGAGCTCCTGAATGACCTCCCCACCCCTCTTCCTACCTATGTCGTTGGTGCCAATGTGTACCACGAGTTCTGGCTGCACACCCTCCCCCTTAAGGATTCTGAAGACACTGTCTGAGACATCTCGGATCCTGGCACCCGGGGAGGCAACAAACCATCAGAGAGTCTCGCCCATGTCCACAAAACTGCCTGTCTGTCCCTCTAACTATAGAGCCTCCTCTCCCCCTTTCCCTTCTGAGCCTCAGAGTCGGACGTCGTGCCAGAGACCTGGTCACTGCAGCTTACCCCTGCTAGGCCGTTCCCCCAACAGTATCCAATGTGGTATACTTATTGTTGAGGGGAATGACCACAGGGGATCCCAATCTTATCTAGTCCCATTAGGCAGCATTTGGTCTATGTCCCTCTAAACCTTCCTACACATGTTCCCATCCAGATGCCTATATATGTTGTAATTTTACCAAACTACGACACTTCCTCTGGCAGTTAATACTATAAATACACCACATCTGTGTGAAAAAGTTGTCCCTTTAAATCTTTCCCCTCTCACCCTAAACCTATGCCCTCTAGGTTTGGACACCCTCACCCTAGGAAAAAGATCACCCTATCCATGCCCCTCATCCATCATCCAACACTCCAGGGGAAAAAGCTCCAGCCTATACAGCCTCCTCCTATAACTCAAAGCCTCCAGTCCCAGCACCATCCTTATAAACCTGTCTGCACCCTCTCAAATTTACCAGCATCTTTCCTATAGAAGGGCAACCAGAATTGAGAATTGCAGTATTCTCAAAGTGACCTCCTGTACAGCCACATCGTAACGGCCCAACTTCTCTACTCAGTGTTTGGACCAATAAAGGCAAGCATGCCAAATGCCTTCTTCACCACCCAGTCTACCCATGGCCCCTAAGGTCTCTGTTTGGCAAAACTCCCTGGGGTTCTACTATTTACTGGATAAGTCCTGCCTGGATTTGCTTCACCAAAATGCAGAACCTCACGTTTATCTAAATTAAACTCCATCTGCCACTCCTCAACCCATCTGATCTTTGATTCTCTGCTCCAAAACATAACCAAGGCAAAGATAGTTTCTTAAAACAGCCCAGACGAATGACCAATTTGTCTGGTTCCTGGCCTCACAGCTTCAGTGGGCTTACACTGGGAAAAGTTTTGGGGAACTTTGATATGGGCAATTTGCTATAGTGCACTATTTGACCAGATCTAGATAAACAGTGTAACTCATTTATAGCATTGTCAAGGGAGCTCAAGATAAAAAGTTGAAAACCTTTTGAAATTGTACTAAAACCATGGAGCATCAAAAATCTGTTATCACCTGCAAACGAAGGCAATCCCTGTGCACTGTGCCATGGCCAAGGACAGGAAGGAAGTGAGGACTGCAGATGCTGGAGATCAGAGTCAAGCGTGTGGTGCTGGAAAAGTGCAACAGGTCAGGCAGCATCCGAGGAGCAGGAAAATCAATGCCTCAGGCATAAGCCTTTCATCAGCCCTCCTGATGAAGGGCTTATGCCTGAAATGTCAATTCTCCTGCTCCTCCAACACTGCCTGACGGGCTGTGCTTTTCCAGCACCACACTCTCAACAAGGCCATGGACAGGCAGCTTTATGAACACAGTAGCTGGAATTGGCCTTTGTGTCTTGAGATGTGTTAAAACCTGTGAAAGGAAATTAGCCCTCATTTAATTTACACAGCAGGATAAAATTTAACTTCTTGAGGTATTTAATAAAACTATTTATTGTTATTCCAATAGAAAATAATTCTGTTTGCAAATGAATAATGTGTTAGACACCAAATGTATTTTTAACAAATTAACTTTGAGGTAATTATATTGCTTGGTATTACCAATTAATTAGATGTCGAGACACTTTTAAAAGATACAAAGTAAATGCCCTTTTCACAACACGAATCTACAAGCAAGAAATATATTGCTGAATTATTGGTCTCCTGCTCTGTCCCAGCTCCAGAGTCTGTTGTTTTTCTCTGAGCTGCAATTTCCCCCGTGCTGCTATTTTACTTGAAGCAGCAGTTTCTCCATTTTGCTATTGTCCCTGTCTGCACCTTTCCAAGTTGCTGTTTGTCCACATCGCAGATTTCCCTACGCTGCAGCTAACCCCATTGCTCTGTGCTGAGCATAGTCCTGTGCTGCAGTGCTCTCATGTTGCAGTTTTCCCCTCCTGCAGTTTTCACCATTGACTTTTTCGCTGTTGCAGACTTCCCTCCCAACCTTACAGTTTTCCAAGTTGCATTTTTTCCCCTCTGTGTTACCTTTTCCCTTCTGCTATCGTTTTCCCTATTGCAATGTTTACAGGTTGCAGCTTTCCCTGTGCACTGCAGTTTTTTTTCTCTGTGCTGTAGATTTCCCTGTTGCAGTGATTCCATTTTACAGATTCCAAACACAGACATTGCTGGAAAAGCTTAGCAGGTCTGGGAGCACCTATGCAGAGAAATCAGAATTACTGCTTCAGACCCTGTGACCTTTCCTTAGAACTGATGCGAGCTCAGAAAATGTTGGTTTATGTGCAGAAGATAGGAGGGGGGAGGGCTGAAGGAGTAAATGATAGGTGGGGATAGAGCTCAAAAAGAAGGAAGACAGTTGCTCTGCCCTGATGCTCTTCCACGCTTCAGGCTCTCTGCCTTTATTCCTGATAAAGGGCCCGAAACATCGATTTTGCTGCTCCTTGGATGCTGCCTGAAATGCTGTGCTCTTCCAGCAACACTGATCCAGAATCTGGTTTCCAGCATCTGCAGTCATTGTGTTTACCTAGACAGTTGGACAGACAACGGAGTGGATAATGATCTCGCTGGGAGAGTAATTAGCTATTGATTGAGATTGTTAATGGCTAACAATGAGCACTATGTAATGGCAGACTATGTGATAACAAGGCCTGGTATGTGGGATGTGGGCTAGGGCATGGAAGAATTCAGGCCCTAAAATTATTGAACTCAATATTGAGTCCAGAGGGCTGCAGGGTACCCAAGCATAAAATGAGGTGTCGTTCTTCCTATTTGCTCTGAGCTTCACTGGAGCACTGCAGCTAGCCTGAGACAGAGATGTTGGCCAAGGAACAGGGTATTGTGTTAATGTGGCAGGCAACGGGAAGCTCAGGGTCTTTTTTGTGAACAGAACATGGATGTTCTGTGAAGGATTCACCTGATTCACACTTAGTTGCCCCAATGTAGAGGAGACCACACTGTGATTAGTGAATGCCATGGACGAGATTGAGTGAAGTGCAGTTTCACCTATAAGGGATGGTTGGGCCCTTGGATACTGCGGAGGGAAATGGGAGGGTAATGTACCTTTAGTGGTTGCAGGGGAAGGTACCATGGAGCTGTTGGGGGGTGGGGGGGAAAGGATGTTGGGAGTGAAGGAGGAGTGGACCAGGGTGTTTCCCTCCTCCCTCTTCTGCATATGACAGTTTCCAAGCTACCATCAGTTCTGTGGAAGGGTCACTGGACCCAAAACGTTAACTCTGATTTATCTTCAGAGACGGTGCCAGACCTCCTGAGATTTTCCAGCAGTTTCTGCTCTTGTTTTTGATTTATAGCATCTGCAGTTCTTCCACTTTCAATTGTACAGCTTTCTGTTTTCTGCAGCTTTCCCTCTTGTAAATTTTCCTTGTTGCAGTGGTGTTCAAGTTCCAGTTATCCCTTTTCTGCCATTTTTCTGTGTTGCAAATTTTATTGAAAATAATAAATAACAGGAACAAAGTTAAAGGGCCACAACTTCCCTCCTTCCAGTGTGAAGTGTGTGATGTAAGAGTTATAAATGTGACCAGGACACAGTTGTGCCAAGTCTTAAGTATCCTCAAGGGCATTAGTTGGGATCAAAATCTCTGCCGGCATTCGATGTTTTTACAAGAGGAAGTCTGTGAAAACACCTGAGTGGTCAACATTTCTCTTGGCACCAAGTGCATTGGCTGCTATGTCAATTGGATACAAGGGGCAATTCCCTATGAAGTGGGAGTTTCTAGAATAAACAGATTAACTTAGTATTTGACATCTTTTCAAGATGCATTTAATGCAGGCGACCTCTCCTTGACAAACCTCGTTGGGGTCAGTGCCGGGTATGTCCAGCTCCAGAGACTAGTGTCAGGGGTCCGAAGGTCCATGCAGTCTCAGTCACCAAGAAATAAGTCTGATACACCTTGTTAACTTGAAACAAATGATATTTTTATTGGTGCCCCTTCAAATCTTTGAATGATTTAGAAATCACCTGCTCCTTCAGCCTTTCATTCAGCGTCACTGAATAAAAAAGAAGGATAATTCACAAGAATACCAATTCAATGGAAAATAAACATTTATACTGCACGAGAGCAAAGTAGTAATTGGTTGATACGTGGACGTTGATTGATAGAAGCATTGCCACACAGAATGCGCCCATTAATGTTGATTGAAAGTTAACGTTTGGTTTTGTTCACATGTTTAACCAGGCAAGATCAATCTGATTGGCTAAGACAACCAATTAGTACTCTTGTCTCATGAAGTATAAGTTCATGCTGGTTTTATCTATAAATTGCTTTTTTGTGAATTATACTGATGAGTGCAAGATAAAAGTCTTTGATGAATTGTATCTTTTCTCAGCATTATTCAAGTTTGTGCCACCAAGGACTATTTTAAAGCCAACATTTAATGGGATACATTATGTGTAGGTTGCATATAATTAAATTATACTCTTGGGATAGAACACAGAACATAGAACAATACAGCACAGAACAGGCCCTTCGGCCCACGATGTTGTGCCGAACATTTGTCCTAGCTTAAGCACCTATCCATGGACCTATCCAATTGCCCCTTAAAGGTCACCAATGATTCTGACTCTGCCACTCCCACAGGCAGCGCATTCTATGCCCCCACCACTCCCTGGGTAAAGAACCTACCCCTGACATCCCCCCTACATCTTCCACCCTTCACCTTAAATGTATGTACCCCTTGTAACACTTTGTTGTACCCAGGGAAAAAGTCTCTGACTGTCTATCTATTCCCCTGATCATCTTATAAACCTCTGTCAAGTCACTCCTCATCCTTCGCCGTTCCAATGAGAAAAGGCCTAGCACTCTCAACCTATCCTCATACGACCTATTCTCCATTCCAGGCAACATCCTGGTAAATCTCCTCTGCACCCTCTCCAAAGCTTCCACATCTTTCCTAAAGTGAGGTGACCAGAACTGCACACCGTACTCCAAATATGGCCTTACCAAGGTCCTGTACAACTGCAACATCACCTCACACTCTTGAATTCAATCCCTCTGCTAATGAACGCTAATACACCATAGGCCTTCTTACAAGCTCTATCCAACTGAATGGCAACTTTCAAAGATCTATGAACATAGACCCCAAGGTCCCTCAGCTCCTCCACTTTACTAAGAGCCCTACCATTAACCCTGCATTCTGCATTCTTATTTGTCCTTCCAAAATGGACAACCTCACACTTGACAGGGTTGAACTCCATCTTCCACTCCTCAGCCCAGCATCATATCTAAGTCCCTTTGCAGCCGACAACAGCCCTCCTCACTATCCACAACTCCACCAATCTTCGTATCGTCTGCAAATTTACTGACTCACCCTTCGACTCTCCCTTCCAAGTCATTAATAAAAATTACAAACAGCAGAGGACACAGAACTGATCCCTGCGGAACTCCACTTGTAACTGGGCTCCAGGCTGAATATTTATCATCTACCACCACTCTCTGACTTCGACCGGTTAGCCAGTTCTCTATCCAACTGGTCAAATTTCCCACTATCCCATGCCTCCTGACTTTCTGCATAAGCCTACCATGGGGAACCTTATCAAATACCTTTCTAAAATCCATGTACACTACATCCACTGCTCTACCCTCATCCACATGCTTGGTCACCTCCTCAAATAATTCAATAAGACTTGTAAGGCAAGAACTACCCCTCACAAATCCGTGCTGGCTGCCCCTAATCAAGCGTGTCTTTCCAGATACTCATAAATCCTATCCCTCAATACCCTTTCCATTACTTTGCCTACCACCGAAGTAAGACTAACTGGCCTGTAATTCCCAGTGTTATCCCTATTCCCTTTTTTGAACAGGGGCACAACATTCACCACTCTCCAATCCCCTGGCACCCCAACCCCATTGACAGTGAAGACAAAAAGATCATTGCCAATGGCTCTGAAATTTCCTCTCTTGCTTCCCACATAATCCTAGGATATATCCCGTCAGGCCCGGGGGACTTGTCTATCCTCAAGTTTTTCAAAATGCCCAACACATCTTCCTTCCTAACAAGTATCTCCTCTAGCTTACCAGTCCGTTTCATACTCTCCTCTTCAACAATACGGTCCCTCTCATTTGTAAATACTGAAGAAAAGTACTCATTCAAGACCTCTCCTATCTCTTCCGACTCAATACACAGTCTCCCACTACTGTCCTTGATCGGACCTATCCTCGTTCTCGTCGTTCCCATGTTTCTCACATACGCATAAAAGGCCTTGGGGTTATCCTTGATCCTACCCGCCAAAGATTTTTCATGCCCTCTCTTAGCTCTCCTAATCCCTTTCTTCAGCTCCCTCCTGGCTATCCTGTATCCCTCCAACGCTCTGTCTGAACTTTGTTTCCTCAAACTTACGTAAGTCTCCCTCTTCCTCCTTACAAGACATTCAACTTTCCTCGTCAACCAAGGTTCTCTCACATGACCATCACTTTCCTGCCTGACAGGTACATAAATATCAACGACACGTCGTATCTGTTCTTTGAAAAAGTTCCACATTTCAACGACATCCTTTCCTGACAGCCTATGCTCCCAACGTATGCTCCTCAGATCCTGTCTTGCAGTATTGTATTGACCCTTTCCCCAATTGTAAAACCTACCCTGTTGCACGCACCTATCTCTCTCCATAACCAAGGTGAAAGTCGCAGAATTGTGGTCACCATCACCAAAATGCTCACCCACTAACAAGCCCATCACTTGTCCCGGTTCGTTACCAAGTACCAAATCCAATATGGCCTCCCCAATGGTCGGACAATCTACATACTGAGTTAGAAAAGTTTCTTGGACATACTGCACAAACACTGCCCCATCCAATCTACTTGATCTAAAGAACTTCCAATCAATATTTGGGAAGTTGAAATTGCCCATGACTACTACCCTGTGGCTTCTGCACCTTTCCAAAATCTGTTTCCCAATCTGTTTCTCTACATCTCTGCTGCTATTGGGGGGCCTATAGTAAACACCCAACAAGGTGACTGCTCCTTTCCTATTTCTGACTTCAGCCCATACTACCTCCAAAGGCAGATTTCCCTCAAACTGCTTTCTGCAGCCATTATACCATTTCTATTTAGCAGCGCCACACCCCCTCCTTTTTTACCACCCTCCCTAATCTTACTGAAACATCTGTAACCAGAAACCTCCAACCACCATTCCTGTCCCTCTTCTATCCACGTTTCTGTGATGGCCACAACATCGTAGTCCCAAGTACCGATCCACGCCTTAAGTTCACCCACCTTATTTCTGATACTCCTTGCATTGAAGTATACACACTTGAACCCATTTCTGTGTCCGCAAGTATTCCCTGTCAGTGCTACCTTCTCTACAGCCTCCCTACATTCTTGGACATCCTGAAAAACAGCTAACCTACTTGCGGGACTACAAGTCGGGATCCCATCCTCCTGCCAAATTAGTTTAAACCCCACCCGAAAAGTGCGAGCAAACCTACCTCCCAGGATATTGGTGCCCTTCTGGTTCAGGTGCAACCCGTCCTGCTTGTACAGGTCCCACCTTCCCCAGAATGCAGTCCAATTGTCCAAATACCTGAAGCCTTCCCTCCTACACCATCCTTGCAGCCACGTGTTCAACTGCACTCTCTCCCTATTCCTTGCCTCATGGTCACGTGGCACCAGTAACAACCCAGAGATGACGACTCTGTCTGTCCTAGCTTTTAGCTTCCAGCCTAAGTCCCTGAGCTCCTGAATGACCTCCCCACCCCTCTTCCTACCTATGTCATTGGTGCCAATGTGCACCACAACTCTGGCTGCACACCCTCCCCCTTAAGGATTCTGAAGACACGGTCTGAGACGTCTCGGACCTTGGCATCCTGGAGGCAAGAAACCATCCGATAGTCTCACCCATGTCCACAGAACCGCCTGTCTGTCCCTCTAACTATAGAGTCTCCTATAACTAGCGCTCTCCTCCTCTCCCCCTTTCCCTTCTGAGCCTCAGAGCTGGACCTTGTGCCAGAGACCCGGTCACTGCAGCTTACCCCTGCTAGGCCCCCCCCCCCCCCCAACAGTATCCAAAGCGGTATACTTATTGTTGAGGGGAACGGCCACAGGGGATCCCTGCACTGCCTGCTTCCTGCCCTTCCCACCTCTAACTGTTACCCAGTTCCCTCTGTTCTCTGGCGTAACTATGTCCCTGTAGCTTCTATCTATCACCCTCTCAGCCTCTCGAATAATCCTCAGTTCATCCAACTCCAGCTCCAGTTCCCTAACGCGGTCTGTGGGGAGTTGGAGCTGGCTGCACTTCCCGCAGGTGAAGTCGGCAGGAGTATTGGTGGTCACCCCTACCTCAAACATCCTGCAGGAGGAACATTCCACTGCCTGCGCTGCCATACCTCTACACTTCGTCTCCAAAACAAGAACACTAAGTAGCTTACCTGGTCAGCTGACTGAGTGCTTGTTTTTTAAGTTAGAGGAGGAGGGAGGGTGGAAGACACTACACGGGATGCACAGCACAGAAACAGATCTTTCCATTCAAAAGGCTTTATATTTTGATTAGATTCCCTACAGTATGGAAACAGGTCATTCGGCCCGACAAGCCCACACCAACCCTCCGAAGAGTATCCCACCCAGACCCATTCCCCTCCCCTCTATTTACCCCTGACTAATGCGCCTAACATGATGGGCAATTTAACATGGCACAGCTTTTGGATTGTGGGAGGAAACCGGAGCACCTGGCAGAAACCCACGCAGACACGGGGAGAATGTGCAAACTCCACACAGATAGTCACCCGAGGCAGGGAGTGAACCTGGGTGCCTGGTGCTGTGCGGCAGCAGTGCTAACCATTTAGCCACTGTGCCACCCCATTCACAGAAGCTCCACCTTGTTTCTGCTTGGAGGTAAAAAGGACAAGGTGTGGCGACAGCTAGAGACAAATTTGAACACTCCAAGTTGTCACTCAGGGATGAGGGTAAAAAATGAGGTCTGCAGATGCTGGAGATCACAGTTGAAAATGTGTTGCTGGTTAAAGCACAGCAGGTTAGGCAGCATCCAAGGAATAGGAAATTCGACGTTTCGGGCATTCCTGATGAAGGGCTTATGTCCGAAACGTCGAATTTCCTGTTCCTTGGATGCTGCCTAACCTGCTGTGCTTTAACCAGCAACACATTTTCAACTCAGGGATGAGGGTTACCAGAGAATAACTGCTAACAGAGAACCTTTCCCCATTTCTCAGTTAGCACCAAGGAACACCCAACCCTGTGGTGTTTTCTGCCTCAGATCCAGATTTTCAATTGTAGTTGTTTCCCTGCAAGTCTCACTAACATCTATCCCTGTCACTGACATGTTTGTCTGTAATGGAATGTGGCACTCATTTAGATCACTCCTTCACCTTTTCGCTGGTTGGAAGCAAAGACTGTAAATTGTAATAGAAGTGATGTCAACCCCCATATGACAATGTTTTGTCTGGCGACTGGCTGCACTTTAAGTTACTGAGTTCACCACTCCTCAGTATGTGTCAGTACTGATTCTGGGATCCATGTTTGCTATTTCTCTGTGTGCTGACAGATGGAACACACCTTCACAATCAGCTGCAGTGCATTGCTGTCACCTTGATCCAGCTGCGTGATCCTACCCTGAGTAGGATTTTGATGGACTGTGGTGGAAGGAGTGTACGAGGCTGAGCTGATTGTTTTGTCTAAAGCTGATGAAAATTGTTCAAAGACTCATTCTTTAACCCAAGGAGCACAGAAAAACGCCCTCTCACATAAATGGGTCTCAATGATTTTATTTTTATGCCTTGCCATGGAAATATTCTTCAGCAACTTAACAAATCACGTTGACATTTTATGATAGAGGAGGAGAAACAGATCTTTTAAAATCCCTCACATATTAGAACTGGGCATAGGTCTGAATGTTAACTGTACAATACTCTCTACAAAACGAACATGTTAAAGCCCCAAACTCCTAATCCTCCATTTGAAGATCGTGGGGAAATACTGAAGTCACTAATTACCGAATCCCCCACTATCCACATTCTGAGGAACTGAACTGGACTCATATATAAATACAATGGTTACAGGAGCAGGTCAGAGGCTAGGAATCCTGCAACAAGAATTTCACCTCCTGACTCCCCAAAGTCTGTCACCTGGACAACACACAAGTCAGGAGTGTGATGGAATTTGCCTGGAGGGCTGCATCTCCAACAACAGTCAAGAAACTCAACACCATCCAGAACAAATCAGCCCACTTGATTGACACCACACCCACAAACATCCACTACCAACACTCAGTTGCAAGTTTGTACCATCTACAAGGTGCATTGCTAAAGATCCTCCAATAGCACCACCCAAAACTTCAATCACTTTCCACCTGGAAGGACAAAGACAGCAAATACATGAGACCAACACCACCTGTGAGTTCCCCTCCAAACCACTCACCATCCTGACTTGAAATAAATAGCCGTTCATTCAGTGCCATTGGGTCAAAGTCCTCTAATTCCCTCCCTAATGCCATTGTGGATCTACTGCGTGGACTGCAGTGGTTTAAGAAGGCAGCTCACCACCACTTTCTCAAGGGGCAGCAAGGGACACACAATAAATGCTGGCACAGCTAGTGACACCCACAAACCAGCAGTGATTATGAAAAATATATACCTTGTTGGAATTAATGTCTTGGAACCTGTGAGAGTTCTTTCAAATGAATCATACAAGGTTAAATTAGCAGACAACTAGATTGAGGAAGGCACATTAAGAAGATGACTCCATCTATCATCTGAGTACCATTCCTATTGGACCAGAAGAAATGGAACAGGAGTTGGCCATTCAGCCCTTTGACACTGCTGTGCCATCAAAATGTATCATGGCTGATCAGATAAGGTTGCAGTTTTATTTTGTTTTCTAAAGAACTAAGCACTTCATTCAAACTAAATTAAGGTGGTACTTGTTATTTTTGTTAACACCTGTTGGTGCAGGAGAAAACCAGAGCTAATGTTGGTTCAGCTGAACATTTATTCACACAAGGAGACATTACAAGCACACATCTAACTCAATGACAACCAGTTTCCATGTGTGTTTCTTTATGTTCTACAGTATTGTAGAATCTCCTGATCACACTCCTCATCTCTGTGTTAAATGGGTGCCCCTGTACTCTGAGATAATGCCCTTTCGTTATTGATTTTCTCACAAGAGGAAACAACCTTTCTACATCTACCTATCAAGCCCTCTAAGAATCTTATATGTTTCAATAAAATTGCCTTGTATTCTTCTAAATTCCAAAGAGTAAAGAACAAGCCTTCTTAACCTTTTCTGATAAGAAACTCCTCCAGCCAAAAATCAACCTAATGAACCTTCTCTTGAGTGCCTTCAATGTCAAATATTTTCCTTAGATATAGGGACCTAAAATGTTCATAATATTCCAGCAATCTGGATAGTTTGATGAAAGGCTTTTGCCCGAAACGTTGATTCTCCTGCTCCTCGGATGCTGCCTGACCTGCTGTGCTTTTAAAGCACCACACTCTCGACTCTCATCTCCAGCATCTGCAGTCCTCAAGTTTGCATGGTTTGAGTAAAGCTTCCTCTTTTTACTCCATATATACGCTGTACACATATACCATATGTTTTATTGTGATTCATGTACAAGGACACCCAAATGGCTTTTTTTCTGCATGTAAATGGGGCGGCATGGTGGCACAGTGGTTAGCACTGCAGCCTCACAGCACCGTGTTCCCAGGTTCGATTCCAACCTTGGGTGACTGACTGTGTGGAGTTTGCACATTCTCTCAGTGTCTGCGAGTTTCCTCTGGGTGTTCTGGTTTCCTCCCACAGTCCAAAGATGTGCAGGTTAGGTGAATTGGCCATGCTAAATTGCCCATTGTGTTAGCTATCAGAGGAAAATGGGTCTGCGTGGTTACTCTTCGAAGGGTCGGTGTGGACTTGTTGGGCCTGTTTCCTTGCTGTAGGGTTGGCACAGTGGTTAGCACTGCTACCTCACAGCGCCAGAGACCCAGGTTCAATTCCCACCTCAGGCAACTGTCTGTGTGGAGTTTGCACATTCTCCTTGTGTCTGTGTGGGTTTCCTCCGGGTGCTCCGGTTTCTTCCCACAGTCCAAAGATGTGCAGGTTAGGTAAATTGGCCATGCTAAATTGCCCGTAGTGTTTGGTGAAGGGGTAAATATAGGGGAATGGGTCTGGGTGGGTTGCTCTGCGGTGGGTCGGTGTGGACTTGTTGGGCTGAAGGGGCTGTTTCCACACTGTAAGTAATCTAATCTAAATAATATTCAGCTCCTCTATTTTTCCTGCCAAAGTGCAGAAACGTCATATTTCTCTACATGATCTTCTGCCTGTGATTTTACTGCCCACTCGCTTAACCTGTTTATACTGCTCTGTGGACTCTCTGTATCACCCTCAGCACTTGACTTTCCACCTATTTTTTTGTATACTTGACAACTTTCCCATCAAATCATTAATATATACTGTAAATGACTGCTGCCTCAGCACTGATCCCTGTGGCACTCCACTAGTGATAGGTTGCCATCTAATTTGATTAGATTAGATTACTTACAGTGTGGAAACAGGCCCTTCGGCCCAACAAGTCCACACCGACCTGCCGAAGCGCAACCCACCCATACCCCTACATTTACCCCTTTACCTAACACTACGGGCAATTTATCCTGGCCAATTCACCTAACCTGCACATCTTTGGACTGTGGGAGGAAACCGGAGCACCCGGAGGAAACCCACGCAGACACGGGGAGAATGTGCAAGCTCCACACAGTCAGTCACCTGAGTCGGGAATTGAACCCAGGATCTCCGGCGCTGTGAGGCAGCAGTGCTAACCACTGTGCCACCGTGCCGCCCTAAATTTGATTTGATTTATTTATTGTCAAGTGGATTTTATTACGAAAATACAGTGAAAAGTGTCCTATTACATCACCACTCTCTGGTGCCGTCCTAAAACATGGAAAAGAAAATCCATACATTGAATATAAAAGGCAGAAGAAATAAAGAAATAAAGAGAAAGTGCTTAATCCACCATGGGCCATGGATCAGGTAGCCAGGCACAAGTCCGTGCTGTCACTGGAACAAAACTTGCCACTCTTTAGCATCATTTTGCCTCCACCGATGCCTTTGCCACTATGAGTCCTCGCTGGACCTCACCAACACAGATGGCTTGATTTCCAATTGGAGGAGCTTTCCTAAGATTAAGAAGATTGGTTCTTTCATCTCAAGAGGGCTGGAATATAAAAACAGCAAAGTGCTTCTGAGACTTTATAAAGCTCTAGTTAGGCCCCATTTAGGATACTGCGAACAATTTTGGGCCCCACACCTCAGGAAGGACATACTAGAACTGGAGTGTCTCCAGCGGAGAATCACACAGATGATCCCTGGAATGGTAGGCCTAACATACGATGAACAGCTGATCATTATATTCATTAGAGTTTAGAAGGTTGATGGGAGATCTAATAGAAACTTACAAGATAATGCATGGCTTAGAAAGGGTGGACATTGGGAAGTTGTTTCTGTTAGGTGGGGAGACTGGGACTTATGGGCATAGCCTTAGAATTAGAAGGGGTCAATTTAGAGCGGAAATAAGGAGACATTTTTTCAACCAGAGAGTAGTGGGCCTATAGAATTCATTGCCACACAGCACAGTGGAGATCGGGGTATTAAATATCTTCAAGGCAGAGATTGATAAATTCTTGATCTTGCAAGGAATTAAGGGCTATGGGGAGAGTGCGGGTAAGTCGAGTAGAAATGTCCATCAGCCATGATTAAATGGTGGAGAGGACTTGAAGGGCTGAACGGCCTTACTTCCACTCCTATGTCTTATGGTCTTACGGTCTTCTTTACTCTTTGGAGTTGAAAATAATGCAAGACAATTTTACTGAAGTATTTAAGATTCTTAGGGTGTTGAACTGGCCCAATTCACCGAATTTGCTGAGAGGATCATTGTGCTGAGCAGAATGCTGCTTTTGAAACTTTCTTCTTCTGATGCTTTCACTGAGTTTTACTGGATGCACAGGGTGACGTGTTCTTCTAAATGGTCTCTGATTGATTAACTTTTGGAAAATAAATCCTGGTTTTCTTCAAATTTGAAGTTTCTTTTTACTACAGGTAGCAGAGACAGCTTCTGAGTCTATGGATATTTGATGGCTTCTCCCTGTTTTGTTCACAAGCCCCAAGCCGTTCAGCTGCCTGGGAACCAATCACATAGTTGTTGACAGGCAGAAAGCATTTGCCATTTATAACTGATAAATGGTTCACAGACCAATCAGCTACTTGTTGCTGACTGAATCTCCATTTGGAATCAGCCTTTGGCTCTCGATCATCTACAAACCATTGGATATCTCTAGAACCAGTTGCTGTGTAAACAGTGCTTATAATGAGTTACCAATTAGGTTACTTGCTTTCAAACATATGCATCAAACCTTGGTTGTTAATCAGCAGTTCTTTTCATATTTGACAATACAGAACAAGTAAAAATGCTACAATCCTTACAGCAGAGCTCTCCGGTTGCTGTAATATCCAAACCTCTTTGTTGGGGGAGGCAAAGACAACTTCATTAGCACAAACAGCTACAGGAGACGCAGTAAATTAGAAGCAATGCACATACATTTTCTGGAACAGGATAGGGATATTTTCCCAATTCTTGGCAGCCAGGGAGCACTTTTAACACTGATACACCACAAGGGCTTACTTTCACCTTTAAAAGTCAAAAATCTTCGGCTTCCAACCCTTAAGCTGGAGTACATCTGCACTGTCTCTGTTTGCGACCCCATTATTTGGATTAGATTAGACTTACAGTGTGGAAACAGGCCCTTCGGCCCAACAAGTCCACACCGACCCGCCGAAGCGCAACCCACCCATACCCCTACATATTACCCCTTACCTAACACTACGGGCAATTTAGCTTGGCCAATTCACCTGACCCGCACATCTTTGGACTGTGGGAGGAAACCGGAGCACCCGGAGGAAACCCACGCAGACACGGGGAGAACGTGCAAACTCCACACAGTCAGTCGCCTGAGTCGGGAATTGAACCCGGGTCTACAGGCGCTGTGAGGCAGCAGTGCTAACCACTGTGCCACCGTGCCGCCCAACACTGTGCCACCGTGCCGCCCTGTTCACTGGCACACCGTATGCAGCTTAATGCTATTAGATGTCCCAGAAGAGACTAATAGATCACATCCTACTGTAACCTGATGGAGGACTGACATCTGGTTTCAAAAGAATAATGCTGAGACTGTAATCCATCCGCGTTGAGACAGGTTGCCATGACAGGCTTCAGGCCAATAGTAAACAGCATTATCTGATTAAAAGTCTTAATAAAATTGCAGGTCTCTACTCACAGAAAGAAAACAGGAAGCAAGTGAGCTATTAATCTTTATGATGTCTAACTTTGAAAGACAGGTGATGTACAAGGAGGGAATGATTATGTACAAATAATTACCACTTCAATTCAGCCCATCCATGGGTAAAAGCTCAATGCTTAATTAGCAGAGCAAGCAGTTATCACTCAGGTGGAGGACTTGGTTAATGAGGATAATTATTATTATTGCTATTATTGTAAAAATGGAGATTTGGAAAGCAGACTGCTGCTGATATGTCAGGGGACACAGCATTACTCAAATCCCTGTTAATATTGTGATTGGAAATGATCACAAGTGCCTACACTGTTTAAATTACCCAGTGTTGCCAATCCTCCCAGATTGCCTTGGGATTTCCCGAAATTAACATCTAAACTCTGGCACAGTGCTCGGAGCAAAACAAAAAACTCACGAGAAAAATACTATAAGATCGATACATTTCTTTAAAAAGAATTCTTGGAGCAATTTTGTTCAACACTGATAAAGAATTGGTGTGAAAAGCTGCTGATGGACCAAAAGGCCATGCAATCAGAAAATGAAGCATTTATTTATCTTACGATCACTTGCCTGACATCATTCCATTGAAAGTATGTCTGCTCCTCAGTTGTGAGGTGATAGGTTCAAATCTCACCCCAGAGACTTGAACGTGCGGCTGAGCTGATACTCTGGCGCAGTACTGAGGGAATGCTACACTGTTGCATGACATCAAATAAAGACTCCTACAGTGTTTGGAATCAGGATGTCATGGACAATGATATCCCTGATTGAGGTTGTTAACCTGGCCTCTCTCAATCAAGGAGCTCTGAAATAAACAGGAGATTAGATTACTTACAGTGTGGAAACAGGCCCTTTGGCCCAACAAGTCCACACTGACCCACTGAAGCGCAACCCACCCATACCCCACATTTACCCCTTACCTAGCACTACAGGCAATTTAGCATGGCCAATTCACCTGACCCGCACATCTTTGGACTGTGGGAGGAAACCAGAGCACCCGGAGGAAACCCACGCAGACACAGGAAGAACCTGCAAACTCCACACAGTCAGTTGCCTGAGGTGGGAATTGAACCCGGGTCTCTGGCACTGTGAGGCAGCAGTGCTAACCATTGTGCCACCGTGCCACCCACCAAGTTTCCTGATTCTTGGGACTGGCTCCAGAAACTCTCCTCGCTCTTGGGACTGGCTCCGAACTGACTGGTTCACATGCACATGTGAATAAAGGGTGACTTGGTGATGGGATACCGGCCCCTGTGTAATTAATTCTACTCCTTTCAGTGGTTGTAGAAGACATTTACTTGTTTATTCCAATTGGTGTGGAAGAGTGGAGGAATACTTAACAGATGACCCATTAGTGGGGGTAGGATGACTTGTGACAGAAAATCATATAATGAAGCCTGAACGAAGAGATCCAGCCAGAGTTGACAAGCCTCTGATGGGAGGTTTCTCGGCCAGAAACACATAGAATGAAAACCAAACCTGGTATTAAAAATGGGCCCTTCATTATTCTCGCTTCCTAGCAGACTCCCTCTGCTGGCACAGACATACAGGCAAAAGTGAGGACTGCAGATGCTGGAGATCAGAGTCTAGATTAGAGTGGTCCTGGAAAAGCACAGCAGGTCAGGCAGCATCCGATGAGCAGGAAAAGGGACGTTTCGGGCAAAAGCAGGACTTCACCAGTTTCCTCATTTTCCCTCCCTTCTCCTGACCCCAGTTCCAACCTTCCAGTTCAGCACCATCCTCATGACCTGTCCTAGGAGAAAGTAAGGACTGCAGATGCTGGAGATCAGACCTGAAAAATGTTTTGCTGGAAAAGCGCAGTAGGTCAGGCAGCATCCAAGGAGCAGGAGAATCGACATTTTGGGCATAAGCCTGAAGAAGGGCTTATGCCCGAAATGTCAATTCTCCTGCTCCATGGATGCTGCCTGACCTGCTGCGCTTTTCCAACAACACATTTTTCAGCTCATGACCTGTTCTACCTGCTAATCTCCCTTCCCATCTATCACCTCCACCCTCTTCTCTGACCTATCACCTCCATCCCCACCTCCGCCTACCTATTGCACTCTTGGCTACCTTTTCCCCAGCCCCACCCCCTCCCCCACCCCCTCCCATTTATCTCTCCACCCTGGAGATCCTGGCCTTCGTTCCTGATGATGGGCTTTTGCCCAAAATGTCAATTTTCCTGCTCCTCAGATGCTGCCTGACTTGGCACAGACATATATTGCAACCTTAAGTGGGCAAAATATACTATGAAATTTTCAGTACAAGACAATGTGGACAAACACGACTTAGAGGTCCAGCAATAATAGCAATATGTCACTTGGGAGTCCATTCAGAGCACTGTCAACCACAAAGAATGCTCTAACTTAGCATTTGAGTCCAAATTTAATTTTATTCATTAGTTGCAAAAAGTGCTGGCCAGGTCAGCATTTATTGCCCAGAAGACAGTTAAGCGGGACCACATTGCTGTGGGTCTGGAGTCACATGTAGACCAGACCAGGTAAGGATAGGAGATTTCCTTCCCTAAGGGGATTCAGTGAGCCAGAGGGACTTTTAATGGGAATTTACAGAGATGACCTGGTCCTCATTAGGTCAACTCTTTATTCCAGATCCATATTAGTTTTACCATTTGCCTACAGTGGGTTTTGAACCCATCTTCCCAGAGCATTGGCCTGGAGTTACGAATTACTTCTCCAGTGACTGCCAATACACTATCACCGTCCCGAAATGCAACATTTCGAGCTGACTGGTTTCTGCTGGAATTATTCCCAGTAGTGAAGGGAAAGGCAGCCAATCCAAAGACTCACATTTTCCAATCACAACAATTCAAAGTTCAGCTTTGAGCATCTCAAGGGAGGACACAACAGAATCATAGAACCTCTACAGTGCAGAGGGGGCCATTCAGTCCATCAAGTCTGCACTGACCCTCTGAAGAGCATCCCAACCAAACCCAGCCCCCCCCTACTGTATCCCTATAAAATCACATTTCTCATGGCCAATCCACTTAACCAAAACATCCCTGGACTTAAGGGCAATTTAGCACAACCAATCCACCTAACCTGCACATCTTTGGACTGTGGGAAGTAACCGGAGCACTTGGAGGAAACCCTTGCAGACACGAGGAGAATGTGCAAACTCCACACAGAGTCGCCCGATGCTGGAATCGAACCTGGGTCCCTGGTGCTGTGAGGCAACAGAGCTAACCACTGCTGCCCAGGATTCAGCTTTTCTGCTGATTGAGATGCAGGGAGCTGAAGACGAAAGAGCCAAATAAATGGTGATATGATGTATACCTTTGAAGTGATTGTACCTCAGATCATCCGTAAACATGGAAGAATGGAGCTGAAATTTAAGAGCCTGAAAGAGGTGTGTGAAGGTTATGTCAGAGGACAATTAAGAATTTCAAGGTGGCTGGCAGCTTCTAATGTAACCTCTTTTGTGCTGTTGAACTATTGTTTGTCTCATTTCTCAACCCTCAGGACATTCAGCAGCTGAAATGAGATGAGGACAAACCAGGGGAGAATGTAATTGCCTTTCCAGCACTGCTTCAGGAAGAGGGAGGTGAAGACCTAGCGGTACTTTATTTGACTGTTAATCCAGAGACCTGGGTTCAAATCCTGCCATGGCAGATAGTGGTATTTGAATTCAATGAAATTCTGGAATTAAGAGTCTAATGATGACCATGAATCGATCGTCAGGAAAAACCCATCTGATTCACTAATGTCCTTCAGGGAAGGAAAGTACAAGACATTGGTTCGGCTACATTTAGAATACTGTGTACAGTTCTGGGCGCCACACTACCAAAAGGATGTGGACACGTTGGAGAGGGTGCAGAGAAGGTTTATGAGGATGTTGCCTGGCATGGAAGGTGCGAACTATGAAGAGAGGTTGAGTAGGTAAGGTTTAATTTCATTAGAAAAAAAGGAGATTGAGGAAGGGACCTGATTGAGGTTTATAAAATCATGAAGGGCATTGACAGGGTGGATAGAGACAAGCTTTTTCCCAGGGTGAAGGATTCAATAATGAGAGGTCATGCTTTCAAGGTGAGAGGTGGAAAGTTTAACGGGGAAACACGCGGCAAGTACTTCACACAGAGGGTGGTGGGCGTTTGGAACATGTTGCCTATAGAGGTGGTAGAGGCAGGCACGGTAGATTAATTTAAGATGCGTCTGGACTGATGCATGAGTAGGTGGGGAGCAGAGGGATACAGATGCTCAGGAATTGACCGACAGGTTTAGATAGTACATTTGGATCAGCTCAGGCTTGGAGGGCTGAAGGGCCTATTCCTGGGCTGTAAATTTTCTTTGTTCTTTAAAACTGCCATCCTTAGCTGGCCTGGCCTACAGGTGACTCCAGACCCACAACAATATGACTTACTCCTAACTGCTTGATGTGCATAAATGGTAGCCCAGCCAGTGGTGTCCTCACTCCATGAATTAAAACAAAGGAAGACAGAAGCAAGTGACCTGAGTCCTTTCTCCCATCATGGCATCACCAACCCATCTCAGTCCCCTGGGTCCTTGAGGCTCAGGATTGGACCTCCTTCAGATCAAATCTCCAGTTTGGAAGTTAAGACTTAACAATTTTCAGGAAACACTAGACTTCTGAATTGCCCATTTTAAACTCTCCACCTTTGCCTTGTTACCCCATCCCATTAGTACTTGGGTCTAAGTGCAGCTGGTATATAAATGGTGGTGTCTGGGATAAGATACAATCAGGGCTGAAATCCAGTGAGTTTGCTGCATCTCACCCAGATACCTAAAGGAATGTCATGATGAAAGTAAATAAATTGTTCTATTTGTAAAATAAATCAAAAGTGACATACCCTGTGGGGTATTAAAAACATCATATTGAACTCCAGCATATTTGGGTTTCACATTCCTCTATCAAAGAACCAAATAAGATTTATTTATTCAGAATGCTATGATCTAGCTAATGTATGACTGATTCCACTTGAGTGCATTTCTGATAAATGAAAATTTTTGGGAAGTGAAATTGAGATCAGGAGTGAAGGGGTTGGGCTTGCTCTGTTGTTCTGTGGTTCATGCTCCAGACTGCAATAGATTAGGAACGTTTTTTAATCGTTGCCATAGAGTGATGTGGACAAGTTGTCAGTATGAAGCAGAAATGATATAAAGGGGAGTAAAATCCTTTAAACAGGTGCCGAAGTCCCAAAGCACAACCCCAGTGGCTTTTCATCTCCACCAAAGGGGTTACATTCTAATTATGTTGAAGGTACAATGGAAGGATGGCCACTAACATCAGACAATCCAGTTCATGAAACCAACACAGAAGTTGCTGGTGAAACTCAGCAGGTCGAGCAGCAGAGAACTCTGTTTCTCTCCTCACAGATAGTGTCAGACCTGTTGAGTTTCTCCAGCAATTTCTGTTTTTTCTTTCAGATTTCCAACATGCAGAGTTCTCTATTTTATTGATAGCCATTTTATGAGTCTGGAAACTACTTTCTCTAAATCAGAGACCTGGAAAGTAGAAGTAAAATCTGGCAAGACAGAGAGAAAATGCTGGAAATACTCAGTAATGTAAAAAGAGATATCAAGAACCAAAACAGATATTGAGGTCTCTCTCCACAGATGCTACCAGATCTGATATATATTTCCAGAATTTACTTTTAATTATCCTGCTTTGCTTAATCTCTCATTGTAATTAAAATTGAATTAGCTTTAATGTTGCATGTACTCACAGTATACAGTGAAAAGTTCACAAATTGCTACTTGTGCGCCATCTGTGGTATAAGGTACCCGGGTACAGTTTCTTCAGTGCAAGTTCTTAGGAAATAAAACGTAGAAAAATGATAAAAAATATAAGATGTCCAGCATTACAGATTTCAAGAATAAATTGGAAAATAAAGAATAAAAAGTTCAGAACAACAATCCTTCCAACTCAGTCCATGCTGGCACCTAGCATCCAGACCACACTGGGCCTTGACTTCAGACCACACTGGGCCTTAACTCCAGTCTGCGCTGGGTCTTAACTCTAGTCTGCACTGGACCTTGACTCCAGAGTTCACTGGGCCTTGACTCCAGACTTCACTGGACCTTGACTTCAGACTTCACTGGGCCTTGACTTCAGACTACACTGGGCCATGACTCCAGTCTGCGCTTGGCCTTGACTTCAAACCGCACTGGACCTTGACTTCAGACTACACTGGGCCTTGACTCCAGACTACACTGGGCCTTGACTCCAGTCTGCGCTAGGCCTTGACTCCAGGCCATACTGGGCTTCACTTCGAGGTGAAGCTCTTGAGGCTAGGAGACCGCTCTGGAATTACCCCAATGCCAGCCATTCATGCTGAGGCCCAGCTGGGCCAACAGACTACCACAGACAGATAGACTCCTACCCCTTGCTGACTGATGACCATGCTGGGTCCGGACACTAACACTGCTGGCCAAGAGGCCAACATTTCGGGCTGAGAGACCACCACGCCAAGCCAAGAGACCACCACAGCAGGTAAAGGTACCACCTGACTGGACTGAGAGTCCACCACTTTGAACAGAGATGCCACTACTCCGACCCAAGAGACCACCACACTGAGCTGAGGGACCACCAATCCAGGCCAAGAAGCCTCCAGTTCTGGCTGAGAGGCTACCACAGTGGGCCAAAGGACCACCAGATTGGGCCAACAGACCACCATGCTGGGCTGAGAGAGCACCATGCTGGGCTGAGAGACCAGGAATCATTGATGCTGTTCCCCCTCCAAGACCAATATATCTAACTTCTATGAAGGGTGGTCCCTAGAATGGAAGGAATGAAGGAATCACACAGTTTGAATGTGAAATAGGAACCATGTGGTTTAGTTTGAAGGTTCATCCCTCAAACAAGGGTTTGACTGGTGCAATAGGAAGCCAGTTAGGAGAGGGGGTGATGATGGTGTGGTAATGTCATTGGATTGGTCATCCAGAGCTCCTGGGTTCCTGCTCTGACAGCATGGCCCCAAACCCCATCATAATAAATGTTAAACTGAACCTCAATTTTTTAAAAAAATCTGAAATTGAAAAGCTGCTCTGATGGCAAGCATGTTGATTCTTATAAAACCCACCTTGTTCACCAATGTCCTTTAGAGAAGGAAACTGCCATCCTTACCTGGTCTGGCCTACATGTAACTCCAGACCTATAGCCAATGTGGTTGACTTTTAGTGGACGGCACGGTGGCACACTTGTTAGCACTGCTGCCTCACAGCGCCTGAGACCCAGGTTCAATTTCCGACTCAGGCGACTGTCTGTGTGGAGTTTGCACGTTCTCCCCGTGTCTACGTGGGTTTCCTCCAGGTGCTCCGGTTTCCTCCCACAGTCACAAAGATGTGCGGGTCAGGTGAATTGGCCATGCTACATTGCCCGTAGTGTTAGTTAAGGGGTAAATGTAGGAGTATGGGTGGGTTGCGGGTCGGTGTGGACTTGTCGGGCCAAAGGGCCTGTTTCACACTGTAAGTAATCTAATCAAAAAAAAACTGCCCTCTGGGTAATTAGGGATGGGCAATAAATTCTGACTTTGCCAGTAAAACCAACATTCCTGAAATAAATTTTAATTAAAAAAATGAATACATGTGTTACAGCCTGAAAGGAATTCATTTGTAATCAATTGTGGCTGTTTAGGTATTTCTTAGCAACAAACATTTGAACAAGTCCTTTCAGCAGAGGTAGAAGTGGATGAAATCTGATGATCTGCATATTCGCAGATGCCTGGCTGGTGCCCCTCCAGGGTTTTTGCAGTATATTCTTTTCCAGCGCACTCCCCGCAGTCTGCTGATATGTTTGTGCTTTCACTCCTGCCTATCTGAGAACTCTGCTTCTTGTCATTTAGTCAAGTGTGGTTTTATGTGCACTATTGATTTTTCTTCAATTGCAGCCTTGTAATGTTCTGTCTCTGCTGTGTTTTCAGTTGAAAACATGGATATGGGAAAATGAATTGTAACGGGATTCAAACAGAAAGTGTCTGCTACTGAACCACACTGACCTCCTCCAACGCAAACCCATTGGGTTGTTATGGTTCTTTTTAACCTTCTCCCCTATTATATTAAAGATGATGTCTCATTCCGGGGATGGTTCATAAGATCATGAGAACTAGGAGCTGGAGTAGGCAATTCAGCCCTTCAGGTAAAAACAAGGACTGCAGATGCTGGAAACCAGAGTCTAGATTAGAGTGGTGCTGGAAAAGCACAGCAGCTCAGGCAGCATCTGAGGAGCAGTCTCGCCACTCTGCAGGCACCCCGCCTCTATTCCTGGTGAAGGGCTTTTGCCCAAAACGTCGATGTTCATGCTCCTCAGATGCTGCCTGACCTGCTGTGCTTTTCCAGAACCATTCTAATCTAGTCTTAATTCAGCCCTTCGGCCTGCTCCACCATTCAATATGATCATGACTGATTCCACCTCAGCCTCAACTCTGTGGTGTCCACAACTCTTCAAGCCGTTACTGATTAAACATCTGCAATGTCCTCCTTAAAATTACCCCTCATCCTAGCAGCCACTCACTCTGGGCCAGTGAATTCCATAGAGTCATGACCCTTTGGGAGAAAATCTTCTCCTCATTTCTGTTTGAAATCTGTTATCGCTTATCCTAAAACTGAGACCTCTCATTCTCGGATTGTCCCCACATAAGGAAATATCCTCTCACAGAATGTCTACTTTGTCATCCCCTGTAGAATCTTGACACATTCAAGTAGATCTCCTCTCATTTTTCTAAACTGCAGAGAGTCTCTGCCTAAACTGCTCAATCTCTCTTCATAAGACAAACCCCTCATCTCTGGAACTTTTCTGAACTGCCTCCCAACACAATTACACCCTATAGTTGTACACAATACTGGAATTCTAATCTCACTAATGCCTTACATAGACGCAGCCACACTTCCCTACTTTTACACACTCTTCCTTTAGTAATAAATGCCAAAAATCTATTTGTCTTCTTATTACCTGCTGTACCTGCATACTAACCTTTCTTACTTTGGCTAAGTGATTATTTTGATCTTCACACTTGGTAAGTAATTGTGAGAAATTCATTCAACTGTGTTATGTTGATATTATTCAACTGATCTCAGCCAACTCTAGAATGACCTGACATCCACATGTGCTCTGGACAACAGCCAGAACTATTTCCACATCTCTCAGTCAGCCAGGGATTCTGTTGAGTTGGAAGAGAATTCAAGAGAAATGAGGTTTGAACCTGGAACCTCAATGTAACATGTACACCTAGAGAGTCATCAGAACAACTTGGCTTCTAAGTTTCAGCATGATTTCCAACCAGATATCAACACAAGAAATGGAAGGAAAATGGAACTCATGCGTAAGTTACAGCAATAAATATTTTCACTTGTAACTCCATGACCTTCAGCAATGCTTAAAAATCAAGTTGGCTAAACCAAACCCCAGCCTTCAAACTGGATGTTCCCACAGTTAGAATCATCTGATTTGATAAATTCTCAGTTGGTCAGAGTGCCCATTATGGTGGACTCACAGGACAATGTTCCTTTGAAGTGGTTTAAGATGCTTATTGAAGGTACTATATAAATACAAATTGTTATTGTTGTTTTCATTATGTACTGCTGTAACCAACAGTCAATTCAAGCTTCTCATTGTCGTTACATGACAAAATTCAGAGTAGTTTCGTTCAGTCAATGCATCTGCCCCTAGTTATGGAATCTCTGTTTCCATAATAAATATTAGCTCAAATAGGTCATATCCAATAGTCAACTGATATATTGAATAAACATATGGCTCAGCATTGATTTAATTTGCAGTGCTATTGAAATATTTGGTGTACCTCTTCAAATTACTGCACAGTGCATAACATTACATTTTAAGGTGAACAGAATTTATTAAATTGTAACATTCCTCTTGTGGGGCCACCTCAGAGCTGTATTGTTTTGAAACAAAAAGAGAATTGGAAACCTGGCCACTCAGTACTCTAATCTATGTTGCCAGCATGTCTGTAAGCTTTTGCCAAGTGTAAGACAATTTGAATTTGACAGCCATATGGCTTGCAAACTTAATCCTTTAATTGTGTTCAACCAAGATACCCGAGCCCTCTTTAAGTAGGATTAGGAGTTAGTTTTATCTCATGTGATTAGTGTTTTTGCTTTCTTTTCATTGTCTAGAAATAGCAAAACAGTTAAAATTGTTCATTCCCAGAGTAACTTCAACTTTTTAATACAATTTCGCTGGCCTTGCTATTTAGCTTCTGCAGCCTGTGAGATTAGAACTTCCCTTGATGACCATTGCCAGCACCGTATGGTACTTTCCACCTGTACCAGGATGTGGCTCAGCATAATAGTGGCTTATGGTATTTCATTGCCATCTATCCTCCTTTGTCTATACTGGGGCTATGACCTATCTAATGATCAGTTGGAGAGGATGGACCACTGGTGAATCTAACTGAAGTGGCAGATGGTTCCTGCATCATGGCAATAGTGCAGGTCACATTTCCAGTCAGGCCTAATTACTAAGAACTCTCAGGAGTTGGACAGAATACATCTGCTTCCGTTGAAGACTAGTGTAGAATTCCCCGTTTCTGCCCAAAGACTGTGTGACAACATCAGTTTGGATGAAGAACTGCAGATGCTGTATAAGGAAATTGGAAGCTCAGGGTCTTTTTTTGTCTGCAATAGTTCAACCTGATCTGTATGCATGACAGAGGCCTATTAAGACCTGGAGTATTCTTTAGCCATATGTCGAATTAGGATCAAAAGGATCAATGAAAACTGCATCTCTATCCAGAGGAGAAATTAGATCATTGTGGCTATTTCTTCAGATGTTGACAGTCTGAGACACTATGTGAATCACAGAGAAACACCTAACCAAACGTATGGAATTCAGTCTCCACTCATTCCTGTTATTGTCACCAACAATGGATGAATCCATACCTTCTAGTTTTAGCATACAATTTGTGGTCATCTGCCTTATGCATTTTGATACAACCAATTACAAGACCCTCTGAGTCTCCAATACTAACTGAAAGGAGGCAAGTACAAAGAAATTAATGTTGGTGATGGGTTTTGCAGCCTCTAGTAATCAACAGCACAGAGATCCAGCACAGAGAAGGCTCCCTGATTCAAACAAACAATAATAATCTTTACCTGCAGAGGAGTCAGTGCAGCCAAATCTCTGTCAATATAACGTGTATGCTAGGATGTTTCTGCTGTAGACTCTACCCCTCCTTTGTTTTCTTTTGTCTGCAATTCCTCCCTATCTGCTGCACCATTCCGCCCCCCCCCCCTCCCCCACCCCCCCAACTCCATTTTCTGGCTGTAGCCCTCTGAACGATGTACTCTTGCTCCTGGTGATGCAATCAGAAATTCAGGTGAAGCAGCCCATCCAATCACATTCTTTGCCATCTCCTGCAAGATCTCGGGCTGGGTCTCCCACGTCAAACATTCTCACCAAACCGTTTCACGGAGGGGTTGTTTCTACCTATAGCAGGACTCCTGAACTTTAACCAGCCTCACAGAGCACCATTCAGTTTCACTTTCACCTCAATGCTGAATTTTCTGAACCCTGCAAGACCCATGTTTTATCGTTCTTGGGATGTGGATGTTACTGAAAAGGCCAGCCATTGTTTCTCTATTTGCTTTTGAGTGGTCAAGTAAGATCAGGTCTCTAGGTGAGTGAACATTAAAAGCTGTTATTGAACATAACGATGATAACAGAAGACATTTTGTGGAATCGTGTAGACATTGGTCCCAGTTCTCTACGATCTGCTATCATTGTAACATCGCCTTTTACAGACTTACTCAGTATCTATTCTTGAAGGTATATTTACTCTTTTACTTGGTCTTTTTCCAGTCATTGGGTGGCTTGGATTTAGTGGTGGAAGCTGCCCAGGACGTGCATGCCCTTGGTGCAGTTGGAGGAGGTGTTGAAGTAGTCGGCCACAGGGCGGTGGGGTTGTTTGGTGCATGCTAACCCGCGGAACATTTCAGGGAATGTCTCTGGGACACACGCACCAGCCGACCCCAATGCCCTGTGGCTGACCACTTCAACTCCCTCTCCTACTGCCAAATGCAAGCCACCTGACAGCTGGAGGAAGAACGCTTCATTTCCTGTCTGGGGACCCTTCAACCACACGGCCTCAACGTCGGCTTCACCAGTTTCCTTATCTCCCCTCCCCCAACCTCATCCCAGATCAAACCCTCCAATTCAGCACCGCCCTCTTGAGCTGTCCTACCTGTCCATCTTCCTTCCCACTAAGCTCGTGTTTCCAAATAAACCTGTTGGACTAAAGCCTGGTGTTATGTGATTTTTAACTTTGTCCACCCCGATCCAACACTGGCACCACCAAATCCGATTATGCTGTGTGACTACAGGGTAATTGTAAATAACTGGGATTGTTTATTTACCTGTTCCTGGCAGAGTGTGATGGTTATGTAACGCTGAAACTGCAATGAATTGGAGCACTTACTGTACATTACTAATTGTAAAGGGCAGGGTTATTGACTGTGTGATTACACAAAAAAAGACAATTATCACAAACAGTTCTTCCAGTTTTCAACCCATTTATATCCACTGTATACTTGTCAATCATGATAATGGCATTCAAACCTATGTAACCACCTAACTGTTAGAATTGTGTACCCATCTTCTTTCTCCATCTCACCAATAGTTTGAAGTTCTGAAATGACCCAACAACACCTATTCTAATGTCATCAATTTTGAGT
Organism: Hemiscyllium ocellatum; assembly: GCF_020745735.1. Taxonomy (NCBI): domain Eukaryota; kingdom Metazoa; phylum Chordata; class Chondrichthyes; order Orectolobiformes; family Hemiscylliidae; genus Hemiscyllium; species Hemiscyllium ocellatum. The sequence continues at coordinate 9,512,695 of NC_083426.1, read as the reverse complement.
CAATATATATGATTGTCTGATAATCCTCTTATGAAATGCATTGGGAATGTTTCCACATGCCTTAGCCAAAAGGCTAATTATTTTGTCATTTATTATCCAACTGGTTTAGGAAGCTTAACATTGGCTTAGCTGAATAATACTTTTAATAAATGTTAATTATTAAGTTAAGATAAAGTTGCCAAGGTTTATTTGGAAGCACTAGCTTTTGGAGCACTGCTTCTTCATCAGGTGATTGTGGAGCAGGATTGTAAGACACATAATTTATGTAATCATCATATAAAAGATGATGATGTCATGTGGCTGAAATAGGGCTGCTCTCTTATGAGAGAGACACCCAACTGGTGCTGGGTTTACCTGAGGGTCACCATGCCATAGTAACGTCAGCCTGTATGGGAATTGAACCTATGCTATTGGCACCAGTCCACATTGGAAACAAAGCAGAGGGGGTAATGCAGATGCTGAAGATTAGAGTCAAGATTAGAGTGGTATGGAAAAGCACAGCAGGTCAGGCAGCATCCGAGGAGCAGGAAAATCAACGTTTTGGGCAAAAGCCCTTCATCACTCTAGCATCACTCTAATCTTAACTCACATTAGAAACCAGCTAACTGCCCCCTTTATTAAAAAAAATACTCAGAATACCATGCCAGCTTAATAAGAATTCATTTATGAATAATATCTGATAATTTCAAATGTTTACATTAGGACATAGCCACCTTTTGTGTTTGCTTCATTCTCTGTCAATGCAAAACTCAAGATTTGCCTATTTTAGCCACATTGTAATATGAAAATATTAAAGATTTTTATTTGTGTGTTGTTTAAATACATAACCTGGAAGAATGGATTGAAATCACTCAAATCACCAGGGAGTTGGAAGCAGTAGAGAGTGGTGGATCTAAACTCCATATCTTGCAGTCCCTGTGCAATTTCTTTGCTATTGTCTGCCCATAAAAGATGCATAAACAGACATCACACAGAGTACATTAGTCTGCTCAAACATTACAAAGTATTAGAAAATATTTACAGATGGAAATAAGTCATTCATCCCAAAAAGCCAATGTCAGTATTTATGCTTCCCACAAGCCCTTTTCACCTGTCTTCATTTAACAATATCAGCATAAACTGATATTCCTCTCCCCTTCAGTAGGTCCCTTATAAACTCATCAACACCAGTCTTCCCAACTATTCCTGATGATTGCAAGTTACACATTCTAGCTACCGTGTTAGAGATATTTGTTCTTGGAATATCCAATGAGTTTATTCGTGACTACAAAATATTTGTGGGCACTAGTTCCTGTGCCACATTGAAGTGCAACTTCTCTTTCTCTTCTGTTTGGGGTGGCATGGTAGCTCAGTGGTTAGTATTGCTGCCTCACAGCTCCAGGGAGCTGGGTTCAATTCCTGCCTCAGGCAACTGTCTGTATGGAGTTTGCACATTCTCTGTGTGGGTTTCCTCCCACAGTCACAAAGATGTGCAGGTTAGGTGAATTGGCCATGCTAAATTGCCAGTGGTGTTAGGTGCATTAGGTAGGGGAATGGGTCTGCTCTTCAGAGGGTCAGTGTGGACTTGTTGGGCCAAAGGCCCTATCTCCACATTGTAGGGAATCTAATCTAATATCTTCCCTTGCAACATTTTTGTAAAATCTTGAACATCTCTACTGTATTTGTTACCCCTCAGTTTTGTTTCATCTGGAGAAAGGAGCCCGACAGTTATAATCATTCACTTCTGTCATCATTCTAGTCAATCTTTATTGCACTTTCTCTGGTCTCCCTATCTTTTTCTTGCATATAATAAGGAGTCCAGAGTAGATCAGATGTAGCCTAGTCCAAGTTCCACAGCACGTTAATACAAATGGCCTGCTGTCCAATTTTGTTCTTCTGTTGAATCACAGAACCATAGAACTCCTGTACAGAAGGAGACATTCAGTTCATCAAGTATGTGCTGTTACATTTGAAAAACAATAGAGTGATTTCAGATCATTTCTTTTTTCACTCCTCACAATGTTTTGTGCTTTAAGTATGTCACACTGTGTAATTATGGTACAATATGTTTTCTGAGCAAGGCCAACTTTTCTTTTTGTACAGCCTATTTTTCTTAACAATCTGTTCACAGATATTATTACCCCCTTGGAGCAGTTGTGACTTGAACCTAGTTCAGGGGTAGGGACACGACCACTGCACCACAAGAGCACCCTTGCCAATCTGGCAAGGTTTTAAAATGGACCTAACCTCTTACAAGGTGGCCTGTGGAAGTCACCTGACTGCCATTGTTAATTCACTGTCAGTCGAAAAAGCAGACTGATTTATCTTTGCACTGAGGGAGACATTCAGAATTGAATTAACCTTTGGACAACACAATGGGTTCTTGAAAAGGTGTGATACTTCAAAGCTTCAAAGAAAGCAGAAGACTGTAAGGGCACTGCATGGAATTCTATCACGATAAACTTTGGTCTGAGGAAAAATGATTAATTCAAGTTGACATAGTAGCCATCTTCAGTTTATATCTGTATAAGACAGCCTGTGAGTGTCTATGTTGTCAGAACTCCCCTAGAAGGACACCAAGAGTCAAGAGTGTGGTGCTGGAAAAACGCAGCAGGTCAGGCAGCATCCAAGGATCAGGAAAATCAACGTTTCAGGCATGAACTCTTCATCAGAGTGAGACAATTCAGCCAAAGGGGCACAAGGAGAAAGGCTTTTAGAAATCAAATCAGATCAAAGAGTCCAGACAAAAATAGGTGATACAAAAAAAATTGTCCTTACACAGAAGACCATAATTACACAGTTGTGACATATTTAAAGGACAAACCATTGTGAAGTGTCACAACTGCAGAATTAGTGAGGAACATGAAGACTTCTCTCACTGTGATTTGATTTGATTTGAATCATTATTGTGCACTTCTCTGAAGATCTGTTCAAACCTTCTGACCCCATCAGTGCAAGCACCTTCCAACTATTTCACAAGAGAAGCCATCACATTGGAATTCTGACTTCCGGTTCAGGTTTTTAACCTCCTCCCTTTGGAGAGAGAATCTTCCAGCAAAGGACAGGCCTGCACCGATAACAGAAAGATTTGTTTCACCTTTATAAGTACAGCGAACTTTGTTTTAACTGACATTTTGTCAACTGGCACTCTTGATAAACTGGCAAAAAGTATATGACTCAAGCACTGTGATCTACTGTATGCTTTGAATAAAGTAAATGAGTGATGTGGATACCCCCTGCCTCACGGTTCTATTACTTACTGTGTGTTCTTACATTGATTTTTGGAGACATGTTAATGATTTTACACAGGTGTTTTTGAGGGCTGTTGAAGTTTCACTTGGTCAGGGTTACTGTGGTTACAAGTGCCTTTCAATTATCCAGAATATTGAATCATCTGTCACATTCCTAGTACAATAGGTGCCAGTTAATTAAAAAAGGTTTGCTGTATCTTTTATCCATTCCTAATTTTAAACTTTTCTGGCTACGTTTTAGCTAAACTGTTACTCAGAAAGTTGCAGCAATAAAAATTAAATGTAATCAACTAACCTTTATCTCGTCTAATGCTAAACCTTTACTGCTGTTCACTTGTTCAACTGGGACTCTCAAACATTTTAAAATGAAGCTAAAAGAGAGTAGGTAACCACACAAATATCAGGCAATGACTATCTCCAACAAAAGAGAATCTAACAATCATTCCTTGACATTCAATTACATTGCTATCACTGAATGACCTACTTTCAACACCTTAGGGGTTCCCATGGATCAAAAACTGAACTGGACTTACCTTGTAAATACAAAGGCTACAAAAGCAGCACACTGTCTGGCAGGGTATTAGAAACCCTAACAATGGAACTTTAAGGGTTTCAGAAAAGACGTATAACACAGTTGCTGTGGTTGGAGGGTTTGAGCTGTAGAGAGAGGCTGGGCTTGTTTTCCCTGTAGTGTCAGAGACCTTATAAAAGTTTATAAAATCCGAAGGGGCATGGAAAGGGTGAATATACAAGGTCTTTTCCCCAGATAGTGGAATCCAAAACTAGAGGGTAGAGGTTTAAGGTGAGGGGGAAAGATTTAAAAGGGACCTAAGGGACAACCATTTCAATCAGAGGGTGGTACGTGTATGGAATGACTGCCAGAGGAAGTGGTGGAGGCTGGTACAATGACAACATTTAAAAGGCATCTGGATGGGTAAATGAATAGGAAGGGTTTAGAGGGATATGGGCCATTTATTGGCAAATTAAACTAGATTAATTTAGGATATCTGGTCAGTATGCGCAATTTGGACCGAAGGGTCTGTTTCCATGCTGTACAGGTGTATGATTCTATAACTTGTCACATAAAATATATTTTACATCCTATCACCACTGACTCTTTTGTTAAACTACTTGCACCTGTACAACCCTGAAATAACTCCACAAAGGCTGCTATCCCATCACCAAGTCCTCCTTTACTGTCACATGGAGATCATACCGTCTCATAAAGGGTCAGGCAGCAGAGTTTCAGTATCGTTGGCACTCCTCTTTTATGTCAGCCAGGGCTCCCTGATTGGATCAGGTTAACAGCCCCAATCAGGGAATTCATATTCTATGAGGTCCAGCCAGCTGACCTTGTTACACTCACTACACCCACTTCAGTCACAGCCAATGGTTTCTCTTTATTTACTTTCATGAACGTATTTTTTGAACATCTCTATAAAGTCTCCTCTTCAGTTTTCCTTGATGCAGAAGCCCAGCAATGGATGGTGGCAGCAATGTAAAGGATTTACAAGATGCACTGAAATAACTCACTAAGGCTCCTTTGACAGCACATTCCAAACCTGCAATCAGAAGGGTAGGGTATGCCCTGGGAGCATCCTCGCTGCAGGTTCCCCTCCAAACCACCTACCACCCTGACGTAAGACTATAAGGCAAATGAGCTGAAGTAGTCCACTCAGCCCATCAAATCTTCTCTACCATTCAATAAGGTCATGGCTGATCTGATCATTCCCCAGCTATGCCTTCCTGTTTTTTCCACATAACCTTTAATTCCCACACTGATTAAAAATCTGTCTATGTCAGCTTTGCAAAATGTTAATGCCTGAACAGCCCTCTAAAGAAAAAGATTTCCATAGATTCACCACCCTCTGAGAGAAGAAATGTTTCCTCATCTCTGTCTGGGTGGCACGGTTGTTAGCACTGCTGCCTCACACTGCCAGAGACCTGGGTTCAATTCCCGCCTCAGGCTACTGACTGTGTGGAGTTTGCACATTCTCCCCATGTCTGCGTGGGTTTCCTCCGGGTGCTCCGGTTTCCTCCCACAATCCAAAAATGTGCAGGTTAGGTGAATTAGCCATGCTAAATTGCCCATAGTGTTAGGTAAAGGGGTAAATGTAGGGGTCTGGGTGGGTTGTGATTCGGCAGGTCAGCGTTGGTCTAAAGAGCCTGTTTCCACACTGTAAGTAAGTAATCTAATCTAAAAGTAGGTAATCACTTATTTAGAGATGATGAACTCTGAGTAAAAAATGAGGTCTGCAGATGCTGGAGATCACAGCTGCAAATGTGTTGCTGGTCAAAGCACAGCAGGTTAGGCAGCATCTCAGGAATAGAGAATTCGACGTTTCGAGCATAAGCCCTTCATCAGGAATAAGAGAGAGAGAGCCAAGCCGGCTGAGATAAAAGGTAGGGAGGAGGGACTAGGGGGAGGGGCGATGGAGGTGGGATAGGTGGAAGGAGGTCAAGGTGAGGGTGATAGGCCGGAGTGGGGTGGGGGCGGAGAGGTCAGGAAGAGGATTGCAGGTTAGGAGGGCGGTGCTGAGTTGAGGGAACCGACTGAGACAAGGTGGGGGGAGGGGAAATGAGGAAGCTGGAGAAATCTGAATTCATACCTTGTGGTTGGAGGGTTCCCAGGCGGAAGATGAGGCGCTCCTCCTCCAGCCGTCGTGTAGTTGTGTTCTGCCGGTGGAGGAGTCCAAGGACCTGCATGTCCTCGGTGGAGTGGGAGGGGGAGTTAAAGTGTTGAGCCACGGGGTGATTGGGTTGGTTGGTTCGGGCGGCCCAGAGGTGTTCTCTGAAGCGTTCCGCAAGTAAGCGGCCTGTCTCACCAATATAGAGGAGGCCACATCGGGTGCAGCGGATGCAATAGATGATGTGTGTGGAGGTACAGCACACCTCCACACTCACTTCCCTCCAAGGCCCCAAGGGATCCTTCCATATCCGCCACAAGTTCACCTGTACCTCCACACACATCATCTATTGCATCCGCTGCACCCGATGTGGCCTCCTCTATATTGGTGAGACAGGCCGCTTACTTGCGGAACGCTTCAGAGAACACCTCTGGGCCGCCCGAACCAACCAACCCAATCACCCCGTGGCTCAACACTTTAACTCCCCCTCCCACTCCACCGAGGACATGCAGGTCCTTGGACTCCTCCACCGCAGAACACAACTACACGACGGCTGGAGGAGGAGCGCCTCATCTTCCGCCTGGGAACCCTCCAACCACAAGGTATGAATTCAGATTTCTCCAGCTTCCTCATTTCCCCTCCCCCCACCTTGTCTCAGTCGGTTCCCTCAACTCAGCACCGCCCTCCTAACCTGCAATCCTCTTCCTGACCTCTCCGCCCCCACCCCACTCCGGCCTATCACCCTCACCTTGACCTCCTTCCACCTATCCCACCTCCATCGCCCCTCCCCCTAGTCCCTCCTCCCTACCTTTTATCTCAGCCGGCTTGGCTCTCTCTCTCTTATTCCTGATGAAGGGCTTATGCTCGAAACGTCGAATTCTCTATTCCTGAGATGCTGCCTAACATGATGAACTCTGATCCTTGGCTTTCCTACAAGGGGAAGCAACCTTTTTGCATCTACTCTGTCAAGTCACCTAAGAATCTTGTTTGTTTCAATAAGGTCATCTCCCATTTCTTGGAACCTTACTGTCATTCCCTCACTGTCACTGGAACACCCACCCACACAGCACTGTGAGTGTGGCGACAGCACATTGACTGCAGTGGTTCCAGAAGGCACCACCACCACCTCAAGGACAAGTAGGGATGGGCATTAAACAATAGCCTACCCAACAATGCTCATATCCCATGAGTGAATATATTAAAAGAATAGCTCCATTTTCTCCAGCCTACCCACATGATTGCAGTCCCTCATTCCTGGAACAATTCAATTAATTATCTTCTGTTACCTCTCCAAAGCCCTCACAACCTTCCTAGTGTGACATGAATTGGATAAATTGACATAATCCACTGCAGTGTGGTCCAACAGGATTTGTGTACATCTGATTTGATAATTGAGCACTAAATGCCCGGATAGCAAAAGGATTGCAATAATTCAGGAACAAAAGTGCAGTAGAATTCAGCTATGTGAGGAAAGACATTGATGCATGTAGTTGCAGTGATGATTAAGTGTAAATGCAATCTTTGGGTCTTTGGGTTATAGATGATGACTTGAAGTGAACCAAGGTGTTACCATAGTGCACTGGCACGATGTTGTTGAGGGTTAAGTATACATCACTGGGCTAGACAGTGACCTCATGGCATTACTGCTGTACTGTTAATTTGGAGACCCAGTTTATGTTCTGGGAACCTGAGTTTGAATCCCACCATGGCAGATGGTGGAATTTGAAATTAATAAATATCTGGAAATAAGAGTCATCATCCAATGAATCCTTTGTCAATTGACCAAAAAGCCCATCTGGTTCACTAGTGCCCTTTAGGGAAGGAAACTTACCTGGTCTGGCCTACATGTGACTCCAGACCCATGGCAATGTGGTTGACACTTAACAACCCTCAATTGGGGATGGGCAATAAATGCTGGCATAGCCAGCGATGCCCTCATCCTGTGAATGAATTAAAAAGGGATGATCTATTCTCAGTATAACCCCAACTCACAATGGCATCACTGTCGGAAACAATAAGTTCATTACTCATAACTGAGTGTCCAATCTGGGCCATACAAACAGGGGACATCTTAGAGACGTATATATAAGGACAGGACTAGGACATTCAAGCCCTCACATCTATTCCACTACTCAGTCATGGTGGATCCGCACCTTAAATCCACTTACCTGCCTTCGTTCAATAACCCTCACAATTAACGCCTAACAAAATTCTGACAGACATGCCTACCATGACACACAGCTAAGAGGTTTTGCAGTTGACTGTTGGTTTTGGGGAGCAAGTTGTTCATAATCTTAACCTTGCTATGTACCCAACCTGGTTAGTTTGTTCTTCTTTAAAGATGTCTAAAAATATTAATCCCCACTAACAAAGTGCAATATAATTCTTTGAAGAATGTGGTGGCAGGAGTCCTATAATGGAAGTGAAGCACTGTTTCCATCAAAGGTAGAAATGTTGCTGACAGGAACCCCTCCGACATCTCTTGTAATAGTATTGAATAAGACCTGAAAATGGCCCTGTAGAAAACAGTGTAATGATCCTCCTTACCCAGCGTATGTGGCTCCCAATGGAGGTGTTTTGTGCACTTTTAACAATCAAGTATAACTATTATTCCGAACTGCACAATCTTATTGGATCTGAATTGCCATTGAATATAGCAGCCTCTACATCTCCTTTCCACTCATGGCTGTATGCTGGAGATTTTATTCCAAGGGCTATTTGATTATGATAACACATTGTCTCTGTGCACCACCCACCAATCTGGTCTACTCTTGTACAACATCCAGTGCTTCTTGTGAGTCGGTGTCAGGGTGAAGCATTCTGGGAAGGGTGTCCTCACAGTCGATGTCATGGTGAAGCATTCTGGGAAGGGTCTCAATCAGTATCACAGTGAAGCAATGTATCAGCATTTATGAAATATGCTGCAATAATTTAAAGGAGGTAGCTCATGCCAGTTGGTAAGGGCAATTAGTGATGGGTACTAAATTGTAGCTCAGGCAGTGATGTCCATATCCTGAGTGGACAAATAAAAATAAGAATTGTGGTTCTTGTATGGAGTATTCTATATGCTGTGGATAAGGAGGAGCCTGTAGAATTCTGTTTTGGATTTCCGGAAGGCATTTGACAATTTGGATAATAATAGGTTATTGCAAGGTTAAGTCATATGAGATAACATCTCGTATAGATGAAAGAGAGACTGGCAAAAAGAGACTGTATGCATAAATGAATCTTTTTTCTGATTAGCAGGATGAAGTGGGTTGAGTCCTGGAGGGGTCTGTCCATCAGCTTCTTACAATTTTTATCAGTGACTTAGATGAGCGGACCAAAGGCATGGTAGGTACATTTTCAGATGACACAAAGTTAACTACTGAAAGATAATGTGAAGGGGATGTAACAAGGTTGTAGATGGATATAGATAGACGGAGAGAGTTTGCAAAAATCCCGCAGCTGGAGTATTAGGGGGTAAAATGTGAAGAAGAATAAAATAACAGTGTTATGTAAATTGAGATCAATGGCAGAATTCTGAGGTGCAGAGAGATCTGAGTGTTCCAGTGACTCATTAAAAATTAATGCACTGGTACAGCAAGTGATTAAGAAAGCTAATGGAATGCTACCCTTCATTACAAGAAGAAATCAACATAAAAGTGAGAATGTTATGTTTCACTTATATAGGGCATTGGTGAGGTTGTACCTGAAGTACTATGTTTAATTATGTTCTTATTAGTTAGGGAAGGGTGTAAATGCATTGGAGGCCATTCAGAGAAAGTTTACAAGATTGGCACCTGAAAAGGGGAGGCTATAGAACAAAGAATAAAAATCAAAGAACCTTACAGCATAGGAACAGGCCCTTCAGTCCTCCAAGCCTGTGCCAATCCAGATCCTCTATCTACACCTCTACCTTATGGGGCAAGGTTGGACAAATGGACATTTTATCCAGTGGAGTTTAAAAGATTAAAGGGAGACATGATTCAACAATTTAAGATCATGAATCATCTTGACAGTTTGACTGAGAAAGGATACTTCCAATTGTGGGTGAGTCTTGAACCAAGAAACATTGTTTAAAAACTAAGGGTCAACCATTGAGGTCAGAGATGAGGAGGAATATTTTCCCTCATGCGTACTGCCTCAGTAGGTTATTAAGATGGGATCATTAAATATTTTCAGAACAGAGGCAGATAAGTTCTTGGTGGGCAGGAAAATGAGAGGTTATGAGAATCAGACAAGAATACAGACTGATCAGTCATGGTCTTATTTAATGCGAGAGGGGGGTTTGAGGGATTAAAAATCCTTCTCCTGCTCCTAGTTTAGTTTTGTTCATATCTCTATAATTTGCATTCATTTAAGTAGATCTATTGCGCTCGATGATAAAATGCACATTTTCCTTATATCCCTTTAATCTTTTTCTGGGGCTTGTTGTAGTTAATAGTCGCCATGTTATAGGAAGGATGTGAAGGCTGTGGGGAGGGTGCAGAAGAGGCTTATCAGGATACTGCTTGGATTAGAGGGTCTGAGCTATAGGGAGAGGCTGGACCAACTAGGGTTGTTTTCTCTGGAGTGTTGGAGACTGAGGGGAGAACTGACAGAAGTTTATAAAATTATGAGAGGCAGAGATGGGACTGACAGTCAGCATCTTCTTCCCAGAGATGAAAAGTCCAATGCCAGACATGCATTTAAGTTAAGGGGGTAAGTTCAAAGGAGATGTGAGGAGCAACTTTTTTTACACAGACTGGTCAGTGTCTGGAATGTGCTACCAGGAGTGATGCATAATAGGGGCATTTAAGGATCCCTTAGATAGCACATGAATAAGCAAGGAATGGAGAGATATGGACCGTAGGCAGGCAGAAGGGATTAATTTAACTGGGCGTATGTTTGGTGCAACATCGAGGTCCGAAGGGCCTGTTCCTGCACTGTACTGTTCTATGCTCTACGTTCTAATGTTTCACTTTTTTTTACTTTTTTTTATTTTTGTTGTTTTTTTTTACTTTTTTCTTTTTAAACCCCCACACTACCTCCTAACTGCTGTAGTGCTTATTTTTTTGTTTCACTTTCTTATTGGGTGAGTTCACTGCACATGATTAGTTAAGCCTAAGTGTGGAATCAGAATAAAGCAGATTATTTCACTTGCTATGAGTGAGGTCATCCTATTCACCAATTGGTCAGTGTGTTTGTTGACATGTTCGTGACCATATTTCTAAAGTGGTTAATTGGCAGCTAAGTGCTTCCTGTGGTACTCAGCTTGTAAAAGTTGCGATATTCTTTTTCCTTTTTTTAATCATATGAAATGGATGTCATCTGTAGTATCCTGGCTCACCCTTGCTGCTTGTGTTCACCCTACTGAACATTATTGGATTGCCCCCTGATACGTGGACACATGGGTAGGGACATCAACAATAACTTGGGGTCCAGTAGTGAACCGGCGCAGGAAGCTTCTTGGGCCAAGTGCTGGAAAACGGGATGAGTGTATATAGGATGGTGCAGACTCGATGGACTGAAGGACCTCTTCCGGACTGTATGACTCGGCAATTGTATGGATGCTTTCCTCGGGATCAATTGTCTAAGATCAGCAAAAGGCTGGACATGGCTTCAGGAATCTAGGAGAGAAAATACAACTCTTCCAGATTATCGCTTCAAAATTGCAAACTGTATACTTGCTGCCATGTCATGCCATGAGCGTTGTATGTTAAAGAGAGGGCACGATGTTTAGTTGCAGGATCAAGGTCTTTTGTGTTTCCTCCGCTCTGAACCGATTGTGCTGAACTTGTTCTGAGTGATCAAATCCGTTGTGACACATTTTGTTTTATTTAGACTGGGGCTTCTGGGAATGCTGACTCTCTCTCCTGCTGAGGGACAGTTACTGAAATTGCCCTTCCGTGGATCAACCGCAATCATACTGAGCCTGGACTGAAAGTCTGACCTCAGTTTGTCACTGTCTCTCGTTATTGAGAGACCTTCCTGGGAGCTCTGAAATAACTGTTCATAGGCTGGTATCCCATCACCAATCACCCTTTATTCGCAAATGCATAGCCTTTGACAATAGCACTCTCTCTGTCACTGAGTCAGATCCCCGATATCCCTGATATTCACTCTTTTATGTCAGCCAGTTTTCCCTGATTGGAACCAGATGAACTGCCCCCATCAGGGGATCCACATGGATTAATATGAAGGCTGGTTAGTAGACCCAACTTAGTTATCTCGGAGAACGTGATGACTGCAGATGCTGGAGATCAGAGTCAAGAGTGTGTTGCTGGAAAAGCACAGCAGGTCAGGCAGCATCCAAGGAGCAGGAAAATCGACATTTCGGCAAAAGTTATTCATCATTCCCGAAATGTCAATTCTCCTGCTCTTCAGATGCTGCCTGACCTCCTGTGCTTTTCCAGCACCATACTCTTGACTTAGTTCTCTGGGAAATTGCCACCTCAGTTATATTTAGGGCTATCAGGTTCTCTAACCTCACATCTTACATCCCCTTACCATCCCTATCCACCAATCATGTCCCTGTGCACCCTCCTTTCCAAGCTCCTTCCACGTCTCGCCCATGCTGTTCGGAGTATTGACTATATCTTTCTGTTGATACAGTTACCATTTGGCCTCATTATGAAAACTAGACTGAGCTCCAAGATTCAGTCATGGGGATTATCAGCAGGGCTTTGTTTTCACAGATTGAAGGAGAATGTTTGCTTTGAATGATGGACATATTTCTGAGATGGTAACAAGTCCGTTTTACTTTGATCAAGTTTTTTTTAAGACCTGTGCCCTTATTTCGACAAGATTAAAAGCTATTACGTGAGGTAAATCTTAATTTATTGATACTCTGATTAGTTGTTTTAGTGCTGAGAGGATCCTGCATTGTTAGAGACAAAATAGAGGCATGGGGTCGTACAGCACAGAAACAGGCCCTTTCAGAACTGGGTGAAACTGTCTGGCCTCACTGATGTAATGATTCCAAAATAGAATGTCACGGAAGAGGAATGGCTGAGTTCTGCACCTGTATCTTATGGTCTTCTGAATCCAAACAGGTGAGGAGTGTCTCCAAACCTTCCTGCAGGTGCTGGACCTGGTCTGCCACCAGGATGCCATCTTCAGACACGGCACTGACCCACACTGCCTCTGGGGACCTAGAAATCAATGAGACAGCACCAGCTAACCTCTGACAATATACCTCCAAAGGTCAGCTGCTGACTTCCATGTGTAGTCCAGCTTTCCCTACCATGGTTCTGGAAAAGAATTGCGAAGCAGGACGACACCAGAGGCCATCACAAAATTCTGGTTCTAGTCATCTTCATCGGACAAAATAAAACATTCAGCTGGAATGTGGTGTAAATGGCTAGAGTTAGTTCAGCATTTGATTGCTCCCATTACACACAAAACACAGCCAATATCAAAAGGGTTAGGTCGTGCCATTTGTTCAGTGTGAAATAATCATCAAAACATTGACCTGTCACTCAGGTACCTTGGCAATGAGTCTAGTGTTGTTTATGAGAAAATTCTGCAGATGACAGACCAGCAGGGAGCCAGCACCGTTCAGACTGCTCTCTCTGTAATGGATATAGTTGACAGTAACAGGGTACTCCAGCATATAATTATTTCATAAGATTGTTCATTAATAACTGTCAAGCCTCCATCAGGAGAGCTGCACAAAGTCAGATGCATCATAAAAGGAACCATGGAAGATAATGAGGTCTAACTTCCAATCTCTTCGCATGAGCAAAACTTCCAGCACCACAGATCATTTACACTGACTGAGAATGCTTCACTCTTCACTCTGTTTCCATGAAAAGGCAGGGCTTGGTTTTTGTTGGAATACATTCTCACATTTCTCTGAAGTCCCATCATGTCTCAGAGGCCCCTCTTCGCTCATGAATATTTGCACCTCATTACATATCTCAGATCTGTCCCTGCCGAGAGCTGTCACTGGATAACCATCAGAAACAGGTATCCTGGATGCCCTAGTGTTATCCACCACAGTAGGAGTGGAAATGTGTTGCTGGTTAAAGCATAGCAGGTCAGGCAGCATCCTAGGAACAGGAAATTTGACGTTTCGGGCAAAAGCCCTTCATCAGGAATCAGGAACCATTCTTGATGAAGGGCTTTTGCCTGAAACGTCGAAATTCCTGTTCCTTGGATGCTGCCTGACCTGCTGCGCTTTAATCAGCAACACATTTTCAGCTCAGATCTCCAGCATCTGCAGACCTCACTTTTTACCACAGTAGGAGTGCTAATGCTGACTGTGGTCTCTATATTACCACCTTAGAGGAGTTGACTATCTCAACACAGACCGTGCAAGGAATCTTGGACTGTTCTGATCTATATTGTTATTGAAAGATTGAGTGTTGAAATGTACAGTGACTACGAATATAGAAACAACATTAAACCATAGAATCCCAAGGGTGTGGAAGCAGACAATTCAGCACATCAAGTCCTCACTGACCCTGCAATGACCATCATACCTAGACCCCACCCTATCCCTCTAACACTACGTGTCACATGGCTAACCCACCTAGCCTGCACATTATGGGGAAATTTGGCAGGGCCAATCCATCTAAACTGCACATCTTTGGACTATGGAAGGAAATCCACACAGGCACAGGGAGAATATGAAAAGTTCACATAGACCGTTACCTGAGGGTGGAACCTAACCCAAGTCCCTGGTGCTGTGAGGCAGCAGAGCTAACTACAGAGCCACTGTGCAGCCTCAGTCGATGAGTTAAATTTCAGATTGATGACTTGACATCAGAATTTAAAGGTACTACAGATTGAAAGCAAAAATAGAGTCAAACAAAGTTTGTGATATCATAGAACAGGATCATAGATTCCCCACAGTGTGGAGACAGGCTATTTGGCCAAACAGGTCCACATGGACCATCTGAAAAGTATCCCACCCAGACCCACATTTCCCCTGACGAAAGCCGCTAACCTTCAGCAAGGACAATCCACCTGACCTGCACATCATTGGATTGTGGGAGGAAACCTGGACGAAACCCACACAGAGGGAATGTGCAAACTCCACACGGACAGTCACCAGAGGGTGAACTCGAACCCAGGTCCTCGGCGCTGGAAGGCAGCATTGCTAACCACTGAGTCATCATGTCACCAGTTATGTTGAACATATTATCATCAGTGAAGGACACTGCTTAATTCAGTACCAAGAGACTCTCTCAGGAGAGACTGCTGGGGAGGTAGAAGGCATATAATGTTGCATTCTGTCAATAAAACTGTTGTCAAGAAAAGCATATTGTGTAGTAGTACACTGCAAAAGGATCAAAGCATGTATACCAGTCCCTTAAGGTATCAGAACAGGTGGGTAAAGTAGTTAAGAAGGCATGTGGTATACTTGACTTTATTAATCAAGAAAGGGACTTTACACAGGAGCTGGATAAGATGCTGGTTAGGCTACAGATTGAGTGTTGAATTCAATCCTGGAATCCACATTACAGGAGGAATGTGATAGCACTGCAGAGGAGATTTACCAGGATGTTGTCTGGGCTGGAGAGTTCCAGTTACAATGAGAGATTGGACAGACTGGAGTTGTTTTTTCCCTTAGAGCAGAAGGGATTGAGATGGATAAGATTAATGATGGCATAGACTGGATAGACAAGAAACAAATATTCCCCTTGACAGAGGGATCACTAACCATGGGAATCGATTTAAAGTAAGGTGTTTAGGGAGATATGAGCAAAGGCTTGTTCTCCTAAAAGCTGTTGGGAATCTGGTAGTGACCGCCTGGAAGGTTTATACAGACAGAAAGCTTCACAACATTAATTAAATATGTAAATGTATGCCTTGGCATTGCAAGTGCGAGAGCCTCCAGGCCAAGTTAGAATGGTTAGGTGGTTGCTTTTGACTGATGTGGATGAGATGGGCTGAATGGCCTTTTCTGCACTCTCAATCCCTATAGTTCCAAAAAGATTTGTGCCTGGTTTCACACCCCACCATCTGGCTTGGGATCTAGCGGACAGGGAAAAGGGAGAACAAAAGGTAAAAAATAATGATGGCTTAAAGGTTGGGAATAAGTGAGCAATTAAAGACATAAAATACTTGAAAAAGAAAGATGATAAAAGAAGAAATATTAAAACAAAGGATGAGTCCAGTGGCGATGAATGCATTTACAGAATATCAAAGAGAAAATAGGAGGCTAAAATCTAAAGACTAAAGGTGGACATCTGGCATATACCTTGAAGGAAGCTGAGCTGCTGTTTCTCAAGCTAAACCGTTGGAAAAGAGTAAGAGGCATGAAATAAGTGAGAGATCAGAAATGAATGGTGAGTT
This sequence comes from Hemiscyllium ocellatum, assembly GCF_020745735.1. Taxonomy (NCBI): domain Eukaryota; kingdom Metazoa; phylum Chordata; class Chondrichthyes; order Orectolobiformes; family Hemiscylliidae; genus Hemiscyllium; species Hemiscyllium ocellatum. Next base: position 9,496,572 of record NC_083426.1, on the reverse strand, counting down.
AAAGTGATAACTAATATTATGGACTACACCGAATTCCTTCAATATATATCGAGGAGATAGCCTTGACCCTAACTTTTATCTTATTTGAAGGTGAGTATAAAGCACTGTGTTGCAGATGTGATTTGATGGGTCAAACTACTAAGTTTTAAGTAAAACACACATTATTCTCACACCACAGTTAAAATGCAAACTATTTAAAAGTGGCATAGCTTTAACTCTACCAAAATATTTAATAAAATAATATTATCTAACTACAACTCATCGACTGTTCTGATACAGCAGCATCCCATAAACACATCTTGGGCAAAGACAAATTCAACAAAACAGATTTCCTTCACTTGCCATGTCCTCCAATCCAGGTGAAGGAATGCCGACAGGATGAATCCAGCAGCAGAGAGAGAACTCAGGCATTTTGCACCAGCAACAGCAGAGAGAGAGAGAGAGAGAGAGAGAGAGAGCGAGAGAGAGAGAGAGAGAGAGAGCTGTATATGGTAGCTTCAATTTCAAAACCTCCACTTCAAAACCTGAAAGCAAACCTCAAACACAAAGTCTGTGTGCGCCTGACTATCCACTCAAGCGTCTTACTCAGCTTTCCATGGAGCAGACACCTTGGCACTAGGTTTATAATAGGGGTGGGGAGGGGAATATATCCCTGGTGGTGGGGTCTGTTTGTAGGTGGTGGAAATGGCGGAGGATGAAGTGATGTATGTGGAAGTTGGTGGGGTAGAAGATGACCGCAATTTCCTCTCCCATGTGGTTGAAGATGCCCTCCAGCACGTCTCATCCACATCCCGCTCCTTCACCTTTGAACCCCACCCCTCCAACCGCAACAAGGATCCTCTACATTGGTGACTGCATTGGCGCCACCTCATGCTCCCATGAGATGTTTGAACAGTTCATCAATTTCACAAACACATTCCACCCCCCTGGACCACCTACAAATGGACCCCAACACCAGAGATATATTTCCCTCCCCACCCTATCCGCTTTCTGTAAAGACCGTTCCCTCCGCGACTACCTGGTCAGGTCCACGTCTCCCAACAACTCACCCTCCCCTACCGGCACCTTCCCCTGCCATTGAAGGAATTGCAAAACCTGTGCCCATACCTCCTCCCTCACCACCATCCAAGGCCCCAAAGGAGCCTTCCACATCCAAAGTTTCACCTGCATTTCCACACATATTATTGACTGTATCCATTGCTCCCGATGTGGTCTCTTCTACATTGGGGAGACTGGACGCCTACTTCGAGAGTGCTTCAGAGAACATCTCCAGGACACCCACACCAACCAACTCCACTGCCCCATGGCTGAACATTTCAATTCCCCCTCCCACTCTGCTAAGGACATTCAGGTCTTTGGCCTCCTCCATCGCCTCTCCCTCACCACCCGATGCCTGGCAGAAGAACGCCTCATCTTTCACCTCAGGACCCTTCAACCCCAGGGCATCAATGTGGATTTCACCAGTTTCCTCATTTCCATACCCCCCATCTTACCCGAGTTGCAACCTTCCAGCTCAGCACCATCCTCATGACCTGTCGCATCTATCAATCTTCCTTCCCATCTATCCATTCCACCTTCTTCTCCGACCTATTGCCCTCACCCCCAAATCCATCCACCTATTCCACTTTCAGCTACCATCCCCCTCAGCCCCAGCTCTCCCTCCCATTTATCTCTCCAAACCCGAGGCTTCTAGCCTCATTCCTGATGAAGGGCTTTTGCCTGAAACATCGATTTTCCTGCACCTCGGATGCTGCCTGACCTGCTGTGCTTTTCCAGCACCACTCTAATCTTGACTCTAACCCCCAGCATCAGCAGTCCTCACTTTTGCCTCAAAGAAACTTGCTGCCATTGTAGAGCAAAGGAAATAGTGAACGTGCAAAAGGACAACGAATGAGTGCAGAGAGCATTAGATTATTTACAGTGTGGAAACAGGCCCTTCGGCCCAACAAGTCCACACCGACCCGCCGAAGCGTAACCCACCCATACCCCTACATTTACCCCTTTACCTAACACTACGGGCAATTTAGCATGGCCAATTCACCTGACCCGCACATCTTTGTGACTGTGGGAGGAAACCGGAGCACCCGGAGGAAACCCACGCAGACACGGGGAGAACGTGCAAACTCCACACAGTCAGTCGCCTGAGTCGGGAATTGAACCCGGGTCTCAGGCGCTGTGAGGCAGCAGTGCTAACCACTGTACCACCGTGCCGCCCACATTGAATAAGATTACTCCTCTTGAAGTACGTGACCTATTGTCTTCTGGACATTATCATAGAATCTGATTCATCCAAAACCTTTCCATCTGTATGCCATTTATTTTCTTATTTTACTTCACTTTTTTTGAGAACTATTTCAGATCTATCACCTTTGTTTATCGACCCACTTATTTACAGAAGCAGACAAGAGGGGACAAACTATTAAAATTTGTTCTGATTTTGAACACCTCCTTTAGATTGCTCCCTTGCCATCCCTGAACATCAGAAAACATTTCCAGCAGTGTTAATCTCTCCATGTAACTGGTGCCTTCAGTCTCGGTACCATGGGTGTGATGTGGTAATGCCAACAGTTAAGTAACCCAGAAGTCCATCTTATTGCTCTGGGGAGAGGGATTCACATCCACCATGGTGGCTGCCAGGTTTAGAATGAAGTAATCTAGAATATAACACTTGTTCCATTAATGATGATTTTTAACTAGTATCAATTTTTGTTAAAATGCCTACAGTGTGGAAGGAAGCCATTGACTCATCAACACCAATCCTCTGAAGAGCATCCCACCCAGATCCATGCCTATCTTATCCCTGTAACCCTGCATTTCCCATGGCTAATCCATCCAGCCTGCACATCTCTGGACACTATGGACAATTTAACATGACTAATGCACCTACTCTGCACATTCCGGACAGTCGGAGGGAACCAGAGCACCCGGAGGAAACCCATGCAGACACAGGGAGAACGTGCAAACTCCACACAGATGGTCGCCAGAGAATGGGATCAAACCCAGGTCCCTGGTGCTAACCACTGAACCACTGGCCCACCCCATGCTGCATCAGTTTATTGATAGCCTTTTGGGAAGGAAATCTATCATCCTTTCTTGGTCTGGCTGATGTGTGACTTCAAACCCAGAGTAATGTTGTTGACTTGAACAGCTAAACAAACCACACAGTTCAAGAGCAATTGGTTTTGGGCAACAAATCCTGACCTTGGCAATGACTCCCACATCCCCGGACAGAATAAACAAATAAAATTTGCAGGTAAGCCTCCCCTGAGCCCTCTCCTTCCTAAAGTGTGGTCCCTAGATTTGGACACTGCAGCCCAGCTGAGACTTAACCAATGATCTCCAGAGTTTTGTCTGCAGTCACTTCCTTGTTTTTGTGTTCAAGTCCATAATCACAAAGCCAAGTATCCGACACATATCCTTAATCATCTTGTTAAATTGCTTCAAGGATTATAAATATGCAATCCCCTCACCTGAACCCCTGGATCACTCTGCTCTTGCAGACTCTCCATTTATACAACTTCTCAGGTGCATTGAAGGGGTCAGTTAGGTCAGTTGGCTGGATAGCTGGTTTGTGCTGCAGAGTGATCAACAGCGCAGGGTCGATTCCTGTACCAGCTGGGGTTACCATGAAGGTCTTACCTTCTTAACCTTGCCCCTCAGCTGAGGTGTGGTAGAGGTCAGCTTAAACCACTGAAAATGTGTTGCTGCAAAAGCGCAGCAGGTCAGGCAGCATCCAAGGAGCAGGAGATTCGACGTTTCGGACATGAGCCCTTCAAGAAGGGCTCATGCCCGAAACGTCGATTCTCCTGCTCCTTGGATGTTGCCTGACCTGCTGCGCTTTTCCAGCAACACATTTTCAGTTCTGATCTCCAGCATCTGCAGTCCTCACTTTCTCCCAGCTCAGGTTAAACCACCACCAATCGGCTCTCTCTAAGGAGAGAGGAGCCTGGTCCTCTGGGACAGTAGGAATATTGCCTGCAATTCTGGTCTCCTTCCTATCAGAAAGGTGTTGTGAAACTTGGAAGGGTTCAGAAAAGATTACAAAGGTGTTGCCAGGGTTGGAGGATTTGAGCTATAGGGAGAGGCTGAACAGGCTGTGGCTGTTTTCCCTGGAGCGTCGGAGGCTGAGGGGTGACCTTATAGAGATTTATAAAATTATGAGGGGCATGGATAGGGTAAATAGACAAAGTCTTTTCCCTGGGACGGGGGAATCCAGAACTAGAAGCCATAGGTTTAGGGTGAGAGGGGAAAGATATAAAAGAGACCTAAGGAGCAACTTTTTCACGCAGAAGGTGGTACATGGATGGAATGAGCTGGGCGTTCAGTCAGCATCCGAGGAGCAGGAAAATCGACATTTCAGGCAAAAGCCCTTGCCAGAGTTGCCAGAGGAAGTGGTGGAGGCTAGCACAATTGCAACATTTGAAAGGCATCTGGTTGGGTATATGAATAGGAAGGATTTGGAGAGGTGTAGGCCAGTGAAGGCAGGGGGACTAGATTGTGTTGGAATAGCTGGTCAGCATGGATGAGTTGGCGAAGGGATTCTAGATTAGTGGTACTGGAAGAGCACAGCAGTTCAGGCAGCATCCAAGGAGCAGCGAAATCAACGTTTCGGGCAAAAGCCCTTCATCAGGAATAAAGGCAGAGAGCCTGAAGCGTGGAGAGATAAGTGAGAGGAGGGTGTGGGTGGGGAGAAAGTGGCATAGAGTACAATAGGTGAGTGGGAGAGGGGATGAAGGTGATAGGTCAGGGAGGAGAGGGTGGAGTGGATAGGTGGAAAAGGAGATAGGCAGGTAGGACAAGTCTGGACAAGTCATGGGGACAGTGCTGAGCTGGAAGTTTGGAACTAGGGTGAGGTGGGGGAAGGGGAAATGAGGAAACTGTTGAAGTCCACATTGATGCCCTGATGAAGTGTTCCGAGGCGGAAGATGAGGTGTTCTTCCTCCAGGCGTCTGGTGGTGAGGGAGCGGAGGTGAAGGAGACCCAGGACCTCCATGTCCTCCGCAGAGTGGGAGGGGGATTTGAAATGTTGGGCCACGGGGCGGTGTGATTGATTGGTGCGGGTGTCCTGGAGATATTCCCTAAAGCGCTCTGCTAGGAGGTGCCCAGTCTCCCCAATGTAGAGGAGACTGCATCGGGAGCAATGGATACAATAAATGATATTAGTGGATGTGCAGGTAAAACCTTGATGGATGTGGAAGGCTCCTTTAGGGTCTTGGATAGAGGTGAGGGAGAAGGTGTGGGCGCAGGTGGCACGGGAAAGTGCCAGGTTGGGAGGGTGGGTTGTAGGGGGGTGTGGACCTGACCAGGTAGTCACGGAGGGAACGGTCTTTGCGGAAGGCGGAAAGGGATGGAGAGGGAAATATATCCCCGGTGGTGGGGCCTTTTTGGAGGTGGAGGAAATGTCAGCAGATGATTTGGTTTATGCGAAGGTTGGTAGGGTGGAAGGTGAGCACCAGGGGCATTCCGTCCTTGTTACAGTTGGAGGGTAGGGGTCTGAGGGCGGAGGTGCGGGATGTGGACGAGATGCGTTGGAGGGCATCTTTAACCATGTGGGAAGGGAAATTGCGGTCTCTAAAGAAGGAGGCCATCTGGTGTGTTCTGTGGTGGAACTGGTCCTCCTGGGAGCAGATACGGCAGAGACGGAGGAATTGGGAATACAGGATGGCAGTTTTGCAAGAGGTAGGGTGGGAAGAGGTGTAATCCAGGTAGCTGTGAGAGTCGGTGGGTTTGTAAAAAATGTCAGTGTCAAGTTGGTCGGCATTAATGGAGATGGAGAGGTCCAGGAAGGGGAGGGAGGTGTCAGAGATGGTCCAGATAAATTTAAGGTCAGGGTGGAATGTGTTGGTGAAGTTGATGAATTGCTCAACCCCCTCGCGGGAGCACGAGGTGGCGCCAATGCAGTCACCAATGTAGCGGAGGAAGAGGTGGGGAGTGGTGCCGGTGTAATTACGGAAGATCAACTGTTCTACATAGCCAACAAAGAGACAGGCATAGCTGGGGCCCATACGTGTGCCCATGGCTACCCCCGCCTCGGAACACTTCAACCCCAGGGCATCAATGTGGACTTCAACAGTTTCCTCGTTTCCCCTTCCCCCACCTCTCCCTAGTTCCAAACTTCCAGCTCAGCACTGTCCCCATGACTTGTCCGGACTTGTCCTACCTGCCTATCTCCTTTTCCACCTATCCACTCCACCCTCTCCTCCCTGACCGATCACCTTCATCCCCTCCCCCACTCACCTATTGTACTCTATGCTATTTTCTCCCCACCCCCACCCTCCTCTCACTTATCTCTCCACGCTTCAGGCTCTCTGCCTTTATTCCTGATGAAGGGCTTTTGCCTGAAACGTTGATTTTGATGCACTTTGGATGCTGCCTGAACTGCTGTGCTCTTCCTGCACCATTGATCCAGAATCTGGTTTCCAGCGTCTGCAGTCATTGTTTTTACCAAGTTGGACCGAAGGACCTGTTTCCGTGCTGTCCATCTCTATGACTCAATGCTTAGCTGGGACACATTCCCTAATGTGGATCCAAATCCAGGCAAGAGACCGCTCAGGCATGTTTGTGGAATATTTGAATAACTTTCTTAACTGTCAACATTTTGTTTGCCTTTTTGACGATGGATTTTGAGGCATAAGTTCAGAAAGGACACTGGCTTGCTTTTGAGAGCAAACTGCATTTCACAGACTTTGACTCTTGTCAAAAATGAATGACAGTGTTACATTTTTTCTGGAGCTCTTCCAGTTCTAAGCTTGCTCAGGCAGCAAGCCTATCACTGTCTGATAGATTGAAAATGGCACAAGAGCCAGCAGAATAGAAATAGACAAAGGAAGTGGGAAGGGCAGATAGGATTAGAGGGATAGTGGTTGCATTCAAGGCAGGATGCCTTCAACTCTTATCAAACTCAAAATGCAGCTTAAAAGTCTTGCGCGACTCTGAAAATAAAGCTTATCTGAGTTTTGGAAGGAAAATAATTTAATGCATTTTCCGCAGGCAACTAATGAAATTGAATCCAATCCCCTTAAAATGTTAAAACTTCATATTCTGCCCAAATGATTGGGATTACTTAGAAATAATCGTGGAGTAGGATGTAGCATGGAGTTTAATTTTAATCATTTCTGTTATTGAGTGTATGTTCTGAGCCCACTGAGATTATGTTCAGGAGAAGTTTACTGTATGCAATGTAACTATTGCAATGAAGCTGCGTGCTTGAGTGCATCCTCTTCTCATTCCCAACTCAATCTACAAGAGTGGTTGGGGACAGCATTATATTCTCGATCCTCATTTTTTTCTCAGGCAGTTCAGGACTCAGGAACTGGAAGCTATTTGGCCAAAAGCCACTTTGTTTGGATGTGGGAATTTTAAAAAGAACCAAGACGTGTTGACAAAAAAAGATAAAATTATGCCCAGAATGATAATCTAAATAAGTAGGAACAATTGAAAAACAGCTCACTGCCTGAAAAGGTGTACCAGCCCTTATGACATTTAAGCAATGTTTAGATAAACACCTGAAACGCCGTAGCATGCAAGGCTAGGGGTCAGGTGCTAGAAAATGGGATGAGGTCACAATGGGCTGAAGGGTCTCTTTTGGTACTGTAAAAAACTCTACGATTTCATGACACTCTTCCCAAACTTCAATGCATGTGGCCTCTGTTTGCAAGAAGATTATGGAATCCTTGAATCCGTACAGTGCAGAAAGAGGCTGTGCAGATCATTGAGTGTGCACTGGCCCTCCAAAGAGCATCCAATGCAAATTCAGTCATCAACCCTATCCTACATGCCCAATGGAATTCTCATTCTTGTTTTCATAGTTCTCCAGGCCTTTGGTGCTCCCTATCTCTGCAGTCTCCCCATCCTAAAACCATCTGAGATAACTGCCTTGCTCTAATTCTGCCCTCTTCAGCATTCCGTGATGTTCACTATTCCATCATTGACGGTTCGGCCTTTAGCTGCCTGGACTCTTCATTCTGGATGTCACTCTCTGCCTCTCCACCCTTTCCTCTTTTTATCATTTTCCCTGAAATGTTCTCATGAGGATTTGTATCCAATTTTATTTTAGAATGTTTATGTGTGTTGCACTTCATCAGAGGCGCAGTGCAATTGCCAGTTTTGTTGAGGTTTGACCATTGTCTGTGTCTGCCTGCCTGTCTGGATGGAGTTTAATGTGGAGATGCCAGGGTTAGACCTGGGTGGACAAAATTAAAAATCACATCACACATGTTGAACTATAACCTGGTTTTGTGTGATTTTTAACTGTGTGGAGTTTGCACATTCTTTCATTGTCTGCGTGGGTTTCCTCTGGGTGCTTCAGTTTTCTCTCACAGTCCAAAGATGTGTGGATTAGATGGCCTAGTCATGGGAAACTCAAGGTTATAGGGATAGAGAAGGGGACTAGGTTTGTGTGGGATGCTCTTGGGAGGGTCAGTGCAGAGTCAATGGGCTGAACGGCCTCTTTCTGTGCTATTGAGATTCTAGGATTCTGTAATTGTCTTGTAATCTCTGTGAATTGGAGACTAATCACCAGGATAATGCTGGGAACATTTTAAAAAGTGCTTTTCTCCATTTATTTATCAAATGTGAAAATATTTGGGGTTGATAAAGCAAGCTATTTAGCAAAGAGTCAAGAACCAACCATCTGGAGAATACAGGCTTTTTTCTTTCTGATTGGTGGGATCCCACAAAGATTGACAAAATCTGCAGCCAATGGCGGCACTGTGGGGTTGGGTTAATTTGAGTCAGGTCACCGTATGGTGAAATTTGCAAATGGAATACATCCAACCAGAGTATGCAATCTCATCTCTCATTGTTCTGCAATCAAGAGTTGACTCACTTTCTTATAGAGTCATAGAGATGTACATCATGGGGACAGACCCTTTGGTCCAACTTGTCCATGCTATCCAGATATCTTAAATTAATCTAATCCCATTTAGCAGCACTTGGCCCAAATCCCTCTCAACTCTTCCTATTCATGTACCCATACAAATGTCTTTTAAATGTTATAATTGTCCCAGTCTCCACCACTTCCTCTGGCAGCTCATTCCATACATGCACCATATCCAAAGACATGAAGATTAGGTAAATTGGCCATGTTAAATTGCCCATAGTGTTCAGGGATATATGTAGGTTAGGTGCATTAGTTAGGGGAAATGTAGAGTAATAAGGTAGGGGGATGGGTCTGGGTGGGTTACTCTTCAGAGGGTTGGTGTGGACTTGTTGGGCCAAATGACCTGTTTCCACACTTTAAGAACTTTATGATCCTATGATTCTTAACCCTCTGTGTGAAAAAGTTGCACCTCAAATCTTTAAATCTTTCTCGTCTCACCCTAAACCTATGCCCTCTAGTTTTGGACTCCCCTACCCTGGAGAAAAGACCTTGGCTAATTACGCTATCTCTGCCTCCCATGAGTTTATAAACTTCTTCAGCCTGACACACTCTGGGGAAAGTAGCCCCAGCCTATTCAGCCTCTCTCTATAGCTCAAACCTTCCAACCTCAGCAACATCCTTGTAAATCTTTTCTGAACCTTTTCAAGTTTCACAACTTCCTTCCTGTAGTAGGGAGACCAGAATTGAACACAGTATTCCAAAAGTGGTCTAACCAATGTCCTGTACAGACACAACATGACTTCCCAACTCCTATACTCAAAACAATGACTAATAAAGGCAAACGTACCAAGTACCTTCTTCACTATCCTATCTACCTTCAAAGAACTGTGAACTTGCACCCTAAGATCTATTTGTCTTTTTAAAAAAATCATTAACCTAATCATTAATTTGCTTTCTCTCTTCACAGATGCTGTCTGACCTGTTGGGTATTTCCAGCATTGTTTTGTTTTTATTTCAGATCTCCAGTATCTTCAGTTTTGTATTCATATTTATCAACCTTTGCTGCAAAAGAATGTAAGAGACAAGAACAGGAGTAGATAATGGGTCTTATTGATCATGTTCTGTCATTGAATAGGATTGTGGCTGATCTTCTGCTTTCACCCCATTGGAACATGGTGTGATTTTGGGATGAGCTGAGGTTGACAAAGGAGTCTGCTTGGATGAGTGTCTACTTTATCCTTGTGGGAATTTTAATGTACATCAGTGTTAGAAAAATATAGGTTGGAAGCTACTTGACATTTGAAGTCAAAGAACACCTAATCATTCAAGTGAATTATCTCATATCTCTATATCATACTAGGACTTTCTCAACAGATAAATGTGCAGAAAATAAAGTTGCTTTGGTGTTACTGAATCATTATTTTGTACTTTTATATTTCCAAAGCAGCAACTTATGAAATGGACGGAACGTGAGACATGAGTATCGGAAATATGATTTCCCTCACTTTCATATTTTGGTTGAACACTGGGATAGCTTACTTCACTGTGGCAAAATCTTTCAACCATGCAAGTAGTACATTTAAAGAGAATGTTTGCCACTTCTGTCATATTGGAAAAGATAATAGAATTTACTTGTAAAATCAATCCCAAGTAATCTCTCAAAAGCTGCTGTAATGCAATCGGACTAATTCTTCTTAAACTGGCACCACACATCAGCAGAGAAATCACACAAAACGTGCTTAGAGAGCTCCTGCATGATTAGTTGTTTCAAAGAGATTCCAGCAGTTGCACAAACCTTACTGTGTGGTTTAGATGGTAAGGGAAACATAGGAATGCGTGGAGGCCATTCACTCTCTCAAGTTTGTTTTAACCTTCAATTCGATCACGGACGATTGGGTCACAGTGACAGCCTTCCTGCACAACCGGAATTAAAGTTGTTTTCATTTCTCTTTAACCAGATGCTTTAGTTTTTTGCACCTGCTTCAGTACATCAGTGATGAAGCCTAATTGTAGATCATCATTGCAACATTACCTCCATTAGTCACAGCTTGCTTTTACGCAGTGGCATTTTTGGGAGACCAGTTAGTTCAGGTGGTTAGTGCCTGCTGCTGAATCATGGCACTGGCTATGCCTTCAGTCCCCTGGACTGATCCTGGGCAGCATGATAGTTCAGTGGTTAGACCTGCTGCCTCACAGCGCCAGGGTGCTGGGTTCATTTCTACCCTTGGGTGACTGGCTGCGTGGAGTTTATACATTCTCCCTGCATCTGTGTGGGTTCTGGTTTCCACCTGTAATCCAAACATGCACAGGTTAGGTGGATTGGCCACGCTAAATTGCCCGTAGTGTCCAGGGATGGGTAGATTTGGTGGATTAGCCATGAGGAATGCAGGGTTACAGGGATGGGTCTAGGTGGGATGCTGTTTGGAGGGTTGGTGTGGACTCAATGCGTCGCATGGCCTGTTTATACACAGTAGGGATTTTGTGATTCTATGGCTGTGAAGTCACCTTGCCTTAATGCAGAGAGCTGCCCTGTAGGCAATAACCAATTGTGATTTGGAGAAAGCAGTGTTAGACTGGGGTGTATAAAGTTAAAAATCACACAACACCAGGTTATAGTCCAACAGGTTTATTTGGATGCACTAGCTTTCGGAGCGCTGCTCCTTCATCAGGTGGTTGTGGATGACCAGCGCTCCGACAGCTAGTGCTTCCAAATAAACCTATTAGACACTAACCAATTATGTCTCCCTAATGCAGAGAGAATGCCAATGGCTCTTTGTGAACTATGGCTAATTACACTAATATGTAGCACTGATAAAGAAGTAAAATGTTGCAAGTTGCCTCACAACAGCAATTGGTGAATGAAATTTGACCATGAGCCACAATAATGCACACTAGGCTAGGTGACCCAAAACTCAGTCAAAGGGGTAAGTTTAAAGGAACACCTTGAGGAGAGTTGGGGAAAGTGGAGAGATTTACGAAGGGACCATACGTTTCTGATAGCGCAACAATCAAGTTTGCCTCCTCACAACTTTCATCATTTAGGGGAAAGCAAGAATTGGACCACATTCAGTCACAGAGTTATAGATTCATACAACAAGAAAACAGACACTTCGGCCAACCATTCCATACCAACCGTAATCCCAAACCAAACTAGTCCCACCCGCCTGCACCTGGCCAATATCCCTCCAGAATTTCCCTATTCATGGACTGACCGAAGTGTCTTTTAAACTGTGCCCGCATCTACTACCTTTTCAGGAAATTCATTCCACATATGAACCACTGTCTGTGTAAATAACTTGCCCCTTGTATCGTTTTTAAATTACTCTCTTCTCACCTTAAAAATGTGCCACATCGTCTTAAAATCCCCATCCTAGAGAAAAGACACCTACCATTAACTCTGTTTATATCTCTCATTATTTTATAAATGACGGTATGGTGGCTCTTCCACAATCCAAAGATGTGCAGGTTAGGTGAATTGGCTATGCTAAATTGCCCCATAGTATTCAGGGATCTGTAAGTTAGGTGCATTACTTAGGGGTAAATGTAGAGTAATGGGGATTGAATCTGGGTGGGATACTCGGAGGGTCGGTGTGGATGCTGTGCCAAAGGGTCTGTTTCCACACTGTAGGGATTTTATAATTCAATGATTAATTTCTATCAGAATACCTCTCATTCTCGTAAATTATTTTTGCATCCTCTTTCACCGCCCCCCACCTGCATCTACCTTTCGCCTTCCCAGCTACTTCACCCCCATTCCCACACCCACCTATCTATTTATCTCTTAGCCACCTTCCCCTCTACATTCCTGATGAAGAGCTTCTGCCTGAAACATCAACACTCCTGCTCCTCAGATGCTGCCTGACTTGCTGTGCTTCTCCAGCAGCACACTTTTCGATTCTGATCTCCAGCATCTGCAGTCCTCACTTTCGCCTCCACATCTACCATTAACTCTATGGAATGGAGAATAGGTCGTACAAGGATAGGTTGAAAGTGCTAGGCCTTTTCTCATTGGAACGGCGAAGGATAAGGGGTGACTTGAGAGAGGTTTATAAGATGATCAGGGGAATAGATAGAGTAGACAGTCAGAGACTTTTTCACCGGTTGGACCGAAGTGTCTGTTTTCTTGTTGTATGAATCTATAACTCTGTGACTGAATGTGGTCCAATTCTTGCTTTCTCTTAAATGATTAAAGTTGTTACAAAGGGACATAAATTTAAGGTGAAGGGTGGAAGGTATATGGGGGATGTCAGGGGTAGGTTCTTTACCCAGAGAGTGGTGGGGGCATGGAATACGCTGCCTGTGGGAGTGGCAGAGTCAGAATCATTGGTGACCTTTAAGCGGCAATTGGATAGGTACATGGATAGGTGTTGTGGTTCTGTTCGCCGAGCTGGAAGTTTTTGTTGCAAACGTTTCGTCCCCTGGCTAGGAGACATCATCAGTGCTCTGGAGCCTCCTGCGAAGCGCTTCTTTGATGTTTCTTCCGGTATTTATAGTGGTCTGTCCTTGCCGCTTCCGGGTGTCAGTTTCAGCTGTCCGCTGTAGTGGTTGGTATATTGGGTCCAGGTCGATGTGTTTGTTGATGGAGTTTGTGGATGAATACCATGCCTCTAGGAATTCCCTGGCTGTTCTCTGTCTGGCTTGCCCTATGATAGTAGTGTTTTCCCAGTCGAATTAATGTTGCTTGTACAGAGAACAGCCAGGGAATTCCTAGAGGCATGGTATTCATCCACAAACTCCATCAACAAACACATCGACCTGGACCCAATATACCAACCACTACAGTGGACAGCTGAAACTGACACCCGGAAGCGGCAAGGACAGACCACTATAGATACCAGAAGAAACATCAAAGAAGCGCTTCGCAGGAGGCTCCAGAGCACTGATGATGTCTCCTAGCCAGGGGACGAAACGTTTGCAACAAAAACTTCCAGCTCGGCGAACAGAACCACAACAACGAGCACCCGAGCTACAAATCTTCGCACAAACCTTGAACATGGATAGGTGCTTAAACTAGGACAAATGTTCGGCACAACATCGTGGGCCGAAGGGCCTGTTATGTGCTGTATTGTTCTATGTTCTATGTTCTATCTACATATCTTTTGATTTTATGAACCTCCATAAGGTCACCTGTCAACCTCCTGTGCTCCAGTGAAAAAAACTCCCAGCCTATCCAGCCTTTCTTCATAACTCAAACCTTCCTCAGGCCTCCTAATAGTCCGAGAGAAGTAGAGGAAAGTATTGCGAGGATGATTCAGGAGAAGAGTGAAAGTAGCAGGGTGATTGTTATGGGGGACTTTAACTTCCCAGATATTGACTGGGAAAGCTATAGCTCGAGTTCGTTAGATGGGTCGCTGTTTGTCCAATGTGTGCAGGAGGGTTTCCTGGCACAATATGTCGACAGGCCAACAAGAGGTGAGGCTATACTGGATTTGGTTCTAGGTAATGAACCAGGCCAGGTGTTAGAATTGGAGGTAGGTGAGCACTTCAGGGACAGTGACCACAACTCAGTGACTTTTACTCTAGTGATGGAGAGGGATAAGTGTGCACTGCAGGGCAAGAATTATAGCTGGGGGCAGGAAAATTATGATGCGGTGAGGCATGAGTTAGGATGTGTGGATTGGAAAAATAGGCTTCAAGGGAAGAACACAAATGATATGTGGAGATTGTTCAAGGAACAGCTATTGGGTGTCCTTGATAAGTATGTACCAGTCAGGCAGGGAGTAAAGGGTCTTATGAGGGAGCCGTGGTTTAATAAGGAATTGGAATCCCTTGTTAAAGGGAAGAGGGCGGCCTATGTAAAGATGAGGCGTGAAGGTTCAGTTGGGGCGATTGAGAGTTATAAGGTAGCCAGGAAGGATCTAAAGAGAGAGCTAAGAGCAGCGAGAAGGGGACATGAAAAGTCCTTAGTTGGTAGGATTAGGGAAAACCCAAAGGCTTTCTATAGGTACGTCAGGAATAAAAGGATGACTAGGGTAGGTATCGGTCCAGTCAAGGATAGTAGTGGGAAGTTGTGCGTGGAGGCGGAGGAGATTGGAGAGACACTAAATCAATACTTTTAATCAGTATTCACTAAGGAACAGGACACTGTTGCTGATGTGAATATTGAGTCACAAGTGATTAGAATGGATGGCCTTGAGGTATGTAGGGAAGAGGTCTGGGGAATACTGGAAAGGATGAAAATAGATAAGTCCCCTGGGCCTGATGGCATTTATCCTAGGATCCTCTGGGAAGCTAGGGAGGAGATAGCGGAGCCATTGGCCTTGATTTTTATGTCGTCATTGTCTACGGGAATAGTGCCAGAAGACTGGAGGATAGCGAATGTGGTCCCCTTGCTCAAAAAGGGGAGTAGGGATAGCCTGAGTAACTATAGGCCAGTGAGTCTCACTTTTGTTGTGGGCAAAGTCTTAGAGAGAATTGTAAGGGATAGGATTTATGAACATCTGGATGGGAATAATGTGATCAAGGATAGTCAGCATGGTTTTGTGAAGGGCAGGTTGTGTCTCACAAACCTTATTGAGTTCTTTGAGAAGGTGACCAAAGAAGTGGACGAGGGTAAAGCAGTAGATGTGGTGTATATGGATTTTAGCAAGGCGTTCGATAAGGTACCCCATGGTAGGCTAATGCAAAAACTACGGAGGTATGGCATTGAGGGTGCATTAGAGGTTTGGATTAGGAATTGGCTGGCTGGAAGGAGACAGAGAGTAGTAGTTGATGGTATAGGTTCATCTTGGAGTGCAGTTACTAGCGGTGTTCCACAAGGATCTGTTTTGGGACCATTGCTGTTTGTCATTTTTATAAATGACCTAGAGGAGGGGCTTGAAAGCTGGGTGAGCAAGTTTGCAGATGACACGGAAGTCGGTGGAGTTGTGGACAGCGAAGAAGGATGTGGCAGGTTGCAGCGGGATATAGATAAGTTGCAGAGCTGGGCAGAAAGGTGGCAAATGGAGTTCAATGTAGCTAAGTGTGAAGTCATTCACTTTGGTAGGAGTAACAAGAAGATGGATTACTGGGCTAATGGTAGGCTACTTGGTAGTGTGGATGAGCAGAGGGATCTTGGTGTCCATGTACACAGATCTCTGAAAGTTGCAACCCAGGTAAATAGTGCTGTGAAGAAGGCATATGATGTACTGGGCTTTATTGGTAGAGGAATTGAGTTCCGGAGTCCTGAGGTCATGTTGCAGTTGTATAAGACTCTGGTGTGGCCTCATCTGGAGTATTGTGTGCAGTTTTGGTCGCCATACTATAGGAAGGACGTGGAGGCATTGGAACGAGTGCAGAGGAGGTTTACCAGGATGTTGCCTGGCTTGGTAGGAAGATCGTATGAGGAAAGGCTGAGGCACTTGGGGCTGTTCTCATTGGAGAAAAGAAGGTTTAGGGTAGATTTGATAGAGGTGTACAAGATGATTAGGGGTTTAGATAGGGTTGACAGTGAGAACCTTTTTCCGCTAATGGAGTCAGCTGTTACTAGGGGACACAGCTTTAAATTAAGGGGTGGTAGGTATAGGACAGATGTTAGGGGTAGATTCTTTACTCAGCGGGTTGTGAGTTCATGGAATGCCCTGCCAGTAGCAGTGGTGGACTCTCCCTCTTTATGGGCATTTAAGCGGGCATTGGATAAGCATATGGAGGTTATTGGGCTAGTGTAGGTTAGGTAGGCTTTGGTCGGCGCAACATCGAGGGCCGAAGGGCCTGTACTGCGCTGTATTTTTCTATGTTCTATGTTCTTCCATACCTGACAGCATCTTGGGAAATCTCTTCCGAATCCCCTCTAGCTTGTGGACTGATAAATGGCAATATGCTATTCAAATACCAAGCAATGACCATCTCCAACTAGTTAGAATCCAACCATCTCCCCATGATATTTGATGGCATTGTCATAGCTCAGTCCTCCACAATCGACATCGGGCCAGTTCCGAAGTTGAATTCAACTAGTCATATAAATATTGCGACTAAAGAAGCAAGTCAGAGATTAGGAATATTGCATTAAGTATCTGATTTCTAGACTCCATAAAATCTGTCAATCTTCTACTCGGCAAGTGTCAGGAGTGTGATATTACACTCTATATTTATCTAGATGAGTGCAGCTCCAACAACACTCAAGTTGTTTGAGCTAGCTGGACTCTTTTAAGGTAAATTTGCTGTCACTGTCCTCTGTTTGAGACAAAAAAAACCACTGCAGATGCTGGAATCCAGAGTAGACGCAGGAGGCTGGAACAACACAGCAAGCCAGGCAGCAGCAGGAGGTGGAGAAGTTGTGTTTCAGGTATAACCCCACTTCCTGTGTGAAAGAGGTTTCTTCACATCACCCTTGATTTCTTCATACATCATTTTAAATAGAGTCATAAAGTCATAGAGATGTACAGCATGGAAACAGACCCTTCGGTCCAACCCGTCCATACCGACCAGATATCCCAACCCAATCTAGTCTCACATGCCAGCACCCGGCCCATATCCCTCCAAACCCTTCCTATTCATATACCTATCCAAATGCCTCTTAAATGTTGCAATTGTACCAGCCTCCACCACTTCCTCTGGCAGCTCATTTCGTACACATACCACCCTGTGTGTGAAAATGTTGCCCCTTTGGTCTCTTTTATGTCTTTCCTTTCTCACTCTAAACCTATGCCCTCTCGTTCTGGACTCCATCACTTCTGGGAAAAGACTTTGTCTATTTACCCAATCCATGCCCCTCATGATTTTATAAACCTCATAAGGTCACCCCTGAGCCTCTGACGCTCCAGGGAAAACAGCCCCAGCCTATTCAGCCTCTCCCTATAGCTCAAATCCTCCAACCCTGGCAACATCCTTGTAAATCTTTTCTGAACCCTTTCAGGTTTCACAACATCTTTCTGATAGGAAGGAGACCACAATTGCATGCAATATTTGCCCTTTTGTTTCTGTTGCAAGTTGGAATAGCACGGGATGGCAGAGTGGTTCAGTGATTAGCACTGCTGCCTCACAGCATCAGGGACCTGGGTTTAATCCCACTCTCGGTGACTGTCTGTGTGGAGTTTACACATTCTCCCCGTGTCTGTGTGGGTTTCCTCTGGGTGCTCCATCTTCCTTTCACAGCCCAAAGGTGTGCGGGTCAGATGGATTGGCCTTGCTAGATTGCCCAGAGATGTGCAGGTTAGTTGGCCGACCCTCTCTCATACACTCACACACACCCTCTCACAGATTTATACCCCTTGACACTCTCTCACGGACCCTCATAACACACCCACACACATATAGGGGCGGCACGGTAGCACAGTGGTTAGCACTGCTGCCTCACAGCGCCAGAGACCTGGGTTCAATTCCCGATTCAGGCAACTGACTGTGTGGAGTTTGCACATTCTCCCCGTGTCTGCGTGGGTTTCCTCCGGGTGCTCCGGTTTTCTCCCACAGTCCAAAGATGTGCAGGTCAGGTGAATTGGCCATGCTAAATTGTCCGTAGTGTTAGGTAATAGGGGTATGGGTGGGTTGTGCTTCGGCGGGTCGGTGTGGACTTGTTGGGCCGAAGGGCCTGTTTCCACACTGTAAGTAATCTAATCAAAAAAAAAGTAATCTAATCTAATATAGGTTTGTGGGGTGAATGTGCCCTTGCAAAATTATATTTTACTTTGCTCAAAAACTGCATGAATCCATGTAAGATTCTGTAAATCCATTTTTTAGAATCAGTCTGAACATTATGGCACAGACAGCCTCACACAGGCAGCTTACACCTTCAATCTCAGCCAACATGACACCAATTGTTAAAGTTCACTCGAGAGTGTAACTTTTAAAAAAGTTTAGCGATTTACATTTGAAAGAACTGAAACCAACATGGTCATTCTAAAGGATGGGAGACTTTACAAACAATCCAGGTCTTTTTCAATATATAATTTCAGTTACATCACACTGTAAACTTTTGCTATAAATTCTGCATCTTACAGTTTTATACTCCACACCCACCTGATGAAGGAGCAGCACTCCGAAAGCTGGTGCTTCCAAAGAAACTTGTTGGACTATAACCTGGTGTTGTGTGATTTTTAACTTTGTCCAACACTGGCATCTCCAAATCAGATTAGTTGGATTAGTGATGGGAAATGCGGTGTTACAGGGAAAGGAGATGGGTCTGGATGGGATGCTGTTCAGAGGGTTGGTGTGGAATTGATTGCCTGAATGTCTGCTACCATACTGTAGAGGCTCCATGAGCTTCACCCTATCTAATCCATGTAGCCTACTCATGATTTTGAAAACCTCAGTCAAATCTCCTCTCAGCCTCCAGGGATAACTTCTTCAATCTCACACTGTAACTGAACAAGGGGCAGCATGGTGGCTCAGTGGTTAGCACTGTTGCCTCACAGTGCCAGGGACCTGGGTTCGATTCTAGCTCAGGCGACGGTCTGTATCAAGTTTGCACATTCTCCCCGTGTCTGCGTGGGTTTCCTCCAGGTGCTCCGGTTTCCTCTCACAATCCAAAAAATGTGCAGGTTAGGTGAATTGGCCATGCTAAATTACCCGTAGAGTTAGGTATATTAATCAGGGGTAAATATGGGGAAGGGGTCTGGGTAGGTTACTCTTCGGAGGGTCGGTGTGGACTAGTTGGGCCGAAGGGCTTGTTTCCACATTGTAGGGAACGTAATCTAAACTGAAGCACTCTGCTGAGAAGTTGGAGCATGATGCTCTGTAGCCTTACCATCATATACAGTGAGATAAAAGTGTAGAGAATGCCAACTCGTTGGTACTGGCAGGGCACAGGGGGAGGTGGCCATTATATCGCCAGTACCTTTATGCAGATTTAGCACTCACTAAAACACATGCTCAAACACGCGGACAGTTTCTGAAGATTGCAATCCAAAGAAGACACAACCGTTAGACAAATCATTTATAGATTCATCACAGTGGCTGCCACTGAGCTGAGGGAAGCCGTGGCTTTTGACTGTAACATATTTACTGTCACTCTTTCAGAGAACACTACATTATTCTTCTGATGTCTCAGTCAAGTGCAGTGCCAGGTCCTAACTGGAATTCTGCCCATTATAAAGTGGAGCACTAAACACTAAATGGAAGTTTTGCAGAATGAATTTTAATTAAACCGGAGGCATCTGCACACCCACCATGAGCTTCATCTGTCTTCAGATGTTTGACAAAACAACTTGTATTGTTCCTCCTACCTCAATTCTACATGTTTAATTAAAGGCTATGCAAAAATGCTAAGAGAGACTAATTATGTAATGTTTTTCAAGTCACTTGAAGCTTGGTATCAGTCACAACAGTTTGGTAATTCAAGAAATCAGCTGATGTAATCTACCTCTGAATAGCCCTGGTTAGATTCATTGCAAAGCTGGGTCGGAGAAATATAGTCAAGGTCTGTGACAAAGCAGATGAAAGTTGTGAGAAGCTGGTGGGTTGCAAAGTCACTGGGAACATTTGTTTGACTTAAACCCAGACATTGGAACTAAATGGAATGAACTTAGGTAATGACAATTAAGTTACGAATGCCCTCAATTCAATGTCATAGAATTTCCATGAACATCAGTAAGATTGGTTGGTTGAGTATGAGATCTTTAACCTCTGTGTCATGGGTTCAATCCTGATGCTGTTCATCATTAGTTATGATGGCCGGTTTACTCAGGTGCTAACAATGCCAAGGTTCTATTCCTGTACTGCCAAACTCATACTATGTGCACAGTTGTGGAGGTGTCGGTGTTGGACTGGGGTGGACAAGGTCAGAAGTCACATGACACCAGGTTACCATCCAACAGGCTTATTTGAAATCACAAGCTTTCAAAGCACTGCTCCATCATCAGATTTTATTTCAAATAAACCTGTCGGACTATAACTGGTGACTTCTGACCATGTGCCCAGGCAAACAGTTCCATTCCACCCCTTCAGCTGAAGTACTCAGAGCAGAGTTGAGGGCCTTTCAGCACTACTTGCCTTTCCCTTCTATCTGGAAGAAAGTGAGGACTGTGGGTGTTGGAGATCAGAGTCGAGTGTGTGGTGCTGGAAAAGCACAGCAGGTCAGGCAGCATCCAAGGAGCAGGAGAGTCAACGTTTTGAACATAGGCTCTTCATCAGAATTGAGGGGCTGGTCCAAGGGTGCTGGGAGATAAATGGGTGGTGTGGAGTGTGGGGGTGGGGCAAGGAGGAAAGTAGCTGGGAAAACAATACATATATGAAGGTAGGGGTGAGGGTGGAACGGATAGGTGGGACGAGGTTGGAGCGGATAGGTAGGAAGAAAGATGGACAGGTAGGACACTTCTAGAGGGCAGTGCTGAGTTGGAAGTTTGGGTCTGGGATAAGATGGGGGAAGGGGAATTGAGGAAACTGGTGAAATCCACATTGATCCCATTTGGTTGGAGGGTTCCAAGGCAGAAGATGGGCGCTGGGTGGCTAGAGTTTGGCAATGGAGGAGGCCCAGGACTTGCATGTCCTTGGCAGAGTGGGAGGAGGAGTTAAAGTGTTCATCCACAGAGCGGTGGGGTTATTTAGTGGGGGTGTCAGAGAGATGTTCTCTAAAACGTTCTGCAAGTTGTTGCCTTGATTTCCCACTGTAGAAGAGACCACATCGAGAGTAACTGACACTGTAGATGACGTGTGAGGAAGTGCAGGTAAATCTCTCTCAGATGTGGAAGGATCCTTTGGGGCTTTGGATGAAGGTATAGGGGGAGGTGTGGGCACAGGTTTTGCACCACTTGCTTTGGAAGGGGCAGTGCAGGAGTGGAGGGTATGTTAATGGGGAGCATGGGCCTGACAAGGGAGTTGTGGAAGGAATATATCCCTGGTGGTGGGGTCTGTTTGCAGGTGGTGGAAATGGCAGAGGATGATGTGATATATCCAGACATTAGTGGGGTGGAAGATGAGGACCAAGGGTTCTGTCCTTTTTGCGTTGGGAGAAGTGGGGTTCAAGGGCAGAGGTGCAGGAAGTGAGGAGATGTGCTGTAGGATATCGCTGACTATGTGGGAAGGAAAATTGTGGTCTTTGAAGAAGGAGGCCATCTGGGATATTCTGTGGGGGAACTGGTCCTCCTGGGAGCAGATGCGGTGGAGGCAGAGGAATTTGAAATAGGGGATTTCATTTTTACAGGAGGCAGGGTGAGAGGAGGTGTAGTCCAGGTAGCTGTAGGAGTTGGTGGAATTCCTCCTCATTCCCGATGAAGAACTTATGCTCAAAACGTTGATTCTTTTGCTCTTGGATGCTGCCTGACCTGCTGTGCTTTTGCAGCACTGCACTCTTTGCCGTCTCCCTGCCAGTGTCACCTTTTGGAGGTCCAGATTCAGAGTCCCACATGGTATGGAGGTACATCATAAAACATCTGAACAGACGGATTACAAACAATTTTTAAAATTTCTGTAATGCAAGCAATAGCCAATCGCTGGAATTTCACCACTGCTTTAGTATTCTCCTTCTTGGCAAAACTGGGAGATTAGTTGCTGGAAAGAGCAGAACACCAGGTTAAAGGAATGAAATGAAACAATAATATCAGCTGGAAACAATAATATCAGCTCACATTTGTATGGCTTCTTCAATACAGAAGAAAATGTCCCAAGGTGGTTCAGAATGATAAGCAGTGTAAAATCCAAAATGATAACATCTGTATTTAGTATTGTAAAAGCAGGATGTTTACAAAGCTCTGTTATAGCCCGTGAATAAAGCATTGTATCCAGTTCTGATCAAAACACCATTAGGAAAGATGTGACTATTCTGGAGAATTCGCAAAGGAGATTTTCCAGAATGGTTCCAGGGATAGCAGAATTCAGGAATTAGGATAGGTTGGATAAGTTGAGTCATGAGTCTATGGAATTTGCTACCTAGAAAATAGTCAAGGCCAATACATTGCATGATTTCAAGAAGGTATTGGTCATAGCATTTGAGACTAAACGGATCAAAGATTCTGGGGAAAATGTGGAAACAGGCTATTGAGTTGAACGATCAACCATGTTCATCGTGAAGCAGGCTTGAAGGGCCGAATGGCCTATTCCTACTTTCCATATAAGCAGGCGTTGCTCCCTTTTGGATTAAGTATTGATCTGATTGACTATGACAGTTCCTTCAGTTCTGTTTCCCCTGGTTAAGAGAGACTAGGCTTGTGGGTTAGAACCTTGGATAAAGGGATAGTCATCTAAAAATGAAAATCACCAGAATCCCAGAAGAAAAAGGCTGCTGTCTCCTTTGAGAGGGATTACTGTTGGTAAGTTTAACCTGTGCCTCAAAGGAGGAGCTAGGTTGAGAAGGCAGGGCCTTGATGGTGACATCAACTGGGGCAGGAATTGAACCGACACCGCTGACTTCACTCTGCTTCACAAACTTAAGATCCAAATCTTGTCTGGACAATTCACCTCACCAATGACACCCCACACAATCCCCTCCCCCATAGACCAGAGCAACCTACTTTAGGATATATACAGGTTCAGTTGCATTTTTAAAATTTACGCATGGGATATGGACATTGCTGGGTTGGACAGCAAGCTGCAGTTGCCCTTGGGAAGGTGCTGGTGAACTGCCTTCCTGACTTGCTGCAGTCTTAGTGCTGAAGGTAGACCCACAATGCTGTTAGGGAGGAAATTCCAGAATTTTGACCCAACGGTATGAAAGGAACGTTGCTCTATTTCCATGTCAGTTTGGTGAGTGATTGAAGAGAAGCACAGTGATCCTATTGGTCCATTGCTGGACTAGTGAGCAGCTCAAATTGAGCTTGAGAACTTGCCATCAGTCTTTAGAAAATAGGTGGCAGGTTTAGATCGAGGATCTGGATTGGTGCAGGCTTGGAGGACCAAAGGGCCTGTTCCTGTCTACAATGTTCTTGTTCTTTAACAATCTGAGATGTGAGGTAATGGATGGTTAGCTATTTTCAATGGTAGTTAGCTCTTGCCTTCCACAGTGGAGCTTGCGATGGATTACTATCTAAACAGGATGATTGTGAAAAGCTAAAGAGAGAAGGCGAGACAACGGCACAAGGTGCCTTTCTCATTCGGAGAGCTGAAGCAGACGTGTTGGGTCAACTGGATGTCTAGCGCTTGTGGCGTTTCTGTGATTCCGGGAATCTTCCCAATCTGCTGAGCTAGGCTTCATTCTGGGACTGGGAGTAAGTTGAGATGAGAAGGTGTTAGAATATTGGAATGGTGGGTTCGCACTGCTTGGTGAAAATAGCAAGGGCTACTTGCCAGCAGTCAAGCAACATAATCACGGGCAGATTAGGGTAGTCATCGAAGTGTCTCTGATGACAGATCTGCGCAACTGTCTCCCAACCTCACACTCGGGCCAAGGTTCAGAGGGATTTGAAAGTGACTGATCAGAAATTCCCATAAGGTCTCTTCTAGTTTCTTCTGGATTCCAGATCATACAGATCTGTACTCTTAAGGCAGTTACATTACAGTAAGTTACCCACCTTACCTTCAATCAGAATGTGAGTGTGATAGTGTCAGTGTGGTGTGTTCAGTCACTCAGTTATGCATTTGTGAAGTACACCAGCACGTACGCATCACAGATAATATGGTTAAGTCTGTGGTATTGTAGCCCTGAGGGTAGCTCATGTTGTAAATACACTTCAAGACTTCCACTTCAACAAGAATTGGTCTTGCTGTGGTATATGTTATGTGGGCAGACATTATTTCCCCTCCAAAAGTGTAGCCTGGCAGCTGTGGCTACAATTTAACAAGTACCAACCTCTAGAGTGGGCATCTCAAGATGAAGATGACTTGAAGGTGCCTTCCTGATGGCGGATCCACCATCTTTCCAAGCCCCATGATTGGTTGACAGTCTCAAGAACTGTGCTGTCAATAGCATTCTTCATTGGAGGCAAGATACAGAGCCTAGCCAGTTAACATTATCCTCCTATGAGGACTGACCTGGGTTCTTGAACTGGTCAATTCCTCATGAAAAGCTTTTGCCCAAAACATCAACTTTCCTCCTCCTCAGATGCTGTGCTTTTCCAGCACCAGTCTAATCGAGACTCCTTGAACTGGTCCCAACCTCAGTATTTTTAAGTGGGTATAGTATTCCACGCAGTGTCCATGGAACTGTTGGATTGTTGCAAAACTCAAGTTAATTCTTTTAAGGAGGAATCCTATCTCAATCTCAATTTTAGAGACACTGAATTAAATTTAAGAGTTGTCATATCGCCCACAGAAAAAGGGGAGACATCTTCTTTGGAACACTCTACTCATGGAGATCAAGATTATCAGGGGTAGATGTCAATGTGGAATTCACAACACAAACAGATCAGCCATGAATGGTAAAGCAGGTTTGAAGGTCAACTTCACCTATTTCATGTATTTGTATGTCACTAGTTGTGACTCCGACTTGAAACCAACATGATTGAATCTTACCTACCTCCTGAATCATCCTAACAAGCTCCTTAGTAATAACAAACCTAAACAAGAAGACTAGGAGAAAGTGAGGACTGCAGATGCTGGAGATCAGAGCCGATGAGTGTGGTGCTGGAAAAGCGCAGCTGGTCAGGCATTATTCCTGATGAATTACTTCATGTCCAAAACATTGACTCTCCTGCTCCTTGGATACTGCCCAACCAGCTGTGATTTTCTAGCACCACACTCTTCAATCCTCACAAGAAGACTAATCATAAACTTCTCAAGGGCCAGTCAAGAATGTACAATAAATTCTGGCCTATATTGTGGAAGTGAGTTAGTACCTGAAAGGGTAAACTGAAATCACAAGATAAGCTCTACTCATCAGAATACTTCGAGACATCCCTGAGAGGAGCTATTCAGTGTTTCCATTCAGTTAAGTGCTAAGTCTGTGTAGCTATCTACAATGTGTACATGCTGCTAAACGGAACCTAACATCTGATGTGAACTTTACCTCCAGCAGGGTATCTTTAGCTGATACAGCATGCTTGTATCATCCCTTATAGCTTAAGAAAGTCAGACGTAGGTAACATGGTATTGAAAGATCCAACAGGTGTTTATAACTGTTATAAGCAAATATTATGGTTACAGGCACACCTGCATCTGGGCTAACTTTAAGCTATTGGGATATAAAGATGAGCCTATTTCTATCAGCATATCATGCTTCAAATGGCCTCAGCTAAGATGGAGTTGAGATCTTCATACTATTAGGCTGCATGCTGTGTTACAATGATGGTACTATCACTGTCTATTAAAGGCCTACCATATCTTTTAAAGATATACTAACATACTAGCCCTGAGACATGACAACACAATCTTAATTAGGACCCTCATGTAACTCAGATGTAATGTAACCAACTATTAGATACTGTATGGTACGCCTATTCTATTTATCTCGACTGAGTCTACCTTCTGCTGAAGAATTTGTGGGCATCTCTCTCTCTCACTTGGTATTAATAGCTTAGGGTAATACTAATAGGAAGGTTTGGTGGCAATAAGTTTACCTAAGGCATCTTGGATAACTCCAGTATACACAACTACACCAGTTAATATACTGGTGGAGCTGGTGTTTGAAAATATTCCAGTCCACATCCCAAGAATGAGTTTAAAACAAAACTTATGGATGAAATAATACATCTGATGCCTCAGTCAGGCACTGAAAGTATTGTTTGAGTTTCCTCTGAAGTGCTGTTGTGGAGAAACAGACTGTTTTCTTGACCTTCTACTAAATGCATCTGAAATTGAATTAGGTGGAAATTAGATGTTTATTTTCCTCTACCACAGCTTATGTACATTAACAACTGCAGAAACTGTTTGAATGTGCCACATTTACCGTAGCCTAGAAGATATTATTTGATGTTGTCTAATCGTAAATGTACATATATGGAAACTTTCAGAAAATCTACCGAGCAACAAAAAACATCCTTGGGTCACTCTTCCTGCTGTCCAGCCTGATCATTGGAAGTGAATGTGGGGATATCCCTGCCACCTGCATTTTGTGGGATCTACTGTGCTTGAGACATTTCAACCTCATGTATAACAACCTTCTATGGTTCTGAACATCAATAGACCCCAGGAATGTGTGGACAGCCCATGTACCCACATTGACAGCAATTAAGTTGGCACGGTGGCACAGTGGCTAGCACTGCTGCCTCACAGCGCCAGAGACCCGGGTTCAATTCCCGCCTCAGGCGACTGTGTGTGGAGTTTGCACATTCTCCCTGTGTCTGCGGGGGTTTCCTCTGGGTGCTCCGGTTTCCTCCCACAATCCAAAAAGGTGCAGGTTAGGTGAATTGACCATGCTAAATTGCCCGTAGTGTTAGGTGAAGGGGTAAATGTAGGGGAATGGGTCTGGGTGGGTTACGCTTCGCCGGGTCGGTGTGGACTTGTTGGGCTGAAGGGCCTGTTTCCACATTAAGTAATCTAATCAATCTAATCTAAGTCAAATAGAAGGAATTGGGTTGTACCAGCTCAATATAGAAACTTGCCCGAATCTGTGTCACACCAGGCGTTAATGGCTGTCATTATCAGTGATGTCAAAAGATGTCACATTCTTTTGAACCAAGTCTCTGTAAATAATGTAAATTGTTAATAATTGTTTATGTATATTCAATTTCCTGTTCTCATCTGTCAAAAGCATTCAGAACAATTAGCAACACTGAAAGCTGGCTGGCACCAATATTCCCATCGCTGGCTTGTGAATATTCATTTGTCAAAGATCTGAGCCTGCCATGCATTATTTGCTTCTTCTTTAATGGGATTTGGGCACCACCACTAAGACTTGCATTTGCACCCTCTTCCTCACTAACCTGGGAAATAGCTGGCTTGCTAGGCCATTTCAGAGGCAAGTTCAGAGTCAGTGTAGTGGGTCTGTATTACATGTAGGCTGGGTGCTGTGAAACGTGAAAGGGCTTAGAAAAGATTTACAAGCATGTTGCCAGGGTTGGAGCATTTGAGGTAGAGGGAGAGGTTGAATAGGCTAGGGCTGTTTTCCCTGGAGCGTCGGAGGCTGAGGGGTGACCTTATAGAGGTTTATAAAATCATGAGGGACATGGATAAGATAAATAGACAAAAGTCTTTTCCCAGGAGTGGTGGAGCCCAGAACGAGAGGGCATAGGTTTAAGGTGAGAAAGGAAAGATATAAAAGAGACCTAAGGGGCAACTTTTTCATACAGAGGGTGGTGTGTATGTGGAATGGCCTGCCAGAGGAAGTGGTGGAGGCTGGTACAATTACAACATTTAAAAGGTATCTGGATGGGTATTTGAATAGGAAGGGTTTGGAGGGTACTAGATTGGGTTGGGATATCTGGTCGGCGTAGATGAGTTGGACCGAAGGGTCTGTTTCCGTGCTGTACATCTCTATGACTCTAAGTGGTGACTCTAGACCAGGTTAGGATGGTTTATTTGCTTTTCTAACGGAAATGTTGAAACAATTTACTCATCTTTCAAAAAAAGAGCTACAACCAATGACATGGTGTGTATCACTGAGACATTATGTGCTTTGACCCAATTCCCCACAGCATTTCGCGTGAGCTCTGGATGATTAGTTCTGTATGAGCATTAATGTATCACCATCCACCGCTACTCAAGAAATCTAATAGGATAGCAACTCTTAAAGGGCTGAAGTGGGGGATTGATAGGACAAATTCTGGTGCAGGACTCGAATGTTAAGTGATTGAGCTGATCGGAGATATGTATGTGGACAATGCATTCTCTATTCATGCATAATTGCTGCAGGACAAGAAGAAAGAAAGATCTGCATTGATATAGTGCCTTTCACAATCTCAGGTTGGTCCCAAAGTTGTTACACAGCCATTGAAGAACTTTTGGAAGGGGGAAACTATTGAAACATAGAAAACAAGCCTGTCAATTTGCACAGAGTCAGCTCGTGCAAACAGCAACATGATAGTGACCAGATCATCTGTTCTTGTGGCATTGATTGTAATATGAACTAAGGTATAGCAAAGGTAGACACCCCATTTATTGGGAATGATGACACCCATTTGTAAAAGTGAGGGTATATTGAGGAAGTTAGCCAACTATGTTCTTACAGGGGCTTGGGTCACTTTCATCTTGAATGAAGAATGGAATGTGGCTATTCAGAAGATGATGATGAATGCACTCCTCATTTTTGACAAGGGGACACTACAATAACTAGTAGACAAAGTTGTAGGGTTCCACTATACCTGTGAAAATCCTGGATCCAGATAAGCTGAAACTAGCAGCTTACAGTCCTTGCTGTAGTGGAGAGAGAAAGAAGGAGAGATGTTCCCTTGATAGGCAACAGAACTCAGATCCAGCATCATGACCAAAACCATTAACGATCAAGAAGCTTTGAAGAATCTGGCACTCAATTGTTACCTTTTAACACAAATTCATTCATTGGGTAAGGGTAGATGACATATCTACTCAAGGCAAAGATGGAACACAAGATCTTAAGAAATAGGAGACCATTCAGCCCTCCAAGCCTGATCTACCATCCCATCAGGTCCGGTCTGATCTTTTACATCAGCATGGGTTCTGAATGTTAAGTGTTTGAATTGAGCTGACAATATGTGAACAATGTGGCCTCGGTTCATGCATAAATTCTGTCAGACACGAAGAAAGACTTGCATTGATATAGTGCCTTTCACAATCTCAAGATGGTCCCATAGGTACTCCACAGTCATTGAAAAACTTGCTGCACTATCTCCATATTCCTTGATCTTTTGAGTATTTTGGATTCTATAAATCTCAGACTTGAAAAACAACAGATCAGAACTGCATCTCGCGTTTGTCCTGAGAGGATTTTTCAGTGGCTGTGAATGCAGAATTGTGTCTGTCTTCCAAAACCCAGTCACCTAGTAATGCTTCTTCCTGTGAATGCTGGATCATATGCCAGTCTGCCATTCTATGAGATCACAGCTAATCTGCAGCTTTACCCTGTTCCTGTCTTCACAAAGAACAAAGAATGGTACAGCACAGGAACAGATCCTTTGGCCCACCAAGCCTGAGCTGACACATTTTGCCTTTTTAAACTACAACCTTTACCCTCTACATGATCCACATCCCTCTATTCCCTGCCTATTCAAATGTGTGTCAAAATACCTTTAAAACATTGCTGTTGTGTTCACCTCCACCATTTCCTCTGGCAGCGCAATCCAGGCATTTACCACCCTGTGTAAATAAAATGCCTCTCATGTCTCCTATAAACTTATCCCATTACATTAGACCTATGTCTCGAATAATTAACATTTCTACCCAGGGGGAAAAAAACCTCTTGACCGTCCATTCTATCCATGTCTCTTGTAATTTTGTACTTTTGTATCAAGTTGCTCTTTAGCCTCCAACATTCCAGTGACAACAAGCCAAGTTTGTCCAATTTCTCTTCATAGCTACTACCCTCCAAACTAGGAAACACGCTGGTAAGCCTTTCTGATGAAGCATTCCTGATGAAAGGCTTATACCCGAAATGTTGACTCTGCTACTCCACGGATGCTGCCTGATCTGCTGTGCTTTTCCAGGGCTACACTTTTTGACTCGGACTCTCCAGCATCTGTAGTCTTCACTTTTTCAGTCACCCGACTGATGAAGACAAGCATTACATATGCCTTGTTGACCACCTTATTTGGCTACCTTATCTACTTGTGTTGCCACTTTCAGATCCCTCTGTAAGTCAATGCTTCTAAGGGTTCTGCCATTTACTGTATACTTTCCTCCAGTGTGAGACCTTCCAATACACATCACCTTGCATTTTTCGAGATCACATTCCATCTGCTATTTCTCTACCAATCTCTTTGTAAAATAAAATGGCAGTATGCAACTATGACGAGGTGGGTGAGTCAGAATGGTTATGAATTTTCCACTGTCTACTGCTGTGGACATAAAAGATGATATGAGTCACAAGTGGTGATTTTTTTCCCAATCTTTTTTGAAAACTATAAGATAACTATGAATTGAATAACAGTATTGAACAAATAAGCTAAAATGCTTCGAAGCATTCTACTCAATACTCGTTTGGGAGTGACAAAGTTACAGTGGAGTCGGACTACAAGTCACTTCAAAGAGTCTTTCCCAAACTGCTTCTATCTACTCCAAAACACCTGCATAGAATGTTATTCCATTTGTAGAAATGTCTTCAGGTTGTGATTACAAGCAAGGGCAACAGATATGCATTGCTAATATGCTATCAAGATTAACAATCCTTCTGAAGAAAGTCAAGGATGCTAAGACAGAACACGAAACAAAACATACTCTGAAAGCCATCCACCCAGAAGTGATGTTTGGATCTGAAAGACAAGGATCTGCCTCAAAGCTGGCAAAATATGCAACAAGGTGGGTCGGCGCGGTGGCTCAGTGGTTAACACTGCTGCCTCACTATGACATGGAACTGGGTTTGATTCCACTCTCTGGTGACTGTTTTAGTAGAATCTTTGCACATTTTCTGCGTGACTTGCCTCCCACAGTCCAAAAATGTGCGGGTTAGGTAGATTAGCCGTGCTAAGTTGCCCATATTGTCCAAGGATGCTTATGCTAAGTGGATTAACCCTGCATTCCCCAGGGTTACAGGTATTGGGGAGGAAAGGGCAGAGGTCTAGGTAGGATGCTCTACGGAAGGTCAGTGTGGACTTGATGGGCTGAATGGCCTTCTTCCACACAGTAGATATTCTATGATTCTCAGATGCAACTTTCCAAGTTCTGCAGGAGAAAGATGATTGGAACATTCTAGGACACAATAGCTGTCATTAGTGAATTTTTAGCTTTTGGAGATGAAGTGATAGACCATTATAGTATTTTGCATAAAAGAAATAAGAGAAGAATTTAAGTCTAGTCTGGGGAGGAATTAAGGACCACATCAGGTAGTGGAACGATTGCCATGGTTATCAAGCTAAACAAACTAACCGGCTGCTTGTGATGCACAACTTCCAAGACCCTGGATGAAATTTGGAGTAAACGTCTTCACTCTGACAGGATCTGATTATCTTGTCACCATCAACTACTATTCTGACCACTGGATGGTGGACTCGCTGATGTCATTGACCACCATTGAAAATGTAGAATGTCATTACAACAATGACGAGCTCTGGCGTTTGATAAAGGATTGGGAAAATCAACACCATATTTCATTCCCATATTATCCCCAGTCTAAAGGAAAAGCTAAGATGACTGCATAATTTGTTGAAGGGATCTTTTAAAAAAATCAATTAAATCCAGAACAAACTTGCACAAGGTTAGTCTGGGCGTGTAGAAACATACCTACTGAAGATATAAAAAGTAATCCAGTCCAAAAACTAATGTTACACTCCACCCAAATTATTCTTCCAAAAGCAAAAAAAATCACTCTTAAAGCCAGGTGTAGTGAAGGCGTGAGTGATAAAGTCAAATAAAAGCTGAATTTCCCTTCAATAACTTTGGCAAAAGAGTGCCAGAGCTGAACATGGTAGAGCCAGTCGGAGTGTGAACTTCCAACAATAGTCAATGTATTGAATTGGGATCAGTTTAAGGCAATCATCACCTTGATCATAAGCATTGGATGTGAATTACCACACATATAGTTGCAGACATTTACATACGACTGGATAAGCTGTTGCTTCACTTCAGTTAATCGACCCGGTAGTCATGATCTCACCATCTGCACAAAAACACAGAATAACAATCAGCCTTAGAAGTCCCCTTTCTCCAACAATGGAAATGGATCAGCAGCCACGGCACTTGGCATGGGAACAATGACTGAAAAATTAACATCACTCAAGGAATAATCAGCAAAGAACATAGGAACTAGGAGCAGGAGTAGGCCATCTGACCCTTCGAGCCTGCTCTGCCATTCAGTAAAATCATGGCTGATCTTCTTGCGGACTCAGCTCCACTTATCTGCCCTCTCATCCATAACCCTTAATTCCTTTACTGTACAAAAATCTATCTTTGCCTTAAAAACATTCAATGAGAAAGCCTCAACTGCCTCAATGGGCAGGGAATTCCACAGATTCATAACCCTTTGGGTGAAGAAGTTACTCTTCAGCTCAGCCCTAAATCCGCTCCTCCTTATTTTGAAGCTATGCCCCCTAGTTCCAGTTTCACCCACCATTGGAAATTACCGCCATGCTTCTATTCCATGCATTCCCTTCATTATTTTGAGTAAATTGATGAAGAGCCAAAACTAATGCACAAACATACTATCAGAAGACTTGCACAACTTAAACGTGTGCATGCAACATGTGCAGAGGCTAACAAAAGTGAAAATCATTGGAATTAACCCAGTATTACTAAAAGTGATAATTTTCTTTGTTGATCACATATATTGAGTAACTCTGGTAACTTGTAACTGCAAGTGATAGTGCATGTTGCTTTATGGAAGTGAATATGTTTAGAGAAATGAGTTTGGACAGAGTGAAGGCGGGACTAGATGGGGATATCTGGTCGTCATGGACAGGTTGAACCGAAGGGTCTGTTTCCATGCCGTATATCTTTATGACATGTGACCACCACCTCTGCTCCAGGTACTTTCACTTTAGTCACTTGTAACCATTATACATATTGCATGGATGTACCTATTGATCCAAAGTTCTTCCATCTCTCTGCTACCCCTTCTGGCCCTCCTGGTTCCTCCAAGTGTGGAGACTTGTGTATTACATGTTAAAATGGGGGAGGGGCTGGTAGCAGCTGAGAAGTTTTGATTGGTTTCACTGTTAACAATCCTTCCTCTTGGTTTTAGTTAATTGTGTGGATTTCATGCGAGGCAAGATGCCTAAATGAAATGTTCTGCAGAAGGTAGGTTCAAACTTGATGTACAGCAAATAGTTCAATTACATATTGGTGAACAGTAAGCAGTAGTTTGCTTTTAATACCCAACCTTGATTGCTCAAGTTCAAGGTCTTCCAGTTAGCTAGCTTAGCATGATTAAAGATCAAGGCTTTTTATTGATTCCACCTGTAGCAGTTCGAGCATGACACACAAACAGCAAGTAGGCGGTTACGTTAAAACCCGGGTGTCCTTGGAGAAGGAGCATGCGGTGTCCACCAACACCCTGGAGTTGTTCAGGGAGAGGTGGGCGCCACAGGGAGTGGAGTGCATCATTTCCCTCTCCAACTCTATTTTGAATTAGTCCCTGCCCTCCCCTTCACTGTTTTGATCACACAGCATTGCCCTTTGAGGTGAAGGGCACTGCTTTGTCACCGGACCACTCAGGTGTTTTCCCTTGACTTGGGCTGGATCAGTGTCAGTGTGTGCACCTGTGTAAGGGACTCTCCTGCTCGAAGGTGTCAGAGGGGAAGGGGACTATCTGCCCCACATTTCGAGAGAGAGGAAGGAAGGAGGAGGAGGTGGAAGGAGGTGAGAGCTTTGAAACCTGGGCCTAGTTTTGGAGCTGCAGCCTGGGCCTCGCCCAGGTCAAGCATGTTTCAGCTGACCTGGGGCCCACTCCCACCGCTGGTCTCTGGGACCCCGCCCCGGCCTGCTTCAACCACCGCTGCCTGGGACTCGCCTGAGGCCCCTTCCCACAACCACCACCACTGCTGCGACCTGAGGCCCACCTCCACCGCTGCTGCCTGGGAGTCCCTCCCCAACAGGTCTGCCTCCACCGCTGGGACCGAAGGCCTGCCTGGGACTCGCCAGAGGCCTGCCTCAACTGCTGCTGTCGACTGAGGCCTGCCTCCACCACCGCTGCTGCCTGGGACTCGCTTAAGGCCCCTTCCCACAACCTCCACAACTACTGCGACCTGAGGCCCACCTCCACCACTGCTGCCTGGGGCTCAATTTTGGGGCTGCCTGGGACTTGTGTTGTGGACCCTCCCCAACAGGTCTACCCCCCACCGCCGTGACCAAGGGCCTACCTGGGACTCGTCCGAATCCTGCCTCCACTGCTGCCGTTGCCAGAGGCCGATCTCCACTGTCGCTGTCTGGGACTCTCCTCGGGTGACTGGCCTTAGGCAAATCCCCAGGCCTTCTGCCACCCCTGCTGCCTGAGGCCTACTAACATCCTAAATCCAGCAGCAGAGTATGGCGAGCCCAAAGGTCGCAGTGCCCAGCTGGACCTACGCTGGGGTAGCCGCTGCCTTAGGCTCGGTTGTCTCAACCCTGGCAGGCACCACAAACCCCTTCAGGCACCTGACCAAACGCCTGGGGGTAAAGGCCTATCCCATCCCAACATGACCAGATGCCTGTATTAAGGCCATGGCTAGTGTGGTCAGCCCACTGGCCATCGTCGCTACGGCCTGCATGTACGGGAAGGCTGTGTTCTTCCTGAGGACCGAGCAGGTGGTCCACCTGGCCCTGGAGAGGGGGCTCACTGTGGGCGAGACACATTTGCCCGTCGACCCTTTGGAGTTCACGGCCCAGAGGGTCGTGATCTCCAACGTCCCGCCCTTCATTGCCAGTGAGCTCCTTCTTCCCCACCTCAACAACTTGGGAGATCCGGTCAGGCGTTCAACTGCTCCTGCTCGGTCTTAAGGACCCCGCCCTCCGGCACATGTACTCCTTCCGATGCCAGGTATTCATTTGCCTGGCCCGGGAGGAGGTCACGGAGGGCTCGTTCACTGTCCTCCATGAGGGAGCGGCCTACCGCACCTTCTGGACGGCAGACGGCGCCACCTGTGCCGCGAGGTGGGGCATATTAGGAAGAACTGTCCCACCCAGAAGGCTGCCCAGCCCACACCAACAGCTGGGGGTAGTGCTGCTGTACCCACTCCCCCTCCACCAAAGTCAACAGCACAAGCCCCCGCACCGGGGGCTAAGCCGGAGGCTCCCAATGCCTCAGCCTCTGGCAGGGAGGGGGATGAGCGTTCGACTGGACGGAAGGCACCCAGGAAGACTCAATGCGTCAAGCCTGCCCACGGGGAGACCACCCCTTCCCCCCACCCTGCCCCGACAATGCCCCTGCGGCTGTGCCAGCGTCGCCCCGGCACAGGAACCCTGACCCCCCAAACCCGTACCTGATCCTAACCCCCACCTCGTTACAGAAACCCCTGGGGCTTCAACATCTACCCTGGAGCTGGAGCCTGAGCCTGAGCCCCGCCACACCCTGGAGGGAACTACCTCCTGCAGCGACCGTGTCACTGGGCCCCTGCCTGTCATCACCTGATAAACCAGGGGTGGGGCAGGAAGTGACATGCTGACCCTCCCCACCCTGGCCACGCCCCTGTCTTCCCCCAGCCAATCGTATTCTGGGAAAGGCTGGGGGGGCGGAACCTCAGGCCCCATGACCACCAAGGCAGGCGGGGAGGGGAAGACCCATAAATTCCCCCCTGCCCCTCTCTGGAGGGGAGAGATACTCCAGTAGCATGCTGGTGGTGCTGCCTCTCACTGTCCTGCACCACAGCCCAACCTGCCCAAACCCCCATGGGTGACAGCCAGGCCTTCCACTGCCATAACTCCTCCAGCCCCTGGGGAGGATTTTAATAACTACATGGGTTGTGGTGCAGACAACAGTGGTGTACTCTCTGCTGGGTTGTCGAGTGGTGGAGGTGAGGAAGGTGTTATCCTCGCTCCTCCCTCCCAGACTGTTTATCTGGGGGCCTTTTCCCTGGGGGAGGACCTTTTCCCCGAGGAGCCGGGCGTCCCGGTGTAGGGAGAGGAGCGGGGCCCTGAGCCTGTGCCTCCCGGCGACCCTAACTCGGGGTGTTCCAGGAAGGGGTGCGCTGAGGAAGGTACCGCCGGTGACCCTGGGGGTGGGTGTCATTGGAGGTTTGAGGCCAGTTGGCGGTGGCGGACCAGCCCCCATCCTCTCGATGGGGGAGGGGTCGGTGACTGAGGGCAACCTCCTGGAGGAGGGTTCTGGATCGGTGGCGGACACTGGGGATGACGTGGAGTCCATCTCCAGTGACATCTTTGAGTCCCAGGTGCCCCCCACCGATCTCCCCCCTCATCCCCCCCTCGAGGAACTCTGGGAGTTTGTCGAGGAAACTGAGTCGCCGGGATAGAGCCCAACTGGCGCTCAACCGCTGGAGCTCCTTTGAAAGAGTTTACTGGTCGGCCCACGCTGCGTGCCAGGCGCCCGGGCGCGACGTGAACGAGCGAAAGCGATTCAGGAACTTCCTGGGAACACTCCTGGTGAGAGCGAGGGACTTCTGTGCCCCTCTCTCATCCTCCCAGTAAACATGTATATAGTCTTTGGTTAACTGTGTGTACTGGTGATGCTTGCACTATGCTTCCGACATGGAGACAACTATAGCCAGTCTCCACGTCAACGGCAGCAGGGAGTCACAGCGCAGATTCCAGACCCCCTCGGTCCTTCGGGACGGGAGGTATGCGGTGTGCTTCCTGCAAGAAAAACACACTACCCTGGGAGACGAAGCCACCTGGCTCCTGGAGTGGCGAGGTTGTGGGATGGGGTGGGGTCTACATGAGTCACCTCACCCGCAGATCTGGCGGGGTGGCTATCTTGTTGGCCCTGCATTTTCAGCCGGAGATCTTGGGGGTCAGGGAGCCAGTGCCAGGCCGTTTACTTCACCTGACGGTTCGGCTGGGGGGGGCGCAGTGCTTCATTTGGTGAACGTCTACGCTCCCCTGGCCGGGCCGAGGCAAGCGTCCTGCTGCCAAAGAAGGGAGACCTTCATTCTTTGAAGAACTGGTGTCCGGTCTCCCCCCTCAGCACGGACTACAAAATCTTCGCCAGGGTGTTGTCTTCTCGCCTGGCTTCCGTGCTGGCCCACATGATTCACCCGGACCAGTCCTACACGGTCCCGGGCCGGAGGATACAAGACAACGTCCACCTGGTCCGGGACCTGATCCATTTCTGTCGACGGGCTGGTCTGACGAGCGCCTTCCTGTCTCTCGACCAGGAGAAGGCGTTCGACAGGGTTGATCACAAGTACCTGCTTGGGACTCTGCGGGTATTCGGGTTCGGGACGCAGTTCGTCGCCTGGATCCGACTTTTGTACGCCGCCGCAGAGTGTCTGGTTAAAGTTAACGGGTCCCTGACGGCGCCCCTTCGCTTCGGGAGAGGAGTGCGTCAAGGCTGCCCCCTGTCCGGCCAGCTGTATTCCCTGTGCGTGGAGCCTTTCCTGCGCCTCTTGCGGAGGAGGTTGTCGGGGCTGGTTCTGCGCGGCGCGGGCACGGGGGTGGTCCTCTCGGCCTACGCCGACGATGTGCTCCTCATTTTCACCGACCCAGCTGACCTGGGGAGGATGCGCGAGTGCCAGGCCGTGTACTCGGCGGCGTCTTCCGCCAGGATCAACTGGGCCAAATGTTCCGGGCTACTGGTGGGTCCGTGGCGGGTGGACTTCCTGCCGGAGGAGTTTCGGGGGTTCAGCTGGAGTACCACCCATCTCCTCTACCTGGGGGTCTACCTCAGCCCGACCGAGGAATCCTGGCCCGCCAACTGGCAGGAGCTGGATGCCAAAGTCTCGGCCGCTGGACAGGACTGCTCCGAGTGCTATCTTACAGGAGCCGAGTGCTGGTCATAAACCAGCTGGTGGCCGCCATGCTGTGGTACCGGCTGGTCACTTTGGTCCCTCCTCCTGGCTTTGTCGCTGACATCCAGAAAACGTTGGTCGACTTCTTCTGGGACAAAAAGATGCACTGGGTCGCTGCGCAGGTTCTGAGTCTCCCTATTGAGGAGGGCAGTCAGTCGCTGGTGTGCGTCCGCACCCCGGTCGCGACCTTCTGCCTTCAGACCTTGCAGCGATACCTTTGCGACGAACCTCCTCCTAGGTGGTGCGCCCTGGCGACGTATTTTTTCCGCCAGGTGCGTAACCTCAACTACGACACGCAGCTCCTGTTCGTCGACCGTGACTGTTTGGAGGTCGCCCTCAAGGTGCTGCCTGTCTTTTACCAGGACCTGATCACTGTCTGGAACATGGTCGAATCGCGCCGCGTCTACCCTCCGGCAGGAGTAGCGGCTGTCGTCAGGGAGCCGTTGCTCAGGAATCCGCACCTCCATGCTCACAGGTTCGAATGGCTGTCTGAAGGGAGGGCCGTGGCGGCGAGGGTGACCAGGGTCGGGGATGTGCTGAGTGCCGGGGGCCTGGGCTGGACGTTGCCGCAAGACATAGTGAGCAGGGCAGCGGTAGACGTCTGGTACGTGGCCACCGCCATCCGACGCCTTAAAACGGTGGTGCTTGGACCTGACGTAGTGCACCAGATGGAGGACGCTCAGGTGTGCGGTTGAATCCCATCTGCGCTCACCCCAGCCCGGACGGAATTTCACATTGGCCCCAAGGTCCCGTACTTCCCACAGGAGCCTGGGCCCCACAACATGAGCTGCCTCCGGAATTTTAATTTTTGTTTCTTTTCAGGGGTGAAAAGGCGTGCCCTGTATTGACTGCTCCTGCACACCGTCCACCTCTTCTCCCTCATCCACATTCGGACACGCCCTGGCGTGCCCATTTGCCACTGGGCAGTGGGGATCCCCAGTAGAGGGCCCTCTACGCGGGAGTCCTCCCCCTTTCTCTCGGGGATCTGGGATGGAGGGTGCTGCACACAGCAGTCCCCTGCAGCCGCAGATTGTGGTGGTTCACGGACTCCCAGCCCAACTGCTTGTTCTGTGGTGCTGTGGAGTCCGTGGACCATGTGTATATTGGGTGTGGGCATTTGCCCTCCCTCTTTGATTTTCTCAAAAACCTCCTCCTCTGCTTTTGGTTGCACTTCAGTCCCACGCTCCTGATCTTCGGGCACCCGGTACGGAGGAGGGAGGGCAGGTCTGAAGACCTCCTCGTGGGTCTGCTCCTGCTCCTGCTCCTGGGCCTGGCCAAACTGGCCATAAACAGGTCCAGGCAGCGGGCTGTGGAGGGGGTCATTAGGGCCGACTGCCTACCCCTCTTCTGCGGTTATGTTAGGGCCCGGGTGTCCTTGGGGAAGGAGCACGCGGTGTCCACCAACACCCTGGAGTTGTTCAAGGAGAGGTGGGCGCCACAGGGAGTGGAGTGCATCATTTTCCCCCTCAACTCTATTTTGATTTAATCCCTGCCCTCCCCTTCACTGTTTGTTCACATAGCATTGCCCTTTGTGAAGGGCACTGCTTGTCAATGGCCACTCGGGTGTTTTCCTATCTTCCTGGTGGTGGAAATTTGAATAAAGATTCGTCCACCTTGTGTCTTTCACTATGTCTCATACCTGCGCACACGCAATGTAGGTGCTGGGGGAAAAAAAAATAGGGGACAGCACGGTGGCTCAGTGCTTAGCATTGTTGCCTCACTGCTCCAGGGACCTGGGTTCAATTCCAACCGCGGGCGACTGTGTGGAGTTTGCACATTCTCCCCATGTCCGTGTTTCCTCCCACAGTCACAAAGATGTGCAGGTTCGGTGAATTGGCCACACTAAATTGCCAGTAATGTCAGGTGCATTAGCCAGAGGTAAACGTAGGGGAATGGGTCTGGATGGCTTGCTCCTCAGAGGGTCAGAGTGGGCTTGTTGGGCCGAAGGGCCTGTCTCCACACTGTAGGGAATCTAATCTAATATTGTAATATTTCAGACAGTGGGCTGTGGAGGGGGTTGTCAGGGCCGACTGCCTGCCCCTCTTCTGCGGTTATGTTAGAGCCCGGGTTTTTCTGGAAAAGGAGCACACGGTGTCCACCGACACCCTGGAATTGTTCAGGGAGAGGAGGGTGCCACAGGGAGCTCCAACTCTATTTTAATTTAATCCCTGCCCTCCCCTTCACTGTTTGATCACACAGCATTGCCCTTTGCTGTGAAGGGCACTGTTTGTCACTGGCCACCCGGGTGCTTTCCTATCTTCCTGGTGGTGGAAATTGAATAAAGATTCGTGCACCTTGTGTCTCTCACTGTGTCTCACACCTGCACACACACACCATGGGTGCTGGGGAATAATAAGCACTACCGCAGTTAGGCGGTGGTGTGGGAAAAAAACAAGCAGCAAGTAGGGGGTGGCACGGTGGCTCAGTGGTTATCCCTGCTACCTCACAGCTCCAGGTCCTTGGGTTCAATTCCAGCCTCGGGCGACTGTCTGTGTGGAGTTTACACATTCTCTCCATGTCTGCGTGGGTTTCCTCCCAGAGTCCAAAGTTGTGCAGGTCAGGTGAATTGGCCATACTAAATTGCTGATACTGCTAGGTGCATTAGTCAGAGGGAAATGGGTCAGTATGGGTTGCTCTCCGGAGGGTCGGTGTGGACTGGTTGAGCCAAAGGGCCTCTTTCCACACTATAGGGAATCTTAAAAAAAAAACGAATCTGGTGCTGTGTGATTTTTTAAAAAGCAGCAAATAACAGGGTGGCATGGTGACTCAGTGGTTAGCACTGCTGTCTTACAGCATCAGTGACCTGGATTTGATTCCAGCCTCGGGAGACTGTCTCCCTGGGTCTGTGTGGGTTTCCTCCCACGGTCCAAAGATGTGCAGGTCCAGTGAATTGGCCATGCCAAATTGCCTATAGTGTTGGGTGCATTAGTCAGGGGTAAACATAGGGGAATTGGTCTGGGTGGGTCACTCTTCAGAGGGTTAGTATGGGTTTGTTGGGCTGAAGGGCCTGTTTCCATACTGTAGGGAATCTAAAAGTCACTCCATGTTAATAGGAAATCTTGCTTGGATATGTGTTTTTTAGAAAAAAACAGTGAATAGTAGAGGTGGGCACTGCAAGATTGGAATGTTTTATTTTCCCCTTCTGATTATATTTGATTTAATCCCTACCCCCTCCCCTTCACTTTTTCCATCACGTGGTCCTTGCCCTTTGAAGAGGAGGGCACTGCTTGTCACTGGCCACTTGGGTGTTGTTTCTTCCTGGTGGTGGAATGTCAGTAAAGTTTTCTGCACTTGTTTCTTCACTGTGTCCAACACCTACACGTACACAACATGGGCGCTGGGGAGAAATAAGCACTACCACTGTTTGGTGGTAGTGTGGGGCTTTTAAACAAAGAAAGAAAACATGGGAAAAAAAACAGGAAATAGTCCTATGACATTAATTAATAGCCAGTTATATTACATCTGAGATACAGGATCAACTTAAGAGTAAGTTTACTTTACTACTGAAACATTAACAGAAAGCTTTGGTAACACACACATAACTGATTCGCTCTTTACCTTTATCGTCTGACGGCTGAGTGTATCTTGCGATGTTAGTTAACTGCTAACCTTACTAACTGCTTTATAGAGCATTGCTCAATTCCCTCATCTCTCCATTGGCATCTGTGTCTTCAACATTCTGGGGCCTAAATTGTGGACCTCTCGCCTTAACACCCTTACTACTTTCTCCTCTTCTTATTTAAGAAAGTCCCATTCCCTACTGGAGGCATAATAACATTAGAGCTGGCCTCCTTCAAACCCCAAAGGCTATAAACTCAAGTTCCATAATTTTGCACAAAATCAATGATTATTGGAAATCTGAAATAAATTCAGATTATGCTGGAAATGCTCAGCAGGTGTCTGTGGAGAGAGAAGCAGAATTAAAATTTTCACTCAGTAACGTTGCTATGGATTTTTTTGTTAGACGTGTGACATGAATTTACAGTAGGTGTACAGAAACAGAGAAGCCAAGATCTGACTGAATGCTAGAAGAAGTTTGAAGTGCAGAATGGCCACCTCCAGATCTTATGTTGCATCCATTATTAGCTACAGAGTTAAGTTCATCATTTGTGACTCATGCAACAGATCGAAGGGCTACAGGTGGAAGTCAATAAAAAGCCTTTAGCCTTAATCATGTTAAGCCAGTTAACTGGAAGAGTGTGAACTTGAGCAATCAAGGTTGAGTATTAGAAGCAAACCTCTTGCCAAAAGCCAATAGTTTTGGGTGATTCAGGAAGAGGAAACTAGATTTTCCTCCCCATTTGCACATAGATACATTGTTGCTTTAAGGAATAAATATCGAGCTCACATAGAACAAACAGTAAATGTCCCTCCCTGCTTCTCTGTCTTGACATTTGCTCTGATTCATTTAAAAGGTAGCATATGTCAAGATGCTTGTGATTTTATGAACGATCTAGTTAAACTCGTCTTTGGACACAATCTGTAAATGGATTAGGACAATAATGATTGGCAGAAATATTTGAACGGATGAGGAGGAGTGGAAAATGAACTTGGTCAGGAGTCTTGAGGCATACAGTGGGTGTTACAAATGAGATACAGAGATCCAGGTTCATAGATAATTAAAACATCGCAGACGGATATGAAAACTAATCAAAAAGGCTAATGGAATGCTGGCCTTTATATGTAGTGGATGAGAATACAAGTGGTTGGAAGTCATAACTCGATTATATAAACCTCTGGTTAAACTTGGAGTAGTTCTGGGCACCACATGTCAAAAACAATATATCAGATTCAGAGGAAGCAGTGTAGATTTACCAGGATGTGAACCATGATTAACGTACAAGAAATTACACAACATAAGGCTGTATTATCTGGAACTGGGGAAAATTAAGGAACCAGATGGGGACAAAGTACTTTGGCTGATTCGGACCAATGTTCCCTGAAAGCTACACGGCATAATCTCTGTTACTGGAAGTCAAGGCCACACAGGTACCTTGGAGGTTCATACAGGAAAAAGCAAAATTAGACAGAACGATGATTGGGAGTCCAGGACTAAAGGGACTTTGCATAATACTTACAATTGAAAATATTTCAACATTTAAAAAATAGTAGACCTTTTGAACCCTCACAAGCAGCGAGTGATTTACTCATTTCAAATCTGTGATTAATTGACTTTGGTTAACCAAAAGTATTAAAGGAACTACATATAGTTTCTGTATTCTTTCATGGGAAATGGGGAATGTTGCCTGTACCTAAAGGCCCTTGAACTGGATGACTTGCTTGGTCATTTCAGAAGGCAGGTAAATTATGTTTTTTTATTCATTCATGGGATGTGAGCATCACTGTCCAAGCCAGCATTTATTGCCCATACCTAATTGCCCAGAGGACAGCTAAGAAGCAACCACATTGCTGCAGGTCTGGAGTCACATGTAGGCCAGACCGAGTAA
Organism: Hemiscyllium ocellatum; assembly: GCF_020745735.1. NCBI lineage: Eukaryota > Metazoa > Chordata > Chondrichthyes > Orectolobiformes > Hemiscylliidae > Hemiscyllium > Hemiscyllium ocellatum. The sequence continues at coordinate 9,453,082 of NC_083426.1, read as the reverse complement.
GAATGGCAGATTCTTTCCCTAAAGAACCAAATGGACTTTTCCTCAACAATGGATTCATGATCATCATTAGACCCTTAACTCCAGAGTTTAATGAATTCAAATTACATCATCTGCCATGGACAGGATGAAAACCTGTGTCCCCAGAATATTATCTGGGTCAAAAGTCCAGTGATAATACCACTAGACCATCGCCTGGAGTCCTATATTCAGATGAGGCAAGGATAGCTGATTTTCTTTCCCTTGAACCAGATGGATTTTGACAACAATTGACAATGGCTGTCATGGTCACCAACACTGAGACGAACTTTATGTGTCAGAATTATGAAATTGAATTTAAATTCCATCAGCTGCTGTGGTGGGACAAACCCTGAAGCATCAGCCTGGGTCTTTGGCACCACAGTCCAGTGATGCCATCATGGTATCATCCTCTTCCAGAAGGTTGGTCACATGATCACCCATGCTCTCACTGAGTACTAGAACAGGCTTAAGGTGTTAAATGGCCTCCCCCTGTTCCTACGTCCCTGAAAAGGAATAACACACCTGATTGTTATTTATTCATTTCCGAAGAACCTAATCAAAACTGTTCATGTTGTTTCAACAAAGGCACTTTCAGTGCTACCCGAGTGATTTACGTTAAACACTTATTTCTACAAAGTTGAAAATGGGATTGAAAATGAATTTGGTGGAAGTTGCAATGGACAATATGGAAAATGCAGGAGCCTTGGGATAGGATCTGAATCAGGCCCAACTACAATAAATTCCTCTTCATGACTAAATTCTTCAATTGAGGCACCAAAATGGGTTCCCTAATAAGAACTGTGACTTTGACAAAGCTTCTGAATGAAGCAACTGGATATTTTTTATTCCCTTGTTGGACATGGGCGTCGCTAGTTGGGCCAGCATTTAATTGCCCACCCCCAGTTGCCCCTTGAGAAGGTGTGGGTGAGCTGCCTTCTTGAACCGTTGCAGTCCACCTGCTGTGGGTTGACCCACAATGCCCGTAGGGAAGGATTTCCAGGATTTTGATCCACCTGCACCTTCATTTTATTTCACCTTTGCTGTCTGAGATGAGGAAGGTCAAGTGGCAGAGCAACGTTCCTGACCTAGTGAATTTGCAAATGTGGCATCAAAGCATTCTCATTGGAGCTCAGCTTCACTGGGCAATTTCTCACAGAGAAATTGTGTATCCAAGCAGTGAGATTAGATTACTTACAGTGTGGAAACAGGCCCTTCGGCCCAACAAGTCACACCGACCCGCCGAAGCACAGCCACCCAGACCCATTCCTCCACATTTACCCCTGCTCCTAACACAACAGGCAATTTAACATGGTCAATTCACCTAACCTGCACATTTATGGACTGTGGGAGGAAACCCACACAGACACGGGGAGAATGTGCAAACTCCACGCAGTCAATCACCTGAGGTGGGAATTGAACCCAGGTCTCTGGCGCTGTGAGGCAGCAGTGCTAACTGCTGTGCCACTGAGTGCTTTTGGATTTGACTAAATATAGTTAAGAGAAGACTCAATGACAGCAGTTTGCTTAAATGTGGGTATGTAATAAGTGATAATAATGATAATAAGAATAATAAATGGAAATGAAAGGAGAAAAAGCAACAAGTCTCATGCCCTTCTGCCTGTCTGGGACCCCTCAGTCAGTGGCTGGTCTCAAGGTCTGGAATTCCTGGCACTTTATGATCCTGGCTTGAGGTGAAGTCCAACTCTTGGGATGAAACTCTCTCTCTCTTATACACTGAAACAAACAGCTAGTACAGGAAAAGCAACTACAGATAAACAAACTGCTGATGCTGTCTTTGGCCCATAAACGAATATTCACAGAATTCACTCAAGGTCATGCAGCTGTCAAATATCATCATTAACTTTCCCAGCTGACTTCGACAGAAAAAGTGCCTTTGATGTCCAGGAAATGTTCTGTTTCTGTCTGGCGGTATCAATACAAAGGACTGATACATTTTTTAAAAAATCATTCACAAGATGTGGGTGTCATCGGATACGCCAGAATTTGTTGTCTGTCTCTGATTGCCCAGGGATCAGTTGTGAATCAGCCGCATTGCATGCAGATCATCAATTTCATTTCCTAAAGGGCACGAGTAAACAGATATGGAGTTTTCCCCCAACAATGTCATCATTAAACTCTTATTTCCAGATCTGAATTCAGGGTTCATGGCAGGATTCAAACCTGGGTCCCCAGAATGTTACCTGGGTTTCTGGCTTAATAGTCTAGTGATAATGCTGAAAGACAATCAACTTTGTCCTTGTACAATGATGGTACAATGGGAAGGTCACCATATTATGAGAGCAATCGTCGCAATGTGAGGATTATTTTTAGTGTTGAGTAACTCTAATACATGATGAAGATTTCCTCTCTCTTGGATGGATTGGGTGACATCAGACAAAGGCTCTCTCACAGCCACTTGATAAAGGAGCAGTGCTCCGAAAGTTGGTGCTTCTAATTAAACCTGTTGGACTATAACCTGGTGTTGTGTGATTTTTAACTTTGTACACCCCAGTCCAACACCAGCATCTCCAAATCATGACTCTCATACTGACCTAGACTTTGCAGTGTTTTGTGAAGGTAATGTCATCTAATAATAGATTGGATTTCCATCTTACAGCACTCAGCTAGATTATCTAGTGTGAGGATCCTTTTACTGCTTCACAACGTGGGCGGCACGGTGGCACAGTGGTTAGCACTGCTGCCTCACAGTGCCAGAGACCTGGGTTCGATTCCTGCCTCAGACGACTGACTGTGTGGAGTTTGCACGTTCTCCCCGTGTCTGCGTGGGTTTCCTCCCACAGTCCAAAAATGTGCAGGTTAGGTGAATTGGCCATGCTAAATTGCCCGTAGTGTTAGGTGCAGGGGAATGGGTCTGGGTGGGTCGGTGTGGACTTGTTGGGCCGAAGGACCTGTTTCCACACTGTAAGTAATCTAAAACTGAATGCTCAATTGTCTATGGACATTCCTCTAGTGCAAACGATATAATGTGGAGATCTGTCTCTCTGTTGCTTGGTTCGATACAAATCTAAATTTCGTACTGTGATGGTATTTCTCCAGTAAACAGTATGAAAGGAGATTTTTTTTTTCTTTCATTCATGAGATGAGGGCATCACTCGTTAGGCAGCATCTATTGCCCACATGGCTGTGTGTGTAGAGGCGCGTGTAGGCCAGATCAAGTAGGGATAGCAATTTCCTTCCCTAAGGCACACTCATGAACCAGATGGGTTTTTTCCCAACAATTGATAATGGATTTGTGGTCACTACTAAATTTCAGATACTTTTATTAAGTTCAATTTCCACCATTTGCCATGGCAGGATTTGAACCCAGGTCCCCAAAATGTTATCGGGATTAATAGTCCCTCGATAATATAACTAGGCCATCGCCTCCCATAACTGTATGTTATAACACTGGTTTCACCTTGAAATAGACTTTGCTTAAATCCGGACAAGATAATTAACTGTTATCCGTTATGTAGTATATTCATTAGTGAAATATTTCAGTTGATCAATAAAAATGTTTCATATATTAATTCCACACATATGGATTGGCCATCCTGGTGATATATTTTGAAATGCAGCAGTCTCATTTCCCATTAAAAGGTCCTTCAATGTTCCTGCTCTTTCAACCATCTTAAAGCCAGTTGTCAGGGAAATTTACTGAAGTACATTTATAATTCCATTTAACATGGAGGCAAGTTTAGAATTGCAGGAGATCAATGGCTAACAGATAAAACACCAACCAAAGTATTATAAAGTCAGATCGACCAGAGGCTCCCAGTCCCCTGCTGAACAGGAGCCCCCAGATTTTGGATAACTGCTCAATAGAGAGGCTCCAGGGTGACAGTGCTCCTTTGATTCTGGTCTCTAGCATGTGCTCCAGTTTTCTTTACCAAACACTGACAACTTACTTTTGGATTTTCCTGTCTAAACCTCTCCACATCTCTCTCTTCTCCCTTAGGACCTACTTTTTTGATCAATCTTTTAGTCACCTGTCTCACCTGTCCTCACATGGGCTGTGACTGGCAAATTTTTGTTCATTACTCTCCTGCGGAGCTCCTTGTAATCATAGGATGCCTTCGGCCCAACAAGTCCACCCAGTCCACACATTCTCCTACCCTATATTTACTCCTGACTAATGCACCTAACCAACACAGCCCTGAACACTACGGGCAATTTAGCATGACCAACTCACTGAACCTGCACATCTTTGGACTGTGGGAAGAAACCGGAGCACTCAGAGGAAACCCACGCAGACACGGAGAGAATGTGCAAACTCCACACAGACAGTCACCCGAGGCAGGAATCAAATCCAGGTCCCTGGCACCGTGAGGCAGCAGTGCTAACCACTGAGCCACCATGTCCCCTCCCACTACATTGAAGACATTATATAAATGAAAGTTGCTATTGAGATTTTAGCTACCTTGGGGTTGTATAGATGTGCAGAGTGTTGTGGATCAGCTCACAAAGCAGCCTTACAGGGCATGAACTCTAGAAACAACCCACTGTTTACATCCAAGAATGAAAGTGTTAAAACACTGACCTGAGCCAGACAGAGTGTCGGAAAAGCAAATAAGAAAGGAACGTGGTTATCTTACAGTTAGTGGTGTAATTTAAACCTCTAAACAAGATTACCATATTTTAATTGCATCTCAGTATCTGTTATTCTATATTTGAAAAGATAATTACTATTTAATTGACTCTTTTTAATACTAATAACAGTACAAGTAGAACATGGAGTAGATAAGAATGTAATAACACTTAGATTTGACCACTGAGGAGAGGTGTTACTTGTGAGGTGTCACAGAATTCTGTTCATTGAGGATTTTACCTTAGCCCTGATCCATCCAATGTTATTTATATAATACGCTAATCAAAACAGATTTGCATTCATTAATTATGTTCAATACAATATAGACCTTTTCCAATAACTTTAAACACTGCCGTGGGTTACTGGCTAAATATTTGGTTGTTTACTTGTTGCTTTGTGGCAAGAAACTGTTTCTGAACTATGATAATTCAATCTTATTTGCATATGCAATTTAAGCTTCATTAATAAATGGACATTTCAAATGACTCAATCCCTCAATTTTATTGAAATACCCAACTTATGCCCGTAGGAGTTTCATTCTGTTAATATGCTGTTACGTGGTCAATCTCTGGTCTCTGCTTCAGTTTAATTGAACTGATTGTTAATTAGAAAGGACTTCTGTAGCAGCTTTACGTTATTAATCCTCTCTGCACTTTCTGCAGGATGATGAATGACAGGAGGCAGTGACCTGTGCTTGAGATGGTCAAGTCTACATCATTGACCATTGTTGTCCAGTTGCAGTTCAATGACAACATCAGTGCATTGCATGTTGGTAAATGTCAAACTAAATAATTGTTAATTTGTTTATTGACTTCTGTGAAAGGAAATAATTAGGGAAACTAAATAAAATGTTAGCCCTTCCAAAACCCTTGTGCTTTTCAGGGAGAGGTGGGCACTGTGGTCATGGAGTGTTTTATTTCCCCCTCCAATCTATTTTGATTTAATCCCTACCCCACTCCCTTCACTTTTTTGACCATGTGGGCATTGCTCTAAAACAGCAGGTCAGGCAGCATCCAAGGAGCAGGAAAATCAACGTTTTGGGCAAAATCCCTTCATCAGGAATCAGGCTTTTGCCCGAAACATCGATTTTCCTGCTCCTCGGATGCTGCCTGACCTGCTGTGCTTTTCCAGCACCGCTCTGATCTAAACTCTGGTTTCCAGCATCTGCAGTCCTCACTTGTGCCTATTGCCCTGAAACAGAAAGAATCTGCTTGTCATTGGCCACTCGGGAGTTTTCTCTCCCTGGTGGTGGAATATGAATAAAGCTTTCTGCACTTAATATTTCTTCACTGTGTCCTACACCTACACACGTGCAACATGGGGAAAAATAAGCACGACCACTGTTTGACAGTAGTGTGGGTGATGAGGAAAAATATATATAACCAGGTCATTAGAAAAGGACTCTAACCAGGAGAGGTTACCTGGGGACTGGAGGGTGTTGGAGGGAGTCAAGTTGTGTAATCAGTGTTTTTCATTGTTGTATGCTGTTTTCGGCTGTGTTGTGTTTTGTAGACTGCTTTCTCTTGTGAAAGAAAGAAGAATGTTAGCCTTTATTTCTAAGTGAATGGAGTATTAAAATAAGGAGGTCTTGTTTGAATTATACAAGGCACATAATCAGACCATACTTAACGCCTTGGTCCCCTTATCTAGGGAATTACATACTGGCGTTGGAGGCAGTCTAGAGAAGGTTCATTCACCTGATGGTGGGTATAGATGAGCTGTCTTATGAGGAGGGGTTGAGTATGTTGATCCTATATTCAATGGCATTTAGAAGAATGAGAGGTGACCATTTGAGACATATAAAGATTCTTAGGCATCTTGAGAGAGTCAATGTGGAAAACTTGTTTCCCAATGTAAAAAGCTCCAAGACCAGAGGACGTCACCGGAGAATAAGGGGTCACCATTTCAGACAGGAATGAGAAGATTTTCGTTCTCTCAGTGGATAGCGAAGCTGAGAAATTCTTTATCACAGAGGACTGTCAAAGCTGAGTCATTAAGTATATTCAAGGCAGAGAAAGACAGACTTTAATCAGTGAGGTAATCAAAGATTATGAGGAAAAGGCAGGAAAATGAAGTTGAGGGTTATCAAATTAGTACAATCTTATTGAATAGCAGAGTAGACCTGATGGGCTGAATGGCCTACTCTACTGTTACATCTTATGGTCTCACTCTGTGATGGATGTACAGCCAATGTTGGGCATCCTAGACCTACAATGAGCATATAGATAGTCCTCCCTGGTTTAACATATTGCCAAACCAATCAATGACCTGGGTAGACAATGCTACAGCAAAGGAAAAAGAGCAATTACTTTTCTTGTCAGGACCTCTTGAGGGCTGTGTAGCCTGATCACATCCAAATAAATGTAGCTGGTAGACAACGAGGAGGCAATGTGCTTGTCATTCTTAGCATCCCTTGTTTTTCTCCTTCTTTTCTTCCCCCTGGAGAGGTAAATTGCCATTGGGAAACCCATTATCTCAACCTGGTCTATGGTCTTAGGCAGAGAGCTGTCTGATCAACTATACTAAAGCAGGAACAAAAATTCACAAATCATCTCAACGTTCTGAAAAAATTGTACCTCAGAATTTGTGTGCAACTCATGTTTATACAGAGCTTGAACTTTTCACAGCAGCTTTATCAGAAGATGTCTGACACCAAAACACTTAAGATGATATTTGGTAACCAAAAACTCAATCATAGAGTCATAGACATGCACAGAATGCAAACAGACCCTTTGGTCCAACCTGTCCATGCTGACCAGATATCCCAACCCAATCTAATCCCACCTGCCAGCACCTGGCCTGTATCCCTTCAAACCCTTCCTATTCTTATACCCATCCAGATGCCTCTTAAATGTTGCAATAATACCAGCCTCCACCACTTCCTCTGGCAGCTCATTCCATACATCCTTGTGTGAAAAAGTTGCCCCTTAGGTTTCTTTTAGGTAAAACAATATTACACAGTGACTTCAAGAGCAGGGTAACCGAAGGCTTGACATTGAAGTAACAAATGAAGTTCAGGTGTGCAAGAGACTGGAATTGGAGGAGCACTGAAATCTTGGAGGGGGCCAATCTTCAAGACTTTAGACTTTATAACCTTGATCTCTCAAATTTAATTTCATAATTCAGAAAATTATTACATGATGTCTATTCCTCATTTCTTCTACGTTCTCTCCCAACTCTCCCCCAAAGCCTTGTTGAATCTGTCCTATTTACTTTGCCGAGAAAGAGGACTTAATCATTCCCATTCACACCTCAACCCGTGCCTGTTTTACATCTCTTTTTTCTCTTTTAGAGCCATATGCACTGAGAATTTACATCATCTGCCCCCTTGTGTCTCTGCCAAAATTAGAACAAAAATCCATTTTCCAAACCTTGCCCAGTTCTGAAAAAGAGTTATACCAGACTCAAAACATTTACTGCATTCCTTTCTTCACTGATCCTGCCAGATCTGCTGAGTTTCTCCAACATTTTCAGTGTTTGTTTCAGATGTCCAACATCTGCAATGTTTTATTTTTAATCTTGGAGGGTTGTTGGGCTTGAGGAGGTGACACAGAAAAGGAAGGGCAAGGCTTGGAAGAATTTTAACACAAGTATGGTATTATTAAATTGAGGCATTAAATAAGCAGCACAGTGCCATTTTTTTTATGGGCATGCCAATGATTAACTGCGTATTGGAATCGACACCAGCAAATAATTGGACCTCTGAAGGGTTTCATTGGGGAAACATTTCAGTCGAACTAACTGCGAGCTACAGAGCTGTTCAATGTCAGTACGGAGCCTGCCTAGGAAATTGTATGGTATGCAAAATGGACAGACATCTGCTGTTGTGCATCTCAAGCCAGCTTTGCAATCATTCATCCGTGGTTTATTACCGTTAGACAAACAACTGATCAGATGATTTATCTCTGCTTTCCACATTAAAATTTTACCATTTCTCTGCACCCATCTTCTTCCACCTGATGTGCCCAGAAATCCCTCACCATAAGGTGGAGAATGTTTGCTCTAATTGGGACCATCGCCAATCTTTTTTCTCTTGATACTTAATTGGTTCAGAAATTAATCTTTAACACCAATGCTTGAGTCAAACAATTTTTGCGAACATTAGTATTGACCATGGGAAGCAAGAACCAAACAAATAAGCTTTTGGACAAAATAGAGTTGGCATGGATTAGAGACAGAAGGTAAATATTATTTTTATTTATTGTTAATAATTAAAATGCACATATTTAGAGTAACAAAGGGGCATGTTAGCTCCTGTTTCCTCCCACAAACCAAACCCAGAGAAAGCCCGCACAGACGCAGGGAGAATGTGCAAGCTCGGCACACAGTCGCCCGAGGCGTGTCTCAAACCTGGGTCCCTGGAGCTGTGAGGCAGCAGTGCTAACCACTGAGCCACTTTGCCAACCATTCTGGATGCTTTCAGTTAAGTGATCCTTCCTAGGACTCTGTGGAGCAGATAGGTTGTAGTTTAATGCAGTTTTGCAGAGGGTCTGTTTAGGACCCAGTGTAGCAGGTAATTTACTGTGTGGGTTTTTTTTAACTGGAGGGAGTGTGCTTAGGACCTAGTGGAGAAGATCATTTACTGTCTGTGTTTTTTTAACTGGAGGGAGTGTGCTTAGGACCCAGTGGAGAAGATAAGTTTCTGCTTGTGTTCTGATATTGCTTTCGGATGATTAGAATAATGTTCAAGAAAAGCCAAAAACATTGTGATGAGAGATGTTTCAAGTTAAAAATCACACAATACCAGGTTATAGTCCAATAGGTTTATTTGGAAGCACTAGCTTTCTGAGCACTGCTCCTTCATCAGGTGGTTGCGGAGTATAAGATCGTAAGACACAGAAATTATAGCAAAATTGTGATGTAATCCAAATCATGATGAGAAATGATAGAGAATACAATACACTGGGAGAAGAAAGACTACAGTAGATATATGTAATATTTTATCTTTGCTTTTTCAGGATTAAGGAGGGTTTGAGCTGCAGGGAGATGCTGAATGGGCTGGGGCTATTTTCCCTGCAGTGTCAGGGGTGACCTTGTAGAGGTTTATAAAATCATAAGGGGCATAGAATAACTAAAGTCTTTTCCCCAGGGTAGAGGGATTATGGACCAGATCAAACCCCCTCAACATATTTTAAGGTAGCCCAGACCCTAACGTTTTCTGATTTTAAAGTTAGATGTGAAATGCTGTGTTCCAGATGGGATGCATCTGGTCAAACTACTTAACGTTAAACAAAACACAATTTATTTAAACATAGTTTGAAATACAAACAAAAGAAAGAGGAATTTAGCATAACTTAACAATTGGAAAATTTAATGGAAGAATAAATACAGTACCCATTACTATTTTACATTTCCAATATAATAATATCCTATAAACATAGCCTTTGGAAAAAAGGCAAATTCAGACACAAGTTCTTACATTTATAGAAAATAAACATAAAACAGTACAGCACAGTAAAGGTCCTTCTGCCCTTGACATTGTGCCAACCTTTTATCCTACTCTAAGATCAAACTAATCTACATACTCTTCAATTTACTATCATCCATGTGCCTCTCCAAGAGTCACTTAAATGCCTCCAATGTCTCTGACTCTACTACCACCGCTGGCAGTACATTCCACACACCCACCAATCACTGTGTAAAGAACTAACCACTGACATCTCCCCTAAACCTTCCCTCAATCGCCTTAAAATGATGCCCCCTCATGGTAGACTTTTCCCCAATGGGCAAAAGTCTCTGACTATTCACTCTATCTATTGCCTCTCATCATTTTGCACACCTCCATCAAGTTGCCTCTCATCTCTCTTCGCTCCAATGAGAAATGTCCTTGCTCCCTCAACCTTTCTTCATAAGACGTGCCCTCCAGTCCAGGCCGCATCTCCTCTACACCTTCTCTAAAGCTTCCACATCCTTCCTGTAATGAGGCGACCAGAACTGAACACAATAATGCAAGAGTGGTCTAACCAGGGCTCTACAGAGCTGCAGCATAACCTCTAGTCTCTTCAACTCAATCCTCCTGCTAATGAAAGCCATCACACCATATGCCTTCTCAACAACCCTATCAACTTGACTGTATTGGTGCCACCTCGTGCTCCCGCGAGGAGGTTTAGCAATTCATCAACTTCACCAACACATTCCACCCTGACCTTAAATTTAGCTGGACTATGTCTGTCATCTCCCTCCCCATCTCCATTAATGACGACCGACTTGCCACTGACATTTTTTACAAAACCACTAACTCCCACAGCTACCTGGATTACCTCCTGCAAAAATGCCGTCCCGTATTCCCAATTCCTCCGCCTCTGCTGTATCTGCTCCCAGGAGGATCAGTTCCACCACAGAACACACCAGATGGCCTCCTTCTTCAGAGACCGCAATTTCCCTTCCCACGTGGTTAAAGATGCCCTCCAACGCATCTCATCCACATCCTGCACCTCCGCCCTCAGACCCCACCCCTCCAACTGTAACAAGGACAGAACCCCCTGGTGCTCACCTTCCACCCTACCAACCTTCGCATAAACCAAATCATCCAACGGCATTTCCGCCACCTCCAAACAGACCCCACCACCAGGGATATATTTCCCTCCCCACCCCTTTCCGCCTTCCACAAAGACCGTTGCCACCGTGACTACCTGGTCAGGTCCACGCCCCCCAAAAACCCACCCTCCCGTCCTGGCACCTTCCCCTGCCACCACAGGAATTGCAAAACCTGCACCCATACCTCCTCCCTCACCTCCATCCAAGGCCCCAAAGGGGCCTTCCACATCCATCAAAGTTTTACCTGCACATTCACCAATATCATTTATTGTATCCGTTGCTCCCGATGCGGTCTCCTCTACCATGGGGAGACTGGACGCCACCTACCAGAGTGCTTTAGGGAACATCTCTGGGACACCCACACCAATCAACCACACCGTCCTGTGGCCCAACTTTTCAACTCCCCCTCCCACTCTGCCGAGGATATGGAGGTCCTGGGCCTCCTTCACCGCTGCTCCCTCACCATCCGACACCTGGAGGAAGAACGCCTTGGAATACTTCAACCCCAGGGCATCAATGTGGACTTCATCAGTTTCCTCATTTCCACTTCCTCCACCTCACCCCAGTTCCAAACTTCCAGCTCAGCACTGTCCTCATGACTTGACCTACCTGCCTATCTTCCTTTCCACCCTTCTCTCTGACTTATCTGGCTGGTAAAATTTCAACATTTAAAAGGTATGTGAATAGGAAAGATTTAGCAGGATGTGGGCCAAGTGCTGGCAAATGGGACTAGATTACTTTAGGATATCTGGTTGGCATGGGCGAATTGAATTGAAAGGTTGTTTCCATGCCGTATGACTCTATGACTCTAAGACTCTGACAGTAATAAAGTTATAATTTGACTGAATGGATGTGATTTGTTTTTAGTAAAATGCACCCTATTAATTAATGGTTGACAAGGAATTGTGTCAATTCCATTTTAAAATGCTTTTGACCATCCTGATCTTTGCATCTAGAAATTCTAACAAGGAGGATAGATGGAAGAAGTTGGGACTGTTCTTCTTAGGAATAAGGTGATGGAGAGGAGATTTGGTGGATGTTTTCAAAATCATGAACAGTCTGGACAGAGTAGATACGGAAAAGACTACTCCCACTTAGCAAAGAATGAGAGTCCATTGATTTGAAGTAATGTGCAAAGAAAGTAAGAGTAATGTGAGAAAGGGGTTTTTCACTTGGGGAATAGTTGAGTGTGGAATGTACTGACCAGAAATATGGTGGAGGAGGCAGGTTCAGCTGGGGCATTCAAGAAGAACATGGGATGATTATTTGGACAGAATTGGTGTGTCGGGATATAGGGAAAAGGCAGGAGATTGGAACTACATTATAAAGCAGGTACAAGCACGAATGAGGAGAAAGTGAGGTCTGCAGATGCTGGAGATCAGAGCTGAAAATGTGTTGCTGGAAAAGCGCAGCAGGTCAGGCAGCATCCAAGGAGCAGGAGAATCGATGTTTCGGGCATAAGCCTTTCTTCAGGAATGAGGAAAGTGTGTCCTCATGTGTCTCCGCCCCCATGCTGATTACAAGTACGAATGGCCACCTGCGCTATAACAATTTTGTGATTCAGTGATCTCCATTGCAAGATCTGAATCTTTCTTTGTACTGGTTTATACAGTTCTCACCACCTTTTGTCCCTTAGGGAATACTCATGATCTCTTGGCAAATTTCATCTAGATAATTTCTACAGTGGCTGCGTTAGTGTTTGTTCAAGGCTCATTGGCAGTGAGCTAAAAAGGTACAAAAAACAATTATTCACTTTCTAAGCTGTGTACTAAAACAGGCTGTACAGAAAAAGATTGCTGGTTATCACTGTGATGTTAAGTATTTGTAACAAAGAGTCGCTGGTTGTTACTGTAAAATTAAATATTTGTTGCGCAGAATCTCTTCTATTAAGTAACTGTTGTGGAGAAAATGCTAACAAGCATTACATTGAAATCCATGTGGCAGAAGGAAGATTCCTGATATTTTTTCTTTATTCTTCCAATGCTTGGGAATCACTGGCAAGGCCAGTGTTTGTTGCCACTCCCTATATGGGCTTGAACTGAATGGATTGCCTGGAAATTTCAGAGGACAGTTAAGAGTCCACCACACTGTTGAAAGTATAGTGGCTCAGTAGTTAACACTGCTATCTCACGGTGCCAAGGGCCTGGTTTCAATCCCAGGTGACTGTCTGTCGTGTTTGCACATTCTCCCCACATCTGCATGGGCTTCCTCCCACAGTCACAATGATGTACAGGTTAGGTGGAATGATAGTGGTAAATTGTCCAGGGATATGTAGGCTGGTTAGATTAGCCATGGGAAATGGGTAGTTGGATGGGATGCTCTTTAGAGGGCCAGTCTAGACTTGCTGAGCAGAATGGCCTGCTTCCACACTGTTGGGATTCTATACTGTGGGTGTGGGCTAGACTTTATAAGGATGACAGATTTTCTTCCCTAGTGGACATTATGGATCCATTTTTTTTTGTTTACCAGAAATTTCATGGTCACCATTACTGAGACCAGAATTCAATTGCGTAATTATGAACTGAATTGAAATTCGATCAGCTGCTCTAGGAGAATTTGAACTCATGTCTCCATAGCATTATTCATGGGCCACTCAATTACTAGCTCAGTTACATTACCACCACACTCCCATCCACCAATTGCCAACTATTAACAGTATTATTCAATATTGCCAAAGCAGGTGATTGGAATGAAGTTAGAGATTGGATGTGATCTCATTAAAAGATGGAAAGGAGACTGAAGAAGGATGAACTAATTTCTCATCTTCATTTTATTTTGTATTGATACAGTGTAGCAGGCACAACTCCCCCATGTTTGTTACATATTCAATGTGGGTGGAGATATATGAACAGTGTTGATCACTTCAAGGCTCCATTCATTATTGTTACTCCCAGCACTTACATGCACCTTAATTTAATCAAGGAATTGACTAAAACACTAGTTAAGACTATCACTTACTACTATGAGTGGGTTTCATTGTGTAAAGGTCAATTTCGTTTGCTAATCAAATTGCATTTCTAATAAATAAGGTTGAAGTTCTTGCCTGACTCAAACTTGTTTACCTCCTTTCTCTGTGCAAGTATTAATTTCCCATCACTTACACAACCATTAAACTGCATTAAAGTCGGCTGATTAGTATGCAACATCACACTCTTTCAGTTAAACTTTATTGAAGAAAAATCTAAGTATTGTGGTCACATTGCAGAGCACTATTAATTGAAGATCTTCTGAAGCTTGCCCAGACTAAGTTGAAAGATAGAAACAAAGGCGTCATGTGTGAACACTGTTATTCTGCTGCTAAATTCCACAGTTGGATTTTATCGTGCTTCTTTATTCATACTGAATCTAACTGTTGTGTGCAGGTCCGACTAAAGGCCAAGCAGAGGACAACGGAAATACTGTGACTGGGCGTCTGCTTGTAAAACTCTTCCTCCTCCTAAAAGACCAGGAAACATCTAAAAGGAATGAAATAAACAATAACGCATATTGCTGGAGAAACTAGCAGATCTGGCACCATCTGTGAGGAGAAATCAGAATTAACCTTTGAGTCCAGTGGGTTCTTCAGAACCGGACCTGCTGTTTGAGAATTGTTGACGCGACATTGGTCACATTAATTTCTCAGCTACTTCAACTTATCTCCCTCTGAATTGACTGAACTCCATGCTCTCAGACCCAGCCCTGACTTTGGGGGAGGCAATAACCAGTGGTATTATCCCTAGACTATTAATCCAGAAATTCAACTAATGTTCTGGGAATCTGGCTTCGAATCCCACCAAGGAAGATGGTGAAATTTGCATTCACTAAAAAAAACTGGAATTAAGAATCTACTGATGACCATGACATTGTTTTCTGATTGTTGGAAAAATCCAACTGGTCTTTTAGGGAAGGAAACTGCCATCCATACCTGATCTGGTATAGATTAGATTCCCTACAGTGTGGAAACAGGCCCTTTGACCCAACTATTCCACACCAACCTTCTAAAGAGTAACACACCCAGACCCATTCCCCCTAACAAATGCACCTAACTCTACGGGCAATTTAGCATAACCAATTCACCTGACTTGCACATCTTTGGACTGTGAGAGTAAACCCACATAGACACAGGGAGAATGTGTAAACTCCACACAGGCAGTCATCTGAGACTGGAATTGAACCCGGGTTCCCTAGTGCTGTGAAGCAGCAGTGCTAACCTCTGAGCCACTGTGCTGCCAAGATACAGCATGGGCCCACATCAATGTAGTTGACTCTTAACTGTCCTCCAAAATGACTGAGCAAGCCATTCAGTTCAAAGGAAACTAGGAATGGGGGCAATAAATGCTGAGCCAGCCAGCAATACCCATGTCCCATGACTGAATTAAAATAAAGTTCTCAGAAGTGTCACTGGTTGTGAAATGTTCATGCTGCTTTCTCTCTATAGTTGCTACCAGACCTGCTGAGTTTTTCCATTAAATCTTGTTTTCATTTGTTTCAGATCACCAGTATCTGAAGTTCTTTTATCAACAAGAAATTACTGCTCTCTTAATATTATTTTACAAAATTGTGCAAATGAGGTTCAACACATAGTATCAGGTAATTCTTTAACCAATCACACCAGCTCTGGTTATTTAAAGACTCAATCTAATGAGATGCAGCGCTCCCCTTCTCTTTTAATATAGCCTTTGCTATATTATTTAGTTCATATTTATACTATTTATCCAATTTTATTTTATGACCTACTTTTGAACATTCTTCCACCACTTTTCAGGCAGTGCATTCAAGATCATAAAACCTCGCTACATGAAAGAGAATTTCCTCATCTCCATCTGCCAGTTATCTTCAGTCCATGGGTTGCAATTACTGATGCTCCTGATACTTAAAGTGTGAAACACAAGCACTGAGTGCAAGGTAATAATGATGGCTAAGAAACTCTGAAAAGAAATTAAAAATAAAGGCAGACTTATATCACTATAGCATATTTCACAATCACCAAACATCTTAAAAGTACTTTACAAAGATTGCTTTGAAGTGTTGTAGAAAGGAATATGTAGCAGTCAGTTTTTTTTCCCCTCACCAGCCTGACTTGGAAATATATTGCCGTTCCTTCACTGTCGCTGGGTCAAAGTCTTGGAATTCTCTCCCTAAAAGCATTGTGGGTCAACCCACAGCAAGTGGACTGCAGTGGTTCAAGAAGGCAGCTCACGCCCACCTTTTCGAGGGGCAACAAGGGACAGGCAGTAACTGTTGGGCCCCGTCAGCGATGCCCACATCCCACAGATGAATAAATAAATAAACCCACAGCAGCCAATTTGCACAGAGCAAGATCCCGCAAACAATGATGTGATAATGACCCTGTTTTTATGTGATGTGATTGGGGAATAAATATTGTCCAGAACACTGGGAAGAAATGTCCTGTTTCTCTGTAAGGAACATCCCCTTAGTGCTGCACCGGAGGTGTCTAATCATATTGCACTTTTCTCAAAGTAATGCCTCAGTTTTATCAATTGTTTGTGGGTGTTCCATTTCTGGTGTGTTCTCAAATTCAGAGTGGGGCAAGATTTTTAGAAGTCAAAACTGGAATACATTGACGAGTGAGTCGATAAAGTATAGTGCTGGAAAAAGCACAGCAGCTCAGGCTAAGCATCTGAGGAACAAAGAGTCGACACTTTGGGCTTAACCCTTCATTAAGGACGAGGGTGAAGGGGGCTGACATTAATGAGCCCTTATCAATATGGAGTTACACATGGAAGGCGTTTATGCGATTATGTTCTACTCCAGTGTAATACTGAGCTGGTTCTCCCCAGCTTCTTGTTGAGGGCTTGCATCTGGAGTTGCACCGCCTGTCGCACATCCACTGCCATTGTGATCTCACTGTTGTAAAGAGAAGCTGCCTGGACCACACCAGGCAGAACAGCCTGAACAGGCCTTGCGAGAGGTTTGTGCAGAACAAGCTCAGCTGATGATACCTTCTTCTTGATATCTTCTTCAGTCACGATGGTTTGTGATTTGAATTCTATTTTTGAGTCCTACTTGGATATTCAGTAATTTGGGTCCTGATATTTATTAGTAAGATTTACCAAAGTTGAAGATGTAAGAGTGACTATCTGCAAAACTCTTGTATAAACAATTTTTATTCAAGGAAGCAATGCCTAGTGGTATTATCACGAGACTATTATTCTGGGGACCCAGGTTTGAATCCCACCATGACAAATTCTGGAATTTTGGATTCAAATAAAAATCTGGAATTAAAAGTCTAATAATGACCATGAAAACCAGTGTTGATTGTCAGAAAAAAATGCATTTGCTTTGCAAATGTCCTTGAGGGAAAGAAACTGCCATCCTTACTCGGTCTGTTATCCACATATCTCCAAACCCACAGCAATATGGTTGGCTTTGAACTGCCCTCTGGGCAATTAGAGATGGACAATAAATGCTGGTCTACCCACTGAAACCTACATTCCATGCATGAGTTTTAAAAAAAAACCTGCTGCACACTGTAATGTAAAGTAGTACACCTTGCTTCAGTACAAACAATTCCTTTTATTTTCTTGGAATAAGACCATAAGACATAGGAGTGGAAGTAAGGCCATTCGGCCCATCGAGTCCACTCCACCATTCAATCATGGCTGATGGGCATTTCAACTCCACTTACCAGCGTTCTCCCCGTAGCCCTTAATTCCTTGAGACAACAAGAGAAACTAGCACATGACTGCTGATGTCACTGTTACATCATCATATACATCACTATCCCATTCCTCTACATCTCCCCTCAAGTATAATCTTGATTTTATAACTATGTTATTGAACAATTAAACTATTTCTTTGAATAATTTACATTATTAC
This sequence comes from Hemiscyllium ocellatum, assembly GCF_020745735.1. Taxonomy (NCBI): domain Eukaryota; kingdom Metazoa; phylum Chordata; class Chondrichthyes; order Orectolobiformes; family Hemiscylliidae; genus Hemiscyllium; species Hemiscyllium ocellatum. The sequence goes on along the minus strand of NC_083426.1, from coordinate 9,435,120 downwards.
CACCTCTCCATTATGTCCCAGGATGATGTCTTACAACATTGCCGAATGTTCTCGGTTTGCATTCCAGTGATGCCAATATTTTGCCACCACCTTGGTTATCCAAACTTTGAAAAGCAGGAAACTGGGACATCAAAATAATTTCAACGAAATTATCAAGGCACTGGGACGTATAATGAAAATCTGGGACTATCCCTCAAATTGGGGATGAATGGCCACAGTAGTTATTCCAGTGGATAACTTGCTCCATTTCATACGCAATAAGGAAATAATCTCTATTGTTACTTCCAAAGTTACTTACCTAACATTTCAGTGGCTTAATCTCTTTGAGCTACTGTTAGTCGCTCAGCATGATATTACGAATATGTTTTGCATTCATGGAATGTTCCGTTGCTTTATTCAATCTGATATTCTATACTGACATCACTTGTGTAAAAGTGTAGAATGGAAGTGAGTAAGAATCTCAGTGAGAGTCTGCACAAAAATATTCAGAGATACCCTGTGAAAATTTTCCATAAAATCAAACAGCCTTGAATTTGTAATGGTTATTTTCCTTTTCCTTTTGAATGTATAAGTGTGTTCTCCTTCATCATAAAAGTGAGGAGAATAGTGTCTTATATGGATTCAGTCAATACTTGATTAAATGTCAAAGGACTGTGATGTAAGAGCATAAGAAATAGGAGCAGGAGTAAGCCACGGGGAGCCTCAAACTTGCTGTGCCTTTCAATGAGAGCATGGCTGCTCTGATCTCCACTTATCTGCCGGTTCCCAATAACAATGGACTCTCCGACAGCTCAAAACTTTATGAACCTCACTTTTGAATGACTCAGCTTTCACTGCTTTCTCGAGTAGAAAATTTCAAATTCTCCTGATGGTTTGTTAGGAACAATGTTTAACTGCAAGCTGACTTTGTATTTTTTTTACTATGTCTACCAAGAAAGGGAAGACATGACTGGCCATTTTTACAGTGCCAGTTGTGAACGTGGGAGCCGTGGTGGGGAAAAGCCTGGAGCTTCTTTTTGTTAGCATACATTTTAACAAGATTTTGTAACCTTGAGGCATAGAGATAAATAGCACAGAAACAGACTTTTTGGTCCAACTTATCCATGCCGACCAGATATGCTAAATTAATCTAGTCCCATTTTCCAGCACTTGGTCCATATCCCTCTAAACCTTTCCTACTCATATACCCACCCGGGTGCCTTTTAAATGCCGTAATTGTACCAGTCTCCACCATTTCCTCTGGCAGCTCATTCCATACATGTACCCCCTCTGAGTGACAAAGTTACCTCTGATGTCCCTTTTAAATCTTTCCCCTCTCACCCTAAAATTATGCCCTCTAGTTCTGGTTCCCCCACCCCAGAGAAAAGATTTTGTCTATTTATCTTGTCCATGCCCCTCATGATTTTATAAACCCCTATAAAGTAGCCCCTCAGCCTCCAACGCTCCAGGGAAAACATCCCCAGTCTATTCAGCTTCTCCCAAAGCTCAAACCCTCCAATCCTGGCAACGTCCTTGTAAAATCTTTTCTGAACCCTACCAAGTTTCACAATATCCTTCCTATAGCAGGGAAACTAGAATTGCATGCAGTATTCTAACAGTGACCTAACCAATTTCCTGCACAATCGCAAGACATGATCTACCAATCCCTATAGTCAATGCTCTCACCAATACAGGAAAGCATACCAAACGCCTTCTTCACTATCCTGTCTACCTGTGACTTCACTTTCAAGGAGCTATGAACCTGCACTCCAAGGTCTCTTTGTTCAATAAAACTTCCCAGGACCTTACCATTAAATGTAGAAGTCCTGTCTTGATTTGCCTTTCCAAAATGTAGCACCTCGCATTTATCTAAATTAAACTCCATCTGCCACTCCTCGGCCCCTTGGCCCATCTGATCAAGATCCTGTTGTAATCTAAGGTAACTTTCTTCACTGTCCAATACACAACCAATTTTGGTGCCATCTGCAAACTTACTAACCATATCTCCTATGTTCACATGCGAATCATTTATGTAAGTGATGAAAAGCAGTGGACCCAGCACCGATCCTGTGGTACTCTACTGGTCTTAGGCCTCCAGTCTGAAAAGCAACCCTCTGCCACCACCCTCTGTCTTCTACCATCGACCCAGTTCTGTATGCAAATAACTAGTTCAGTGCATTATTAAAATAAGGATACAGGAGGAGTGGAAATGTGTCATTGCCTGGTGACTGGGGAACAGAACAAATCCGGAAATTGTCAATCAATCTATGTGTCAATTTGTACATAATAGAGGCAAGGCACCTGGACAGCTAAGTTTAGGGGATTCATTTATTTATTCTGAAGTTAGAAATTTAAAGCATTGGCGAGTTTACTTTGCAGTCAACATCACGTACATCAGGTGGTAACTGCAAATAAGTAGAAGATGGATTTAGTGACTGCACAGAAACTGGCTGTAAGGAACTCCAATGCAGTTGTCCCAGTAAGAGTGAGCCAGGAGCTTTAATGGGAAGATTGTGATTGTTTTTCACTGAGATTTCAGTATTTGTAAGAATATTGTTGAAATAAAACGGATTGTTTGGAGTTGAATCTTTTTCTGATTCTGTGACAAAATCTTTCTGTTTCTAACCATTTTTATAATGTACTATGGTTCTGAAGAATATCATTTTGAACTTGAAACGTTAACTCTTGTTTCTCTCTCCACAGATGCTGTTAGACTTACCGAGTTTCTGCAGCAGTTGCTGTTTTTAATTCACTTCCCCATCAACTATAGAGTATTGCTCTATTATTTATTGTAATGCAGTCCATGTTCTTTTTTCTTGTTTAATAAATGTTTTATTTTTTGTGTTAAAAGTGGCCTCTTGTGAATTTGTTCAGGATGTGACCTTCAGGATTTAAAAAAAAAACACAAAGTTAGGATCCGACAAGCCAGGTTTCACTCTGAAATCTGACTTGCATTGAATTTACTTGAGGCAGAATCCTAACAGACAGTGTAAGAGGAGAAACAGCAGTTACCTCCATCTTAAAATGATAATCCCAGCATCGAGGCATTGAGACTTTATAAAGCTCTGGTTAGGCCCCATTTGGAGTACTGTGTCCAGTTTTGGTCCCCACAGCTCAGGAAGGACACACTGGCACTGGAACGTGCCCAGCGGAGATTCACACAGATGATCCCTGGAATGGTAGGTCTAATATACGAGGAACGGCTGAGGATCCTGGGATTGTATTCATTGGAGTTTAGAAGATTAAGGGGAGACTTAATAGAAACTTAAGATAATACATTGCTTGGAAAGGGTGGACGCTAGGAAATTGTTTCCGTTAGGCGAGGAGACTAGGACCCGTGGACACAGCCTTAAAATTAAAGGGGGTCAATTCAGAACAGAAATGCGGAGACATTTCTTCAGTCAGAGAGTGGTGGGCCTGTGGAATTCATTGCTGCAGAGTGCAGTGGAGGCCGGGACGCTAAATGTCTTCAAGGCAGAGATTGATAGATTCTTGATGTCACAAGGAATTAAGGGCTACAGGGAGAATGCTGGTAAGTGGAGTTGAAATGCCCATCAGCCATGATTGAATGGCTGAGTGGACTCGATGGGCCGAATGGCCTTACTTCCACTCCTATATCTTATGGTCTTATGACCCCCCCCTTAATCGCCTGTGATGGGCTGGGCACGTCGTTCCCATTATGGGTGTGAGGCTCCCCAGGCAGGTGCTCTACTCTTAGCTGCCAAATGGCAGGTGACCCCCAGGTGCTTGGAGCAAGTGCTTCAGGTATATCCTCAAGGCCTCACTACCAAACTGAGGCATTCCCTCAGACAGCTGGGAATCACTGCCCCAAGACTGTCCAAGTTGGAAGAGGAGCATCCAGGAAGGCATTGAGCGCCTGAAGGCATTGCCGTCAGGAGAAAGCAGAATCCAGAGGGAAGCAACACAAGGAGCGTGCTGTCACACCAACGCTCCACCTACCCCTTCCCATGACCAACATCTGCCCCCGAGTGTAACGGAGTGTGGGCTAGCTGCATCAGTCTGTATAGGCTCACCCTGAGAGTGGAGGAGAGTCATGCTCATCTGCGAGGGACCACCAATGAGATGAGAAAATGATGGCTCCTTATTCAGAGCTTATGGCCCTAGTTCACAATTCTGAAGCAGAGTCAGACTGGATTCAAAATCCTAACTTTGTTTCTCTCTCCACAGATTCTGCCAGATCTGCTCAAATTCTCCAGCACTCTCGGTTTTATTTCAGATTGGCAGCATTCATAATTCTCTTTTATTTCATTGAAACGTAGCTCATATTCTTTTCTCTTGTTGAGTAAATGTTTTATTCTTTGTACACTTTACTTTTCTATAACTCTCATTCTAGGTTCCCTGTAAGGGGAAACATATAATTTAGTAATGGCTTTACTAAAGATTTAAGGAGAAAGTGAGGTCTGCAGATGCTGGAGTATCAGAGCTGAAAATGTCTTGCTGGAAAAGCGCAGGAGGTCAGGCAGCATCCAAGGAACAGGAAATTCGACGTTTCGGGCATAAGCCCTTCATCAGGAAGGGCTTACTAAAGATTTACTTTGGTCTAAAGTTCAAGAGAGCAAGGAGACTTCACTAGGAAAACAATTTGTAAATGGCCACAAAAAACCAAAGCAGAAAGTTGTGGAGAAAGTCAGCTGATCTGGCATCTGTAAAGAAAACAATGGTGCGTTAACCTTTCTTGTGACCCACCAAAGGTCACAGATCTGTTACCAGACCTGCTGAGTTTCTCCAGCAACTTTGTTTTAGATTGTTTCAGATCTCCAACTCTGTAGTTCTTTGTTTTGTGTTAGCTTCTGGTAAAACTTGCAGAATCCATATCGACCGGAGATGGGCCGAATGCTTCCACTCCTATGTCTTATAGTCTTAATTACACCCAAGCAGACCAAACTCTTGAAGGGCAATCAACTAGAGCTATGGGAAGGATCTAAACTAACTTTCCAAGGGCATGGAAACTAGGAAGTAATAGTCATGAGGAATATCAAGGCGTAGAGAATACCAGGAGAGACCGAAGTGACTGGAGTCAGAAACTGTACAGCATTCGATTGGATCAGCACAAGAGAAAAAGCAGCTAAGTCTACAGTAGGCTACTTACAGTGTGGAAACAGGCCTTCAGCCCAACAAGCCCACATCGATCCTCCGAAGAACAACCCACCCAGACCCATTCCCCTACACCTAAGACTATGGGTAATTTAGCATGGTCAATTCACCCAGCCTGTACATCTTTGGACTGTGGGAGTAAACATGAGGCAAATGTGCAAACTGCACACAGCAGTTGCCTGAGGCAGGGATTGAATCCAGGTCTCTGGCACTGTGAGGCAACAGTGCTAACCATTGTGCCACCGTGCCATTACTTGTGATTAAGCTATCACTCTAAAAGGTTATTTTGTCCTATTTATTTGAAGAGCAGTTATAAGGCAGAGGTACTGAGTAATCTACCAGAACCACTAGAGTAAATAACATTTGAGGTCTTGGGGTTTATAAAAAAAGTTTGAACAATAGAAGCAGCCTGAATGGGTGTGGCTAACTCCCACAGATCCAGATTTCTTGGTTTTGTTTTGTTTTTCAGTAACATCTAAAGCCTTTAGGGTCTCAAAAGAGTCGGATGTTTCAGCAAATGTCTTTTGATTGCTATTTTCCCTGAATTTTCTCCTGATGTTTCTTCCTCCTGGATTGGAGAACTGCATGTAAGAATCTGTGTCTAAATTTGCCTTTTTGCCAAGGGGTGTGTTTATGGGATATTACTACATTGGAACAGTCAATTAGTAATAGGTACTGTAACTATTATTCAGTTAAGTTTTCCAATGTCAACTTAATCTAAATTCCTCTTTCTTTTGTTTGCGTTTTAACTATAGTGTTTATATAAATTGTGTCTTGCTTAACATGAGTAGTTTGACCTGTCACAGCACATCTGGAACATGCACTTCACATCTACCTTTAAAATAAAAATAAGTTAGGGTCTGAGTTACCTTCGTAAAATATTTTGAGGGGGTCTGGTCAGGTCTATAACATACTGTTTATGTATGTCAATGCAGAGTGCAGCTGATAAGACCTGTGGAGTGCAGGGGCAAATAACCACATGGAAATACAATGTGTTAGCAATTACAGAGACCTGGTTCAAAGAAGGTTAGAGTTGAATGAAAAAAATTCTTGGATACAAGGCATGCCAAGTCATCTAATATTGGCAAGTACCTACACATACTCAGGAGACAATAATACTGTTCTAATAGGTTTACATATTGGAGATTATACTGGAGTGAATAAGGCACTCTCAAAAATAACAAGAAAGCACATTTTGGCAAGTTTTGACAAGACTAGACAAGGGTTTACAGGTCTTGACATGTTTTAACATGTCTTGACACTTCAGAAGTCAATTTTCTCCATAGTTAACAATCCCAAAGGACACTTGACACTGCCTCCAAAGTATTTCTGAACACATTCCTAAAGATGATCAGGGACCATATTCACAGGGAGTACCTTCGCTCTCTCACAGGGTACACTGATTGCCCACAAGAGTTACACTGACAACAGGCTTTGTCTCATCTCCCCTTCCAGGATTCCAGACCCCAGGGATTCCAAGATCCGATTTGCATGGAGGCAATCGATCACTGAAACAGCCAATTGTCTCCCTGGAGACCGGGGTTAGAGAAAAAAGGAGGGAGAGGGTATGGGGTAGATGTTATCTCAGGTGGAGATGAGATGCCTTTGATGGGCACCCGAAGGAGGTACACATCTCTTTCTTTCCCACGGGGGTGATGAAAGAATGCCCTCTTCACCTCACCTTCCTTGCCTTCTGAGATAGTGGGAGACATCTCAGTGGGAGCAAAGGGGCTGTGACAGTCTCTTGTTCTGGTTCATTAACTCCTCCCTTCACCTCCCCCCATCCCCCTGCAAATAGGCCAACATGAAACTGTAAAAGTTCCCCTACCCTCCTCAACTTATTTAAAGAAAATCAAGTTTTGTGAAGTTAATTGGAAACAATTAAGAAGAGCATTGTCACTGAACTACTAATCCAGATAACCCCTGGTTAATGTTCTGGGGTGCAGGTTTGAATGCCACCATGCCAGATGTTGAAATTTCAATGCAACATAAATCTGAAATAAATGGTAGTCATGTAAGTATGCATTGTCAATTGTTGCAAAAACCCACCTGATTCACTCATGCCCTTTAAGGAGGGAAATTTGCTGTCCATACCCTCACTGGCCTAGATGTGACTCCAGCCTAATTTCAAAGTTCTTATCAATGACAATCGTCTGTGCAATGACAGATGAGCAATAAATGTTGACCTAGTTGGTGATGCCCACACCCTATAAACGATTGAACAAATGTTAAATGTATAATATGGAACTAGGGAAGCAAAAAGTGATGAAACAAGCCAGACTATTTGGATTGGACATAGAATGGGTTCTTTCCTGAACTGCTGTGCTCTTCCAGCACCACTGATCCAGAATCTGGGTTCTTTCAGAGTCTGTTCTCAGTTTGTTGCTTTTTCTAACATGTGAGTTTTGAATTGTTTATGATGATATTGAGCCTGTTTACATGTGGAAATTTGAGATTAAATATATTAACTGCTTGTAAGGGCAGCACAGTGGCTAAATGGTTAGCACTGGTGCCTCACAGCACCAGGGACCCAGGTTCGATTCTAGTCTTGGGTGACTGTGTGGAGTTTGTGCATTCCCCCTATGTCTACATGGGTACCCTCTGGATGTTCTGGTTTCCTCCCACAGTCCAAAGATGTGTAGGTCAGGTAAATTGACCCATAGTGTGCAGGGGCTAGGTAGTTTAACAATGGGCTGGGTCTGGGTGGGATGTTGTTTGGAGAGTTGATATAGGCTGAATGGCCTGTTTCCACACTGTAGGGATTCTACTTTGTGTGAATGTTAAAAATTCAGACTTTAGCTTATGGAACATAATTCTCCATATTGCTCTCAGTCTGACATTACTGCCCTTGGCTTGATACCATGTTCCAGTAAAGCCCAAGAGTAATTTCAGAAACAAGATCTCATCTTTCAACTCAGCATTACCTTATGAACTCAATTTTGAGTTCAATAACTTTAAATCATAACTCAGACCATACGTTGACTTGTTTCTCTTTGTTTCATTGTTTCCTTTTGTTTTTTTTCCCCTCATTCATTTTGATTTGCGATAGCAGCTGTTCAGCACCCTGCCATTTCCACCTCCTCTCGTCTTGTCTTTCCCCATCATGCTCCATTACCCTTGGTCCAGCACTGTGAAAACTCTTGCCATTTGATGTTGCCTTTCCCCACCCTCTGATGGATCCCCCCCTTTTGTTCCACCCACCCCCTCCCCTCCCCCCCAAGGCCTCCACCTTCACTTGCTGAAACTGTTGTGTACCTTCCCCCAATTCTGATGAAAGCGTGTGAAAATGAAATGTTAACTCCAAAAGGACCGCTGAATATTTCTGTCTTTTCTTCTGTCTATCTCAGATCTCCAGCATTTGTAATATTTTGCTTTTGAATCTCGCACTGTTATTTTCTGAAAGAAATCCAAATAATTTGCATTTGATTCAATGCTATCTGCCATCTTTTGGGAGGGGCTGTTCTGTAGATAACCACTCACACTGAAATTTCTTCACACAGATTAGTTTGAGGAGCACCCCTTCAAATCCAAGCTATGTTCTCTGCAGGGTTTGATAGCTCTCAGAAAGATAAAACAATGAATACCACCTACATTCTTTCCAAAATTGCTCTTTTCACTGTTACATAAATTGATTAAAATCTTACCCTTCTGCACTTGGGCTGAGAATTGCGTGTGATTCTGTCGTTCAGTAAATTTTGAGCGTCTGAACAAGTGAACATCATTTTATTTTTGCAACTGTTGTGCGGCAGTTTGTGTAAGCATTTGGAAAGCCATGGGAACATCCAGAACAGAAAGACTAGACCAGCCTGGTGGATAGATTTAAACTATTTTTGCCATGGGGCACAATAAAAAAACCATCAGTCAAACGGTGTAATTAAGAATTAGGAGTGGCGGAGTAGCCACAGCAGAGCTGTGAAAGAATCGTAACTTGCATCTGATCTTTTAAATTATATTTCCTGTAGTGTGGAAACAGGCCCTTCGGCCCAACCAGTCCACACCAACCCTCTGAAGAGTAACCCACCCAGACCCCTTTCCCTCTGACTAATGCAGCTAATACTATGGGCAATTTAACATGGCCAATTCACCTAACCTGCACCTTTTTGGATTGTGGGAGGAAGCCAGAGGAAACTCGCGCAGACACGGGGAAAACGTGCAAACTCCAGACAGTCAGTCACCCGAGGCTGGAATTGAACCTGGGACCCTAGTGCTGTGAGGTAGCAGTGCTAACCACTGACCAACCGACTGCTACCCCATAGTCTACACATAGTGATTGGTGAATGCAGCAAGGACAGATATTTACAACTGATAAGCTAAGAGCATGCAGTTGATTGACAAGGATGTTTCCTCACGTGGAGCAATGTAGAATGAGAGGCCATCAATTTAGGATAAGGGCTTGCAGATTTAAAATAGAGATGATGAGGAATTACTTCTCTCAAAGGGTCATTAGTCTGTGGAATTCACTCCCCCAGAATGTGGTGGATGTTGGAACGTTAAGGAGGAGATCGATTTTTATTTAGTAAAGGTGTGAAGGTTTGTGGGGAACAGGCAGGAAAGTGGGAACGGTGTTGAGGTGAGATCAGCCATGATCACACTAATGACATGGATTAGACTCGTGGGACTGAATTACCTACTCCTGCTGCTAGTTCTTACGTTCAAATTTGCATAATTCACTAACAAACACTTTCCATTTTGAATGCAAGCGTTAGAATTTCAATACAATTTTCATGGAGGAATTTTAATTCCCTTCCAAGTGTACTGATGCTCTGCCGACTTCTCCAGGACAGTTAGGGATAGGCAATAAATGCTGCCCCAACCATTGGCACTCACATCTCATGAAAGAATAAAATGATTAATATAAAATGCTACATGGGAAAGTCATAGAATCATGGTGCTGTACAGCAGAGAAACAGATCCGATGGTCTAATTCGTCCATGCCAACCAGATATCTTAAACTAGTCTAGTCCCATTTGCCAGCACCTGGCTCATATCCCCCTAAACCCTTCCTATTCATATACCCATCCAGATGCCTTTTAAATGTTGTAATTGTACCAGCCTCCACCACTTCGTCTGGCAGCTCATTCCATACATGCACCACCCTTTGCGTGAAAAAGTTGCCCCTTAGGTCCCTTTTAAATTTTTCCACTCTCACCCTAAGCCTAACCCCTTTAGTCCTGGACTCCCCACACCAGGGAAAAGACCTTGCCTATTTACCCTTTTCTTGTCCTTTATGAATTTATAAACCTCTATCAGGTCACCCCTCAGCCTCCAACACCCCTGGCATCTCCCTATTACTTCAGGTTTCTGCATAAAATCCAATGGAATCTGTTTACACATTTTTGTAATAATACTGCTTTGTCCAATTAACTAAAGGAGAAGTTGTACATGTTAATTAAATGACTAATTAAGTTAAATAGATCTGTACTTGCAGAATGTCCCAGGCCCAAGAGCCAGGGCTGTAGTTATCTTTGCCGATAAGAAGAAGCTTTGAATTGGTTCAGCAGTCCTGTGTGTGTCTTTTGTGAACCCCCTGCTAGCATTTTGTTTTATAAAGGCAATGTATTTGCATTGAAAAGTCTTAGAATATTTCATTCCACCACAGAGAATACCCCACCATCTCTGAAACCATCTGTGACAATGGAGGAAAATTAAACAACAGGGTTTTATTAGCACTTTGAGTAGATCTCAATTTCCCAGGTAGTCGGTGAAGAGACTGTTAACATCAGACTGAATCTTTGTGAAAATGCATGGCTTACGTGCACCAGCTCCATCCTTGCTTTTGAAATGGCAAGAGTTGTGTCATGGGACTGCACTGAGGATGTTAGGTTGAGAGTGTGTTGCTGGAAAAGGACAGCAGGTCAGGCAGCATCTGAGGAGCAGGAAAATCTTCCTTCCCACTTATCCGTTCCATCCTCCTCTCCGACCTATCACCTTTACCCCCACCTCCATCCACCTATTGCACTCTCAGCTACCTTCTCCCAGCCCCATCTTCCCTCCCATTTATATCTTCACCCTCGAGGTACCCAGCCTCATTCCTGATGAAGGGCTCCGGCCATAAATGTCAATTTTCCCACTCCTCGGATGCTGCCTGACCTGCTGTGCTTTTCCAGCAGCACATACCCAACTCTGATTTTCAGCATCTGTAGACCTCACTGTACTGAGGATGTCAGCCTGTATAAAGAACTCGCCTAACTGGAAATTGATCAAAGGATACTTCAATAGTCCAAAGGTGTATAAGTTAGGTGGATTGACAACACTAAATTGCTCATAGTGTTCAGGGTTGTGTAGGTTAGGTGCATTAGCCATGGGAAATGCAGTGTTCTAGGGTAGGGGATTTGTCTGGGTGGGATGCTCTTCAGAGGGTTGGTATGGACTTGGGCTGAACAATCTGTTTCCACACTGTGGGGATTCTATGAATAACTGAGGAGAACAAATTTAATCAGGAAGATAAATTTCATAAAGTGTTGGGAGACCTTAGTGGGTGGGGGAAGTTCATGTAGCAGACTGAGATATGGAGATACAGAGGCATATTTGGTAGATAGAAAATTGAGGATGGCTTTGGGTGTGGAGTGGACAGAGTGGGGAACAGGCACTGGCTTCAGGAGATAGGTTTTAGGAAATGGAGTATGTAGCATTACGATACCAGGTTGACCAAGGCAGACCCCAGACTGAAATCTGGATTGATAGATCATTTAATTTTACTTTTAATGAAAGCAATGTTACAAATTCGTTCTGACAATGGAGCAGAATTTAATCTCACAAAAGAAATGAAGGCAAACTATAATAAACTCAAAATATTTGCATGCAATATAAGTTTGGAGATTTTGAAACACTCCATAACATATAATCTAATTAATCCTAATAACATTCCCTTACAGTACTCCAAGAGAGAATTTCTTTCTCTCTACAGGTTTAATTTAACCGTGGCTTCAATTTCATGCCTTCATAATCTAACAGCATCCTTCAGGAGCCTTCATACAATGAAGCTTAAATGTTCTCAGCTGCAAATAACCCCTTCAGGGATTTAGCCAAAGACTTCTGGTTTGGAAATTTTACTAAACTTCCTTAACCTGAGATGGCTAATGTTTTAAACAATTTTACAACATCCTGTCAATACCTCCTCTCCACTGTGGAATTATGATTTATGGTCAATTTCTTTGAAAAGTCACTCAAGCTATGTCATTCCTATCTTGTCACCTTGCAATGACACTGATGTTGCTGCCATCAACAGCCACTTATACTGGCTCTTATACAATAGTATGGCTAAAACTGATGCAATTGCAGGCTGTTTTCACATTTTCAAATGCACTTGAACACTCTTATGATCATTCAAATGTTATATCTTTTTTCAATAAGTTTGTTAAAGCTGTAATAGCAATATTGAATTTCAGAACAAACTTGCCATCAAATCCACTTATGCCAACATAACACAAAGTTTCACATTTTGTCTGAAGCATGGGAAATCCCAAACAGCTCAGACATTCACTGCTCTAGTTTTGCCCCAGTGCTGTCCAAATAGGCCACCTTTGTCAAGGTAAATTTCATCACTGATCAGACCAATGACGAAATTGGACTTATGTGGCCAATTTAATTTTTCAGTTGGGTGGTGCAAGTATTCTTCCTTATGGCTGAAACAAGCAAATTGTTGATGTAAACAACACAATTACATAGACCTTCAACAACTCTATTGGTGAATCATTAGAATGTGGTTGGTGAATTTTCATTCCAAATGACATGACCTTGTACTGATAATATTCATCTGGCATTACAAAAGTTTATATTTTATTTGAGTATATCAGCCAATGGAACTTGCCAACAATTTTTACAGAATTCATTTAATTAATGGCCAATTCATTCAATACAGTCCTCCAGTCTCAGAATGAGATATGAATCCGCTTTTGTAAGTATGTTGACTCTGCAATAAACAATGCAGAATCTTTGTGATCCATTCAATTTTAGCACCATCATAATAGGTGAGCTCCAGCTGTTGTGACTCAGTTCGGTAAGGCAAACCTTGGATTGTGAATAGCTTCCACCCTAAAGTCCATTCACAACTCGATTTGTACACAAGTCAGAACACAATGCAGGAAAATATAAAGTGGCCTTTTATAAGTACGGCTCTTGTTCATATATCAGGCCTTCAAAATTACACCCATGAATGAGATTGTGTTCATAAGTATCAGCATTCATAAGTCAGATATTTGTAAGTCATAACTGTTATCATGACACTGCCCATCATGAACTTAGTCTCTTGCCTCACTTGAGCCAATTGCTCATATTGAGTCTGTAAGGGTATTGCTTAATGGGTAATGCATGTCCATATTAGCATCTACTGCCTTCAAAACCAATCCTCCTTGACCATTCTCACAGTTTGATTTATAATTTGGTAATAGCCCTCATAAGTCACTTTGATGGCTTTCAGGAGATAAACCATGATGCTACCTAACATTTAAACAGCTCTGTATTTCTAATCTGATTGTTGGAAGGTCAACTTCTGAATTTTCAATTAGGAGAAAGTGAGGACTGCAGATGTTGGAGATCAGTGTCTTTCTAGCACTACACTCTTTGATTCTGAATTTTCAATTCCTGGTTCACTCTTTAATTGCTCTAACACTTCAATTTCATTCCTATTTTTTTCACCAGCTAAGCATTTGTTTTCCTTTCTACTATTGCCCCTGTCATCATATCTTTTCAACATGGTGCTGTCCCATTCTCCTGTCTAGCATAATCACTACAAAGTTTGCATATTGAATTTCCTTTAATTTGATAAGGTCTGGTGAAACTTAATTTTAGTGATTCTCCAGAAACACAGGTAACAAACTTCAAAACTGTATCGCCCACAGCGCAAGTTTGAATGTTAGCTTCTTTTGACTCCTCTATGTTTCATTGTTTTTGAGCACACTTTAAGTGCTTTTTTAGCCACAGCCATTGGCTAGTTTTTGTCTGAAATTTGAAACATAGATTAGAAGCATCAATTCTGAGCTTTGGCTTGTCAATTTCTCTTTAATAAATTTAAATCTCAATTTGTTTGTTCAATAAGGACTAAATTCTGTGATTTCATTCAGAGTGTCACTAATCCCAATAATTACAAAGGAATTGCCTTAGCTTGTTCTTAGCAATAAATTCTAACCATGATCTTCCAAGTTTTACGCCATCTTTAAAACATACTCCAAGATTGTGATTGATAAGTGGAAGATGTAAATTGCTTTATTCCTAAACTAGTCATCAATTCTTGGAATATTTACAACATAAAATTTGAACATTGATCCGATTGCATTTCAACAGGTGATCTATATTTTGTAAAATGTAAATCAACTGACTTTGCCACCATCATTTTTGCAATAATTTTAAAAGGGTTCTGCTTCAGGAAATCTTATTGAATGATCATAACTGTTAAAAGATACTGGTTCTCATTCCTGGTTTTGGGTAGGGGTGCTGTATAATGTATTAAGACTATGCTAAAAAGTTAATCAAGAGTTGATATTGGATTAAAGGAGTGTTTCATTGTGGGTTGGTGTTTCCCAATATGGACATATATGGCATGTCAGGCAAAATGTGATTACATCTTTGACTAATCTTGGCCAATAAATTACATAGAATAACAAATGAACTCCACCATCCCAATTATTAGAGCCTTCTTGCCAAGAAGCATTAGCCATTGCCTTCTGTGTTTGATGCCAACTTTCCAAAGCACACTGCTTTAATCTTTCAGCCCAAGTAATAACACTCAGCTATTGTTTATGATATAATCTCTGAAGCTGTTTGGTATAGCTTTTTCAATTCTAAACTCGATTGTACCTCTATTAAAGCAGATGAGATAAACATCACAGTCCAGTTCTTTTTATTTTCACCCTTTTTAGTTAACTTTTGAAAACTATATCCACTGTCTAAACTTCCAAAATTTCTCTCTTTCCTTGATTAATTTTCTATCTGCCTAAATCTATGAGTCTGAGATCTAATCCTAATACAGTCAGAGTTCAATCCAGGATGCTCTTCTTGGCATATTTCACTTCCTTCTATCTCCATTGGTTGTTCCATCTGCCATCTCCATCAATGAAGCTGAGGTGGAGAGGTTAGAGAGTGTTAAGTTTCCAACAATTTGACCTAGACCCTCCTTGTAGATTCAATGGTCCAGAAGGCCCAGCAACACCTCTTCTTTGTCAGGACGCGGAGGGAATTTGGAATGTGTGTGAGGCCCCTCACAAACTTTACAGATGCACCATAGAGAGCAACCTAGCTGGGTGCATAATTGCTTGGTACGGTAACTGCTCTGAGGAGAAAGTGAGGTCTGCAGATGCTGGAGATCAGAGCCGAAAATGTGCCGCTGGAAAAGCGCAGCAGGTCAGGCAGCATCCAAGGAACAGGAGATTCGACATTTTGGGCATAAGCCCTTCTTTCCTGAAGAAGGGCTTATGCCTGAAACGTCGAATCTCCTGTTCCTTGGATGCTGCCTGACCTGCTGTGCTTTTCCAGCGGTACATTTTCGACGGTAACTGCTCTGCTCAGGACTGTAAGAAACTGCAGAAAGCTGTGAACGCTACCCAGACCATCACTCATGCCAACCTCCCATTCATGGACTCCATCTTCACAACACATTGCCAAGGAAAGGCAGCCAACATTAAAGACTCCTTCCAATGTGCCTATAATCACTTTCATCCTCTTCTATCAGACAGAAGATACAGAACACATGTACCAACAGGTTCAAGAGCAGCTTCTTCCCTGCTGTTATTTAACTGCTGAATGGACCTCTCTAATTTCAAATCTAAATGTTGATCTTGCTTTTGTGCACTTCCTGTACAGCTGTAAGTTTGTCTGCCTCATTCTGTCTAAATATCCTATGATCTGTGTGTCCTTGTATGTTGTGATCTGCCTGTACCGCAAGCAATACAAAACTTTTCACTGTATTTAGGTACATGTAACAGCAATAAATCAAATCAAATCATTGTTGAAGCCAATATTATTGAACGTATTAAGTCAATTTCTTCACTAGAAATTTGCTTCATTACTCCCATAGCAAATTCTCCAATTACCAAGTCACTCCCTAATGTAATTCTGGATAATAAAATGGGTTTATAATCATCACATGTTCCTCTAATTAATATTTTTTCCTTTACTAACCCCTCTGGAATACAAGTAGTATCATCAGTGACTGACTCACTCCATTGTCTCTTAATATCACGGTTAACAGGAGAGACGGTGGCTGAGTGGTATTATCACTGGGCTGGTAATCCAGAAACCCAGGTAACGTTCAATGGACCAGAGTTTGAATCCACTATAGATGGTTGAATTTGATCAAAAAACACATCAGGAATTAAGAGTCTACTGATGACCATGGATCTGTTGCCAATTGTCAGAAAAACCCATCTGGTTAACTGATACCATTTAGGAAAGGAAGCTGCCATCCTTACTTGGTCTGGACTACATGTGACTCCATACCCACAGCAATGTGGTTAACTCTTACACTGCCCTGTGAGCAATGAGGGATGGATAATATATGCTGGCCTATCTAGCAATGTCCTCATCCTGTATATAAATTTTTAAAAATCTTGATACTCTCAATATCTTTATTGCCTTATGTCTTTGATTTGAAGAATAAGGAAATCTTTGAGATAAGATACTTTTTTCACCAAACTCTGTGTGTTTCCCAGAATCAAAAGAGAATAAATTAATCTCTGATCTTCTAAATTGGAGCACATTGCAAAACTGTTCACCACATTCACTTGCAAAATTCTCCCAACGTAAATTAAAAATCAATTACTCTCCATTAAGTCTTTCTCTCACACGATGTTTTCAAAAAACAAACCCATGCCTAAGAAATGCTTACAAGCTAATCATTGACAGCTTCTGGTACCAAGAAAAGCTCATATACCACTAGTTTAACTTCAAAGCGTGTAAATTCAAAGTGAACAAATGTTAATATATATGCACATCTCTGAATGCCTTACGCCATAAGAGATGGTGACAGGGACGAACTGGAAAAGTAGATTGTCGGGGATGATTTGAGGATATCGAGGGCCAAAGGATGCTGTGAAATTATGGAACATCGGAGGATAGTGCAGTCATGTGGAGGGCAAGGGAATAGTATGGATGTATGGAGGGTCAGAGCATTGTATAGTGACAGGAGACTGAGGGTACAGTGTAGGGAGCTAACTGAACCATACAGAATACTGAATGACCTGGACAGAGTGCATGGGGAGAAAATGTTTTCATTGATAGGAGAGACTAGGAACCAAGGGCATAGCCTTAGAATAAAGGGAATACTTTTTAGAATGGTGATAAAGAGAAACTATTTCAGTCAGAGAGTGGTGAATCTATGGAATTTATTGCCACAGAACGCTATGGAGGCCAGGCATTAAATACACTTAAGACTGAGATGGATAGGTTCTTGAGTATCAAGGGGATCAAGGGTAATGGGGAGAAAGCGGGACAATGGTGTTGTGAAACTTATCAGCCACCATTGAATAGCAAAGCAGATTCAATGGACTGAATGGCCTAATTTCTGCTCTTTTGTCTTATGGTCTTGTATGGAGAATTAGGGAATGGCAAGGTGGGAAATTGAGAATCATGCAGTTAACTAGGACTTGGACATTGAGTGGAAGATGTAGGGAAAGAATTCACCCCCCCCCCCCCCCCCAATGTTTGAGGTAGGGAATTATGAACCTTTCACATGATTACTCACTGATCTGAATTTATTATTAAGATGATTCCAGTCTGTGCACAGCAGCTATGTTTAAACAGCAAACACTTCTTCCTGTTTTCCAAACTGTCCTGGCATGAGAAGCAGACCCCCATTAGCCCTGGAATTTACTGTTGCCTCCAATCCCAATGGTGAAGCAGAATCACTAAAAGAGAATATACACCTAAGCTACCTAATGCTAAGATAAACACTGTAACCAAGCTACTCTTCCATTTCCTCTGCAACTAGCAGTGAATACTCTGCCAAGAACCCAGGATTCAAGGCCCAGTTGCTGTTGGGTATTATGTACAGGCTGCACAGCCAAGCAACAAGCAGGATAGATCCTCTGTGTGAGAGCTGGGCATCTTTTCTTGATTCAGTTTATTTAAACATGTTGTTTATCCTTTCCTCTATAATGGACATTGTCATATAATTTCAAGAAACCATTGCTTTAACCAAGCAGACACACATTTTGGGGATGTTTAACCATTGTGCTGAACCTGGGGTTCCTGGGATCATCATCTTCCTGCCTTTTGATTATCTGTGTAAAAGAATCATCATTTTTTTTCCCTGTGTGAGGCATTTTCTTAAATTTCCACACCTTCACTCATCATTCCCCACTCACCTCCCCAAAGAAGTGAGAAATACATATTATAACCAGTTTTTTTTTATTTACTCATTTTTTAGCAGGATGTGGGCATTGCTGGTTGGTTCAGCATTTATTACCCATCCCTAATTGCCCCTTGAGAAGGTGGTGGTGAGCTGCCTTCTTGAACCACTGCAGTCCACCTGCTTTGGGTTAACCCACTATGCCCTGAGGGAGAGAATTCCAGGATTTTGACTCACCGATAGTGAAGGAATGGCGATATGTTTCCAAGTATGCTGCAGTCATTGAGTATGTGTAATGTAGAAATTGGCACGTTTTTAATCTGAATGACTGATTAAAAATAAACAGATATGGGGATAATGTAGGAAAGAACCCATTGAAATGGATGATCAACCATGATTACATCGAATGACGAGCAGAGTGGGCTGAATAGCCAGCTCCTGCTCAGATGCTACCCTGTTTTTATTTGTTGCTTGACGTTGACATCACTGACAAACCAATATTTGTCATCCATGAGCCAGTGATGGTGAACTGCGTTCTAAAGCCATTGCATTCCATCTATTTTTGGTGCCCTCTTAGTGCTATTGAGAAGGAATTCCAGGATCAGAACCGGTATCAATGAATGACTGGCTGTATATTTCCAAGTCAGGATGGTGTGTGAATTGAAGAGAAACTTGGAGGGCACTGGGTCCATTTCAAACAGTGTCCTTGTATTTCTGGCTGATGGAGATGGTGGATCAGGGAGATGCAGTCAAAGAAACCTTAATGTAAATAGTATAAAGCTTAGGTTTGATCACTGGAGGTGGGGGTTTTGAAGTGGGTAGGTGAGGGCAGCGGTTGGGTGGAGGATTAAGAGGAGAGTTGTGTTGCCAATCAAGCAATCTGCATTGTTGTAGCTAGTGCCATGTTTCCCAAATAGTGCAGGTGTCATTCGTATTCACCTTGACTGACAGAACAGACTAGAGGAGCTGAATGGCCTCCTCCTGCCCATATAGAGTCATAGAGATGTTCAGCATGGGAACAGACCCTTCGGTCCAACTTGTCCATGCTGACCAGATATCCCAACCCAATCTAATCCCACCTGCCAGCACCCGGCCCATATCCCTCCAAACCCTTCCTATTCATATACCCACCCAGATGCCTACTAAATGTTGCAATTGTACCAGCCTCCACCACTTCCTCTGGCAACTCATTCCATACATGCATCAGCCTCTGCGTGAAAAAGTTGCCCCTTAGGTCTCTTTTATATCTTTCCTATCTCACCCTAAACTTATGCCCTCTAGTTCTGGATTCCATGACACCAGGGAAAAGATTTTGTCTATTTATCCTATCCATGCTCCTCATATAGCCACAGAAGTCTCCTGCACTAGTTGCCTACCTCTCTTGCCTTTCCTGGAGTTAATCTATCTATATGACTGAATCTGAGACTTCCCCCCCCCTTCCTATAACTGCCATCCATCACATACTGTTGCTGTTGCAAATTCCTCATTGCTTCTAACTGTCTGTCCAACCAATCCATTCGATCTGATAAGATTCGCAACCAAGAGCATTTATTGCAGATATAATCCGAAGTAACCCTTAAACTCTCTTTAATCTCCCACATCCGACCAGACGAGTATTTCACTCTACTAACGACCATGTTTGCTCCTTCACAATCTACAGACCCAGAAAATAACACCGTCTTATTCCTCTACAAACACTTCCCTGGGTTAAATTAATAGTTATGGCTTATATTAAGTTTAATCAAGAGACATATCTCAAAAATCATAATCAAGAAAGAACCCACTCTACTCACTACTGCAGACATTCTGCAAGTCCCACTTAAAAACAATACACTTACCTGCTTCTGTGCTGTGAACTTCGCCCAAACAGTTCCTCCAAGATCAGTTGTGAATTTCACTGTGTTTTCATTTTCCCAGATGCATTCCAATGTCCAGCGATACATGAATTCAAACAGCAAAGGCAGTAACTGTGCAGGTTCACTGCTGTGTCAGTTTCTTTCTCTCTCTCTCTCTCTCCTGCACTGACCTCACCATGTGCTTCCTTTATCTGTTCTTCTCCCTTTTAAAACTGCTGTTG
The DNA here is from genome assembly GCF_020745735.1 of Hemiscyllium ocellatum. Lineage (NCBI taxonomy): Eukaryota > Metazoa > Chordata > Chondrichthyes > Orectolobiformes > Hemiscylliidae > Hemiscyllium > Hemiscyllium ocellatum. The sequence goes on along the minus strand of NC_083426.1, from coordinate 9,414,667 downwards.
TTTTGACTATGTTCATTGCTAACGGTGGAGAGGTTTGCAAAAGCAGGAGGGACGCCACTTGCCCCAAATACTCAGTTTATGAATGCCTAATGTCGTACCACATTTATGTTTCTGGTCGATGGCGGCTTTCATAATCTGGGAAAATCCCAAAATCTCAGCGAATAATTTCTTTTCTGAGATGTCGTTACTGGTCTTCCTGAGACCAATAGGAATTTTACACCAAGCAACACCATACAATGTGATGAATACCCAGGAAAATTCTTCACATTGCTGTTAGTTGAAGGAGGAACCCTGTGTTAGAACATCTCTTGAAATTTCCTCGTGATATAGAACCATTGGATCCTTTATACCCACATCAACAATGCCTTGGATTCGTGACACCTTGACTATCCAACTACCCTCAGTAATTGCACTCAGGTACCGGTTTCAATTTTAATCTGTCACATCTGGGAGTGGGACTCAAAATGATTCAGAAGTGAAAATTTTCCCAAATGTCTGCCCGTTGCTGATGTGCCCTCAAACACTTAGGGCATGGTGTGGGAAGGATCAGACTCCTTAATGTCCCAGTGACACTGCGAAAGTGGAGTTGAAGGTTATCAGATGACCCATGATCTCATTGAATGGCAAAGTAAACTCAATGGGCTGAATGGCCTGCTCTACGCTATATAATCGGGTCTTATTGTGGTCTCATGATATAAGGAATTCTTACTATTAATAACATAAGGGAACTCCAGTAACCCTTGACATTGGGCTGAATCTATGGTATTCTCATGAGCTGCTCAGTGTGTTTCACTGCAGTCAACACCATCAACAGCGTAGATTCCTAAGGCAGCCCACACACCCCAGCACCACATTGCATTGAATCATGAAGATTTGGAATCAGACGATGATTTAGAATCTGATGATGAGATGTTGAAGAACACAGTAAAGCAGGCAGTTAAACAACCAGCAACTGGTGCTGCTAAAATAATGCAGGTTTGTGCTTGGAATAGTATACTAAAGCTGCTTTAACAATCAACAAAATGGTATCAAATTTACCTGATCCTATTCTGGTGAGCCAAACCATCCACATTAGTTTTTGGGACAACTCATGCATTGTGTTACCCTGGCATATGTTTGAAAAGTTGACTGGGTTGCAAGGGAATGAGTTGCCAGAGGAAGTGATGGAGGCTGGTACAACTGCAACATTTAAAGGGCATTTAGATGGGTATATGAACAGGAAGGGTTTGGAGGGATATAGGCCGGGTGCTGGTGGGTGGGACTAGATTGGGTTGCGATATCTGATCAGCATGGACGGGTTGGGCCGAAGGGTCTGTTTCCGTGCTGTACATCTCTATGACCATGACCCTATGACTCAGAACAAAATATGGGATGCTGGAAAGGAAAGTTAAAATTAAGAGAGAGATTTAGATTTGGACCAAAGATTGAAGAGATTTTTGAAATTTATTTTGATAGAAGTGTATGAACCAGGCAAAGAGTTGCAGAATGCACAATTGGGGGCACATTGAGGGTGGCGTGGTGGCTCAGTAGTTAGCACTGCTGCCTCACAGCATCAGGGACCCGGGTTCGATTCCAGTCTTGTGCAATTGTGTGCAGTTTGCACATTTTCCCCCTGTCTGCGTGGGTTTCCTCCCACAATCAAAAAATGTGCATGTCAGGTGAATTATCCATAGTGTTCAGGCAAGTGAAGGTTAGGTACATTAGTCAGGGGTAAATGCAGGGTATGGGAATGGGTCTGGGTGGGTTACTCTTTGGACGGTTGGTGTGGACTTGTTGGGCCGATCAATATAAGGACATAGGAACTGGAATCTAATAAAATCTCAAGATCTATAACGTCCTATTTCATGATATGATAACGGTGTTGTTAACCAATTGCATCTATTAATTTGTCATTCATGAACCTAGAGATGATCCCCTCCAGTGGTGGGAACCATGGATCTAAATTCATTTATCTTCCTACTGTGCCACATGCTATGTCTCTAATTACTGAAACATGACATTCCAGAATATTCACTGACAGAAATCTTATCAAATTTGCATTTGATTTGAATGAATGGATGAGATCTGTTTCCACCATCTGTCCAAGCAGCCTGTTCCACAGATTGACCGCTCACTCACTGAACAAAAGTTTTCATACATTTGTTCTGAATTCAGCTCCTTCCATCCTTTCAGTGACAAGAGCCAGGGATCCACACGGTCAGTCTGTCTTAGTTGCGCAGGTTAGTGGAGTAAAGGCGATCAAGCTGTTTATGTCTCAACTGAGACAAACACCAAAGGAGGTAAATCCTGTATGATGAATAAACCTGAAAACATGAGCACAAAGTCAAGGCACAGAATAAGAAACACCATTCTGTTGAAGCACCCTTCTGATCTCGAGCTCAGGACCAGACCTGAGGGGGACATCCCCAGCAGACAAGAAAGCAAATTTAAAATGTTGTGAAATCTTAAAGACTTGGAAAGGAGAGAAGTCACACAGCAGATGCGTTCACATCCGAAAAGGAATATTTTCTCTGACATTGATTGACGTGCTCTGTATTTTCTGTTTGCGTTCTGGCTTTGGGCTCTCTCTCAAGCTTAATGCTCATGATAAATAAATAGTGAGCATGGGGATCTGCGACTCGCTAATGTACCATTTGCACAATGGGTAGCTATTACACCAGCCAGCTCAGAACCTTCGCTCTCTGTGAATGCGGCAGCATGGGCAGAATTCATGCATATTTAAAGGAGTGCTTTGTGGCAAGGCTTGTGATTATCAGCTTCTTATTGAATATTACTGCTTCCCTGAACAGTTTCTGTCCAGCCACTTGGCCTCACTTTACCATCCATGCACCAGCCCACTGTATTGCTTCTGCCACTGACTAACAAGGCCAGATCAGCTCACCCTAGTCTTGCTGGATGGTTCCATCTATTCCAATTCTTATCCTCCCACACAGAGTGATACCTGGCCAAGATTATAGAAACCCTACAATGTGGAGGCAGACCAGTCAGTCCACACTGACCCTCAGAAGACCATCCCACCCAATCCCTTCCCATGGCTAACTCACCTAAGCCTGCTCATCTTTGGACTGATGTGGAGGTGCCAGTGTTGAACTGGGATGGACAAGGTCAGAGGTCACACAACATCAGGCTGTCATCCAACATTTGAAATCCCAACCTCTTGGAGCTTGTGATTTCAAGCTACAACCCACTGCCGTCTTTGTACTCTGGGAGGAAACAAACACAGGGAGAATGTGTTTCTCCACACAGTCACCCAAGGCTGGAATCGAACCCAGGTCCCTAACTGTATGAGGCAACAGTGCTAACCACTGAGCTACCACGATGTATTGCTGTATCTATTCTGTCACTCATTTGTTCTGCACAGCTATTAATGTTCAGAGATCATTATTTGGTCTTGATGATCTCTCTGCCTTTTAATGTACATGGGAAGAATAGCTGTTCTCTCATGTTTCTTTTTATTTGTCACACTGCCTCAGGCAGTGAATATAAATGTAACTTAGTTCATGTGGAAAAAAACAACTGTCTTTATTCAACAGTCACATTGCCAGGGAGTGTTTTCTTTTCCCCGTACTTTTGATTAATCTTGACACAAATGAAATTGAAAAATGTGTGAAATTGATACATTAAAAGCAGCTTTGACATTTAAAAAAAATCTGTTCTTTTTAGGCACGAGTGTAGACTTTCAAAGCTCTTGGAATATATCTGTTACATTGCACAGCCTTTTGTTGTATTCTCGCTGCCAAAATGGACTGTTTCACATTTTCCCACGTTGCATTTGTTAGTGAGTGGGCAAAAGATCTGGCAAATAGACTGCAGTGTGGACAGATGTAAAATTATCAATTTTGACAGAAAGACTGAAAAAGAAGCATTATCTAAGTGGTGGGAGACACAGTTCTGGGTTGCAGAGGGATCTCAGTATATAAAATTCATGAATTTAGTGTGCAGGTAAAGTAAGCAATTAGGAAAGCTAATAGAATGCTATTATTTATTGTGAGGGGAGTTGAATACAAAAGTAAGGTGTTAAACTTTGGTTACATTGACACTGATGAGACCACATCCAAAATATTGTGTGCACTATTGGTCTCCTCATTTAAGAAAGGATGGAAATGCAATGGAAATAATTCCGAGAACATTTACCAGAGTAATATCTGGAATATGTGAATTACCTTTCAAGAAAGGATTGGACAGGGTAGGCTTGTATTGACTGGGGTTCAGAAGAGTATCAGGCAATTTGAATTAAACATATAAAAATCATGCAGTTCTGGTCATCCTGTTATAGGAAGGATATTATTAAACTGGACAAGGTTCAGAAAAGATTTAACAGGGCGTTGCAGGGAATGGAGGGTTTGAGTTATAATAATAGACCGGACAGGCTGGGACTTTTTCCACTGGAACATGGAAGGCTAAGGGGTGATCCCTTACAGAGTTTTATATAATCATGAGGGGTATGAATGTGGCAATAGCAAAAGGCTTTTTCCTAAGGTAGGGGACATCTTTTCAAGGTGAGAGGAGAAAAAAATATATGAAAAGAACATGAGAGGCAACCCTTTTACACAGAGAGTGGTTTGTGTGTGGAATGAACTTCCAGAGAGGCGGTGGATGCAGGTACCGTTACAATGATTGAAAGACATTTGGGTAAGTGCATGAACAGGAAAGGTTTGGAGAGCACGGTGGCACAGTGGTTAGCACTGCTGCCTCACAGCGCCTGTAGACCCGGGTTCAATTCCCGCCTCAGGCGACTGACTGTGTGGAGTTTGCACGTTCTCCCTGTGTCTGCGTGGGTTTCCTCCCACAGTCCAAAGATGTGCGGGTCAGGTGAATTGGCCATGCTAAATTGCCCGTAGTGTTAGGTAAGGGGTAAATGTAGGGGTATGGGTGGGTTGTGCTTCGGCGGGTCGGTGTGGACTTGTTGGGCCGAAGGGCCTGTTTCCACACTGTAAGTCTAATCTAAGAAATGGGCCAAATGCAGGCAGGTGCGACTAGTTTAATTTGGGAGCATGGTTGGCATGGACTAGTTAAACTGAAGGGTCCATTTCCATGCCATGTGACTCTACCCTAAGGGGTCTTGTCAGGATGGATGTGGAAATGATCATTCCTTGGCGGGATGATAGAGTCATATAGTCATGCAACACAGAAACAGGCCATTCTACCCACCATTTATTTGTTGACCAACAAACACCAAATTACATTAATCCTAATCTAAAACTAGGAATCACTGTTTAGAAATAAGAGGTCGGTCATTTCAGACAGAGTTAATGTTACAGCAGGTTTTCTGTTCCAGTTTTGATCTTTCTGCTGCTACTCTATCCATTTCATCATCCTCTATTTCTATTTGTAAACAGTTGGCCACTCCTTTTAATATTTAGAGTTTCTCGGCTTCATTAAAAACTTTAACTGTTCAAGGTACAGAGCTTTTAAATCCTTAAAAATAACTTGCCCTAGTTCTGATATAAGTGCACAGGCAATGGGTATTTTTTAGTGCAAACTGAAGAAAGTCTGTTATTTTACATTCAAAAATTCACTTCAACATGATAATTTACCCACTCTAACTCAGAGCAAGAGAGAGAGAGTGTTTTGTTCACCTGCTGTGCAGATGTGTTTATACAGCGGCTCTCAGAACTGTGACTTGTACAGCCCACTAATCCACATGCTCACACACCAGGGCACTATCACACAAACTAGGGTTGAAGTTTGCATTTTTAACTTTTATATTTTCATCAGAGGAATTTTTGAAAGGGTGAAAGCACCAACATATCTCTCACCCCAGAGTACTCTTTTTAAAACCACTGTGTTGACATTCTGAAAAACCTTCTGAAGTTTACAAGTTCAGTTTGTAGTAAATTTTCTCTGTTTGACACCTCAACAGGTGTGACTTTCCAGAGCTCCTCTGAATCTGTCCAGGCATCTACTGAATTTATATCTTTGCTGCATTTTATATCTAAGAAAACACAATGTAACTAAAGCTTGAGATGCCAATAGGTCATCTACAGTTACAAGCCATTAGCATGACAATAAGGAGAATGTTTCTCCACAGAGACCAGAGTTCAATTCCCGACTCAGGCGACTAACTGTGTGGAGTTTGCACATTCTCCCTGTGTCTGCGTGGGTTTCCTCTGAGTGCTCCCACAGTCCAAAGATGTGCAGGTTAGGTGAATTGGCCATGCTAAATTGCCCGTAGTGTTAGGTGAAGGGATAAATATAGGGGAATGGGGGGGGGGTTGCGCTTCGGCGGGTCGGTATGGACTTGTTGGGCCGAAGGGCCTGTTTCCACACTGTAAGTAATTTAATCTAAGAGTGGAATGTGTTTTTGGACAAGCGTTTCACAAAAGACAATGGAAGCAGATTTCTGAAATATATTTAGGGGAGACATGGCAAAGGTTGATACGCAAGGGGCTGATAAGTTATTGGGGAAAGGGAATATTGAGTAATTGGATCAGCCATGATTTTATGGAATGTGGAGCAGGCTTGAGAGGCCAAATGCCCTACTCCTACTCCTGCTCCTGCTCCGAATTTTATGTTGTATTGTAAGGTTAAGTACAATATAGCTTAACAATACATGGCTTGATTTACATCATGGCATAGGGTCAGCTTTCCTGGCAGGAATAACCCAGTAAGACTGGAGATTGATATATACTGTTCTGATGTGCATGGTACACCTCAAAATGATCTTCAGTACACTCACCAGTATATTTCAAATATTACTGGCTTTCCCCATCTATTTTCCCCACCTTGATAGGAAAGTTGAGACTCTAAGTCACACTTGAGTGCTGAGAGAGTGGTGCACCATCAGAGATTGATGTCTTTTGAAGAGGAAGTTAAGCTAAGGATTCTTCTGCCCTCATGAATAGTTTTCCAAGATTCCATAGTGCAATTCAGAGAACAGCTGGGTAGGCTCTTCTCAATGTTTGGCCCAATATTTAGTGGGACCTTTCTGTGTGTGCGTCTGTTGTTATATTTCCTATATATTTCCTACAGTGGTTCACACTGCTGCCTCACAGCCCTGTGACCCGGGTTTGATTCCACCCTTGGGCGTCAGTCTGTGTGGAATTTGCACGTTCTCCCTTTGTCTGCATGGGTTTCCTTCAAGTGCTCCAGTTTCATCCGACAGTCTAAAGATGTGCAGGTTAGGATTTTGGCCGTGCTAAATTTCCCATAGTGTTCACGGATGTGTAGGCTAGGTGGGTTAGCCAAGGTGAATGCAAGGTTACAGGGAAAGGGTAAACAGTAGGTTTGGGTGGGATGCTCTTCAGAAGGTCGATATGGATTTGATGGGCCAATGACCTGCTTCCATGCTATAGCGATTCTATGATTCTCCAATGCAGCAGTGACAAGGTCTGACCTTGTACGTTCTTATTTGTAAAGCAAATTGCAATACCATGTGTTTGTGAATGGCCTAATTTTAAATTCAAACCTTACTTTCCCTTCACTGTAGTGAGAATCTTGAAAATTCCATCAGGAAAGAAATAGCTCACACCTCTGAGGGTAACAGTAATCCCTAGTTCTGGTTTTGGAATTGGCAAAAGAACCAAAGGAGGAACTGAGTGGACTTTTTTCAGTGATGCTGTATTTAGGAACACACCACCAAAAAGAGTTAAGAATCACAACACCAGGTTATAGTTCAACGGGTTTATTTGGGAGCTCTAGTTTCAGGGCGCTGCTCCTTCATCAGGTAGCTGTCTGACGTTGTCACAAACCACCTGATGCAGCATTCCAAAAGCTAGTGCTTTCAATCAAACCTGTTGGACTATAACCTGGTGTTGTGTGATTTTTTTAACTTTGTACACCCCAGTCCAACACCAGCACTTCCACATCATTTCTAAAAAGAGTGGCACAAGCAAAATTTCAAGAATGAATTGAAAGTATAATTGAAAGGGAGATACTTCACAAGTCAATGGAGAGGAGCCATTGGGAGTAATTGGATCCCCATCACAGACAGGACTGTTGTGTTATCTGGTCTTCACTGTGTGGTTGGATTCTATGATACTTGGTCAGATTGAAAATCTAAAGAAGCAGTGGACATAACTCTGAGATCGAACCATTTAAACCAAAGTACTTGTTATTTCCATTTCCAACAGACAACCTCTTCTGGTGACTAAAAGAAGTACAAAAAAAAATCCTAGCTAGATAAAATAATCCTTAAGAAAGTACAGAATTATTTAATATAAATGAGTCCAATGCCTTCTACATACTGTTTCTTCCCACGAGGGAAACAGTGCATCCACTGAATGCTCTCTCCTGAGGGAGATAAGGAATGTTTACTTGCAACTATCAGGAAAGTAATGCTAGAATTTATTTTCCTGATCTCTGCAGGTAATTGAGTAAAAGGTTCCTAAGTTATTAACTAACATTGGAATGTGATTGAACCTGGAGCAGATGTACTGCACAACTGACATTTCTACTGCCTCAGGGAGTGTTCTTACAGTATTTACTTTAATGCATTGTGAACTGCCTTGAGAATTTACCATACTGTTCATAACCAGCAACCTAATCAAAGCTTTATTTTATTCATTTACAGGATGTGGGCATTGCTGGTTAGGCCAAAATTTATTGCCCATCCCTAATATAGTTAAGTGTCAACCACATTACTGAGAGTCTGGAATCATACGTAGGTCAGACCAATAAGTATCCCTCCAACCCTCCAACTCGGCACCACCCTCTTGAACACTCCGACCTGTTCATCTTCCTTCCGATTTATGTGCTCCACCCTCCCCTCTGACCTATCACCGTCACCCCCACTTCCATCTACCTATCGCCTTTCCAGCTACCTGCACCCCAGCTCCACCTCCACTTTCCTATTTATCTCTCAGCCCCCTTCCTCCACACCCCACCCTGCACCCCCCCCCACCTCCCCACTAACATTTTGATGAAGGGCTTATGCCCGAAACGTCGATTCTCCTGCTTCTTCGATGCTGCCCGACCTGCTGTCCTTTTCCAGCGCCACACTGACTCTGAATCTCCAGCATCTGCAGTCTTCACTTACTTCTAGACTAGGTACCTGTGGCAATTTCCTTCCTCAAAGGACATTAATGAACCAGACAGTATTTTTTTCTGGAAAGTGACCACAGTTTTGCGATCATCATTAAACTCTGAATTCCAGATTATTTTTAATTACACTCAAATTCAACAGTGGGATTTGAACTCAGGTCCCAAGAACATTACCTGGGTCTGCGGATCAGTAGTCTATCAATACTGTGGCTCTGTGAAATAGTTGTTCCTCGAGCTCTGGACTATAATGGATTCCCTTTTCTTTGGGTAAAAAATGAGGTCTGCAGATGCTGGAGATCACAGCTGCAAATGTGTTGCTGGTCAAAGCACAGCAGGCCAGGCAGCATCTCAGGAATAGAGAATTCGACGTTTCGAGCATAAGCCCTTCATCAGGAATAAGAGAGAGAGAGCCAAGCAGGCTAAGATAAAAGGTAGGGAGGAGGGACTAGGGGGAGGGGCGATGGAGGTGGGATAGGTGGAAGGAGGTCAAGGTGAGGGTGATAGGCCGGAGTGGGGTGGGGGCGGAGAGGTCAGGAAGAGGATTGCAGGTTAGGAGGGCGGTGCTGAGTTGAGGGAACCGACTGAGACAAGGTGGGGGGAGGGGAAATGAGGAAACTGGAGAAATCTGAATTCATACCTTGTGGTTGGAGGGTTCCCAGGCGGAAGATGAGGCGCTCCTCCTCCAGCCGTCGTGTTGTTGTGTTCTGCCGGTGGAGGAGTCCAAGGACCTGCATGTCCTCGGTGGAGTGGGAGGGAGAGTTAAAGTGTTGAGCCACGGGGTGATTGGGTTGGTTGGTTCGGGCGGCCCAGAGGTGTTCTCTGAAGCGTTCCGCAAGTAAGCGGCCTGTCTCCCCAATATAGAGGAGGCCACATCGGGTGCAGCGGATGCAATAGATGATGTGTGTGGAGGTACAGGCTAGTTAGTTCCTGTCTTCAGGTGACTCTCTTCTAAACTATGCAGCTCTGTCTCTCTCTAAATCTGTCTGCTTCCTCATCTCATCAAGATCTTTCTTAAAACCAGTCTCTTTGACTGTGAATGAGTGAAGTGATGTGGAATATTTTCCTGTGCTACACGATACTATTATAAACTCTGGTATAATATCCAGTTGATGAAGGAGAACACAATCGCCTTCCAAGTTCTGCTCTAAACCACATATCTTACTCCCCCACTTGGAACCACATCATAATTCCCTCATTATCACTGGGTCAATATGTTGAAACTCCTCCTCTGACAGCACTGTGATTATAGGTGCATCACATGAATTCAGCAGTGTTATATATTGTTGCATTGTCCGTAAAGATGTAACGAGCTGGGTCAGCTAGAGACTAGCTATATGTGCAAGTGTCCTGGTTAGCAATATTCATGGTTGCATTGCAGAGTCAGGTTTAGTATAACAGAACACCAGCTCAAGCAGTCTGCAGCCAGGCAGCTGACAAACTAGATTTAAAACAATGAGGTTCAACTCGCTGAGCTGGAAGGTTCATTTCCAGACCTTTCATCACCCTACTAGGTAACATCTTCAGTGGGCCTCAGGTGAAACAGTGTACATGATTCTTGCTTTCTATTTATATGTTTGGGTTTCTTTGGTTTGGTGATGTCATTTCCTGTGGCGATGTCATTTCCTGTGGCGGTGTCATTTCCTGTGGCGGTGTCATTTCTGGTTCTTTTTCTCGGGGGCATAGATAGCGTCTAACTCGATGTGTTTGTTAATAGAGTTCCGGTTCCGGTTGCAATGCCATACTTCTAGGAATTCTCGTGCGTGTCTTTGTTTGGCATGTCCTAAGATGGATGTGTTGTCCCGATCGAAGTGGTGTCCTTTCTCATCAGTATGTGAGGATGCTAGTGAGAGAGGGTCATGTCATTTTGTGGCTAGTTGGTGTTTATGTATCCTAGTGACTAGCTACCACTCCCTGAGAAAAAGAACAGGAAATGACATCACCATAGGAAACTCAAACATATAAATAGAAAGCAGGAATCACGTACACTGCTTCACCTGAGACCCACTGATGATGTTACCTAGTAGGGTGATGAAACGTCTGGAAATCAACCTCCCAGCTCAGCGAGAAAACCTACATCCAGAACCTCAATCCGAGCTACAAATCTTCTCAAAACTCACTAATGAGGTTTAACCTTTCCAAGCTCAAAATGCAATGTAACACATGGCAATAAGATGACAATCAAGACACTTAAGTAGGTTAAGGAGGTGGCTCACCAACATCGACCTGGACAAACGGCAACATCGCATCTATAGAATCCATCTACCAGGCCCTCTGTCAAGGAAAGGCTGCCAGCATTCTCAAAGATCCATCCCATCCTGTCAATGTTTTTCTACAAGCTCTATCATCAGGGAGAAGGTACAGAAATCTGAACACATGCATCAGCTGGTTTCAAAATAATAGGGTAGAAACTGGTGTTATAATACTGAATGGACTCAAACTCAACATTCTCCTGTACCTGTGTTTTTGTTTTTGCTGCTGTTTACCTATTATTTACTTATCTACGCGACATAACTCTGATCTGCCTGTATTGCTTGCAAAACAAAGCTTTTCACTGTGTCTTGGTACACGTGACAATAAATTCACTTCAATTTGGGATGGACAAGAAATGTTGACCTTGCCAGCAATGTTTATTTCTCATGAAAGAATTTAAAACAAAAGAAAACATTTCTTTCAGACTTCCATTTGTTCTGAATAAAGAGATGGAAAAATGGAGATAACTCTCTCAATCCAAACTTCTTGGATTTTGAAGTTGGGATCAGTTGAAATCTGCCGGACAATGATTGACGGATTTTTGTGAGGTAAGTGTGTGAAGAGGTACTGCATAAAGTCTGGGCCAGATATAAATTAAATACGGAGCAACTATTCCAATTGAATTTCATTGCAGACCTGAGTGATTGAATGACCTTCTCTTTCCACATCTCTACACAAATCCTACTGCCCCGCTTGCTTCCAATAATCCCTTATCTTCCTCAATTTCCAGGATTTCCCATTGAAGGTACAGGGGTCACCATCTGTTCATTTCATGCTGCTAAAACACTTGATCCTCCAACAGCTCTAAGCTTAAAGTGATTCATCTTGCCCTGTGACAGGGGGGATAGAAGATGATGTTACAGACCAGGTCAGACCCCCTCAAAACATTTCAAGAAAGTAGCCCAGATCCTAACTTTGAGAGTTGTTTTAAGCAGGTATAACACAGATATTCCAACACAGTTAGTCAAACCAATTAATTTTAAACAAACAGAATTTACTTACAAGATTACGGAATGAAATACAAACAAAAGAGAACAGCATACTGAATAATTTAACCTCTCTGAAAACCCAATAGTTTATTCCAAGCTAATGATGCTGTTCCCAATACTCGCAACAATCCCCATAAAAACCCCTTGGCACAAAAGGTAAAATCAAACACAGGGTCTTACAAGAGAGAAGGCAGAGAGAGAGAGAGAGGTGGTTCACCCTGGATCTGCTTCTTTGAGTCCAACAGCTTTTTCCAATTGCCTGATTGCTTTCAGGAATAGCTAAACCAAAGCAGAGAAAATCTGAGCTGGAAGAACTGGCCACTTCCCTTTCAATGTACAAGTGTTTTCTCTTAAACTTGGAAGCCTTATGTCTGAGGCAGTATCTGTTAGCTATCATCACATTGGCCCTAAAATCTATCCCAGCCCAGACTTTTTGGAGCTTCTGTTTTTGTGACCCCCTGAGAAAAAAAACAAGGACAGTGTAACCTTGTTAAAGGAGCTGCATCACCACAATGGCCTCCCATTTGCTTTTGATGATTTGTTTACTGCGTAACAATTGGTATTGCATCAGCTGATTGAGCTGTTTGGCATTAGGATAGTGTCGATTCATGGCATTCTGCCATAGGTTGTAGGCACCCCCTTGTTGCACCCCTTTCCAAATTGGAGGTCATGCAAGGTATGTGAAAGCAGGTAGTGGCACATCATTCTCCACAGAATGATGCCAGGCTCTTCATAGTGTGCCTCCAGTGATACTAAGTCAGCTAGACCTTGTGCTAGGAGAGTAGAAAACTAACCTGCTAACTCAGTTTGATCCAGGAGTGAATGCTGACAGCTGGTATGTAACAGAGTCTCAATCTTTTTAACAATAGGGGATTGGCAATGAAAATAATAACTGAAACTGGTTCCTCTGTAACTGGCCTTTTGTGTTAGGAATATATAAAACTAGCCAACTTAATATAACATGTTAATATACACAGCAGAGTGGTTCAGTGGTTAACGCTGCTGCTTCACAGCATCAGAGTTCAATTCTAGCCTTGGGCGACTGTCTGTGTGGAGTTTGCACATTCTCCCCGTGTCTGTGTGGGTTTCCTCTGATGCACTGGTTCCCTCTCAGCATCCAAAGATGTGCAGGTTAGGTGGCAGCGCATGCTAAATTGTCCAGGGAAGTGGAGGCTAGATGCATTAGCCATGATTAATGCAGGGAGCAGATGCTCTTCAGAAGGTTAGTGTAGACTCAATGGGCTGTCTCTGCATTCTCTCCTTCAGGAATGGAGTGTAAACACAAGGAAACCTCTTACAGGAAGAACCACTGATGAGATGGTGAATGCAGAGTAGTCTGGTAACTGAGGGCATTCCTAATGGGTCAGCAGTGATGCGATGATTGACCGAGGCTACAGAAGCTGATTCATATCTGTTGAAGCACAAATAAAAGCTGATGGTAACTATTAGCTCAGCTGCCTCTTGTCAGACTGGCTGAATGTAATTAAACAGCCAAACAGCAGTAGAAATAAAAATCCCTGAGACCTTGCTAATTGCTTTGAGATGTGAGTGTTCTTGTAGTTTACAGCAATAGGTTGAGTAATTATGAAGTTTTTTTGGCTGACTGTGTGGGGGTGGGAAGTGCTTACTTATAAAGCTTATTTGCCACCCACATCTTACAGAAAATAGCTTTTGTTGGACATATCATGGTGACATAGGGTCCATAATGGTAGATTTTATGTCAATAATTAACTTTTAAAACTGCCCATGTGAGTGTGTCCCAAGCAGTGTTGTCCCAACTCATATAGACCAGAAGATTCTCAGCTAGTTGACCATTCTTGTGTTAAGTGACACATCAAGTTGCAGTTACATGGCATCCTTGATGTACCAAATCTCACAAAGTGCATCTAAAGAGGGCAATCAAACAAACATTGACACCAAGCCACATGAAGAGATGTTAAGGCAGAGAAGTTGATTTTGACAACAACAATTTGCACGGACATAATATTTTTCTACATAGGAAAATATTCCAAGAAGGAGATTATCAAACAAAATTAAACCAATTGTCGAGGCCAATGTTCCCTCTATTTTATTTCTACTCTTTTTCTCAATAAGCAAGTATGGAAGCCCCCAGTTGCTGCACAGTTTACAGGGAATGTTGGTCAAAGGGTCCCTTTGTGCTTTACCATGTTTTTGGATAATATAGACAATTGGTATAAGGCATGAATTTAGCCATACATTGACACTACATTTTCAACAAAAGGTGGCTGAAATACTCCCTTGCTGAAAATGTGTTGCTGGAAAAGCGCAGCAGGTCAGGCAGCATCCGAGGAGCGGGAGAATCGACGTTTCGGGCATGAGCCCTTCCTCAGGAATGGGATTCTCCTGCTCCTTGGATGCTGCCTGACCTGCTGCGCTTTTCCAGCGACACATTTTCAGCTCTGATCTCCAGCATCTGCAGTCCTCACTTTCTCCCTGAAATACTCCCTTGACTGGAGACAAGTTGAATGATCCAATCCTATCTCTCTCACATCATCAATTCATTTGATTTTGCTTTACATTTGGATTATTCAGACATTTGTTCAATGAATGTTCTTCATGTAAACAGGTTCAGGCATCACTCACCAGAACTTGTATTCTCTCACTTTGCTAACATGGTTTAACTCAGTTATGTTGTTACCACTTCCATATCCACCAGGATTTTACCAGTTACTCCCTTCCAACTGCCTACATTTCTCCAGTGGTCCCTTGGATTTAAGTTTGGTTTCCCCCTGAAAGCTGCCAGTTACAGATTAGATGGATGAGCTGTCGCAATCAGAAAGTTGGACGATCACTGAGTTATAAGTTCAGAGAGTTCAAGGTTTTAGTTGAGGTTGATAATCCCAGGGTCATGTTCTGGAGAAGATGTCCTGTCTTAGTGCTGTCTTCAGCAGAGATATCAGAGTCAACGTATTTCAAAGACCACAGATACCATGTCAAACAAGATCCAGGGAAAATGTTGAACTAGTGACCTGACCAATTCCTGGCAATATAAACGAAAGAAATTATCTGGCCATTGTCATACAAATTAACTCTTGCGTTGCTGCATTGCAACAGGGACTCTAACTTGTCACTCACTAACACCTTTGGAACATCCTACGGTTGTGAAAAGTGTTCTATCGATGCTAGGATTGGGAGATGATGGGACAATGGTATTACCACCAGGCTAGTACTCAAGGTACTCAGGCTAAAGCTGTAAGGACAGGAGTTCAAATCTCACCAAGGGCATCAGAAGAGGCTGCACAAATATCCAATTCTTAATGATAGAGGAGCCCAGCACATCTCTGCAAAATAGAGAGCTGAAGCATTTGCAACAATCTTTAGCCAGAACTCCTGACTGAATAATTCATCTCTGTCTCCTCCAGAAGTCCCCAGCATCACATATGCCAGACCTCAGCTTATGAGTTAAAGGAAACAGCTAAAGGCACTGGCTACTACAAAGGCTATGGACCCTGACAATTTTCCAGCAATGGTACTGAAGACTTGTTCTCCAGAATTAGTAGCTTCCCTAGACAAGCTGTTCCAGCAATAACAGACATCCAACTGGCAATAGGGAACATTCCTCAGGTATATCCAGTCCCCCCAAAAAACAGGCCAAATCAAACCCAAGCAATTATCATCCCATCAGCCTACTTGCAATCATCAGCAAAGTGGTGGAACAGGTCATTAACACTGCCTCAAGCAGCACCTGCACTACAATAAAGCACCTACTGATGTTCAGCTTAGATTCTCCAGGATCATTCAGCTCCTGACCACATTACGTCCTTGTATAAACATGGATAAAAGAGCTGAACTCCAGAAGGGAGGTGACAGTGACTACCCTTGACAGCAAGGCAGTATTAATGAGCCCAAGCAAACCTAGAGTCGATGGAAACCAATTGAAAGGACTGTCCATTGTTTGGGGTAGTATCTGGCACACAGGAGAATGGTTGATGGAGGTTCGCCATCTCAGCTCTAGCACATCTCTGCAGGCATCCCTAAGAGTAGTGTCCTCAGCCCAAACCCTTAGCTGCTTTCTCAATGATCTTCCCTCCATAATAAGGGGAGAATTTGGGACATTTTCTGAAAGTCTCATAATGTTTAGCACCATTCGTGAATCTTCAGATACTGACTCAATCAGTATTCCTGAACAGTAAGAGACTAGAAAACATCCAGGTTTGGGCTGTTAAGTAGAAAGTAACATTTGTGCCACTCAAATGCCAGGCAATGACCATATGATTACGCTAATTAAGGCAGAAATAGGCCATTCTGCCACCCCTCTGCTCCCCTCACCACTCCCCCGCCCCCCAAACAAAGCCCACACAGTCTTTCATTCACATCATGCCTGATCAGTTTTGGTTTCAAATCACACATTTGCATCTACAGTGACAATCTTTGATTCTCTTACTTAACCAAGCTTTCTCTAACAAGAAAGAATCCACCCGTCCCCTTGAGAACATTCAAAGACATTATCTTAGTGCACAATCCCTGATCAACATTCTGGGATTGCCATTGACCAAAACTGAATGGTCTAGACACATAAGTACCATGTCTACACAAACTGGTCATTCTGCAGTAACTAACCCACCTGCTGACTCCCCAAAGCCTGTCCATCATCTACAAGGCACATGTTTGGATGGTGAGGTGATACTCCCAATTTGTCTGGATGGGTGCAGCTCTAACATCACTTGAGAAGTTTGACACCATCCAGGACAAAGCAACCTGCTTGATTGGTACCACATCTGCAAACATTTACCCCTTCCATCACCTTCAAAATTCACACCTTTCACAGCAAACATACAGTGTAGCAATGTGTGTGTCATCTATAAGATACACAGCAACAACTCACCAAGGCTCCCTAGATTCCACTTTCCAAACTTATGACCTCCACCATCAAGGGCAGCAGACACTTGGTGGACTAACTCCAAGGAGGCTGGTATCCCTTTAGGTAGCTCAGAGCCAGTCCCTAGAGTCAGGAGAATTCATGACATACCTGATATATTTTTTTTCTTTCCACATAGTGTTCTGTTTGCAATACCACCTCCTCTAGGGAGAGATTCCTGTTTATTTTTTTCTCTTTTTTCTTATTTTTTTGTTTTTTTTTTCTTTTTACCCCCACACTACCGCCTAACTGTGGTAGTGCTTATTTTTTCCCCAGCACCCATAGTGTGTGTGTGCAGGTGTGAGACACAGTGAGAGACACAAAGTGTACAAATCTTTATTCAATATCCACTACCAGGAAAAATAGGAAAACACATACCTGATTATTTTTTTCTTTTTTTTTCTTTTTTTTTAAGAAATTAGATTAGATTACTTAGTAATCTAAGTTCACACCGACCCGCCGAAGCGCAACCCACCCATACCTCTACATTTACCCAACACTACGGGCAATTTATCCTGGCCAATTCACCTAACCTGCACATCTTTGGACTGTGGGAGGAAACCGGAGGACACCCACGCAGACACGGGGAACATGTGCAAACTCCACACAGTCAGTCGCCTGAGTCAGGAATTGAACCCGGGTCTCTGGTGCTGTGAGGCAGCAGTGCTAACCACTGTGCCACCGTGCCGCCCCACATACCTGATTATATCTGTCAGTCAGCACTCCCTGATTGGCACAGGTTAACAGTTCCAATCAGGGAGCTCATACTCAATGAGATCCACCTGATCAACTCTTTCAATCACTACATGTGGGAACACCACCATTCCCCTCCAAATTCCCTTCCAAGCCACTCCCAACCCTGACTTGGAAATATATCACCACTCCATTAATGTCGCGGGGTCAAAATCCTAAGATTCCCTGCTAACAACATGAATGGTTTCCCTAAACCATATGGACTGCAAGAGTTCAAGAACATAGCTCACCACCACCTACTCAAGGACAACTAGAGATAGTTTACAAAGGCTGGCCTAGACATTGATATCCACATCCAATGAACTGATGTTTGTAAAAAATCTTGCCAATACGTTTATGAGGGATGATTGTTTTCAATGTAAGTATGCAAGATTCCTTTAAGAGCTGGTACCTGCACAATTAGAAGCATGTAGCTGAGTTTGGTGAGTTTAAATTAAGAAGTGGACAACCCTTCATTCTAAGTGATTGTGAGAAATTACCACTTAATGTACAACAAAGCAGTAATACGCCAACTATTAAACATAAACACTGTATTACAAATTGTTATAAATAATTGCTTAAAAATATCTACTTGGCCACTGCATTAAAAATAATAATTCAGTAAAAGACATTGCAAAAACTGCAGCAGGTATACAAATGTCTAATATCATTAATTTGTAATAAACATTGCTTATAAAATATTTAAAAACATGCTGATGACATACAAGACAGAAATAAGGCTTTTAACATTTTCTGGCTGAAACTATTTAACAAAATCTGACTTGTTAATATTTCATATAGAATTAACAATGTGGAATCAGGCCATTGAGCCCAACCAATGTTTATATTCCACTTTAATCGCTTCACTCATTCTTTATACAACATTGTCAGAATAACCTTCAATTTTTTTTCTCCCGTATGTTCTGATTGAACTTGCTTTTAAATGCGTCTGAGCTGTTCGCCTCAGCCACTCCATATCAATTTTTACTAAATGTCTCTGGTACACATCCCGGATGCTGGAGAAAATGTACTGAAGTTGTGATCAATAAAAAAGTCTAGTTTTCGTCAAAATGTTTGTATTTCTTCAGAGAACAGAATTGACTTGATATAATATTGATACCTAGAGGGGCCAGACAACTACACAAACAAACAAACAAACAAATATACATCCACAGACACATATCCACACAAAGACCCGCGCACATACAACTCAGACACACACATAAATTACTATTCAGGGTGCCCCTGTAAAGTACGTGTAACTGGACGTGTACCTGGACTGTCAGACATGAGTCAGATGCAGCAAGGAAGAATAGTGAATGTTTTAAAGTCAAAGTTGGGTTACACCAAGGATTACCTCAGGTCCCTTCTTTTCTTGATTGTCATGCATGTTCTAACTCAGCGAATGAGATGGGAAACACCATGGTCAATATCGTTTGCTGATGGTTTTGAAGTATTAGATGAAAATATAACCAGGTATTTGGAGAACTGATAAAAAACATTGGAATATAGGGTTAAGAAGACCAATCGAGTGAAGACCCAATTAACAGACAGCTGGTTTGAGACTAATGAAAGGGATCTGAGTCATAGCATAAAGGGGCCCAGTGAAAAACTGGGAAAAGTGAGTAATTTCAAGTCCCTGTGATCAGTAGAGGCAGAAAAATGGAAATTAAGCAACAAAGTTCTAATTTTCTATTGTGCTGACCTCTGCATTCAAAGGATCAACAGCCCTCTTTTCACCACCTCCAGCAGGATGCCAGTCCCAAAAGCATCTTCCTCTCCCCTCGACTACCAGGGACTGCTCCCACTGCAGCACCCTCAGGCACTCCTCTGTCATGCTTAATGCCTAAACAACACCCAGCCGTTCCCTCACCCTCCAGCCACATCCTGGCACACTCCCATGAAATCACACTTGCCATTTTAACTCCTCTCTATTCACCCTAATCACACCTCCCAGATGAAGCAACAATTTATTTGACTTCTTTCTGTTTAGTCCACTGTCTTTGCTACTTACATCATGGTCTTCTTAGCACTAATGCGATCAAATGCAGACTGGGTGACTGCTTTGCGGAACGTCTCTGCTCTTTCCAAATGAATGACCCCAACCTTTCGGTTGCTTGCCATTTTGATGTCAGTGACCCTGTTGAGTTTTCTCAGCAAATTCTGTCTTGGTTTCTGATTTCCCACACCCATAGTCCTTTGGGATTTTTGTTTTGTTGTTTGAAACAACAGAACTTCCTTTTCAATTTGACAATTTAAAGCCTTCAGGATGCAAAACTGAGTTTAACTAAAAAAAAAGGAAATTGCTGGAGAAACTCACATTCTGAAGAATTAGACTCAGAATGTTAACTCTGATTTCTCTCCACAGATGCTGCCAGACCTGCTGAGTTTCTCCAGGAATTTCCGTTTTTGTTTCAGATTTCCAGTACGCACAGCTTGTTGATTCAACAGCTTCAAAACATGATCTCTGGCATACATTTTGATTCCATCCTCACCTTCTTTATTGTCCTGCTTTTATGGGTTTGCTCTGAGCTGAACTCAGTTATTTTCTGCAATTGACACCTACTATTAACACTTATTTTTCATCCATACCACTCCTTGCCTACCATTAGCACTCATTTTGTCTTTTGCTCTGGTCACAAGCACCATTTCTTCCATCCGCTCCTCTTCTCCTTTTGCAGCATAAAAAACATAATTTCTCACCCACCCTTCGATTCGTATTCAACTCGAATCATGAATTCATTTCTCTCTCCACTGATGCTGTCAGACCTGCTGAGTTTGTCCAGCATTTTCTGCTCTCATTTCAGATTTCCAGCAGCTACTTCACTTTGCTTTGGACAAATTAGTTTTGGTTGGAGTAGTTGAAAAAAGTGCAGCCAAAGTGTTATCTGACAGAAAAAGCTAGAAGGAAGAATAGAAAACAGTTGTGAGATTGGGATTATTATCTGGTGCAGAACCCTGGAAACTGAACAAGAACTGGGTACTACGGAACTAAGAGAAAGGAAAAATGTCAGGAACCAGCAAATAAAGGAATTAGCGAAGGTTGTGGGAATGCCAAAGAAGGTACCTAATAACAGATTGTAATGTTTTAGCCTTCTGTTGTGAGGAGATGGGAAATGTGGTGAAGCAGGTATAGACATGACTGCCAGAATAATGGAGGAAAAAGGTAGACCCAAGACCAGATGGAAAGCTACATGGATGCGAGATTTAAACATGGTGGGATTGTTAGATGAATGGATGATCAACCAGTAGTCAGGTGATCTCACATAGAATGGGACAAGCTGAAAGAAAAAGAGTTTGGATCCAAAGCTCACTGAAATTCCCCAAATCATTCAATCATCAATGTGTGATATGCATAGTGATCAATTCCAAAAAGCTTGGTAGGGAAGGATAGAATTGGAGCCAATCTTTACACTTTTTAAGTATCTGTTTCTCAAAATACATATTACAAAGCACGTGCCGCCTAACCTGACAATCTCAGTGAGTTTCAACCTGTTTCAATTATAGGAGCCTCATACACGCGAAGCAATGACCTTCTCCAATAAGAGACAATCTAACCACCATCCCTTGACATTCAGTAGTATTACCATCACTGAATCCTCCAGTATTAATATCCGAGGGGTTGACATTGACCAGGAACTCAACTGGACTCGCCATATAAATGCTATGGCTACAAGGTTGGAGGATCAAATACTGAGCGAGTAGTTCACTTCCATGACTCGTCAAAGCCTGAACACCACCGATAACGCGCAAGTTAGGAGTGTGATGAATACATCTCCCTTTGCCTGGTTAGGTGCAGCTCCAACAACACACAAGAAGCACAACACCATTCAGGACAAAGCAGCCCACTTGCTTGGCACCACATCGACAAACATTCAATCACTCCACCACTTAGTAGCATGTACTATCTACAAGATGCGTTCCGGAATTTCGCCAGAGCTCCTTTAGACAGAACCTTCTAAATCCATGACCACATCCGTCTAGAGTGACACGGGCAGCAGATACATGGGAATATCACCATCAGCAAGTTCCCCTTCAGGCTACTCACTATCCCGACTTGGAAATAGATCACCTTTCCTTCACTGTCATTGGGTGAAAATCCTCAAACTCCCTCCCTGCTGATGTTACAAGTCCACCTACAGTACATGGATGACAACAGTATAAGAAAGCAGCTCATCGCAAACCTTTTCAAGGGCAAATTAAGGATGAGCAATAAACACTGGCCCAACCAGGACACCACATCCCACAATTGAATATAAAAGAAAACTAATGAGTCCCCAGATAATACCCACACCTTGTAAACATTTAAAGGCTATTGATGTCCCAGTTCTGATGTTAGCCTTCTTTAGTGGTTGAACAATCTAGTTTTTGTCAGAAGACCACAAGTTCATGTCCCACTGCAGACAAGATCTAGGTTGACACTGACAGTGCTGCACTGTTGGAGGTCTCTGAGTGAGGTATAAACCTGAAGCTATGACAATCCCTGCAAGTGGATGTAAAAGACCCTGAGGCACTATTTTGAAGAAGAGGAAACCACTCTGGTGCTATGTTCAGCATTTATTGCTTTGCCAACATCAACAAAACAGATGATTTGATCATTCTCTTGGTCATTACTGGAAGTTTGCTGTGTGCTATATTGACTGCCTCACATCTCTACCTTGTCCTTATATTGACTGCCTCACATCTCTATCTTCTCCCTACATTGTCTGCCTCTAATTTCTATCTTATCCAGGTATTAACTGCCTCACATCTTTACCTTACCCTACATTAACTGCCTCACATGTTTACCTTATCCCTATATTGACTCCCTCACATCTCTACCTTATCCTTATATTCACTGCCTCACATCTGTACCTTACCCCATATTAACTGCCTCATATCTCCACCTTATCCCAATATTGACTGCCTCACATCTCTATCTTATTCCTGTATTAACTGCCTCACATCTCTACGTTCTCATATTGACTCCCTCACATTTCTACCTTATCTTTATATTAACTGCCTCACATCTCAACCTTATCCTTAAGCTGTATTGACTGCCTCACATCCGTCTGTTACAAGGCGTATTTATTGCTGTCAGGTGCTATGCGAGGTTTGAAGGCTGTGTGACATGCTCCAGAAAGCCTTTCATTCTTCAGTATCCAATTTTCGGAAGAGTCTCTCTTTGGAACCAGCTTGAGGTGACAGCTGAAGAAAGTGCCTGTGTAAATGGTACCAGTTCAGGCATGAAGCATGACCATTTCAGCAGGTAACACCATGTCAGACCTATCATTGTAACTGGGCGCAGCATGTGTCTCAACACTTCAGCTGGATACAGGAAAACAAAAAGTCACTTCTTGTTCAGTGGAGAGCAACACAACAGCAAAGCAAGATGTAATTTTGCTAATGCTCTAGTTTAAGTAATTACATACACAGCCATGCTGAATTTTTATTTTAAGTGCTGTTGTTTCCATGGTCTCTGCTATACATGAGTTGCCCTGGTGATGAGGAACACAGTTAAAGGAGCATTGTTACCATGGTGAAGACATTTATCATGTTTGTGCAGCAAGATTATGAGAAATGACCTGACTAGTGACACTCGGCATAACAGCTACACTCATACATCCCCCAATCCTCCAGTGAATTGTAGGGTGCGTTTCTCAGAGAATAAAAGGAAGGGGTCAGCAAAGTCCAAGGTCAAAGATGTGCTAGTTAGATGGACTGGCCATGGGAAATGCAGGGTCACAGGGTATGGGTTGGGTGGGAAGGGGGGTGAGAGGGGGGTGGTGCTGGTAGAGGGGAGATGGGTCAGGGTGAGATGCTGTTTGGAGTGTCGTTATGGACTCGATGGGCCAATTAGTCACTTCCACACAGTAAAGACTCAATGATTCTGTGATCCTCGCTTCTGCTAAATTGGTCAATCTGATCCTGACTTTGCTCGAAGTGCTACAATGGCTTTCGCGATCACAGAGCAAGGGAAAAATCATCGACTAAGATGACATTCTTGACTACTCTTTGAAAGTAGCAGCAGGAGCAGGTAGTCTGTCGAAACTTGCACCAGGAATTACCTTGGACTCAGTTGGTCACCCCAAACACACCACAAGATTGGCAGATACCCCAAGTAGATTCATGAAGGACTTTTTTGCTAAATGGCCACCTTAATTTGGGAGTTACATCAGGTGAAAATTCCAATGGAATTCCCATTATTTGCCACTCGGATAACACAAGCTGAATGGCATTGAGGATGGAAGTATCAGAGTTTAAAATTGCGACAAGTCAACCAAAGTTAACGAAAAGGTGGAAAAAGTCTCCTAAACGTGAAGTGGTATGGTATGGTTGTTGCACACCTTCTGTGTAACAATCAGTCACCTGTGATTGGATACAGCAACTTGATGAATCCTGACCTCCTCCTACTCCTTATGTTAGTGGGACACGACATCAGCGGTGGAGAGCTTTGAGATTTTCAGCGGTCAGTAAATGTGTCTTTACTTTTTTATTAAATTGATAGCTGTGAAAGAGGGAAACTTGTGATGGACTGATCATGGAGACATTCTGGATGGGGAAGGTTTGGCTGACTGAGTAAACTTACTCTCACCCTGTAGTTTGAGGTTTCTGGCACCGGGTGGTATTACATTAAATACAAACCAACCAAAGTGACCATCTATCCAAGTATGAAAATCCCTCTGGTTTTAAGGATCATTACAAACAATGATGCGGAAGCATTGGTGTTGGACTGGGTGGAAAAAGTCAGAAGTCACACAAGCCCAGGCTATAGTCCTGTGATTCCTGAAGAAGGGCTCATGCCCAAAACGTCGATTCTCCTGCTCCTTGGATGCTGCCTGACCTGCTGCGCTTTTCCAGCAACACATTTTCAGCTATAGTCCTGTGATTTCAAATAAACCTGTTGGATTATAACCTGGTCTTGCGTAACTTTTGACATTAGCAACAAAGCAAGGAAGGATTTGCATTCTAGATTTGCATTAGAACAGGCTTTTGACATTTTCTTGAAGACTTCAATCCCATACAATATATCCTTTGTTGGTTAATCTCAGCAATTTATCCAAATGCCACATTATTAGGGAGGCAATGGCCTTCGGTATTATTGCTGGACTGTTAATCCAGAGACTCAGGTGATGTTTTGGAGAACTGGGTTCAAATACCATCAGAGCAGATGGTGAAATTTTCATTCAATAAATATCTGGAATTAAGAGTCTAATGGTGACCATGAGCCAATTCCCAATTATTAGAAAATGCCACCTGTTTGCTAATGCCTTTAGGGAAGAAGACTGCCAACTTTACCTCTGCTGGCCTATATGTGAGAACGGACCCCCAGCAACGTGGTTGACTCTTAACTGCCCTCTGGGTAATTAGCGATGGACAATAAATGCTGCCCTGGCCAGCAATGCCCTCATCCTGTGAATTAAAAAAAATGGTGCGATAGAACACTTCCACACCAAATTCAGAAGGGCTACTTCAATAATTTCTATGTGGAGTTTGCACATTCTCCCCGTGTCTGCGTAGGTTTCTTCCGGGTGCTCAAGTTTCTTCCCACAGTCCATAGCTGTACAGGTTAGGTGAGTTGGCCGTGCTAAATTGTCCATAGTATTCAAGAATCTGTAGGCTATGTGCATTCGTCAGGGCAAATGTAGAACAAGAGGGGAATGAGTCTGGGTGGGATATTCTTCGGAGGGTCGCTGTGGACTTGTGGGCCAAAATGGCATATTTCCACAAAGTAGGGATTCAATGATATGGTTTGCCCAATGATTTCTGGGTGTGGGGGTGGGGGGTCTTAAATTATGATTGTTGAATATTTTTAAGGCAGAGATAAATGCATCTTGGCATACAAGGAAGTTAAAGGGAGTACTGATTTGGGAGTTTTTGTGCATGAATCATAAAAATATAGCATATAAATTCAGCAGGTAATAGGGAAGGCAAGTGGAATACTGAATTTTATTTCAAAGAGTATAAAAATAGCATGTCTTGCTAAAATTATGTAAGGTGCTAGTCAGACCTTACCAAGACTACTGAGAATAGATTTGATCTCCTTATATCAGGAAAGATATACTTGCATTGGGCACAGCCTCGATAAAATTTGCTAGGTTAATTCTGGGTGTAGAGCGCTTTCCTGATAGGGAAGGGTTGCGTAGATTGGGCCTGTAACCATTTGTGGGGTTTAGTAGAATGAGAAGCAATCTTATTGAAACATACAAGATGTTTAGTGGCTTGAGAGGATAGATGCAAAAAGGTTGTTTTGTCCTGGACCAGAGGGGCATCGTGTCAGAATGAGGGGTTATACATTTAAGACAGAGATGAAAAGGAATTTCTTCTCTAAGAGGGGAGTCAGTCTGTAGAATTTCAACTGATAATGAGTGAAAGAGGGAGATTTATGATGAAGACTGCGTTTTTGAAAGGATTAAATTAGGTACCCTAAAGTGTGGAAACAGGCCCTTCGGCCCAACAAGTCCACACTGACCCTCCGAAGAGTAACTGACCCAGACCCATTTCCCTCTGACTAATGTACCTAACACTGTGGGCAATTTAGCATGGCTAATTCACCTGACCTGCACATCTTTGGACTGTGGGAGGCACCCGGAGGAAACCCACACAGACACAGGGAGAATGTGCAAACTCCACATAGACAGTTGCCCGAGGCTGGAATTGAACCTGCATCCCTGGTGCTGTAAGGTAGCAGTGCTACCCACTGAGCCACCGTGCCACCCCAAAAGTGAGACTGACAGATTAGATTCTCTATAGTATGGAAACAGACCCTTCGGCCCAACAAGTCCTTACCGACCCTACGAAGAGTAACCCATCCTGACCCATTCCCCATATTCATCCCTGACTATGGGCAATTTAGACTATGGGCTAAACTATGGCCTGACTATGGGCAATGAGTAATTCACCTAACCTTCATATCTTTGGATTGTGGGAGGAAACTGGAGCAAACCTACACAGCCATGGGGAGAATGTGCAAATTCCTTTATTAAGGATATTCAAGGCTGAGATAGACAGATCAGTAAACATATTGATCTCTGCATTAATCAGTAAGGGAATAGGGGAGAAAAGGCAGAAAAGTGGAGCTGAAGATGATTTGATCAGCCATGATCTTACTGAATGGCAGTGCAGACACAATAGGCCAAATGGTCTATTTTGGCTCCTTTATCATGTGTTCACATTTGAATAACTCTGAAATATAAAATACACGAGCAAGTATACTTCAAAAGAGTCCAAGGGAGGGAGGTTGGAAGGAGAGAAAGTCGTTTCTTCCAACCTCCCTCCCTTGGACTCTTTTAAGCTCATTACCAACACTCCAGGGAGGCACCAAGCAATTGGTGCAGTGGGTACCTGTGGCCAAGGTTAATAAACAGCAAAGTGCAGAGCAATCAATGGTGAACAATCAGGTGAAGACACAGGGAAAAGGCACAGCAATACTTAACACTCATAATGAGTGCCAGTATTTTTTTAAGGCAATTACTGCCTGAGTTCACACTACTTCTGTTAATAGCTTGGGAATGCCTGTTCTCCGTGCATTCATTTGGCTCATTAGTTCAATCTTTCCCTACAGAGCTTTGCACCTTCATCTCCTCTTTCCTCTATTGGAAACTTGGCAGAATACTTCCAACCAAATTAAGAACAGCAGTTAAGGGGGAGCCTGGGTTATGAAGAAAGTGACAGAATTTTGCTCAGCTCTGTTTGTACAAATCTTTCCTGAGAATAGTGATTAGTATATTTCATGCACAAACACTTAATACATTTTCAACACCTTCTTACTTCTAACCTGACTAATACTCATTTAACGTGGATTCTAGGACCTCTGTTCATTTCAATTAAATCTGTTTTTATAAAGAAATCAAATTCCCATTTCTTTAATGACCATGAGTGTCCCAATGTACATTGCAGCCATCGGAGTACTTTTGGAAGTGTAGTCTTTGTTGTAAAGTAGAAAACGTAGCAGTCAAGGCAATGGCCTTGTGACAGTATTGGTGAAAGTGAGTACTGCAGATGCTGGAGATCAGAGTTGCGAGTGTAGTGCTGGAAAGGCACAAGCAGATCAAGCAGCACAAGAGGAGCAGGAAAATCGACATTTCGGGTAAAAGCCTTTCATCTCTACTTTCTACAAGGCCCTCCTGATGAAGGGCGTTTGCCCAAGACATTGATTTTCCTGCTCCTTGGATGCTGCCCGACCTGCTGTGCTTTTCCAGCACTATTCTAATCTTGTGGCATGATTGCTAGCCTATTGATCCAGTGACCCCAACTTATGTCCCTGGCACTTATGTTCAAATCCCACCTCAGACGTAGTCAAATTTGAACTCAATAAAAATCTGGAATTGAGAGTCCGATGATGACCATGAATTGATTGTCAGGGAAAACCCATCTGGTTTGCTAATGCCCTTTCAGGAAGGAAACTGCTGGCCTACATGTGACTCCAGACCCACAGCAAAATGGTTGACTCTTAACTGCTGTCTGAGCAATTAGTGTTGAGCAATAAGTGCTGGTCTGGCCAGTGATACCCACACCCCATGAAAGAATAATAAAAATACAAATGTGCTCCTGGCCACATAATGTCTATTTTTGAGATGATTGTTACAGAATAAGTATTTCTGTAACCTTTCACCTGGAAGCTGACAATTTAGAGTCAGCTTTTGATAGTGTGCTCTACTCCATGCAGGGAGAGGGTGAGAAAGTGAGAAATGGATGAAGGACGAGGAGCAGGGGACTGAGAAGGGGTGATGGAGAGGTGAGGATGAAGGAGGGTGGAGGTAGAGATAGGGATGAATAGGGCCAGAGGGGAAGGAGGGGAGGGGGACAAAATGGAGGGGAGAGGAGAAATGAAGAGGAGAAAAGGAGAAGGAGGTGGAGAATGGGAGTGGAAGGAGGCAGGGAGAGGGAAGGTAAGTTGCACAAGGCCTAGAGGGAGGGAAAGAGAGGGGACAAAGAAGGAGAAAGAGGAAGGGGAAATTACAGCAGTTATGGATCAAGGGAAATGTCTGAATCATATTTAACTGTTGCTTAATTTTTTAAAATGAAGCTTGAGCAAGAACACAGCCTCAGTGAAGATGTAATTTAATATCTGCTCTCGAAACACTGGACATTGCGTTCTGTAACTGCTTCCTTGAGGCTTGTGTGCTCACAGTTTGTTCGCCTCCTACAAATGAAGGGTCCGTAACATTTGCAAATATCTGAGAGCGCATTACAGCCATTTTGCAAACATTTCCAAGAGTGCTCCAGGAAACCACCTTCGTTATTGTAGATTTAGATCTCAACTCCTCGAAAGTTCTGCTTCGGAATAGGGAAGTAATCCCTGATGTTGAGGTGCCGGTGTTGGACTGGGGTGGACAAAGTTGAAAATCACACAGCACCAGGTTTATTTGAAAATACAAGTTTTCAGTCATCATTGGACCCTTAATTCCAGACTTTTTTTTATTCCCTTTTGAAGGGATTCAAATTTCACCATCTGCTGTGGTAGGATTTGAACCTGGGGCACCAGGTTCAAATCTGAGTGGCTAGATTAATAGCCCAGTCACAATTCCACTCGGTCACTTCCCACCATGCTGCTGAGGTCCATCCTCTGCCACTCTCACTATTGCCTGAAACGCCTTCCCTCAGCTACTCTCACCACTACAAACCACTAATCCTGCGCAGCCTCAGTTTTGCCCACTCGCTCACTCACAGGGCCACCTTTCCTCACCCAACTATGCCAATTGTAACAGCTGTGTCACCTACTTCCATCCTCCATAATACTTGCCTCTCTCTCATTCCAAGAGAAAACAAAACCCACGATGAGGCAGAAAGCATCAAGAAAGCATCAAAATCTCTGTAATGCGCCTGCCTATTTTTCAGACCTTCACCTCATATAGAGGGAATCTTTCTCCGAGCGACTGACTGGCTGTGTCCAAACCCCTGGCTGCTCTTGACCTATGGTGAAAGGACTCCCTGACTGAACAGTGGCCCTCTTGATTTCACTATAAACTGCTGAAGTCATAGTCGAAAAGTGTGGCGTTGGAAAATCACAGCTGGTCAGGCAGCATCCAAGGAGCAGGAGAGTTGACGTTTTGGGCAGAAGGTCTTTGATCAGGAATGTAGGTGTGGAAGGGGACTGAGAAATAAAGGGGGTGTGGGCGTAGGAGGGAAGGTAGCTGGGAAGGTGCTAGGTGGATGCAGGTGGGGGGGGGGGCTGATTGTGATACGGAGGAGAGAGAGGGTGGAGCGGGGAGGGAGGACAGGTCAAGAGGGCAGTGCCAAGATGGAAGGTTGGATTTGGGATAGGGTAGGGGGAGGGGAGATTTGGAAACTAGTGAAGTCAACATTGGTGCCGTGTAGTTGAAAGGCCCCTAGGCAGAAGATGAGACGTTCTTCCTCCAGTGTTCAGGCGGTTTGGATTTGGCGGTGGAGGAGGCACAGGGCTTACATGGGTGGTGGATGAGACCTGGACTGCTGCAATCTTGCTGGCTTTGTGTCCGCGCTAAATACAAGGCAAGTGAGAAGCAATCTGTGCCTGTACAACTGGCTGAGGAGGTAGAGTTGGGCAACTCTCATGGTAACGCTGCAATAAGGACACTGTGTACTCGGAGATACTCAGCCAGTTCATGGTCTGGACCAGCCTGCATCACTTTGTTGACTGGAATAGTGTAGATCTTCACCTATATAGAGAGAATCTTTCCCCGAGTGACTGACTGGCTGTGTCCAAACCCCTGGCTGCTCTTGATCTACTGAGGTGACCTGATTCTCACAGCATCCTTGCTTTGAGTTGCTTTGCATCTTGACCTTTATCTCCTCAGCTAGGACTCTGGTCCCTCCCCTAACTCTCATCAAACCTTGTTGTTCCATCATCCCTGAGCTTGCTCATCTACATTGTCTCCAGGTTGGAAAACAGTTGTATTTAGGTTCCTTCAGGACACAGCCCTCTCAGCTCCTCACATTTGTCTCACTCCGGCTAACTTGCATGATGCTGATTTTAATCATATCAGCATTGACAACTGTACCACCATCCGCCCAGGCCTTACATTGTAGATTTCCTTAATCCTCTCCATTTCTCTACCTCATTCTACTCCTTTGAAAACTCAAAGACTAAATTATCATCTCTTCTAATATCTCTGTCTGCAGGTGAATGTAAAACTTTGCATGATTAAAGCCCCTGCCTTGGGACGATTCACAGTATCAAAGGTGCGAAACAAATACACAGTCTGTTGCAGCGATTGACAATGGGAACTCCAGCTGATTTTAGGATTGCCAAAGAGCACATCCCCACAAGATCAAGAAACATGGCACAACATGCAAATGAGACCTGAAGACATCATAGATATGAGTCACAACCACAAGAGAAGGCAAACACCAGATGGTGACAGAGTAGGACTCTTCAGCCAGAGCTCATTCGTTCTATTTCCCATTTCTTTCTCTTTTGTTTTCTGTCCCTTTGTGTTCCCTTCCCTCACTCCTGGCCTCAGCACGGACACGGTTTGGGACTCTAGCCCCAGTCTCTTGGCGGCTCTTGCAGTCTCTCAGCATACGAGTGGGCATGTTTAGGGGGCACCGGGGGATTGGGGAGGTGATAGGTCCAGCAGTGGCGACGGCATTGTGGCCAAACACAGGAAGACTGAACAGTAAGGGATATTCCCACCACCACCCTCCCACTCCAATCCCCCCCATCCACCCCTGGATGTTATCTATGGCAGCAGAAGCAAGAACAGACGGCTGAGGCCTCCCAGAGAGCGAGCTAAGCAAAGGACTCATCAAAGACTGTTGAACTTTTGACCGAATTCCTTGACTTTCCCAGTTAAAATTATGAAGGACTTTAATGTTAACTATTTCACCATATTAAAAATGTTCTACTTATTCTATGAAGTAATATTTAACTTTTTAATTGTTTCTCTTACTACTTTGTGTCTAAGTGTTTTGTACCTAAGATGGCACTATGTTTTTTTTTTAAAAGATTAGATTACCTACAGTGTGGAAACAGGCCCTTCAGCCCAACAAGTCCACACCGGCCCGCCGAAGCGCAACCCACCCATATCACTACACCTAATGCTACGGGCAATTTAGCATGGCTGATTCACCTGACCTGTGACTGTGGGAGGAAACCGGAGCACCCAGAGGAAACCCACGCAGACATGAGGAGAATGTGCAAACTCCACACAGTCAGTCGCCTGAAGCTGGAATTGAACCCGGGTCTCTGGCGCTGTGAGGTGGCACTGTGCCACTGTGCTGCCCTAAATGTGTGGCAACATTATACACTTTTCACTCCTGTATTTGAGCACAACTGACAATAAAATCAAAATCTAAAATCTAGATGCGTAGGGAAATAGTTAGGGGTCTTCAAGTATAACCCTACATTTCACAACCTCACTACAAATAAAGATAAAAAGTAATCCCCATAATGGCTACTTTGACTGACTTTTGAATTTCTCAAAAATGGCCCCTTCCATTTTCTAAAACCTTGACACTGCTGAGGATAATAATGTTTGTGAGTGAGGCGAAGTGAGGATGAAGAAAAGAGGATTTGATAAGAAGCGAAGGTGAACAGGAGGAAACAAAGGTGTGAGAACAGGACAAAGAGAAACTCTGAGAATGACATTGCAAATGTAGAAAGATGGAGCCAGCTGTACCAAAATCGAACACATTGCATACCATCGCCCCTCTCCTCTCCTGAATGCAATGAAGTATGACTTCTTTTAGCAATTTTGTGAGCAACACAACAGCCTTTACACCAGATTCAAGTTTAATCTTTGGTTTCAGCTGACTGTTGACATGTAATTTGATCATTAAGTCTTTCCCAATCACATCTTGTCAGTGTCGAGCATTGGCTCTCGTTTCCCCAATTACATGCGCTGTTAAACCATCTATGAACCCTGGGATTATCCATTCTGTATCTGTCAGTCACATGTCTAGCAGCCCTGATTGTAATGAATGACCTATTATGTGCTGATAAATAAATACAATTGTTTCATGACAAATATAATCCAACAGCAACAGAAAACCCTCAGTCATCAGCACTTTATGTCTTAACTCATCAAGTGCCTGACTGAAACCAATGCAAACTACAACAAATTACAATATACTTGAGCACTGATCATGGTGTTCTCATCTTCCATAGTCTAAGTATGGAAAACTTCACCTTTTCACAAAAAAGTTTTCAATCAAGACCATTCCCAAGAATGCATAACATCATGATTGATCAAGAGTCATAAACACGAAGAGCTGGTGTAAGTTATTCGGTCCTTCAAACCTGCTCTAACATTAAGTATGATCATGGCTGATCCTCTATGTCAATGCTATATTCCCACTTTATCTCTGTACCCCCTGATGCATTTAATATCTGAAAAATGTAACAATTTCTGAAACATACTCAAATGATGCAGTCTCTGCAGCTTCTGTGGTAGAGACTTCTACAGGTTGACCATCCTTTAGATGAGGAAATGTTTCCTCAATTGAGTCCCAAACAGTCTACCCCATTGTCTATTTACAATTGCAAGTACAATCACATGACTGAGGTTTACAAAATTACGAGGGGCATGGATAGGATAAATAGACAAAGTCTTTTCCCTGGGGTCGGGGAGTCCAGAACTAGAGGGCATAGGTTTAGGGTGAGAGGGGAAAAGCTATAAAAGAGACCTAAGGGGCAACTATTTTACACAGAGGGTGGTACGTGTATGGTATGGATGGCACTTTCCTTCTCCAATAAGACATTAGTGATCCAGATGGGTTTTTCCCAACAATCAACAACACAGTCGTCATTAGACTTTGAATTAAAATTCTACCATCTGCTGTGACAAGACTCAAACCTGGATCTCCAAACATTACCTGGGTCTCTGGATTAACAGTTCAGCGACAAGGCCATTGTCTCCCCGAGTCTCCACCCAACTACCACAACCAGGAATCCCTGGCTCGGCTGCACCTTATGGTGATAGACACATTATGCTTGATTAACCAATGGCAATGGAGAAAGTGAAGTCTGCAGATGCTGGAGATCAGAGTCAAGAGTGTGTTGCTGGAAAAGCACAGCAGGTCAGACAACATCCAAGCAGCAGGAGAATCGACATTTCAGGCAGGAGCCTTTCCTAATGAAAGGTTCTGGCTGAAAACATTGATTCTCCTGATCAAGCATTATGTTTAATTTCACATTTGCTCTTAAATATACATCCCATTGGCTGAAAGTACTCAGTAATATGCATGAACTGATCCTGCCAAGTTTGTCCAGCAATGTCATTTTTCTCTCACCTCTTCAGCATCTCAGTTCTTTTTTTCTTTCTTGTTATAAAAGCCCATCTGGTTCATCAATATCCTTCTGAGAATGAAATCTGCCATTCTTATCCAGACTGGCCTACATGTGACTCCAGACCCATGGCAAAGTGGTTAACTCTTAATTGTATTCACAAGCTACTCATTTAAAGGGGCAATTAAGGATAGGGAACAAATGCTGTGTGCCTGTTAGGTGGATTGGCCACGCTAAATTTCCCACAGAGTCTAGGGATGTGCAGGCTAGGTGGGTTAGCCATGGGGAATGCACAGTTACAGGGATAGGGTGGACTTGTAGGTCAGGTTTGGATTCTCTTTCGATGGCTGAATGGCCTGCTTCCACACTGTAGCGATTCTGTGATAACACCCACCTCCCAGGAAAGACTAAACTTTTAAAAATGTAATACAGACCTGGCACAGTAACTACCTTAAATTATCACTTGGGCACCAAAGGGAAAGATAATGAGAATCCAGTCCGTATGGATTAAAAAAAGGAAGGAATTTCATTTATGTAGCACCTTTCAGAAACTCAGAACAACACAAAGCACCCTACAGTGAATTATAAACTTCAGTGTTGCAAAATGGTAGCCAATGTGTGTTCAGCAATTGCAAATGATAATGGTCAGTTCATTTATTGTGATGGTGTCAATCGAGGGTTGAATAGTTACAGGGGACAAAATAAAACTCCACTCATCATCTATATAAAAAAAATGGTGCCATGGGATTTGTTACATGAAAGATGAAAAACAAAGCACATTCTGAAAGATGGCATCTCCAACAGTGTGGCACTTTCTCAAAGTAACAGCGGAGTGTGAGGCTAGATTTCTGAGCTCATGTTTCTGGAGTGCAACTTTAATCCATAACTTATGACTTGAAGGCAGAAGAGCTTTCCAGTGAGTTAAGGCTGGCATTAAAC
Organism: Hemiscyllium ocellatum; assembly: GCF_020745735.1. NCBI lineage: Eukaryota > Metazoa > Chordata > Chondrichthyes > Orectolobiformes > Hemiscylliidae > Hemiscyllium > Hemiscyllium ocellatum. Next base: position 9,379,707 of record NC_083426.1, on the reverse strand, counting down.
ATAAAGGATATCTCCTTTCTCAACTGTCTGCTCTGAACTGAGTCGTAGCAATGTGTTGATCTTGCTAAAGATGCAGTAGTATTGTCACTGAACCTGAAGAAGGGCTCATGCCCGAAACGTCGACTCTCCTGCTCCTTGGATGCTGCCTGACCTGCTGCGCTTTTCCAGCAACACATTTTCAGCACTGAGCCATTATTCCCAAGCTCTGGGAACATAGGTTTAAATCTTACCAAGGCAGGTGTTGAAATTTGAATCAATGCAATGCTGAGTAACAGTGACCATGTAACCATTGTCAATGCTGTAAAAACCCATCTGGTTCAATATGTGTCTCTCAAGGAAGGAAATCTGCCTTTGTTACCTGGACTGCTCTACATGTGACTCCAGACCATGTGGTTGACTCTTAATTGCCCTCTGAAATGGTTCTAGCAGGTAGATTTAAAATATCAACACACATCCACGTTTTCCCTCCCACCTCAGTTGAAACAGGAGGTGAGCGAGTGAGAAGCAGAATTTAAACATAGAAATAAAACAAGGAACTGGAGTAAGTCATTTGGCCCTTGCGTCTACTCTACCACTCATGGCTGGTCCAATTTTAACCTCAACTCTACAGTGAGCAGACCTATGGATTTAGAATCGAGAAAGAGAGACAAAAAAAAAATGATACAAAGATAAATGGACTGTTGAAAGTAAGCCAGAGAAGAAGAGAAACTACAAAGATGATAATGGGGACTCTGAGTGGTTGAAGATGGGTTGGCTGTGTTGAAAGCAATCCATTTCATACCAGGACCTGGGGTTGTGAGGGTAGGTAATAGACATAGAAGGAGGTATTCAGGTTCTGAGGTTATTCAACTCAATGTTGAGCCCAAATGTTGAAAGATAGCAAAGTGGAAGATGAATTGAATTGAATTGAATGATTTATTTTAAGCTGAAAATGTGTTGCTGGAAAAGCACATCAGGTCAGGCAGCATCCAAGGAACAGGAAATTCGACGTTTCGGGCATAAGCCCTTCATCAGGAATGAGAGAGGAGATGACCTGGGGGGTGCAGTGAGAGAGGAACTCACTGAAATCCTTGTAGAGGGAGGAAGAGAGCTTCTTCAAGGAAGGCATCCTTGCAAGAGGATTTGTAGTAGGTTAAAATCTTCGAGCAGAAAGAGAGGTCTGCAGATGCTGGAGATCAGAGCTGAAAATGTGTTGCTGGAAAAGCACAGCAGGTCAGGCAGCATCCAAGGAACAGGAAATTCGACATTTCGGGCATAAGTCTTTCATCAGGAATGCCTGATTCCCCCATTCCTGATTTTCAGCTCTGATCTCCAGCATTTGCAGACCTCACTTTCTCCTATCCAATTTTAAGCTCAACTTTACATTCTTACATGTCATTGATAACTGTTTCATCCCCTTGGCAAATAACAATCTCTTCACCACTGAGTTAAAAATATTTAAACAATTCTGCTCCACTGCCTTTGGAGGGAGGGAATTCCAACAAATCTCAACCCTCTGAGAGAATTACATTCTTTTTTCCCCTTGTTTTAAATGTGCAACGATTTATTTTTAAACTATGGCCCCTAGTTCTGGATTCTCCTGTGAGAGGAAACATCATTTTCATATCCCACCCAGTCAAGTCCCCTCAGGATCGTTAAAGTATCAATTAAGTCACCTTTCATTCTTCTAAGCTCCTGACGATGTGGGCTCAGCCTGTCTAACCTTTCCTGATAAGACAATCTGCTCATTCCACCTTCTGAGTTGGGAGTTGTATTTTTAAAGCTTTAGTATTTCCACCTGATCCAAATTCATCCATGTCTTTTGATTCAAATTGCCACTACATTCCCTCCTCAACCCTCTCCATATCTTTAGGCTCCCTCCACGTGGGAGCTGAAGTGATTGCACCAAAGTTATGAAGCTAGGGCTCATGCTATATGAGTCCCTGGTTGGGGCTGTTAACCTGGTCCAATCAGGGAGCCCTGGCTGACAGGTCAAAAATGGAGTGTCAGAGATACTGACACTCTGAGAGCTGGCACTGAACAAGGCTGTACTAAAGTCAGGAGAAAGTGAGGACTGCAGATGCTGGAGAACAGAGCTGAAAATGTGTTGCTGGAAAAGCGCAGCAGGTCAGGCAGCATCCAAGAACCAGGAGAGTCGATGTTTCGGACATAAGCCCTTCTTCAGGAATGAGGAAAGTGTGTCGAGCAGGCTAAGATAAAAGGTAGGGAGGAGGGACTTGGGGAAGGGGAGTTGGAGATGCGATAGGTGGAAGGAGGTCAAGGTGAGGGTGATAGGCCGGAGTGGGGTGGGGGCGGAGAGGTCAGGAAGAAGATTGCAGGTTAGGAGGGTGGTGCTGAGTTTGAGGGATTTGACTGAGATAAGGTGGGGGGAGGGGAAATGAGGAAACTGGAGAAATCTGAGTTCATCCCTTGTGGTTGGAGGGTTCCTAGGTGGAAGATGAGGCACTCTTCCTCCAACCGTCGTGTTGCTATGGTCTGGCGATGGAGGAGTCCAAGGACTTGCATGTCCTTGGTGGCATGGGAGGGGGAGTTGAAGTGTTGAGCCACAGGGTGGTTGGGTTGGTTGGTCCGGGTGTCCCAGAGGTGTTCTCTGAAACGTTCCGCAAGTAGGCGGCCTGTCTCCCCAATATAGAGGCGGCCACATTGGGTGCAGCAGATACAATAAATGATGTGTGTGGAGGTGCAGGTGAATTTGTGGTGGATATGGGAGTATCCCTTGGAGCTTTGAAGGGAAGTAAGGGAGGAGGTGTGGGTGCTGTACTAAAGTCAGGGATTGTTCATGTGTAAATATGGGATACCACCCTGTGTGGTGTTATTTCTGGAGCATTTTCTCATTACTGTCTTGTACCCCTTCATCATTTTAAAGACCTCTATCAGGGCATCTATCAATCTCCTCCTCTTTTAGAGTTATCAACTCCTACCTTTCATATATGTACCACCAAATATCAACTGATTCCCGATAGCTATAATCTTTTCAAAGATGTGCAAGTTAGGTGGATTGGCCATGGTAAATTGTTCATAGTGTTGAGGGATGTGCAGGCTAGGTGGATTAGCCGTGGGAAATGAAGGGTTACAGAAGTAGGTTAAGGGTCTGGATCTGGGTGAGATGCTTTTCAAAGGGTTGGTGTGGACTTGATGGGCCCTATGGCCTGCTTCCACACTGCAGTGGGGTCCTATGGACCTCCTTGGATCTTGAACGAGTGCACTACAGTGTAGACGTTTAAGTTTTTATTGATAGCAAACTCATCAGCAGTGTTCCAACACAAACTGGTGGGTTGCTCTGATTGCGAGAAAGCTACCTTGGTTATTTAACTTGATCTAATACCATGTGGTAATTAACATTGTATTCAAATCTTTGGAGGTTTAACAAAAATCATCTTCACCAGAATGACAGCTCGTATTGTTTTAGAATATTAAATTTGCTGTGAGTTTGACAGTTTTCCTTTTTATTTTGAAATCCTGGTTACCTGGAAAGGCAGAGGTGGACTCGGGCCAGGGATGGGTAGATGAGGATAGTGGGAATTGGCTGACAGAAAGCTGAGGTGTGCTACTGTGTTTGCCTTGCATCAAATTTTAATTACATTTTAAGTCCTATTCTGTAAAGTTCAGTGCAGTCACTGGAATGAAGAGAAAAGCAGGCAAATGGTCAATTAAAAATGTAATTAATATTGAGAAGTTTTATAATTAAATACTGCACTTGGCAGCACCAGATTAAAACTCAAATTGCATTTTAAATCCTATTGATTTAAGAGCTTAGAGAGTGAGGTGCCTGTAACAAGAATTTATTTTAAAAGGGAAATGGCTTCGGGAAAAAAAGTTGGTCAGCCCATAATCTTCATGTTCAGGAAAGAAAGGTTGATTTCTGATAAAAGAAATGATGTGAAAGTACATTAGTCTTGGAGGGTTGGCAACATAAACTCACCAGAATGGTGTCAGAGCTGACCAGACTGGGTTATGGGGCTGAGGTGATTACTTTCGGCTTGCGTTCTCTTGACTTTACAGGTTTAAACCATGCTATGATCAAAGTCTTTTCTTGCCTCCATTGAGGAAACCTTTGACCAAACGTGAGTCACTGGCCCAGGCCTGGGAAGACAGTTGTGCTTAACGGATATGTCCGCGAGAGATCTACAATAATGGTCTGATGACACAGCTTCAAATCCCACCACGGCACCTGACAGAATTGAAAGTTGATTTTTGTTTTCAATCAACCTGTTCAGAGACATTAATACACACACTTGAATCGGAACCCCCTGGCTCAGAGACAGGGACATTGCCAATGTGCACCCAGCCATTAGTCTCATTAGATTAGATTACTTACAGTGTGGAAACAGGCCCTTCGGCCCAAGAAGTCCACACCGACCCACCGAAGCGCAACCCACCCATACCCCTACATTTACCCCTTACCTAACACTACGGGCAATTTAGCATGGCCAATTCACCTGACCCGCACGTCTTTGGACTGTGGGAGGAAACCGGAGCACCCGGAGGAAACCCACCCACGGGGAGAACGTGCAAACTCCACACAGTCAGTCGCCTGAGTCGGGAATTGAACCCGGGTCTCAGGCGCTGTGAGACAGCAGTGCTAACCACTGTGCCACCGTGCCGCTGACAAGCTGTTGGGAGGTGGTTAGCTCAATTAGGTGGGCAGCAAGTTTGCTGTTGAATAACTCCAACAGTGTGGGGGGTTCAGTTCTTGTTCTTGCCTCAGGTCGTCGGAGGATAGCTAAATATCAAGCATGTTGCTTTGGGTCTGGAGTCCTGTGCAGGACAGATCAGGTAAACGATCATGGAGGACTTGCTGTGTGACCTTTGGACTGACCTTTCCAGTAGTTGTCTCTCTTGAATGAGAGAGCAGCTTCTGGAATGATGGTGACTTTCGCTACCATTGTTTGTTATTAAAGAAAACCACTTGGTTCACTGAAACCCTTTCTGGGAAATTAATTTGCCATCCTTACCTGGTCTGGTTTACATGAGATTCCTGACTCACAGCAATGTGCTTGACTCCTAGCTGTCCACTGGGCAATAAATGCTGACCTAGACAAAGAGAGCCACATCCCATGAATGAATAAAAACAACTCTCTGTATGAATAATGTCCAATTTCTGATAAAACCTGTGGTGCAAAACATCAGGATGTTTGGGGTGCTATTAATAAAGCTGTTAACAGCTGGCTCTAGCTGCTTCAGAGACAGAACATCTGTTTCTTTAAGTGTGCATTTTAATGTCTAACTAACAGGATACACCATGAGATGCCCACTCCAGAAGGAATGTAACCCAGCGTTTCCTGAATGATATTACCTGAATCTCTGGAGTGAGCAATTCCTGCATAAGCAATTCAGCAATGATCTTGCAAATGCTCATTAATAAATAACCACAGGGCTACAAAGGCTGAGTTCTAACAGCATTTTATTGGAGCATATTAAGGATTTATGGGAGCTGTGAGTTAAAAAATTAGTCTTTTATATTTAGAATATAAATTAAAATGCTATCCAGACTAAGTGAGCAAAACCTTTTGTTTCGTCTTCTGTTTGGGCTAAAAGGGAGAGGATTAGATTAGACTTACAGTGTGGAAACAGGCCCTTCGGCCCAACAAGTCCACACCGACCCGCCGAAGCGAAACCCACCCATACCCCTACATTACCCCTTACCTAACACTACGGGCAATTTAGCATGGCCAATTCACCTCACCCGCACATCTTTGGACTGTGGGAGGAAACCGGAGCACCCGGAGGAAACCCACGCAGACACGGGGAGAATGTGCAAACTCCACACAGTCAGTCGCCTGAGTCGGGAATTGAACCCGGGTCTTCAGGCGCTGTGAGGCAGCAGTGCTAACCACTGTGCCACCGTGCCGCCCACAATTGTCTCTCAAGCGCCTCTGTTAATGTCTGCATTATTTGAACAGCAAGCTCTTCGACAATTTTCACAGAGAGAGATCCACATAAGCTCAGAGTATGTCCTCCATGAGATCAGACTCCATTTTCTCTTGGTCATGTGATATTATACAATCATAGAGTCATGGAGTACAGCCCAGTAACAGAGCCTTTGGTCCAACTCGTCCATACTGATCAGATATTCTAAATTAATCTAGTCGTGTTTGCCAGCGTTTGGCCAATATTTGTCTAAACCCTTCCTATTCATAAAGCCATCCAGATGTCTTTTAAATGTTGGAATTGACCTGGCTCCACTGCTTCCTCTGGTAGTTCACTCCATACACACACCATCCTCTGTGTGGAAAAGTTTCCCTTTAGGTCCCTTTAAATCTTTCCCCTCTCACCTCAAACCTATTCCTTCTAGTTTTTAACTCCTCTCTTCTGGGAAAAAGACCTTGGCTATCCATGCCCCTCATAATTTTATAAACCTCTATAAGGTCAGCCCTTAGCCTCCAACGCTCCAGGGAAAATGGCCCCAGCCTGTTCAGCCTCTCCTTACAGCTCAAACCCTCCAACCTTGTCAACATCCTTGTAAATCTTTTCTGAAACCTTGCAAGTTTCACAACATCCTTCCTATAGGAGAGAGACCAAGCCATTATGTGACCATTAAACCACAATCCCAGTGATATAGAAACATAGAAAATCAGAGTAAGAGTTGGCCATTCATCCTTCGAGCCTGCTTCCCCAATCATTATCATCATGGCTGAACATCCAAGTCAATAATCCACTTTTCCTCCATATCCTTTGATCCCTTTAGCCCCAAATGCTATATCCAAATCCTTCTTGAAATCATGCGATGTTTTGGCCCTGGCTGCTTTCTATGGTAGCAAATTCCACAGGCTCACCTGCTCTGGGTGAAGCAATTTGTCAGCACCTCAGTCCTGAACTGTTTACCCTATATTCTTAGACTATGACCCCTGGTTCTGGACTTTCCCACCTTCGGTACATCCTCCCTGTGTCTACTCTGTCTACTTCTGTCAGAATTTTATAGTTTCCTATCAGAAAACATACAAGCATGTCAAATGAGACCGCTTCACCAATTCCGAACATCCCTTTGGAATGGAGGAGTGGAGCGGGGCCAGTGACTTTGAAATCCTGTCTTTGTTCTCCCCTCAGACTGATGTAAGAGAATTCCTGGTCTTCTCCCAATGGGATGGTAGCTTATTTCAGTGGATCTTCTCTCTTGGACTCCTGTCTGCCCATCTATCCCTGTTGATATACATTATTTTGGGACTGGCTACCTCTGTTGTGTCAATCCTCTCTCTCTATACACTTCCATAGTGTGTCGAAGTTAACACTAAGAGCAGTGGTAGAGCAAAGTGTGCAGAGGACTGTGAAACTTTGCAGAGGAACAAAGGTAGTTTAAATGAGTGGGCAAAAATCTGGCAGATGGAGTACAATGTTAATAAATGTGAAGTCATCCATTTTGATAGGAATAACAGTAAAAAGGATTATTATTTGAATGGTAAGAAATTGCAGCATTCTACGGTGTAGAGGGATCTGGGTGTCCTTGTGCATAAATGACAGAAGGTTGGTCTGCAGGTACAACTAGTAACTAAGGAGGTAAATAGAATTTTGTCCTTCATTGCTAAAGGGATTGGGTGTAAAAGCAGGGAGGTTATGTTGTAGCTGTATAAGGTGCACACCTGGAGTACTGCGTCCAGTTTTGGTCTCCTTACTTGAGAAAGGATGTACTAGCATTAGAAGGGGGTGCAGAGGAAGTTCACTAAGTTGATTCTAGAGTTGAGGGGGTTGGCCTTTGAGGAGAGACTGAGTAAATTGGGATTATATTCATTAGAATTTAGAAGAATGAGGGGGATCTCATAGAAACATATACTATTATGAAGGGAATAGATAAGGTAGAAGTAGAGAGGATGTTTCCAATGATGACAAGAGGGTATAGCCTCAAAATTAGGGGGAGCAGATTTAGGACTGAATTGAGAAGGAACTTCTTCACCCAGAGGGTTGTGAATCTATGGAATTCCCTGCCCAGTGAAGTAGTTGAGGCTTTCTCAGTATATGTTTTTAAAGCCAAGGTAGATAATTTTTGGAACTGTAAAGGAATTAAGAGCTATAGTGAGAGGGTGGGTAGGTGGAGTTGAGACCACGAAAAGATCAGCCATGATTTTATTGAATGGTGGAGCAGGTTTGATAGGCCAGATGATCTACTCCTGCTCCTAACACTTACAACCTTATATTTTTTGCCAATGGCAGCTACTCATGATGCCATGATGACCGTTGTCCCTTTGCCAGCTCCATTTAAAGGTTAGTTTTCATTCCTTCAATAAACGCAAAGTTCTTATTTTGAGAAACAATGCACAGGGGAGCCTTTGTTCATGAGTGTGGAAGGCTGGTTATTGAAGTAGCACAGTTAAATGAGGTTTCAGGCCGCACAAGAAATGCCATATATGGAATATTGAGTGAACAAAGGTTGAAAGCTGACCCTGCTTCCAAGACAGGGGCAAAGTAGTGAAGTTGGAGGGTGTGCACAAACCTCCTGACAACTGGTCTAGCTGACCCATCTCCCAAGTGGCAAAGCAAATCTTAGCAGGACCTACACACTTAATGGTAAGGTCCGAGGGAGTGTTGCTGAACAAAGAGACCTTGGAGTGCAGGTTCATAGCTCCTTGAAAGTGGAGCCGCAGGTAGATAGGATAGTGAAGAAGGCATTTGGTATGCTTTCCTTTATTGGTCAGAGTATTTAGTACAGGAGTTGGGAGGTCATGTTGCGGCTGTACAGGACATTGGTTAGGCCACTGATGAAATATTGCGTGCAATTCTGGTCTCTTTCCTATCGGAAAGATGTTGTGAAACTTGAAAGGGTTCAGAAAAGATTTACAAGGATGTTGCCAAGGTTGGAGGACTTGAGCTATAGGGAGAGGCTGAAGAGGCTGGAGCTGTTTTCCCTGGAGCGTCGGAGGTTGAGTGATGACCTTATAGAGATTTACAAAATCATGAGGAGCATGGATAAGGTAAATAGACAAAGTCTTTTCCCTGGAGTCGGGGAGTCCACAATTAGAGAGCATAGGTTTAGGGTGAGAGAGGAAAGATATAAAAAAGACCTATGGGGCAACTCTTTCACACGGAGGGTGGTATGTGTATGGACTGAGCTGCCAGAGGAATGGTGGAGGCTGGTACAATTGCAACATTTAAGAGGCATTTGGATGGGTATATGAATAGGAAGGGTTTGGAGGGATATGGGTTGGGTGCTGGCAGGTGGGACTAGATTGGGATATCTGGTTGGCATGGACAGGTTGGACCGAAGGGTCTGTTTCCATGCTGTACATCTCTATGACTCTATAACTCTATGTGTCAGGACTACAGATCCTACAATGGATTTATCAGCTGCCTCAGAACACATCAAACAAGAATGGCAGCAAGTCACACCTGATCTCAAGGATCTGCATAAAAGCAAGGTCAGTTAGGTGTCCAAAAAGCTTGGTCAAACAAGCAGATTTTCAGGGGCATCTTCCAGGAGGAAAAGTTGAGTAGAGACCAGGGGAAGATATTGGGGGAGGTGGTGACATGATGGCTATATCACTGGACTAGCTATCCAGGACCCCAGCCTAATATTCTGCCGTTAGAAGCAAAATACTGCAACTGCTGGAAAAATGAAAAGAAAACCAGAAGATGTTGGAAAATCTCATCTGTCATCGGTGAATCATTTCCCACCCCAGTTATAGTCTCTTCCACACTCTTCGATCAGGCAGAAGATACAAAAGCTTGAACACACTTAACAACAGATTCAAGAACAGCTTCTACTCCGCGATCATTTAGATGTCGTAATGAATCTCTCAGATTTTAAATTTAAAGTTGAACTTGCTTTTTGTGCAGCTTCTCTGGAGCTGTAACATCACATTCTTTGCTCTGTTCTATGACCCTAAACCACCTTGTATGGTGTAATCTGCCCGTACTGCACGCAAATCAAAACTTTTGTTCGTGTCTACAAGTGACAATAATAAAAAAAAATCTGGTTTCTCTCTGCAGTTGCTGCTAGACCCGCTGAATTCTCCCAGCAATTTCTGGTTTTGTTTCTGATTTCCAGCACTGAAGTGTTTTTTTTTCCATTTTTATGTCACCTGTTATCAAGGTGCCTATTTCCCAAGGCTAGATTACAAGACAGCTCAAGTGAGGACCACATTCTGAATTATCGACATGATGTTGACACAGCTGTCAAGGTCAGACTTTGTTGTCCATCCCTAATTGGTTTGCCAGGGCCATTTCAGAGAGCGGTCAAGCGGCAGCCACATTGCTGTGGGTCTGGAGTCATGCATAAACCACAGCAGGGAAGGTTCTTTCCTTCCCTAACCACAATAGATGAACCTAGCCGGTTTTTCAGCAATTCACGATAGTCTTCCAGGCACCATACATTAAAACTGCCTTTCAGTTCCTGATTTATTCATCAAATTTGACATTACACCTTTAGAGGATTCAAACCAATGTTCCCAGAGCATTGGCCTGGCTATCGAGATTACCTGGCCAGTGGCATGCCCACCATTTGCGTTCCCTGGCGTTATTTCTGCCACTGAGTGAGCTCACATAGCCATGCCTTCCATAATTGAAGGTAAATGTGTCAGCATGTTAATCTTTGTGTGTGCAACCTCCGAACTGCCACTTTGAACATTACGCCACCATCTCCCCAGATGTTTATCCTCCTGCCAGGGTCACCTCAACCAGCAGACTCAGGGATCAGCGAGGGGTCTGTGATCCCATCTCTTGAACAGCTGAGTACTGAACGCAGGAACCTATAAACTCTCCCCTGTCTGCATCGCTTTCCGTTAAGTGCGCAACTGATTGCAAATAAGCAATGCCTCTTTCATTCACTGCAGTCCCAGTTCACTTTCAACACAAGATATCCATTTCAATCTCTTAATTGTTTCTGGGACGCTCAATGTGTTGACAAAAAGGAAGGATGAAAAACATTCCACTTGATTCTTCTAAGTGCCAATTTCTATTGAAACCTTGCTTGTGAAAAGAGTGCCCTTTAGTGAAGTTGTCTAAACATTCAGAGCTCCCAAGACATTTAAATTTTAAATCAGCTCGCTGAGGTTGCAGGTTCATTAGTAATGAGAAAGGAATCATTTACAATTAGTGTTGGAATCCATACGAGGGAGAACTGAATGGCTGAAGATTACAGTCAGAGATCAGCACACAATTCTCCAGGATCTAATTCCAACATCCCTAGAAAGCCTTTAGAGTTGCTGCGTGGTGAATTCTAATTGAGTTACAGGTTGTAAGTTATTCAACTCAACACGAATGAAAGCCAGGTGCTTAAACAGAATCCAAAGCAATGTAGATTGCAATGAATTGACTGCTGCTCTTCAACTGGTGCTGATCAGGATGAAATGTTGAAAAGAACCTGCCTGCTCTTTCAAATTTGAATAAAAGACCCTGCCATTTCAAAGAAGAGTAGAGAGGTCCCCTCCCATTGCTCTGGCCTATAATTAAAGCAGATTATCAGATCACTTATTCACCATGGCACTCTTGGCTATGTGCATTACAACAACAACTGCAATTCAGAGAGTATCCAATTGGCTGTGAAGTACTCGGGGTAATTCTGGTGTTGCAAAAGGGCCTAAATTATTACAAGGCTCCCTCTATTTCCATTGGTTCACCTCTGGTTTCTGCAGGCTGCATGTATCAGAAATAAATTCTGCAATAACCTGAAGAACATTGTAGCATGTAACGGAGTGAAGATGCAGGGACTTACAAAGGATTGGACCAGGTCCTGTTAAACAAATATGCTAACTACATCTCAACTGGTCATGTCCTCTTCTATGAGTCAGAACCAGACCCAACCCAGCATCTCGATATAAAAAGAATAATGATGTAATCTTTTGCATACTCCTGACAGGCAACTGGACAATCCCACTCCACCTTCCCTGGTTTTCAATGTTCATGGTTGATGCTTCAGTGCAGGCCTGTGGAAGAGCTAAACTGTCTGTTAGATAAACCTTACACTCAAGCTCTGGTCTTTCTGCCTATTGCTGTGCATCATGCAGCCATGGGGAAATAATTGCAATAATCTGAGATGATGGAAAATGACAATTTACAGCAGTCCAAACATTTTATTAAATATCTATACTGATGCTTCAGTGAGGAAGTCTTGTGTATATTAATTTAGTATAATGCCCCTACAGTGTGGAAACAGGTCCAACCAATCCACACCAACCCTCTGAAGAGTAACCCACCCAAACCTGTTCCTCCTTAGTTTATGTTTATCCCTGACCAATGCACCTATCTTACACATCCATGAACACTTTGGGCAATTTAGCATGGCCAATTCACCCAACCTATACATCTTTGGATTGTGGGAGGAAACCCACGCAGACATGGGGAGACTGTGCAAACTCCACAGGGACAGTCGCCCGAGGCAGGGATTTAACCCAGGTCCCTGGCGCCATGAGGCAATAATGCTAACCACTGAGCCACTGTGTGGGTGTCACTGGCTAGTCCAGCATTCATTGCCCAGGGAGGAGCCAACCACATTGCGTTGGGTCTGGAGTGACATATTGGTCAGTCCAGGTAGGGATGGCAGTTTCCTTCCCTAAAGGAAGTGAACCGAAAGGCTTTTTCCAATAATGGTTATCATTAAACTTTGAATTCCAGATTTTTATTGAATTAGAATTCTACCATCTGCTGTGGTAGGATTCAAACCCAGGTTCCCAGAACATTAATCGTAGGATCCCTACAGCGTGGAAACAAGGTCCTTTGGCCCTGAAAGTCCACACCAACCCTCCAAAGAGTATCTCACCCAAACCTATTCCTCTACATTTACCTCTGGTTAATGCATCTAACCTGCAAATCTTTGGATTGCAGGAGGAAAGCAGAGTACCCGGAGAAAAACCACACAGACAGTGAGGCAGTAAAATGTGCAAACTCCACACAGTTGCCCAAGGTTGGAATTGAGCCTGGGTCCGTGCCACTGTGAAGCAGCAGTGCTAACCACCAAGCCACCATGCCACCCTCAGTTGATGGATGTGAAGCTGGAAGAGCACACAGGCCAGGCAGCATCCGAGGAGCAGAAAAGTCAAAGTTACATCTGAATCTGCTGTGCTCTTCCAGTTTCACATCTATCAACTCTGACTTCCAACATCTTCAGTCCTTACTGTCCTCAGAACATCACCAGGTCTTCAGCTGGCTAGTCTAGCAATAATACCACTAAGCCATCATCTCCCCTAGTGAGAGCTGCACTGTCAGGTCTGCAGTGTTGTCTTTCTATTGAGGTGATAAACTGAGACTGCCTGTACTCACAGGTGGATATGGAAGATCCAGCATCTGTGCTTTGAAGCAGAGCAGGGACTGTCCCTGTGCTCTGTGCAATATAGATTAGATTCCCTACAGTGTGGAAACAGGCCCTTCAGCCCAATAAGTCCACACCGACCCTTCAAAGGGAAGCCCACCCAGACCCATTTCCGTCTGACTGATGCACCTAACACACTGGGCAATTTAGCATGGCCAATTCACCTAACCTGCAGATCTTTGGAGGAAACCCATGCAGACGCAGGGAGAATGTGCAAACTCCACACAGACAGTTGCCCGAGGCTGGAATTGAACCTGGGACCCTGGTGCGGTGAGGCAGTAATGCTAACCACTGAGCCACCGTGCCACCCCAAATGAGCATCCTCTCATCCTTTCTTCAGGATTCTGAAGAAACGTCATATCAGATTCGGAACATTAACTCTGCTTTAACTCTCCACGGTCGTTGCCATACCTACGGGGATTTGTCAACATTGTTTGGATTTGTTTCTCTAAACAACAATAGTTGAGGAACAGGTGGCAGCCAACTCCAGGTGAGGTGTTTACATATTGTGCTCCTTTGCCAAAGCAGCCAATCCTTGAGAGGTAGGTTCTGACACAAGTTTGGTGCATGAGACCATGGAGGGTGGTTGTGAGCTGGTGTGATTTTGATTTTTGATATTATTGTCACATACTCAAGCACAAAGCAGGGTGACAGTGAAAAGTGCAAAATGTTGCCACACAAGGCATCTTAGGTACAAATACTTTGGTAATAGTAACAAGAAGATGGGGTACTGGGCTAATGGTCGGATACTTGGTAGTGTGGATGTGCAGAGGGATCTTGGTGTCCATGTACACAGATCTCTGAAAGTTGCCACCCAGGTAAATAGTGCTGCGAAGAAGGCATATGGCATACTGGCTTTTATTGGGAGAGGAATTGAGTTCCTGAGTCCTGAGGTCATGTTGCAGTTGTATAAGACTCTGATGCCGCCGCATCTGGAGTATTATGTGCAGTTTTGGTCTCCATACTATAGGAAGGATGTGGAGGCACTGGAACGGGTGCAAAGGAGGTTTACCAAGATGTTGCCTGGTATGGTAGGAAGATCGTATGAGGAAAGACTGAGGCACTTGGGGCTGTTTTCATTGGAGAACAGAAGGTTTAGGGGTGACTTGATAGAGGTGTACAAGATGATTAGGGGTTTAGATAGGGTTGACAATGAGAACCTTTTTCCACGTATGGAGTCAGATATTACGAGGGGGCATAGCTTTAAATTAAGGGGAGGTTGGTATAGGACTGATGTTAGGGGTAGATTCTTTACGCAGCGAGTTGTGAGTTCATGGAATGCCCTGCCAGTAACAGTGGTGGACTCTCCCTCTTTATGGGCATTTAAACAGGCATTGGATAGGCATATAGAGGATAGTGGGCTAGTGTAGGTTAGGTGGGCTTGGATCGGTGCAACATCGAGGGCCAAAGGGCCTGTACTGCGCTGTATTTTTCTATGTTCTATTTCTACAGAATCTTAGAAACAGGTAGAAAGAAAAAACAAAGTTAAAAGTTAAACCTTGCAGCAATTATAGTTTAGCATAAAACATACAAAATAAGGTTAAAAGTTACACATTACAGACCTTCTTAGTTTTAAATAGAAAATGTAGACGCGTGTTGTATGTTTCTTGACCCCAGTTTTCCTGCAACAGCTAGCTCATAAAGTTTAGCTATTAACAGCAACAAGATTTATGTGGCACCTATAATGTCACAAAACATTACAAGATGTTACACAGGAGCTTATCATAAAATGTTTGACACTCAAAGCCACATCAGTGCAGGTGGAATAAAGCATGTGTAAGCAGTAACAACTTAAGGAATATCTGCAAAGGGTCAGTGGCAGAGAGGCATAGGCAGAGATTTCAGAGCTCAGGGCCCAGTTACAGGGCTTGCAGGGGTCAGGGCTCCAGGCTAGTTCATAGGCTGGCTCTAGGCTGCTAATGATGTCTGTGAATCTCCGACTGCATTTCTGCTCCAACCAGCATCTTCTCTCACAGGTCCTCTCATCTCCACCTAGCCCTGCTACAAACCCCACTCTCACAAGTTCACCCCGATCCACATCTCAAAGCTCTTACCGGGTGATCATGATCTTGAAGCCTAGAAATAGGATCATTGAGGGAAAATGGCGATGCAACAAGAGTAGGCCATTAAGTCCATTGGACATGATCCACAATTCAATACTATCATGGCTGATCAAACTCTTCAATGCCATTTACTCCACTATCACATAAACTATTGATAATCAAACATTTATCAACCTCTACTTTAAACCGACACAAAGACTTGATCTTCCACAGCCCTCTGCGGTTGAGAATTCCAAAGATTCACAATGCTCTGAGTGAAACAATTCCTTCCAATATGGTCCCAAATACTAACCCCCTTATTTTGAAGAACAAAGAACAATACAAGGAGAAAGTGAGGACTGCAGATGCTGGGGATCAGAGCTGAAAAATGTGTTGCTGAAAAAGCGCAGCAGGTCAGGCAGCATCCAAGGAGCAGGAGAATCGAGGTTTCTGGCATAAGCCCTTCTTAAGACCATAAGACCATAAGACATAGGAGTGGAAGTAAGGCCATTCGGCCCATCGAGTCCACTCCGCCATTCAGTCATGGCTGATGGGCATTTCAACTCCACTTATCCGCATTCTTCATGAACAAAACAACACAGGAACAGGCCCTTCAGCCCTCCAAGCCTGCGGCATCACATTTTGCCCTTCCATACTAAAACTGTATTCACATACAGGATCCGTATCCCTCTATTCCCTTCCTATTCATGGATTCATCCAGGAGTTTATTGAATGCTACTATTGTATCTGCTGCCACCATCTCCTCTGGCAGTGTGTTCCAGGCACTCTCCACCGTTTGTGTGAAAAACATGCCTCGCACATCTCTTTCAAACATCCCACCCCACCTTCCCCCATCGCACCTTGAATCTGTGTCTCCTGGTAATTGACCCCTCTACCCTGGGAAAAAGCCTCATACTTGCCACTCTATCCATGTCACTCACAATCTTACAAACTTCTATCAGATCGCCCCTCAATCTCCTGCATTCCAGAGAAAACAATCCCAGTCTGTCCAACCTTTCTTCTTGGCTAAAATCCCCCATATCAGGCAACATCCTGGTAAACCTGTTCTGTACCCTCTCCAAAGCATCCTTCTGGTAGTGTGGTGACCAGAACTGCACACAATATTCCAAGTGTGGCCTAACTGAAGTTCCATAAAACTGCAGCATAATGTGTCCATCCTTATACTTAATACCCATTCCATTGAAGGCAAGCATGCCATAGGCCTTTTTTTAACCACCTTATCCACCTGCTCTGCCACCTTCAGTGATCTGTAGAACTGTACATTCAGATCCCTCAGCATATCAATACCCTTAAGGATTATGTCATTCACTGTATAACTTTCATCTGTACTTGACCTTCTAAAATGCATCACCTCACATATGTCCAGATTAAACGCAATCTATCTTTTTTCTGCTCATGCCTCCAACTGGCCTATATCCCACTGTATCCTCTGACAATCCTCCTCACTATCCACAACTCCACCAATATTTGTATCATCAGCAAACTTACTAATTAGACTGGCTAGCTTTTCCTCCAAATCATTTATGTTGACCACGACCAGAAGAGGTCCCAGCACCGATCCCTGTGGAACACCACTAGTCACAGCCCACCATTCTGAAAAGCATCCTTCCACCATGTTGCTCTGTCCACTATAACTAAGCCAGTTCTGCATCCATCTTGCCAGCTCACCCCTGATACCATGTTGCTTCACCTTTTGTACCAGTTTGCCATGAGGGACCTTGTCAAAGGCTTTACTGAAGTCTGTGTAGGCAGCATCAATAGCTTTTCCCTCATCAATCATCTTCATCACTTCCTCAAAAAACTTGATCAGGTTCGTGAGGCATGACCACCCCCACACAATCCTATTTGTCACTAATAAGCCCATTTGTTTCTTAATGCGTATATATCTTGTCACTGATAATCTTTTCCAATAATTTCCCTACCATCAATGTGAGTCTCATAGGCCTATAATTTAAATTGATCTAGACTGGTGACTTGCTGCCATGGGAAACTTTTAGCCGTATTTATCCTGTCTGCATGGTGGCTAAGTGGTTAGTACTGCTGCCTCACGGTACTGGAGACCTGGGTTCAATTCCCACCTCAGGCAACTGTCTGTGTGAAGTTTGCACATGCTCCCTGTGTCTGTGTGCATTTCCTCCCACAATTCAAAGATGTGCAGGTTAGGTGAATTGGCCATGCTAAATTTCCCAGAGTGTTGGGTGTATGGGGAATGGGTCTGGGTGAGTTACTCTTCAGAGAGTCAGTGTGGACTTGTTGGGCTGAAGGGCCTGTTCCCACACTGTAGGGAATCTTAAGTGTTGTGGTTCTGTTCGCTGAGCTGGGAATTTGTGTTGCAGACGTTTCGTCCCCTGTCTAGGTGACATCCTCAGTGCTTGGAACCTCCTGTGAAGTGCTTCTGTGATGTTTCCTCTAGCATTCATGATCTGCTAAAGTGATGATGATAACCTTCACAGCTTTTTCAGTGAATCCCTGCAATGTAGAGCTACAAATCTTCTCACAAACTTTGAATCTCTTATGTATTTTGTAGGTGTCAGTGAAATCACCTCTAATTCTTCAATACTCCTGGTCCAATGTTCCCCAGTTATTGTGAAGATAATTGAAGTCTTGGCTATGGATGATTGTGATGATGATGCTCCTTTAACAGGGTTAGTCTGTCATTGTTTTCTTTTCAATGAGGGGTTGTAAAGGCAGAGGTGCTGAAATGTCTGAACTGGCTACTTTAATAATGGCTAACAGATGCTGCCTTAGTCAACAATCAGGTTGTTTTTATCTGAAACACTTGTACAATGAGAGGGGAGTGGACAGTTCTCCAGTTCAGGGGTTTTTCTAGTTTTGGGTTAGTTTTTGCTGGGGACCCAAAGAAACAGCTCCATGTTGATTCTTTGTCCCTCTGACATCTCTCTCCATTCAAGAACCTGTGTTTGAATTCACTTTTTGGCCAAGAGGTGTGTTTATGGCAGGTTGTAGGAAATTGGAACAGCTCTTTATTAAATTGCACTTTCGTGTCGGTTGGGTTTTCAAATAGTTGTGTAATTCTAAATTTGGTTTTCTTTAATTCACGCACAAATAAATTTTGTTTTGTTTAAAACCGAGTGGTTTAACTGGCTGTGATGCTGGTGAAATATTCACCTTACATCTGCTGAAAACAACTGGGAAAGTTAAGAGTCTGGGTTACCTTCTTAAAATGTTTTGAGGGGCTCTGGCCTGGTCCACATGGACAGATGACAATGGAGATGCCAAAATTGGATGAGGCCAGAGGTATTGCAAAAGTTTCCTCCCACAGAGTTAGAGATACTCTGCCCTCCTTGTTCAAACAATTGAAGGGGCAACTAGCCAGCTTTAAAAAGCACCAGTGATTCTGTTATCCCTGAAATGGGAGCACCTTGGCATCACTCCCGGAAAACTGGTTCAACAAGAGGGACTCAGGGATGTGATCATTAGTAAAACCTCTGGATTACCGAGTCCAGGAACATAATCACTTCCCTAACAAATACAAAATACTTTGCTCAGATTAGTTTTAGTACATGTGGTCTGTTGATAAAATTGAGCTTTTTACTTTTGACTCTTCTAGATATTTTTAACCAACCTGTTCAGATACGTTATGACAAACTTGGCCTTCTAGCATGGAAAGCAGGACACTACCATTGTGCATCATAGTGGCTCAGCTGTTAGCACTGTTGCCTCACAGTGCCAGGTACATAGGTTCGATTCCACTTTCGGGAGACTGTCTGTGTGGAGCTTGCACGTTTTCCTTGTGTCCAGGTGGGTTTCCTCCGGGTGTTCTAGTTTCCTCCGACAGTCCAAGGATGTGCAGGTTAGGTGGCTCGGCCATGCTAAATTGCCCATAGTGTCCAAGGATGTGTGGGTTAGGTGGATTAGTCATGGGAAATGCAGGGTTACAGGGGCAGGATAGGGTAGGGGGCTGGGTCTGGGTGGGATGCTCTCTGAAGAGTCTGTGTGGACTCGATGGGCCAAATGGTCTGTTTCCACATTACAGGGATTCACTGAAAAAGGTCCGAAGGTTCTCATCATCATTTTAGCAGATCGTGAAACTGCTCTTTCATGAGAGAGAGGTGATTGGTGATGGTTTAAGCAGAGGGTCAAATGCCTCAGGTAAGGAGAGAGGTTGAGAAAGAGTGTCCTTCATGGTAACCTCAACTGGTGCAGGAATTGAATCTATGTTATTAGCATCACTCTGTATCACAATTGGCCATCCAACAACTGAACTAACCAGGAGAAAGCGAGGACTGCAGATGCTGGAGATCAGAGCTGAAAATTTGTTGCTGGAAAAGCGCAGGGCTCATGCCCGAAACATCGATTCTTCTGCTCCTTGGATGCTGCCTGACCTGCTGCGCTTTTCCAGCCGAACTAACCAACCTCCCAAGCAAACACTTAAATGGTTTCCACCCATGCATTCTGTTGGAACCCAGGTTTGAATGACAGACTTTCAGCTTAGTATGCTCCCAATTGAGCTATTTCAGTTGACTATCCTGGGTTATAACACCAGTGAGTCACTTGGCAAAGAAGACATTCTGCTATTTATCCAGAATTACACCAGATTCACCAAAATAGCATAAAAGGTGGAGTATTTTATTTGTTGTGATAAAAACAGCTTGGTGTACAACAGCAGAACTATTAAGAAGTTCAACATATTGTGGTTTTAAATTGGGTTGATCAGGTACTGGCATAAATGTTTATTAAAATACTTATTTGACAATGAACGTGTTTTTAGCTGGACAACAGCACTGTAAAAAAAAAAGGACGAACAAAAAGGAGCTTAGAATCTCCCTGGGGAAAAAAATATAAACAGGGAATTTAAAATCTCCTCAGTTCAAGGGACTGATACTGAAGGAAAAATAGAGAGAGAAAATAAACAACAGCACTGTTTCCATTCTTGGAGTTGAAAAGGAAAGGGCAGAAGTGTTCATGTACGATTACACTGCACAGTTGTGTCAGTCCATGCAAAACGTTACTTTGGTGGTTAGGCTAAAGATTTCATGAGGTTCTTGATGCCGAACCTAACCAGGGCAAAGTTTAGGCACGATTTGGGTGCCCTTCCTGATTTCTTGAAAACACTACACCACGATATTGTACAAACTAATCTCCTCAGATGAGCTACCTCAAAAACTGGGCTGTGGTCCTTGTTAAATCAGTTGATTCAATCAGTAAGGAGTACTACAATTTGGGATCAAGAAGTCTACACTTTTAAATTGGTGATCCAAATATGGAGCAATTTGCACTTCAAAAGGGGTATGGGAGATATTCACAATGGTCATTTTATAATGATATGTATCATTTCAGAGGACAAGTCAAGATGGCAGCACCTTCTCTTGCATCATCAGTCATTCTCCAGCAGCATCTGTGACAATATCTGCATGAGTGCTGCTGTCCTTCCAAAGCAAACATACCATTCTGATTGGACTTACAGCCTTAGGAACCCATCTGTCAGTGGTCACTGGAGTTACGTCCTCTCATTAATGGGAGCTTTACCAGCAAATCCTAAACCTAACATCGAAAGAAACATGCCCTCTACTTACCTTTTCTTGGAATAAAGCTCTATCTGCATCTGTTATGAACTAGCCGATAGGGATTTATTGCTGGGATCAGTTGACTAATCCATTAATATTGCATTGTGTCATATTCAGGATGGGAGAAAATGTAATGAATGAACCTGGGTTTTTCTCACATTCCTATGTTGGGGGAACACAGTGTAGTGGTCATGTCACAGGACAGGTGACTCAGAGCCCTGCTGAATGCTCTGGGGACACTGGTTCAACCCCATCATGGCAGCTGATTGAATTTGAATAAATGAATCAAGAACGTGAAAGTTTGATTCTGCAGTGAGGATGTGAAACTGTCACTGATGGCTGGAAAACTCATCTGGTTCACTGATGTCCTTCAGAGATGGAAACCTGCTATTGTTACCTGGTCCAGCCCACAGCAATGTCTTAACTGCCCTCTGAAATGGCCCGAGCAAGTTGCCAACAATACCCATGTTCCACGAATGAATAAAGCAAAAGTATCGCAGTGATTGTAATGAGGTCAGCCAGGTGAACCTCATAGAATATGAGTTCCTGACTGGACTGTTAACCTGGTCCAATCAGGGAGTCCTGGCTGACATTCATCAAGGTGAGTGTCAGAGATACTGACACGCTGGTGCCTGAATCTGAGCGAGGCAGTAATGTAACATTCCTGACTAAGGGCTTATGCCTGAAACATCAATTCTCCTGCTCGTTGGATGCTGCCCGGCCTGCTGTGCTTTTTCAGCGCCACACTTTTCTAGGCAATACTGTCATCAGGGAGTGTTCATGTGTGAATAAAGGGTGACTTGGTGACAGATAATGGACTCTGTCACGTTATTTCAGATATGTTTCTAACTCATGTAGATTCAGGTCTAGAGCAGAGAAATCAATACAAGAGATTATTACTCTGATCAATTTGCTTTGCAGACAAAAATTCAATTTATGTTAGCTTAATTGCAAATCTTTTGCCATTACGCCTAAATGTAGAGAACATTGGTTGTAGTGATTGTAATGGGGTCAGCCAGATGGACCTCATAGAATATGAGTTCCCTGATTGGGGCTGTTAATCTGATCCAATCAGGGAGCCGTGGCTGACAGGTATAAACAAGAGTGTCAGGGATCCTGTTCACTCTGAGAACTGGGCTCTGTATCAAGTAGTATGCAAGTGTAATTACAGAATGACTTGGTGATGGGCTCTTAGCCTCTGTGGAGTTATTTCACTGATGAGTATACTTCTGAGTAATTGTTGTAAGTTCAGATACCTCATCACTGTTCCCTCCTTTCACCGGCCCACTGTTGGAACTCAAATAATTGCAATCAATTTGTTGCACACAGTCTGCCTTTCATAATAAACCCACACTGGTTTGTATTTATTGACTGTACTCTCACCTGATTTTCCAGTTACTTATTTTCGAGCAGACTCCAGTCTTTCTTCTTCTGTGGATGTCAAAGCTAACAGACTTAAAGTCTCCAGGATTGTGCTCCTGACCTTTTCAAAAAGACTGCGGTCACATCAGCTATCTCCTCATGTTGTGACATTGTTCTATTTAATCCATTGAACCCTCTACAAACCTTGTGTCTTGTCTCTCTCTATAATAAACAAAGATCCAGTTCTGTTCCTGAGAAAGTCTGTTGACCACTAATGGCTAAAGATGAGAACCACTCTTTCAAACATAACCTGTGGCTGCTTATACTAATGGCTGCTCCTTAGAAATCAATTCCTTGTGTGAAGACATCTTGACCTCAATGATCAGCAAAGACCAGATGTGACAACATCAAGACCTTTGAAATTGGAATAAAATATAGATGCAGTCCCTGCAGGTAAAAGGCTCAGCATAGATTCATCACTTAGACTTAACAAATGAGTGAATATTGAAGTGATGTTCCTTTGATCCCTTGAGGTTGTAACATAAAGAAACCAACCTTGCCTCTGATTTCAATGAAAGACAGAAAGAAAAGTAAATGTTCAAAAAGACACAAGTCCTTAGCTGAGTTCAGGTGGCATAATGGTTCTTGCTAGTATTATTTTGTTTGGGGAGAAAGGCTGAGGGGGGGACCTAATTGAAGTCTACATTTAAAGGACGCATATTAGGTCAATGGGAATAAATGTTCCCCGTTAGTAGAGGGGTCAACTACTAGAGGGCATAGATTTAGGTAATGGACAGGACATTCAGAGGGGTTTTAAGGAGAATTATTTTCACCCAGAGAGTAGGAGGTATTTGAAGCTCAAACATTGATAGAGGTGAGAACCATTGTTAACATTTAACAAGAATTTAGATGATTACTTGAAGTACTTGTATGTACTAGGCTATGGCCCAAATACTGGGAGATGGGATTAGATTAGTTGAGTACGTGGTTGCAGGCATGGACATAATGGGCCAAAGGGCCTCTCACTGTGCTGTCATATCCTGTGACCCTATGGCTTTAGTCGGTCTCACAAACAGGTATAATAGGAACGTAAAACCTGCCACAGGATACAGTGGAGGGAAGATGCAGAGAGAAGGTCATAGAGTCATACAGTATGGAATCAGACCCTTCAATTCAACCAGTCCCAGCAGAATATAATTCCAAACTAAACCAATCCCCCCTGCCTGCTCCTGGCCTATGTTCCTCCAAACCATTCCTATTCATTTCAATGTCTGTTAAACATGTAATTACACCCACATTAACCACTTCTGCAGGAAGGTCACTCCACACAGGAACCACCTTCTGTGTAAAACATTTGCCCCTCATGTCTTTTTAAAATCTCCATCCTCCCTCCTTAAAAATGTGTCCCCTAGTCTTGAAATCCCCCATCTTAGAGAAAAGACACCTACTACTAATTCTATCTGTACCTCTTATGATTTTATAAATCCCTATAAAGTCACCTCTCAACCTCATATGCTCCAGTGAAAGAAGTCCCAACCTATCCAGCCTTTCTTTATAACTCAAACCTACCATACCTCAAAAGAAGCGAGTTCTTTTGTCAGTCAATCAGACGCATAAAGTTGGAAGCCAGTTTAGTTAGGCCCACACTATGGTACATTTGTGGCAAGGATGTCCCCACCAATCTGCATTCCCTTTTCATGCTACGTGAATTGATGTTCAGTTTTCACTGTTTCATGCATTCCAACTCTGCTGAGCAGGGAATGAAAAGCTTTGACTTTGATTCTCTTTTTTTCCATTCTTTAACTTCCATACAACTGTGCAATTATCAGCCAAGCAGCTAACCCATACTTAAAATATACATACTCAAACAACCTGCATTTATGAAGCAACTTCAGTTTATTAAAATATTTCAAGGTGTTGTCAAACAAAATCTGGCACCAAAGACATTCGAACCGACGATCAAGTAACTGGTAAAAGACTGTGTTAAAAGAGAAGTGAAGACAAAGGATAAGTAGAGATATTTAGCAATCTTAAGTCCAAGGCAACTGAGGCATGAGTCTCAAAACCAGAAATTGCTGAAAAGCTCAGCAGGTCTGTGGAGAGAAATCAGAGTAAACGTTGAGGGTCCAGTGACCCTTCTTCAGAACTGAGGCACGAGTCTGTTGTCAGAGAAAACTAAGCAACAGACAACTAACAATTCTGATTGACAACAGGATTTGGTGTGAGGTAGGCTGTGCAAGAATTGTATTGAATGCAAAAGTTTTTGATGCCAGGCTACAGGCCATCAATATGACTCCAACGGTGATCTGTCTCCATCAACAACTTGTTGAGGTTGATTGAGTGACTGTCGTTATAAGAGGTTTGGGTCACAAAATAACCACTTTGTCAAGATGAAATGAAACATTGCAGCTGAGAAATTGGAAGGAGGAAGGTAAAATATCCTTCAATTGATTTATAAAATCTGAGGTGTACAATGCAGAAAAAAATAGAACTCCAAGTCTCAGTCTGTGCTGCCTTGGCTCTCTGGAAGGAATATTTAGATTGACTTACTGTTTCAAAAAATTAAAATGTATTCATTTCTGGGATGTAGGTGTTGCTGCCAAAATCAACAGTAATTGCCTATTCCAAATCGCTCTTGTAAAGATGTTGGTAAGACCAGACAACACAAACGTCTATAGAATGACCACCTGAAGTATTTTGTCTCTGAGTGCTCCACCATCGATCTTCTTAGAATCCCTACTGTGTAGAAACAGGCCCTGAGGCATAACAAGTCCACACTGACCCTTCAAAGAGTAATCCACCCAAACCCATTCCCCTACCCTCTATTTACTCCTGACTGATGCACCTAACGTGCACATCCCTGAACACTATGGGCAATTTAGCATGGCCAATTCACCCTAACCTGCACATCACTGGATTGTGGGAAGAAACTGGAGTAACCGGAGGAAACCCAAGCAGATACAGGGAGAATGTAGAAATTCCACACGGACAGTCACCCTAGGCTAGATTCGAACCTGGGTCTCTGGCGCTGTGAAGCAGCAGTGTTAACCCTTGAGCCACTGTGTCTCTTACTTTTTCTCTGTATCCATAATTCCAATTCTTTTACTTTTTTCTAGAGCTTTGCTTACGAGCTTCTTATGCTCATACTCAAAGCTCTAGAATACCCTTCATTAATCTCATAAAATCCCTACAGTGTGGAAATAGGCCATTTGGCCCAACACACTGATTCTCTGAACAGTATCCCAGCTAGACTCACCCTTTACCAGCTAGACTCACCCCTTACTCTATCCCTGCGTTTTCCATGGCCAATCCACCTAAACTGCACATCTTTTGGAGGAAACCCAATGGAAACCCACACAGACACGGGGAGACTGTGCAAACTCCTCACAGACAGGAAGTTTTTGTTGCAAACGTTTCGTCCCCTGGCTAGGCGACATCATCAGTGCTTTGGAGCCTCCTGCGAAACGCTTCTTTGATGTTTCTTCCGGTATTTATAGTGGTCTGTCCTTGCCGCTTCCGGGTGTCAGTTTCAGCTGTCCGCTGTAGTGGTTGGTATATTGGGTCCAGGTCGATGTGTTTGTTGATGGAGTTTGTGGATGAATGCCATGCCTCTAGGAATTCCCTGGCTGTTCTCTGTCTGGCTTGCCCTATGATAGTGGTGTTGTCCCAGTCGAATTCATGTTGCTTGTTGTCTGTGTGTGTGACTACTAGGGATAGCTGGTCGTGTCGTTTCGTGGCTAGCTGATGTTCATGTATGCGGATTGTTAGCTGTCTTCCTGTTTGTCCTATATAGTGTTTTGTGCAGTCCTTGCATGGTATTTTGTAAACTACATTAGTTTTGCTTTTGCTCAGACCAGCTATCCCTAGTAGCCACACACACAGACAACAAAGCAACATGAATTCGACTGGGACAATACCACTATCATAGGGCAAGCCAGACAGAGAACAGCCAGGGAATTCCTAGAGGCATGGCATTCATCCACAAACTCCATCAACAAACACATCGACCTGGACCCAATATACCAACCAGTACAGCGGACAGCTGAAACTGACAACCGGAAGTGGCAAGGACAGACCACTATAAATACCGGAAGAAACATCAAAGAAGCGCTTCGCAGGAGGCTCCAAAGCACTGATGATGTTGCCTAGCTAGGGGACAAAACGTTTGCAACAAAAACTTCCAGCTCGGCGAACGGAACCACAACAACGAGCACCCGAGCTACAAATCTTCGCACAAACCTTGAATCCTCACAGACAGTCGCCCGAGGCTGGAATCAAACCCAGGTCCCTGGCGCTGTGGTGTAGCAATACTCACCGCTGAACTACTGTGCCATAACCTCTTTGCCTGTTTACCCAGCCTTCCTCCCCAGGAATGCTCCTTAACACCTACTTCACTCACCATGCCTTCTGACAGACAGTCCTACCATCTCGTTATGAAGCTTAATGCCAAATGTGTCTGAACGGAAGGGGAAAAGCAATTGGATATTTCAGTCTCAGCCAAGATCTTGAGGGGGCTTGACATGGAAGAAGAAAACCAGTAAGACTCATGTGAGATACATTTCCAAGTATCACTGGCTTTCCCTCTGGCTGGATGCTGAGATGAGAAGAGAATCAGAACTGTGGGATGTGGTTTCAAAATGAAGGGTTTCCCATTTAAGATAGAGCTGGGGAGGAATTTCTTCTCAATAACCTTGGGAGTTCTTGATTGCAGTGAGTAGGGACTTGAATGTTCTTTCACTGTCACTAGGTTAAAATCCTGGAACTCCCTCCCTAACACCAGTGTCCTTGTGCCACAGGAATTGCAATGATTCAGGAGGAGGTTCACCACCATCTTCTCCAGAGAAATTAGGGGGCAGCAATAATTTGGACCTACATCCCACTGTAAAGATCAGAGCTTTTTGTTTTACTGTATTTTTAATTGTGGACTGGACGGGAAAAGGACTTTTTAAATGAAGACATTGCTGCTTTTACTAAAATCAGGTCACTGATACTGAGTGGTGTTCTCACTGTGGCTTGTACACGTTTTGGAGGAAACTTAGTTGCAGATGAGCTGGCACCAGAGAGTGTGCATAAAGTGGGATTCGGCCAGCAACAAGTAGCTGAGTGGTTAGTGAACTGGCTTCTATTGCTAACAATGTTGCGATTGGTTCCCAGATAACTGAACAGCTTGTTGCTGTGAACAATATGGTCAGAAGCCTTCGGACCTCTGAAAGGTTTCTCTTTCTCGTGCTCTCTGCAGTAAAAAAAACCTAAAGCATAAAGAAAAGCAGTTTATTTTCCCTCACTAGTTGCTGTAGCTTTTAATCAGTTACAAAGAGAGTTTACAATTTGTTAACCAGTCACTCAGTAAGCAAGCGAAAAGTACACAGAGAAGAGAGATTGACTAACAGCAAGCCTGAGTCAGCAAGGAGCATCTCAGTGAGTCCTGTGGATGGGCCATTGAATTACCTTCTTAACTTTTCTCTGTATCCATAATTCCAATGCTTTAATTTTGTTGAACTGAGCCTGTTTGAATATGTGTGTGTAGAGGAGTTTTATAAAGGGGTTAGAATTTCACTAATAGAGTTATATGTAAATAGTTCATAATTGCTTAGCTACAACTAGAAACTATTTACTTAAGTGCAGAATCCTCTTCTGTGATTTCTGTTAACCTTAGTCTGAAAGATGGGAATATTGAGGAATTTTGTGTACTTTGAAAAAATCTATTTTTTAAGCTCGTAAATAACCAGGTTGGTTTCCAGCCAGTACTGGGGGGTGAGAGGGGAGGCTTGCTTGAATGCCGGGTTTACAATGCAGATTGCTTCCAACAGCATGAGTTCAATTCCTGCACCAGCTGAGCGTACTATGAAGGTCCCACCTCCTCAACATCTCTCCTCACCTGACACATGGTGACCCTCAGGCTAACCACCTCACCATTCGTTTCCTTCCAAAGAAACTACAACTTTATGGTCCAATAGGACTTTAACTACTTTACTTTACCCAGTGAGGCATGACACCATGCATTAAACACAAGTTAATTAAGAAATGAGGGATCACAGGGATCAAACAGGTAATAAGGTTGAGACCACAATCAGATCTGGTCAGCTATGAAGATATTGAAGGGTAGAGTATGCTCAAGGGGCTGAATGGTCTAATCCTGCCCTTATTTCTCATAATCTTCTGTACTCTCTGGTGATCAGTACTGGAAGAGTCAGTTAGTCACCGCTTCGGGGCAGGATTGAGCAGTGATCTCCCCACAGTGTAATAGCCCATTGACAGTCATTGTGTCGATTTGCACAGTTAAATTTCAGTTTCTATTTGTGTCACATTTACTTCCCCTCGCAATATAGCAACAACGAGGTATTTCTGTAAAAGCTTTCCACGTTCTTACTCTTGTAACCTATGAAACGAGGTAGCCATTTTGTGCACAGCAAGATCCCACAATCTGCAACATGAAAATGAGCAGCTACTCTATTTTTGTTGAAATAGGGACATACAGCAGCCAGGACATCATGGAGACTTCCACTTTGTTATTCTTCAAAATGGTGGCTTACATTCACCTGAGAAAACTGGTGGGATCTTGGTTTGATTCCCAAACCACTGACCACTACTTTCTAGAAGGACAAGGACAGCAGCTGCATGGGAATGCCACCACCTCCACCTTCCCCTCCAAGTCACTTACCGTCCTGACTTGGAAATATATCTCTGCTCCTTCACTGTCAATGGGTCAAAATCCTGGATCTCCCCCTCCAAACAGCATTGCGGATCTAGTTACGGAACATGGACTCAATACAGGAAAGATATTGTGAAACTTGAAAGGGTTCAGAGAAGGATTATAAAGATGTTGCCAGGTTTGGAGGATTTGAGCTACAGGGAGAGGCTGAATAGGCTGGAGCTGTTTTCCCTGGAGTGTCAGAGGCCGAGGGGTGACCTTATAGAGGTTTATAAAATCATGAGGGGCATGAATATGGTGTTTTCCCCCAGGGTGGGCAAAACTGGAGGGCATAGTTTTAAGGTGGAAGGGAAAAGATGTGAAAGGGACCTAAGGGGCAACCTTTTCAGGCTGAAGGTTATGTGTGTATGGAATGAGCTGCCATAGGAAGTGGTGGAGGCTGGTACAATTACAACATTTAAAAGGCATCTGGATGGGTATATGATGAATAGGAAGGGTTTGGAAGGATATGGGCCAAATGCTGGCAAACGGGACTAGATTAGTTTAGGATACCTGGTCAGCATGACCAGAAGGATCTGTGCTATACGTCTCCATGATTGTAAGAAGGCAGGTCAGCAACTCCCACTTGCTGTGAATGAATAAACAGAAGTATCTGGCTCTCCCTTGGTAAAGAGGGACATTAACCTCAGCAACTCTCATTGAGGTGGGAGGATGGACTGCCACACATAAATACTCTGGGAGTACTCAGCAAGTCTGGTTTTGATCTGTGGAAAGAGAGGAAAAACCCGGTGTCAAAGAAATGTCCAATTTCAAATAAAGCTTGTACACAGACCTTGTGAAATTGACACGCTTGTTTATTTCATGATATCATGGGAAGACTGCTCATATACAGAATGGTTGCTCTGCACAGATGAGGTGTAGCCTCTTCACCAGGGACAGACATTTGCAGTTGAAAAAGGGTTACAAGAGGTTGATATTTGATTGTAAGACAATCCAGTTTTAATTATAGTTGGTAGTTTAATAGTTTTGAAAGAACTAACAATGCTTCAGGTGGAACAGCATCAATCAGTTAAACAATGATAACAGGATGTTAACTAATCTAAGGACATTGATTGAATAATTGGTAGTATCCTGTCCATCGCAGCTCAGGTCATTCATATTGAGTAGTTTGATGGCATCTTGTCTGCGGGGTTATTGAATCGGCTGGGGTCCTTGGAGAGGAAGAGAGAGAGAGAGCCTTCGGGGCTTCGGGAAGTGCAGTGTCATTGTGAGGGAGAGAATCCCATTAGCGGGTTGCTTAGATAACATGTTTCCTCTGATTAGGTAATGTCTCATTTGCAGTCAGTTCCTGGGTACAGCTAATGTGAGCCATCAATGGCATTATGGGTAGGGCCTCTTTTAGCTCGGGACAAACTGGCTTCTGTAAGCAAAATGGTCCATCAGCAAAATGGTTTCTCCCTTCTCCCACACCTGGTTAATGACCTGCCCTCAGAACTTTGCTCATTTGTCATTTGAGAGGTAGGACGAGGCTATTGATGCAGCTATCAACACTTCAATACTGACTATGCTATTAACACTTACTTACAATGCTGTTCCCGTGAAATGGAGAGAGTGAGGTCTGCAGATGCTGGAGATCAGAGCTGAAAATGTGTTGCTGGAAAAGCGCAGCAGGTCAGGCAGCATCCAAGGACCAGGAGATTCGACGTTTCGGGCATAAGCCCTTCTTCAGGAATGAGGAAAGTGTGTCCAGCAGGCTAAGATAAAAGGTAGGGAGGAGGGACTTGGGGGAGGGGCGATGGAGATGTGATAGGTGGAAGGAGGTCAAGGTGAGAGTGATAGGCCGGAGTGGGGTGGGGGCGGAGAGGTCAGGAAGAAGATTGCAGGTTAGGAAGGAGGTGCTGAGTTCGAGGGATTTGACTGAGACAAGGTGGGGGGAGGGGAAATGAGGAAGCTGGAGAAATCTGAGTTCATCCCTTATGGTTGGAGGGTTCCTAGGCGGAAGATGAGGCTCTCTTCCTCCAACCATCGTATTGTTATGGTCTGGCGATGGAGGCGTCCAAGGACCTGCATGTCCTTGGTGGAGTGGAAGGGGGAGTTAAAGTGTTGAGCCACGGGGCGGTTGGGTTGGTTGGTCTGGGTGTCCCAGAGGTGTTCTCTGAAACGTTCCGCAAGTAGGCGGCCCGTCTCCCCAATATAGAGGAGGCCACATCGGGTGCAGAGGATGCAATAGATGATGTGTGTGGAGGTGCAGGTGAATTTGTGGCGGATATGGAAGGATCCCTTGGGGCCTTGGAGAGAAGTAAGGGAGGAGGTGTGGGCACAAGTTTTGCATTTCTTGCAGTTGCAGGGGAAGGTGCCGGGAGTGGAGGTTGGGTTGGTGGGGGGTGTGGACCTGACAAGGGAGTCACGGAGGGAGTGGTCTTTTCGGAACGCTGATAGGGGAGGGGAGGGAAATATATCCCTGGTGGTGAGGTCCGTTTGGAGTTGGCGGAAATGACGGCGGATGATACGCTGTATACGGAGGTTGGTGGGGTGGTAGGTGAGAACCAGTGGGGTTCTGTCCTGGTGGCGGTTGGAGGGGCGGGGCTCAAGGGTGGAGGAGCGGGAAGTGGAGGTGATGCGGTGGAGGGCATTGTCGATCACGTCTGGGAGGAATCTGCGGTCCTTGAAGAAGGAGGCCATCTGGGCTGTGCGGTATTGGAACTGGTCCTCCTGGGAGTAGATGCGGCGGAGACGAAGGAATTGGGAATATGGGATGGTGTTTCTACAGGGGGCAGGGTGGGAGGAGGTGTAATCTAGGTAGCTGTGGGAGTCAGTCGATTTATAGTAGATGTCCGTGTTGATTCGGTCACCCGAAATCGAAATGGAAAGGTCTAGGAAGGGGAGGGAGGAGTCTGAGACGGTCCAGGTAAATTTGAGGTCGGGATGGAAGGTGTTGGTAAAGTGGATCAACTGTTCAACCTCCTCATGGGAGCACAGGGCAGCGCCAATACAGTCATCGATGTAGCGGAGGAAAAGGTGGGGGGTGGTGCCAGTGTAGCTGCGGAAGATGGACTGTTCCACATATCCTACGAAGAGGCAGGCATAGCTGGGCAAAATGGTTGATCTGCAGGTCGATTGTGGCGTCTTGTAAATCACGGGTTTTAATCATTTCCTGTTAATCGCCACATCTTCAAAACCTGGGTCGCTACGGTTAGGGCCATGGATATTAAAGTCATACTTTCAACTACTTGGAGAAAGTGAGGACAGCAGGTGCTGGAGATCAGAGTTGAAAAGTGTATCGCTGGAAAAGCACAGCAGGTGAAGCAGCATCCAAGGACCAGGAGAGTCAACATTTCAGGCATAAGCCCTTCATCAGAATATGATAAAGGGGTTATACTCGATATGTCAACTTGCCTGCTCCTCGGATGCTGCCTGACCTGCCATGCTTTCAACTACCTCAAACTTTAGCTCTGAAATTCCCTCAAAACCTTTCAGTTCTCTCTCTTCCTTTCCAGCAAGCGTTCATTCTTGCTCTTCAAAATCTAAATCTTTCACCAAGTCTCTGGTCACCTGCCTTATGTGGTTCAGTGTCAAATTTTGTTTCATAGCAGTCCTATGAGCAACCCTGGGACATTTTACTGTATCAAAAATGTTAAAGCCACCCTATAATTATGTTGTCGTTCCAACTATCGATGTCCTCCTTTATGTTTCCGGCACATTCTATTTTTATTTCAGTTTTGCAGTTTTTCTAATTAGTTTCTTTTCACACATATCCGTTCTATTAATATCTTCTTGTTGCTACACTGAAGGAACACTACTGCCAGTTTTCATCTTTTTGTCAAACTTTCAGCATCTCACATGTTCCCACCACCCCCCCACCCTCCACCCCCGCACTTTAGATCTCTTCGGTTTCAATAAATAATTCACTCATTTTCCAAGTTGCAGTTCTGACACAATATTCACACCTAAAGCAGCACCTTTCCTAGCTGCTAAAAAGCAAAAGGAAAGACTTGCATTGCTATGGCATCCTTCCCAGCCTCTTGACCAAAAGATGCATCATCTTCGCCCCGCAGGACTCCCTCGTTCTGGTGCTGCATTGGAGTGTGGGCTTTGATTTAATGCTCAGGTCCTTGGACTGAAACCTAACTCCACAAGCACCCAAATTCAAGAGCAAAACATGGTACATCTCAACCTGCTGTGTATTGCCTACAGTTTTTGTTTTAATATCAGTTTGAATATTTCTAGCTAGGTTTCAAGTCTGATGTAGAAATTCAAAAGCTCTTTCCTGTTAATCACAGTTAGTGATAATCATTGCGATTTGGAGGTGCCGGTGTTGAACTGGGGTGTACAAAGTTAAAGATTACACAACACCAGGTTATAGTCCAACAGGTTTATTTGGAAGCACTAGCTTTCAAAGCGCTGCTTCTTCATCAGTTACAGTGATTTTTAACATAATCAATTGCAATTGCTCTAAATTTCATTTCTGATGAAGAATTTATAGTGAAATGATAACAAACTCTATTTCAAAGTGCAGACAAAAAATGTTAAATGAATGTTAATATTACAGGGTAACTGGTTTTAGTTAAAGTCGTACCATTATTTAATAGGAGCCTCATACTTTTGTGTGAACAAAAGTCAGAAAAACCCTGCATTTACATAGTTTGTCAATCAAATCATCAAAATGTCCCAAACATGTAAAGACATTCACTCCTCATGGCTGACAGTAATATTCTGTGGGTCACCATTGAACTGAAACTGAACTGGACCAGACAAATACCGAACATACAAAGCAGGTGAACTGCTGAGAACTCATCTCCTTGCTCTTCAAAGTCATCCGCCATCTACAAAGCACAAGTCAGGAGTGGGATGGAGTAATCCCTACTTGCCTGGTTGGGTGCAACTCTAACAACACTCAAGAGGCTCAACATCATCCAGGACAAAGCTGCCCTGTTGATTGGTACCACATGCACAAACATCCACTTCCTCCATCGGTGCTCAGTGTTTGTAGCTTGTGCTATCTACATGATGCTCTCTAGAAATTCATCAAGACTCCTTAGACAGGACCTTCCAAACCCAGAACCACTTCCATTTGAAATACAAAGGTAGCAGACACACCTGCAAGTTCCCTCCAAGCTACTCACTATCCTGACTTGGAAATATACCGCCATTCCTTCTGTGTTTCTGGGTCAAAATCTTGAATCCCATTTCTTTGCAGCACCTATTTTACAAGCTTCAAGTCGGCAGCTCACTGTCACATTCTCAATGGTAATTTGGGATGAGTTACAAATGCTTGGTCAAAAGCCTGGAGCTCTGTCCTTCGCAGCTCTGGTTGAAGGTCTACGCCACATGGACCTCAGCAGCTCAAGATGGTGGCTCAGCCCATTTCCCCAGTGAACAATTAGTGCTGGTCAATAAATATTGCCTTAGTCAGCATTCTGTGATAAAATCAGGTGAACTGTAAAATATACAGCCACCCAGTACTCAGCTGGAGGTGAACCTTTTCCTAACAGTGGCGTGGTGGCTTAGTGGTTAGCACTGCTGCCTCACAGCACCCGGGAGCTGGGTTTGATTCCTGCCTCAGATGGCTGTGTGAAGTTTGAGCATTCGCCCTCTGCCTGCGTGGGTTTCCTCCCACAATTCAAAGATGTGCATGTCAGGTGAATTGGCCATGCTAAATTGCACATAGCGTTATGCATTAGTTGGGGTAGGAGAATGGGTCTGGGTGGGTTACTCTTCGGAGGGTTGGTGTGGATTTGTTGGGCCAAAGGACCTGTTTCCATACTGTAGGGAATGTAATCTAATGTTTGCTCACAGAGAGTGGATGTCACTGGCAAGGTCAACATTTGTTGCCTAACCTCACTGACCTTGAGAAGATCATATTGGTATGGCTTTATATTGCTTAGAGGCATGGATAGAGTAGACAGGAAGAAACTTTGCCCCTTAATGGATGGATCAATGACAGGGGCATTGATTTAAGACAAGGGGCAGAAGGTTCCAAGGAGATGTGAGGAAATAGCTTTCCATCTGGAGGTGGTGGGGACCTGGAATTCACTATCTGTAAGGGTGATAGAGCCACAAACCCTCATCACATTTAAAAAGTATTTTGATGCGCACATGATGCCGAGGCATACAAGGCTCTGGGCCTGGTGCTGGCCAGTGGGATTAAAATAATGAGGTGCTTTTCTTATTGACCATCTCAGATGCAATGGGCCAAAGGGTCTTTTTCTGCGCTGTACTTCTCTATGACTTTAATGTGGTGATAAGCTGCCTTCCTGAGTGGTTGCAGTCTGTGTGGTATTCTCATTGAATTGTTCAGAGTAGTTATAGAATCATAGTAAGAAAACAGACCCTTCAGCCCAACTCGTCTGTACAGACCAAGTTTCCTAAACTAAACTAGTCTGATTTGCCTGCTTTTAGCCCACATCCCTCTAAACTTTTCCTGTCCATGTACCTATTCAAAAATGTTTTCAATCTTGTAACTGTACCTGCATCTACCACTTCCTCAGGCAGTTCATTCCTAATATGCACAACCTTCTGGGTGAAAAGGCTGCCCCTCCGATCCTTTTTAAACCTTTCCCCTCTCACCTTAATGTTATGCCCTCTAGTTTTGGAGTCCCCAACCTGAGGGAAAAAATTAACCTCTGCTCATCACTTTACCAATGTCCTTCATGATTTTATAAATCTCTGTAAGATCACCCCTCAGCTTCCTATGCTCCAGGGAAAAAAAGGTCCCAGACTATCCAACCTCCCCTCATAACTCAAACCTTCCAGTCTCGGATGCATCCTTGCAAATCTATTTTGCTCCCTTTTCAATCTAATAGCATCCTTCACAGACCAGAATTGTGCACAGTATTCCAAATGTGACCTTACCAATGTCTTGTACAACCGCAATTTGATGTTTCAACTCCTATACTTAATGCTCTGACCAATGAAGGCAAATGCCTTCTTCACCACCTTGTCCAGCTGTGATGCCAATTTCAAGAAATTCTGCTTCCGCACCCCTAGATCTGTCTGTTCAACAACACTCCCCAGGGCCCTACCATTAACTCTGTAAGTCCTGCCCTGGCTTGTCTTAACAAAATACAACACCACACATTTATCTGAATTAAACTCCATCTGCCAGTCCTTGGTCCCTTGGCCCAGTTGATTAAAATCCCATTGTACTCCTACATAATGGGCGGCACAGTGGCACAATGGTTAACACTGCTGCCTCACAGCACCAGAGACCCGGGTTCAATTCCCGCCTCAGGCGACTCTCTGTGTGGAGTTTGCACATTCTCCCCGTGTCTGCGTGGGTTTCCTCCGGGTGCTCCGGTTTCCTCCCACAATCCAAAAATGTGCAGATTGGGTGAATTGGCCATGCTAAATTGCCTGCAGTGTTAGGTGAAGGGGTAAATATAGGAGTATGGGTCTGGGTGGTATACGCTTTGGT
The DNA here is from genome assembly GCF_020745735.1 of Hemiscyllium ocellatum. Lineage (NCBI taxonomy): Eukaryota > Metazoa > Chordata > Chondrichthyes > Orectolobiformes > Hemiscylliidae > Hemiscyllium > Hemiscyllium ocellatum. Next base: position 9,343,454 of record NC_083426.1, on the reverse strand, counting down.
GGGTCGGTGTGGACTTGTTGGGCCGAAGGGCCTGTTTCCACACTGTAAGTAATCTAATCTAATCTAATCTAATTCTGAAATAACTTTCTTCACTGTCCACTAACTTACTAACAATACTTCCTATATTCTCATCCAACTGTTGATAATAAATGATGAGCAACAAATTATCCAGCACTGATCCTTGTGGCACACTGGTGGTCACCCGCCTCCAGTCTGAACACCAACCTTCTACCACCATCCTCTGCTTCCTACTATCAAGATAATCTTGAGTCCAGTTGGCGGACTCTCCCTGGATCCCATGTGATCAAATCTGTCTAAACAGTCCATCATGCAGAGCCTTGCTGAAGGCCTTGCTAAAGTCCATGTAGTCAACATTTCCCGCTCTGCCTTCACCTATCTTCTTGGCCACCTCTTCAAAAAACTTGTGAGACACAATTTCCCACACACAAAGCCATGCTGACTATCCCTCATCAGCCCTTGTTTTTCTAAATGCGTGTAAGTCCTGTCTCTCTGAATCCCATCCAACAGTAACTTTAAGTACACCAGTCTGTAGTTCCCTGGCTTTTCCCTGCAGTCTTTCTTTAATAATTGCACAACATTAGCCACCCTCCAATAAAATGAGGTCACTTTATAGTGGGCCTGAGTTATATTGAGGTGACACCAGGTAAGATTGACCGATTTCTATCTCTGAAGTGCATTAGTGATTCAGATAATCGTTTATGACAATCTGCGAGTTTCATGATTGTAATTATGTATACTAGCTTTTCATTCCAGATTCAGTGAATTAATTAAATTTACAGTCCCCAGAATGAATGTCTCTGATTTATTAGTTGCAGACTTCAGGGTTTTCTGGTCTGGCAATATGAACATTATGCTACCATTCCCATTGAAAACCGTACAGGGAAGCGATCTAAGATGTTCTTACTGTGAGGTCTCTGTTATAGAAATAGTGGCGTGATTTTATATTGCCTTTGTTTTCAACAAACAAAACAGTAACATAGAATTGATTTAAATTGTTCTTTCAAAAAGCCTGTCTCTTCTCCTCAATGATCCTGATAGCATTAAAGAAAGATGAATTTCAGGACCAAGACCATTCTGCTGCAAAGACAGGGACCTATAAATAAATAAGCTAGGAAAAGAGAATTTGAGTTTAAATAATTATTAACATTGAAATATATAAGCTTTAAAAGCATAGGCTTTTCATCGCAACAGGAGTAATGTAAAGGCAGGAGATGGCAGTGATGTAAATAGATAATGTCACATTGAGAACATGCATCAAAGTGTATGTCAACAAAACTATAGCTGGGAAACAGTAGTGTAAGGAAATACAAGTCTGATGTATGCAGACAGGAATATCTCATCCAGATGCCAAAGCATCTTTACTCAAGGATTCCTTGTAAGATTGTGTTGCTGGAAAAACGCAGCAGGTCAGGCAGCATCCAAGAAACAGGGGAATCGACGTTTCGGGCATAAGCCCTTCTTCAGGAATGGCCCAATCCTGAAGAAGGGCTTATGCCCGAAACATCGATTCTCCTGTTACTTGGATGCTGCCTGACCTGCTGCGCTTTTCCAGCAACACATTTTCAGCTCTGATCTCCAGCAACTGCAGTCCTCACTTTTCCTTCCTTGTAAGATTCCTTATAAGATTTTCTTGGGGACTACATTTGACATTGGAACATAGGGATTGGGGTATGGAGTAGGCAATTCAGCCCTTCAAACCTGCTCCACCATTTCACATGATCATGGCTGGTTTTAGCTCCACTGTCTCAGCTCCACTGTCCCGCCTGCACCCCATTACCCTTTATCCCACTTTTCGTCAGAATCATAACTATTTCTTTCTTGAATCTGTTGGCTGATTCCGCCTCCATCGCTCTCTGGGGCAGTGAGTTCCACAGATTCATAACCCTCTAGGAGAAATAGTTTCTCCAGATCTCAGTTTTGAACCTGTCTTCTCTCACTCTATATCTATAATGCTCCACATTATAGATCTAGACTGCTCCACAAGGGGGAAAATCTGTTCAACATCCACCTTATCAATCCCTTTAGTATTTTGTACACCTCAATCAGATCCCCCCTCATTCTTCTGAATTCCAGCGATTTCACCACTCCTTGTACACCAGCCCGTTCATCCCTGGGAGCAATCTGGTGAATCTCCTCTGAACTGCATCCAGTGTCACCACATCCTTCCTCAAAGAAGGAGACCAAAACTAGGCACAATACTCTAGGCGTGGTCTCATCAATGTCTGAGATAATTGTAGCAAAACTACATTACTTTTATAAAGAGTCCTTTTGCAACACATGCCAAGATTCCATTTGCCTTTTTTATTATATGCTGCACCTTGTTGGGATCCATTATTAAGGTTAGGTAGTGTAAGAAACTTTATTGTTAGGTAGTGCTCACGTAAGGTAGTATTAGCAAGTCTGGAACTTGTTAGCTTCACTAGACAACAGTAAGCCATTATGTTACACTAAGAACAGACTGAAAAGCTGATGGCATCGCCTGAAGAGGCCCCAGGGAGGGTGAGAGATAACAGGACATTGGAGCCGTGTCTAAATGCACGTAGCTCAAACTGAGGTAATAGAATGTTATCAGGTGAGAACCAATTACATACCAAAATTCTGCATTTTACCAAATAAGGATGTAACTCTGGAATGTGAGAGGACAAAAGGATAGACAAATTAAAAATATAGTCAGAATGCGCCTTCTCCAGTGAGCTAGACACCTCACTGTACTGTGTACGATTCTCTCTCATTAAACCTGTTTATACTTTTAATCAGACCCGGTGTCTCTCTCCTCCAAACGAACACGGGGACAGAGGTCCTGTCCCAACAACCTGCACACCCACTTCCTGTGATTCATGCACAAGGACACCCAGATCCCTCTGCACTGATGCACTTTGATTCTGCTTCCTATTTAAATAATAATTTGTCCTTTTATTTTTCTAATGAAAATGGATAATTTTTGTGGGCTGTTTCTTTCCTTCTCACTCTAATAGATATGGTAGTCATGTAGTAACATTATCTCTGGTATTCGTGTGAACATTTCTTAACGTTTTTCTTTCAGTAGACATCCAAATTATCAAAGATACACACACATAAAATTTTACAACTTGAAAACTGTATCTTAGCTGTTTCTGTTAATTTATTTCTAATAAGTTTCCTAAGTTCTATTTTTAAAAACATAACTGATTCTTAAGGGACTTGACAGGATAGATGTGAAAAGGTTGTTTTGGAAGAGTCTAGGACCAGAGTGTATAAGCTCAGAATAAGGGGTTGCCCATTTAAAGTAGAGCTGAGGAGGAGTTTCTTCTCTCAGAGAGTAGTGAATCTGCCGATTTCTCTACTGCAGAGGGCAACCAAGGCTGGGACATGAAGAAAATTCAATACTGAGAAAGGCTGATTTTTAATCAGCAAGGGAATCAAGGGTAATGGGAAAAAGCAGAAAGGTTGAGTTGAGAATATCAGGTGAGCAATGAACTTATTGAATGGCAGACCAAAAGGGCTAAACGGCCTGTTTCCGCTAGAAGATCTGAGAGTCTTTTTGTAAAACGCAAAGATATTTTGCGCAACAAATTCTGAAGCCAGCTGGAACCTCTAGACTCCAACACTTGGGTACCATATTAAACAGGTAGCTGGACAGCCCCTGACTGTCTGGAGTTTGCACCTTCTCCCCATGTCTGCGTGGGTTTCCTCCGGGTGCTCCGGTTTCCTCCCACAGTTCAAAGATGTGCGGGTCGGGTGAATTGGCCATGCTAAATTGCCCGTAGTGTTAGGTGCATTAGTCAGGGGTAAATGTAGGGGAATGGGTCTGGGTGGGTTGCTCTTCGGTGGGTCGGTGTGGATTTGTTGGGCCGTAGGGTCTGTTTCCACACTATAGGAAATCTAATCTAATCTAATCTAACCCCAGGAGCATTAGTTCGCCTCTGATCATTAACCATACACATTCTGGAGGTATTTGACACCAGGCAGAAAGCTCATCCCCTAGAAGGTTCTCAACACTAATTAGTACTGGACCAATTTATGCAACCTTCTTCTGATAATACAGTCTCTCTAAATCTGGGCTCAGCTGAGCGGACTGTCTCCAAAGGCAGGGCCTAGGTTGTGATTGAGTTCTGTACTCGAGTCTGTTTGCAACTCAACTTGTACACAAGTCAAATCCCAATGCAGGACTATATAAAGTAGCCATTCAAATCTGCGAGGAAATATTTGCAGTTGGATCTTTAAAATGAACAGTAATATACCCCCGAGAAGCAAGTGAGGTCTGCAGATGCTGGAGATCAGAGTCGAGAATGTGTTGCTGGAAAAGCACAGCAGGTCAGGCAGCATCCGAGGAGCAGGAGAATTGACCTTTCAGGCATAAGCCCTTCATCAGGAATGAGGTTTGTGAGCCAGAGACTGAGAGATAAATGGGAAGGGGATGGGGTTGGGGGTAGGCAGCTGAGAAAGCGATAGGTGGATGAAGAAGAGGGAGAAAGTGATAGGTCAGGGGAAGTGATGGACAGGTCCAGAGGGTGGGGCCGAGTTGGAGGCTTGGGCCTAAGATAATGTGAGGGGAGGGGAAATGAGGACACTGTTGAAATCCACGTCTATCCCCTGTGCTTGTAGGGTCCCAAAGCAGAATATGAGACGTCCTTCCTCCAGGCCTCGGGTGGTTAGTGTTTGGCAATGAAGGAGGCCCAGGACCTGCATTTTCTTGGGGGAGTGGGAGGGGAGTTGAAGTGTTCAGCCACAGGACACTGGGGTTGGTTGGTGCGGGTATCCCAGAGATGTTCTCTGAAACAATCTGCAAGAAGGCGTCCTGTCTCCCAGATGTAGAAGAGACCACATCGGGTGCAATGGATGCAGTGGATGACATTGGTAGAGGTAGAGGTAAATTTCTGATGGATGCTGGAAGGATCCTTTGGGGCCTCGGACGGTGGTGAGGGGAGTGGTGTGGGCACCGGTTTTGCACTTCCTGTGATGGCAGGAAAAGGTGCCAGGAGTGGGGTGTGTGGACCTGACAAAGGAGTCACGGAAGGAATGGTCTTTCTAGAACGTTGATAGGGGTGTGAAGGAGAATATATCTTTGGTGGTGGGTTCCATTTTGAGGTGGCAGAAGTGGTGGAGGATGATGCTTTGTACGTGGAGGTCGGTGGGGTGGAAGGTGTGGACCATGGGGGTTCTGTCCTTGTTACGTTGAGAGGGGTGGGCCTCAAGGGCAGTAGTGCGTGAAGTGGAGGAGATGCTCTGGAGGGCATGTTCAACCACTTGGGAAGGGAAGTTGCGATCATGGAAGAAGGAGGCCATCTGGGACTTTCTGAGGGGGAATTAGTCATCCTGGGGACAGATGCGGCGGATGCGGAGGAATTGGGAATAAGGGATGATGTTTTTACAGGAAGTAGGGTGGGAGGAGGTGTAGCGAAATCACTGTGGGAGTTGGTGGTTAGTCAGTCACTGGAGACGGTGATGGTGAGGTCCAGGAAGGGGAGGGAGCTGTTCAAGATGGTCCAGGTGAATTTGAGGTCAGGGTGGAAAATGTTGGTAAAGTTGATGAACTGTTCAACCTCCTATACAGTAATACACCATGCATGGAGTTGTTTCATAAATACAGATTGTTCTACTATAATGCATGTTTCATTAATGAAAACTCACCATAACATTAACAAATTGGGGACACTGTTTCTCAAGCATGAACCTTGAAAGTGTGTACTGGCTATAACATGATTCTGCCCCCTTTAGTTTAAATGGTGCTGGTATTTTGCGATTTTCTCATAACATGGGATTGCATGAGAATGCAACTATTGCATTGTAGCAGAACTGACTGTATGAGCATTCGTAAGTCAACTGTTTTAAATTGGGAACTCCCTTTATTTCTTTCCTCAGATAAGAGCTCAAAACTGTTCATTGTGTATTGAGCTGGAAATCCTGTAGGAAAACCTGCCCCATTCCCGGGTAGAAATCCATCCCACATATACACTTCCCCAACACTTAGTTACAAAAGAAAGTAAATTTGGTTCATTGTGATTATGGCCATGTTCTGCATGTCCAGTCCCAACTTTTAAGCTCGCTAAAGTGTCAAAGTGGACAACAAACCAATTAACGCATTCATAAACAAAAACAAAGAACTGTGGATGCTGGAAATCTGAAACAAAAACAAGAATTGCTGGAAAAACTCAGCAGGTCTGGCAGCGTCTGTGGAGAGAGGAGTACAGAGTTAACATTTTGGGCTCACAAACCTTTCTTTAGAATAATATATTCATTTGGGATTCAAGAGTTCTTGGACAAAAATCCAAGGAGCCCTTGAGACACTAGCTGCATAAACTCCCCCTGCCCTGCTGACACATCCCCCCCACCCCCCTCCCCACATGATCCAAGTCCTCAGCTCACTGAAACAAAATGACTATAGATTTCAAAATACAATCTATCAAAGTATCTCTCAACACTATATATTGAGCACTTTTTAGTTCACAGCTGCTTAATGACTTACCTTCACCTATGTAATCGTACGATTATATTCAACACTCGGGTTAAGCACCTGTCCAGCTGAAACTCCAGCCCAGCTACAGTAGATACTAACAGCAATACTAACTGAAGTTTAAGGGAAACATGCAGTGGCAGGTTTTTCACGCAGAGAGTGGCCAGAGCCTGGTGGTGGGAGCAGGCATGGTGGAGATATTTAAGTAGCATCCGGGTGATCATATGAATAGGGAGGGATACGGACCGAATAAGGGCAGATGGTTTGTTTTTTAGTTTAGTTCCTGCATGATGGTCAGCACAGGCCTGGAGGACCATAGGGCCTGTCCTCATGCTGTATTTCTCTTTTGTTCTTTTGCTTGTTCTTTTTTAAATTCCTTGGGCTGAATGTTAAATTTACAGCATGGGAGTGAGTGGCACGGTGGCTCAGAGGTTAGTGCTGCTGCCTCATGGTGCCAGGGACCTTGGGTTCGATTCTACCCTCGGGATCGGCTTTTCCTGAAATGCAGAAACATCAGGAGGAAATGTCCTGGCATCACAAGCACAGAGAAAAATCCACTTACTCTCCGCACCTGGGAGAAAATTCAGCCCCCTCAATGATTGAGGGTGGCACAGAGGCACAATATTTCGTGCTGCCGCCTCACAGAACCTGGTTTGATTCCACCCTCAGGACACTGCCTATGTGGAGTTTGCACATTCTCCCCGTGTCTGCATAGGTATGCTTCAGTTTCCTCCCACAGTCCAAAGGTGTGCAGGCCAGATGGATTGGCTGTGCTAAATTGCTCCGTAGTGTCCTGGGATATGCAGGTCAGGTAGATTAGCCTTGAGTTATAAGGTAGGAGGTGTTCTTTGAAGGGATCGTGTGGACTTGATGGGCATTCTAACAACAAAAGGCAACACTGAGGTAGCATTTGCTGCTGGATTAAAATTCTCATTTATTTTTACCCCTGGCCTATCCCCTCCCATGACTTTCCTACCTCTCTCCCTATCCCTGTGATCTTCTCCAGTTGCGCCCTATTTTTGGCTTCTTGATCACCCGCCTTTTGAACTGTTCCACAACAGGTGGCCTTGCCTTCGGACACGACGCGCTTGTACTCTTTCCTCTTCTAAGGTGCTTCTTAAAACCTCGGTCTGTGATCAAACCTTTGGATATCTGCTCTTTTGCTCCATCATGGGGCTGAGTCAAATTATGGTTTGTTACACCCCTGTGAAGTTCCTTGGTATGCTTTATTATCTTAAAAATGCTACATAAATGCAAGTTGCTGTTGTATAGGTTTGTATTTTAGAAAGTAGGATTTGCAGGAAAAACAGACAGACCTCAGAGTTGCTAAAAATAGCCTTTGGACAGCATTAGAGACAGGATAATCTCATAATGTCCTATTGTGGTTGTCTGTTACTCTTGGTCTACCCTGGGAAGTGGATGTTTCTGTCCAGGCTGGTATTTGTTGCTGATTGGTATCTGCCTGTGAGAATGAGCATGTGTGTCTGTCTGCATATATGCACGTGTATGTCTTTTCATTGTATTGTCTACGTATGCATGCTGGAATCTATGTGCATATGTTTGTGAATGTGTTTGAGCCCACATGTGTACTTGATTGTGCCGAAATAGAAACAAATTTGTTTGTGTCTGCATGTTTGCGTAAGCCTGTGTGTACGTGTGTCTGTGTCCACGTGTGTAAGTGTGTGTTTCTGACTATGTTTATGTGTGCATAAGTGTGTGTTGGTTGGCATGTGTTTCTATGCATGTACATGTGTATGTTTGTGTTGGTTTGTCTATGTATGTCTGTGTTTGTATCTCTGTGTGTGCTTGTATGGTTGTATGGGTATTTTTGTATAAACACACACTTATGCACACATAAACACACAGACATGTGAAAACTTGCCTATCTGTATACATGTGTGTGTGTAATTGTGTATGTGTGTGTGTTTGTACTGCCTGTGTGTGTGCACATGTTTGTATGCTCATTTGTGTATGTGTATTTGTGTATGTGTGTGGGTTTGTCTTTATGTGCACGTATCTCTCTGTGCACATGCAAGTATTTGTGTGTGTACATTTATATGTGTGCATGTCTGTGTGCACACGTTTGTGTTAGTGTGTGTATGTGTGTCTCCACTTAACTGTGTACACGTGAGTCTGTGTATGTGTGTTTGTGTGAGTGTGTGCATGTGTGTGTCTCCACTTATCTGTGTGTTCACCTGTACATGTCTCTCTGTCTACATGTGTTTGTGTGAGTGTGTCCGTCTGTGTGTTTGTGTGAGTGTGAGTTTGTGTATATGTGTGAGTATGTGTTTATATGTGTGTGAAGTTTGTGTTTGTGTGTGCGTTCATCATGTGTGTGTGCGTGTCGGTGTGTGTGTGTGATTGTGCGAGTGTACATGTATGTGTGTACATATGTCATGATGTGAATGTGCATGTATAAATGTATCTGTCTGTTAGTGTTTTCCTTTCAATATCAAGACAAGTGCAATTCTTTTCTCTCAGACCCTGAATTGCATTCTTTATACTTGCTGGATAATAAATCATTCCACTGCTCTTTTCACTTTCTTTATTATTGCCTCACAGGAGTTGCCTTTTTAAAGCAAAATATCAAGAATGCCTTCCATTAGCCTTTCAAATATGAAGTACTTTAATGTTTTGAGGCTACATCTATTACAGGAACCCTCATCATATCTTTGATTGATTATCTATTTTTCATAAATTGTGCTTTTAGCCATTTCCCTTAAATGCCTAGTGCACTTTTCTGTTCTGAACTGCCTGTTTTTTTCCATTCGTTGACAAATTATAGAAAAGGTGAGCAGTTGAGTAGCTATCAGCATCAGTTATTATATTGTTCCTCTGTGTAACCTCTTGTTCTCTTTTCTCTCTCTCTCTCTGCTGGTCTCTTGCTAGTCTTCAGTTTCTTTAAGACACTCCTTAAAACCTATCGCTTTGACCAAGCTTTGAGTCTCAATATCTCATGTATGGCTCATTGTTTCTGATCATTTTCCTGTGATGTGCTTGGACTATCTGACTGTGCTATATAAATGCAAATTATTGTTGTTGTTAGTCACAAAGAAAAAAGTGTGAAACTTGAAAAGGTTCAGAAAAGATTTACAAGGATGTTACCAGGATTGGAGGATTCAGCCTCAGGATTGGAGAGGCTGAATAGGCTGGGGTTGTTTTCCCTGGAGCATCAGAGATTGAGGGATGACCTTATAGGGGTTAATCAAATCATGAGGGACGCAGATAGGGTGAATGGCCAAGGTCTTATCCAGTGGGGATCGGAATCTAAAACTAGAGGGCATAGGTTTAAGGTGAGAAGGGAAAGATTCAGAAGAGATCTAAGGGGCAACTTTTTCACACAGAGGGTGATGCATGTATGGAATGAGAGGCCAGAGGAAGTGGTGGAGGCTGGTTCAATTGCAACACTTAAAAAGCATTGGAATGGGTATATGAATGAGAAGCATTTAAAGGGATATGGGCCAAATACTGGCAAATGGGACAACATTAATTTAGGATATCTGGTTGGTATGGATGAATTGGACAGAAAGGTCTGTTTCCATGCTGTACATCTGGATGACTCTATGACATGTAGGAGTCATGAGTGAGCAAGTTTCAGCGATTCTGAAGACTTGGTTGGAAGAAGTAATCATATGTGAAATGAACACACAAGCTAGGAACAGGCATATATCTTTCAGCCCTTTGAGGCTATTTGAGTCTACATCTCTGTTGACCTTCAATATCCTTTCAGGCCCTTTGTTTATCAAGGAGGCCCCCAAGGACTACAGAGATGATGAGGGACCCTCATCTCAGTGTGTGCTACCACTTGACCGAAATGAGGAGAAAAAGGAATTAGAAAGTTTATTCTCTTTTTAAAATGATTTGTGCCTCTAAATCAGTAAATTTTACAGCCATGTAGGCAAGTTGCGATTTGAAAAGTTGCATTTCATTCTTAAAAGTGTGAACCCATATGCAAGAACTGAATATGGAAGCTCTTGGTCCTTGAGTTTTGAATGGGAAAAATATACCAGAAATAAACTAAAAGTAATTATTTCTCTTTGGAAGTGGTCTAACAAGATCAGAAGGCTGAGTGGAGTATTCACTTCTGGAATGCACATTTTAGGAAATGGTGTGAGTTTTCCGCCAACAGAATTAGAATTAGAATTAGTTTTATCGTCATGCGTGCCCAAGTTACAAAAGGACAGGAATACAGTGAAAAGTCTACAATGTCACCAACACAGAGCGCCACCTCAGGTGAAAGAATCTAGATACAAATCTTAGGACAAAAAATAACAAGAAAAAAGGCTACAGCACATTACAGATATGTAAGGTATAAGATAGGAAAATAAAAAATAAAACTAAAAAAAATTGCAATCTTGCTATAAGGGCTTCTGCATGGTCTGACTGGGCTCCATTAGTTCCCAACCAGTAATCATCTACACTTGAGGCCCTGATGCAGCAGTAGTTATGTTCTCTCTTGTAACTTAAAAAACTGGGCATGGATCTCTTGGTATTGAAGAATCCAATAGATTTAAGACAGCTAACTATCAAACTAAACATTAAATTCCTACAGTACAAACACATCTGGAATAATATTCAATTTGCTTCCACTTCAAGTGATCTGAGGTTAGATAGAGTATGAGATTGTTAGACCCTCGGATTGTGTGCTATGATACAGCAATATTGTGAATGTTTCTCTTAAAAGTAAGCCAATATATTGAAGTAATACATAATTTAACAGGAGGGGCATGGAGGAGACAGTTAGGACTGTGGGTGTTGGACATCAGAGTCGATAGATGTAAGGCTGGAAGAGCAAGCGTGTCTGACAGCATCCGGGGAGCAGGAATGTCAAAGTTTCATGCCGAAATCCTTGGTCAAGATTGGGGAGAGGGAGAGGGGGATTGAGGGAGGTGGGTGGGGTTGGGGGATGGGTAGATGGGATGATGATAGGTGGATGCAGAAAGTGAGGACTGCAGATGCTGGAGATCAGAGTTGAAGAGTGTGGCTCTGGAAAAGGTCAGGCAGCATCCAAGGAGCAGGAGAATCGACGTTTCAGGCATAAGCTGTTCATCAGGAAGGGTGGGAAAGGTAGAGCTGATAGGTGAATAGGAAGGTGGACAGGTTAGAACATGTCAGGGAGGTGAGGAAGGGGCGTAGACATGGGATTAGCCTAGGGGAGGAGGGACTTTGAAGCTGGTGAAGTCGATGTTGAGGCCATGGAGCTGTAACCATGAAGGAGTTGGTGGAGAGAATTACAAGAACTGTTCAAAACATTAGGAGTTACTTGGATAACTGAAGGAGCTGGGCTGATCTCCTTCAGCTGGAGGAAGCTAAATCAAGATGTGATAGTGTTTTTTTAAAAGAAAGATTTATTGCACATTGGAAATGGTTTCTTGTGGCTCAAGTGTCAGTTTTATTGTGGAAGTGAGCTAAGGGTGACATGAAGAAATGTATCTTTTTCCACAATGAATGTTTAAGATTTGAAAAGCACTGGCCTGATAGATTGAGAACCAATTGTGGACTACAGATGGTGATTAGATAAATACGTGAAAAAGGAAGAAATTCGGAAAGAGGAGAAGATTGAGATTAATTGGTTTGATCTCTGAAAGAGCACGCATGAGCTGAAGGGCTCTTTTCTGCTTTCTGCCATTCTACGATGGGATGATCCTGTGAGGGTGGAATGGTTCAAGCTGGCATTCATTTCAGTTCCTTACACTTGGTGGAAGGTGCATGCAATGTAAGGCCCTCCCCCAGAATAATTATGCTGCATATTTCCCAAGGTGAGCACCAGGACCTTTCTATGCAATGGAACTGTGTGTAACTCAAAGGTTGACATCTCTCAAACTCCTTAACTGTGTGGAGTTTGCACAGTCTCACTGCGTCTGTGTGAGTTCCTTTTGGGTGCTCTGGTTCCCTACCACCCAAGGATGTGCAGGTTCGGGTGGATTGACCATGCTAAATTGCCTGTACTGTCCAGAGATGTGTCGGCAAGGTGGATTAGCCATAGGAAATGCAGGGATAGGGTAGGAGGATGGATCTGGGTCGGATGATCTTCGGAGGGTCAGTGTGGACTCAATGGGCTTAATGGCCTGCTTCCACACTGTAGGGAGTTTGTGATTCTGCGATTTGGCGTCACTCTCAGCTTTCAAAACATGAGCGGGTATGCCTGGGCAGTTCAGTTTCTCAGATACAATTCCAGTCAATTTAGAACCTTCATACTCATTAAAGCCTGGCTTTCATAATGTATAGTCAAGATGAGAAAAGCACAGCAAGTCAGGCAGCATCCGAGGAGCAGGAAAATCGACATTTCGGGCAAAAGCCCTTCATCAGGAAACGATGTATAGCTTTATAACATATAGCTAATGGATCAGAGGAACTCTGATACAGCATTTTTAAAGACTTTCATGGCTGGATGTTGTATCCTCTACACCGTTGGCCACTAGATACATTTCTGGCAGTCTACCCTGACCTGCTGTGTTCAAGAGATTGAGGATCAGGGGCTATTTGTAACACATGCCAAATAAGCTAAAAGAATTTATATAGCACCAATAACCTATAGCAACTATAGCACATGCCAAATAAGCTAAAGGAATTTATATAGCTCTTTGCCTGGCTCTCAGGATGCTCTTCCATTGTATCTTGATTTGATTTGATTTATTATTGTCACATGTACAGAGATAGAATGAAATGTGTTATTTTGTGTACTAATGAGCCAAATCATACCTTACATATGTACATCAGGGTTATCGAACAGAATGCTGAAAGTAGTGTTCCAGCTATAGAGAAGCTGCAGAGAAAGGTCAACTCTAATATATGAGAGATCCATTCATATGTCTGATAACAACGGGGAGGAAGCTGTTCTTGAATCTTTTTTTTATTTTTGTTCTTGTATCCTTTTATTCTTTCAAGGGACATGAATGTCATTGTCAAGATCAACACTTATTATTCACCACCCCCTGCCCTTGAACTGAATGGCTTTCTGTGTCACTTCAGAGGGCAGTTCAGAATCAATCACATTGCTGTTGGAATGGAATCGCATGTGAAGAAGCATCACCGGACTCAAAGTATTAACTTTCTCTCTGCAGCTGCTGCCAGATCTGCTGAGTTTCTCCAGCAACTTTCTGCATTTGTTTTCAGATATCCAGCATCCATGCTTTATTTTTTAGTATTTTAAAGTGTCTCTGTTAGAGCACAGGAAAGACAGCAGCCAATCTCTGCAGTAAAGTATCTCAGAGTGAACATTATGATAAAGACCAGATTTTGTGGTGTTGTTTCAGGAACAAATATCGGCCCAGGATGCCTGGGAGAATTTCCTGCTCCTCTTCAAAGTAGCCACTGTGGGATCTGTTAAATTCACCTGACAGACCAGGCAGGATGCCAGTTTAATGTCTTATATGGGACACAACACTTTTGACAGTACAGCGCTCCCTCAGTGAAGCACTGGGTTCATCAGCATTGACCTCGTATGCAAAGCGTCGGTAGTGGGATTTGAACATGTTTATTTCAGGCTCGGAGGTGAGCTTAACTCTACACACTGAGCCAGCAGAACAAGATTTTAAAAAGAAAACATGCTCTGTATTTCATGTAAAATAACGCCATTATAACCAAGAGGATACCGCAATGAATATTAACTGCTTTCAGCAAAAGGCATGAGCAGAGGTTTTGTATCTGGAAGCCTATCTGGGGGAGAGCAGTTATTGATGAGCGTCAGAGGTACAGTTAAATATAGAAAGCTATCACTCACAGGGCTGCTCAGTTTACTAATGCAAAGCAATGTGAACAGCAAGATGTCCAATCTCTGATGAATAGGAGTTGCTTGGGCCCTTAGAGAAAACAAACAGCACGGTGCCTGTCTGCATGGACGTGACTGCTTCAGAATTTAACAGCATTTTTAAAGAACCAATTCGACTGCAAACCACGTTTTACTAAATTCTTCAAAAATAAATCAACATTCCATACAAGTGAAATCCAGCAGAATAGAAAACGATCATTCTATCCCACACTTCCATGCTGGTAGTCATGTACTCCATATGCCTCATTCTCCTCCAACTAATCTCCTCAACACATCATTTTATTCCTCTCTCTCTATTGTGCTTATCTGTCTTCCCCCTCATTTACACTCATCACTTTGAGGTAGTCAGTTCCACATTCTTCTCAAAGTAAGGAAGTTTCTGCTGAATTTTTTCTGAGATTCAATATCCTTTAATATCAAACATCCCCACAAACGGAACATCTTCTCTACGTCGATCCCCATCCAACATCCTCACGATCTTTATCAGGTCACCCCTCAGCATTCTCTTTTTCAAAGGAAGAACTCACCATCCTGACTTAGAAACGTATCGCCATACCTTCTCTGTCACAGGGTCAAAATCCTGGAACTCTCTTCCTAATGACTTTGTGGCCCATGTACTGCAGTGGTTCAAGAAGGCAGCACATCACTAATCACAAATGGGTAAGATATGTTGACCCAGCCAGCAAAATCCAGATCCCATAAATCAATACACATGTAGCCTGTTGAGCCTTTCTTGATTTTCTATCTCAGTTCTCTGCCTGACGATAGGCCTGACTGACAGTGTTTCTATCCTTACCGCAGACTGGGTGATGAGACAGATCCCGAATTCAAACTGTCTAGAAAAGGAATTGAACCCCATTCTATTGGCACCAATCTGATCGTTACCTGCTGCTCAGTCATGTGAGGGAACTGGGAACGCCACCCTCCACCACAAGGAGTCCGAGTTGCTATGGCAACATGCACTTAAATTGCATGTTGCAGTCTGAAACCATGAATAATGTAGGTGGAGGCTCCACCACCTGGTGGACTCAGCTTACTTTCCACTCTTACTACCTGCCATTGGGGGGTGTTCACAGCACTTTCAAGTTGATGCTGAACCCACTTGACTGGTTTATGAATGCTCCAGATCTCCCCCACTTCCCTGAGATACCGTCCCGATTCTGGTATTCTTGTGAACTATAGAGTCATATAGATGTACAGCATAGAAACTGACCTTTTGGTCCAATTCATCCATGCCGACCAGATATTCTATAGTAATCTAGTACCATATGCCAATATTTGGCCCATTTCCCTCTAAACCCTTCCTATTCGTATACCCATCCAGATGTCTTTTAAAATGTTGTAATTGTACCCACCTCCACCACTTCCTTTGGCAGCTTGTCCACACACACACACACACACACACACACACACACACACACACACACACACACACACACACACACACACACACACACACACACACACACACAAACATGTACCACCCTCTGCATGAAAATGTTGCCCTTTATGTCCCTTTCCCCTCTCACCTTAAACCTATGCCCTCTAGTTCTGGATTCCCCCATCCCAGGGAAAAGATCTCTATTTTCTGACTTCTTTATTCTGAGAAAGCATCAATGCTCCAGAAACACTGACATATTAGTTGCTAAACCCCCTCATTCACAAAGACAAATGCCACATGTCACTAGTTCAAAATGCAAACTCTAAAATAAGTACTTCCTTACCAATACCGCAATGAACTCTGGGGATCAGAATTGTGCATGATTCTAAGTGTGGTTCAACCAAGGTTTAAGAAATTTTTAGATAATATGTCCTGGGAGAGAAGTGGGGTGGGGAAGTTACAGTCAGGTTCTGTGTCTGGGCAAATGAGGTGTAAATGATAAGTTAGTGTTCCCATTTCTGAGCACTATCTTAAGTGATTATCACTGTGATTTTGTACATCACATAGTTTTTCCCTATCACTGTTCAGGACCCCCTGATAGTTATCTCTGATGATGCAGGATTTAATTCCTAGGATTTAAATCTTCCCAACATCCTTTTTAGGCAACACGTTCAGAGCAAAACAGTTGGCTACAGATTACAAAGTTTCACCCCCTACCCTCCAGTAGGTTTGCTAATAGCCTTTAATCTGTGTCCTGCAATTATTGACATTCAGCCAGTGGAATCAGTGTTACAATGTTACTCCTGAACAAGTCAGATCCCATACCGAACTCTGGCTTGATAGATTTTTTTATATTCAAGTGGATTTTCAGAGAAACACGTGCACACAATGCTGTAGACCTTTCTTAAAACAATAAAACAAAAATTTATTGTGCAAAAGGAAAGATGAAATAGAATAAATTAATCTATTTACAGACAGCTCCCAGTTTGCCACCAGGTTCCATTCTTGAGTCCGTTCACAAGTCTTAGAGTTGTATACTCACAGAGTCATAAAGCACAGAGGCAGACCCTTCAGTCGAACTCATCCACACTGACCAGATATCCCAACCTGACCTAATCCCATTTGTCAGCATTTGGACTCCCCCACCCTCAAAGAAAAATCTTGGCTATTCACCCTACTCATGTCCCTCATGATGTTATAAACCTCTGTAAGGCCACACCTCAGCATCTGATGCTCCAGGGAAAAAAGTCCCACACAATTCAGCCTCTCCTTGTAGCTCAAACCCTCCAGACTCAGAGTCAAGGTCTTTTTCCCTGGGGTAGGGTGTCCAAAATTAGAGGGCATAGGTCTAAGGTGAGAGGGAAAGATTCTAAAAGGGACCTAGGGGGACACTTTTTCATGCAAAGGGTGGTGTATGTATGGAATGAGCTTCCTGAGGAAGTGGTGGAGGCTGGTACAATTACAACACTTAAGAGGCATCTGGATGGGTATATGAATAGGAAGGGTTTAGAGGGATATGGACCAAGTGCTGGCAAATGGGACTAGATTAATATAGGATATCTGATCAGCATGGACGAGATGGACTGAAGGGTCTGTTTCCGTGCTGTACATCTCTATGGCTCTATAAGGTCTAGAGCCTCTTTAGCTGAGATTTATTTGTGGTCTATCCTCCCCCATAGACTACTGAGCAGCTCCTTGGATGAACATAGGACAGAGATTTAATGGCTGCCCTCTACCCCAACCACAAGGCTCCAGGTTTTGATGCTCACACATCACTTCACTGCAACAACAAGATGCCTTCACTGAGCCATCTCGATATGTTCAGGAACTCAGGCAGCAATTCAGTGAGAGGTCAACAAGGACAATTGGCAGTATAGGGGACAGACATAAAGTTGCAAAAAGTAGAAGAGAAGGTGGGGATGAGATGCAGGGCGGGAAGTGAGAGGAAGAGAGGAGAACGTGCAGGGAGATGGGGGGAGTTCATTAGCAGGAATAGGCTGGGGCTGTTTTCCCTGGAGCATCAGAGGCTAACGGGTGACCTTATAGAGGTTTATAAAATCATGAGGGGTATAGATAGGGTAAAGAGACAGGGTCTTTTACCTCATTTGGGGGAGTCAGGAACTAAATAGCATAGGTTTAGGGTGTGAGGGGAAAATTTAGAAGAGACCTAAGGGGCAACTTTTTCGCACAGAGGATGGTGTGTGTATGAAATGAGCTGCCAGAGGAAGTGGTGGAGGCTGGTACAATTACAGCATTTAAATGGCGTTTGGATGGGTACATGAATAGGAAGGGTTTAGAGGGATATGGGGCAAATGCTGGCAAATGGGACTATATTAATTTAGGATATGGGGTCGGCATGGACGAGTTGGACCGAAGGGTCTGTTTCCATGCTGTATAGCTCTATGACTCGATGACTATTTTGTGGCAGAAAATTTTGCAATCTGACAACACTCTATGAAGAATTTTTTTTTCCCAACCTGAAGTTTGATTGTTCCGGAGATTAAACTAAATGAGTGGCTTTCTCACTAGTCATTAGCCATATGTGGCTCATTGGGAATTTAGATGAGGCTAATTGCATTTTTGATAAGTAAATGAAAGCTGAGTAACAGGCACAGTCATTGATCATGTGCCCTCAATGGTCATTTGCATGGCATATGCATATGAGCTTTAACCTATTTAGTGCGTTTATTGGTAAAACAATCAACTGATTAGCAGATAGTATGTGATTCTTATTCATTATGAGTGCATCAAATCTTTGGTTACAGAAGGATAATAGGTATTTGTAAAATAAATGCACATGTGCAAAGTATGCTTCCTTGTACTGTGTATGTAATCAGACAGAAAGTTGATATCAAGGCATGGACAAGAGATCAAAAGCTTGGTCAGAAAGATAGATTTGAACAGAAAGATGGAGAAGCAGGGAGATTTAGGAAGGGAGTCTCAGAGCGCAAAGCATTAGCCTGTTGAAGGTCTTGGCCACCATGAAGGTGAGGTGACGTGAAGGTTATAGAGAGGTCCAAGAGGCCAAATTGAGATGCAGAGAGATTTAAAAATACCAACCCAGCATCAATTTTTGCCTGATTCGAAACCAAAAGAACTGCAGATACTGGGAATGAGAAGCAAAGACAGTAATTGCTAGAAATGCTCAGCAGGTCTGGCAACACCTGCAGACAGAAATCAGAGTTAGCATTTTGAGTCCAATGACGCTTCCTTAAAACTAAGGAAAATGTTTTTTTTTAATGCAGAAAATGTGGTCGGGGAAGGGGCAAAGGAGCAAACATTAGCTGGGGATAGAGCCCAAAGAGAGAGAACAGTTGCATAGACAAAGGAGTGGATAATGATTAGGCCGGGAGGGACAATAGTTATTAATGGAGACTGTTTGTGGCTAACAATAGGCTGTGTGCAAAGCAAACAATGTAATAGTGAAACAATGTAATATGTGACAGGTGCTATAAAAATGTAAGTTGTGCGTGCAAATAGTTCTGCAATTTTTGGGTGATGTACGGCCACTCTAGACCCACAGCAATTTGGTTCATGCTTAACTGACCTCTGGGTAATTACTGATTGGCAATAAATGCTGCCTCAGCCAGTGACACCCACATCCCATCAAGGAATTCTTAAAACTTCAATTTCTGCTATTGCTCGAAGTGGTGCTGGAGCCACACCAGCCATTAGTCAGGAACTTCAAATTGGCAACACTGTTCTAACTTTGCATTCTCTCATTAGTCCTTTACTAATTGCTATATAAATGTGTAAGGGTTAATACTGAGGAACGTACTAAGCGCTGTCCAATATGTTGACAGAGTTATGAACCACTGATCTTAATACCTAGACCCCGGTGTTCCCAAATTCATCACAAAAGTCAAAAATTTGGAAAAGCATGTAAAAGTCATTGACCTATTTGTCTCTTAGACAGGGGTTGATGGAAAGCAGGGACCAGGTTTCTGTCCTTAACATTCATGACTATTCACTAAAGTAATTAGACTCTAGCTACAGGTAAATAATTATGAACCATCAGTCTGTAACTTCACTGATTAAAACTCTAAATGTCTTATAAAAGCCCCCTTATGTGCACTGTCACATTCATACACACATGCAAACACACATGAACATACAATAACACATGCTCATGCATTCACACATGCACATCAGCAAACACAAATGCACATGCATGTACACACACTCATGAACATAAACATGCATCTGCACACACACGTGCATATCTGCACATATGCACATGCACACACATAGACCCACATGCATGCACATACATACTTTTTTAGATTAGATTCCCTACAGTGTGGAAACAGGGCCTTCAGCCCAACAAGTCCACACCGATCTCCAAAGAACAACCCACCCAGACCCATACCCCTATATTTACCCCTTCACCTAACACGACGGGCAATTTAGCCTAGCCAATTCACCTAACCTGCACATCTTTGGACTGTGGAGGAAACCGGAGCACCCGGAGGAAACCCATGCAGACACGGGGAGAATGTGCAAACTCCACACAGTCAGTTGCCCAAGGCATACACACACACACACACACACACACACACACACACACACACACACACACACACACACACACACACACACACAAAGAAACCTGGGTGTTATGTATGGAGGGAAAGCTGGGGAAGCAGTAATCTATGCCCACAGAATCTATTGAAATATGTCTTGCACTGATCAGAACTCTTCTTTTCAGTCTTCCTTTTCTGAATACTTCCACTGATGTTCTTGAAGCATGGAGTGGCTTATTCTTTTCTGAAAGCTGTCTGATTTATTAATTAAAAGTCACAGATTACAACAACTGCTGGAGGAACAATAAACTGGTTTTATTCAGGCTTAAAGTAGCTTTTAATCAGGAAAGCAAAGCAAACTCCTGTGTTGGTGGAAGTTCAAAGGCTTTTCTATATCTTGTGGACAGTCCCAAGCTGTTCAAGTTCCTGAGAAGCAATCACATAGTTGCTGGCAGGTTGAAGCCTTTGTCATCAATAATTGGTTACCAGTTACATTTACCAACCAAAGATCCTTCTGTTCACAACCCGTCAGCTCTAATTCATCTACAGCTATCACTTTAACCAATACTCAAACAAGTCACTGTATAAACAGTGTGTACAAGGAGTATCAGCTGACTTGTCTTCAAAACAATCCTCCAACAATCCTTGTTATTAAAACAGCTCTTTTCTCACTTCAGTCCACGATTACAAATACTACAAACTAAAAAAGACAGGAAGATCATATGCCTTCAGGCAGGAGAATAATTTTGAACATCAAAGGAGTAAAACATAGCTTTAGGGTCTCAATAACAATGTTTATCACACCAATGAAATTGCTTTTAATCTCTCTGTTTAGGCATGCTATCACACATCTCTGGAACAGGTAAGACTTGAAGCCAGACAGTGCCACTTTGTAATAAGACCATTATCACTCCAATCTGCTTGTACTTAGTTGTTATCATGTGATAAACTGTGTCTTGTTTGAAACAAGAGTCTCTCCTTCTTGGGCACCAAGCGGTTTTCCTGTAACAGGATCTCCTATAGATCTCCACCAGGAAGGAGTATGGTGGCAGCAAATTGACTAGATGCATCTTTCACCAAGTTGAGCTGTGGTGAGGATCCATCATACAGCATAGTGTAATTGGTGGATACTGATATGTCTCGCTATGACTCGGCAGACAGTAGAGGTGTGAAATATCTTCAGCTTATTTAAATAAGCTGCATACATAGATAACAATGGTTGGACAATGGTTGGAGCTGAACTTGCATGGACCTTGCAGAAGAGAAACCCATGGCAGGTTTCAGGAGGCAGGTCTACAGTCTATAGTAAAGAGGATTTCACACCCAGTACGAGACATGTTTCAGGGAACGTGAGCTTTAAACTCCCTGGAGCTGAGATATTTGTCACGCTGAGATGATTCCATATTGCATCACTGCCATTGATCCATAATTGAGGTTCAACCACAGAGTGAATGGACATTGAAGTACTCGAGAGTGTGTTGCTGGGAAAACACAGCAGGTCAGGCAGCATCCGAGGAGCAGGAGAGTCACTGTTTCAGGTAGAAGACCTTCATTGTTGTGGTTCTGTTTGCCGAGCTGGGAATTTGTGTTGCAAACGTTTCGTCCCCTGTCTAGCTGACATCCTCAGTGCTTGGGAGCCTCCTGTGAAGTGCTTCTGTGATGTTTCCTCCCCCATTTATAGTGGTCTGTCTCTGCCGCTTCCGGTTGTCAGTTCCAGCTGTCCGCTGCAGTGGCCGGTATATTGGGTCCAGGTCGATGTGTTTGTTGATAGAATCTGTGGATGAGTGCCATGCCTCTAGGAGTTCCCTGGCCGTTCTCTGTTTGGCTTGTCCTATAATAGTAGTGCTGTCTCAGTCGAATTCATATTGCTTGTCATCTGCGTGTGTGGCTACTAAGGATAGCTGGTCATGTTGTTTCGTGGCTAGTTGGTGTTCATGGATACGGATCATTAGCTGTCTTCCTGTTTGTCCTATGTAGTGTTTTGTGCAGTCCTTGCATGTCCAATATACCGGCCACTGCAGCGGACAGCTGGAACTGACAACCAGAAGTGGCAGAGACAAACCAGTATAAATGCCGAAGGAAACATCACAGAAGCACTTCACAGGAGGCTCCCAAGCATTGAGGATGTCACCTAGACAGGGGACGAAACGTTTGCAACACAAATTCCCAGCTCGGCGAACAGAACCACAACAACGAGCACCAGAGCTACAAATCTTCTCCCAAACTTCAGAAGACCTTCATCTTGAGGAAGCCTGATGAAGGTCTTATGCCCGAAACGTTGATTCTCCTGCCCTTCGGATGCTGCTTGACCTGCTATGCTTTCCCAGCAACACCCTCTCGACTCTGATCTCCAGCATCTGCAGTCCTCACTTTCTCCTATGGGCCAAGTGCTAGAAAATGGGACAAGAATAGTTATCCTCATTCCCGACGAAGAGCTTATGCTTGAAACATTGACTCTCCTGCTCCTCGGATGCTGCCTGACTGGCTGTGCTTTTCTAGCACCACACTCTTGACACTGATCTCCAGCATCTGCAGTCCTGACTTTCTCCTACCTGGTTGTTTCTGACTGGTTGCTCAGTGGGTAGCACTGCTGCCTCACAGCGCTAGGGACTCGGGTTCAATTCCTGCCTTGGGGACTGTCTGTGTGGAGTTTGCACATTCTCCCCGTGTCTGCGTGGGTTTCCTCCAGGTGATCCGGTTTGCCTCCCACAAGCCAACAATGTGCAGATCAGGTGAATTGGCCATGCTAAATTGCCCGTAGTGATAGGTGCATTAGTCAAGGGGAATGAGTCTGGGTGGGTTACTCATTGGAGGGTTGATGTGGACTTGTTTGGCCGAAAGGCCTGTTTCCATACTGTAGGAATCTAATCTAATCAATAGTTCACACTCGATAGGCTGAAGGGCCTTTTTCAGTGACTCTCCATGACATGGAATCAAGACTGTTACTAATTGATGACACTTCAGTGAGATGGGTGAACCTGCACACCTCCATCAACCTTTTACAACAGAGTTCCAAACATTAATTATCTGCCAAACAACCATTTGCATTTTAGGCAAAAAAAAACAGGCAAAGACCCTGCAATGCTAAAAATAAGATGAACTGGAAGCCATCCTTACTGATCCTGCAGCTTGTGGATAAACCCTTCCATTATCATGAAAATAACAAGGATTAATAATTCCTGCAAAATTCACAAAAAAAAAGTGTTTGCACGCACAGCTCTCCCAGTAGGATCCTTCTCCTTCTCTGCGCATCTGGAAAAATGTGCAATATGCTAAGTGGTTGCCCATTAACACCTCTGGGGAGGGCAAAATTCCACTTAACAGCGACAAGGTGAGCAATGATTAATAACATTGCTTGGTTAAGCTATCTCGATTACAGAACTCTGCAATGCCTCTTAATTCTCCTGTTTTATGGCACTATCCCTATGGAGTTTTATGTTAATAGATGGCCCATCAACCGATTTCCTGATGATTTTGTCTGATTACTTTCCATCACTCAGGGAGATTTGCTTTCTCTGTTTAACATGTTGCTTTTGTACAATTGGATCTCCCTTGTTTATGGTCCTTATCTTTGCAAATTTCCTGGAAGACCTTTAAAGTTTGAAGCTTCAGTAAAATTATGCTCATGCCCATCACTGTCAGGAAATTGAGTGCATTTGATTAATTCTGACACCAGATTTATTTTCCAGGCTGCTATGTTGCCGGCTTACAACTGTAGATGTATGAGGACTGAAGGATAGAGCGCTGCTAGTCACATGCAGACACCTCATGATGTGACGGCCTGCCTTACAAAGGATGCTGAGGCCTATTTCCTTGCCATGAATTTTTTATGACACTGAACAATAATTATCCGGGTTTTCAGAGGGTTCTGTTCTGTGTGAGGTCAGAAACTGAGGCACTTACAAGTGCAGCCGAGATGTGTGGGGAAGTGAGTAATGAGTGATAAGAGGCCAGGCATTGAGATTGAGGGCATAGGGCAAAGGGAAAAGGGCAAAGCTAAAAAGGGCAAAGAAATGCCTCTAGTGATAGCACAAAAGAAGGTAGTGCCAGAACCAGTGGGTCAGATTTACAGCCAGTTGAAGCAAGGAAATGGTGAGAATTCGCATGTGAGCAAGTATAAAAACAAACAGCATAAATCACTCCTTTTTGTAAATTGTGGATTATAAATGAGACATTCCACATGTAAATTTAAGTGTGGGTGTGTAAGAGAGAGGGGGAGTTTAAGAAGATATTTGAGTGAGTCTGGAAGGATATTCGAGGCATCTGAAATTATCCATCAGGATGATTAGAAACAATCAGATAATTTTCATTTTTTAACAACGCCAAACAAGTTTAGAGAGAAAAATATGTAAACCATTTAGAAGATGCACTACAGAGATTCAACAGGGATTGATAGACAATGTACAACCACTTCTATCTAGAAAGAAAAGGACAGTAGTTACACGCGAACACTCCCACCTGCAAGACCCCCTCTGAACCACTCACCGTTATGATTTGTAAATGTGTCACCTGATGAAGGCGTAGCGCTCCGACAGCTCGTGATTTCAAATCAACCTGTGGACGATAACCTGTTGTCGTGTGATTTCTGACTTTGTCCACCCCAGTTAAACACTGGCACCTCCAAGTCATGGAATGTATCATCACTCCTTCAGTGTTGCTGGATCAAAATCCTGGAACTCTGTCCCTAATGACATTGTGGGTTTAGCTACATCACATGGACAGCAGTGTTTCAAGCAAGCAGCATCTTTAGGTTGATTAGGGATATGCAATGAACACTGTGCCATCCAGCGATATCCATGTCCCGTGAATGAATAAAAACAAAGTCCCAAAATAAGGGGATGACCAGATAATCTGTTTCAGTGACTTTCTAGTTTGCTACATCTGTGGCAATCTCAATTTCAGGAATTAGCTCTGTGCCTCTGGAAAGTTAAACAGAGCTTGAGAGCTTTAGGGCAGAGAGAAAAGCTAATGCTCAGAACGATTACTCGATCTCAAAGCAGGAGAGAACAGCTCTAACTAATTGGACAGAGTGCACAGTCCTTGTATCTGCCCCTGAAGTAAAGAACTGATATATGAAGACATTCACAGCATGTGCTTGAAGTCATTTAAATCCTCAGGTGGTGGAGCTATTCGTAAACTGCCATTTTATCAAAAGTGTCCCAGTTTTACAAACTTCACTTACATTTGCTTCCCCCAAAGACTGAAGCTTTCAAGGGCTTCCAGGGCTGAAAGCAATAGACATTTCTGTCTGTTCAGTGAATGATGCAGCACACAAAACAAGAGACTAAAGTGAACGTACATTTATATTACACATTTTGTGACCTTTGTTTCTCCCTCAGCACTTCACACTTAATAAAGTAATTTGAATGTTGTTACAGATGTAGGAAATATAGCATCCTATTTGAACAATGAGGTAATGATTCAATTTTTATTTATTTGTTTAAGGAGTAATTCTTGGCGCAGACAATAGGGAGAGCTCCTCTGTGGGCTGTACACCGATCCTTTACATTGCCTTGAGATTTATATCTAAATCCAAACTTGGGATAGTGCAGCAATTCCACAGCATCATGTAGTCTAGTTCTCTGATTATGTGCTCCCACAACCTTCTGGCTCAGAGACAACAGTGTGAACATACAACATGGGGGCAAAAGTACACTCACGTCACCTGCTCAGCTATTTAATAAGATCATGACATTTTTGTTGCAAACTGTTTACAGGATGTGGATGTCACTGGTTGGGTCAACATTTGTTGTTCAGAGGCAACCATATGGGGAGTCACATGTAGGCCAGGCTGGGTAAGGGCAGAAGATTTAGGATGTTAGTGATGGTGTTTGCAAAGACCAGCCCATGGTTACATGGTCACATTGAGGCAGCTTTTAACACAATTGCCTCCATTTACTATATTGGGTTTTGAGCCCATGTCTCTAGGACATTTCTCTAAGATTCTTAGACGATTAGTCCAGTGACATTATCACAGTACTGCCACCACCCTGTTGGTATTTGTGTTTGAAATTCCACATTGGCATTCGCCTCTCTATCCTTTGCTTTCCCTGCCTAACAATGATCTATCTGCCCCAGTCTTAGAAAGAGAGAAATATTCCACTCATCTCTCAAAGGACGAATCCTAATTTTGCAACAATGCCCATTAGCTCAGAGTTGACACCCAAGAGGCACCATCATGCCAAATTTTCTTGTTCCACCTCTGTGCTGTTAATGTGTAAAGGGGCAGGAGTAACATCCCACCGAAAGAAAATAATGAGTTCCTTGATTTTGCTGGCATTGAGAGCTAGCCTGAACACATGCATCAGCAAATTTCATAACAGTTTCTACCCTACTGTTGTTAGAATACTGAATGGACTCACAAACTCTTAACATTCGCCTGTACCTGTGTATTTGTTTTTACCACTGCTTACCTATTACTTACACATCTATGCTACTTAACTCTGTGATCTGCCTGTATTGCTCGTAAGACAAAGCTTTTCACTGTGCCTTGGTACACATGACAATAAATTCAATTCAATTGAGGAAGCATCCATTTCCCTAATCACCTTGTCAAGACCGTTTAGGATATTATCCACTTCATTAGGTAAAAACAAGGACTGCAGATGCTGGAAACCAGAGTCTAGATTAGAGTGGTGCTGGAAAAGCACAGCAGGTCAGGCAGCATCTGAGGAGCAGGAAAATCGACGTTTCGGGCAAAAGCCCTTCATCAGGAATAAAGGCAGGGTGGAGAGATAAATGACAGGGGGGTGGGGGTGGGGAGAAAGAAGCATAGAGTACAATAGGTGAATGGGGGTGGGAATGAAGGTGATAGGTCAGGGAAGAGGGTGGGGGAAGGTAGCAAAGCATACAATTGGTGAATGGGGATGGGGATGGAGGTGATAGGTCCGAAATTCTCCAACCTTCCAACTCAGCACTGTCCCCATGACCTGTCCTACCTGTCTACCTTCCATTCCACCTATCCACTCCACCCTCCTTTCTGACCTATCACCTTCATCCCCACCCCCATTCACCTATTGTACTCTATGCTACTTTCTCTCCACCTCCCCCCCAACCCCTCTCAATTACCTCTCCCTGCCTCTATTCTTGATGAAGGGCTTTTGCCTGAAACGTTGATTTTCCTGCTTCTCGGATGCTGCCTGAGCTGTTGTGCTTTTTCAGCACCACTCTAATCTAGACTCTATTATCCACTTCAACCAAGTCACCTCTTGCTGTTCTAAACTCCTGTGGAAATTAGCCCAAACTGTTCAACCAGCCCTCATAAACAACCTGCCCATTCTAGGTAGCAGTGTACTAAAGAAAGGCACAAAGGAGCACCCAGACATGGGAATCTTTCATAGCTGGGAAAAACACCCCTTTGGTCCAATGTGTCAATGCCACCCATCAACTATCTCTCTATTCTAAGCCCATTTTCCAGCACTTGGTCCATAGCCTTGTAGGCCATGGCCTTTCGAGTGCTCATCTGCGTAGGCTCTGAATGTGTTGAGAGTTTCCACCTCTACCAACGTTATATGCAGTGAGCTCAAAAATGCCACATCCTCTGGGTGAAAAGAAATTGCCTCAAACACCCTCAAAACTGACATTCTGATTATTGACCACACTACCAAGGGGAGACGTTTCTCCCTGTCTGTGCTGTCTGTGTTCCTCAGAACTTGTACCCCTCAGTCGGATACCCCTCAGCCTCCTCTACTGTAGGAATGAGAATCCCAACCTATCTAGTGTCTCTTCATAACTGAATCGCTCCGGCCCAGTGGTGAATCTCCTTTGCACTCTCTCTAGTGCAATCACATCCTTCCTATAGTGTGGTGACCAGAACTGCACACAGTACTCCGGCTGGGGCCTAACTATTGTTAGATGCAACTCCATCATAATCTCATTGCTCATGTGTTCAATGCCTTGATTAATAAAAACAGGTGTCCCATTTTTCTTTTATTCACTGGATGACAACATTGCTGGCTAGGTCACCTCTTACTTCCCAATCCAGTTTACAGTCAACCTCATTAGATTAGATTAGATTACTTACAGTGTGGAAACAGGCCCTTCAGCCCAACAAGTCCACACCGACCCGCCGAAGCGCAACCCACCCATACCCCTACATTTACCCCTTTACCTAACGCTACGGGCAATTTAGCATGGCCAATTCACTTAACCTGCACATCTTTGGACTGTGGGAGGAAACCGGAGCACCCGGAGGAAACCCACACAGACACGGGGAGAATGTGCAAACTCCACACAATCAGTCGCCTGAGTCGGGAATTGAACTCGGGTCTCCGGCGCTGTGAGGCAGCAGTGCTAACCACTGTGCCACCGTGCCGCCCACAAGTGTGGGTCTGGAGTCACATGTAGGTCAGACCTCCTTCCTTAAAGGGGTTATCCTGATAATCAACTCATGGTTATCATTTGTCTCTTAATTCCAGATTTGTACTGAATTCAAATTCTACCGTCTGCCCAAACCTGGGTCCCCAGGAACGTTATCTGGGTCTCTGGATTAACAGCCCAGTGATAATACCACCTGCTTCCCTGGTTATTGTGTAAAACTGATCCTCATGCAAGACACACCCAGTTCCCTCATGTCCTTCAGAGGAGGAATGATGACATCCTTACCCAGTTTGGCCATGACATTCAGTTGGCCCACAGTGATTTGAATGACGTTGAACTGTCTCTGAAATGGCCTTTCCAACTGACAGGCAATTAAGGATGGGCATTAAGTCATAGAATCACAGAAGCATTACAATGCAAAAGGAGGCTATTCAGCCCATCGTGTCTCCACCAGCTCTTCAACTAAATGTCATTACATAGTGCCAATCTCCTGCTCTCTCCACATATTCTTACATATCCTTTTTATCTAAATAAATGTCCAATGCCATTTTGAATACCTCAATTGAAACTTCCTCCACCAGGCAGCGCACCCTAACCACTCACTGTGAGAAAATATTCTTTCTCATTTCACTCTTAATTCTTTTGCAAATCACTTTCAATCCATTCCCTCTTGTTCTTTTTCCTTTAACAACCAGGAATAATTTCTCCCGATCGACTCTGTACAGCCCAGTCATGGTTTGGAAAGCCTTCATTACATCTCCTCTTAGCCTCCTTCTCTTCAGGAAGAACAGCTCCAACGTCTTCATTCATTCGCATCACTGAAATTCCTCATCCCTTGAATCATTCTTGTAAAATGTTTTTGTTCCGAAGTATTCCGATGCCTCCTTTAATGTGGTGCCCAGAACTGTACACAATACTCCAGCTGAGGCTTAACAGGTTTCTTACATAAGACATTGCCTCCTTGGTCTTGTAGTATAGGCCTCTGCTAATAAAGGCCTATATTCCTGATGAAGGGCTTATGCCCGAAATGTCGAATTTCCTATTCCTTGGATGCTGCCTAACCTGCTGTGCTTTAACCAGCAACACATTTTCAACTCTGCTAATAAAGCCAAAGATATGGGTATCCACCATAGTACGCTGGATACCCATATCTCATCAAAGAATAAAGTGAAACAAGATCTTCCCAACTACGTTTGTAAACATTCTTTCACCCACTGAAATGATTGACCCGTGAGGTTCGGTGACTCCAGTTGACCCCATTTCATGTCGGCTAAAGATTGCGGTCAATGGCAAGAACATTAAGCTGGTTGGCAAGGACAGGGTTAGTCTCAGATGTGATGCCACGGTCAAAGAGCTAAGTGGTGCATGAATGCAAACTGATGACTTACTTCACGGGTTCTCTGAAATTTTGCATTATCCACTGAACAACAGGGGGTTAACCAGGAAGGTAGGCTGGTGCTGGTGAAGAAAAGTGAATTAAAATGAAAGTGCGCAGCAGGAAAACATTGTAAGGCCCACACACTATCTGACACAATGGGGACTCTGATATCACACAGCCCCCTTGAAATAAAGATCCAAACTGTCACCCTAGAAAATCACTGCAGCAACTTTCATTTGCTACTCATTAGGTGCCTCTGTAACAGCTTGTCAGTGACAGGCAACTAGGCTGCAATCCATCGCTGTCACATGCACCTACACCGCGCAGTGGCATCTGCCAGAAGCAGAGCTGTCAATCTGCTGGGCACGATCAAAGCAGGCAAAGAGAAGGCAATTGGCTGAAGTGCCTAGAGAGAGGACTCCGAGGGAGAAGAGAGGGACCCTCAGCTGTTTTATTTACAAGGACAGAGCGACATCTGTGACCAGTGGCAATAATTCCTATTTGTCTTCACACAGGGCAGCACTGCACCAGAGTCTACTGACCACATGCAACTCCATATGAGCTTGTCTGCTTTGATTTCAGTTGAAACACAAATCCCCTGTCCATCAACACGTCCTCTGAGCCACCTCCGACAGGATTCAAATGATAAAACTCCTCACAAATGTCGACTGCACAGAAGGAGGCCATTTTGTCAGCCATGTCTGCACCAGTCAACAAAGACCTGACTACATCAAGACCATTTTTCAGCTGTTGACAAAGGCCCAGAGTCTAAGGTAATGCAAGTGAACATGTAATTACCTCTTAAATGTTACAAGAGTTTCTGATTCAGCCACCCTTTCAGGCAGTGAGTTCAATACTCCCAAGCACCCTCTGGGTAAAAGTAAATTGCCTTCAATCTACCTCTGGGCCTCCTGCCTTTCCCCTTAAATCTATGCCTATTGGAAGGATAAGGGCAGCAGTTACACCAGCAAGTTCCCCTCCAAGTCACTCACTATCTTGACTTGGAAACATATCGTTATTTCTTCAGTGTCACTGGGTGAAAATTCTGGACCTGCCTCCTTAACAGCCAAATTGTGGGTGCTCAATAGAAAATGGACTTTTGGAGCACTGTTCTGGTTGCCCTCCTATAGGAAGGATATTATTAAATTGGACAGGGTGCAGAAAAGATTTACCAGGACGTTACCAGGACTGGAGGGTTTGAGTTATAGGAAGTGGTTTGATAAGCTGGGATTTGTTTCCCTGGAACGTGGGAGGTTGAGGAGTGAGGTTTATAAAATCATGAGGGGCATAGATAAGGTAAAAAGCAAACGTGTTTTCCCTAAGATGGGGAAGTTCAAAACTAGACGGCATAACTTTAAGGTGAAAGAAGAAAGATTTAAAAGGGACCTGAAGGGCAACTTTTTCACATAGAGCGTGGTTTGTATATAGAATCAACTGGAGAAAGTGTGGACTGCAGATGCTGGAGATCAGAGCTGAAAATGTGTTGCTGGAAAAGCGCAGCAGGTCAGGCAGCATCCAAGGAGCAGAAGAATTGACGTTTCTGGCATGAGCCCTTCTTCAGGAATGAAGCAACACATTTTCTGTATAGAATGAACTGTCAGAGGAAGTGGTAGATACAGGTGCATTTACAACATTGAAATGACTTTGGACAGGTACATGAATAGGAAGGGTTTAAAGGAATATGGGCCAAACCTAGGCAAATGGGACAAGTTTAGTTTTGGAAACATGGTCAGCATGGGTGAGTTGGACCAAAGGGTCTGTTTCCGTGCTCTATGACTCTATGACTGGAGTGGTTCAAAAAGGTGCTCATCACCACCTTCTCAAGGGCAACTTATGATGAGCAATAAATCCTGGCTCAGCCAGTGATGCCCACATACAGCCAGTGAATGAATAATTTTAAAACTTTTGAAATGAAATAAATGCAAGTTCTTTCCATTTTCTATATAGCCACTTGAATAAATAGCTCCAGTGAGGAGGGGTGGGGGTGTGGGGAGTTGATAAATGATACTTTTCCCATTGAAGCCTGCAAGTAAGAGGATTGACTCCTCATTCTTGGTAAAGATGTGACAGCAGTCTAGGGTAATTGATCATCCATAGGCTAAACTGAACCAAGGTGAGGGCCAAATCAGCCAGAAGCCCATCTCCTGAACCCTACCCTGTTTCTCAAGGGAAAGCTCACTTGTATAAACATTAGATCATGGGTAGACTCATTTAATGTGCAGTGGGATCTCCTCTCCTTGATTTAGCTCATTCTGCAGTCGTGTGCCTAAATCAACGAAGAGAAAGTGAGGACTGCAAATGCTGGAGATCAGAGTCAAGAGTGTGGTGCTGGAAAAGCACAGCAGGTCAGGCAGCACCTGAGGAGCAGGAGAATCGATGTTTCGGGCATAAGCCTTTCATCATGCCTCCTGATGTAACTACATTGGGTCAGGCAGAATTCCTAAGAACTTAGGAAGCTAGTACAGATCTATCTGTTCCTTCCAAAAGCTGTAATAGAATTCCTTGTTTCCATTCATAGATCATGTGTGACACTAGCAGAATGGCTAGAGCCAATGTGATCTGAGGCTTAACTTTTTCTGGACCGTTACCTTATGTAACACTGAGGAGTACCATAAACCTACACTTCTTAGCTCAAGATTGAATCATGTCACTTAACTGTTTTACCAGTTTAGTATCATAGAATCCCTACAGTATGAAAACAGGCCATTTGGCCCATTGACTCCACACCGACCATCTGAGGACCATCCCATCCAAACCCAACCTCCTACCTCATCCCTGAAACCCTCTAATACACTTAACCTCCCCTGGACACAATGGGCAATTTCAGCATGGCCAATCCACCTAGCCTGCGCATCTTTGGACGGTAGAAGGAAACTGGATGACCCGGGGGAAACCCACGCAGACACGGCGAGAATGTGCAAACTCCACACAGACTGTTGCCGGAGGGTGAAATCGAACTGGGTCCCTGGCACTGTAAGGTAGCATGAGGGACAGTGATCTCTGTGAAAAAATGTGTGGGTTTCTCTGCATTTCCCATCCTACAATGGACTGAATGGCCTTCCTCATCCACAATTCTCTTCTGACCACAGGAAATCAGTGCAGCAGCAACAAGATAAAGAGCCTTAGAAGGGATTTTTCTCTGCACAGGTTCTGACTCGGATACTGAATCCATTAGCATGTTGCAGCTTCATTGTACAGGAGTTAATTAACTGCTATAATTATCTCTTTGTCCAAAGACTATCTGGGGTCAAGTCACAGATCTGTAAATTCAGTCATTCCAATTTGTCTGCATTAGCCTGTGAGTTGGTGTCACTGGATCCCTGTGTGGGATGAAATAGCAGGCTAATGAGGGGATTTGTCAATGACCCTCTCCCTGCCCACCACCCTCTGTGTTTTGTTGCTGTTTCTGGTACTTTGCAGTCAAGATTATGCTTCATTGCCTGGGCCTATTATCAACCATTCCCTCATTCCTCAGAGGCAATGTTCTGCTGGTTTTGTTACTCACTAAAGAACTCTTAAAGAAAGACAGCAGGAACCAAATTAAAATTTGCATAAATATCACACCTTCCACAACATTTGGATGTTGCAACAGGCTTTGGAGTAAATTACATGTCATCGATGTTGCATTGTAAGAAACGTGGCAGCCAATTTGCACATAGTAACTTCCCACACAAACAGTAATATGATAGCGATCAGATCATTTCCTTTTGCTCCAGGATATAAATTGGCCAGGTCACTTTGGGATGGCTCTCTTTCTGAAAAATCATGCAATGTCATCTTATTTTACAATAACGAAATCAAGAAATCCCAGACATGGAAACAGAAATTGGTGGGAAAACTCAGCAGGTCTGGCAGGATTTGTGGAGAGAAATTAAGAGTTAATGTCTCACAGTTCTGAGGAAGGGTCACCGGACCCGAAACATTAACTCTGATTTCTCTCCACAGATGCTGCCACACCTGCTGAGTTTTTCCAGCAATTTCTGTATTGTTTTGTTTTGATTTCCAACATCTGTAGATCTTTCGGTTGCTTTGTTCAAGAAATCTCAGAATAGTTACAGAGCCACCAAATCTACACTCCTGCACTAAGTCCATAGCCTTGAGTGTTAAAAATGTGCCCCTCTGTTATTGACCCTTCAACTAAGGGGAACAATACACCGTTCGAATGAAGGGTCACTTAACCTGAAATGTTACCTCTGATCTCCCTCCATGGGTGCTGTCAAACCTGCTGAGCTTTTCCAACAATTTCTATTTTTGCTTCTGAGTTACAGCATCAGCTGTTCTTTCAGTTTTTAATTAGTCTAGTAAACCTTCTCTCAACTGCTTCCAATGAATTAACATTCTTCTGTAAACACCGCTGAAGCAGGTAGGACTTAAACTTTGAACTCCTGGTCCAGGGGTGTAACATTAACACTGCATTACCAGGGGACCCTTTATGTGAAGCCTATGATTACACTATTCAGACAATGTCACTGGACAAGCAAGAATAGTGGGAAGTCTGGGAGGTGCACATGTTCAAAGTTTGGGAGAAGATTTGTAGCTTGGGTGCTCGTTGTTGTGGTTCTGTTCACCGAGCTGGGAGTTTTTGTTGCAGATGTTTTGCCCCCTGTCTAGGTGACATCCTCAGTGCTTGGGACCCTCCTGTGAAGCACTTCTGTGATGGTTCCTCCGGTATTTATAGCGATTTGTATCTACCACTTCCAGTTGTCAGTTCCAGCTGTCCGCTGCAGTGGTCGGTATATTGGGTCCAGGTCGATGTGCTTATTGATAGAATCTGTGGATGAGGGCCATGCCTCTAGGAATTCCCTGGCTGTTCTCTGTTTGGCTTGTCCTATAATAGTAGTGTTGTCCCAGTCAAACTCATGTTGCTTGTCATCTGCATGTGTGGCTACTAAGGATAGCTGGTCGTGTCATTTCATGGCTAGTTGGTGTTCATGGATACGGATCATTTAGCTGTCTTCCGGTTTGTCCTATGTAGTGTTTTGTGCAGTCCTTGCATGGGATTTTGTACACTACGTTGATTTTGCTCATGCTAGGTATCGGGTCCTTTGTCCTGGTGAGTTGTTGTCTGAGAGTGGCTGTTGGTTTGTGTGCTGTTATGAGTCCTAGTGGTCGCAGTAGTCTGGCTGTCAGTTCAGAAATGCTCCTGATGTATGCTAGTGTGGCTAGTCCTTTGGGTTGCGGCAAGTCCTCATTCCGTTGTCTTTCCCTGAGGCATCTGTTGATGAAATTGCGGGGATTCAAAAAGGCCACAACACACTGCAGCAGACCAGAACTGCAAAAAGAGGAAGAAGAACACCTCTACAATGTATTCGCCAAAAACGGATACCCCAACAATTTCACGTTACCATTCATCAAGAACATTTATCTCACCAGGACAAAGAACCCAATACCCAGCATGAGCAAAACCAACATATTGTACAAAATCCTACTATTATAGGACAAGCCAAAGAGAGAACAGCCAGGCATGGCACTCATCCATGGATTCTATCAACAAACACATCGACCTGGACCCAATATACCGGCCACTACAGCGGACAGCTGGAACTGACAACTGGAAGCGGCAGATTCAAACCACTATAAATGCCGGAGGAAACATCACAGAAGCGCTTCACAGGAGGCTCCCAAGCACTGAGGATGTCACCTAGACAGGGGACGAAACATCTGCAACACAAATTCCCAGCTCGGTGAACAGAACCATAACAGATGCGCACGTCAATGCCTCGATCAATGGAATGAAGGTGTTCTTTATTAGCTGGTTCTTAAAGTCTTAGTTGAAATGGATTGGGTCATCTGTAGTAGGCCTCTTCGTAGGTTGGCTCGCTCACTACCCAAAACCTGAAGCAATAATTGAGAGTGAGAGATATCAAACCATCCTCCAACACCAGCAGTTGGTTTGTTACTGTTGGACACCTGGTCAAAACCAATGCCTGTCAAGTTGCAATAAGCAGGTTATAAATTGTGATAGTTGACAGGACTTGTGCTTAATCTTTAGTTAACTTACTGGTGTTCCATTTATTATTTAGTGCTTTCTTTGAAATCACAGATTTGTGGATTTGTTGCAAAGCCGATGGAGGCCATTCTACCAATCATTTCTGCGCTGGCTCTCCAAATGAACATCTCACTCAGTGTCATGGCACTGCACATTGTTCCTTTTCAGCTAAGTGTCCAGTTTAGGTTTAAGGTGAGAGAGGGGGAAAGTTTAAAGGAGATGTGCAAGGCAAGTTTTTACACAGAGGGTGGGACGTGCTGGAAGATGCTGCCGGGGGTGATGGTGGAAGTAAACAGTATAGCAATGTTTCAGAGACATTGAGACTGACACTGGAACAGGCAGGGAATAGAGGTATGCGGACCAAATGCAGGCAAATTTAGAATGGGGTCATGGTTGGCACAGACATAATAGGCCAAACAGCCTATTCCTGTATTGTATTGCTTTACATTCTATGTAATTTTACAGCCAGCAGCTAACTTGTTTTCAACCCTTTCCCTTTAATATTAAGGGAGTGTTTCTGGCAGAGCCAGTATTTGTTGTCCAACCCTAATTTCCCTTGAACTAAGTGGTATTGCTCAGGTATTTAAGATAACAACTAGGATATAGTTTTAATTCTACAGGTCCTCAGCCTTTTCCCCAGCTGTGTTGTGTATTCAGAGTCACATGTAGACCAGACCTGGTAAAGATGGCAGAGAGAGGATTTTAAACAACAATTGATTTCTTCACATGCTGATTTTGAGATATCTTCATGGTTGCATTAATTTATAACCTTTACTGAAGGGCTATTCCCTTCCTATTTCCCCAATCCCAATTGAGCTAAACTCTGTTTAAAGACATTTCGGAAGTCGTCATAATTTGCATTTGGTTATTACAATAACTAATGCTGCATAATCAATCTCACACTCTCCATTGACAGGGTTTAGCTTTCCCTGCCAGATTCATTCAGTGAATGTAAATTCCACCAGCTATCCAGACGAGGAAAGATTTACTGAGATGATAACTGGACTGGAAGGTTTAAGTTGCGAGAGGAGGTTATTTAACCAAGTGTGGAGAACAAATAGTGAGTGGTTTTGTAGTTGTTAATGAGTAAATTTAAATAAAACTACGAATGTCTATGTCTGGACTCTGGTTAATCAACATTTAATTTCTGGCATTTAGCACGAGTTACTGTAGTAACATAATCACTGCTATTGTGATGATAACTAAGATATAGTTTTCATTCTACAAAGTCCTCCAGAAGGTTATCTTGTTTCACGAGCCTGGTGATGTTACCATTAGTCAACCTGTGCTCTAGCCCACTACAGTTGGTGCTGCCCTATCATGAGCAACAAAACACCCTTGACAACATCTAGCCCAATCAGAGAGCTGTCTGCTTGGCACCCTCAGGAACAGCACCAAGAGCAATGGTCACCGTGAAGAAATGATGTGGAGGAGCCAGCATTGGACTGGGCTGGACAAAGTTAAAAATCACACAACACCAGGTGATATCCAATAGGTTTATTTAGAAGTACCAGCTTTCGGAGCACCAAGATCAATATTGGGGAGGATAGAATCGATTGAATTGTCAGTAATGTCACACCAAATTTTAACAGAAAGAAAACTGTATGAGAATCCCACACCAGAACAACTCGACATCAAAACTTCAAAGGACAACACTGAAAAAGGGCCGAACCCTGGAACTAGTAACCTGATGAAGGAGTGGTGCTTCAAAAGCTAGTGCTTCCAAATAAACCTGCTGGACTATAACTTGGTGTTGTGTGATTTTTAACTGTGAGAAAAGGTAGCATTGAAGAAGTGGCCTGAAAATAAACGTTAAAGAAGTTCTAGTAACGGAGGGACTGAGGAAATCACTGCAGCCATGGAGGATGATCGTGGCTCTCTTTCCCCATACACTCCCAACTTCCTTGCCCCCTCCATCGCATCATCCCCACCCCCCCCTCCCCAAACACCCCAACATTCCTGGAAGACCACCTCCAATCAGCTGAGAACCTCCTCCCACAGACTAACAACGTATCACTGGCATAATGCCACCATCTTGGTGTAATGGTCCCCTGAACTGGGCCTTTGCATTTTCAAATTGGCTTCCCATCTCCTGGTGACAGGCAGCCTACCCAATCCCATCGCAGCTCCAGTAAAATTTCCTGATGGCAGGATTTGATCAGAAAATTGAGCCACTGCGTCTCTCTCCATGATTTCACTGCCAGCTACCACCTTCAGTGTCAAGGTGACCCTCTCCCCATAGTTTGCCCATGTGGCCTCGAGCACTGGGGGAAGACAGTGCAATTTTCTTGCTCCCTTAATCAATGTCACTCCCTGGAAAGACAGTGCAAACAAACCAAACTGGTTTTCTATGTTGGAGGATTCTTCATCTCACAGCATAGCTGCCATGGATGCTTCCATGACCCTGCACTACAGAAGATGACCCAAAATTCTTCAAGGTTAGTGAGGGATCTGTCGTTCACCTTCTTGAAGAGCTGACACTGCACATCAAACACTCATCGCTGTTTAAAATGCTGAGGTGGTTTGATGCAGACAATCAAGTGCTGCATTAAATGCAAGTTTTACTCAAAATTGTTTCACAGGAGTTAGCCACGCAGCCTGTAATTAGTGAGAGGTGACAAACTTCGCTTATCAAGCCCCAAACCCCACAAATAAGTGAATAGTTGATAAGACATTGGTAAGACCACATATGGAGCACTGCATACAGTTCTGGTTACTCCTACTATAGAAAACATGTTACTAAACTAGAAGGAGAGCAGGAAAGATTTACTGAGATGATAACTGGACTGGAAGGTTTAAGTTGCGAGAGGAGGTTATTTAACCAAGTGTGGAGAACAAATAGTGAGTGGTTTTGTAGTTGTTAATGAGTAAATTGAAATAAAACTGTGAAGGTCTATGTCTGGACTCTGGTTAATCAACATTTAATTTCTGGCATTTAGCACGAGTTACTGTAGTAACATAATCACTGCTATTGTGACGATAACTAAGATATAGTTTTCATTCTACAAAGTCCTCCGCCTATTCCCAGCCAAGTCTATCTGACATTGTTGGACTGTATGGAGCTCCAAGTCATCTCCAACACTAACCCTTTTCGAACCATTGACTTGTACAACATGTACCCTGTTATGACATGAGGTAAACTCCTCTGTTAATTTAAAGCCAGCAACACAGAAAAAGATCTATTCCATGCAGTAATCTGTGAAAATTCGATAGGCTATGAACTAGTTAAAGTAAAAATAAACAACATTATTTCTTAAAGTATAACAGAGAATGATGAACTAACAACTATTTACAACTCCTTCCTCTAAACTATCTTTTACCTTTCCTTCTATAATGCAAGCCTAATAAAACTCCTGAATAGAATTTACAAAACTAAACTTCTTATCTTAAAACCGGGCAGCTATCGGTTCTTCTCTGTATTCCTGTCATCTTTTCTTCTTCTTGGGGATTCTGCTTTGCAAGTTACTGATCGATAAAGGTAACTTTAAGAGAGCTATTCTCTGGGCAGTTTGCAGATGTCATTGGCTTGGTAGTTTTCCTCCCAACTGTTCAATTTTCCCCAGTCTTATTTCCCAAAGCATCAGATTGTGTCATTGGTTTTCAAGATTGTCAATATACTAAATTCAAACTTGATAAGAGGTTGGTATTTTGGAGCTTTATAATTGAAACTGATTGGTCAAATTCAATTTTTTTTTGTCTCAGGCAACCAGCTAATTGAGTTGTTCGACCAAATGTTACATTATTTTTTTTTCAGAACACTTGATTCTGTCAGGTAGTTCTACTAGCTAATAACTTTCTTAATGGTACAGTACACCTACATGTTCATAACAACCTCCTCCTTAAGAAAAAGTAAACTATCATAATGAAAAGCTTGCTTAATTTTTTATTTTTTTTTAAAACACATTACCCTAACATACAGATAATCTTAACTTTTTCCTATATACCATTACATAAATACAAACCTCTTCTAAACTTTATCAGTTAAATCCGTGATAATGCATCTGTAATTACGTTCTTACGACCTGCAACATGTGTGATTTTTAAAATAAAGTCTGCAAGATAAGATTCCAATGAAATAGTCCCACATACTTGTCTTTAAAGCATTCTCAGAATGTAAGTGGATTGTGATCAATGTACACAACCTTCTCCAATACATTGTTTGTGACATACACATTAAAATGTTGTAAGGCTAGAACCAAACTCAATAGTTCCTTTTCGATCGTGGAGTATTTCCTCTGGTGGATGTTGATCTTCGACAAGTAACCAACTGGCAGCTCAATCCCATCCTCATCTTCTTGTAGGAGTACAGCTCCAACTCCTATGTCACTCGCATCGATGGTGACTTTAAAAGGTTTTGAAAAGCTTGGTGTAGCCAAAACTGGTGTTTGGGGATTAATATGGCTTTCAAATGGTCGAATGCCTCCTGGCATTTTTCTGTCCACCGAAACTTTGTTTTCCTCTTCAGCAAATTGGTTAACGGTGCCACTACACGCTGAAGTTTGGAACAGCGTGTAGAATCCATTGAGTCCTAAGAATCGAAGCACTTCTTTCTTCAAGGTTGGTCTTGGAAATTCCTCAATGGCCTTCGTCTTTGCGTTCCGCAGGGCCAACATTTCATGACCAATGTTATGTCCCAAGAACATCACTTCTGCTTTTGCAAGTTCAGTTTTAGTTAAGTTTATCACCAGTTTTGTTTCTCGTAGTTGATCAAAGAGATCTACCATGTGATCTTTCCAGGACTTACTAAAGATCACTACATCATCCAAGTAGACTGCATAGTTTGTTAACCCAGCCACAACTCCGTTCATGAGTCTTTGGAATGTGATGGATGTATTCTTCATTCCCAAGGGCATCACTTGAAACCAATATAGCGCATTTGGGTTTACAAACGCAGAAATTTCCTTTGCTGACTCTGATACAGGGACCTGCCAGTAACCACACATTAACTCTAACTTCATGATGTAACTGGCTTGTCCGACTCTCTTGATACAGTCCTCCAATCTAGGAACTGGGTACGTGTCTGATTTTGTAACAGTGTTGACCTTCTGATAATCCACACAGAATCATTGAGTCCTGTCCGGTTTGAGAGCTAAGACGATCAGGGAACTCCACTCGCTCTGGCTTGGTTCGATGATGTTTTCATCAGGCATGGCCTTCATCTCCATCTGGGACCTGTCTGGCTTTGAAAGGATTAAGCCAATAGGGGTGTTGTTTTATTGGAGCAGATTCTTACATATGTCCTTATACTGCAGTAACAAATCTTTCAACTGCGTTCTATGCTCCTGAGACAGACAACTTACTACTATATTCCACTCCTCAAGGATGCCTTCATTTTTAAATCTATTTTGAGGCATATCAAAATCCATATCATCTGGATTTGATTCCTCACTCTGCAGGGCAGTAACTAACACCTGTTTCTCCAGTTCTTTTTCTCTAGTATAATATAGTTTCAACATGTTCACATGACATACCCGATACCTTTTTTTCTATCTGGCATCTTTACTAGATAGTTCACCTGACTCAACTTTTTCTCAATTTGATAGGGACCACTACACCTGGCTTTGAAGGAATCTCCTGTCACTGGTAACAGTACTAACATGTCATCCCCACGGGAAAATGTCCAAGTCTCAGAGCTTTTATCTGCTACCTGCTTCATTCTATACTGCGCCCTCTTTAGGAGCTGTTTAGCTAACTCACCTAGTCAATTTAATCTCTCACTCACCTCCGATACATAATCTAAGTGTGAGATCTCTGACTTTGATCCTGTCGTTTTTTTCTTTAATTAATTTCAAAGGGCCTCTCTCTTCATGACCGAATATTAACTCGAAGTGCGTGAACTGAGTAGATTCATTTGGGGCATCTCTAATGGCAAACAATACAAATGGGATACCTTTATCCCAATCATTCAAGTGATCCTGACAGAATGATCTCAACAAAGTCTGATGCCACTTTTCTAAAGCTCCCTGGGATTCAGGATGATTTGCACTGGATTTAAAGTGTTGTAGACCTAAGTTATCCATAACCTCCTTAAACAGCCCTTAATTTTGACCCTTGATCTGACTGAATCTCTCTGGGTAGCCGTGTGAAGAAAGCTACTAACTCCTCTATTATCCATTTTGCCTTGGTACTCCGGAATGGAGTTGCCTCTGGAAATCTGGTAGACACATCTATTATGGTTAACAAATACTGGTTCCCACTTTTAGTTCTCAGGAGGGGACCTACACAATCAATTATAACCCATGTGAAAGGTTCTTCAAATGTGGGAATTGGTAACAAAGGTGCTGGTTTTTAACCGCCTGTAGTTTACCTACTATTTGGCATGTATGACACCTACAGCAAAAGTTAACCACATCCTTGTGCATTCCAGGCCAATAAAAATGTTTTTGAACCTTAACCTGAGTCTTTGGTCCCCCAGGTGACCTCCTACAGGTAGTACATGTGCTACCAGTAACCCCTCCTGTCTGTATGCTACTGGCAACACAATCTACTGCACTTCAGCCCATTTCTCCTCTGCACTAACCTGCCGTAGTCTCCATTTCCATCTGAGGATTTTATCTTTCAGATAACAACCCTTTGGAATATTCTCTGCCTTCTTTTCAGAGTACGCATCCACACATATATCTTTTATCTCCACACATATATCTTTTATCATCTTGTCTTGCTGTTGCAAGTCTCTTAGTCTTTCAGAACAAAACACTTCTGCCTGTTCAGGTTTTATCTGCACCATTACGTCAAACAGGGTATCCACTAACTGAACCTCAACTCCTTCATCTTTCTCTTTACTTTTCACTTTGTGCAGTGACTTATGATAGTGGGATCTGGTTACTACAAGTCTGGAACAATACCAGGATATTTCTGTTTTAACTCCTCAGTTTCTTGATCTTCCTTGGGCTTTTCCACAACAAAGAGTGTCACTCCCACCTTGGATCCTGCCAAATCATTCCCAAGAACAAAATTAATTCCTGGACTGACACTCTGTCAATCATTCCCACTGTAACTTCCCCAGTCTTGAGTTAGCACTCCAACCTGATCTTACATAGGAGAACACTGAATTTCTGTCTACAAGTTACCACACTCTCGGGTAACAGATCAGAAATAGTGCATATTGCTCATTCCTTACTATCAGCAACTGGTTAGATTCTGTATCTCTCAAAATTATAACTTCTTGTCCTCTCCCCTTGTTCTTTCTGAGTAAACTTTACCCACAGAGTCTTTGTAGCGATCAGGTACCAACTCCATACCCAGCCCCTGCCTTGGCTGTGTACTGTCCTGCAGCTCCTCAGCTCTTCTTGGGGTCTCCTTTACTACCTTCAGTAATGCCACTGGATTAGCTTCTTTTACCACATCTATTCCCACAGTGCCTTTCTTTAATGACCAACACTGTGTGTCTTGGCGTGTCCCACTTTACCCCAATAGAAACACCTGAGGCCTTTTACTTCCTTTCCTTCACCTCTTGGGCTTCTTTTTTATTCTGTGGTAAATTCTTACCAGTGCTCTCTACTCTTGCTTTTGTGGAGTAGGATCTATTCTTTTCCCACCTTTTATCCCTCACAGCATGAAATTCTGGCCAAAAGCTTGTCTTATGCACCAAGATGTACTCATCTGAGAGTTCTGCTGCCTTCTCACTTCCTGAACTTTGTTCCTCCACGTGAATTCTTACATCTCTGGAAGTGAGTTTTTAAATTCCTCCAGCAGAGTAATCTCTCTTAAAGCCTCAAAGGCCTTATCTATTTTCAAAGCATGCACCCATTGATCAAAATTACTGTGTTTAATTCTTTCAAATTCAACATAATTATGACTGGTTCCTTCTTTGTGTTTCTGAACTGCTGTCTATATGCTTCTGGTACTAATTCATAAGCACTCAAAATAGCCTGTTTAAACTCTTCATAATCTCTTGACACCTCATCTGACAGTGCGACACATATCTCACTAGCTCTGCCTACCAGTTTTGTCTGAACTGGAATTATCCATAAATCCTCAGACCACTCCATCTGCCTCGCCAATTTTTCAAATGAAATAAAGATGACTTCAACATCTTTCCCGTTAAAATATCACAGAGTTTTGACATATATCCACACACACATATATATATATATATATCACTACCTTTTCTTTTAATCAACATCCTGACTAAGCTGCAACTTCTCAAGTTCAAATTCTCTCTCTTTAAGTCTCTCCCTTACTCCTCTCTCTTTGCTCAGCTAAGAACCTTCTCTCTCTCTCTCTCTTTCATCTCTGTCTTTCCTCTCTGTCTCTTCTCTCTCTTTTTCTCTTTCTTCTCTCTCTTTCTCTTTCTCTCTCCCTTTGTTTATCTTCTAACACGATTTTCCTCAATTGTAATTGAAGTTTTTCTACCTCTACTGCACTCGTATGTTTCTCTGGTACACTTCAGTGTTTGAGTAACTCCCTAACAATTTCAGCTTTACTTTTGTCCTTTTCAAGCCCAAATCTAACTTAGTTTTAATTCTAAAAGTATGGCCTTTTTCTTTTCTTCTAAACTTTCTTGGCAAATTTGAGAATTATCTTCAAATCCCAGAAACGCTTTAGCAATTTAAGAGCCATTTGTCTCACTGTTAATTTAATTAACCAGAAATCACCAAATTTAAACAAATTGTCTCACTTACATTTTATTTAAAGACCTAGGACACTAACCTGCAAGTGTTTAAATCTGGTGGGATTTTTCGTACCCCAAATCTATTCAAAACTGTCTAAACCTGTTCAAATCCTGATGATGAGCCCCCATACTGCTACAAAACTGGGTAAATCCCTTTGTTAATTTAAAACCAGCAACAGAGAAAAGATTTTTTGTATGCAATAATCTGTGATAATTCGATAGGCAAAGAACTAGTTAAAGTAAAAATAA
This sequence comes from Hemiscyllium ocellatum, assembly GCF_020745735.1. Classification (NCBI taxonomy): domain Eukaryota; kingdom Metazoa; phylum Chordata; class Chondrichthyes; order Orectolobiformes; family Hemiscylliidae; genus Hemiscyllium; species Hemiscyllium ocellatum. Next base: position 9,298,776 of record NC_083426.1, on the reverse strand, counting down.
ACAACTTTATTTCTTAAAGTATAACAGAGAACAACTAAATAACAACTATTTACAACTCCTTCCTCTAAACTATCTTTTACCTTCCCTTCTATAATACTAGTCCAATAAAACTCCACTTAATATTAACGAAACAAAACTTCTTACTTTAAAACTAGGCAGCTGTTGGTTCTTCTCTATATTCCTGTCTTTTCTTCTTCTTGGGGATTCTGTTTCACAGGTTACTAATCAATAAAGGTATCTTTAAGAGAGCTATTCTCTGGGCAGTTTGCAGATGTTGTTGGCTTGGCAGTTCTCCTCCCAACTGTTAAATTTTCCCTGGTCTTATATCCCCAAAGCATCAGATTGTGTCATTGGCTTTTATGACTGTCAATATTCTAAATTCAAACCTGATTGGAGATTGGTATTTTGGATGTTTATAATTTAAACTGATTGGTCGAATTCAAATGTATTTTTGTCTCCAGGAAACCAGCTAATCGAATTGTTCGACCAAATGTTACATTATATTTTTTTCAGAACACTTGGTTCTACTAGTTATAACTTTCTTAAAGGTATAGTACACCCATATCTTCATAACAACCCTCCACCCACCACGACACCGCCAAGCATTTTTTCCCATATCTAACATTTCTACATCCACACTTACAATTACGGTGATTATTTCCCCATCTCCCTGCTCGTCCCTCATTTCATTAATTCAGGTGTGAAAATCTTGCAATCCTTCTACAACTTGTTTTTAGGACTTGGAGATTAGTAGGTCATTGGCTTGAAGATTGGTGACCTTGATTCTGTTAATTATCCCACATCTTCTGTCTTCCTCCAGTGAAGTCTTCCAAATTTCTTTCTATTCATTCATTAGAAGTGGTTGTTACTTGTTCAACCTGCATTTGTTGCTAGTCCCTAGTTGCCCTTGACCGAGTTTCTTCCTGGTAAAAACAATGACTGCAGATGCTGGAAACCAGATTCTGGATCAGTGGTGCTGGAAGAGCACAGCAGTTCAGGCAGCATCCAACGAGTAGCGAAATCGACATTTCAGGCAAAAGCCCTTCATCAGGAATAAAGGCAGTGAGCCCGAAGCATGGAGAGATAAGCTAGGGGAGGGTGGGGGTGGGGAGAGCGTAGCATAGAGTACAATGGGTGAGTGGGGGAGGGGATGAAGGTGATAGGTCAGGGAGGAGAGGGTGGAGTGGATAGGTGGAAAAGGAGCTAGGCAGGTCGGACAAGTCCGGACAAGTCATGGGGACGGCGCTGAGCTGGAAGTTTGAACTCGGGTGAGGTGGGGGAAGGGGAAATGAGGAAGCTGTTGAAGTCCACATTGATGCCCTCAGCAGAGTGGGAGGGGGAGTTGAAATGTTAGGCCACGGGGTGGTGTGGTTGATTGATGCGGGTGTCTCGGAGATGTTCCCTAAAGCGCTCTGCTAGGAGGCACCCAGACTTCCCAATGTAGATGAGACCGCATCGGGAGCAACGGATACAATCAATGATATTAGTGGATGTGCAGGTAAAACTTTGATGGATGTGGTAGGCTACTTTAGGACATGGGATAGAGGTGAGGAGGAGGTGTGGGCACAGGTTTTACAGTTCCTGCTGTGGCACGGGAAAGTGCCAGGATGGGAGTTTCTTCCTGGGTCGATTCATTGAGCAGGTAAATGTTAACCATATTGTTGTCATGTAGGTCAGAGCAGGTAAGGATGACAAACTTCCTTCCCTGAAAGACATAAATCAACCAGATAAATTATTTTACATCAATTGGTTACATGGTCACCATTTGGCTAGCTTTTTATAATTCAGTTCTTTTGAAATTGAATTGAAATTTTATAATCTGCTTTTAAATCTTTGTCCTGTTCTGACCCAGGGATAGCAAGCCAAACCAAATCAGCCTCACTATCACTGGATTTGCAGCCCAGTGAAATTCAAGTATTTGATGACCCTCAAATTTGCCCAAATGTTCCAAACAGACTGTACGAATAACAGATGTTGGACATCAAGTGTGAAACCTAAACAAAAATTAACAATTCCTATCAATGCTGGAATTTTAGTATGACAAAGCTAAATAGCAAGGTAATCTGCTTAATTCAACAGTGTGAAACAACTGGTGCCAACCCTTCATTCAATCCTTGGATAATGTATTATTCACTGGCACGTAACTATATACCTAATTTCAAATGTGAAAATTTTCAATAGACTTTCAGAATTATTTACTGATTTCTACAGACTCAGCCTCTATCACATGACATTCAAATATTTTTTGGCTGTATATAAAACTAGAGACTGTAAAAAAAAGTACCTAGTCCTGAATCTTCCAAAATCACCCTGCACCTGTCAAAACCAGTCAAAATAAGATTTTTTTAAAAAAAAATCAATATTCTCTGTGGTTCTGGTTAGCACCAGCCCTCAATTAATTGGTCAATTCAACATCTAATCAGCTCTGATATGACGGGGTACACATCATCCAGTGTTCCTTAGATTAGTAATTAAGTTGCATTATCTTTGAGGCCAGTCACTAACAGCAAATCTCTGTGCTTGTTTCCTTCTCTTCAAAAACACACAGCTGTTCAAAGCTCAATTAACCCCAACATCAATTGACAATTCCACCAGAAAAAGAGAAAAGTAGTGAGGGCCTCTACAGTCTCTGGAACATTACCATTACTGGAGCAGTAATTGTGCCGCTACCTCCCTGTAAGAGGTATCCTTTATGATGTGCTTGAATGTTGTTTCTCCCTATTCAGGTAGGCAGTCCAATACTTTATCTAAAGAACCATTAATCTCCTGAATTTCATTCACAGAGGAATGGTTCCCTGCTGAACTGGGTGGCCGTAACAACATCTTGGGGGCTGTTAATATAGATTTTATTCTTCTTAAACATATCCTGAATTCCATGTCTTAATTATCCCAACCTGAATTTTGGCTCCAATGGAATTATATGCAGCCCACATTCAATCTGTGCAGAAATCTTTATTGTCAATTTATGTTGAAGTATTTTAACTTGTAGGTTAGGTTTAATGTTTTATTTTTCCATGTGTTATTATCTTACTGATGAACTCAACATATTCACATCCTCAGTAATATCTTTGAGATTAGTTGCTTTCCCTGTCATTTTTACTGATAAATCTTTCTTGAAAGATGAAAAATTGAAATATGTCTCTTGAACTTGTGCTGTTTCAGCATCTGACACCAACTGTGAATCTGTGATTTTCTATTTAGTTCACCAACTTGTGTTGGTACCTGAATAATTTCAGGTAAGAATTGATCAATGAGCTCAAGTTGGTTCTACTGATCATTCCTGTTCTCCTCATCTGCATCTTTTGATCAACTTTGGTGGTTTCAGTCATCAGAATTTCCATCAGTGATAATAGGCATGGAAAACATCGCTCTCAAAACTGCATAGTTACAGATTTTGATTCTGTTAACATTATGAAAAAATTCTCTTGTTCCAACATAGATAACCTCAATACATTGTTTCTTCTGTCATGGATCTAGGAAGCATGTAGAAATGTTCTACTATTTGCCCTTGACAAATTATTCAATAGTTATTTGTTCCTAGACCAGTTGTTCTCTGACTAGATTGTCTCTGGACAAACTTGGCCTCTCTTACTAATTCACTGTCTATTGCAATGCTCATGAAATATTTGCTATTCATAGGATCTCTGATGTAGTCATGTCAGGAAATGGACCATAGTTTATTTATGAAACCTACAGTCAATTTGCAGCCAGCTCTGGATTTGACTGTGTAACAAACTCACCAAGATTTCCAAGGTCAAATGTGGAAGCTGAGTTTGGATTTTAGACAAATATTAATGTTTGTACAAAGGAATAGTCTTACCAGGTGCAGCAAGCTGCCCACTGTAATCAGTGTCTCCATGTGTGCACACTTGGGCCAGGGTCAATAGGTGACCTCAACAGGAAGACATGTTCATTCAACAGGCAGCTGGCAAGAAGTGACTGAAAATTGTTCATACAATGCCCCCCCCCCCCAATTGTATGAAGAAACCACAAGAATCTCACCTCTTCATGGAATAATCGTCCACCAATATTGGGGCAATGCCAATGAGGAACTTCAGGAAAATAATGGTTTATAGCATAAGGAAAATACATTCTTGGCAAATTGAGAATCCACCTCAGTGCCTGACATGGACTTGGCAGGAGATGGGCTAGTGGTAAATGTAATTACATGCATTAATGCTAACTATAGAATGAAAAGCTTGTGCCAGGTGGGATGAAGATGTTCTATCAGGTGTTGATTCTGAAAGTTTTACTGTTTGTACTTTGCATTATATTCCTCCAAATCAGCTGAAGCCATAAGAATGTGGATGGGGAGAAGCAACAAGTCTTAGGGCATTATGGAGCACACACCCATATCCACAAGTCTCCCAGTAATCTTAGTGATAACATCTAACTTACTAATGCAGTGTGTACCTGATTGGTATCATGCAATAAATTGCTCCTCATTTGAGAAAGGAGCTTCTCCTCATTCTGCCTCGTGAGTGGTTTTCCCCTCCCACTGAAAACCAGGAAGACCGTTAGATTCAGCCAATGAAATTAGATAGTGGCTGAAAACCATCCCCATTACAAGGTCAGAAGTCACATTGAAACTAGGTTATAGTCTAACAGGTTTATTTGAAATTGCAAGCGTTTGGACCACTGCGGCTTCACCTGATGAAGGAGCAATGCTTGCAAAACTGGTGATTTCAAATAAACCTGTTAGACCATAACCTGGTGTTATGTGACCTCTGACTTTGTCCACCCCAGTCTAACCCGGCAACTCCACATCACAGTTACAAGATGGTAATGGTAAGCATTGCAACATCCGCAACAGAAACCTCTATCAATAGCTCCTGGTTAACTAAGCTTATAACTGTAAAAGCACCTCCAGGTTTTAAATGATTAAGAACATATTTGTAATGAGCCCAAGGTTATGGTTATGCAATATAAGAGGTGAGGCATTTCATGAGCACATGAATCTTGTTAGTACAGTGCAACTGGGAGCCTGATTTTATTTTAATCAATGGCACAAGGTTTCCCCGTGGTTCAGAAAACACAACAGAGAAAGGGAGGCTAGGGCTCCTAACTCAAGAGTGCAAATGCCTTTTTATAGTAGAATGAGTAAAATAGGAGGAGTGGCAGTATGGCCCTTCCTTTGACCTCCTCCTGCTGGTCATGGCCCCTCTCTCTCCCTCTCTGGGCTTTGGCACAAACATTAATCTCTAACCTGCCCTCACCAACCTCCAGCTGCCGGGCTGCACTGTTCACCATTGCCAAATGCTGCCCCCACCTCCTCTGCGCATTGATGTAGCCTCCTGCCACTTCTTATCCTGCCTGGCACAGACATGTCAGCTGGGAATCAGCTGTTGGATTTTCAGGAAATCTGTTCCTGTCATGGGTACCAGTTGCTTTCAGATTCCTGTCCCAGTTAATCACCACCCTGTAAATACTGGGCGAATAAAATTTGATAGCCCATTCCTCAAATCTAGTTCCATTTGAGTGAAAAGAAGATAATGAAATTCCCCTCTAATGCCGCCTCGGAATAAATTAATTCAATCTTCCACGTTCTTTTGTAATCTTCCTTTTCTCACCCTCACTCATGCATTCTTTATCTGATAATCAAATATTTTACTTTCTCTGCTCCTCTCTCGGGAGCATTTTTTTTTCCAGGTTCTGCTGTCGTTTTTGGAATCCTCCTCACAAGAATTAATGTGCCTGGGTCCCCTGTTTCGTCAATTCCCCACCCAAACCTGAAAGTTTCAACAAGGTCAGCACCAAAAGTGCCTGCCCTTTCACAGAAAACAAAGTCAACCTTCTCAGTTTCCCCTCAGAACACGAGCCCCTAATACCTGGTAAGCAGCTTTGTTTCCCATCTACATCATCTCAAGCAGAACTCCAGCAGTGACAAAAAAAACACATTTAGCACTTGCGTTGTTATAGTAACAGGATGTAGACATTTCCAGTAATGATCCATGTTTGGTCACCCTCTTCATTTCTGTCCTTGAAGCTTCGCTTTTACATATTCTTAATGATCACGGTCAGGTTTTATGATGAGAATGTTAAAAGACCTTCATGATTATTGAGGATGACAATAAGATAAATAGCAAACAGCTGATGTGTCAGGATCAAAATCAGGAGTACAAGCTGAGGGTAATCTCAAATAGAATTAAAGAGAAAATTAGAGGAAGGAAGTCTTTGAACCGCTCTCCCCAAGCCCTCATGCAATCACGTGGAAGGAATTTGTCGAGTCCTTAAATCCCATTCAAAAGAGGATTAGGAAGTTCCTTGACGAATTGGAATGTTGAAAGTAGCAACTTGGATTAATTCAGTGAAGGGTTAAAGACTCAGGCGAAGCATTAAGAAAAGTACCGGTTGAGCCAAATGTCCTATTTGACTGTTGTGCTTCCCAAAACAGAATAACCGAATCTTGGGATTTTTACAGCACAGAAGGAGGCCACTTATCCCATGTCCGCAGCAGTTCCATGTCGGAGTGTTTACCCAAGGTGATTTAGAATGAAGTTGGGTCAGGTGGATCTCACTGAATATGAGTTCCCTGACTGGGGTTGTTAACCTGGCCCTAGCTGACAGATATAAACAGGAGTCTCACAGATTTGCCTCATGCTAAGAAAAGGCTCTGAGCTGGCTGGTCAGAGTCCATGTACTGGGCACCTGTAAATAAAGGGTGACTGGATACTGGCCTCCATGCTGCGCTTTTCCAGCAACACATTTTCAGCTCCTCCTTCTCCTCACAGTCATGTACGTTTTTCCATGTTTTGGTAAAAAGCCAACTCCCTCATGATAACCTCAATTAAACTTGCCTCCACAACAGCTTCAAGTTGCACATTCCAGGCCCTGACCGTTTGCTACTTGATTAATATAACATTGATTGTCTTTTACTTCTGGAATATTTCTAAGGTTCTGTTACAGTTTTGTGCGTCTCAATATTGCAAAAGTTCAAATTACACTTCCAACATACTTTATTAGGTTCGCAGTAGTCTGGCTGTCAGTTCTGAAACGCTCCTGATGTATGGTAGTGTGGCTAATCCTTTTGGTTGTGGCATGTCCTCGTTCCGTGGTCTGTCTCTTAGGCATCTGTTGATAAAGTTGCGCGGGTATCCGTTTTTGGCGAATACCTTGTATAGGTGTTCCTCTTCTTCTTTTTGCAGTTCTGGTGTACTGCAGTGTGTTGTAGCTCTTTTGAATAGTGTCCTGATGCAGCTTCGTTTGTGTGTGTTGGGGTGGTTACTTTCATAGTTTAGGACTTGGTCTGTGTGTGTTGTTTTCCTGTGTACCCTTGTGGTGAATTCTCCATTCGGTGTTCTCTGTACTATCACGTCTAGGAATGGGAGTTGGCTATCTCACACGGATACATGAACATCAACTAGCCACAAAACGACACGACCAGCTATCCCCAGTAGCCACACGCAGACAACAAGCAACATGAATTCGACTGGGAAAACACTACTATCATAGGGCAAGCCAGACAGAGAACAGCCAGGGAATTCCTAGAGGCATGGCATTCATCCACAAACTCCATCAACAAACACATTGACCTGGACCCAATATACCAACCACTACAGCGGACAGCTGAAACTGACACCCGGAAGCGGCAAGGACAGACCACTATAAATACCGGAAGAAACATCAAAGAAGCGCTTCGCAGGAGGCTCCACAGCACTGATGATGTCGCCTAGCCAGGGGACGAAACGTTTACAACAAAAACTTCCAGCTCGGCGAACAGAACCACAACAACGAGCACCTGATCTACAAATCTTCGCACAAACCTTGATCATGGTGGGAGAGTTTGGAAGTTACTATCAGAGGAGCCTTCGTGAATTTCTACAGTGCATCTTGTAGATGGCATACATTGCTTCCACTGAGCGTAGGTGGTGGAGGGCGGCCTCTGTTAGGGCTTACCCTGTCTCTAACCAGATTGTTAACAACAACTACTTGCATTTGCATTGAACTTAGACATCCTGAAATTCTTCACAGGCCCATTACAAAACAAAATATGAGCCACAAAACACTGATTGGGTCCTGGGTCAAATATTTAATCAAAGAAATAAGATGTATGGAACGTCTTCAAGGAGGACAGTAGGGAGAGAGGCAAACAGTTTTTGGGAAGGAATTCTCAAGCTTGAGGGCCCAAAGAACTGAAGGCACAGCCATTAGAGGTGGAACAGTTACACATTCAATTGTGCTTCAGGCCATACCAGAGAAACCCTCCTTTATGTATCTGACGGAATTTATTAACGCTTAATCTGCCATGATCTTATTAGAACATAGAACATAGAACAATACAGCACAGAACAGGCCCTTCAGCCCACGATGTTGTGCTGAACATTTGTCCTAGCTTAAGCACCTATCCATGTACCTATCCAAATGCCGCTTAAAGGTCACCAATGATTCTGACTCTGCCACTCCCACAGACAGCGCATTCCATGCCCCCACCACTCTCTGGGTAAAGAACCTACCCCGACATCCCCCCCCCCCATACCTTCCACCCTTCACCTTAAATTTATGTCCCCTTGTATAAAGACACCCCGTCTTTCACCCCCTGCATTGAATGCCCACTTGCAAATTCCTGACCCTAGCACTCTGTTGACACTGTTCTCTTTTTCATCATCAGTCTCTGGAACCCAACAGGCCACTCCGTTATAAGTATTTTTCTTAAAAATCGGGCATGTTAAAACACATTCTTTTGTATGAGAGCAACCTGGAATAGACGGTAAATGCGACATTGTCAGTGATGCCCACATCCTGAAAATGAATTAAACGAGAGTATCAGAATTAAAATAGCCCCAGGACGGCAAAAGCAGCTAATGGTAAACCCTCAAGACCCACTGAGATAGATTAACTCCTAATTGCTGTTTGTTGTCTCTGATCTTCCTCCCATTAATGGAAATGATGTGATCCTTCCTGAAGATAACTATCACGGCCATTAACATTGTTGAGGCCAATGAATTCCAGCAGTAAGATTTCAATCACTAAATCAGCAAACAGATGAAAGGCAGCAATACTGGGATGTAATTCCTCCTTCAATGTGGGAGAACACTTATTTTTAATGGCCCACAAAGTTGCTGCTTTTACACATGCAACAGAGCTTCCCAAACCTTGAGTTCTGTTGCTTTGCAATTTGCATTCATACCACTAACCACTTGAGGTGGGTGGTCAGTGCAGTTGCCACTGAACTTGTAATCCAGGCTAATACTTCAGGAGCATGGGTTTGAAATCCATCATGACGAGGTGAAATTTGTATTCCGTAAAATCTAGAACTGACAAAAAGTATCTCTAATGATGACCCTGCAATAATTGTAATACAAAACCCATCTACCTCACTGATGTCCTTTAGGGATGGAAATCTGCTGGCCTTACCTGGTCTGATCTATATATGACTCACAATTAGTTTGTTTTAATCCACCTGTTCAGACACAGATGCGCCCCTGGGGCAGCTGGGGCTCAACTGACCTCTGAAATGGCCTCAGGAACCAAACAGATCAAGGGCAATTAGGGATAGGCTACGAATACCATATTGCCAGCAATGCCCCGGTTCTATGTAAAAATAAAACATTTACATGATCACAGATCCCAAGGAAGAGAAGTTATAAGCCAAGAATTGGACACAGGTCATTTGAGAAGATATTAGAATTTTAATAGTATGTCTGAGAAGACTCAGATATATTCCCTGCTGGTATTAGTCCAGGTTACAGTTACCCTATGGGCAGGATGCTCAGATATTGTCTTTAGCAGAAGATGGGCTCGATTGCGATAAACAGTTTTATTAGAGGTAAAGCCGCCATAGTCTCAGCAGACTGTTGAGTTGTTCTCTCAATGGAGAGAGATGACTGGTGCTGGTTTAACCTGAAGGGCGAGGCTGAGCAGGAGAGTCATTCCTCGTAACCTTAGCTGTTGCAAGAATTGAGCTTACACTGTTGGTATCACTCTTGATCACCCATCAGCCATCCAGCCAACTGAGCACAGGTTCATCAGACAGTACTTAACCGTTAGTTAAATTACATCCTAGAGACATGTTTGTCTCTTGTGAGACATAAAACTCAATTTAAGCATTAATACACCTTACTGCTACTGATACATTCTGGTATACAACTTAGAGATAATTGAACAATTGCAACATTAACACTGCAAAACATCAAGACACGTTAGCAGCCCTTTAGCTCCTCCCAGGAATAGTCCCTCACAAGTAAAGTTCATCTTGTGTTGTTAGTTAACTATTTCAGGTACTAACTGCCTTTACACTGTACAGCAATTATGATATGTGACAGTCAAAAAGGTCAAACTTTTTAAAATATTTACTCAAGATTGCAAATAGGACTAGATTAATTTAGGATATCTGGTCAGCACAGACGAGTTGGACTGAAAGGTCTGTTTCCGTACTGTATAACTCTGAAGGCATCCCTGACCAACCCAACATTCCTTGCTCCTTCCTGATTGACCAAGGGCAGTTGAGAGTCACTCATGTTGCTGTGGGCATGTCTCTCCCAGATAAAATACAGCGGCTGAGTGAACTAATTTCTCGTCATTGAGTTTTTCCATCCCCCAGCTTTGAAAGGCTTAGAGAGAAAAGAGATGGACTGTGGATAGAAAGAGAGACAATGTTTCTGTCGAGGAAGAACATTATTACAGAGGATAGGTAGGATTATTGGCAGGAGAGGGGGTTGGGAGAGTGAGTGTAATGGCCTATTTATCACTTGACTCTTAATCTAGAGAGTCTAGGTTAGAGTGGTGCTGGAAAAGCACAGCAGTTCAGGCAGCATCCGAGCAGCAGTAAAATCGACGTTTTGGGCAAAAGCCCTTCATCAGGAATACAGAGACCCTGGTAACGTTTTACAATTCAAATCCTGCCATGGTAGACCGTGGAATTTGAATTCATTAGAAAATCTGGAATGAAATGTCTTAAGACTGAACTTGTCAATTGTTGGAGGAAAACCCACCTGGTTCACTAATGTCTTTAGGCAAGGACATTGCCAGCCTGATTTGGTCTGCTCAAATATGACTCCAGACACACAGCAATGTGGCGGACTCTTAATTGCCCTCTGGGCAAGTAAGGATGGGCAAAAAATTCTGGCTCAGCCAGTGATGCCCACATCCTGTGAATGAATTAAACGAAGGTTGTCGACAGGAAAGCCAATAGAAATCAAGAAAAAATTTATTTACACAAAGTGTAATGGAAATGTGGAACGCATCACCACAGGGAGTGGTTAAAGTAAATCACTATGATGCTTTTTAGGGAAAATTGGATAAGCATAAGAGGGAGAAGGGAATTTAGTTCCAATTATATTTTTAAATGAAGCAAGTTGAGTGGAGGCTTGAGTAGAGGATAGAGACTAGATGATTGCAATTCTACCAGCACTCAAAGAGCTTGACATCATCCAGGACAAAGCAGCCCATTTGACTGGCACCACATCTACCACCTTCAACATTAATTTCATTAACTACTGCCAGTGTGTCCCACCTACAAGATACACTACAATAACTCATCAAGGCTCCTTTGACAGCACCAACCAATCTCTACCACCAAGAAAAACAAGGGCTACAGATGCATGGGAGCATCCTGTCGCAGGTTCCTTGGCAAGCCGCACTCTAGCCTGATTTGAACTACATTGCTGTTCTTTCACTGTCACGGTATCAAAATCGCAGAACTCCACAGCTACCCACTAACGGCTCTGTGATATAACTGCAGTAGATGAACTGCAACAGATCAAGGTGGCAGCTCACCACCACTTTCCTAAGGTCATTTAGGGATAGGAAATGGATGCTGATTTAGTCAGTGATGCCCATATGCTGTGAATGTGGATTAGAAAATTAAAATGAGGTGCCATGGAATATTTGGACCAAATGGCCTGCTTCTGTGCCCCACCATGGGTGGCACGGTGGCACAGTGGTTAGCACTGCTGCCTCACAGTGCCAGAGACCCGGGTTCAATTCCCGACTCAGGCGACTGACTGTGTGGAGTTTGCACGTTCTCCCCATGTCTGCGTGGGTTTCCTCCGGGTGCTCCGGTTTCCTCCCACAATCCAAAGATGTGCGGGTCAGGTGAATTGGCCATGCTAAATTGCCCATAGTGTTAGGTAAGGGGAATGGGTCTGGGTGGGTTGCGCTTCGGCGGGTCGGTGTGGACTTGTTGGGCCGAAGGGCCTGTTTCCACACTGTAAGTAATCTAATCTAATCATATCTTATGTAACTTTATGTATTTATCTTTGAGTTCCTTAATCACTCTGCTCATCCACTCTTTCAGAAGTTTTGAACCATTTGGATTATTTTACACTCCTTTCTCCTTGAGCAATATAACATAGAATTGTAGCATGGGCTGCCTTGTTAACTTTCATCTGACACCTATCTGTCTGATTTGTGAAGTCTTGCTGCGTGTAAATTGGCTGCCACATTCCCCGTATCACAGCAGTGACTACACTTCAGAAGCAGTACCTTGGGTGTAAAATACTTTGGAACACCTGCGGGTCATGAAAGGTGTTATATTGATGGAAGTTCTTTCATTTTCAGTAAGTTGGTATAGCATTTTCATTAAAATGCTGAAATGATAGGTAGTTAAGATGCCAGTGCTGCCAAATTTGATGCTGTTTCCCTATAGGCTGTAAATAATAAGCAATTCATTAGCTTGTCTCACCTCTTCAATGCTTTTTGTTCGTGCTGAAAGCCGAAGGCAGCTTTGCACATTCCTCCAAAGCACAATTTATGCCTGAGTGCCCATCACAGCTCAGCTGGTGGCATTTCTGCAGCTGGGTTCACGTCCCACTGTGTGAACATTGAGCATAAAATCTTGGTGTCCTGGCCAATATTTACCTTCATTCAATATCACAGGAAGAGATGATCTGGTCATCATTGCATTGCTACCTGGGGAGACTTGCTGTGTGTAAATTGGTTGCTGCATTTCCCGTGTTGCAATAATGATTACACAGTTTAGGGGAAAATACTATAAATATCTCTTAGGGCGGCATGGTGGCACAGTGGTTAGCACTGCTGCCTCACAGCGCCAGAAACCTGGGTTCAATTCCTGCCTCAGGCAACTGTCTGTGTGGAGTTTGCACATTCTCCCCGTGTGTGCGTGGGTTTCCTCCCATAGTCCAAAAATGTGCAGGTTAGGTGAATTGGCCGTGCTAAATTGCCCGTAGCGTTAGGTGGTAGCGGAATGGGTCTGGGTGAGTTACGTGTTGGTGTGGACTTGTTGGGCTGAAAGACCTGTTTCCACACTTAAAGTAATCTAACCTAAACAAAAATATAATATTTTAATGGCAGCTTGTAAGAATTTATTTGTAGGTTGTGTGTTTTTCTGGCAACTCCAGCATTTGCTGTCTATCCTTTTATTATAAATTAAGGTAATGGCAAGCTCATTTATTTTTTGAACAGATCTAAATGGCTTACTCAGCTATTTGAGAAAGCATCTAAAGAGCCAGTCGATTTCAGGGTCTGGAATCGTGAGTACACCAGACTGGGTATCGGTGACAGATTTCCATTCTTAAATGGCATTAGTTACCCAAAGGGGTTTTACAACAATTCCAGACTTACTAAATTCCCTCCCGATGTCATTGTGGGATTTGCTTTGGAGTCTCCAGACCATTCATCCCAGGTCTGAATTACTAGTAACATAGTCACTGTACTACTGGACCTGACAACTTCAACTCAGTCAAAATGATAAAACTTTTGATTCTATGTAGAATAATAGGATGCAAATATGAGTTCATATTAAAAATCTTCCCATGAGGTGTGAATCTTCACAGGGTTTTTATTGTTCATTGCCATATATGGTGATTCAGTGAAATGAGAAACAGAAAAATGTGAATTTATATAGCACCTTTTATAATCTTAAATTGTGCCAACACGCTTTACAGCCAAGGAAAGGCTGTTTTTCAAGCGTTGTCATTGTTGTTGGAACTTTTCTGACGGCTCCCATATTTCCTACATCAACAATGAGATAATCTGAAGCAAAATAAAGGTGGCACAATGGCTCAGTGGTTAGCGCAGCTGCCTCACAATGCCAGGGACCCAAGTTTGATTCCAGCCTTGAAGGACTCTGTGTGGAGTTTGCACATTCTCCCCATGTCTGCATGGGTTTCCTCTGGGTTCTTGGGTTTCCTCCCACAGTCCAAAGATGTGCAGGTCAGGTGAATTGGCCGTGCTAAATTGCCCATAGTATCCAGTGATGTGTAGGCTAGGTGCATTAGTCAGGGGTAAACCTCGAGTAATGGGGTAGGGGAATGGGCCTGGATGCGATACTCTTTGGAGGTTTGTTGAAGACTTATTGGACCAAATGGCCTGTTTCCACACTGTAAGGATTCTACGAAACACCAAAATTGCTGGAGAAACTCAGCAGGTCTAGCAGCATCTGTGGGAAGAAAGTTTTGAGGCTGGTGACTCTTCCTCAGAGTTTTACCAGCAATTTCTGTCTTGTTTTAGATCTCCAGCATCTGCAGCTCTTATTAATATATATCAAAGATAATCTGCTTTTTTAATAGAGTTGGTTGGGGTTGAAAATTAACCAGGGCGTGAGAAGGAACTCCCATCCTCTTTGTTTGAGTAGTTTTATATCCACCTGAGAGAACGGATTCTTGGTTTAATGACTCAGCTGAAAGATTGTGGCCTTTTTTCTCAAAACTGAGATGACCTGATCGAGATCTGTTCAGATTGCAGAAGCATTTTATAATGTAGGCATTAAGAAGTTTCTACATGGTCAGACCTAGGGGCTTTAAATAAAAGATAAAATCTGTCATCCTTACCTCATCTGGCCTATTGTGACTCCAGACCCACAGCAATGTGGTTGACTCTTTACTGCCATCTGGGCAATTAAGGCTGAGCTGGTGAAGCACACATCTAGTGAATGAATAAAAGAAGACACAAATAAATTAACTGGGAACTCCGAAGAATTCTTGGAGGGGATGTTAAAATTCAAAACCACCAGCAACAGTTCTCCTTCAGGATCCTCCGCTCCACGCTCGCAGCCATGTGCCGGCACCTAACCTCTCTACAGTCAGCTATGCCTCAACTGAGGGCCACACTCTACCCCACCACCCCGTGGCCCAACATTTCAACTCCCTCTCCCACTCTGCCGAGAACATGCAGGCCCTCGGCTTCCTCCACCGCTGCTCCCTCACCACTCAACACCTGGAGGAAGAACGTCTCATCTTCCACCTCGGAACACTTCAACCCCAGGGTATCAATGTGAACTTCACCAGTTTCCTCATTTCCCCTCCCCCGCCCCCCCCCCCCCCCCCCAACCTTACCCCAGTTCCAGCCTTCCAGCTCAGTACCATCCTCATGACCTGTCCTACCTGCCAATCTTCCTTTCCACCTGTCCGCTCCACCCTCCTCTCTGACCTATCATCTTCATCCCCACCCCCATCCACCTATTGTACTCTTGGTTACCTTCTTCCCAGCCCCACCCCCCTCCCATTTATCTCTCCACCTCGGAGGCTCCCTGCCTTCATTCCTGATGAAGGGTTTTTGCCCAAAATGTTGATTTTTCTGCTACCTTGGATGCTGCCTGACCTGCTGTGCTTTTCCAGCACTACTTTAATCTAGACTGTGGCTTCCTTAGGTGCTATAACAATTCGTACAACAGAGAGGTCTGTCCGTTGTCTGCCACAAGGATGATTATTGCAAGACTGGTCCTCCACCAACATCTCTCAATGGCTAAAGAGCTCCCTCCAGAGCTGCAATGAGGTTTGTGCTAATCACAAATCATCACATGATCTTCACTGGCAAATTCAAGACAAATACTCACACATTACAAACTAGTTTTCCTCAAGATCACAAAAACCTATGACTCTCACCATCTTGTGGACTCATCATAGTCAAACCCATATGTTCTCAGAAATTTGACATCGTCCTCTACTCACCCCTTACAGACATTATCCTCACCAAGGACCCTCTCTCTGGGAAGACTAGGACAAACAGGGTTGTGTTCTCTCACTGACCCTTTACTCCACGTTGCTTACTGCAGAACTGAACCTCACCTCCAGCAAACTACCCACAAATGCTCGAATAATGTGCAGAACAGGTGAGAATTTGTTCAATTTCAGCTGCGTTCAATCCAAACCAAAATCACTCCAATCATCGAGCAGATGATATGTGTGTGCACATTCGTGCAGAAACTGAATTCCAATCAGTGTCAACTCATTCCCCAAACCTGAGGAAATGGGTGTTTCTCACATTAAAAAAAACCTGAGGTCCTCTTCTAATCAGTCCCTCCAGCACATCCTCCTGTGATTCAGATCAACTCCATTTACAGTGGGGCAGCACGGTGGCTCAGTGGTTAGCACTGCTGTCTCACAGCACCAGGGACCCGCGTTCAATTCCAGCCTCGGGCAACCGTCTGTGTGGAGTTTACATGTTCTCTCCGTGTCTGTGCGGGTTTCCTCTGGATGATCCGGTTTCCTCCCACCGTCCAAAGATGTGCAGGGTAGGTGAATTGGCCATGCAAAAATTGCCCGTAGTGTTCAGGGATGTGTTGGTTAGGTGCATTAGTCTAGGGTAAATGGACTTGTTGAGACGAAGGACTTGTTTCCACACTGTAGGGATTCTATATATCTATATCTAACTCAAGGTCCAAGATAATAAAAACCATTTTCTGTATCTTCTGACCTTCCTCTCGGCTTTGGCAGAATAGGCAACAAAATTCACCTTCGATGGGCAAGCTCTGCATTTGTTTACTGAAGAAAAGAGTATTTGAGGATCAGGATCTCAAACCTATGATTTCTACAGTTGTGGTTTTACTGGGTGACAGAAATCCCCATGTTCCTATTTTGCTTTTGGAGGCTTGGACTGCCTGCGGTTGGAGATGTACGGTCAGTGATGCCTTCTCAAGATCCCCGAAATCCGGTGACATGAAATGTGGCTGAACAGCAGTGACCTCTCCCACCTCAACAAGGCCAGCTTCCAGGAGTTAGCCACGTAACTCCAGTTCTGCTGAGTAAGCCATGCCTGACACCACACTTGCAAAGTAACTCCTTCAATCAGAACTTGAGATTTCTGGGAGAAGAGTGGAAATACTTCAAGGAATGTCGTCAAAGTATCTCCCTGAAGAGGGTAGACATTCCTGCAGAACTTGGAGACGGTAAGAATTGCAGATGCTGGAAGCCAGAGTCAATAGATGTGGAGCTGGAGAAGCGCAGTGGGTCAGACAGCATCTGAGGAGCAGGAAAGTCAACATTTTGGGCTGAAACCCTTTGTCAGGACACCCTCAGACACTTTCCTGATGAATGACTTTTCCCTGAGACGTCAATTTTCCTGCTCCTTGATGCTGTCTGACCTGTTGTGCGTTTCCAGCACCACTCTAACCTTGACCCTCAGATATATGTGGGAGTCCCAAACCTTGTGACTGACCAAAAGGAAGGAGGTTCATTTGAGAAGGCACCAGAAAATTCGAGAGGTTTTGTTGAAGTTGTGAAGAAGCGAAGTTGAGGCATTAGAGAGAGAGCACATGCCTCTGAACAACCCACCCACTTCCCCCTCAAGCGTTGCCTTCCCCTCTTGTAGCAGTGCCCACCCTTCACGGATTGAGCCTATTGGCCAGAATCCATTGAATTGCAATGAAAACAAATCATCCTCAATTCCAAGGGACTGCCTCAGAAGAAATGCAATGTCTGATAAATGGCTCCATCAACAGTGTGGCACTCACTGTGTGCTTCGCTGGAGTGTCGTACAGTCACAGAGTCATATAGCACAGAACAGGCCCTACAGCCTGTTGAGTCTGTACCAACCCCATCTGCACTTGTCCCATGTTCCAACATTAGGGTCATAGGCTTGAATAGTTCAAGTGCTCATCCCTGTGCTTCTCAGGCCATACATTCCTGAATCCCACCACTCTCCGGGTGGGGAAATAAAGTCCTCAAATCCCTTTGAAACTCCCTGTCCCTTGTCTTAAAATTATGCCCCACTAATAATAGACCCTTCAACCCAATCCATGCCCCTCATAACCTTATAAACCTCCATAGCCTTCTCTGCTCTAAAGAAAACAACCTGAACTCATCTAGCCTCTCTCCAAGATTAAAATACCCCGTCCTAGGTTACATCCTGGTGAATTGCTTCCACTCTCCCATCAGTACAATCACATCCTTCCTAGAGTGTAGTGACCAGTACTCCAGCTGTGGCCTAACCAAAGTTCTGTACAGCATACCCCTCTCTCTGCTCTCATAATCTATGAAATAACTGAAAGACAAGAGTCAAGTCTGCCTTCACAAAAAGGTGAAAGGGAGGACTGCAGATGCTGGAGATTAGAGTCGAGAGTGTGGTGCTGGAAAAGCACAGCAGGTCAGGCAGCATCCGAGGAGCAGGAGAGTCGACGTTTTGGGCAAAAGAACTTCAGCACCACATTGCTGAAGTACCCTATTCAGTACCCTATTGACCTGCCCTGTGGCCTTCAAGGATCTGTGGACAGGTACTCGAAGATCCCTCTGTTCCTCTGCGCCTCCTAGTGTCTTGTCGTTCATAATGATACCTCGCAGATGCCAGCCTAGTCAATGTGCTGAAGTCCCTGCAGCAGGACCTTGATTGCACAGTTTTCTAACTGAGATGCGAGCGTATTTCCCACTGAACCAAGGCCGGCACTCATGAGTTAACCAGCACAGGGTATTAGCCTGCTTACAGATTTCCTCCATTCATTCCTAATGTCATCCACAACCTTAGTAAATGGTGGAGCAGACTCAGGGGCCTATTAATCCTGCTCCAGTTTAATTGTCTTCACCCTTTGGTGATGACTGAAAGGAATTTGAAGAGTACCCTTCAGAATGACAGGGAAAAACCTGTCTCATTGGAATGACCTCCTGCAGAGAAGGTCAGAAGTCACACGACACCAGGTTATAGTCCAACAGGTTTACTTGAACTCTCAAACTTTCAAAGCATTACCCTTTCATCAGACAAAGTCTTGTCCACCCCAGTCTAACACCAGCAGTTCCCCAAGAGTCCTACAGAGATATCACAGACTGAAATAACTTACAGCTATGTTCACCACTTCCACTGAAGTTTTGTTAAAGAATAAAAACAGAAAGTGCTAGAGAAACTCAGCAAGCCTGGGCAGCGTCTGTGGGGAGAGTTAACATTTTACAGCTGTTAGGACTCATCTTCAGAACTCCAAAGAATAGTCAAAGAATATTTGACTTGAAAAAACTGGAATAATAGTTAGAGTTGTGTTTGACTTACAGGCTTAAAGAAAGGTCAATGGAAATTTCTGAACACAGAAGATTTTCATCCCTTGGTCTCATGATACATTTGCATGAAATATGCAAACCCAAGAAATTCTTGCAACTGGAAAAAATATCTGTTCCTTCATTATCAGCTACAGTATTGGTTTTGTTACTGTACTCTAAGGGCTTATTTTGCATGTACAGTAGACCAGCAAAATAACATTGAACTATTTTCAAATCAACACTTTTCATTAAGCTCCTGGCTTTCAGGAGCTCGCTCCCTGAATTTAAACTGCTAAAGCTTTTAGCACATTGATGTTTCCATTAACCCAGCCTCTGCCAGTCTCTGGTTTTAATGATTTGGTCATGACAAAGCCAAGTGCTGATTCATAAACCTCCTTGGAATTCCTAGTTCATGCAAAGAATAACGTGTGTTAACTTAGCACCACTCGTAGTCTTGGGACACAGCCACAGAAATACTTTCTGAATTGCAGACATCGAGATGTGGAAAGTGCAGCCAACAATGAACTCACCAATACCACCAGTTAAAAAGCAGCAATGTGAGAAAAATCTGATTGAGAGTTTGAGGAGTTATCCTTAGCCAGGATGCCAAAGCAAATTTCCCAACTGTTCCTTGAAGTAACGTGATAGGGTCATTCATTTGAGAAGTAAAAAATGTCTCTGTTCCATAATTCATCTGTTAGACAGTGCCTTCAACAGAAATGCACTCCCTCTATACTGCCAATCAAATCGTCAGCCTGGAAAACTGCAAGGGTCTCTGATGTGGGAGTCCCAAGATGGGAGTGCAACTTTTGTCAGGATTTGGGCATTGCTGGTAGGCGAAAATTTATTGCCCACCCCTGATTGCTCTGGATACGATGGTAGAAAGTTTTCTTCTCGAATCATTGCAGTCCATTTGATATTGTTACAGTTAGGAAGGGCATATCAGGAGTTTGACTTAGCAACAGCGATGTAGTGGTGATCTATTCCTAAGAATTGTGGAGGGGAACTTGCAGATAATTGCATTCCCATGGATCTGCTGTCCTTGTCCTTCTCGATGGAAGTGGTTGTGAGTTTGGGTGGTACCATTGAAGGATCCTTGGTGGAATTCTGAAATGCAACTTGTAGATGGTACACACCACTGTTACCGAGCATTGGTGGTGGAGGGAGTGGATGTTGAAGGTGTTAGGTCAGTGCCAATCAAATGTGCTGCTTTGTCCTGAGAAGTGTGGTGCTTTTCAGTGTTTCTGGAGCTGCACCCATCCAGGTAACAGAATAGAATCCCATCGCAACCCTGACTTGGGACTTGTAAATGGAGGTCATTAGGGAGTTAGAAGGTAAACTAGTCACCACAGCATTCCCAGCCTTTGATCTGAGCTAGTTCAGCTTCTTACCAATAGTGACACCAGAGGATATTGATGTGGGGTTATTCAGTGATGGGAATGCCATTGAACGTCAAGACAAGCTCTTTAGACTTTTGGTTCATGATGGCTATTGTCATGTGATTGTGGTCAATTATTAGCTCAAACCTAGATCTTTCACAGAGGTATGGACTGTTTCACTATCTATCACTGAAATGCAAATAATGATGGTTAAGGCTGTCACAGATTCAACCAACAGCCTTCCAATTGCTACTGAACCTCTGCCTGTCAGGAGAACAAGGATAAAGCTGCTTCAGTTAAATATCTTTGCATGTACCTGACAATATTTGTGATGCACAAGATTTGATAATAATCTGCCTTATAAACTCAGTCAGTGCTTGCCAGCACTGACAGTGAATAAAAATGAACTAGTTAGAATTCCATTTAAATGTCACTGGAAATGTTCTGTGTTAATCAATAAAAGATTTGGTAAATTGAGCATTAGTCAACTTGTGGGAATTCAATATTGATTGAAGCCAATCAAATATTCAAACATTAAAAATCCACCCCCAGCATGCAGTAGCAGCGCTGTCTACTGACCAGAGATGCATTGCAGTACTGAAAACAAAAGGATCCCAGCGGGTCAGGCAGCATCCATGGAGAGAATGCAAGCTAACCTTTCAAGTTTGGGTGACTCTTCTTCATGGCTGAAGTGGCATTCCCCTGCAAGCCACTCACCACCCTGACTTGGGAAATATATAGGACTACATAGGACAAACAGGAAGACAGCTAACAACCCGCATCCATGAACACCAACTAGCCACGAAACGACACGACCACGACACTCAGATGACAAACAACACGAATTCGATTGGGACAACACCACCATTATAGGGAAGGCCAAACAGAGAACAGCCAGGGAATTCCTAGAGGCATGGCACTCATTCACAAATTCGATCAATAGACACATCGACCTAGACCCTATATACCGGCCACTGCAACGGACAGCAACTGACCACCAGAAGCGGCAGATTCAAACCACTATAAATGCGGGAGGAATCAGCACTGAAGCGCTTCACAGGAGGCTCCCAAGCACTGAAGATGACACCTAGAAAGGGGACGAAACATTTGCAACAAAAACTCCCAGCTCGGCGAATAGAACCACAACAACGAGCACCCGAACTACAAATCTTCTCACAAACTTTGGAAATATATCACTGTTCCTTCACTGTCGCTGGGTCAAAAACTCCTGGAACTCCCTCCCTAACAGTGTTATGGGTCGGCCTACACCTCGTGGATTTCAAAGGGTGCAAGAAGACAGCACACTACCCCTTTCTCCAAGGCAGCTAGGGGCAGGTAAAAGCAGTGTTGCATCTATAAAAGAATAAAGGGGAAAAAATGACTTTCTTAACTGCAGGCGCTCTTGAATTCTAGAATATTCTTTCAAATTGAGGAAATGTGCATTGCAAATGTTGAATTTCCTTCTATGAGAATCCAATTCAAATTCCCGTCATAACTTGTAGTCCCAATCAGCAATGCCATCCATTGGGAGGGAGGATAGTTCGCTGAGTGCTCAAGCCTGCCCTCTAAGGGGTGCCCAAGGAAATGCTCAGATGCTTCTTTTGGATGCTGTATGACATTGTCACCGTGCTGGCCACGAGGTTACTCCCAGAATGGACACATTTTTGAAAAGTCATTACTAAAGAAGGTGGTTTCAGTAAATGGTCAGGGAGTGGAAAAACAAAGCTCAATCTTGGAATGGTGTGTCCCTCCGTGTTGGTGATTCATGTAGAGGTGCACAAGCCATGATTGATGCGAACTGAGTGAACTAAACGAGGGAATACCGTCCTGTCCATTTATGTCAGTCCTACAAAGGTCAGTATCCCACTTCCCACAAAAAACTTCTTTTTTGTTTCAGCAGCAGGAAGAATGGGAGTGTTGAACAGGGGGCTGATGGGAAGGTGAATCTCTGATTTTAAAAACTTACCTCAAGAATGGGGGGAGCGCACATTGAGCAGGGGACATGGGATGGCTGAGTAAATGAAGTAATATATTTGGGCGGTTGTGTTACCCAAAATGCTACTTAGGAAGTGTCGCCCACCTATCCTCTTTCCCCTAACCCAAAAAGAAATTCTGTGCGCCAGATTGATAAGGATACTAGTTTTTTTTATCTTTATTTTTCTACTGTCTCTTTGGAAATTTAGAATACTGGGAGGTTAGGGCAGTTGAATGCTGCTCCTGCAGAATGTGAGAGGTAAGGGTCACCAGTAGTGTCCCTGCTGACTTTATCTGCGGGAAGTGCACCCAACACCAGCTCCTCAAACCGCGTTAGGGAGCTGGAGCTGGAGCTGGATGAACTTCGGATCATTCGAGAGGCAGAGGGGGTTATTGAGGAATTGCAGGGAGGTAGTCACTCCTCGGGTACAAGAAAGAGGCAGATGGGTTACAGTCAGGGGACGGAAAGGGAACCGGCAGGCAGTGCAGGGATATCCCGTGGCCGTTCCCCTCAACAAGTATACCACTTTGGATACTGTTGGGAGGGATGGTTTACCAGGGGTAAGCTATGGGGTACAGGTATCTGGCACAGAATCTGTCCCTGTTGCTCAGAAGAGAAGGGGGAAGAGGAGCAGAGCATTAGTCTTTGGGGACTCAATAGTTATGGGGACAGATGGGAGGTTCTTTGGGAATGAGAGAGACTCACGGTTGGTGTGTTGCCTCC